>NC_068912.1:63040566-64527441 GCF_023091745.1 Budorcas taxicolor
TAATGCCTCCAGAACCAATACTCTAAGGCTTTATGCCCTAAGTCTTAACCAGCAAACAAAGCTGACATATACAGCAAGACAAACTTTACAAAAAGGCAAAATAGCTTCTGATTTGAATGGCATTGTTACATGTTAGAACATGATTAACCAAATATTGTATAAATTATTCCTGAATCAGCCAGGACAGATTTTAGTACAAGATATTATCTTGCTAGTATGCAGACAATTTACAAAATCCATGTATTTTGTATAGTCTGTTAATAGATATATCAGCAGAACATTTTGTCTTACGAATGTGCAGCAACATCACTATACCTCTGAAAGGCAAAGGTTTAAAAATATTTAACTAAGAAATACATTTTTAAAATTGCCCTTAATACCACATATTTACAAAGTAATATGTGCAACTGAAAAATATTTATATCTAGATTGTCAGTTTAAAAGGGGAAAGTTTTTTTAATATTCATTTTTATATCTCCCTCCAATACATTGCATTCTTATATAAGGCATATATGAAGGAATTATTTTGTGGTTTGAAAATTTTAAAATATAGACATATCTGCATTCATCTATGAGAAGTGACCTGTTTTTATTTGTGTGTAATTGGGGCAAAATTAAGTAGTGTTTTAATTTTACTTAAAGTACTTATTTAGGAAGCCATCTTGACAGATTTTAATTTCCTGGGCTCCAAAAGCACTGCAGATGGTGACTGCAGCCATGAAATTAAAAGATGCTTGCTCCTTGGAAGAAAAGGTATGACAAACCTAGACAGTGTGTTAACAAGCAGAGACATCACTTGGCTGACAAAGGTCCACTGACTCAAAACTGTGGTTTTTCTAGTCAGTAGTCATGTGCAGATGTAAGAGTTGGACCATAAAAAAGGCTGAGCACAGAATATTGATGCTTTTGAATTGTGGTGCTGGAGAGGATTCTTAAAAGTCCCTTGGACAGCAAGAAGATCAGAACAATCAATCCTAAAGGTAATCAACCCTGACTCTTCACTGAAGGGACTGATGCTGAAGCTGAATTCCCAATAGTTTGGCCACCTGATGTGAAGAATCAACCCATTGGAAAAGTCCCTAATGTTGGGAAAGATTGAGGATAGGGGGAGAAGGGGACAAAAGAAGATGAGATGGTTGGATGGCATCACCGAATCAATAGACATGAGTTTGAGCAAACTCAGGGAGATAGTGAAGGACAGGGAAACCTGGTGTGCTGTGTCCATGGGGTTTTAAAAAGTAGCACACAATTGAGTTAATTAACAACAAAGAAGTCCTTCAACAGGTGAATGAGTGAATAAACAATATGTGATATACATGTATATGAAGGAATACATGTATATATATATAATTATATGCATAATCGTGTATATCTATCTATCTATCCTATCAGTTCAGTTCAGTTGCTCAGTTGTGTTCAACTCTTTGTGACCCCATGGACTGCAGCATGCCAGGCCTCCGTGTCCATCATCAACTCCTGGAGTTTACTCAAATTCATGTCTAATGAGTCGGTGATACCATCCCAGCATCTCATGCTCTGTTGTCCCCTTCTCCTCCTGGCTTCAATTTTTCCCAGCATCAGGGGCTTTTCCAGTGAGTCAGCTATTTGCATCAGGTGGCCAAAGTATTGGAGTTTCAGCTTCAGCATCAGTCCTTCCAATGAATATTTAGGACTGATTTACTTTAGGACTGACTGGTTGCTCTCCTTGCTGTCCAAGAGACTCTCTAGAGTCTTCTCCAATACCACAGTTCAAAAGCATCAGTTCTTTAGTGCTCAGCTTCCTTTATATTCCAACTCTCACATCCATACATGACTCTGGGAAAAACCATAGCTTTGACTAGATGGACTTTTGTTGGCAAAGTAATGTCTCTGCTTTTTAATATGCTGTTAGGTTGGTCATAACTTTTCCTCCAAGGAGCAAACATCTTTTAATTTCATGGCTGCAGTCACCATCTGCAGTGGTTTTGGAGCTCCTAAAAATAAAGTCTTTCACTGTTTCCATTGTTTCCCCATCTATTTGCCATGAAGTGATGGGACCAGATGCCATGATCTTAGTTTTCTGAATGTTGAGTTTTAAGCCACCTTTTTCACTCTCCTCTTTCACTTTCATCAAGAGGCTAGTTAGTTCTTCACTTTCTGCCATAAAGGGGATGTCATCTGCATTTCTGAGGTTAGTGATATTTCTCCTGGGAATCTTGATTCCAGCTTGTGTCTCATCCAGCCCAGCATTTCTCATGATGTACTCTGCATATAAGTTAAATAAGCAGGGTGACAATATATAGGTTTGACATACTCCTTTCCCAATTTGGAACCAGTCTGTTGTTCCATGTCCAGTTCTAACTGTTGCTTATTGATCTGCATGTAGATTTCTCAGGAGGCAGGTCAAGTGGTCTGGTATTCCCGTCTCTCAGAATTTTCCACACTTTGTTGTGATCCACACAGTTAAAAGCTTTGGCATATTCATTAAAGCAGAAGCTTTTCTGGAACTTTCTTGCTTTTTCAATGATCCAATGGATGTTGCCAATTTGATCTCTGGTTCCTTTGCCTTTTCTAAATCCAGCTTCAACATCTGCAAGTTCACAGTTCATGTACTGTTGAAGTCTGGATTGGAGAATTTTGAGCATTACTTTGCTAGTATGTGAGATGAATGCAATTGCATGGTAGTTTGAGCATTCTTTCACATTGTCTTTCTTTGGGATTGGAATGAAATCTGAACTTTTCCAGTCCTGTGGCCTCTGCTGAGTTTTCCAAATTTGCTGACATATTGAGTGCAGCACTTACACAGCATCATCTCTCAGGATTTGTAATAGCTTTACTGGAATTCCATCACCTCCACTAGCTTTGTTCATAGTGATGCTTCTTCCTAAGCCCACTTGACTTTGCATTCCAGGATGTCTCACTCTCAGTGAGTGATCACACCATCATGATTATCTGGGTCATGAAGACCTTTTTTGTATAGTTCTGTGTATTCCTGCCACCTCTTAATATCTTCTGCTTCTGTTATGTCCATTCTATTACTGTCCTTTATTTTGCCCATCTTTGCATGAAATTTCCCTTGGTATCTCTGATTTTCTTGAAGAAATTTCTAGTCTTTCCCATTCTATAGTTTTCTTTTATTTATTTGCATTGGCTTTTTAGGGGAGAGTCTACATTTGAGTAATTAGAGAAGCAAATGGCAACCCATTCTCACATCCTTGCCTAGGAAATCTCATGAAGAGAGGAGCCTGGTGGGCTACGGTCCTTGGCGTCTGAGTCAAACATGAATTAGGAACTAAAGCACCACCACCACATGCAAGGGATACAGTATTTGTCTTTCTCTATCTGACTTATTTCACTGAGCATAAACCAGCTTCTGCCATGTCACAAAAGGAGGATTTCCTTTTCTATGGCAGAATAAATTCTCATCACATGTATAAACTTTGTGTGTCTTTATAGTGAGTATACCAAGGACTATAGTCCACCAGGCTCCTCTGTTCATATTTTACATTTCAAATATATACAACTGATTTTGTCAATTATTCTTCAATAAAATTAAAAGAAAGAAAGAAAGAAAATGAAGTCGCTCAGTCGTGCCTGACTCTTCGTGGCCCCAGGAACAGTAGCCTGAACCAAGCTCTTCCGTCCATGGGATTTTCTAGGCAAGTGTACTGGAGTGGGTTGCTGTTTCCTTCTCCAGGGAATCTTCCCAACCTAGGGATTGAACCCAGGTCTCCTGCATTGTAGACAGATGCTTTACTCTCTGAGCCACCAGGGAAGTCATACCTGGCTTGGGGGAAAACGTGGAAAGCTTCATTGCTTTCTGTTTTCAAAATGTTAACATTGTAATATAACTCCCCCGCCTGACATACACATACACATGCATGCTTCAAAGCATTCCAAAAAGTATCTGAAGATAATTGTGTATGATAAGATAACTTATAATTTAGCAAAAAAACACAAGCAACTAGGATTCTCTCATGAAAGCTACCTAGCATGCTTGAAATGCAAGAAATGTCATGCTTGTCAAATTCCACTGCAAAAACACACAGGTTCCCAATCTCTAAAGTCTCTTTTGGAGTCCTTGACCAAAGGTGAATTTCAGATATGAAGAATATTAGTCTCCAAAGGATATGCCCTGCTGACTTCTTTCCCTGTTAACAGTATTATATCATCTTTGAACAGAAACCCTCTATAGTTTATCATAGCCTGGCAGCCAAAGATACAGGTAACTGTTATTTGTGGTCATTCAGGTGGGGCACCTCAAGTCACTGATATACATGTATTCCTGTAGGGCAGTTTTGAAAGAAAAGGTCATCTGTTTCCTTTTTTTGTTCTTAACATAAATATATCCCTTCCTTTACTTTCTCCCCAGCCACTCTCTTCCCACCTCAAGAAGAAATCTTCTATACCCTAAAAACCAAAAGAAGACCTCAAACCCCCATACTTAAAAATAGAAAGCCAAATCCTAAGCTTTTTAAAGAAAAAAAATTTAAAAAATAAATAAGAAACACACTGAAAATTGCAGGAGAGCTTCTGAATGCTTTAACTTTCTTCCCACAATACAGAACCTCTATTATCTAATTGGATTGTCTGTGAAATAAGAGATGTTAGTGTTAGACAGGTAGTTAATTTAATATTCTTTTATTACCACAACTTTTTCCCCAAGCAGGAGAGCACAGTCTAGCACTTTTATTTTGCAGTCAGGCAAGGTATACTTTGTATGTTTGTTAAACATCTCCACTGTGTACATAATTAGGTCAGTTATTTACTTCCAAGTTATTTCAAGGTTCAAACCAGTCTAAACCAAGAAAATACATCAATCACTTTTATTTGTTTCCTTGAAAAAGGGAAAGAATCTAGAGAAAAGTGGCAATTTTACAAATTTGGTGATTAACCAATCATCAGATAGCTACATAATCATTGGCAATAATAAAAGTATAAAATTTATACTCTTTTGGGAAAACATTATACTTTAAAGATAACTAAAATTAAATAATTTTTTAAATGTAGCATCATTAGCCAAATAGTATCTTACTTATCACTTTGTTAACTGAAAAATTAAAATTTATTTTGCTTCTGTCTACTAGGTGCAAATGAACTAGGTAATCCAAAAAAGATTTTTGGGGGTACAGGAGAAGGAGGGTTAGAAAATAAGAAATATTTTCCAATGTAACAAAAAAGAATATACCTGATATAAATTTAATAAAACTAACAAACTAAATTTATAGATGCAGAATATTTTGCTCATTACTTTTCTAAGTTTTAGTTTTTTAACATTTCAAAACAACAATGAAATAATCTAGAATGTTCTTTTTTTGCAATAATTGAAGGAATTTTTTTAATAGAAGAGAGTTTCCATATTTGAAGTGAGTAAAACATAAGCAATATTTGTTCTTATTTTGGTTGAAATTGTTACAGAAGAAATTCATTGTCTCTTGAATTTAAGCAACTACCTGTACTATAGCCAGAAAATAGTTTGAAATTGAATTTTCTGCTGCTGTTTATATTACAACTTTACATAACTGATTTTTCAAAAAAAATTACCTTAGCCATTGGAATGGCAAAAATATATTAAGTGAAAATACAAATTCTTTTAAGATTGTAAAATCATATGCATAAATAACAAGTTTGAAATGTTTGAGACTTTTCCAGGTTTGTGTTACTCTGTAAATCACAGTTTCTTCATCTTTAAAATGAAGACAATATCCATTTTACAGGGCACTTACATCTGAGACATCTATAAATAGTAGCAATAGTAGTATATAAAAAGGAAAGAATAACACAGTTAATTCAGATACACAGTTTACACCTGCAAAGGAAAAGAAAAGCAAGAAGATATAAAATAGCGTAAGATTCTCCTCTTTCTCCCTCTCCTCTTCCTTGTTCATCTCTTTCTTCTCCTCTCCTCCTCCTCCTTCTCCTCCATTTCCCTAATCCCCCTTTCTTCCTTCTTTCTCCTCTTTGTCCTCCTCTTCATCTCCTTTTCTCCTGCTGTTTCTTGTCTATTCCTCCTCTCCCTCATCCCTTTGGATGTTCATTCCATCAAGCACAGTGCTAGGTACGTTCATTTTATCTAATCTGAAGCTTAGGACAGCTATGAAATAGCTATGAAGCAACTTAGCAGCAGCAGCAGCAGCAGCGTAGTTATTTTTGTACTGTAAACCATACACTAAAAACTGGTATGTGAATGACCAAACACTCTTGGTTAATTAAAAGTAAATTTACACTTTTTTTTTCTTTTAAATTTCTCAGTTCCTGTAAGCAGTCTTCACTCTGGGTAAAAACTATCTCTTTTTCTCAGGATTTTTTCTTTTGAAATTGTTCTAACAATTATTCAAATCATGTTTATCACTTCTTTCTGATGTTAAAGCAATAAATAATCATTGCAAAAAATTAGAAAATGTAGGAAAGCAAAATACAATCAAATTATAACAATAACCAGGAATAACTAATAATTTGACTTTGTAGGTATAGATGAGGGCTAGAAAAAGAGTAGTTTATCCTAAATAGGAAAGTATTGACACTGTCCACTTACTATGTATGTGGGCCATCCATATTACCTGTTTTATTCTTTTATTTAACACATGGGATACCTCATGCCTCATCAGTGTGTGGCAGAGTACATGTACAGTGAGGTTAGAACAGTGAACAAGATCACATCCTCATTCAGAATCTGCAGCCTGGTTGTACCTATTGAAGAAAAAAAAAATCAAGGCAATTTTTTTTAATGGATTTAGTTTAGAAAGATTTGAATCAAGACATCTAAACTAAGACACTGGGAAAAGTACTTGTAAAATATTGCCTATTCAGTTTCTCTCTATGTGGAGTATAAGGAATGCTTAAGATGATTGAGTGTGGTGCTCCCACGTCCCCCTGTGCTGTGCTGTCCTGAGTCATGAACACTCAGTTATGTGTTCAGCTCTGTGACCCCATAGACTGCAGCCATCCAGGTTCCTTTGTCCATGGAATTTTCCAGGAAAGAATAACTGGAAAGGGTTGCCATTTCCTCCTCCAGAAGATCTTCCCAACCCAAAGATCGAAACTGTGTCTCTTGTATCTCCTGAATTGGCAGGCAGATTCCTTACCACTGCACCACTTGGGATTCCCTGGTAGCTCAGATGGTAAGAATCTGTTGGAAATGCAGGAGACCCAAGTTATATCCCTGGGTCAGGAAGACCCCCTGGAGAAGGGAATAGCAAGCCACTTCAGTATTCTTGCCTGGAGAATTCCATGGGGTCGCAAAGAGTTGGACATGATTGAGCAACTAACACTTTCACTTTTTCTTTACCACTGTAGCACCTGGGAAGCAAAAAAATTTTTGAAAGAGAAAATATAAGAAACAGATTAAACTCATTACAAATAGTACTCAATTCTGAAAGATTAAAATAGTTCATTAGTAATTCCACACTGTAAGGCCTTGCTAAAATGAAGTCATTATTTCTATGATTTTGATTTCTATTTGATCTTTTGTTATATATATGCCTTTTTGTAATGACTCTCAAAATAAACTTTAGTGTGAGTAGGGTAAAAAGTATGTGTGAAACCACATAAATTATTTTTATTCATTTTCCCATAAATCACAGACAAATCTTCAATTAATTACTAGCATGTAAAGATAGAGAACCCAATGATTTCCTTTTTAAAATTAGTTTAATGGGTTTCCCAATATTTGATTAAAAAGTAAGAAACAAAAGCATATTTTAATATCATTATTTTTATACAGATACAGTCTGTAAAACAATTTTGAAAGTGATATAAGTTTAAATTTAGGTCAATTAAAATTTTTCCTCTTATATCTGCAAAGTTTTAAATAAAAGATGCAATATGCATCACCTAGACAGAGATTATAAATAAGTTAATCACTAAAGAACATAATTTGGTTCTAAATTACATATTTCTGATAAAATAAAAGTACTTCTTCCGTTTCTTCTCTGCATTTTCTATCTTGTAATCACAAAACAATATCTCTCATCTGAAAGCCTCAAGAGCCAGCTATCAGTAATGACACTGCAATCATTAGCAAACACAGAATTCTGGAATATGCTTGCATTTCCACCTTATGTCCAATCATATCAAAAATCAAATAATCTAAGGTTTTAGAGAGTGTGCAATGGTACTCAAAGAGCAAGTTACAGTCTACTTTCCTCATTTCTAATCTGACCGCTGTTAGTATTACTAACAAGATATCCAAGGTCATTGAACAGACTGAACAATGCACCTTGAGGCCTTAATAAGTCCACAAAGTCTCAAAGGTTGTACCATGTAAAAGTCAAATAATTAAACACTGATTACTTACTGTTTAAAAAAAAAAAGAGAGAGACAGCTGGGAAAAGTTGGATTCGGAAGGTCTAATTTCACAGGGAAGATTTCAGTGAAAATTAAGCCTTTGACTATATTCTGCTTGACTTGATTTGAAAGAAAGGGATGCTAAAAAAGGATTATAGAAGGTATTCAATACTGTCTTTCTGCAGCAGAGCTTTGGGAGGTGACAAACAGCCACTGGTAATTCATTCAGTCATCTTCCCCCCAAACAAAATTTAGATTCTCCTTCAAAATTTGGCTGCAATTCTTTGGTTTCATTATTCTTTCAAAATACTAAACCTCCTTCCTTCTGCACTCTTGGCTTCAGTTGAAATGTTTTAGCTTCCTAGAAACAGCTAATTTCTAGTAAAATTTACAAACATAGCAAAGTCCATTTCACCTAACACTGTTTTATTGGTCACACATAAAAAAGTTAGCAAGTTCTAAATATTGAGCTATTTTCGACTCTGCTGGCATTTAAAGGTAGAAACGTAGTGATATCTTTTAAAAATTGACAATTCATTTCTTGATATTTGATTTAAAAAACACAGGCAGAGACTGTTAAACAATTTTGAAAATAGTATAGGTTTAAATGTTTTCATTCAGGACAACTAGAGTTCAGAATGTATTTAAGTGCTCTTACTTCTGGTCCACCCTTACTCCCAGTTTATTCCAGTGACTAGTATGAAAAAATGCCATAGATGACACGAGTGCTAAAATTCATTTTCTTTCTGAAAGTCATCTCGGTTTTTAACCCTCTCATTTCACTCTCCTTGGTATAGGAAATGCATTTATTTCCATTAAATTGATGAGATTATGTAATCAAAATAGTTATACTTGTTAAAATCTATGTAATATGTTTCTTGGAAATATGATCAATGATCTGATTATAAGAACATATAAGATTCTTTGTTTTCTTATTGGTCTAAAACTACCTATGCTGAATTTATCCGATATTTTCTTGTTCAATTTTTCCATAAAAAGCATGTCTATTTTTATTGACATTGAAAATTAGTTTGGATTTTTAATGCCTTCTGAAACACAAACATAAGTATGTGAGCCTATTCATAGCTATCATGGCATAAACATTTCAATGGGTTAGATAAACTGCAGGAACTATTTGTAGCAAGGACTAAGAAGCAAAGGAGAGTTGCGAATCATGTATGAGCTATTAAATAATTAAACATCTTTGAAGATTTTATTGATGAAACTGTTGTAGTTGAAAGGAAAGTTTGAAACATAAATATCTAATAATAAAATATGAAGCATTTTTACTTCAAAGAACATCATTGATAGTATTGGTTTTTTAATTTTATTTTTTATGAGAAATGTTAAGAATAGTAGTGGAGTTAAAGATGATCTTAGCAGCTAAACTAAAATTTTATAGTAAAAATAAAATCATAAATCTATAATTGTAGAATAGTATTTTTAAGTGCTGACATTTTAAATCAGAAAAACATGTTAAATACTGTGAAGTGTAACCATAATTGTAAATTCAGAGTTCACCCAATATTTCCATTTTCTTCTTTTGTGATAAGCTGTTCTCATTCCAGGTTAAAGAAACCACTATTCAATGGTGAACTCCCTCCTGAAAGACAAGTGGTTTTCCAGGAATGTTTGTATCTGTTCAGTCGTTCAGTCATGTTCAATTCTTTGCGACCCTGTGGACTGCAGCACACCAGGCCTCCCCGCCCATCACCTCTGGAGCTTACAAAAATTCATGTCCGTTGAGTCAGTGATAGAGTCAGTGATGCCATCCAACTATCTCATCCTCTGTCATTCCCTTCTCCTCCCACATGCAATCTTTTCCAGCATCAGGGTCTTTTTCAGTGAGTCAGTTCTTCGAATCAGGTGGCCGAAGGATTGGAGTTTAGGCCTTCCAATGAATATTGAGGATTGATTTCCTTTAGGATACACAGGTTGGATCTCCTGGCAGTCAAAGGGACTTTCAAGTCTTCTCCAATGCCACAGTTCAAAAGCATCAATTCTTCGGCACTCAGCTTTGTTTATATCCAACTCTCACATTCGTTCATGACTACTGGAAAAACCATAGCTTTGATAAGACAGATCTTTGTTGGCATGTAATGTCTCTGTTTTTTAATTTACTGTCTAGGTTGATCATAGCTTTCCTTCCAAGGAGCAAACGTCTTTTAATTTCATGGCTGCAGTCACCATCTGCAGTGGTTTTGGAGCCCAGAAAAGTAAAGTCTTTCACTGTTTCCATTGTTTCCCCATCTATTTGCCATGAAGTGATGGGACCAGATGCCATAATCTTCATTTTCTGAATGTTGTGCTTTAAGCCAACTTTTTCATTCTCTTCTTTCACTTTCATCAAGAGGCTTTTTAGTTCTTTACTTTCTGCCATAAAGGTGCTGTCATCTGCATATCTGAGGTTAGTGATATTTCTCCTGGCAATCTTGATTCCAGCTTGTGCTTCATCCAGCCAAGCATTTCACATGATGTACTCTGCATATAAGTTAAATAAGCAGGGTGACAATATGCAGCCTGACGTACACCTTTCCTGATTTGGAACCTGTCTGTTGTTCCATGTCCAGTTCTAACTGTTGCTTCTTGACCTGCATACAGATTTCTCAGGAGGCAGGTCAGGTGGTCTGGTATTCCCATCTGTTTAAGAATTTTTCACAATTTGTTATAATCCACAAAGTCAAAGGCTTTGGTATAGTCAATTAAGCAGAAGTAGATGTCTTTCTGGAACTCTTCCTTTTTTTATGATCCAATGGATGTTGGCAATTTGATCTCTGGTTCCTCTGCCTTTTCTAAATCCAGCTTCAACATCTAGAAGGTCACGGTTCATGTACTGTTAAGCCTCGTTTGGAGAATTTTGAGCATTACTTTGCTAGTGTGTGAGATTGTGCGGTAGTTTGAGCATTTTTTGGCATTTCCTTTCTTTGGGATTGGAGTGAAATCTGACTTTTTCTAGTCCTGTGGCCTCTGCTGAGTTTTCCAAATTTGCTTGCATATTGAGTGCAGCACTTTCACAATATCATCTCTTCGGATTTGTAATAGCGCAACTGGAATTCTATCACCTCCACTAGCTTTGTTCATAGCGATGCTTCCTAAGGCCCACTTGACTTCTCATTCCAGGGTGTCTGGCTTTAGATGAGTGATTACACCATCGTGGTTATCTAGGTCATGATGATCTGTTTTGTATAGTTCTTCTGTGTATTCTTGCCACCTCTTCTTAATATCTTCTGCTTCTGTTATGTCCATACCATTTCTGCCCTTTATTGTGCCCATCTTTGCATGAAATGTTCTCTGGGTGTCTTTAGTTTTCTTGAAGAGACCTCTAGTCTTTCCCATTCTATTGTTTTTCTCTATTTCTTTGCACTGATCACCAAGGAAGGCTTTCTTATCTCTCCTTACTCTTTTTGGAACTCTGCATTCAAATGGGTATATCTTTCCTTTTCTCCTTTGTCTTTAACTGCTCTTATTTTCTCAGCCGTTCATAAGGTCTCCTCAGACAATCATTTTGCCTTTTTGGATTTCTTTTTCTTGGAGATGGTCTTGATCACTGCCTCCTCACAATGTTATGAACCTCTGTCCATAGTTCTTCAGGCACTCTGTCTATCAGATGCTATCCCTTGAATCCATTTGTCACTTGCACTGTATAATCGTAAGGGATTTGGTTTAGGTCATACCTGGATGGTCTGGTGGTTTTCCCTACCTTCTTCAATTTAAGTCTGAACTTGGCAAAAAAGAGTTCATGATCTGAGCCACAGTCAGCTCCGGGTCTTGTTTTTATTGACTGCATAGAGCTTCTCCATCTTTGGCTGCAAGGAATATAATCAATCAGATTTTGGTATTGACCATCTGGCGATATCCTCATGTAGAGTCTTCTCTTGTGTTGTTGGAAGAGGGTGTTTGCTATGACCCATGCATTCTCTTGGCCAAACACTGTTAGCCTTTGCCCTGCTTCATTTTGTACTCCAAGGCATAATTTGCCTGTTATTCCAGGTGTTTCTTGACTTCCTACTTTTGCATTCCAGTCCCCTATAATGAAAAGGACATCTTCTTTGGGTGTTAGCTCTGTAAGGTCTTGTAGGTCTTCATAGAACCATTCGGCTTCAGCTTCTAGCATTATTGGTTGGGGCATAAACTTGGATTCCTGTGATATTGAATGGTTTGCCTTGGAGACGAACAGAGATCATTCTGTCGTTTTTGAAACTGCATCCAAGTACTGCATTTAACATAATTTGTTTCTTCTCACTATAGTGAAAAATTTGTTTCTTTTTTAAAGAAAAAATATAGTGTAAAAGTGATATTAAAATGCTTTTTACAAAGAACTAGTAGAAACATCCTCTGTACCAATAGGCCTTTTGCTATTTTCTTTAAAATATTTCAACCTAAATTTTGAACATTTTCAGAGACTGCAGATATCAGCATGGTCATGGATGCTAGATGCAAAAGGAGAGTTAAATGTTTCTTCTGTGATGCACAAAAGTGGGAAAGTGAACACTAATATCCTTTATGAAGAAAGAGAGCCATTGAATTTTACCAAGTAAGCTGGTATGACTGTAAATGGATTCCTATTAAAGAAAATTGCATTGGAAATCCTTTGCCTGAGTGACTTTCAGAAAAATACTAAGGCGAACAATATGCTTGGTATCTTTGACACTTCTTTAGCAGAAAGAATGGAAGAGGAACTAGGAGTCAGAAATACTTCACTTATTATTGTATCCTAGTCTTATCTCCACACTTACAGCTTCTACTTTAACTTGCTAAAATAAAAATATCAATCTCCAAATTTTTATAGAGTTCGAAAGGACTGTGTCAAAATGACATTTTCTTGGTTTATGTCCTCTTTATACTTTTGATTCAGCTATGAAGGCACAAAGTCTCTTATTAACAATTATTTTATTCTTGAGGTTAGCATTAACTAACTCAATAATGTGACCCATAATCCATAAGACACATGTATTCTGGAAGAACTTTTAAATAATAGTTACTAGTTACTAAAATTTCTTTCAGAAATCATAATTGGTGTTAATATCAGTCTGGCTAACTTTGTTATTGTTCAATCATTCAATTGTGTCCTACTCTTTGCAACCAGGTTTCCCTGCCCTTCACTATCTCATGGAATTTTCTCAGATTCATGTCCATTGAGTTGGTGATGTCATCCAACCATCTCATCCTCTGTCTTGGTAAAGATTAATCAAAAGCTAGAAAAATTCAAGTGCAAGCAACTTTGCCTTGATAAATTATAACTCCATTTTGCCAAGCCTGTTTCTTTAAATATATCATATTCAGGAGAAAAACAATCATTGACTTTATATTCATGTATTTTTTTAACATCAAAATCTTTGTGACAGCTAATTCATAACTAATGACATATCTTTTCATTTGAAAATATCTATATTCATTTAAGTTTTTATTTAAGCAACTAGGAAATAAAATAGCCTTAATAATTTTAAGCACAAAAGAGTTCAAAGTTACTCTGTAACCCAAGAATTTGGGTAGCAGCATAAATTTCTTGAAGTGTTTTTCAGATAGGGATACAAAAATATCAGACTCTCAGTGGTATTGAAATTGTATGTTTATTATATCACAGAGAAATTATTTTGTCTGAAAGAAACAAAAATTCCGGGCAGTAGTAGCTGAAACAAATACAGAGTTATTTATTTTTTCTCATGTCAAGAATCTCAAAATTGCTGCTGTTAGTAGATAAATGTTATAAAAATCAATGTAAGACTCTCTGTAGTGGTTCTTAGAGAATTCAGTGTAGACATGGAGACTTCGTTAAAGGTTGGAAAAATAGGTGAATGAATAAGGGATAAAGCACTGCCAATCACTGTCTATCACTATATCCCAGCAGATGTCTGCTTATATCTCACGATTCAGACTCCCTTGTATGTTTATCACTCTCTGTTGAGGAAGCTGGGGGAGGAAGTGTTTCATTGTGTTTTGGCTCATTTAGCCTATAAAATGAAGGCAAACAACAGAGGAAAAGTTGAAATGGGTGTTTGATTAACTTCATATAGTGCTTG
Organism: Budorcas taxicolor; assembly: GCF_023091745.1. Taxonomy (NCBI): domain Eukaryota; kingdom Metazoa; phylum Chordata; class Mammalia; order Artiodactyla; family Bovidae; genus Budorcas; species Budorcas taxicolor. Next base: position 63,054,852 of record NC_068912.1, read on the forward strand.
TCCCATTTGTTTTATTTTCCTCTTGTAAAAAATTTAAACTAATGAAACATTTGTAAAACTTGGCAAATGGAATATGAAAATCTCACATTTCAATATCATTAAGAGAACAAATATTTTATTCTAAGCTTCTATATTCATGTGTTTTAAAATCTAGTCATGCTACAATGTGATAGTTTCCTTTTCTTTTACAATGTGTCATAATGCTTTTCAACACTTGAAAATAGTCATTTTAACCAATATTTTTAGAGGTTGTTTAGTATGTGGATTTATCTGTTTTCCTAGTAATTTCATATTACCAATGCATTGTTTCTATACGTTTCTTCATTTTCTGGTTGCTCTTATTAAGAAAATTACAATTTAAAGCATGTTAAGAGACTTTCCAAAGATCATTTCATAGCTGTCAGTGAGCAAATGCAGCAAGAGCCAGGGGTGTGTGGGTCGCTCAGCCGTGTCCAGCTCTTTGCAGCCTGGGGATGAACTGTAGCCTGCCTGGCTCCATGGAGATTCTCCATGTAAGAATACTGGAGAGGATTGCCATCCTCTCCGCCAGGGGATATTCCCAACCCAGGGATCGAACCCAGATCTCACGCATTGCATGCCACCAGGGAGAGCCAGGGGAAGTGTCATCAAACTGATGCGGGATGCACCTTATTTAAAAACTGAAGAATTCTGAAAAATAAAGGCTGAAATACATTGAAGTATATTAACACAGAAAATAAAAATGTCATCTTATAGAATGTTTTCTAGAAAACAGTCATACTGGCTGATTTAATTTCTGTTCTGACTAAATTTGGAAGAATAAGCTTGGTAGCCTCTCAAAGTTTCTTTAGAGCCTGTGGATCTCTGGTCATCGTTTACTAATTTATGACTCCTGTTCACAGGTTACGAGCACCTTTCAGAGAAAGTGATTCCTTTATATCTAAGACTCTTTAGAAGTCAATAATATTATAATATAATACAGATTTTATGGTAAAATAATTGTGTTTTTTGATAATTCCTTTTGAGTTTTAAGTTACAAAAGAAAACAAAATATCATCTATGTCTAAGCATATAAAGCATTCATAAAAGGAAAAGTAATAAAAATTATCAAGAATGCACGTTGAAATTAAACACAGTTCTTCCAAAATTACACACTAAAAGATTTCACTAACTTGAGAATTACAAAAGAGAAGTCATGAATAGAATGTAACAACCTGATAGTATTTAAAATAATTCCTACTCTAAATAATAGGTTAGATGAAACCGTCAAATGGCATTGTATGCAACCCAGTGGGAAGGTTTTCTATAATTCAGCTCTAAGATTAGATACAAATGGAGCTATTACCATGGAAACTATTTTTGAGGCTAATAAAAGTGTAACCAATATGAACTAAAAAATATGTGCAAAGCCCCATCCAGACGGTAGATTTTCCCTTCTTAGTAAAAAGTCATTAATAAAAGAAAAAGCCTTCAGACATATAGATTCCTTTGTTGTATAAAGAACACTTGTTTTCAGTTGGTTTCTTCTTCTTCTTCTTTTTTTTTTTTTTTTTTTGGTGGAATGTAAAGCTTCCCTTCAGGGTAAAAGTGAGATTTATCCTAATGCATGAAGGGAGGAAAGGGTTTAGAGAAAGTGAAATTTGTGGAATGCACACACTTTTAAAATATAGTTTCTTTCCTATTCTAAGCATAAATCATAGTTTATAAACAAGATCTACTGTTCCCTCCTTTCTGTTAAAGCAGATGAGACTAGAACACAGTATTTGTAATTTATAACTGCCCGGTGTTGGGGGGGAACTTTTGTAGTTTTTTTTTCTGAAAGCTTCTCTGAAAATTATTTCCCATCACTTTTACTTTTGAAGGCAAAATATATTTTATTTATGGTGCCATTTAAAAAGGAATGTTAATTTTCAAATACAGTTGTGAAAGGAGCCTAGGTGAGGATTTGCAATGGAAGGCATTTTTACAAGTACTTTAGAAAACTGTTGAACCTCAGTCTACTGCAATGATAACTCTTCAGAAATGATACTTCCTAATCAAATATTGTTTCACAAAATGAAATGTAATATTCTGATTAAGGCAAGAGAAATAAAGGCCAAATATGAGAGAATTCACTTTGATTAATTAATAGATCATTTCTAAAAAAAATAAGTGAATAGTCCACTGAACAGTAGAAATTTGTGTCCTTCAATACTGCTGGTCTATTGGCAGTGTCATAAATGTTAGCATTTAGTTTCTCAGACATTTTCCTCAGCATCCCAGTATTTCTCTACTTTGATGTAAAAGTTTCCCGACACCAAGCTTACGGTGCCTGACCAGGCTAATTAAAGAAATACTACATTTCTTATTAAAATAGGTACTATAATCCATGTTAAAACAATTCATTGGACTGGCTTTTGTTGAATATGAATGATCTCTGGGTTCTTCAAGCACAACTGGCAGAAAATACACAAAGATGTTGATATCACAGTTTTAAGTCCTTCACATTGGTACAGACTGCCTCAAAATGATATCAGCTTGGTCAATCTGATGTAATTACAATAAACAAAGATATGTGATCACTCATTTTTAGGCAAAGATAATAAAGCAATGGACAAACTGTGGGAGATGGTGAGGGACAGGGAGACCTGGTGTGCTGCAGTTCATGGAGTCACAAAGAGTCAAACACAACTTGGCAACTGAACAACAAAATAAAGCAACGAACCTGGATAGAGGCGGAAGTTCTGTAATAATATATATAAAAATTAGAAAGCTGAAAGACCTCAGGCTATGATCCATGTTTTCATACTGCTCTTAAAATTTGCTAGGACCTGTGGCATCACAGTCATTCACAGTTATTTTTTGAGCATTTAGTGTTCAGGTACTGGGGTTGGGAATGCAGTGGTGAGTAATGTAAAATCCTTGATTTTGTGGTGTTTGAAATTTTCTACAGGAAAGTACAGTTTTAAGTGAAAATATGTCATGCACCTTATATGTTGGTAATGGAATAAAGACATTATTATTTGCTGTTTTATTTAATCATAAAAAACTTGTAAGCTTGTATTAGCTCATTTGGGGTGCTCTAACAAAGTACCTGGGCTTCCTGGGTAGCTCAGCTGGTAAAGAATCTGCCTGAAATGCAGGAGACACTTGTTTAATTCCTGGGTCAGGAAGTCCCCATAGAGAAGGGATAGGCTACCCACTCCAGTATTCTTGGGCTTCCCTGGTGTCTCAGATGGTAAATAATCCACCTACAATGTGGGAGACCTGGGTTCAATCCCTGGGTTTGGAAGATCCCCTGGAGGAGCACATGGCAACCCACTCTAGTATTCTAGCCTGGAGAATCGCCATGGACAGAGGAGCCTGCTGGGCTACAGTGCATGGGGTTGCAAAAGAATTGGACAGGACTGAATGCCTAAACACAGCACAGCACAACAAAGTACCAGAGACTGGTGCTTATAAACAACAGAAATATATTTCTTATGCTTCCGGAAGCTAGAAGACTCAGATCATGGTGCCGTCATGGCTGATTTCTGGTGAGGCCCTCTTCCAGGTTACAGACTGCCAACTTCTCCTTGAATTCTCACATGGCCAAAAGAAACGAACAGCAAGTTTTCTCCTGACTCTTATAAAGGCACTAATTCTGTGTATGACTCCACTCTCATGACCACATCTAATCCTAATCAACTCTCAAAGGCCCTACCTCTTAATACCATTACATATGGGGATCATATTTTAACATAAAATTTGGATACACGAACACTAAGTCCACAACAAAGATAACATTGATATTTCTATTTTACAGTTCAGCGACAGAGGATGAGATGGCTGGATGGCATCATCGACTCAATGGACACGAGTTTGAGTGAACTCTCGGAGTTGGTGATGGACAGGGAGGCCTGGCGCGCTGCCGTTCATGGGGTCGCAAAGAGTCAGACACAACTGAGCGACTGAACTGAACTGAACTGAAAATGAGATAGAGAGAATGATTATATAGTCAAAAATCTGTGTAAAACAGAGTTAGAATTTGAACTTTACATAAAACTATAAGTACAACAAAACTCTATAAACTACACCATCTATCTATCTATTGGTCTATCTAATATTTTTGTCAATATTTTTAAAAAACATTTCTTTGCCTCTAATGGGAAAACATATAAACAAAAACACCACCATGTGATTAATAATTGCTACATTAACAACTTGAATATAAGGTGTTATAGTTCAGTAATAAAATATATGTTCATGAAGGACCCTTGACAATTACACAAATGGAAAATAAACTTCAATCTATAAAAAGTAATTGCTAATTGGGATCTTCTATATAGACAGACTCTCTTATCTCATGTATTCAAGTATATCAGTTCAGCAATCCTTCTCTCTCTCTTTATCATCAAGTTCAAACTTCCTCATCATTATACACACATATTGTTATTCCCACTAAGTTAAAAAAAAAAAATAATGGCCTTCCTTTCTCCTCCAATGGTCATTTCTCTGTTGTTCTTCATGGATAAACTGCTTATTATCTTTACTCCATGTTTCCACTCTCTTAGGATTCTCCTACAAACCCACCATAATTTCTCTCAACTTTGGACCATTGCTCTCGAAACTGGACCATAAACAAAGCTGAGCATAAGTGTTGCTAGTGACTGCCATGTTGCTAAATCCATGTGTCAATTCATGCTTCTGATTGAGGACATTTGCTTTTGACTTTTCTTCCTACTTTGAACTGCCTCTTCACTAGACATTAATTAAGTTACTACTTATTCCCTTTATCTTTTCTCCAATGTCACTTTCCCCATGAAGCATTCTTAAACTGCCTTATTCAAATCTTCAGGCAACCTCAAGCTCTATTCTGGCACACAATCTTACTTTTGTCTACAGTGTTTATTACCATCTATTGCTTTGTTTACATATTTATTTTATTACTCAAGCAATCCTTAACAACAAAATAAACTTTATGAGAACAACCATTTTATCTGTCTTGTTCACTGTTGTAACCCTAAGCCCTAAACACTACCTGCCACATAGTAGTTGTTGAATGATTGAAGAGAAAATCAGATAATTACTGAGAATATATTAGTGCTATTCACTTGCTAGTGCTGCAATTACAGAGTGAACATGACAGATGGGATTTTCCTCTTAAAAATACTAATGATCCAGATTGGAAAAAAGACATTAATTCACTCAGTTTCTATACAACATGAGAAATTCTGTTAGAGTTATAAACTGGGAACCTGTAGAAGAAGTACTGACCCAAAAATCAAGGCATCAAGGAAGGCAGTGATACCAGACCAAAGAAGAGAGTGATGACTCCAGGAGTTGGTGATGGACAGGGAGGCCTGGCGTGCTGCAATTCATGGGGTTGCAAAGAGTCGGACACGACTAAGCGACTGAACTGAACTGAACTGAACTGAAAAACAAGTAGAAGTTATATTTTAGAAGTGAGTGGCAGGGGAAAGAGCATAAGTCAGGCAAAAGAAATGGGTTCAAGTGAGACTGGTAAGTTGGAAAAGCTTTAAAAAGTTCAGTATCCACTGAAGCACAGAGTATGAAATAAAAGTGATAAGAGAAGAAATGGAGTTATACAGTCATTAAGATTAGGGGCTCAGAAGACAGATTGTTTGAAGCTGCACTGTGTCATTTTTCTTTACTACACTGCAGCCGTGAAATTAAAAGACACTTACTTCTTGGAAGAAAAGCTATGACCAACCTTATGGCAGAAAGTGAAGAGGAACTAAAGAACCTTTTGATGAAAGTGAAAGAGGAGAGTGAAAAAGCTGGCTTTAAACTCAACATTCAAAAAAGAAAATCATGACAACTAATCCCATCACTTTATGGCAAATAAATGGGGAAACAAAGGAAACATAGACTTAATTTTCTTGGGCTCCAAAATCACTGCAGATGGTGACTACAACTGTGAAACTGAAAGATGCTTGCTCCTAGGAAGAAAAGCTATGACCAATCTAGACAGCATATTAAAAAGCAGAGACATTACTTTGCTGACAAAGTCTGTGTAGTCAAAGATATGATTTTTCAGTAGTCGTGTATGGATATGAGAGTTGGACCATAAACAAAGCTGAGCACCAAAGAACTGATGCTTTTGAACTGTGGTGTTGGAGAAGGCTCTCGAGAGTCCCTTGGATTGCAAGGAGATCAAAGCAGTCAATCCTGCAGGAAATCAGTCCTGAATATTCATAAGAAGGGCTGATGCTAAAGCTGAAGGTCGAATAATTCGGCCACCTGATGTGAAGAATTGACTCGTTGGAAGAGACCCTGATGCTGGGAAAGATTGAAGGCAGGAGGAGAAGGGGACGACAGAGGACAAGATGGTTGGATGACATCACCAACTCAATGGACAAGTTTGAGTGAACTCCGGGAGTTGGTGATGGACAGTGAGGCCTGGCATGCTGCAGTCCATGGGGTCGCAAAGAGTTGGACACGACTGAGCGACTGAACTGAACTGAGTTTAATCATTTTATGATTTTTATCATTATTCTTACAAGCGAATACTTTTCCTGTTTCCCAGAGTCATTTCCATGACATTGAATAGAAAACTATTGCGCTGGCTTTGTCTTAGTTTAGGGAAAAGTGGGGTTAGGTGGAGAGTGGGGAATTGTGTACTATCTTAACTAAAGTACTTGCTGAAAACGTAATTTACCTATGGAGATGTGTTTTAGGAGTATGTTTGTGATAAAACATATAACATAGAGCAAGTAATTAAAACAATACAAGCAATGACTGTAACCATGCATAAACATATCTTATTCTTATATTTGAATGAATATATTGTTGCAGTATGGAAACTTTAAGTGGTCATCTGCTGTTTGTTCAAATGAAGTTCTGAAACAGTGTGAACAGTGTACCTCCCCCTCTTCCACACCTACAAGTCTTTTCCTGTTCTAGAAAAGAGACACTCTAAGTTTCAATGCACTTGAGAGCCTGAATCATCAGAATAATTACCTTTATTCTCTAGCAAAAGAAAAATATCTTAAGAGATCTATGATTGACATATATCTGCATTTTTTAAAAAGATAGACAAAAGAGATATTTAGTGTAATTATTGACTTTCGCTGCATGACACAATATGAGGTGTTAAAGGCCCAAATCCTGGAGATGTAAGATATTGCATACTCTTATTGCACACTCTTTTCTGGTCATTTAGAACGCAATCTTCACTTACTATTAATTAAATGTCAACTGTGTAAGTAATCATCAGTGAAATTTAGCATCTATTTCTAGGAGGGCAAGAAGGGTTATTTTTAAGCATCATTAAATCCATTGTGCTTGCTCTTGTTCATTTGATGCATTGTCTGATTTTGGCACAAAAATGTCAACAGGTGTAACAAAGTTTAAATGGATGCGTGATGCCAAATGCTTCTCTAACTTTGGCAAGAGAAGGACCTCCTGTAAGAAGAGCTGCCTCCTGAAGCATTTTGTTAGCTGTCATTGGCTGGAACTCATGTCATCGTATAAGACACCAGCCAACTTATGAGTAGGCAGCCTGCCATCTAAACAGATGGGCATGGGTTTGGCAGCCAATAGGCCAAGTATATACAGCAAATATAGGTAACAAGGCTTCGTTTGCAACTGATGTTGCCAAGAATTCTTTTTGTCTTCATCTAATATAAGCTCTTAATCAGTTTTTTAAGGCATAAATGACATTATATACTTATTCTAATAAATGTATCAATATGTTTGCTTTGATTAGTTATTAATAAAGTATTAAGAAAAGTAGAGAATTAAACAAGAAAAAATTAAAACAAAACTAAATCTATTAAAAATTGGGTTATAGATTGATATGTTATATGATCATATGATGAAAGTAAAACTTTTATAACATCTTCATTGTCCCTTTCAGTTGAGTTCAGTTCAGTTTAGTCGCTCAGTTGTGTCCAACTCTTTGCAACCCCATGAATCACAGCACACCAGGCCTCCCTGTCCATCATCAACTCCCGGAGTTCACTCAAACTCACGTCCATTGAGTCGGTGATGCCATCCAGCCATCTCATCCTCTGTCATCCCCTTCTCCTCCTGCCCCCAATCCCTCCCAGCATCAGAGTCTTTTCCAATGAGTCAACTCTTTGCATGAGGTGGCCAAAGTATTGACGTTTCAGCTTTAGCATCATTCCTTCCAAAGAACACCCAGGACTAATTTCCTTTAGAATGGACTGGTTATATCTCCTTGCAGTCCAAGGGACTCTCAAGAGTCTTCTCCAACATAACAGTTCAAAAGCATTAATTCTTTGGTGCTCAGCTTTCTTCACGACTTTGACTTTCTTCCAACTCTCACATCCATACATGACTACTGGAAAAACCATAGCCTTGACTAGACTTTAGAGCACCATTATTCTAAGGACATGAAAAAATTTGAGGGTATTTTTGTGATAAAACCTAAAACAAGATTCAATGAGTTACAGGCAATTTAAATGATGAAAATAATGCATAGTACTCTTTAAATAAAAACTATGAGGTAAGGTTCCTTGCAAGTCTTACTGTTGCTGCTTTTCTCAGTGCTTAATAAATGCTCAGCAAATGCTTGTGGAATGAATGTATAGTCAATATAACTTGGTAATCTAACATCTGCTTATTTTGTTTCAAACAAGTTCAATAAATATATTACTTAAAACATTAGATTAGAGTGAATTGCTTGTATCTCTGACCACAGTGAGAGGGCTTTAAAAATATTCTAGATGTATGGATATTTGAATGAAATTTATGCTGACCTAAAAGTTGCATTTGAAAATTTTGTCCGTGTCAAATATAATAGATTGAACTCATGTTTATTTCAAATGTATGCAGACAGATACAGAAATAATTATATCCATAGGTTAGTATACACACAAGTATTTCCTAGCTCTGTCCCCAGATGTGTAATCTAAGCAGTGTGTGTGTGTGTGTGTGTTAAGTCACTTCACTAGTGTCTGTCTCTGAGACGCTATGGATTATTAACCCACCAGTTTCCTCTGGGGTTAATAAGGAGTTAATCTTATTAAATAGTTGAACTGGGATTAAGTTCAAATTTCCCTGTTTCCTAAGTGCTTGCCTGTGTGAGTGATCTTTGTTACCCTATGGACCATAGTATATCTCTCCAGGCTCCTCTGTCCATGGGATTCTCCAGGCCAAATCACCTAGAGTGGGCTTCCATTGTTTCCTCCAGGGGATCTACCCAACCCAGGGAATCTTCCCAACCCAGGGATCGAACTCATGTCTGTTAAGCTTCCTGCATTGCCAAGGAGGTGGAAGCCGATACTGTAAGTAGTGACACCTATTAGTAATAAGAACACTGAAACCCTAGATCTTGGTTTCCAAAGATCATTCCTCAAGAAAAGGAGATAGGGTTACTTGGAGATATGACTGACTCTAGACTTGGGAAAGGAAATAAATATGAGCCTAGAGCTGTAAGGAAAAGTTTAAAGGGAAAAAAAGAGATTATGTCAAAAAAGGACATGAGAGTCAACCTAAAAAAGATCCCAATGGACAAAACTATAACATTTTGAGCAGTAAAATGATAGTGTTGGATTATAACACAGGTATTTTCCACAGTTTATTGGAATCCACACAGTCAAAGGCTTTGGGATAATCAATAAAGCAGAAATAGATGTTTTTCTGGAATTCTCTTGCTTTTTCGAAGATCCAGCAGATGTTGGCAATTTGATCTCTGGTTCCTCTGCCTTTTCTAAAACCAGCTTGAACATCTGAAAGTTCACTGTTCACGTATTGCTGAAGCCTGGCTTGGAGAATTTTGAGCATTACTTTACTAGCGTGTGAGATGAGTTGTTCAGTAGTTTGAGCATTCTATGACACTGCCTCTCTTTGGGATTGGAATGAAAACTGACCTTCTCCAGTCCTGTGGCCACTGTTGAGTTTTCCAAATGTGCTGACATATTGAGTGCAGCACTTTCAAAGCATCATCTTTTAGGATTTGAAATAGCTCAACTGAAATTCCATCACCTCAACTAGCTTTGTTTGTAATGATGCTCCTAAGGTCCACTTGGCTTATCATTACAGGATGTCTGGCTCTAGGTGAGTGATCACACCATAGTGATTAACTGGGTCATGAAGATCTTTTTTGTATAGTTCTGTGTATTCTTGCCACCTCTTCTTAATATCTTCTGCTTCTGTGAGTTCCATATAATTTCTGTCCTTTATCGAGCCCATCTTTGCATGAAATGTTCCCTTGGTATCTCTAATTTTCTGAAAGAGATCTCTAGTCTTTCCCATTCTGTTGTTTTCCTCTATTTCTTTGCATTGATTGCTGAGGAAGGCTTTCTTATCTCTCCTTGCTATTCTTTGGAACTCTGCATTCAAATGGGTATATCTTTCCTTTTCTCTTTTGCTTTTCACTTCTCTTCTTTTCACAGCTATTTGTAAGGCCTCCTCAGACAGCCATTTTGCTTTTTTGCATTTGTTTTTCTGGGGATGGTCATGATCCCTGTCTCCTGTACAATGTCACGAACCCCTGCTATAGTCCACAAGGCACTCTGTCTATCAGATCTAGTCTCTTAATCTATTTGTCACTTCTGCTGTATAATCATAAGAAATTTGATTTAGGTCATGCCTGAATGGTTTAATGGTTTTCCCCACTTTCTTCACTGTAAGTCTGAATTTGGCAATAAGGAGTTCATGATCTGAGCCATAGTTGGCTCCCAGTATTGTTTTTCTGACTGTATAGAGCTTCTCCATCTTTGGATGTGAAAAACTGTGGAAAACTCTGAAAGAGATGGGAATACCAGAGCACCTGACCTGCCTCTTGAGAAACCTATATGCAGGTCAGAAAGCAACAGTTAGAACTGGACATGAAACAACAGACTGGTTCCAAATAGGAAAAGGAGTACGCCAAGTCTGTATACAGTCACCCTGCTTATTTAATTTATATGTAGAGTACATCATGAGAAACACTGGGCTGGAAGAAGCACAAGCTAGAATCAAGACTGCTGGGAGAAATATCAATAACCTCAGATATGCAGATGATACCACCCTGATGGCAGAAAGTGAAGAGGAACTAAAAAGCCTCTTGATGAAAGTGAAAGAGGAGAGTGAAAAATTTGGCCTAAAGCTCAACATTCAAAAAACTAAGATCATGGCATCTGGCCCCATCACTTCATGGGAAATAGATGGGGAAACACTGGAAACAGTGTCAAACTTTATTTTTCGGGCTCCAAAATCACTGCAGATGATAATGGCAGCCATGAAATTAAAGGACGTTTACTCCTTGAAAAGAAAGTTATGACCAACCTAGATAGCATATTAAAAAGCAGAGACACTACTTTGCCAACTAAGGTCCGTCTAGTCAAGGCTATGGTTTTTCCAGTGGTCATGTATGGATGTGAGAATTGGACTCTAAAGAGAGCTGAGTGCTGAAGAATCGATGCTTTTGAACTGTGGTGTTGGAGAAGACTCTTGAGAGTCCCTTGGACTGCAAGGAGATCCAGTCCATTCTAAAGTGTTCATTGGAAGGACTGAGGAGAAAGCTGAAACTCCAATACTTTGGCCACGTGATGCAAAGAGTTGACTCATTGGAAAAGAGTCTGATCCTGGGAGGGAGGATGGCTGGATGGCATCATGGACTCGATGGATGTGAGTTTGAGTGAACTCCGGGAGTTGGTGATGGACATGGAGGCCTGGCGTGCTGTAATTCATGGGGTCGCAAAGTATTGGACATGACTGAGTGACTGAAGTGAACTGAACTACAAAGAATAATGAAAAGGAAAATATAATCGTGAATCCTTCAAGACACTAATGTAATACAGTCACTAAGATTAACATCATCAGGAACAAGTCATGCTGACATGCATATTCTGACACATTGTGATGGAAAGGGTATTTCACATCTGTGATGTCCTCTTCCAAATCCATAATTCAGTTTAATCATGAAGATATTTGTTTAGTTCACTCAGTCATGTCATGTCTTTGTGACCCCATGGATTGCAGCATGCCAGGCTTTCCTGTCCTTCACTAGCTCCTGAAGCTTGTTAAAATTCATGTCCATCAAGTCGGTGATGCTGCCCAACCATCTCAGCCTCTGTCATCCCATTCTCCTTCTGCCTTCAACCTTTCCCAGAATCAGGGTCTTTTCCAATGAGTCAGTTCTTCACATCAGGTGGACAAACTATTGGACCTTCAGCTTCAGATCAGCTCCTCCCATGAATATTCAGGACTGATTTCCTTTAGGACTGACTGGTTGGATTTCCTTGCAATGCAAAGGATTCTCAAGACTCTTCTCCAACACTATGGTTCAACAGGATCAATTCTTTGGTGCTCAGCTTTGTTTATGGTCCAATTCTCACATCCATACATGACTACTGGAAAAATCGTATCTTTGACTATATGGACTTTTTCGGCAAAGCAATATCTCTGTTTTTTAATATGCTGTCTAGTTTTGTCATAGATTTTCTTCCAAAGAGCAAACATCTTTCAGTTTCATGGCTGTAGTCACCATCTGCAGTGATTTTGGAGCCCAAGAATAAAGTCTCTGTTTCCATTTTTCCCCAGCTTTCTGCCATGAAGTGTTGGGACTGGGTGTCATGATCTTCAGTTCTAGAATGTTAAGATTTAAGCCAGCGTTTTCACTCTCCTTTTTCACTTTTATATAGAGGCTCTTTAGTTCTTCACTTTCTGCCATAAAGATGGTGTCATCTGCATATCTGAGGATATTGCTATTTCTCCTGGAAATCTTGATTCCAGCTTGTGCTTCATACAGCCCAGCATTTCACATGATCTATTCTCCATATAAGTTAAATAAGCAGGGTGACCATATACAGCTTTGACGTACTCCTTTCCCTATTTGGAACCTATCTGTTGTTCCATGTCCAGTTCTAACTGTTGCTTCTTGACTTGCATACAGATTTCTTAGGAGGCAGGTAAGGTGGTCTGGTATTCCCAGCTCTTTAAGAATTTTCCAAAGTTTCTTATGATCCCCACAAAGACTGTAGCATAGTCAATGAACCAGAATTAGATGTTCTTCTGGAATTCTATTGCTTTTATTCTTATCCAACAGATATTGGCAATTTCACCTCTGGTTCCCTGCCTTTTCTAAATCCTCCTTGAATATATGGAAGTTCTTCACTCTTGTACTGTTGAAGCCTAGGATGGAGAATTTTGAGCATTACTTTGCTAGTGTGTAAGATGAGTGAAATTGTGCAGTAGTTTGAGCATTCTTTGGCATTGCTTTTCTTTGGGATTGGAATGAAAACTGATCTTTGGCCAGCCCTGTGGCCACTGCTGAGTTTTCCAATTTGCTGGGATATTGCCTGCTGCACTTTCACATCATCATCTTTTAGTATTTGAAACAGCTCAGCTGGAATTCCATCACCTCCACCAACTTTGTTTGTTTTGATGCTTCCCTAAGCCCTCAGGATGTCTGGCTCTAGGTGAGTGATCACACCATCATGGTTGTCTGGGTCACTAAGATCTTTTTTGTATAGTTATTATGTGTATTCTTGCCACCTCTTCTTAATATCTACTGCTTTTGTTAGGTCCATACTGTTTCTGTCCATTATTGTGCCCATTTTCCAAGAAATGTTCGTTGGTATCTCTAATTTTTTTGAAGAGATCTCTAGTCTTTCCCATTTTATTGTTTTCTCTGTTTATTTGTTTTCATTACTGAGGAAAGCTTTCTTACCTCTCCTTGTTATTCTTTGGTACTCTGCATTTAGATGGATATATCTTTCCTTTTCTCCTTTGCTTTTTGCTTCTCTTCTTTTCTCAGCTATTTGTAAGGCCTCCTCAGACAGCCACTTTGCCTTTTTGCATTTCTTTTTCTTGGGGATGGATTCGATCACTTCCTACTGTAAAATATCACGAACCTCTGTCCATACTTCTTCAGGTACTCTATCTATCAAATCTAATCACTTAAATCTATTTGTCACTTCCACTGTACAGCTGCAGGGGATTTGATTTATGTCATACCTGAATGGTCTAGTGTCATACCTGAGTGGTCTTTCCCACTTTCTTTAATTTAAGTCTGAATTTTGCAATAAGAAAAGACATTAACAAACCAAAATAAAAGGATATTCTACAAAATCCCTGACAAACACACTTTAGAAGTGTCAAAGTAATGAAAAACAATGAAAGACTGAGAATTGTCACTGATTTGAATAGCTTAGAATACAGGATAACAAAGTGCCACATGGAATTTTCAATAAACCAAGACATTAGTGGAAAAACCATGAAATCTGAAAAAAGTCTCTGGCCCTGATAACCATATTGTATTATTGTTAATTTCTTAGCTTCCTAAAATGTCCTATAGATATGTAAGATATGAACATTAGTGAAAGCTGGGTTAATGGTATACAAGGACTTTCTTTACTATCCTTGCAACTTTTTTGTAAATCTAAGTTCATTTTATAATTGAAGGTTTAAAACTATTTTACTATGGTTTTTCCTGTGGTCATGTATGGATGTGAGAATTGGACTGTGAAGAAGGCTGAGCGCCGAAGAATTGATGCTTTTGAACTGTGGTGTTGGAGAAGACTCTTGAGAGTCCCTTGGACTGCAAGGAGATCCAACCAGTCCATTCTGAAGGAGATCAGACCTGGGATTTCTTTGGAAGAAATGATGCTAAAGCTGAAACTCCAGTACTTTGGCCACCTCATGAGAAGAGTTGACTCATTGGAAAAACTCTGATCCTGGGAGGGATTGGGGGCAGGAGGAGAAGGGGACGACAGAGGATGAGATGGCTGGATGGCATCACGGACTCGATGGACGTGAGTCTGAGTGAACTCCGGGAGATGGTGATGAACAGGGAGGCCTGGCGTGCTGCGATTCATTGGGTCACAAAGAGTCGGGCACGACTGAGTGACTGAACTGAGCGGAACTGAACTCATTTGACTTGGGTTGAGAAACAGAATTAAATGTCATTAAAATTTTTTTATATGATCTGTTATTTTAAAACCAGAATTTTGTTTTGTTAATGACATTGTGGAAAAAATTTTAAGTACATTGTTGTTGTTTAGTTGCTCAGTTGTGTCCAACTCTTTGTGACCCAGTGAACTGCAGCCTGCTGGGTTCTTCTGTCCATAGAATTCTCCAGGCAAGAATACTGGAGTGGGTTCCTGTGCCCTTCTCCATATGTTGTTCTTGGAATCAGGTATGTATTTAAAAAGACTTTATATTAGGGTTATCATATTCAAATCAAGGGCTTCCCTGGTAGCTCAGCTGGTAAAGAATTCACCTATAATGCAGGAGGCCCAGTTCAATTCTTGGGTTGGGAAGATCCCCTGGAGAAAGGATAGGCTACCCACTCAGGTATTCTTGGGCTTCCCTGGTGGCTCAGATGGTAAAGAATCCACTTGTAATCCAGGAGACCTGGGCTTGACCCTTGGGTTGAGAAGATCACCTGGAGGAGGGCATGGAAACCCACTCTAGTATATTTGGGGGGGAAAATCTCATGGATGGAGGAAACTGGGGGCTACAGTCCATGGGATTGCAAAAGAGTTGGACACAACAGAGCAACTAGGCACAAACATCCAGATCAAACTGTAATAATAGAAATATGGTTGCTATATATATATTTTCATTATTCAAGAATAATCAATTTTGCAGCCTTTGGTTTTACTCACAAATTGTTACAGATGGTCATGTAAGGATCCCTGTTTACTTCTTTGAATATAAATCCACATATAAAACTTAAATGGACATCAAAAATTAGTCTTGAAAAGTACCTCCAAAATTAATCACAAACATTGCTAATTAAAGTGGTGTATCTTTTTACAGCTAATGAAAATTGCTTGTATATATATATATATATATATATATATATATATATATATAATGGCAAAAATCATAAAATCTTTTCCAGATCCTATCTGTAAGCTTACCTGGAATAGAAAATCTGAAGAATAATACATTGCTATAGCTCACTTAGGAACTCACCTCTGACAAACCACTTCAGAAAACTCAAGTTTCTTATATTCATTTAATAATGAAAATTTATATTATATTGGGTTTCTTGAATAAAGTGGGTTAAGTTTCTTTATTTCTAAGCATCTTGAAAATTACAGAAAATGCTTAGTAAAATTCCACAATTCAAACTGCATTTAAAAAGAGAAAATTCTCAATAAAGTTTCCTATAGTTTTTTAAACCAAGTTTTCTCTATTTCGCTACACTTCCCAAAACTGGAAATTTGGGGCAAGTGAGAGATTCAGTGTACATGTTTGAATTCTGGGAAGTCAAATGACTGAGAAGGGAAGACCTAGAAGAAGGATATTTCAGTGGTCTGATTTCAAATTTCTTAGTCTCATATCTAAAATATTCCTTGTCTGACTCAAATTTATATTTTAAGTCACTGAGATCAGGAAGTATTTGGTGGCAAGGAAAACAGGACTGGTCAAACTAATTCAAACTTTTTTTTTTTTTGAGCGGTGAATTAATTTTAAGAATGTAAGGACTCACATGTGAGAAATCAAGGCAGTACTAGGACATAATAATTTAATAATAACAATAGTTCACATTATTCATCATGATCCTGCTACTGTTCTAAGAAATTTCTGTGTATTATCTCATTTAATTCTCACAACAGCCTAAGGAAATTACTATTTCTACTGCATCCTAATTTACAAGAAGGTTTAGTAACTTTCCAAGTATTGATATGCTTGTTAGAGGAAGAGCTGGGATTGACATATTTAGACATCCTATCATATATTTCTCTATGGGTTTGGCTCCATTTCTTGCTCCATTCATATCTCTTCTGCTACCCCATAATAACTATAGTTTGTATTTGTCCTCAGCTTGCCACTGCAATTATTCTGCTCCATGATCTTGCTGTTTTTCTTCCTGAGGCTAAGTGACTCAGGTTTACAATGTTTCTATTCCAAATCTCTGGAAGAGATAATCTGGTTCATCCAGCCTGCATCAGTCACCTAACCCTGATCCACTCAGGTGAAGGAGGGAGCAGAAACAGGAGAAGGCAGTTTTGGTGACCTTATACAAATATACAAAACCTATCCTTTTAGATTCTTAGAAGTGCAAGAATTAAGATGCAATAGTAGCATTTCCCTCCACCTAACTCCCTATATATTTTTTTAATAGCTGGTCTACAAATCCTTTGCAGTAGTCAACCAGATGTATTCATTAGTCTCTAAATACATTTAAGGCATTCTTCTATCAGTGCTTTTACTCTATTTTTCTAGCCTGGGATTTAATCTGTCCTTGGTGCACTAAGGACGGCCAAGAGGAGTTACCCCATGTCCAAGGTCAGGGCCAGCGGCCGAGAGTGCCAGGCTGCAATGGTGCAGGAACGGCTGAGAGGAGCTACCCAAGTCCGAGGTCAGGGGCGGCCGGGTGGAGACACCCCGCGTCCGAGATCAGGGGTGGCAGCTGAGAGGAGCTACCCCACGTCCGAGGCCAGGGGTGGCCGGGAGGAGCCGCCTCGCGCCCGAGGCCAGGGTCGGTGGCCTTGAGGAGCCACCCCCATGCCCAAGGCCAGGGGCGGCGGCTGGGAGGAGCAACCCTAGAAGCTGTGGCTGCACAGCTGCAGGAGGGCCTAGAGGAGCTATTCCATGTTGAAGGTCAGGAAGGGCAGTGGTAAGGAGATAGCCCTCATCCAAGGTAACGAGCAGCGGCTGTGCTTTCCTGGATGGAACAGCCATGAAGAGATACCCCAAGCCCAAGTTAAGAGAAACCCAAGGAAGATGGTAGGTGTTGCAGCAGGGCATCAGAAGGCAGACACATTGAAACTATACTCACAGAAATCTAGTCAATCTAATCACACTAGGACCACAGCCTTGTCTAACTCAGTGAAACCAAGCCATGCCCGCAGGGCAACCCAAGACGGGGGGTCATGCTGGAGAGGTCTGACAGAATGTGGTCCACTGGAGAAGGGAATGGCAAGCCACTTCAGTATTCTTGCCCTGAGAACCCCATGAACAATATGAAAAGGCAAAATGATAGGATACTGAAAGAGGAACTCCCCAGGTCAGTAGGTGTCCAATATCCTACTGGAGATCAGTGGAGAAATAACTCCAGAAAGAATGAAGGGATGGAGCCAAAGCAAAAACAATACCCAGTTGTGAATGTGACTGGTGATAGAAGCAAGGTCTGATGCTGTAAAGAGCAATATTGCATAGGAACCTAGAATGTCAGGTCCATGAATCAAGGCAAATTGGAAGTGGTCAAACAAGAGATGGCAAGAGTGAACGTCAACATTCTAGGAATCAGCAAACTAAAATGGACTGGAATGGGTGAATTTAACTCAGATGACCGTTATATCTACTACTGTGGGCAGGAATCCCTCAGAAGATATGGAGTAGCCATCATGGTCAACAAAAGAGTCCAAAATGCAGTACTTGGATGCAATCTCAAAAATGACAGAATGATCTCTGTTCATCTCCAAGGCAAACCGTTCAATATCACAGTTATCCAAGTCTATGCCCCAACCAGTAATGCTCAAGAAGCTGAAGTTGAACGGTTTTATGAAGACCTACAAGACCTTTTAGAACTAACATCTAAAAAAGATGTCCTTTTCATTATAGGGGACTGGAATGCAGAAGTAGGAAGTCAAGAAACACCTGGAGTAAAAGGCAAATTTGGCCTTGGAATGCAGAATGAAGCAGGGCAAAGACTAATAGAGTTTTGCCAAGAAAATGCACTGGTCATAGCAAACACCCTCTTCCAACAACACAAGAGAAGACTCTACACATGGACATCACCAGATGGTCAACACCGAAATCAGATTGATTATATTCTTTGCAGCCAAAGATGGAGAAGCTCTATACAGTCAACAAAAACAAGACCAGGAGCTGACTGTGGCTCAGAAATGAACTCCTTATTACCAAATTCAGACTCAAATTGAAGAAAATAGGGAAAACTGCTAGGCCATTCAGGTATGACCTAAATCAAATCCCTTCTGATTATACAGTGGAAGTGAGATATAGATTTAAGGGCCTAGATCTGATAGATAGAGTGCCTGATGAACTATGGAATGAGGTTTGTGACATTGTACAGGAGACAAGGATCAAGACCATCCCCATGGAAAAGAAATGCAAAACAGCAAAATGGCTGTCTGAGGAGGCCTTACAAATAGCTGTGAAGAGAAGGGAGGCAAAAAGCAGAGGAGAAAAGGAAAGATATAAGCATCTGAATGCAGAGTTCCAAAGAATAGCAAGAAGAGATAAGAAAGCCTTCTTCAGCGATCAGTGCAAAGAAATAGAGGAAAAGAACAGAATGGGAAAGACTAGAGATCTCTGCAAGAAAATTAGAGATACCAAGGGAGCATTTCATGCAGAAATGGGCTCAATAAAGGACAGAAATTGTATGGACCTAACAGAAGCAGAAGATATTAAGAAGAGGTGACAAGAATACATAGAAGAACTGTACAAAAAAGATCTTCACGACCCAGATAATCACGATGGTGTGATCACTCACCTAGAGCCAGACATCCTGGAATGTGAAGTCAAGTGGGCCTTAGAAAGCATCACTAAAACAAAGCTAGTGGAGGTGATGGAATTCCCGTTGAGCTGTTTCAAATCCTAAAAGATGATGCTGTGAAAGTGCTGCACTCAATATGCCAGCAAATTTGGAAAACTCAGCAGTGGCCACAGGACTGGAAAATGTCACTTTTCATTCCAATCCTAAAGAAAGGCAATGCCAAAGAATGCTCAGACTACCACACAATTGCACTCATCTCCCATGTGAGTAAAGTAATGCTCAAAATTCTCCAAGCCAGGCTTCAGCAATACATGAACCGTGAACTTCCAGATGTTCAAGCTGGTTTTAGAAAAGGCAGAGGAACCAGAGATCAAATTGCCAAATCCACTGGATCATGGAAAAGGCAAGAGAGTTCCAGAAAATCATTTATTTCTGCTTTTTTGGCTATGCCAAAACCTTTGACTGTGTGGATCACAATAAGTTGTGGAAAAATCTGAAAGAGATGGGAATACCAGACCACCTGACCTGCCTCTTGAGAAATCTGTATGCAGGTCAGGAAGCAACAGTTAGAACTGGACATGGAAAAATAGACTGGTTCCAAATAGGAAAAGGAGTACGTCAAGGCTGTGTATTGTCACCCTGCTCATTTAGCTTATATGCAGAGTACATCATGAGAAATGCTGGGCTGGAAGAGGCACAAGCTGGAATCAAGATTGCCAGGAGAAATATCAATAACCTCAGATATGCAGATAACACTACCCTTATGGCAGAAAGTGAAGAGGAACTAAAAAGCCTGTTGATGAAAGTGAAAGAGGAGAGTGAAAAAGTTGGCTTAAAGCTCAACATTCAGAAAACGAAGATCATGGCATCCAGTCCCATCACTTCATAGGAAATAGATGGGGAAATAGTGGAAACAGTGTCAGACTTTATTTTTGGGGACTCCAAAATCACTGCAGATGGTGATTGCAGCCATGAAATTAAAAGACGCTTTTGCTTATTCCTTGGAAGAAAAGTTATGACCAACCTAGATAGCGTATTCAAAAGCAGAGACATTACTTTGCCGACTAAGGTCCGTCTAGTCAAGGCTATGGTTTTTCCTGTGGTCATGTATGGATGTGAGAGTTGGACTGTGAAGAAAGCTGAGCACCAAAAAATTGATGCTTTTGAACTGTGTTGTTGGAGAAGACTCTTGAAAGTCCCTTGGACTTCAAGGAGGTCCAACCAGTCCATTCTGAAAGAGATCAGCCCTGGGATTTCCTTGGAGCTAATGATGCTGAAGCTGAAACTCCAGTACTTTGGCCACCTCATGTGAAGAGTTGACTCATTGGAAAAGACTCTGATGCTGGGAGGGATTGGGGGCAGGAGGAGAAGGGGATGACAGAGGATGAGATGGCTGGATGGCATCACTGACTCGGTGGTCATGAGTCTGAGTGAATTCTGGGAGTTGGTGATGGACAGGGAGGCCTGGCGTGCTGCGATTCATGGGGTTGCAAAGAGTCAGACACGACTGAGCGACTGAACTGAACTGAACGGAACTATGATTCAACTCCTCTGATCATTTTCAGTGTGTCAAGGTATACCACCCCTGAACTCCTACACATCTTATCTTATCACATGCTTGTAGCTTTATAGGTTCTCTCTTTCATTGTTATTTATACTTTTATTAGTATGTCTTGACTTTCCAGCTATATCAATTAATCAAGATATTTTTCTTGGGATTACAATCTATGTATTTAAACTTGTATTATGACCCCAGTTGTAGCAATGTTTTTACATTGGTTGATGGACCTATTGATTGAAAGAAGAGAGAGAACGAAAGAAACAAAGAAAGAAAAGAAATCTTAAAAAACTTTTTTAAAATTATGAATGTATGATAACACATTTACAGATTTCGAAAACACAGAATAAAGTTACATATAGTTCCACTATGTATTACAATTACTTTTTTAAGTAGATAAACTAATATTTTTAGTTGGAGTTTCAACATCAAACTTCCAAAAATTAATAGAATGAATATACAGAGAAGTAGAAGGATATATTAATAGTAGACCTGAATCGTACTGTGAACCAATTGAACATAATTAAGGTTTATATAATTTTCACACAAGAGTAAGATACAAATTCTATTCAGTTTTCCATAGACTGCAAACTAGGAGACATTGGAACAGACCCAGTGACATAAAACAAGGTGCAAAATTTTCACGGTCTAAAGGCAATGGCACCCCACTCCAGTACTCTTGCCTGGAAGATCCCATGGATGGAGGAGCTGTCAGGCTGCAGTCCATGGAGTCGCTGGGAGTCAGACACGACTGAGCGATTTCACTTTCACTTTTCACTTTCATGCGTTGGAGAAGGAAATGGCAACCCACTCCAGTGTTCTTGCCTGGAGAATCCCGGGGACGGGGGAGCCTGGTGGGCTGCCGTCTATGGGGTCGCACAGAGTCGAACACGACTGAAGCCACTTAGCAGCAGCAAAGGTATTGAAATCATACTGAGTCTATCACTGTGGAATTGTGTTAGAAATCAAAATCAAAAGATTTTTGAAAATAATGCACATATTTTCTAGTGCAATGTGACATTTATCAAGAGAGATCTTCAGTTTAGCCATCAAAAGCCTCAATAGAGATAGAATGAAAAAAAACACACAGAAAAGAAAGCATTTAAATGAGAAATTAATATCAAAATGAGAAATTAACATTAAAGATACTTTAAACAAAATACCTTCTAATTGGAAATTAAATGTCCAATTCTAAATGATGGGTGTATCTAAGAAGCCATAACAAGGAAATTTAGAAAACATTTGTAATAGAATAAAAATAGAAAAGAGAACTTATCAGAATTTGTTGCATGCAGCTGAAGCTGCTCAATTAAATAGAATGTGGAGTCTTGAATAAGGTATGAAAACAAATAATGGATATTAGCATAAACCTTGTGAAATTTGAACAAAATCTACTTTAATAATACTGTACCACTTGTTAGTTAAGTGTTTCTTTGCTTTCTAACTCTATAATATTTCTTTATATTCTCAGATTTGGATTAGAAGTTTCAAGCCTCATTCAAAATTTTTAAATTACTAAGATAATAAATTTTCTAGACTTTATATAAAACAAAAAAATGAAACAGAAAGTGAAGGCTGTTAGACTGAGAGAAATATGGAGCTATTTAAACAGCGAGTCTTTTTTTTTTTTTTAATTTTTCCACATATTTATAATCCTTTATAGGAATTAGAATCTAATTTAAATTTCTGATGAATAAAGGCTCTCTTAATTTCTCAAGCCGCATCTAGTGTCTAGGACTTCTAGGACTTCCCTGGTGGCTCAGGGTAAAGCGTCTGCCTACAATGTGGGAGACCCGGATTCAATCCCTGGGTCAGGAAGATCTCCTGGAGAAGGAAATGGCACCCCACTTCAGTATTCTTGCCTGGAAAATTCCGTGGACGGAGGAGCCTGGTAGGCTACAGTCCATGGAGTCCCAAAGAGTTGGACAGGACTGAGTGACTTCACTCACTCACTCATCTAGTGTCAGGTAAATGCTAGCTATTGGTTAATATTTCAATGTTTTACCAACTCATGAATAAGATAAGCATTAAATTATTTTAAATGTTCCAATGCCAATTATAAACTTAGCAAAATTTTAATTTTAACTTGAAATTCTAACACAAAATACAAGATATGTCAATGATATATTTAAACTGGAATTATGTTCTAACCTATGACTATTAGGCCATAATTTCTTTAAAGTTATAAGCATTTAAAAGATCATATTGACATCATTATTTCCATTTTTGTTAGCTATATCTCATTATATCATTGGTTTATAATATATTTTTTGACTAATTTTTTAAAAAGTCATTTCAAATAACTTGGATTTGTTTTCCTAATTCAGTTTTTGGAAAATATTCTCTGTGGTGATTGTCACCTGTCCCTGCATTGTATTTGCAGGTAGAAGTTGTACGTGTAGAAGTTTTAGGTAAAATTTAATTTTCCAGGGTTATAGTCATTCTGTTATTCAAAAAAGATAAAAGTGTCTGCTTCATGTCATCCTTTCAGGCTTGGCCCAGAACAAAATTGTCAAGTGTGTTTAGTAGCTCAGTTTTGTTTGACTTTTTGCAACCCTATGAACTGTAGCCCATTAGGCTTGTCTTTGCATAATATTCTCCAGGCAAAAATACTAGAGAGAGGAGCCATTTCTTTCTTCATGGGATCTTCCTGACCCAGTGATCAAATCTTCATGCAAATTCTATACCATCTGAACCACCAGGGAATAAGTGGTGCTTAACATTGCCATCTTTGCACCTCTCTGTTATGAATCCACTCCTCAGATCTCCAAAGTTGTGTCCCAGTGACCCTAGCTCCATAATACTGCACCTTGCTTCAACCTCCTTCCCTTATGAAGTGTTCTGGAATTATTCTTCTTGGTTAAATGCATATTCATTTTTTCACAAGAAATTTCAAAAACAATAATACTTTATCCTAATAAGGGTTTTCAAGCTCTATACACCTCTACATAGAGGAACAAATATATAATTACTTGATGATCTAATAAGTATATGTGTATATCATAAATGAATGCTTTATGTAATAATTCTTACCCATAAAACTGAAACAAAAATCACAGTTAATATTGAATATGATTATATTAACAATGAAGGACAGCACTCTATTTTATTTCATTTTCTTAAATCGCTAATTAGAATCTACTAAACGTATCCTGCTGCTGCTACTGCTAAGTCACTTCAGTCATGTCCGACTGTGGGACCCCATAGACGGCAGCCCACCAGGCTCCCCCATCCCTGGGATTCTCCAGGCAAGAATACTGGAGTGGGTTAAATGTATCCTAAAACTTACCCAAAAGTCACAAACAGGAGTAACTTTATGGGAAATGGTTTCTGGTTTGAAAGTGGCTTTTATGCATTTTTCAAATGATTCAGAGTAGCAGCCTGCTGCTAACATTCACTCACATTTCCTGGCATTTCTACTTTGTTGTAAGAGAAGGTCTTCTGAGTATAAAAGAGTTTGGACAAAGTAAAGGGGTCTGATGAGGGAAGTGTACATCCTTAAGGAATGTACATTCTTGAGGAAGGCTTCACTAAGCAATTAAACACTGAGAAATTCATCTGTATATCCCCATTTAGAAAAGTGATGAATATGCAGTTTTGCCTACAGATACAGCTCTAGTCTCCTCCTTCCTCCAGTCAGATGAGTATATGCTTATTGAATGTCTCCTGTAGTGTTTCCAAGTTAAGTTTAAGTAGGCATCATGACACAAAAGTTATTTTTTCCATTCTCAAGAGGGTTGTATAACATCTAATGTGATCAGACTCCTTACTGAGTAATGAATATGGAAATTAGACAACTGAACTACAGTAAAAGGTTAAAATGAGCTCCAATAATTGAAATAAATGAAACTGAAGGATGTGGATACATTTGTGCACCTGTGAGTGAGAATCTATGGCAATAGTTGTGACAGGGGACGCTTTTCTATTGATCCAATAATTCTTAAAACAATTGTTTTGGCTGCTTGTAATTGAATACTATGAATGGCCATGAAATTAAAAGATACTTGCTTCTTGGAAGAAAACTTATGACCAACCTAGACAGCATATTAAAAGGCAGAGACATTACTTTGCCAACAAAGGTTCGTCTAGTCAAAGCTTTGGTTTTTCCAGTAGTCATGTATGGATGTGAGAGCTGGACTCTAAAGAAACCTGAGCACTGAATGACTGATGCTCTTGAACTGTTGTGTTGGAGAAGATTCTTGAAAGTCCCTTGGACAACAAGGAGTCCAACCAGTCAATCCTAAAGTAAATCAGTCCTAAATAGTTATTGGAAGGACTGATGCTGAAGCTGAAACTCCAATCCTTTGGCCACCTGATGCAAAGAACTGACTCATTGGAAAAAACCCTGACGCTGGGAATGATTGAAGGTGGGTGGAGAAGGGGATGACAGAGGATGAGATGGTTGGATGGCATCACTGACTCAATGGACATGAGTTTGAGTAAACTCTGGGAGTTTGTGATGGACAGGGAAGCCTGGTGTGCTGCAGTCCATGGGGTCACCAAGTGCTGGACATGACTGAGCAACTGAACTGAACTGAACTGAATGGCTTCCCTGGTAACTCAGATGGTAAAGAATCTGCCTGCCATGCAGGAGACCCAGGTTCAATCTCCGAACCAGGAAGATCCCCTGGAAAAGGGAATGGCAATCCACTCCAGTATTCTTTCCTGGAGAATGCCATGGACAGAGGAGGCTGGCAGGCTATAGTCCATGCAGTCACAGCGAGATGGACATGACCCAGTGACCCATCACACACTCATGAATATCTTCTCACATAACCATCAAGAAATACCCAGGACTTGATGCAAAATATTTCTTTATTTCCCTTAGAAGATCTTAAGTAGTTTTATTCCTAATTTGGCAGAGAAGTTTTGGAGAAATGTTTCTTAAGAGCCAGGCTATAAAATAGGGACCCCATGGATGTACTTCATGCTCTATGATTAGGTTCTTTCCATTTCAAATTCACTGAACCAATAAGCCAGGTTTAGCCAAGCAGAAAGAGAACAACATTTATTGCCCTGCTGTGAACACTTATCTTGTCCTCTCCTTCTATTCTTTACTTTTCTAGGCTTGTTCATTCTTTCTGATTTTGATTTTGTGCAATATGATCACCATGGGTTATGATTATGTGAGACTCCTAGATCAATGTGTCCTATACTTGTCTTCTTTCTTTTCACTGTAACTTTCTTAAGAAGAATTAAATCCTCTGCTTCCTTCACAATGATCCATAGCCCCTACAGTTCTGTACATAAGTATGCTCAATAAATGCTGTTTATGTGTGGATATGCTGCTCATAAATGGACTATTTTACAGATAATTCCTAGAATAAGCATTCAAAAAGGTTGAAACTGAATTAACCTTTCTATACAACCATTCTAATAAACCCAATCTTGATTCATGGGGTCGCAAAGAGTTGGACACTACTGAGCGACTGAACTGAACTGAACTGAACTCCAATTCAAGATACTCAGGAGTAAAAGTCTCCTTGAAGTCATTATACAAGTTGTTGTTGAGTCCCTAAGTCATGTCTGACTCCCTGTGACTACATGGACCCAGCACGCCAGGCTTTAATATATTTTACCATCTCCCAGAGTTTGCTCAAACTTATATTCACTGATTCAGTGATGCTATCTAGCCGTTTCATCCTCTGTTGCCCCCTTCTCCTCCTGCTCTCAGTCTTTCCTGGCCTCAGGGCCTTTTCCAATGAGTTGCCTCTTAGCATCAGGTGGCCAATGAAGTGGAACTTCAGCTTCAGCACCAGTCCTTCCATTGACTATTCAGGACTGATTTCCTTTGATTGACTGGTTTGATCTCCATGATGCAACACAACCAATCAAAGCTATGGTACCTAGAAATCAAATATTTAATTCAGTATTTTTGTTTAAGCATATGTACAAAAACCTTAGATAATACATCACATTTAGGGGCAGATTCAGAATTAGTTCTGAGTTGTCAGAAGGTATGGGAAAGAAATTTCCGTAGTCTGATCAACCTAAGTGCATGTGTAAAGATTCACACAGATACACATATACACACACACACACACACACACACAGAAATACACAGACACACACAGGAAATAAGAGAGAGAGAGAAAGGGAGAGAGACCAGCTTAACAGAACAGTTAAAACAACAACAACAAAACTAAACTAAAAAGCTAGGATTAAGGATATATTTTAATAGCCTTTTTCTGACCTGTGGCTCAGAGGTTAAAGCGTCTGCCTCCAATGCGGGAGACCCAGGTTCGATCCCTGGGTCGGGAAGATCCCCTGGAGAAGGAAATGGCAAGCCACTCTAGTATTCTTGCCTGGAGAATCCCATGGACGGAGAAACCTAGTAGGTTACAGTCCACAGGGTCTCAAAGAGTCGGACACGACTGAGCAACTTCATCTTTCACCAATAAAATAAAAATAAAATTCTCTCTCTCTAATATATTCTGT
Source organism: Budorcas taxicolor (assembly GCF_023091745.1). Lineage (NCBI taxonomy): Eukaryota > Metazoa > Chordata > Mammalia > Artiodactyla > Bovidae > Budorcas > Budorcas taxicolor. The sequence goes on from NC_068912.1 coordinate 63,082,175, forward strand.
TCCTAAGGCATATAAAAATTGTTAAATAAAAACTGAAACGTATTCTTTGGCATCTTCTTAATAACTGGGCTAAACTCTCTTTTTCTTCTTTTTTTGGTAACGATATTTGCAAGGTAGATAGCCTTGCTAAGTTTAAAAGAAATAAAGGGAGCAAAAGAAAAAAAAAAAAAAGGAAGCATGTTGAATTTTTTACTTGAAAATGCACTGGACTCCCTAGAATCTTCCCTGGTGGGCAGTCATGTTCTATGGGCCTGGGCTAGAGAAATGGGAAGAGAACTCTCAATACTTCCAAAGGACAAAAGAGAAAGTCTCCAAGACTAAGACTTGACTGCTCTCTTGTTGTGAGCTCACCAAGAAAAAGGTCTCTCACTCTTTCAGTGAAAAATAGAAATATTTGTTCAGTTTACTGAGCAAATCAATAAAAATTTAAACAAAAATAATGGAGTTATAATACAAGCATAAAAACGGTTCTGCTCTCCTTTATACTAATTCTGTCTACCCATGGCTTCAAGCCTGGAAATTTGTTCCTTTTACCAATGTTTTTCTCTGTCATTGTGATATCTTACTAAGCTCTGTTTATTTTAACTTCAAAATGAAAGCCTAATTTATAGCTTCTCTTTCCATTTCTACTGCCACCATCCCACCCAGGCTAGCCATCACTAGTCCTCATTTGAAGTATAGCTTAATAGTATATCTTTCTGCTTGCATTCTTGCTCTTTTCAGTTCAGTTCAGTTCTGTTCATTCCTCAGTCATGTCCGACTCTTTGCGACCCCAGGAATCGCAGCACGCCAGGCCTCCCTGTCCATCACCATCTCCCGGAGTTCACTCAGACTCATGCCCATCGAGTCCGTGATGCCATCCAGCCATCTCATCCTCTGTCGTTCCCCTTCTCCTCCTTCCCCCAATCCCTCCCAGCATCAGAGTCTTCTCCAATGAGTCAACTCTTTGCATGAGGTGGCCAAAGTATTGGAGTTTCAGCTTTAGCATCATTCCTTCCAAAGAACACCCAGGGCTGATCTCCTTCAGAATGGATTGGTTGGATCTCCTTGCAGTCCAAAGGACTCTCAGGAGTCTTCTCCAATACCACAGTTCAAAAGCATCAATTCTTTGGCGCTCAGCTTTCTTCACAGTCCAACTCTCACATCCATACATGACCACAGGAAAAACCATAGCCTTGACTAGACGGACCTTTGTTGGCAAAATAATGTCTCTGCTTTTCAATATGCTATCTAGGTTGGTCATAACTTTTCTTCTTGCTCTTTTAGTCTATTATTAACATTAACAACCAGAGTGATCTTTGAAGAACCTCCACCAAATTGTGCCACATTCCTGGTTTCTCTTGCATTTGGATGTAAGAAATAAAAAGACCCACACATCTCAATAAGACCTTTCACGTTGTTCAGTTGCTAAGTCATGTCTGACTCTTTGAGACCCCATGAACTGCAGCACGCTAGACTTCCTTGTCCTTCATTATCTGCTGGAGTTTGCTCAAACTCATGTCCATTGAGTTGGTGATATCATCCAGCCATCTCATCCTCTGTCATCCCCTTCTCCTTCTGCCTTCAGTCTTTTCCAGCATCAGGGTCTTCTTCCAAAGAATCGGGTTTTCATATCAGGTGGCCAAAGTACTGGAGTTTCAGGTTCAGTACCCGTCCTTCCAACGAATATTCAGGGATGATTTCTTTTAGGATTGAGTTGTTTGATCTCCGTGCAGTCCAGTCTTGTCCAGTACCACAGTTTGGAAGTGTCAGTTATTCAGTGCTCCGTCTTCTTTAAGGTCCAACTCTCACACCCATACATGACTACTGGAAAAACATAGTTTTGACTGGTACAATCCTTTGACACCAAAGTGATGTCTCTGCTTTTCAATACACTGTTTAGGTTTGTCATAGCTTTTCTTTCAAGGAATGAGCATCTTTTGATTTTGTGGCTGCCGTCACTATCTGAAGTGATTTTGGAGCCCAAGAAAATAAAATCTGTCACTGTTTCCACTCTTCCCCCATTTATTTGACATTTCATGACCTGGCTCCTATTCTCAAATTCATCACATTCCGCCTATTGTTTCTTTCTAGTCATAACCATTATTTTCAATTTCCTGAACTCCCCATGTCCTTACTCCTTGCATGGGCTGGACTAATAGTCTATGTTTCTTTCCTCTCCCCTAAACTTTTCATTTGACTAAGTCCTTATTTTTCAGATTTTAGTCTAATTTTGCCTTCACAGAGAAATCTTTTTACATTACCCAGTCAAGGTCTTCCTTGTTATTCTCTCCCTTTGAGTTTTAATTTTTTCTTTCAGTTTTTTCTTCCTTTCACTTACAGAATTTGCAATTATGCATGTTATTTGTTCTTTTACTTGCCTATCAAACTGAATTCAAAAGGGCAAATAACTTGTCATAACATATCCAACAACCAGCACTCTGAAGCCTAGTAGACACTTCCACAATACCTATTGAATGAATTAACTAATTAGCTTCTGTATTAATACATAAGTTAATTAATTCATTGAGATATAATTACAGCATATGGTCCAAATTCTAAATTTTAAGTCTCTTCAGTTAAGAAATGTGAATAAATCCTTAACCATTTTAATGAGATTGTTTATATTATTCTCCTTCCAAATATTAACAACTGTCTTACTTATTAAGCCTAAAATGATTTTTTGTCTTCCAAATTCCATTGCTTTGTCTTGCCTGATCTACAATTATCAGTACATAATTATCTTTCTGAAGAGACTTTAAAGAGAAAGTGATGACCAGACAACTTCCAATACAAAAATATTAAACGTTGCTTCCTTCCACCTCAGCAGCTTCGAACTTTAAGAATCCACTAGATCTCTGTCATTCTTAATATCCTACCTGGTTAGAGCATGATAGAAGCAACTGTTTGGGCAGTTTCCTCATATTCTGTCCAATCAGTAATGCCTAGAATAAAAGGTTAAATTTCCTTCAAACTGACTGAATAATTCTGAACCAGCATCTTTTCAATCTATGTATCTGGAATCACTTAACAGCCAACTGGTAAGTTAAGTTCCATATTTAGTTCTTGGAACAATCTCCTTCCCAGAGAGAGGAAATTTATGTTCTTTAGTTTAGTGGCATTGAAGGGAGCCAATGGTACTTTGCTTCTAGTCCACCTTGGATACTGGATCAACTTTCTGGATTCTGTCTTCATCCTTAAGACAAAATCTGAATTCATATCCATTGCTCAGGAATTTGGGAATTGCTTTCTGCTTTGGAATGTTGACTGGAAAAACTTTTTTCTTTATCAGGAGCTCTTTTTATGACGCATAGTATTTCAGAGCTTGGGCTCTGAGGCCAGTCAATTTGAATGTGAATTCTCAGTGCATTAATGTTGTGATTTTCACATAAATTATGTAACATCTATAAATCTTAATTTTCTCATCTGTAGAAAGGTTATAAAATGAGTAGTTTCATGATAAGAATATTGCAGGAATTAATTGTGATTAGATGAAATGCGCTTAAGGCTACTTTGAAAGTAGTGAAACCTTTATCCCTGGAAGTAATCAAGCAGTTACTAGATTCATGTCTATATCATCTTTAGATATCAAAAGCCATCTTATGTCAGGAAGCAGAGCTCTTGATTTTCCTATCTTGCTGCCCCTATCTTTTCCAGTTGTTTTCATTGTCAGTTAGTTGGACTTTTGTTTACCAACTGCTCAGATCCAAATCTCAGGAGCTGTTTATGATTCCTCATTCCTTACATACACATCAGCAAGTGCTTTGGCTCAATCTCAAATCAATTTCAAAGCATTTCCTGAACTATACTACTTCTCCTGATTTTCACTGTTCACCATTCAAGTTCAAGTTTATATCATGCTTTATCTGGACTATTGTAGTAGCTTTGTGACCTCTCTTATAGTCTCATTTTCCTAAGGTCCATTTCCACATAGCAACAAATGTATGGTTAAAATACATAAAACCTAACAAGGCACTTCTTTGCTTAAAACTATACAAAGGCTTTTGGTTCTTTGTTAGAATAAAATCCAATTTTCTTACCATGGTCTTCAGTAAGGAAGTGTAGCTGCTCAGTCCCGTCTTACTATTTGCAACTCCATGAACAGTAGCCCAATAGGCTCCTCTGGCATGGGATTCTCCAGGCAAGAATACTGGAGTGGGTTGCCATTTCCTTCTGCAGTGTATCTTCCCAACCCAAAGATGGAACCCAGATCTCCTGTGTTGCAGGCAGATTCTTTACTGTCTGAAACACCAGGGAAACCCAAGACCATGGTTTTTAAGACCCTCCTAATCTAGCCTCCAACTGACTCTTTGGCATAATTCCCTCCTTGTCTTGCACTTGTTCAATTTTCTTACTATCTCTCTTTTCCTCATACTTGTTAAGCTTGTTATTACTTCTAAACCTTTATACTTGTGGTTCCCTATGTCAGGAACACACTTTTCCTAGATCTTGGCCTTCTAACTCATTCTCATTATTTAGATGCCAGTCAGTATTATCTCTTCAAAGTAACCTTCCCTTTTACCCCTTCCTTAGGATATCCCCACCTATTACCTGGTCACTTTTTATCCCATTCTTACCATCTGTTTCTCTACAACATAGCTGAAATAATTTCATTTTCCTTCTCACTTCCCTGGTCCCACTCAAATAGACACTGTATAATCTCAAGAATCCTCACTTCCCATTGTATCCCCAATCTGTGCAACAATGAAGGTACATGGTAGAGCTTTAATAAATATTTGATACAGCTTACTCAATGAGTGAGTTTTGTGAGTCTGTATGTCTTTGCTCTGTTAACTGGTGCTAGAAAGTATGTGAAAAAAAAGAAACCATGAAAAGAAGAGTTCATCCTTCAAATGATTCTTGCTATCATTTCAATTAGATCTGCAAAAAATGACAAGTCCTATAGATCTGAACTTTTAAAGGTGCATCCACAGCTAAAAGCGCATACTTCATTTTGTTTCCACCACATATGCATAGTCAGGTAGAACAACAGTAGGCAACAGGAGCAACACCGCCAAAACAAAAGACAGGAATAGTTCTTTTAACATTTATTTCTCAACTATTTTTAGAAATGTTGATGATCTGTGCTTCTTTGGAGAATAAATCCTTGAAGAGGATAAAATAATAATAAAAAAAAACCCATGAAGATAGTTGCTAGTAAATTGTGGTAAACACAATCACAGATTCTATTCTAATCTCTGTTCTCTCTAAGATATATATTTCAAATTAATTACCTTATACGCTAAAGCTGAAACTCCAGTACTTTGGCCACCTCATGTGAAGAGTTGACTCATTGGAAAAGACCCTGATGCTGGGAGGGATTGGGGACAGGAGGAGAAGGGGACGACAGAGGATGAGATGGCCAGATGGCATCACTGACTCGATGGACGTGAGTCTGAGTGAACTCTGGGAGTTGGTGATGGACAGGGAGGCCTGGCGTGCTGTGATTCATGGGGTTGCAAAGAGTTGGACATGACTGAGCGACTGAACTGAACTGATGCTCAGTAAAGGAAGATTGTTTGGGTTTCCCTAGTTTAGGTATGTTCTCACCCACCCACCCCATCACCCGAGAAAAGGAAGCAGTTCACATAATTGTTCTATGTTACTATAACTAAATAACTTGTATTTACAAAAAGGAAGGAAGACACTTTTGGTCAGATGAGAAACTGTGAACTGTGGTACATAGTTAAGCCTTACTTCAAGATATGTTGTTCCCAAGGTTTTGAAAGTTCATTTTTGAATATTAAGGAGAAAGGATGTTATTGATCACTGGAGAGTGCATACAAATATTAGTTATATTTATAAATATAAAAGATTAGACTTGGGTGGACAAAATAGGGCAAACATTTATACTGATTAATGAATTCAGGCAACATGGACATTACAATTTTTCTTAAAATATTTGACTTCTTTGAAAGCAAATTTCAAATTTCTCTGAAATTCAAAGAAATTTCCAAATTTTTTGCATATGTTTTGTTCTTTGTGTCCATAAAATGGAATAATATTAATAATAGAATAATAAAAATAATTGTATTATCCTATTGGAAGAAAGTATGTTTTCACAAACCTTTACCACCTTGGAGTAACAATGCAAAGAAACACGAAATGATGTATAAAACAAAATGTAAAGCCTCCCAAAAAGTAAAAAGTGAGATTATGGATTCATTTATTAAATTTTACCTTAAAAAAGAGGAGCTAAAAATCCTCTTGATGAAAGCGAAAGAGGAGAGCAAAAAAGTTGGCTTAAAGCTCAACATTCAGAAAATGAAGATCATTGGCTTAAAGCTCAACATTCAGAAAATGAAGATCATGGCATCTGGTCCCATCACTTCATGGGAAATGGATGGGGAAACAGTGGAAACAGTGTCAGACTTTATTTTTTTTGGCTCCAAAATCACTGCAGATGGTGACTGCAGCCATGAAATTTAAAGATGCTTCCTCCTTGGAAGAAAAGTTATGACCAACCTAGATAGTATGTTCAAAAGCAGAGACATTACTTTGCTGACTAAGGTCCATCTAGTCAAGGCTATGGTTTTTCCTGTGGTCATGGATGGATGTGAGAGTTGGACTGTGAAGAAGGCTGAGTGCCGAAGAATTGATGCTTTTGAACTGTGGTGTTGGAGAAGACTCTTGAGAGTCCCTTGGACTGCAAGGAGATCCAACCTGTCCATTCTGAAGGAGATCAACCCTGGGATTTCTTTGGAAGGAATGATGCTGAAGCTGAAGCTCCAGTACTTTGGCCACCTCATGCAAAGTGTTGACTCATTGGAAAAGCCTCTGATGCTGGGAGGGATTGGGGGCAGGGAGAAGGGGATGACAGAAGATGAGATGGCTGGATGGCATCACTGACTCAATGGACGTGAGTCTGAGTGAACTCTGGGAGTTGGTGATGGACAGGGAGGCCTGGCGTGCTGCGATTCCTGGGGTCGCAAAGAGTCGGACATGACTGAGCGACTGAACTGAACTGAACTGAACCTTAAAAAAATTCCATATGCAAGTGATACCAGGCAGTATTTCTTTCTCTGTCTGGATTATTACACTTAGCATAAAGACCTCCAGGTTTGCTCATGGTATAAGTAGCAGAACTTCTGGAATTTTGTCAATTATACCTCAATAATGCTTAAAAAAATAAAAGATGCAAATAGAACTTACTTTATATTTTAAAGAAAAGGCTTTTAGTTAATAAATAAAACTCATGTTAAGGAATCTTTATTTTTTTACATATGTGTAAATTTGTGTTTTTTTTTACATAAAAATTGGAATATGCACATAGAGAGATTATCCTCATAGTTGTTGCTTAGTTGTTAAGTCATGTGCAAATGTTTTGTGACCCCGTGGAATGTAGCCTTTCAGGTCATCTGTCCAGACAACAATATTCTTCCCAGACAAGAATACTGAAATGGGTTGCCATTTCCTTCTCCAAAGAATCTTCCCAACCCAAAGAATCTTCCCAAACCAGCATCTACTGCATGGGCAGGTTGATTCTTTACCACTGAGTCACCAGGGAAGCCCCAGTACTCATACTACAGCAACACAAAGGCTGAAAGTACAATTAGCAACCAGTACTCACCTTCGAGCTGAATGACTAAAAGTCAGTGCAAGAGTGAAAAGAAGCTTGTTGGTTTTAGATAAAACTATCAATATTGTTTAGACACTGGGCATGAGCTGATTTTCTTAACTACCTAAAATATCTAATGATGTCCCCATGCCATATTCCCATGCCCATGTAGAAAGTATAAGGGATCATTTCCAAGGTGGTGAGTTGCAGCATCACTGAAGACACAGGTAAGTGATTCCTGAAAGCTGCTCTGTGATTGAATGGAAACTGGGAAAGGAAGAATATCTCAGAAGACTGAGGGATTTTTAAAGCAGCATTGTGAAAACTTATGCAAATAACCAAATAAATGATCAAGGTATTAGAATATGACCTTAAACACATACTTGTTGAGAAGACATTTAACCTGTAATCTGGATGTTAAGAGGTGAACAGTCTAACTGAAACATCCTTAAGTCTCCAACTTAAATGTGAGAAGAGTCTGAACACTAAAGTTCATTTGTCTACTATAATAAAAGTCCTATAGATACTAACATAGGGATTCTAAAATCTTTTTTAACAGTATATAATTGAGCACTTGCCATTTAGTTCTCACTTAATATAGTATTGTAGAGAATTAAAAGTGACCCCTGCGGAAAGGGTTTAGAGATAAATTCAATGACCCATGAGCCATATGACTTGGGAAGTAAGGGGAAAATCAGAAAGTTTAAAAATATATACCAAAAAATTCAAGGCCAAAATAACATTTTAGTATATAATCACACAGCCTGATATACTTCCTTACAAATAAATATGAGCATCTTTTAAAGACACCAGTTCTATTCAATACATCTTAAGTTTCTTGAAACAAGGACTGAGTCTTCACAGTAATATCCCCAGTGGAAGGTGAGTATATGGCACATAATAGGGGCCTAATAAAAGTTGCACTATTAAGTGACTTGAGTGTCTCTCTTAAACTCTAGGGAGAATATATTTTCTTTTAATATGTGTCTTTTGATCTAACAGTTTATTCCTTTATACTTGGAAGACTTTAATGGAAGCCTTTATGTTGATCATAGTCATTAGTAATAACATCTATTGCTAATAAGATACAACATGGCCATTTCTCTAAACAGTAGATTCTAAAGAGGAACACTGTATGACCTTGGACAATTCATTTAATCTTTCAATGACACATATTCCCCATCTGTGAAATGAGAATAGTAATACCTATCTCCTGCCTACTTCACAGAGATAGTAAGTCGACACCTGAGATAATGACTATATATCCTTTGGAGCTCACTGGAGAAAAGCATGGTTTAATTACACTTGCTATTATTTCCTAGAGAGTGTTAATGATGATGGAAGAAGAAGAGATGTCATCCAAGTTATATTCAAATGCATTTAAATGGGGCAAAAAGAAGAAAGAGAGTGGAAGCATAACTCAAATTCTTGCCAAAGTAAAGCAAGTGAGTAATTTGTTTTGGATTACCAAATATTACAATATTTTCATCTAAAGAGCTAAAAGTAAAGTTAACATTCAAAAGGTGGACTAAGAAATAGTTTTTGCATGATTTTTATCCAAACAGATAAAGAATATAAAAATAGAAAAACAATAGCAAAAAAGAAAAGTTTAATAAGGTTTCTAGTTCACTTTTTAGAGACACATGCCTCTTGGTTCTATGTTTATGGCTTATCCACTTTCTGTACTATCTAGGTTAAATCTGCACCCCTGGGCACACTTCTCCCTTGTTTGCCTCTTTCTGGGTCAAGTCCCTCTTTCTGTGCCCTCTCCTGGAGGCAGATTTTATGTCAAGGAATGCAAACCAATTTTAATATTAGCCTAAGGTAAACATAATTAGAGGGATGAATTTTCTGCCAAAAGCAAGGGAAGTCTACAATACATTTTGAACTCAAATGTAATTTTGTAAGCCTTATACTTCTTGAGCCTTATACTTCTCCAAAATGTCAATGAAGTCCAGAATTAGATATATTATCCCTAAGTGATTACCACTTGTCCAAAGAGAAAAGTATTTTTGAAAATAATTTTCTAAATCTTCTTTTTCTTGCACAATAGTCAACAAATCCCCTCCAACTTATTAACAAATTGCAACACCACAGATAAATATATGGAACTCCATAAATATTTAAGATCCTTAAAATACATTGCAGGTAATTGAAAAAAAAAGTAAAAGAAATATGGGGACAAGATAAACAGGGAAAATGACAGTGGGGTTATATAAAGAATAGGAATAGAAAGTTGGACACTGAGAGTACATATATGAGCTACTTAGGGCCGGGAAATGATTGGCTTTTTCATAAGTATATTCCCCCAGAAAATAGAGGAAAGACTCGGTGAATCACCGGGGAATGAAAGGTAGAATAGGATCATCGTCAAGCAACAAAGCAAGCCTGAAATCGGTACTTAAAAGAAGTGAAAAAAAGAAAAAGAAAAAAAAAACCTGGCAGATAGAAAAAGGTATAAGAATACTGAAAACAAATTTCATCTTTTAAAACAGTTTTGTTTGTTTTGGTTTGTTCATTTTTCATCCCATGAAATGAAATTCAGTCATTGTTATTTTAACAGTTATTTTCTAGATTTTTTTTCTTGTGTTCTTGTGTTTGTAGGTTATATGTGTTGAGTTCCTCTGCAAGTCTCATACTTGCAAATGTTTTCAGTCTTGAAGTTTATGCCTTGGAGAGATGAACAATTCTCTAATTAGTAACAAAGGATCACCAGCTAAGATGGCAGTTGGGTTCTTCGTAAGCATCCTTTCAAACAAGGGCAACTGGAGTCTTAACTTCCAGACTGAAGTGCCCTCCTCTGCCTTCCAGGCCTTCTGGGACAGAGGATGCTGGACTGGTGGGTCAGGAGAATATGAGCACTCCCAAACAGAACACCCACAGGACAAGAGTTAACAAATGCCGCGCACATCTTAAAACATTCCCATCACATATTTTCTCCTATTGATGTTGGTTTTCTCTTGCATGTACCTTTCAAACATGGATCCCACTTATATCATCAGTTAATCCTAAAATGTTTATAGTACAGATCTGACTTATTTCTCTTCCCCCAAATTTGAGGAACTCTCCTGTCATTTTCTCCACTGGTTTAGTGCCAAATGACTTTTCAAAGGCAAGCTGAGAACAAAGTCAATACTAAGGAATAATTTTATATTTTAATTTCAAAACTCACAATCCACCTGTTTTCTAGACAGAAAAACTTGAATGATTTCAAAAAGTTTGGTTTAATGCTCTTCTGAATTAATAGTTTTGATTTAAAGAAAAAAATCAACCTATTTAAGAGAAAGTCTCAGGTATTTCAGTGACTCGAAGTAATGAAGCTGGGATCTACAGGATCTCATGATATAACTTTCTGAGAAATGAGCCTCCATGTGAAGCAACACAGCTGGACTGCAGCTCTAGATCTCTGGGTGCTTTGCTGTGGGGACAGAAAGTTTATTGCATAAGCAATTTCTTGGGAAACAAATGATCTTCACAACAAAAATGTTAAAATGACTCCAGCAAATAAAAATAGGCATAGTCTCCTGTGTGAGAATTCAGTACTGGACCATTTGACCTTACCCTTCTTATACAAATGGATCTGTAATTTTAATGGAGGTTTTATGGGTATTAGGCATGGAAAACAAACCAAGCTACACAGTGAAGTCAGGGAATAAGCTGCATATTTCTGTGAGCTTTGAAGACAAGAATAGCTTGCCAGCAGGCTGATCTTGCCAATCTATGGTTATCAATAGCTTTCAAGTTTTCAGGGGTTGGCAGTATACTGTCCCCAACATTTCATATTATTCTGTCTTTGTTTATATCTCCCTGGTAGACACACACTCCTGTTTAAATGAGGAGCTCTTTCTAAGAGACAGCTGCAAAGGATTCTATTTATGCATACAAGGCTTGAAATAAGACATATCCTAACCTTTAATTATGAATTACTACCTAAGTTTCATGGAGTATGAAAAGGGGTGGAAAAACAATGAGAGAATCAGATAGATTTTTTTTCTTCTTAAGATGACACATTTTTGAGATTGATTTAATGTGGACTCTTCAACTTTAAAAGTTGTATGCTGAAAGCCTCGTGAAAAACAGATCGTGTAGGTCACCCTGCCAAGGATAAACAATCGTTCTTAAGTCCTTTGTTTCAGGCCACAGTGAAACTTAATCCCTGAGGTGTGTTCCTGTCTGTCCACGCATGCATGTGGATCTCACCATTCCTCTAGTCCTGATGCTTGCTCTCAAGCGCAGAGTTCCTGACTGCAAGGCATTCGATTTCTGGTAATTAATCAGCTCATCATACACGCTGTGTTTCTCCCCCAGGCCCAGCTCAAGTAAGTGATCTGAATCTGGCTTCAGGAAAAAAAGAAAGCATTTATGCTCTGAGTGCACAGAATGAAACACTGATAAACAGTTCTTGGTGAAACTTTGAATTCTGATGGCATTATTTTTCTTCTCAAGCTGTAAGTTGTCTTTTAAAGAAAAAATACATGTAGCAAATAAAATAAAAGTCAAAGGAAAACATATTTGATGCCCTTTAAACCAAAAGAATTTTGTCCTAATAAAAAGAGTTTTCAAGATTTGGTGGTGTTTGTGAGTTTGGTGCTGCAGCATTTTGAAGTGTTTGCTTAGAATTTTAATGCTCTTTTCTTAAAAAAAAAAAAAAAAAGAATAAACACCTGTTATTTGAATCTTTATCCGCAGCACTTTATCTCAGACTTTCTTGTTTGGCCTCTCTCTCTAATAACCTAGTCACTAGTATTTTTAACACTTGTGAACAATTTGAACTTGTGTTAGTAATTCTTCATACCTAGATATTTGGCAACTTTCATTCTTTTCAATTACTTCCTTGTCTGCCTTAACAGTCATCTGTAAAGGAACGTTTTGTTATCAGAATAGAGAATACCCTCATATATTTGTCTTGCAGGTAATTTTGACCCCTCTTGTTTCTATAAATAATGTAGTCCTATAATGGGTTCACTTTTCTTGCCAATTATTCTGCTCAAAACTGAGATTAATCAATCAATCAGTTGTCAAAAGCATTTCTGAATTGGCTGTATTTGATTTATAGAAGCTACTCATGAACATTAAACAGTGGGAATGATGGTGTATCAAAACTGTAATAAACTTTAATGATTTTGAAGAAAGCATGAATTGCAAGTAAAGTCAACCTGCATAAGTTACTTCAATGTAACTCATTGCTATGTTATAATAACCATATCTTAAGGAATTATGTCTCCCAGACATCTGACTCATAGTCTTTTGCAGTGACAGGTTTTATTACATATTCTCTAGATTTTGTTTCCCAGGAGACTTGGCAAATGTGGAGACATTTTTGATTGTCACAACTGGGGAAGGGGCATACTACTGGCCTCTACTAAGTAGAGGTCAGAAATAGTTGTAAACATTCTACAATACACAGGACAACCCAAAAGAACAAAGAATTATGAGGTCAAAAATGTCAGCATTACTAACAGTAAGAAATTCTGGGATATATATATATAAAGCATGTTATTGTTTGGTTGCTAAGTTGAATCTGACTCTTTTGCAACTCCATGGAATGTAGCCCACCAGGCTCTTCTGTCCATGAGATTTCACAGGGAATAATACTGAAGTGGTAGCCATTTCTTTCTCCAGGGGATCTTCCTGACCCAGGAATTGAACCAGTGTCTCCTGCATTGCAGGTGGATTCTTTCCCACTGAGCCATGAGGGAAGCCCCACAGAAAGTATATACATCATAAATGTACAATTTAACAAATTTCACAAATTGAATACTGCCATGTAAGTAACAGCAAGATCAAGTAAAACTAAAAGATCAGCACCCAGAAGACTCCTCATGTTCCCTTCCAGCCCATGACCCCTTCCAAAGGGATTATCCTGATTTCTAAAGGCATCCAAATGGAATAGAGTAAGTTCCATATGTATGTTACATAAATTCTATAGACGCACTTCTGTCTTTCCATTTGAGCCTAAAGGCTATTGACTAAAACAAATTGGAGATAGGCTTTATTCTGACTCAGGGAAAATTGAGGAATTTGAGTTTACAAGGCACTTATTGAAGGTTGCTATTTATTATTATTTAAATAATGAAAGATAAGATAGCCATTTTCAGTATATATATATAGGCACATCTTCACTCATCTCATTTAATCATTATTAGTATGATGGAAAGACATAGTCTCTGTTCAGAGTCAGAACCTTTAGAGTGATGGAAAAAGGAAACCCAGATTAAAAAAAAAAAAAAAAGCAGGCAAGGGAAGTAGATAAAATAAAGTGAAGGTGGATCATAGAGGATCCTGCTGTGATTTATGTCTGAGAGTGTTTTGCCTATGTTCTCCTCTAAGAGTTTTATAGTTTCTGGTCTTACATTTAGATCTTTAATCCATTTTGAGTTTATTTTTGTGTGTGGTGTTAGAAAGTGATCTAGTTTCATTCTTTTACAAGTGGTTGACCAGTTTTCCCAGCACCACTTGTTAAAGAGATTGTCTTTACTCCATTGTATATTCTTGCCTCCTTTGTCAAAGATAAGGTGTCCATATGTGTGTGGATTTATCTCTGGGCTTTCTATTTTGTTCCATTGATCTATATGTCTGTCTTTGTGCCAGTACCATACTGTCTTGATGACTGTGGCTTTGTAGTAGAGCCTGAAGTCAGGCAAGTTGATTCCTCCAGTTCCATTCTTCTTTCTCAAGATTGCTTTGGCTATTCGAGGTTTTTTGTATTTCCATACAAATCTTGAAATTATTTGTTCTAGTTCTGTGAAAAATATCGCTGGTAGCTTGATAGGGATTGCATTGAATTTGTAAATTGCTTTGGGTAGTATACTCATTTTCACTATATTGATTCTTCCGATCCATGAACATGGTATATTTCTGCATCTATTAGTGTCCTCTTTGATTTCTTTCATCAGTGTTTTATAGTTTTCTATATATAGGTCTTTAGTTTCTTTAGGTAGATATATTCCTAAGTATTTTATTCTTTTCGTTGCAAAGGTGAATGGAATTGTTTCCTTAATTTCTTTTTCTACTTTCTCATTATTAGTGTATAGGAATGCAAGGGATTTCTGTGTGTTGATTTTATATCCTGCAACTTTACTATATTCAGTGATTAGCTCTAGTAATTTTCTAGTGGAGTCTTTAGGGTTTTCTATGTAGAGGATCATGTCATCTGCAAACAGTGAGAGTTTGACTTCTTCTTTTCCAATTTGGATTCCTTTTATTTCTTTTTCTGCTCTGATTGCTGTGGCCAAAACTTCCAGAACTATGTTGAATAGTAGTGGTGAAAGTGGGCACCCTTGTCTTGTTCCTGACTTTAGGGGAAATGCTTTCAATTTTTCACCATTGAGGATAATATAATAGCCAGGACATGGAAACAACCTAGATGTCCATCAGCAGATGAATGGATAAGAAAGCTGTGGTACATATACACAATGGAGTATTACTCAGCCGTTAAAAAGAATACATTTGAATCAGTTCTGATGAGATGGATGAAACTGGAGCTGATTATACAGAGTGAAGTAAGCCAGAAAGAAAAAACACCAATACAGTATACTAACACATATATATGGAATTTAGAAAGATGGCAATGATGACCCTGTATGCAAGACAGCAAAAAAGACACAGATATGTATAACGGACTTTTGGACTCAGAGGGAGAGGGAGAGAGTGGGATGATTTGGGAGAATGGCATTGTAACATATATACTATCATGTAAGAATTGAATCGCCAGTCTATGTCTGACGCAGGATACAGCATGCTTGGGACTGGTGCACGGTGATGACCCAGAGAGACGTTATGGGGAGGGAGGTGGGAGGGGGGGTTCATGTTTGGGAACGCATGTACACCCGTGGTGGATTCATGTCAATGTATGGCAAAACCAATACAGTATTGTAAAGTAAAATAAAGTAAAAATAAAAATTAAAAAAAAAGTGAAAAATTGTTCTCTCGGTTTTTGTTTTACTTCAAATAAATTTACATACAAAGACAACCCTTGAAATGACTAGTAAATGATGCAGACCCTGAGCCTAACGGAAAGTGCCTTCTAAGTCATGCCTTGTAACCTTGTGCTGTTTTCAATTTTTCCCTGCCATTATATCATCATATAAGTGAAATAAACCACATCGAGCTAGAGCTTAAGTTAAGTATCAAAATCACTGCCTGCTGACCATGAAAACTTACTCATGCTGAACATTTGTAGGTTATCAGGATCAAAGAAGACTTCGATATTTATAAAAATTAGCCTTCCATGGTTTATCCTTTATTAACCCAATATGTATTTGAAAAATTCAATAGAGTTTATATGGGCCAAGTCTGAACTGAGAGTTTTTTTAACTTAGAGAAACAGTTATGCTCTTGAAGAGATAGGCATCAGTTTTTAAATATTGAGAAAGGGCAGAATAACATAAGGTTCACACAGGCTATTTGATCTCTTGGAAGGACAAAGTTATGCTTTGTACATGAAGAGATACAAGAACAAATTTGTCTTATATGTAATGCTTCTATTAATGATCTGAAGTACTATGGGAAATCATATTGAATCTAGACAACACAAATTTTCTGGTTTAGACACAAAACAATTTTAAATGAGTACAAACCCAGTTGCAAAATCATGAACTGCTACAGACATCAGGATAAGCACAAAAAATTCTCCAACAAATTTTGTCCCCACAGAGAAATCTGTTCTCCACATAGAAGTCGAGATGATAGAGCAGTCTCTCCTGAATATTACCTGAATATACAGAAGTTTACCTCATAACAAAAGAGCTACTCTTTTATAGCATCATTGCCTTGTTGTATACAAAATGGTTATATAATCCATTATATTTAAAAAAAAATTCAATATTATGATCACTGGTGATCACTGAATGGCCACTTACCATTTCAGTGCATTTTTTATTTGAAAGCAGGGATATTTCATTCATTGTACCTGTTGAAGAATAGTGCCATTGGGGAAGAGGGTTAGGGAGAAGATGAAGAAAGATAAAAAGAAAAAAATATTGTTTGTATCAAAATGCTAAATTTCCCAGATGATTTTCTTGTTTAAGGCAAATGTTTTGAATCAGAGAGGGACAGAGACAGAGGAAAAGAAAATTCATAAATTTAAATCAAGGATTTAAAACTTTCCAGGCAAATAATTAGCATAGTACCTGCTAGCGTATTATTTTGCATATGCCATTGTATTTAGCATAGAGATAAAATGTAATAATTTTTTCTAAGAAAGTATGCTTAGGAAAAATTAATTTGCTTTTGCAGATTTTACTTCTTTTATTAAGTATCCATTATTTAGTCAACAAAAATAGGGATTTGTGATTTTTCCCTTAGATATACTTATAATTCAGTGTCTCATTGCTTTCAAGGTCAATTTTCTCCTCTGTACCTCTAAGAAACTCTGCTTTTGTAATAGAGTTGCCTGTGCATAAGTATACAATGCTGTAATTACTTGAAAATATAATTTCTATAACTATAGAGTCAATTATCAAGGCACATTTTAATGTCATACAAGTCAATCCTATGTTTTTCTTTTTTTTTTTTTCTATTGTGCAAGGCATTCCTTATAAGAGATACATAGCTGCAAACATTCACAGGAATCCATTGGTGAGAGTTTGGCATTTGTCTTAAAACAATGTTTCTCTAAGTGTAGTCTGGGGATCACCTGCTTCAAATTTCTTAGGAAGCAATGGCTGTTTGTCAAAGCACAGATCCACAGTTCACTGTAGTTCTATTAAAACAGAATATCTGGAGGTGCACCTAGATCGATGCATTTGAACATATATGTGAGTAATTCTCAGCTAAAAATTGAGACTCACTGCTCTAGAAAATGCTGATATGCTTACATCATCTTCAAAATTACAGTTTCTTCCAAGAAATGAGAAGTAGTATAAAATCTATTTGGAAAACATTCAGAGAGAAATGAATAGCTTTGGTGTAAAATATCTAGGTGTGAAATAATTTCAGAAATAAAAATTTTATGCTTTTTTAATATTTCTGCCATTTTAAACTTAATGCATAAACAGATAACTGGATTTCAAAAAATAACTTTTGTGCCTATAGTTAGCCTGTCAATATCCATATAAGTAAGCTAACCTTGTAGGAGGGACTACCATTATCCAATTTACATTTGAAGAAACGTAGGCTCAGAGATGTTGTGATTTAGTTAAAGTTGCACAGATACTAAATTGTGGAACTGTCATTTACCCTAGTCAATTTGATGATACGTTATATAGTGTCTCATGCTGTTTTTAAATTTAAATATTATAGGGTATTCAGTCTGATTTTTACATCAAAGTCAAAGCTGAAAAGGAAAGATGCTAGATAACTTGTTTCAGTTCAGCCAGAACTACCAATCTCTGATTAACAAGGGTACTGATATTTGAATTTCCTTTGAGTCTGAAGCCATGGAACATTAACTGAACTAAAGCAGTATTGCTGGTCCCTCACCTAAGTTAGGTCACCCCCATATTGGATGTAGAGAGCACATATACTCTTATTTAGGAGTTGAAGAGTTGAGTTTGGGTGGTCACTGGGCCACCCAAAGAGCCACCTGCAGCCCATGAAGGTCCACATTCAAACAGTGATGATACAGAAGGCATTGCCAATCAGTGCAAGGCAAAGAAACAGCAACACTATTGCCCTGTTTAAACAAGATATTTGCCCTCTTCCTTTCAGCTCTCTCCCCTAACCCAACATCCAAAATGGAAGCAGAAGGCAGATGTGTAAAGTGAATTGGATGTTTCTAGCTCCACTCACATTCCTCATGCCCAGAAGCTCAGCCACTGCTGGGAGAGGAATAATTCTATGAAGCTCTACAGAGTTACATGACTGAAGTTTTAAACCAACTTGAACCATGTTTTAATTGTCAAAAGCATCCAGAGATTTGAAGACTGTCTTATTCTCATTAGGAGTTGAAGCACTGAAATTTAATACAGCATGACTGATAGCAGAGATTTAGAAAAAAATATATTCATATCAATTGAGACCTCTCAATAAGCTATTTTTGTAAACTGCATATTTCAAGTAGAACTTCTTCATCATAGTACCCAAACTTATACTGAGAGTTCATGGTAAGATCGTGTAAGGACCCTCAGGTATTTCCTAAGGGCTTGAGTATAGGAAGGGCTTCCCCAGTGACCCAGTGGTAAAGAATCCACCTGCAGTGCAGGAGACACAGGAGACGTGGGTTTTGATCCCTGGGTCAGGAAGGGGGATTCTCCTGGAGAAGGACATGGCAACCCACTCCAGGATTGTTGCCTGAAAGATCCCATGGACAGAGGACACTGGTGGGCTACCACCCACAGGATCACAAAGAATCGACACGACTGAAGCAACTTAGCATGGCACGGCATGAGTATAGGAAAGAGAACTTGAGTGTATATACGAGCAGGTTTAGGAACTCACAAAGGTGTAAAGAACCTGAGGACAATGCTTTGGCTTTAAAATTGGGAGAAATATTTATGATTTTAAAAATTGACGATTTGTAAGCCAGTCATCCTCTATCATACACGTTCAGTCAGTTCAGTTCAGTTCAGTCGCTCAGTCGTGTCTGACTCTTTGCGACCCCATGGATTGCAGAAAACCAGGCTTCCCTGTCCATCACCAACTCCCAGAGTTCACTCAAACTCACGTCCATCGAGTCAGTGATACCATCCAGCCATTTCATCCTCCGTTGTCCCCTTCTCCTTCTGCCCCCAATCCCTCCCAGCATCAGAATCTTTTCCAATGAGTCAACTCTTCGCATGAGGTGGCCAAAGTACTGGAGTTTCAGCTTTAGCATCATTCCTTCCAAAGAAATCCCAGGGCTGATCTCCTTTAGAATGGACTGGTTGGATCTCTTTGCAGTCCAAGGGACTCTCAAGAGTCTTCTCCAACACCACAGTTCAAAAGCATCAATTCTTCAGTGCCCAGCTTTCTTCACAGTCCAATTCTCACATCCATACATGACCACTGGAAAAACCATAGCCTGGACCAGACGGACTTTTGTTGGCAAAGTAACGTTTCTGCTTTTGAATATGCCATCTAGCTTGGTCAAAACTTTCCTTCCAAGGAGTAAGCGTCTTTTAATTTCATGGCTGCACACGTTAGGCTTACAAATAATTTTTTACCTCAAAAAATGGGTCCTAGAACCAGAGCCTCTCTAAGGCAGCATTGTTTTAGTTTAACAATAAACTCTTTATCAAGACAAGGAGTCAAAATTATAGTTTGTTTTGTGTTGTGCATCTAGTAATCTTTATTCGCTGGGCAAGATTAATGCAAAATTTACCCACAAAAGAGAAACTTGGCGCCAATAGTTTGGTGAATAACCAGAAGAGAGGGCATGATAACTGTATGCTTCTCACACAATTTGCCTTTACTTTTGACTATACCTGCTTGGTTTTCTAGAAGCTTTCTCCTAAAAGCATAAAGTAGTTATAATAAGAACATGAAGATGGGTTTATAAGAGGTACCACATGAAAAGGGAAACATGAAAAGAATACAGTGAATCATTTAGGTTTGGAATGTGAACACAGCATAGTTTATTTGTGAATTAATGCTGCCTGCTTAATTTTGTTGCTAGTGAGAACATTTGCAACATTCATGAAGGTAGCTGACTAAAAATTTAATACTCCCTGGAATAAAAGGGTTACTCTTTACGAATACTCTGTAAGAATTACTCTGTAACTCTATGAAGGGTGCAGAAAAAAAGAATGCTTGATATAAAACTAGTTGAAGAAGCTCCGATTTATGTCACAAATTCTTTATATGCATGTATGGCTAAACTGCAGCTTACATTGCTTTCACAGCACAGAGCAGAGTTCCGGTATGAAGAATCAGCAGGCCACCTGTCTTTATTGAAAATGACACATTGGAATGCATCTGCAGTTGTTTGAACTTGGAGAGTCAGCCAAATTATTTTACCAGAAATTCTCTGTGGGGACGGAATGTTTGCATGCGTATATTGTTACAGCACTCAGGGATTGATAGAACACTTCCCTATTGTTGGAGACCTGTCTCATCATTCAAGGAATGTGTCTAGCCAGCCATCCGGGACATCTCATCATTTTATGATGGACTTATTTCAAAACAAAGCAACAGGTCTGAGTGAGACCTTCTTTATTCACCTCATTTCTTGCTGTCTTAGTTTTCTGTGCTATAAGAAGTTAGTAAGCACCATTGTTTACTGGTGAGCTTATATGGGAGCAAAGGTTTGAAATGCAGGCTGTCGGTCATCTGCAGTGCACTATCAAGATATAAATGCCAGGAGACAGAGCACAAATGAGTCATGTACCATCAAGAGACTCAGAATCATTAGTCTATTAATCAGAGAGAAATGGAAATATTAATAGAGGTTATCATATAATTAAATACTGTGCACTTATTAAATATTAGAGCATAGGTTAAAATCAATTGCACAGAGATACATTGTTATTTATGCATACAGTAAACTTGGCCAGAGGTAGTGATGATATTTGTAGACATTTTGATCTGCATATTTTTCTGGACATTTTTAGGGACAAGATGCAAAATTTTACTTCATTATCAAATGCATTTGATATTTTGCCCTATTTAAAAATACTTCCTTTTACCAAGGGATCTCCTAGCCTAGATTTCCATGGGCATATTCATTTAAAAACAGTTATTCAACATAATCATAGAAGGTCATATGTGTCATACTCAGTCAAATCAGTTAATCATCTTGCCAGTCTATGACTTGGCTTCTGATACTCATCAAGGTATATTTGGGGCTTTTGGAGATGCTTGGCAAAACATCACACTCCAAAAAGAATCCAAAACATTCCTCATTTACTTAAATTGCTCATTTATAAATTAGTTACCCAAGGAATATACCTTAAAATGGTTTTTGAATCTATTTATTTATAAACTCTATCTTTTAGAGGCAATAAAATTTTAAATGCCAAGAATCCTAAAGGTTTCTACAACACCTCCCCAGAACCCATCTCATACTGGGCTCTCTTTTTTTTCTTGTTGCAAGCTGGCAAAATTCCTCTTTTTCCATTTTCCTCTGTTTTCAATAACTGCTGTCGCCTACTGTATCTTTTGGGGTTTTGCTATCTACCCAGAAGGAAGGCAGAGGCTTGTGAAGTCTGGCCAGTTTGACCCTTTATTTACTTACCTTTGACAGAATCACAAAGACTTCTTTTGTTTTAAGTATTTTACTGTTAATTCCTCTGGGGAAAATATTTAAGAGATAAAAATAACAAACATGGGAAAGTGATGAAGGTTATAGACATTTACAAAGTTCTTACAGACTTATTCCCTTGGTGGTGGCTTCCTGATTCCTTTCTGAAAATAAGAATTGGAAACTTCCCTTTGAATCTTGTCCTATGATTTTGTTTTCAAGAGTGGGGTTAATCCGAATGTCACTTTCCCTCTGCCCTCTCCATGTAGTAGTTGTTGTGCATATTTTCTCCCTGAGGGCTCCTGGATCACCACGGAAAAGGTTTGAGGCAGATGCAAATTTTCAGGCATTCCCCATTAATCTGCTTTATTCACAAAGGAGTTACACTTTTCAGACACTTTCTCATAATATGTTACATTCTACTGTAGAAAGTCTTGATTCCTATCCGTGCCACATAATGCATGCTTGTTTTTGCAAAATTCTAGGCATGTTTCCTCGGTCTAGTGTCTTATACTTCGATTGCAGCCCTTCTCAGTCTTCTTTTTTTCACATATAGATACATCTGTCTTCTTAATTTTTACTTTTCTTAGAGACTTTATTCGAGCTTGACACCTTGAAATATAAAACAACTTAGTTTTAACACAAGATCAGATTTTTACATTTAGCAAACTTGTACCTAAAAGCTACTGAGTGTCAGGAATTCTTGTAGGTTTTGGGGGAACAGCTGTGAGCAAAACAAAAGACTTTTACCTTCATGTAGGTTATGTTCTAGTAGGTGCAGACAAAGAGATATAGCATGTAGTATGTTTAATGGTCACAAACGCTGTAAAGAATGTAAAACATGGAAGAGTAGAGATCACTGGCTTGTAGAGGAATGTTTACAGTTTTAAGTGGTTGGCTGGGGAAACTTCATAGAAAAGAGATATTTGAATAAAGTTTTTTTTAAAAGATTAGGGAGACAATTACATGAATATCTAGAGGAACAAAAATTAAGAGCATCATCAATCCAGCTGTTTAACAGACAGAAGGAAGAGTCAGCATAAAAATCAAGATGTTGCAAACATGCCTGACATTGAGGAAGACCAAGAGGTTTAGTGAAATTGGGTGAAGCCAGTGGGGGGAGGAATGCTGAATAATCAGAAGAATTAGAGAAATAATATCAGCCCTCACCCCACTCTGCTGTTTTCCCTCATACACCTAGTGTTTTGTAAAACATTTCAACTATAGCAGGGTGCATATTTTAAAATAATTCTTCAAAGACATCTGTCCACGATTTCTTATTATTCTTTCTCTTGTTATCAAATGTGCTATTTCTGG
Organism: Budorcas taxicolor; assembly: GCF_023091745.1. Taxonomy (NCBI): domain Eukaryota; kingdom Metazoa; phylum Chordata; class Mammalia; order Artiodactyla; family Bovidae; genus Budorcas; species Budorcas taxicolor. The sequence goes on from NC_068912.1 coordinate 63,105,127, forward strand.
TTGAACAATTACAACAAGCTATAAAACACTACTTAGACATTTGTCCAAAGTTGAATTCCTTTCTGGTAGTCATATCAGCAAACAACAAAACAAACACCATAAAACAAAGTAAAACAAACTAACGACAAAACCTGCATATATAAACCAAAAATGTTGGCAAATCAGCTAACTAACAGATCTTTTGTGGCAAAGTAGCTGAGTAACAATAAACTGCAGGGAGCTTAAAATATATGCCAGGGACACCTGGCACTAACAGCAACTCACCCTGTTAGTGCATTCTCATGGTTATCCAAGACAAAAACTTCAGATCCCATTAATTTTAGGACGTTAGCTATAGCAATCCAAAGCCTATTATTTCTAAGAAATAAAATCCAAATTCAGCCGACTGAAGTAATACAAAGAAATTTATTGGTTCACATAGAGTTGAAAGGACTGGTGAATGAAGTTTCAGGGATGGCTTCATACAGAAATTCAATGATAACATAAAGGATTGTTTTTCTTACTACTTTTTTCCATGTGATCATGCTGGCATGTAAGGGGTTGGTTTCTTGATAAGGTAAGCTGTAGTCAAAATTCAAATCTGTTTTCTGGAAGCTCTGAGGACTTCATATTCACAGGATACCACCTACTGTGAGAGAGACACGGTCTTTATCCCAGAATTCTTAGCAAACTTGTGAGAATCAACTTGATTGGTATAACTAATTCAGCAACCAATTTCTAGACAATCGTTTTAGCCCATCATGTTGATTTGCTTAATAAATAAATGTTTGCTGAGTGAATAAACATTGCTGATTAAGAATATAAACAAGAAAGTCATAATAATCCTTGCCTTTTTAAATTCTATGTCAAATCAGTGGTAAAATATGTTTTTTTCAGCTATACTATTTTTAAGGAGTGAACTTACCTCTGATTTTACATTTGAAACTCTTAGTAATATAATCTGGAAGACAAAACATGAAGCTGATTTGGAATAGAATTAAAGTACTTCAAGAGGGATGAAGAATTTCACATCTAGAGAAATGTAGTAAAGTTTAGATAAATGTTCTTTTCATCTTGAAAAAAATTTTTTTCACTGTTTTTTCCTCTAAGTCATAAGTAAGTCCAGTTACACTTTTAAGTTGAGTCTTCTCTTTTGCAAATGTTTCAGTTCATCAGGTTATCAGAATATTTAAAAGTATGGCTTTGCACATTTCTAGATATCTTATATATATCATTTCATTTATTTTCATAGAAGTCTCAGAAGGCAGTGCAGAAGAGAGCTTAAGAAACTGGAGAAACCAGATGTTGGAATCAGACTGCCTGGGATCAAATCCTTGTCTCTTCACTTGCCATTTTTTGACTTGGGACAGATTATTTAATCCTCTAACAATCAACATCTGTACAATGGGGTGAAATGTTTACTTCTAAAGTTTATTATAGGGAATAACTGAGTTAAAATATCCACAGTAATAAAGAGCATGCCTGGCACATGGGAAGCATTCAATAAGCATTATCTCTCGTGATAATCCTGTTGCTTCTTTGTACATGCAGGAAACTGAGGCCCTAATTCTTCTGCAGTCCCAAACCTGGAAAGTTTTAAAGCCAGATTCAGATGCAGGCATGTTTGACTTTGACATCATGGCCTTTTGTATTACAAGCCGACTCCTCCAACACTTGTGTTTGTGCTGACATGTACGTAAAACTTTCTTTATGTTAAATTCTCATGGAGGTAAAATCAGGACTTTGCGTATTCTTCAGAAAGAAGTACCACAGAATCTTTGCACAGGGTTTGATACCCAACGGGAGCTCAAAGTGTACTGCTAATCTATTCAGAAATACCCTGCAGGGAATCTTTGTTGCTGGTTGGCATTAGAAAAACTACCGGCACCAGAAGGCCTCCTTGAAAATGCACAACTTCACCTAGGAGGATGAGGCACATTAGCTCTCTTCATTATTCTCATATATAACATGACACAAACCAGTTTATCAGATCAATTGCTTATTCAGTTATGCAAATTGGAAGGGCATAGATAATCAGACTAACAGGGCTTAAATAATAAAAGGAAATTTGTTGGTTTACCTATAACTGAAAGAACTGAAGGATGTGAGTTTTAGAGGTAGCTTAATACAGCAATTCAATTTTGGTGTCAAAGATTGTTTTCACTACAAACACTCAAGAGGGCAAGACTAGAAAAGGTTCAGCACTGTATGTGACCGGAGACTATAATGTTCACCAATTCTGGTTAAAGATAGTATAGAGATAATGGACAATTAACATACAAGGCACAAAAACTTATGCTATGTGCTCAGCCGTGTCTGACTCTTTGCAGCCCCATGTACTGTAGTCTGCCAGGCTCCTCTGTCCATGGAATTCTCCAGGCAAGAATACTGGAGTCAGTTGCCATTTCCTTCTCCAGGGGAATCTTCCTGACCCAGGGTTAGAAACTGTATCTCCTTCATTGGCAGGTGGATTCTTTTCCATTGAGCCACTTCTGCTGAGTGACCTCAAACTTCCTATGTAAGTGGAGATTCTTACTGTTGTATCTATTGTGTGCTCATAACAGGTACAAATAAACTCATAAAGAAAACTGTTTGTTTTAGAATGCAATGGCTAGAAGAAAATACAATTAAAAATATCAACAGTGATAGGGGGCTGGTATTTTTAGCTGTTTTAATTTTTCTCTCTTTTCCACATCTTATTTTGCAATACAAATTGTTTTATTATTAAGACATTTAAGAAATACTGTAACATTTAACTTGAATTTGCTGGAATAATTTTTAAATTTTCCAACTCAAGAATTCATGGGTATCTCTGTCTATGCGGACCTGATGGTTTCTGAGCACTTACTTTGACATAAAATTGCATGAAAAATGATGATATACATCAAATAGAAACAATTCTTAAGAACTATAAGAGGTATGTTTAGTAGAGAGATAGAACACACACACCACAAGCACCAAACCCATCACTAACATATAAAACAAAAATTCAACAAAATCAAATGTCTATGCATTTGCTAAAGAAACTAATTATGTCAATATACTGTGATTATTAAACAAAAAAGGGCAAAATGAGTCATCTAACAGGTAAAGTGTAGCAAATTAAGACATTATTGTAATTTCAGTATTGAGGGTTTTTTTTTTTTTAACCAGAAGAAAAGCTTTGTTGTGTGTGTGTGTGTGTGTGTGTGTGTGTGTGTGTGTGTGTGTGTGTGTTTCCTGCTATGTGCTTAGGCATGTCTGATTGTTTGCCACCCTATGGACTGTAGCCTACCAGGCTCCTCTGTCCATGAAATTTTCTAGGCAAGAATATTGGAGTGGGTTGCCATTTCCTACACCAGGGGATCTTCCCAACCCAAGGATCCAACCAGCATCTTGTGCTGCTTCTCCTGCATTGGCAGGCAGATTCTTTATCACTGAGCCACTTTGCCATTCTCCTGAGACACCTGTGTGTGTGTGTGTGTGTGTGTGTGTGTGTGTCTATATATATAGGGAAGGGGAAGGGGAGAAAGAGAAAGAGAGAGAGTGCTTCCTTGGTAGCTTCCTTGATAGCTCAGATGGGTAAAGAGTTTGCCTACAATGCCAGAGACCTGGGTTCGAGCCCTGAGTTGGGATGATCCCCTAGAGAAGGAAATGGCAACTCACTCCAATATTCTTGCCTAGAGAATCCCACAGACAGAGAAGCGTGGTGGGTTACAGTCCATGGGTTCACGAAGAGTCCCACACAACTGACTGACTAACACATATATACCAATATGTACTTGTGCTATGCAAAGCATATTTAACAACATGCCAGGAGACTGATAGCTAATTATGTCATGGAGAACAATAGATTTCCTAGTGTATGGGTTTTCACTCTCCAGTATTTATAAGGAAGTTTAAAGAGAAAACATGGTAAAAGATGCTCCTTGTGTGTATGATTGCCAGAGGAATCCTGCAATTTGTAGGACCTAGAACATTTTGCAGTAAATGATCCAAAAGGAGAAAATCAGACTAGTTTGATCTCTCACTGTGCTGTGCATGCTTGCTAAGTCACTGCAGCTGTGACTTTTTGTGATCCTACGGACCGTAGCCTGCCAGGCTCCTCTGTCCAAGGGATTCTGCTGCTGCTGCTGCTGCTGCTAAGTCGCTTCAGTCATGTCAGACTCTGTGTGACCCCAGAGACGGCAGCCTACCAGGCTCCCACATCCCTGGGATTCTCCAGGCAAGAACACTGGAGTGAGTTGCCATTTCCTTCTCCAATGCATGAAAGTGAAGAGTGAAAGTGAAGTCGCTCAGTCGTGTCCAACTCTTAGCGACCCAATGGAATTCAGCCTACCAGGCTTCTCCGCCCATGGGATTTTCCAGGCAAGAGTACTGGAGTGGGTTGCTATTGCCTTCTCCGCCAAGGGATTCTAAGCATGGTCAAATTAAATACTTAACTAACCTGAAATAGCTAGCAAAGCAGATGGGCAATGGGTTAAAAAGTCAGAAAAAAACCAAAGAATTTCCAGGAGAAAAAAATAATGACCTTTTGTCTTTGGAAGCAGATCTCCTGCCAAAAAGTAGACTGATTTTGAGTAGAATCTAAATCAGCTCCATAGAATCTCTTTGTCAGCACTTTAGCACTTTATACATTTTGTCTATAAACAGAGAACAGAACATTTTAACACTTTTCCTGCACTATCCAATATGTAAGAATTATTTTTACTTCCTTTTATTTTGAAAATAATCAATATTCTGGCTAAAAATGATTTAAGAAAAGGCTAAAGCAGATTACAGTTTGATTTAAACTTATTTTACTTTGTCTTCTGCATTCATAGGTTTACAATAACTCTCTTTTTAATCCTCAAGAACTTTGGTCTTTGGTGCATTACTTTCATACTTCTCACGTTCTAATGTCTCTTCAGTTTGTATAAATCTTTCTCTAATTCAACTGTAAAAAAACTAAATCGATTGATATTTATATAAGGTCTGAGTGTTTAGCCAGAGGGTATGAACAGTGACAGGGGTTCATGAGAGGGAAAAAATTCTTATCAGTGCAGCCATGTATCTTGGGTCTTCTCCTGGCTATTAGCACAAACTCTCAGGATCTACGCTGGTACTTTAGGTGCTGGTACTTTCTGGAAATGGGAATCTCAAGAGTTTCCACATAGAAAACAAGTTCCAGGCTGTGTCAACTCTAGATAAAGTCTTACTTTAGATCATTTTTTGAGCCAAGTTTCACGCTCTGTTATTCTTCAGGTTGAATCAGAAGCACGAGGCATCTTGAAATGGCCTCTTTAGAACTGGAGCCACCTAAGTTGCCTTAGAATTGTACCAAACTATGAATGCTTTCCACCACAGAGTTACATGGAAGAACTCGGGTCTGAACTAGAGCCTGACAAGCTGTCAGACTGGTTTGGGATTTAAATGTATGGACTCCATTTTGTCTTGCATGTTTTGGCATGGTCTAGAAACTCTCCATTTATCTTTTATGCAGCTGGGGTTGCTAGAACGACCTATACGCCAAATGCACTAAATACACTAAAATGATTATGATATTCATACCATTTGAAAACTTTGGGTCGTTTTCAGCCTGGCTAAATCTATGGAGCAAACAAGTGAGACAGACAGATACACTTGCTGTGAACCTGAATCTAGAATCAATATTTAATGCTTGCAATTCTCTTGTGTCTTCAAGTCTCAGTTTTGTGTCTCTCCTTTGCATTGTTATAGCTGTGTTATTTAGTTAGTTGTTTACAGCTAATTTAACTTCAGTTTTGCTTATTCAGCACAAATTGTATTTAAATATACTAAGCTAATCACTAAATGCACTTTATGGAAAACAAGCCCAAGCAGGCCCATCTGAGGCAGTGACAGCAGAACAATTCAATCATTTATTGAGATGAATTAACCTAAATGTTTTTATGCACAAAAAGTTCAATAAGTTATAAATCTCAGAAGTTAGCCTGTGTTTATCAGAATTTTAAAAGCCTTTTATACCTTTCAAATTATTTCTATCAAAATCATGGTCATGACATTTCATTAAAAGTAAAAGTAAGGCTCTGAAAAATCCCCACAATTTTTCTATTTGTAATCAGAAATACTGATTAACACAAGTTCAGGTTTCCATTACAGAGTAATACAGTGATAAGATAAAGCTTCAGTTTCAAGGTTGAAATAATACTGCTTAATTCTACTAAGTTTTCACCTTGAATTTTTGTTTTAACTGGAGTAGTTATATTCGAAGTAATAAGATGCCCCAACTCTCTTTGACGGAGAAGGCAATGGCACCCCACTCCAGTACTCTTGCCTGGAAAATCCCACCATGGACGGAGGAGCCTGGTAGGCTGAAGTCCATGGAGGGTCGGACACAACTCAGCGACTTCACTTTCACTTTTCACTTTCATGCATTGGAGAAGGAAATGGCAACTCACTCCAATGTTCTTGCCTGGAGAATCCCAGGGACGGGGGAGCCTGGAGGGCTGCCATCTATGGTGTCGCACAGAGTTGGACATGACTGAAGTGACTTCGCAGCAGCAGCAGCAGCAGCAGCAGCAACTCTCTCTGAAGCCCAGAGAATCTAATCACTTAGAGCAAGAAAAGCTTTACTCCTGTAAGTTAACTGCTGGCAATCTCAGAGGTTTTTGAGCAACCTTCTACTCTAGAGTTCCCCCAGACCTCTTGGCTAAAGAACAGGATGAATTTTGCTTCTTACTGTCATCCACAATTTTGTAAAAGAAAACTGATTTACGTTTAATTTCACCTAGATTTTAGCCTTTTTCACCAAAGCAGTGCATAATAAAATGATTTTTATTGATTTCTTCATAGAAAGACAAAGCTTTCTAAACATCAAGTTTCATTTCCTTTGTAAGAAAACAGGAGTTTTAATCATCATCACTTAAGCCTGTTGGCCTAGCTGATTCTCCATTTACACGTTTCTTTCATATCCTTCAGAAGACAAGTTGCAAAGCAGTGGTCCTTGAGTACTTTTTCTTCTAACATTCTGCTACCTAATTTTTTAATTTAAGAATTAGGCTTCTTTATTTACATTGGTCAGAAAGCCAATATTTTGACCTTCTTGAATTTATACAATGGGAGGATTTTCATCTATGACCAATGGATTTTACCAGTTGCCAACCAAAGAGAACAGAGAATAATAAGAAAGCAGTTTTACAGCTGGCACCTGAGGTGAGTTGAAAGCAAAATGACAGTCAAATTTTACAATTCCTGTGAGTATTTCTTACACTTTCCAGAAATAACTGAGGAACACTTTGAGGTAGACCTTAAGGAGTGTCTTTGGGCATGAGAGAATTGCCAGAGTCAACAGATTCTGAAATATAATCTTATATAAAAACAGATATTAGTCTTATAAGGCATGTTTGCATTGTATTTATGGTCATGCTATGACATTTGTCCTCTGGCCACGGCTTGATGACAGAGAGTTTGAAGAAATTTTGCTACTACCATTCAAAATATTGTACTAGTACATAGATTTGTACTTGAGAGCTCAAGCAAATGGGAGGAAATATGAAGAAAAAAATATCTACCTTGTGTGAGCATATTAATGTGCTGTTGGAACGAATACATGACAGAATATCATCAATAATTTGAAGAGTTGAAAAAACACTGATGAGCTCAAAAGTGAAGTAGTTTGCTTTCTATGGTGTCCACTTACAATAACTCTCTAATAACGGATAATGTCATTATAGTGACAAGCAAAACACAAAGACAGCCAAGTCAAATTAAAAGCAATTCTTGATAGAAGTAAGATTTAGGACTTCCAAGCCCGAGTAAAATTATACTTTTTTTTAAAAAGTATAATATTTTGTAGAGGTTAGCTCTGATTATCTAAAATCTAAAGTAGAAGACAAAAGAAAAAAAAAATCTCGTCAAGAGAATTCAGTCTCTTCTGTTGGAATGAAAGGCTCTTCTGTTACCAGAAAGATTAATATGTAACATATTTGTTGAATGCAAATATACATGTAGATTGAATGCATGAGTGACTGAATGAATTAGATAACTTACTCATATTCCTATAAACATAATGTACACTGTTCAAACAAGGACATTTTATTATTCTCAAATGAAAAATCAGAATAATGTTGTCCTAAATCTCCTATGAGATGACTACTTATATAATATTGTGTTTATTCAACTTGATGGAACCCCACAGAAGCCTGAGGAATTTTTTTTTTCTGCATAAAGAATGCTAAAAGATTAAATCTGATGACTATTTTCTATTACTTTTATAACAATAATCAAGGTGAAAATAAACCCCAAAATTCACCAAACCTAGAATCTGCTACATTTGACTATCCTTGACCTTCACTCTTACATGGATGGTACAGTTGACTGCAAATTCAGTCCAGTTCACAGGGCAGAGGCAGAAGGCCCAATAACTAGCTACTTGAACACTATTTTCAGGACTCTTAGCAGAAGCAGAGGAAGTAGAACCCTAGTGAGGCAATAGAGAGATGGTTGAAATTTTACTTAAAAATTATGAGTATTTCTGAAACCATAACAAAACTAAATCCATATTTTATCAGAAGAGTTTTGAAAATAACAGAGAAAAAAATTGTCTTTTCAACATCAATCTGTGCAAACATTTGAAAACAATATTTCAAAATATATTGGAACTACTAGTTACTCACCACACTATTGATCATTGGCTCTATAATTTTGGAATTGCTGGAAGGAGGGATGAGTTGGCTATTTTGGATAATTCTGCTTTAGAGAACAGCCTTCAAGAAGAAGTGTGCACACCATTCTGTTGTTATCTCCATAAATAGCTTTGCTTTGACACTGGGAGATCGAAGAACAATCTTCATACTGTTGTTCTTGTATATAATTAGAAATATCTTTCAGACTATAACCACCATGACCATTAAGTTGTTGAAAACAGCTGATTAGCCAAATACCTCCTGAGTTGGCCAAGAAAGACTCACCCTGAGGTGAAGGTAAGTTAAGTATGAATAATTAGCCTTTAAAATTTTGAACTCAGTGTACATTATAGATATTGGGTCATTAACCCTAATACACACCACAATACAGCTCCAGTCAAAAAGGAACAGGGGAAAAACTTCTTTCCTTAACTTATTATATTAGAATTCTACTATTTCTGACAGCTGGCTTACATAATTTTGATCATAGACACAAGAGAAATAGATGGATAGATAGAAAATAGATTAAGTTAAAGGTTCACAAATTCCGATGTCTGTTATTGTTGAGGGTCCCTTAACCACCATGTTTCTACTTAAGTTTTTGATTGTGTTAAAAGCCTCCATACTTTTTTAGTGAATAGATATCATGTTCCAGACCCAAGACATGGCTATTTCAGCTAGAAGACAGTAAAACATCTCTGAGCAAAAGAAACAGTGGCGACTCCAATGTAATGGATCCCTATTTATTTTTTAAAGTAATCTATAGTTGTTTGCAAGTAACTGCACAGTATAATCTGTAAGTAAGGTAAGACTGAAAACACACATCTGGGTTATGAGATGGCCTAATGTGTTAAAATTAGGGAACAAATTACAGATGATCCTGAAATGTCTAGCTTTGGTAAATCATCATTGTGACCCTTACAAGGCTGGCTTTGTACTACATATTTCCTGTGAATTTCAAAGGAACAATAAACTTCCTTGCACTACTGAACTACAATACAGATTGAAGTTAAGTACTGCATTTCTATAGAAATCAATGAAGCTAATCACAGAAGTACAGTTCAACATTTTCCATTCAGCAGTCTTGAAAATACTTGAATATCATAATTGGTCTGCAGCTGAGCACATTTTGGTTTTGAGATCTAAGAAAGATGAAGTACCTTTCTCAATTCACCAGGCACATGTGAATAATGAAGGATTTAAACCACAGAGTGTTGTTGTTTTTGTTAAAGAGACTACTCTTGAAATGGTTGCAGAGGGCTAAAATCTCTCTTCTTACTCTTTCTAAAATGACTAGTACTGAGCACTACCAACATGCAAGTATTTCTAATGCATGAAAAACTAAAGCATTATCTTTTAGGGAAAAATAAGTGTTTTTCTTTAGTAAAAGGAATTTGGTAATAATAAGCAATGATTTCAGAGGACATCGTAGGTCAGGTCATTATACAAAACATTTAACTCAGCATGTTCTCTGCAAGTAGTGGTTATCTCATGAAGAAGGTATTATTGTTGTCTCTATCTTACAGATGAGAAAACTGAGACTTACGTCACCTATCTAAGTATACAGTCTGGGATGTCTGAATCCTATAAAGAGTTTAGATGTGTAATGCCTACTCTAAACTGGCCAAATTGAATAACTAATTTGGCAAGTGTTTTGTTTATAGGGGGCAGGAAAGGTGTATCTTTTCTGCAGCATTGCTGATGTGCAAAGCATGGGCATAAAAGTGTGGTGCTTGCTAAGTCGTTTCAGTCATGTCTGACTCTTTGTGACCCCACGGATTGTAGCCCACAAGGCTCCTCTGTTTATGGAATTCTCCACCAGGAACAGTGATGTTGATTGCCATTTCCTTCTCCAGGATATTTTCTTGATGCAGGGATCAAACCCATGTCTCTTAAATGTCTCCTGCATTGGCAGGCAGATTCTTTACCACTAGCGCTACCTGGGAAGCCCTTAAAATGTGGTTCCCATAGGCAAAACAAGAAACCTTGATTTTATTCAACACCCAAATCCAATTTATGCCTCAAATTACAGCGATCCCACTAATGTGAGCAAATCTCCGAGGCTTCTTTCCTGTCCTCATTTTTAATCTGCAAGTCAAGATGATATTACAGTTCTAAAAAATTGAGAATGTTTTACTTTCATTTAAAGAATATACTGATTTATGACTTTGGCTATTTTAAAGCAGTTGTTTCTCAAGTGGAGAGTCCAATGCTTCTCCCTGGGACAGTCAGCAATGATGTCACCAGTGCATCCACAGTCATAAAAACTGGTCATTCATGAATGTCTGGAGAGAAAAAAAAAAGAGAGAGACACTGAGGTACTTATAGAATGCAGTGTAAACCCATTGATTTCAAGTGGCTCAAAGCAATTTTCCAATTATAGCTGTAAAAGATGGATTATTTGGGAGTCTTACCACACCACAAACAAAATCAGTTCTGCCTCCTTTGTGTCCACTTAGGGAGGGTAAAGCTTTGTTTTACTCAGTATATTTGGCTTTCTGTCCACAACTGAAGTTCAATGAGGGCGTTTTTCACAGCTTGTGAAGATTGCCACAAGCAATTAAATTGCCTATTCTTTTTGTATAATATGTTCAGGTAGTTACAAATACAAAAAGTGTCTGCTCTAATATGCTTTTGGTCAATTCCTATTATCTCCACAAATCAACCCCCTCCTGACTTGTTTAATTCCTTTAGTGATATTACTACCTTCCATTCACCAAAGCTCAGTAAATTAATTTATATCTCAACACATATTTATTGAAAGTCATCACTATTTCTTCCTCACATACGCTACATATCTCAATTGCTAGATCAGCAGTTTCAACTCCTTTCTGGAATGAAATTAGGTACAAATAAATTACAAAAACAAAAAAACAAAATATACAATATAAAATCAACAAATCTTGTTGAATTACCCTCTCCAATATTCTGAAGACCCTATTTTTTTTCTATCCTTATGTTATCATTCTATGTACTGGAAATGTTGGAATTATAAAACAAATATTAAAGCTCTCAGAAAATCCTTCCTTACAAATTCTCCATTAATTTCTCAGTAAAGTATTCTTCTAGTCCCATTTGTAATAAATCTGTGTTGATCACTATACATCTCCATGAACACAATCCAACTAAGTGAGTTTTTCATTAAGACATCACTATATCCATGAAACTTTCCTTAATTTCACCAAACTGAGGAAATTCTTTCATCTGAGTATCAATATCTCTACTTATCATGATTTTTTTTGTTTGTTTTTCTACTTGCAATAAATTATTCAATTACCTTACTGTCAGTTTGTAAGATTCTTACAGGCAATTTTTATGAAATGGCAGATAATACAGTCTACAACATCATATAAATGTAATAAATATTTTAAATGAATTGTTTCCATTTAACAATGCTCTATTAAAACTGAAAAAACGGTAACTTTTTACTAATATAAAATGAGTTTAAAATGGCAATCTTCAAAGGAGTGGTTGCATTTTTTTAATTGGAGAATAATTGCTTTACAATGTTGTTGTTTCTGCTGTACAACAATGAAAGTTAGCCATTATTTAAGAAAAGATACAGTGGACTTTTCTTGTTTGGCTATGAAGTATGTGTTTTTCTCCTTTGTGTTCATGCATCCAAATTTCCTTGGGGAAATCCTAATTTTCTTTGACTATTCCTTTTGAGTGGAGCTCATTTTTTGCTTCAGTCCCAGGGGTAGTATATAATGCACAAATAAGATAACTGGAACTTTTTTGTTTTTTATCCTTTTGGCCCTAATGATTAGCTAATGATTAGATCAGAAATGAGCATGTGAACAAACTAGAGCCAATACCACTCACTGCACCTTTTGCTGTGGTTACTAAAGAGGCAGATTGTCTTTACTATTGGACTCAAATCTGGAAAGAAGAGAAGCTGGGTTGTCACAGACTTTTCTATCATACTTGAGAATTCAGCCAAGATAATAAAATGACAAAGCAGAGAGCTAAACTGCATTATGTTGACATCTATGTGCTTCTGGATCTATCCTGTCTAAGGTCACATGTGTGCCTGGTGTTTCAGTTATATTAGCCAGTAAATTCTCTTTACAGCTCAATGTAGCTTAAAGCCAATATATTGATTGAGTTCATTGCAGGAAATGGAAACCACAAGATATTTTAAGCAGAAAAAAATTAAATAGTGAGTTAAATGCTTATGAAATGATTGGCTGTCCCAGAGTGTTGGACCTCTAGAAAAGACTTCTAGAACACTGAAGAACTGTCCTGATGGGGAGTCTATAACCTAGGCTATATCCAGAATTGAAGTGAGAACTGTTAGTTCAAGAACACAATGCAAGAGCAGGGATGAGGATCAATAAGCCCCTCACTTCAGAATCTTTTCTTGACATCATCAAAACTGGAGACTACATATTGAAATATGGTACCTGGTTGTCCATTCTACCACAGCTGTCATTCAACACCACAGGGCTGGAGCTGAAACAATAGAATGCTGATGCAGAAAAATTCTACTTTATGACCTTGCTGACCACTAAAAATAAAAGTTAATACCACATAGACTCTGCTTTCCATCATATCATTGTCTTTTCAGTGTGTCTAACTGGAAGAATTTTTTTTCACGCAGAAGCCAAAGTGGAAGAAGTCTAAGAAGTATAGTTTCTTGCTTTTCAATCATTACCACAGAGGAAGATTCATTAGAAAGAGATAGAAGTATGAGATGAATGTGTCAATTTATCCCAGAGATTTTGAGAAGGGTTTCATTAAGTTGAAGTCAAAAGATTCTTGATTAATATGGAAGTGCCTGGTTAACTTATGTGAATTCCTAAAGGATGAAATTTCATACAGTGTAACCCAGTGTGAACAACTCTGAAAAATAGAAAAAAAAAAATAAAGGAATGATCTGTCATCAGTGTCCTAAAATATCATCAGTGGCCTGATGTATCATAAGTCCATAGATGAACATTTATTAAGAGTGCTCAGTGAAAGAGAAGTTCTTGTTTCTGTGTATGACAGTTCATTTTACTCCAGTTATAAATATGAAGTTCTGAGTTTTTTGTCAAATCTATAGCAAGAAAGATGAGGTGTAAGTAAAACATTTTTTGTCCTTTTAAAGGTGTTTATTAGTCAATACCAGTTTCTGTCACGCTTTTCCAATATAACACTGTTGATACCTTAAAAAATCTAATTAGTATTGTTAAAATGTTCATACTACCCAAGGCAATCTATGGATTTAATACAATCCTTATCAAAGTACCCATGACATATTTCAAAGACCTAGGATTAATATTTCTAAAATTTATATAGAACCATAAAAGACCCCGAATAGCCAAAGCAATGCTGAGAAAAAAAGAACAAAGCGGAAGGTATCATACTCCCTGACTTAAGACTATACCACCAAGGTACTATAATCAAAACAGTGTGCATTGGCACAAAAATAGACACATAGATGAATGGAATAAAGAGCCTAGAAACAAACTGTCACATATAGGTTAGTTAATCTATGACAAAGGAGGAAAGAACATACATACAATGGAAAAATAGGCAGTTATTTCAATAAGTGGTGCTGGGAAAGCTGGAAAGCTACATGTAAAAGAATGAAATTAAGATATTTTCCTACATTTACAAAAACAAACTCAAAGTGGACTTTAGACCTAAATTTAAGACAAGAAATTATAAAATTCCTAAAAGAAAACATATACAGAACACCCTCCAACATAAATTGTAGCAATATATATTTTTAATCTGTCTCCTAAGGCAAAAGCAAAAATAAAAAATGGGATCTAATAAAATTTAAAAGCTTTTGCAGAACAAAGGAAACTAGCAACAAAATAAAAGACAACTTGACTTACTAAATAGAAAATATTTGCAAATTGTATGATGGATAAGGGGTTAACATTAAAAATATATAAATAACTCATACAACCCAATATCAAAAGGCAAACAGCTTGATAAAAAAAAATGAGCAGAAGACCTGAATAAACATTTTTCCAAAGGTATAGCCATTAGTGAATCATCAGAGAAGTTAAAATTAAAACCTCCATGAGATATCACCTCACTCCTGTCAGAATGGCTATCATCAAAAAGTCTACAAATTACAAATGTTGGTGAGGATGTGGAGAAACGGGATCCTGGTACACTGCTGGTGGGAAAGTAAATTGGTGCAGCCACTATGATAACAATAGGGAGGTCCCTCAAGAAACTAAAAATAAAACTACCATATAATACAGCAATTTCACTGCTAGGTATACAACCCAAGACAATGAAAACACTAATTCAAAAAGATACATGCACACCAATATTCATAGCAGAACTATTTACAATACCCAAGATATGGAAGAGGGCTTTCCAAGTGGCTTAGTGGTAAAGAACCAGCCTACCAATGCAGGAGACACAGGAAATGTGGGTTTGATCCCAAGTCAGGAAGATCCCCTGGAGGAGAAAACGGCAACCCTTTCCAGTGTTCTTGCCTGAAAAATCCCATGGACAGAGGAGCCTGGAGGGCTCCGATGGGATAGCAAAGAGTCAAACACAACTGACCACTGATGCTAGAATATGGAAGCAATTTGTGTCCATCAACGAATGAATAAAGAAAGTTAAAAACAGGTTTTATTATGCATATATTGTTACATATATATTTCATATATATGACTATTACTGAAAGTAATTAAGAAATAAAGAAATTCATTTGCTACAACGTGGATTGACCTAGAGGGTGTTAAACTTAGTAAAATGTGTCAGACAGAGAAAGACAAATGCAGCATGTTATCCTTTACATGTGGAATCTAAAACATAATAAACTAATGATTATGACAAAACAGGCACAGACACAGATATAAAGAACAAACTAGTAGATATCAGTGAGGAGAGGCAATGGAGAGGCAAGATAGGGTTAGGGGATTAAGAGACGCCAACTGCTGCTGCTGCTGCTGCTGCTAAGTCGCTTCAGTCGTGTCTGACTCTGTGTGACCCCATAGACGGCAGCCCAACAGGCTCTCCCGTCCCTGGGGTTTTCCAGGCAAGAACACTGGAGTGGGTTGCCATTTCCTTCTCCAATGCATGAAAGTGAAAAGTGAAAAGTGAGAAGTGAAAGTGAAGTCGCTCAGTCGTGTCTGACTCTTCGTGACCCCATCGACTGGAGCCTTCCAGGCTCCTCCGTCCACGGGATTTTCCAGGCAAGAGTACTGGAGTGGGTTGCCATTGCCTTCTCCAAGAGACACCAACTACTATATATAAATTAAATAAGCTACAAAGATATATTGTACAGCACAAGGAATATAGCCGATAGTTTATAATAACTTTAAATGGATTATAATCCATAAAAATATTGACTTACCATGTTGTATATCTGAAATTAATATAAATCAACTATACTTCTGTTAAAAAAAAGTTAGATGCCATACAATTGCTGCTACTTTTAGTAACTTTAGATTAAAAGTGTAATATAAGTGCAATAATATTTTTATTGAAATTGAAAAATTAGATGCAACCAAAAGAAATAAAATGCAATAGATGCTCTATATGTTTTGTAGATAAAAATACACATAGAAAGAAAGAGTATGAACAAGAGATGAGCAAGACTTTTATTCAGTACAAAGATGTTGCCTGCTACACATACAGCATGAAGGACAGAAATCATTAATATCTGATAAAGTAACAAACTGATTATTGCAATCGTGTCTCTACAATATCTTACTTAACTGGATGAGTTAATAAAGTTTTTGAGGCTGCTGAAAAAATTTGGATTGAATCTAACTATTTGGTTCTTGGCACATGAAATTTCATACGATGTAGGACAATACCTTGTATAAATGTCACCCAATATATTTTTAGTAATTCTACAGGATTTACCATTGCAAATATTTAATCAGTTTTATTACCTTCTCTAAATTTAAGGAAAGAAAACAATTTAGATATGATTTGTTAATGGATATCTGTAAAAATGTTGAACTAACAGCCCTTACGACTGAAAAATACTTAAGTTGAGTGTAAAACCCTGACTAAAGAAATGAGCAATAATGTGCCATTTATGGTTGGTTTATGCTTTTCCAGATAAAATAAACTGAAAAGTAACTGAAATACAGAAACCCTCTGGCAAAATGCAAACTGCCAAATAAAAGTTGATACTCTGGGGTAGTTTCTTAGTGAAATCTTAGAGCTGCAATTAGATAGCAATGAGAAACAATTTTCCCCACTCTCCTTGAAAATGTACCTTAATATGATTGTAATTTGTTTAATCTCTTATGTTTTATACTATTATAATGTTATCAAATGAAAATACAAACCACTTTTGTCACTTACAGTTGTGATTGATTAGCGAACAGACACAATCTGATATGATACTTCAACTTAAAATTGTTTTTCACTGAGTTATGTTTTACTTAATAAAGTGGAAAAGACAGCATTTTATTCATTAGAGGCTTATTTTCAATGGAAAGTAGAATAAGTGGAGCCATGAAACATGCATAAATATGAAAGTCACACTAAATAAATAGCATGCTAGAATCTGTGGAAATAACATTTGTGAGTGAAGATTGCCTGAAGAATCTGGATGTTCTAATAAGGTTATCACTTAGGTGACTGAGTTTTATATTTTCCCTGTCTTACAAGTTATTTGAGTACCATCACACAGTGATGTTAATAGGAGGTAAGGGAGAGGCCATGTTTCCATTTGATATCACAAAGTTTATGTATTTATTCTCATAATCATAGTGAACATTTTGCATGTCTAGATTCTTATATACTCCCAGATTCCTTCAGATATATGGATTCAGTGTTACAGACATACTAATGATGGTGGGTAATACATTTTGATTTATGTCATAGTACAAACATAAGCAAATTTAAAAGATGTGAGGGGTTTCAGCTGTCTGGTACAAAGACTCAGTATTCCAACCTCAATTCTAAACAAGTCCAAAAATAAATAAATAAAGACCAAAGAGAAAGGTAAATGGGAAACAAAAATATCCACTTTCATATTAAAATTACTCTCACTGGCCACTGCAAATTATAATGGAATACAAACAAACCAGTTTTCTGATATTAAAACAAAAGTTGGTAGAATTTCCAGCCATCAAAAACTTTCATCATGAAAACAGAATCTTCATGGCCAAGCTGACGGTTTGATAATAGCAACTGGGAATCCATACTCTTTGTGGACAGGTCCACTTTTGAAAGTGAAGGAAAAGGATTTGGCTTAGCACAAGCAGTTTTCATTCCAAACTCTTCCATCTGATTAGGAACTCGTATGTGAGGAGGAATAAAAGAGAAAGTAGAGATGCCAGGAATTAACAGAATGAGGGCTTCTGTTACAAAAACAAATAAACAAATAAATAAAATACCTCACAAAACAAACAAACAAACATACAATAAAAGTTAGGATAGGGGGAAATGCTTCCTCTTAACAGCGGATACTGAAAAAGTTATATACCAAAAATCTAAATGACCATTTAAGCTTCAAATATATAGGGTACAAGTAGATGTATTTCCAGGGTTGAATCTCACTTAAAAACAAACAAAAACTTGAACACTTGATTCTTGTACTTCACATATTTATTGAGTGATAACTATATGTTAGGCACTGGTGATACGACAGTGGGATTCATATTTTCTGCTTTCGAAGTATTTATAATCCCATAGGAAAACAGATTTTCAAGCAAAACAAAGGAGGATGACATCATCAAGCTCAAAATATGTACAATGTGAAGTTAAAAATTCAGAGGGTTAATTATTTAGCATGAATTGCAAAGTCATGAAAGACTTCTTAAAGGAAGCAGTGTTTGAGTTGAGACCTGAAAGTTATGTAGGAATTTGCCAGTTGAATAAGTTAAGAAAAAGTATTTTATACATAAGAACCTGATGTCCAAAGCACAAATGCATGGGAGAGTCTTTTTGGGTAAGGCTGGGGAACTGCAAGTAATTGGACTGTAAACGACAGTTAATTAATATGAATAGTAATAACACAAACCTTAATTTCTACTGGATAGTTTGCTAAGTGTTTTGTGTGGATCATTTAGTTTCTCTCCATCGCAACTCTAGGAATCAGTTAATATTTACTATACCCATTGTATTGATGGGAAACCCGAGCCTTCGAGAAATTAAGTGTCCAAGTTTGGTGGTGGACCTGGGATTCAATAACAAGTAGCTTTACCTTCAGAGCCAGGAAAGGAGCTGTTATTCTGCCTCTGAGATGGGGAATTAGAAGAGCTGAGAGAAGACATAGGAGACTATACCCTAAAAATAACTTTTACTTCATTATTAGGAATTTAGACTTTATCCTGCAACTAACCTAGATATATTTGCTGTTACGATGAACAAAATCTTCACAGAAGATAGAAACTTAACCTATGCAGATATTGTTCCCTTATTATACATTTATTTATAAATTAAAACAAAATTGAGACCTATTCACAATTAAAAAGATAAACAGCAGTTCTTCCATACCTATTCAACTCGAAGTGCATAAATTGCACCTTAATGCAAATGACACTTCCAGGATTCGTTTAAAGATAATATTATAATTTTAGACACTGCCTACATTTTAATTCTACATGACTGATTACAAATTTTATTAATCTTTAGATAAGAAAACTCACAAAAATCATTTGATCAACTACATACAATGATAAATCATTAATTATTTATCAGCATTTATTGAGTAGTTAACTTGTTTCAGGCCCTGTTCTACACAGTGAGAATATAATAGTTAATAAAACAAAAATCTCTGCCTTTATGGAGCTTACAAACTAATGGAGCAATATGATAAAATATATAGATACATAAAACATATAAGGGGTTAAATGATAAATGATATAGAGAAAATAAAGTGAATGGATTGAAAAGGCTGAAGGGTTATCATTTTAAATATGGTGGTGAGAGAATTCCCGTCAATCAGGCATAATCTGAGCAAGGATCTGAGAGAGGTGAGGGAGTAAAGAATGTGAGGAACAGTCTAGGCAAAAGGAAGAATCAGTGTGAAGATCATATGGAAGACATGAGGAGGAGCTGGGATGCTTGATCTCAAGTTCATAAAATTAGTGCATATTAATAATTAATTGCAAGGTAGCATGAGTCCGTATGTGCTTAGTCATTCAGTCGTGGCCCACTATTTGTGGCCCTATGGACTGTAACCCCCAGGCTCCTCTATTCATGGGATTTTCCAGGCAAGAAAACTGGAGTGGGTTGCCTTTTCCTTCTCTAGGGTGTCTTCCCAACCCAGAGATCAAACCCTCGTCTCCTGCGTCTCTTGCATTGGCAGGCACATTCTTCACCATTAAGCCACAAGGTAGCATAAGAAGAAGTAAAATACAATCAAAGCAGGCTTTGGTATCCAGTTACCTACGTTTGAATCCCACTTTTTCTCATCCGTTGTTTTAGCTTGGACAAGTCATTTAGCCTTTCTGCTTTATTATCTATAAAATGTGAATACTATTAGTAATAGCATCAACATGTTATTGCTATGGGTAAGGCAGAACAGTTCCTGGAATATTACAAGTACACAGGAAATGCTAGTGGTTTAGAAGAAAACTGCCATCATATGTTACAGTCAAAGGGTACCTTATTATTTCCAAAGTACTTTTTCAGACATGTTTTCTATAGGATTTTGAAATTGAGTTATAAAAGGCAGTTAATAAGCCCAATTTATGAATGAGGAAAAGGAGGACCAAAGAGTTTACTGACTCATTCAAGGTCATATTATTGCTGTGTCTTGGGTCTGGAACTAAAACCCAGTCCTTCATCCTCATTTCTTGGATTTGTTTGTTTCCCACTCAAGTACCCATTTCCCAGTGGACTCCACTGTCCTCAAGAGCTAGGCAGATATGGAAGAATTTTTCCAGAGCAAGTGGAATTTAAAAATAATTAAGGGGAATGGAAAGGAGAGAGGTCATTTCAAGCAAGGAGAAAAGAATTTGCATTCAGGAAACTCTTGGGATTTTTACTGGAGGCTGTGGAAATAGGGTGATGAGGCAACAGTGATTAGACCACTTTAAAACAGAATTATATAGAGCTGTGCAGAAAACCAGGCAAAAACCATAGGCAAGTTGAGGCCAGATGGTAGAGAACTTTAAATGTCAAGCTAAGGCATTTGAGCTTTATTTTTGGCATTGAGGAAACCGTTGATGGTTTTTTAAGTAGACGAGAGATATGAAAAAATGTGCATTTTTAGGAAAATCAGGATGGATAGATAAGAAAGAAAGAGAGAAATGGAGATCAATTTAGATAATATTAAGAGTAGTTCAGGAAAGATAAATGATTCAGAAAGGACCACATAATAATACATTAATCCAGCTAAAATTAAATTGATTTCAAAACAGAAGCTTCCTATTCTGTTAAAGCAAAGCTACCCATGTTTGGAAGTTTAGTTATTTCCAGGTGCCTCAGGTAGGATGCAAGCACACTCTAGACTCTTACTGGAACATTTTGCCTGGGTGCTGTTCTGTGTTTCAGATGGTGACAGCTTGAGTGTGATATGTTGCACATGCTGCTTTGGAAACATATAAAGAAACATTAAATGCACGTGTCATGCAAAGCATAACTTAGAATACGACTTTTTTCTTCTGCTTAGCAGCTGCAGTTAACACTTTCTGGAGTTTGAAATGCCCCCAGTATATCTCTGTCCTCTGCTTGCTATAGTAGCAGCCCTAAGAAAGTACCTAGCAGCTGCTGTGTAATTCCCAGGGTGCATCTAAGGAATGTGAAGTTAGTTAATGGAAGAAAGGGAAATGGTCCATTTGGGAGCAACACACAAGTTAAAAGAGAACTAATAACAGAGGGGCAATATGTCCTGTGACATCCAAGACTTACCTATATCCCTCTCTCCCTCTTTTTTTTTTTTTTTCTTTTCCTAGTTTGCTATTATTTTAGAATCAACAAACAAACAATCAACAAAAAAGAATTACATATTTATGGCTAAGTTAGTAGACTCACCAGCTACACCTGATCATTTTTCAGTAATGTGTTCTAGGACCAAATAGTCAAATGAGGCATTGTATACAAAGGCAGCTAGAGAAATAAATTATTACTGGACTTATTAAAAAATACCTGTTAATTAGCATGAAGGAAAAAGACAGTTTTTTAGAAGCCTACAGATATCTTTTGTCAGGTTGTAATTTCATTAGTTCTCATGAGTTAAGTAGAGTCTGAGCTCCCGGCATAGCCAGGGAGAAGTCAAAGACTTCTTCATGGTGTGTGGGTGTCCAGGCACAGTCCTTCTGCTCTGTAACCATGAAAGGCTCTAAATTGCTGAAGTTAGTGACGTGGGTTCTTCCACTGTGAAATTCATACCGAGGGAGGTATCAACCACAATTCTCTGTGCATATTGTCATTACTTCCTAACAGAATACATTCATTCCATTCAGTTCAGTCGCTCAGTAGCGTCCGACTCTTTGCCACCCCTTGAATTGCAGCACGCCAGGCCTCCCTGTCCATCACCAACTCCCAGAGTACACTCAAACTCATGTCCATTGAGTCCGTGATGCCATCCAGCCATCTCATCCTCTGTCGTCCCCTTCTCCTCCTGCCCCCAATCCCTCCCAGCATCAGGGTATTTTCCAATGAATCAATTCTTCGCATGAGGCGGCCCAAAGTATTGGAGTTTCAGCTTCAGCAGCAGTCCTTCCAATGAACACCCAGGACTGATCTCTTTAGAATGGACTGGTTGGACCTCCTTGCAGTCCAAGGGACTCTCAAGAGTCTTCTCCAACACCACAGTTCAAAAGCATCAATTCTTTGGTGCTCAGCTTTCTTCACAGTCCAACTCTCACATCCATATATGACCACTGGATAAACTATAGCCTTGACTAGACGGACCTTTGTTGGCAAAGTAATGTCTCTGTTTTTCAGTATACTATCTAGGTTGGTCATAACTTTCCTGCCAAGGAGTAAACGTCTTTTAATTTCATGGCTGCAATCACAATCTGCAGTCATTTTGGAGGCCCCCCTAAAATAAAGTCTGACACTGTTTCTACTGTTTCCCCATCTATTGCCCATGAAGTGATTGGACTGGATGCCATGATCTTACTTTTCTGAATGTTGAGCTTTAAGCCAACTTTTTCACTCTCCACTTTCACTTTCATCAAGAGGCTTTTTAGTTCTTCTTCACTTTCTGCCATAAGGGTGGTGTCATCTGCATATCTAAGGATATTGATATTTCTCCCAGCAACCTTGATTCCAGCTTGTGTTTCTTCCAGTCCAGCGTTTCTCATGATGTACTCTGCATAGAAGTTAAATAAGCAGGGTGACAATATACAGCCTTGACGTACTCCTTTTCCTATTTGGAACCAGTCTGTTGTTCCATGTCCAGTTCTAACTGTTGCTTCCTGACCTGCATACAGATTTCTCAAGAGGCAGGTTAGGTGGTCTGGTATTCCCATCTCTTTCAGAATATTCCACAGTTTATTGTGATCCACACAGTCAAAGGCTATGGCAAAGTCAATAAAGAAGAAATAGATGTTTTTCTGGAACTCTCTTGCTTTTTCCATGATCCAGCAGATGTTGGCAATTTGATCTCTGGTTCCTATGCCTTTTCTAAAACCAGCTTGAATATCTGAAAGTTCACTGTTCATGTACTACTGAAGCCTGGGTTGCGAAATTTTGAGCGTTACTTTACTCGCATGTGAGATGAGTGCAATTGTGCAGTAGTTTGAGCATTCTATGGCATTGCCTCTCTTTGGGATTGGAATGAAAACTGACCTTTTCCAGTCCTGTGGCCACTGCTGAGTTTTCCAAATTTGCTGGCATATTGAGTGCAGCACTTTCAGAGCATCATCTTTCAGGATTTGAAACAGCTTTGCTGGAATTCCATCACCTCTACTAGCTTTGTTCGTAGTGATGCTTTCTAAGGCCCACTTGACTTCATATTCCAGGATGTCTGGCTCTAGGTGAGTGATCACACCATAGTGATTATCTGGGTCATGAAGCTCTCTTTTTTGTACAGTTCTTCTGTGTATTTTTGCCATCTCTTCTTAATATCTTCTGTTTCTGTTAGGTCCATACAGTTTCTGTCCTTTATCAAGCCTATTTTTGCATGAAATGTTCTCTTGGTATCTCTAATTTTCTTCAAAAAATCTCTAGTGTTTTCCATTCTGTTGTTTTCCTCTATTTCTTTGCATTGATAGCTCAGGAAGGCTTTCTTATCTCTCTTTGCTATTCTTTGAAACTCTGTATTCAGATGCTTATATCTTTCCTTTTCTCCTTTGCTTTTCACTTCTCTTCTTCTCACAGCTATTTGTAAGTCCTCCTCAGACAGTCATTTTGCTTTTTTGCTTTTCTTTTCCATGGGTATGGTCATATATATTCATTCCAATAAAGGCAGATAAATATTTTCTGTCTTACCTGAGTTTCTTTTCAAGACATATTTGACTCAGGTTCATGGCAAGATATTCAGTTTCAATGGAAAATAGACAGAGAGAAGATTTTTTTTCCATAATCAACTGATGGAATTTCAAAATATCAGGAGCCACTCCACTCTCCACTCCACTCTCAGATTGAGCATAAGTGATAGGGCAATGGAGAAATTATCTGGAACATAATCGTTGGATAATCTAGTGGACTAATGTGAATTTTTTTGACCAGCTTTTCATATTTTAAGCAGAAAATTCATTTTTTGAAATAAGGAGACTAAGAAAGGAGAGAGAATTCAGTGGACAAGAAGAAGAAGAAGAAGAGGAGACTCAGCCAAAGAAAAGAAATAAAGAAGAAAAAAGGCCAGGAAACCAGAGGAGATGAAAGAACAGAGGATGGAAGGGGAAGAGCTTATTTCAAGTGGAAATACTTGTTAGTATCCTAGCTGAGCTGATCCTACAGTTGCCTATTCTCAGAGTTTAAGTAGCTGGATGGCTTTCTTCTTATGATAATTAGTGAATAGCAAAAGGTCATCAAGTTTGATTTATTCTGGATAGCCGAAGTTATTTGGCACTTCCACTGGAGATGATTCCGGACTAGTGGAAAATGGCAGGTTAGAATGTTTTCATTTAGTTTGATGAATTATCTATAAATAAGGTGGAACACATAAGTCAAATGAAACTCTGAAATATTTACTTCTATTCCTCTTATAAGTCTTCTCAATGATTTCATGAGTATGATTTAAGAACTCACTAGAATTTCTTTCTCTGACTTTCCAAGTCATCAGAACATCACATCAAGATGTCTGAAAGAAAGTCTTGCGTAGGTCAAATGGTACTTCAGTCAACTCCAGTCATTCATAGAGTTGTTTCAGTCAATGGAATTGTCCTCAGGATGACAGCCAGAGAACTCGCCTAGGCCAAGATAAATGCATTAGGAAGCAAAAGAGGAATGCAGCTCAATGGGCAGTGAAAATCAATGAGTGCAAATTGGCCCATTTTGCCTCACTGACTTGTACTGTCCATTAAGCCCTATTTTCTGGTTCATGGTTGTTCACTTCATTTACTTTCTAATCCTCCTTTTGCCAGCTTGGCACATCTCCAGGTTAGTGCAATCCTGTTAATTGCCATCGCCTGCTACTGACTAACTGTGACACAGGCCTTATCACCTCGTTACAGGGATTGGACATGAAACTCTACACACAAAACCCAGCATGAGGCCGACTTCATTCAGGATTGGGACTTAAATCAGACATGATCTCACAGCTTCTTGGGAATGGAGATTTTCCATGTCCTCATACCTCCAAAGGAGCTGGGATTTGCTTTGGCTCACTTGACTTTTACAGTCTCATTGCCACAGTGATCACTGCAGTATATTAGATGAGAAAGTTGGAAAAGTGGAATATTCTATGATGGGACAGTTTTAAACGTTTTCTTTCCCTGTGGAATCCAGGCCACCTAATCACTTGGTAAAGAGTGTTAGTGAATTTATTACACTGTGTTATAACCACTGATCTCTGTGTTTTGTCTTGTTTTTTTTTTTCATTAAAGTGGGCTTTATAAGTACAAAAAGTTATGTGGTTTTATATTTTGTTCTCAGCCGCTAGTCTGACCAATGATAATTTGCTGATTCAGTACACCAAATAGCATTAATGGAGCAACTACCACAAGCTGGCTCATTCTCAAGATAGTACTATGGGGCTCACTACTATTATTTCAATATATTTGATGATGGAATGGAAGGTCACAGAGGTTAAATTCCTCATCTGTGATTGGCAAAGCTAGAATGCAAGCTCAGGATGCCTGACCCTAAAACCTCTAGCTTTTTTCCTTATCTATATTAAAATGATTTAATGGATTTGATTTCAAAATGAGGTCATGAGAAGTGAATCACATATATCAAAACATTTTCTGGTAAACTGAAAACAAATTACAAAGTTTTTGTCTGCATAAAATTGCTGGAAAACACATATTAATCTTATTTTATATTTTATTTTTAATGAAGTATCTAATAATGCAAAATCAAAAAAATAAAATCCTACTCTTTTGAGAACATTTCAACTCTTCTATTTTCCCCCTATGTGGTCTGTTTACTTATTCAAAGAGAAAAAAGCTTGGGGCTAGACTTGATATTTAGTAAGAAAATTCAACCTCTCAAAAAATATCTAGTGACTTTTACAAGAGAATCAATGTACACGTTTGGTGCACATTTGAAAAATGTTTATTGGCTGAGTCTTTTTTTTAAGTTCAAAACGTCATACATTCCAAAGGAAAAGTATTTTGATTAATTAAATTGAGAAATAAAGTCTTATTTTATAAGTGGCAGTCACTATCAGATGACTCTTTAGTTCTGATTGGGACTACTATAGTCTATCTTTTGGTTTTTGAGTCAAAATATAATTGACTGTAGAATCACCTCCTCATATGGAATTACACAGCATGTTGGCTTTTCACAGGCACTTATACATGTGTGTTTGACTCCGTGATCCCGCACATAGGCTTTTTTTTTTTTTTTTTGCCATATTCTAAATGATGAGCTCTGCATTGCTCCTAGATGAACTCTAATTTGTGTAATTTTCTTCTATCACCTCAGTTCCTCTCAAAGTTTCAGTTGAATACATTTTTTTTTCACTTTGTGTCTCAGATTCCTGCATAAGGTTGTTTCAGTGTTTGATAAGTATTTTATGTGACTTTATTTCTTAGCTTTCATAATCAAAGAACTCACTTTTCTTCCTATCATAATAAGTGAGAAATTTTGAACTTAAAAAAAGGTTCAGCCAGTACTTTTTTCATTTGCACAGATTTTGTGCACCAAATTTATACATTTGTAAATATATCCCTTTCTTTTGGTTTTTATCTTCCTAAAAACTCACTTTCCAACATATTGTCTTATTCATCATTCAACTCCACAGCAAATTTCCAACTGTACAGAAAATCTGTTATTTTTTGAATGTGATTACTGGAAATGGCAACCTACTCTAGTACTCTTGCCTGGAAAATCCCATGGATGGGGAAGCCTGGTAGGCTACAATCCATGGGGTCCCAAAGAGTCGGACATGACTGAGTGACTTCACTTTCTTTCTATCTTTCTATTCTTCATTTTAATTCTGTTTCTGGCTGCCTTTAATCTAGTTGTGCAAAGTTATGTAAGATGTCTCCATTTTGGCGGTGGGAGGGATGGTCTCATGGTAAACATCAAACTTCCCAGGGGCAAGATAACAGATGGCAACATTTATCTTGCAACCCATGATTTTCTATCATATTTCCACCATCATTTTCATTTTTGTAGCATGGAATTCAGTTGAGAATTTTTGAACAATTTTCTTTTCCCTTTACAAGAATGTTGATTTCAGATACTGAGAACCCACAAATTTTGTGTTTGCACATACACATCTTTGGTAATTTTAGTAGGTTTCTGAGTATGTGATTTCTTTCTTGGCTATGTCTGTGTACTGTGTTCTTCCAACAGTGAGGGTATGAGAAGAGAGCAAGGACAAATACCCTGTATAAATCAAACTTTACCTGCTTTGACCTATTTATTTGCCCCTTTATTCAACAGGCATATATTAATCAACTACTGATGTGGCCTGTCCCCTTGGATTTCTTGGTAAAGATTACATTTTCAGATCATTGATGTCTGATTTTTGCTAACTCATTATTTGATCTAGTTACTTTCTGAGCCAAACTTGAGTTTGAGAAAGCTCTTTTCCTAGAAACTCTCTCAAATTTCCCCAAAGACTCCAATTCTTATGTTCACAAAGCAGAATGATTTTCATCTGAATAAAACACACAAAAAAAGCATTTTAACGATCTACATTATCTGATATAGTGGTCTTAGTTCAGATAGCCTGCTTTTGCAAGCACTCTTGTAATTTGAGATCACAACACATATACAATATTTAAGTTAGATCAGGTCTTACAAAATGAAATGGAAGCAGGTTCTGTTAAGCAAATGCTGTACTGTTGAACACAGAAACAGCTTTCCCATTAAAATCAAATGAAAAGTTTGAATTCTACTTGTTAAATTGTACATCAAGATTCAGTAATTCAGGTTTGAATTCTGAATATATGATTTTGTGTTGTTTTAAATAAAAATATTTCAGTTAACTGAGCAACCAGTGAACTGTGATGTCAATATACAAGGAAAAGTACAGTTAACTGGCCTAAGAAGAGATATAGGTATGACAAGTCTTTTAAAAATATAACATTTATAAGCAAATACTTCTAATCTTTACATGTAGGATGGTCCCTAGAAGTATAATAGTCCAATTAAAAAAAAAAAAAAGATGCAGAGAGATCCTCAAAAGAAGTGTTTTATTTTTCCCAGTATACTTTAGTTCTCAAACATATGTTAAAATGAGAATAATACTTTTGGAGTTGGTTTCAAAATAATTTATAAAATCAGTAATATTTTATTTTGAAGTTGTAGCTAGAGGAATGTTTGCTATTTGATTTCATTTCATATGACTTAGACACACAGAATATTAGAAAGAGAAATACAAAGTAAGGAACTCTAATAAATTATTTTCCTCTTTTTGTTTCTGGGCAAATTAAGAAAATGGTGTTGATGTGACCCAACCTGCATATTTCCACACATAAATTCCACTATTTACTTAAGTTTAATGTTAACATCAGAAATCTAATAGTTTAATCAAGTGTATCACATATATCTTAGGGTGTAAAGAAGGTTTTACCCATATGGAAGCTTGTGCAATAAGAAAATCCTGATATCATTTAACCAAAAAAATCCTTACTTAAGCATGACAAGGAAATGAAAGATAAAATGAAGCTATAAAGACACTGCACTTTCAACAGTCTTTTACTCTTTTTACAACTCTGTTAAAAAAAATTCTAAACACATGCCATTATAATTTTTATAAATGTGCTTATGAATACATTTACAGTTTTAATTACAACATACATAACACATAAACAGGTTGCTAAATACTTTCTTGAGTTCAGTAAATCCAAGAATTAAAATTAAAGCTTAAAGCTGTACATAATAATTAATTTGGTTGAATTTAGATATCTTGCACATTGTAATCTTTAAGTAAGGCATTTAAAATATTTTAAAATTACTTTTTAAAAAATTGTTAATTGTATTTACTGAATTAGTTGATTAAGATTTTTGGTATATTTTTAAAAATATGTGCATAGAAAGAACAATATAAAATTCTATGGTTCAGTAAGCATCAGGAAGTTAGGACCATAATGAATCATGATATTTTGTGACATTTCATTAATAAGATTTTTTTTCTCAGTTCTTATATGGTTTTTGTATACTTTGCAATTTTCTGCCAAGTTATGATCAACTAGTGACTAATTTTCACTATAATCTCTTTACTCAGGAAATGTGAATGTCTTTGTGTTGTAATCAGAAATGGTCTTTTGATGGGTTCTTTAACAAATGCTCTCAGTTTTACATTTTACTGGATGGAAAAGCAGGACAAAACTATCCTGGACATATTGCTCTTACTATTTTTGAAACCATATTTTGTGAGAGTACATTAAAATCTTAGGAGCTACATACATACATACAGTCTCCAGCCAGGCAAGAGGATTATGATCTGAAATCTTGCTTGACAATGCTGTAGTCAAAAGAAAAAAAATTATCTAATTAAATCATACTTCAGATCTTGGAATTGCTATTCAAAAATTTGGATAATTTGTGCCTAAAAGTTGTTGGGAATCATTGACAGCTATTTCCTTTCATTAAATTACATCTCCATTATAATTTGTAGATGCTAATATTTCTTATTTTATGTCAGTAAAATCAAACTACTGATTTTGAGGGTTCTTTTCTCCATGTGTTTTCGTATTTTCTAGCAGTGAATTTTATAATACCTTGCTCAATATAAGCACTCGATAAAACTTTGACTATTTCATCATGGTTACATTAAAGAAGCTTTTTTGTTTGTTTGTTTACTTCTCATTTTTAAAAGGAACTAAATATGTTAAAAATTAGTTAAAGTATCAAGTACTGGAGAATGTTATAAATTGCAGGTGGTATTTCCAGGGAATTTTTAGACAAATCCAAATTTAATAATGCAGGCTGATGCACTTCTGACTATGAGACTCAAATAATCTGTGAGTGAGTGAGTGAAAGTCGCTCAGTCATGTCCAACTCTTTGCAACCCCATGGACGATACGGTTTATGGAATTCTCCAGGCCAGAATATTAGACTGGGTAGCCTTTCCCTTATCCAGGGGATCTTCCCAACCCAGGGATCGAACCTTGGTCTCTTGCATTGCAGGTGGATTCTTTACCAGCTGAGCCACAAGGGAAGCCCAAGGATACTGATGTGGGTAGCCTATCCCTTCTCCAGCAGATTTCCCCGACTCAGGATTCGAATCGGGGTCTTCTGCATTGCAGGCGGATTCTTTACCAACTGAGCTATCAGGGAAGCCAGACCCAGTCTTAATGGTACACCAGGACCCACAAGTTTACTGCAGGTGACTAGGGAGCCCTGATGATGAAGCAAGGACCTCTTTTGATTGGTCAATTCTGGTACTCTATTAAGCTTAAATCTGTTTTGAAGTTCAGTGTAACAGACTAAATGAACAAGAAAGACATTAATGGTCTATAGGTGGTAAGAGAAGTGATTAGAGACAGAATGGGAAAAGAAAATGACATTTTCCTGAGTACCTACTATGTGTCCATTCCTACTTAGGACATTCTTTTATATCCTCACAGAATCTCCATTATGAAGAGAGGGAATTGAAACTTTGAGTTCAAGATGAAATAAAATAGCAAAAGTAAAATGCCTAGATCAACCCTTCTGCTACTCATAATCATTCAAAAATTTTAACAGATTCATAAACCTGTGCTTCCTGAAGTAGAATCTGTTGCAGTTTGCAAATCCTTTAAGCCAGTTTTTGCCAAATGCCAGTGATTTACACGTAAGAACTGTGTATTGCAATAAAGGAGTGATTTTCTAGAGGGCAGTACAGATTGTCAAGAATGGGAAGTTGGTTTTTTGATTACATAATGTAACCTTCTGGCTTTCAAAATGCCAGGAAGTCATGCAACAGAAAGTTATATGACTTTCTGAATCCTGGCATTGGCAAAGTCAGAATTACAAATTTGAATCCATCAATGCCTTCCTTTGTGCCTTTCTACTGGTCCATTGAAGTAGCACCGTTAGTTGTTCAGATGTATCTGACTATTTGCAATCCCATGAACTATAGCCCAACAGGCTCCTCTGTCCATGGAATTCTTCAGGCAAAAATATTGGAGTGGGTTGCCAGTCCCTTCTCCTGAGGATTTTCCTGACCCAGGGATTGAACCCTGGTCTCCCACACTGTGGGCAGTGATACTAAATTGGAAGAGTATAAGCTACTTGAAATTGGGACCACATTTTCTTGGCATAAACTCTTTTCTGTCAATAAATGCTCAATACAAATGCAACATCTGAGTACTATTTGTTTGACTCATTCATTCAACATATATTTTAAAGACTCTTTTATATCATAGATACTGTAATGGAAATGTAGAAATTAAAAACAATGATGCTTGTTATTGGAGTTGCATATTAGGTGACCTATATAAGGAGAGAAATATTTATTAGAATGTGTGGGAAGAATGGCAGTGGAAGAGGAAGTATGAGCTAATGGCAGAGAGATTGAGTTTAAATTTTGGTTTTATGCAGGAAACTGTATGCTTTGCACGAGTTACTCAGTTTAACTAAATGCTTATTTCCTCATCCGTAAAACAGAGATCCTACCTAATAAGCTGGTCATAAGGTTTGGTTCTCACTAGGTACACAGGACATGGTGTTATTATGGAATATATTGTTATTATTGTGGTTATCTATATTATATATTATAAAAATTGCTGTGCTTCTGCAGAGTGGATCACAAGAGATTCTATTTAAATGGAAATAGAAAATATTTTGTAGTATGAATAGGGAGGTATCAAATGGACAAAGTATTGTAAGGATAGTGAATGATCAGTGGAAATATAGGCTTACTTTATGAATCTTGAAATGGTTAAATCACACATTTCGATGGGTAACAACTTTGCTAGTCTTGTAAAGTAGCATAAATTCAGTGACTCACTGACTTACCCTCCAAGAGGAAAATGTGTGTGTGTGCATATAACTCTTTGAACTTGTTTGAACTTGGTCTTCTTCAGGAAAATAGAAAGAGTGTTCTTCACAATCTAGAGGTTAGATTCTTTTTTCCAGCTGTATTACAGCACAAAGCAAAGCCATTCTCAGATAACAGGCAACTACAGCAGACATTTTGCTACACATGCACCAAAACGTTAAACTTTCTTAAGTAATAAAATTTTACGGGTATCTTAAACAAATTAGGAAAAGCACTTCCTGTTGCCAGAAAAATTCAACCGATACACCTTCATATTTAAGATCAATATTTGATAATGTACAGACAGACATGGTGAAATTTTGGTTATGAGTCTCTCAAGAGTGGAAGCAGTGACCAATTTTATTTTCTTGGGCTCCAAAATCACTGTTGATGGCGGTGATTAAAAGATGAAATTAAAAGATGTTTGCTCCTTGGAAGAAAAGCTATGACAAACCTAGACATCATATTAAAAAGCAGAGACATCACTTTACTGACAAAAGTCTGTATAGTCAAGGCCATGGTTTTTCCAGCAGTCATGTAGGGATGGGAGAGTTGAACCATAAAGAAGGCTGAGCACCGAAGAATTGATGCTTTCAAATGATTGTGCTGTTGAAGACTCCTGAGATTCTTCGGACTTCAAGGAAATCAAATTAGTTAATCCTAAAGGAAATCAAATCAGATTATTCATTGGAAAGACTGATGCTGAAGTTGAAGCAGCAATGCTCTGGCCACATGATGTGGAGCCAACTCATTGAAGAAGACCCTGATGCTGGGAAAGATTGAAAGCAAAAGGAGAAGGGGGTGGCTGAGGATGAGATGATTAGACAGCATCACTGACTCGATGGACATGAATTTGAGCAAACTCTGGGAGACAGTGAAGGACAGGAAAGCCTAGGGTGCTGCAAGTTAATGGGGTTGCAAACAGTCAGACACGACTTAGTCACTGAACAACAAAACAACTCTCTACTCTGATCAAGATCAGTGAACATAATGGCATGGGAAGTGACTGGTAATCAGCAGATTCAGAGCAGCTAAACAAAAAAGACCTGACTGGAGTACAATTAATCAAGTCACACTAACAGTGAAGGTAATATAATAATCTCCACTTTATCGAGTAAGAATATGAAACGCAGGGCAACTGAATAACTTGCAAGATCAGAGCTGTGTGTGTGTGCTCATCACTTCAGTCATATCCAACTCTTTGCGACCCTGTGGACTGTAGTCAAGCAGGCTCCTCTGTTCATGGGGTTCTCCAAACAGGAATCTGGAGTGGGTTGCCATGCCCTCTTCCTGGTGATTTTTCTGAGCCGGGGATCAACTTGAGTCTGCCTGTGTTTCCTGTATTGCAGATGGATTGTTGACCCACTGGACCTGGGAAGTCCAAGGTGACAGCTAATAAGTAGAAAAATAAGACTCTAGCAGGCATGTTCTTAATCAACATATAGTTAGGATAAGATCAGTTTGCAGCACGTTACATTTGACATCTCACTATAGTTATCCAAAAATACTGAGACATGAAAAGTGAAAGTTAGTCATTCAGTCACATCTGACTCTTTGTAACCCCACGGACTGAAGCCCTTCCAGGCTCCTCTGCCGTGAAATCCAAGCAAGAGTGGGTAGTCATTTCCTTCTCCAGGGGATCTTCATACCCAGGGATTGAACTCAGATCTCCTACATTGCAGGCAGATTCTTTACAGTCTGAACCACCAGGAAAGCCCATATTGAGATGTAGAGACTTAGAAATCTGGTTCTATATATGGATAAATGTATTATATTGAGATAGATTTGGAAATAGGAGTGTGGATGAACCCTTCCAAAAAACAGTGTCCAGAAGGCTATACTTTTGACTGAAAGAAGACACACTAGAGGGGAAAAAAATAAAACACACACACGATGTCTTTGTGCTGCAGGTAATACCCATAGAAGGAAATGGAACAGCATAGAGTAAAAACCAAATGCAGAAGGTTAGAAATTTAGCAGTCAGATGGAGATGAAAATGAAAAAGATGAAAAAAAATTGAAGGAACAATTTGAGAAGTAGGAAAAAAAAAACAGAAAAATGAACATTTTAGAAGTTGTCAGGAAACAATATTGAGAATAGGGTGGTGGACTTTTTTAATATAACCAAAAGCAATGAGGTCTCAAAAGAGGCCATTGATATTTGATAATTTATTGTCATTAGTAAACTTTGGCGGAGTGAAGAAGATTGAAGTCAGATTACAGGTGGTTGAAGAGTGAAAGGAAATGAGGAAAGATATTAAGTAGGGAATTCCCTGGCAGTCCAGTGGTTAGGACTCGTAGCTTTCACTGCCTTGGGCCCGGGAACTTAGATCAGGGAAATAAGATCTTGGCAAGCCTTCCAATACAGCCAAAAAAAAAAAAAGATATGAAAGAAAAACTGACTTTATTCACCTTCTGCTTATGAAGACATTCATAAGCAATGTCTTCCTTGCTTATTCTAGTATTTAAGACAAAAATGTCATGTCAGTCTGGTAATGACCCTGCATGAACATGAGTCTATTGTTACAGCTTCTAAGACTTGGGAAAGGGCCAGCTGAGGAGGTTTAGAGTAGAAACCAAGGTGGTCCTCAATTCTATTTTTCTCATATCAGTCAATCTAAATATGCCATTGGAGAGTGGATGGAGATTGATTTACTGGGTGGAATGGAGAGCAGGTAATGCTGAGTTTGAATCCTGCCTTGTGAGTTAAAAACTCTGTGGCGCTGCAGATGTTTCTTAAGCTAAATCTCAGGTTTCTGACCTATAAAATGGAGGTAGTAAAAGAGCTTATTTCACAAGTCATTCAGATGATCAAACAAGTTATTGCAAGCAAAGTATTTATCAGTGTGTCTCACATCATTAAGTGCTTAATTAATAGTAACTGCTATACTTATTTATTATTATTATTATCATCTGTACTTTCATTTAATTCTTATGATTATGCATAGTGACTTGTCATCTTGGAAACTGCCTGAATTCCCTCAAGGATATAATTTAGCCATAAATACAAACCAATCTTGTCATCCAGGATAGACACACACACACACAGACACACACACACAGAGTTTCAGTAATAGAAACAGCATGGGATATGGAGTAAGAGAGATAAAATCTTGAGTCTGATTACATTGATTTCTAGCTGTTTAAACCCTGGAAAATGTCTTGTCCTCCCTGATATTTCCTCATCTGTATAATCAGAAAAATAATACTTTTTTCATAGTACCATTATAAAAATTGCATGAGACAATGCTTATTTAAGGGTTTTGTACTGGCACTTATTAATTTCACTACAAAGATATGTTTGCATTCATTTATCCTCAGGATTAAACATGAAAAACAGAGTCTTACATCATTTTTGTTTCAGTTGACACTTTTTTTGATGAAGATATTTTACTCTTACTACTGTTTTTCCCCTGTGAAAAGAGTCTTTCTAGACCCAGAGGCCAGTATCTGTAGAGAGCCAGCCTGTCTCATGAAAATATATAAGCACAAACAACGATATCACTTTCAAGGAGCTTTTATGGGAAAAGGTAACAGTTCTAAATAGATGAACCGTGTGCTTACCATGAGGGTTGGCACTGCCACTGGGACCTCTTGGGATCTGGTAGATTCAGCATGCTGTTTCATTTTGCTCTTATTCTCACACACTTTAAAGAAGAGTATTAAAAATTTACTTCAGTTTTTTGATAATCTCTTTACCTAGTATACAATGGCTGTATACCCAATGTGCTAGGTTCCCTTCAACAGTTCCCATTTTATTGCTCTGGAACTTGATAGAATTTCAGTTTTAAATAAAATGGTTAATAATTCCTCTGGTGTATTTGAGATTTTTAAAAGTATTTTTTCAATCTAGTTTAAACTGTGTTTAATTTATTAAATCTTAATTTAATATTTTATTATTTGAGCTAATATATTTAAAATGCATTACATCTTAATTTTATATATTCAATCATAGTTTAATAAAGTTTCCTTTTTAACATTTTGATTAAAAGGACTGTTGCACAGTAGTCACACCTTTCAATTAAACTCCAAGCACTGTCGTCTCAGTGGGCTTCAATATTCCATCAAGGACTAGAAGCTGAAGTCCAGACAAAGAGGAAGAACATCAGTAGAAAAATGTAAAAATATTATTGGCCTATCTTTCTGGACGTAATGACTTCTGTATTATTAACAGCAATACTATTTGCTGTGTCAGACATATTCCCAAATTTCAATGGCTGAAAACAATGGACATTATTTGCATAATCCACGAAACCCATGATCCTGGTGCATCTGTGGCTCTCCTCCAGGTGGTGGTTCCAGTACTCTGCTATCATTTCATCTTGTTGAACTACCATCTTCAATATTTGTCACAAGATCATCCAGAAGGTGAAAGAATGAAGATCTCATGGGATGGGTTTTTATGAACAGATCTGGGAGTAGCACATGTTATATTTGTTCCTGTTCAGTTGGTCAAAACCCAAGTGACATGACCACCTAACTCCAAGGGATGATTGGTATTGTAGTTGAGCTGTGTGCAAGGGACAGAAAGGAAACAGGCTGTTCATATTTAAGATGTTATTATTTGTAGTCCAAAGAATATATAACATTGTTAGATATAACATAACATAACATTTTAGATATTTCATCTCTAGAATCATTTCTTTGTATAAAATTTAAAACCTCTGTGGAAATTAAGAATCCCTGACTTAAAAAAACAAAACAAATCAAAGGAAAAAAATGTTGTTTGATAAAGAAAGCCAACAAAGTACAGGTGAAATGCTGTGTGTCTGAGAACCATAGCCTGCTTCCAATCAGTAATCTCTGAGCACCAAAGTAACCATATAAAGAGCAACAAGATGTAACCAGCTTGCAAAATGCTTTGAGAGAAATGCTCAAGGCTTTCAACGTTTGAAAAACTATTTTTTGATGGAATCAAACAGAAGTGTATTCCAGCTTTTCAATAATGTGATAGAGAGGCAAGTACTGATGGTTTGAAACAGAAAATACAGATGTCTTAACCAACCCATCCCCCTAAATGATAAAATATTGTGACAAAGAGCCTTAGATTTTCATCATGAATGTAGCACTGAAATTTTGCTAGCAAGCATATTTTGAGTGATTTCTCAAGAGCTCCTGATATACAAATGACAAGCACATGAAAAACTCTTAACATTATTAGTCGTTAGCAATTTTTAAACTGAAACCACAATGAGATGTCACTACACACCACTTGAATTGCTAAAATTAAAAAGTCTGACCCTACCAAGTGCTGGTGAGGAAGTGAACAAATTGAACATCTCACACAATGCTAGTGAATATAAAATGGCACAACCACTTTAAAAAAAATATTTGGGAATTTCTTAAAGAGTTAAACATACACCTACCATATGATCCACTTATTTCATGCCAAAGTTTTTCTCAAGCAAAATAAAAGCATATGTCCATACAAAGACATGTGCATGAATGTTCATAGCAGCTTTATTTGTAATAGTCAAAAAATGGAAACAACACAAATGTCCATCAACAAGTGCCAACAACTGTGGTATATCATGCAATAGAATACTGCTTAAAAACACACAAAAAAGTAGGAATAAATATTGACACATACTACAACATGGATGAATCTCAAAATAATTATGCCAAGTGAAAGAAGCCAGACAAAAATAGTGCATATTGTATGATCACATTTATATAGAATTCTAGAAAATACAAACTAATTTACAGTGACAGAAAGCAAATTAGTTGTTGTTTGGGGATGGGAGAGGAAGTTTGGAATAAAGCATTACGAAGAGCTCCAGAATACTTTTGGGAAAGTTATAGATATGTTTATTTTGTTAATTATGGTAAAGCATATACATAGATTAAATCTTATCAAATTATATACTTTAAATATGAACAAGTAAGTTCATTGCTTGTCAATTATACCTCAGTATTTTTAAATAATATTTGATGAAAAGGATTCAGCATATTCAATATTTCTGTCAGAAATGCATAACCAGAAGTTAGGCCTAAACTGAAGGACATTCATTCTACAAAATAACTGATCTGTACCCTTTAAAAGCATTAAGGTTCTAAAAGTGTAAGAAAGAGTAAAGAAATTTTGCTGAATAAAGGACTGTGAAGAGAAATGACGGCCATATGCAACATATAATTCTACAGTGGATTTTTATGTCTTTAGAGTCATTATTGGAATAACTGGCAAAATTTTACTGGGATTAGACTATTAAATGATAATAATATATAATTTCTAATTTATTAAATTTGATGGTTGTATCATGGTTGTATAGCATAGTACCATATTTGAGGGAATATATACATAGTAGCAGTTGATGGTCTTTGGGTGGACAAATCACTCTTAAATGCTTGATAGCAACCATGTTTTTGTACATTTCTTTAGTTTCAAAAAAACTTAATTTCTTTTAATTATTTCAACATAGAAAATTTATCTCTCATCTTTCAAAAATAATTGAACAAAACATTCAAATATAAAAGGGCAAAAGACTTAAAGAGATACTTCACCAAAAATAATATATAGACAGTAAATAAGCATATGACCAGATATTTAGTATCATTGGTCATTGGGTAAGTGGAAATCAAATCCACAAGGAAATATCAGAAAACAAGTATTAAAATGGAGAAGACTGACAATGCCAAGTGTTTAGTGAGAAATTGGAACTTCCATACAGTGCTTTTGAGAATATGACATGGTGAAAGCACTTTGAAAAACAGTTTTTCAGTTTCTTAAAGGGTTAAATATATATCTACCAAATGATCTAGTCATTCCAATCATAGGTACTTACATAAAATAAATGAAAATGTGTTCATACAAAGACTTGTATATAAAATCTATAGAATATTTATTAGTAATATTAAAAGAAACAGCTTACATGTTTATCAACAGGTAATTGTATATGTGTTTATATGTGTATTTATTTATATGTGTATATGTGATGTATTCAGTTCATGTACTACTATTCAGCAAGAGGGCTTCCCCAGTGGCTCAGTGGTAAAGAATCTGCCTGCATTGCAGGAGACATGGGTTTGATCCCTGGGCCAGATGATCCCCTGGAAGAGGGCATGGCAACCCACTCCAGTATTCTAGCCTGGAGACTGCCGTGGCCAGAGGAGCCTGGTGGGCTACAGTCCATAGGATCCCACAGAATCAGACACAACTGAGAGCCTGAGGACACAGCACATTCAGCAATAAAAAGAATCAACATTGATACAATGCCAGAGATAAATATCAGAATAAGCATACTTAGTGAAAGAAGTTAGATAAACAAATTTACATACTATTGATTCTCTTTATCTAAAGTTCTAGAAAATGTGAGCTAATCTATAGTGACAGAAATCATTGTCCTGGGATAGGAGAGGGAAGAGCCAGCAGGTGGCATGAAAAATTAGTACCAGGAAACTTTTAGGACTGATGAATACATTCATTCTGTGACTGTGTTCATGGTTTCACTTGTGTTTATATGTCATATAAAATTGTACATTTTCAATATGTGCTTTTATTGTGTGTAAATTATACTTCAGAAAAACCTAAAGAAGAGAATTCAGAAGAAAAAAGCCTTAGATGGATGCTTGATAACTTTAAGAAGCAGTGAGCTCAAGCCCTTACCTTGGACATGAGCACTGCTGCCCCTCCTGACCTTGAACATGGAGTAGCTCCTCTCGGCCGGACCTGCGCCACACAGTCCAATTGCACTCATTTCATACGCTAGTAAAGAAATGCTCAAAATTCTCCAAGCCAGGCTTCAGCAATACGTGAATCGTGAACTCCCTGATGTTCAAGCTGGTTTTAGAAAAGTCAGAAGAACCAGAGATCGAATCGCCAACATCTGCTGGATCATTGAAAAAGCAAGAGAGTTCCAGAAAAACATCTATTTCTGCTTTATTGACTATGCCAAAGCCTTGACTGTGTGGATCACAATAAACTGTCGAATATTCTGAAAGAGATGGGAATACCAAACCACCTGACTTGCCTCATGAGAAATCTATACGCAGGTCAGGAAGCAACAGTTAGAACTGGACATGGAACAACAGACTGGTTCCAAATAGGAAACGGAGTGCATCAAAGGTGTATATTGTTACCCTGCTTATTTAACTTATATGCAGAGTACATCATGAGAAACGCTGGGCTGGAAGAAGCACAAGCTGGAATCAAGGTTGCCAAGAGAAATATCAATATCCTTAGATATGCACATGCTACCACCCTTATGGCAGAAAGTGAAGAAGAACTAAAGAGCCTCTTGATGAAAGTCAAAGTGGAGAGTGAAAAAGTTGGCTTAAAGTTCAACATTCAGAAAACTAAGTTCATGGCATCCAGTCCCATCACTTCATGGGGAATAAAGTAAATGGATGGGGAAACAGTGGAAACAGTGTCAGACTTTATTTTGGGGGTCTCCAAAATCACTGGGGATGGTGACTGCAGCCATGAAATTAAAAGACACTCCTTGGAAGGAAAGTTATGATCAACCTAGATAGCATATTAAAAAGCAGAGACATTACTTTGTCAACAAAGTCTGTCTAGTCAAGGCTACTGTTTTTCCAATAGTCACGTATAGATGTGAGAGTTGGACTCTAAAGAAAGCTGAGTGCCAAAGAACTGATGCATCTGTGGTGTTGGAGAAGACTCTTAAGAGTCCCTTGGACTGCAAGGAGATCCAACCAGTCCATCCTAAAGGAGATCAGTCCTGGGTGTTCATTGGAAGGATGGATGTTGAGGCTGAAACTCCAATACTTTGGCCACCTAATGAGAAGAACTGACTCATTTGAAAAGACCCTGATGCTGGGAAAGATTGAAGGCAGGAGAAGGGGATGACAGAAGATGAGATGGTGGGATGGCATCACCGACTCAATGGACATGAGTGTGGGTAAACTCCGGGAGTTGGTGATGGACAAGGAGGCTTGGCATGCTTCGGTTCATGGGGTCTCAAAGAGTCGGACACGACTGAGTGACTGAACTGAACTGAACTGAGCTCAAGCCTTTATTCCTGGTGAGTGCTTGCACTGAACAGCTCACTGTTACCAGTTGAAGGTAGATATATCTGCCTAATAGATAGGGAAGTTGAGATTATGATTAACATTCTTTGGTGAAATCTGAGGAAGTTATATCTGCCTAATAGATAGGGAAGTTGAGATTATGATTAACATTCTTTGGTGAAATCTGAGGAAGTTAACAGAATGCTTGGGAGTGGGCCAAAGGAATTCCCTTAAGCAAAGTTGAAGCACAACTCATAAATTTTTTTTCAATCTGCTCCAAGTTCTCAATGAATGATTTTGAATACTTCTGGATTTCCTGGTGTGAAAGTATTTCACCGAGAAGCAGAAGTCCAAGGATGCCAGGAAAGTGCCAGACAGATACAGTTCTGTCACAGGAAATCATAGACACACGGTGCAACTAAATGCTGAAACTCCACTGACATTACAGTATGTGCTGGGGCAAGTCAGTTCATGGCATGGCTGTCGTGCAAGTGTCAGGAAGGAGACTAATACCGGCACCAGCTTTCCCTTCCTAACTAATCATTATCAAAAGCAGAAAAGCAATGTGCCACTGTTTCTCTGCTTCTTCAGCTCAGCAGTTTTTTTTTTTTTTTTTTTTTCTTTCTTTTCTTTCTTCTAACCTTCCTTCAAGAACTGATTGTTCAGGCTAAGTTGGTGTAAAGAAACCAGGTATCCAAAGTTCAATGTAGCAGTCCATAAAAACCTCAAAGAAGGCCAGTTGTAAAGTGATGGTGCTCATTTGAGTGGTTATCAAAACTTTTTATTGTTCTACCTTTATGATATATGTAGGATAGTATTTCCTACAACTGGCACAAACCCCCTTTCCTCTCTCCATGCCCCTTAGGCCCATGTGATTCCTCCTGACCAGTAAGTTGTGAGTGTGTCACTTCTAATTGAGAGCATAAACTGCCTTGCCCCAGCACATACCCTAATGTTCTTTGCTGAGCGCTTTCCTCTTTGGCTCGACCTGCAGGAAATGGTGGCTTTTCATTCAGTCTGATCTCACACTGACCCCAAAGAGCAGGATACCCCTGGCCTGCTTTCAGTGGCCATGCACCATGAGGAGTATGAAAGCTTTTCTTATTTGAAGACGCTGATATTTTATAGTTGCTTGTTACCATAGCACAACCTTAGACATCCTGACTCATTGTTATAAAAAAACTTGCAATAGGTAGATGATAGAACCTGATGTTCTTGCTTTAAGGTCCTCTCTAGTAAGATATGGGCTTCCTTGGTGGCTCAGTGGTAAAAAAAAAAATTCACCTACAATGCCAGAAATGCAAGAGACGTGGTTTGATCCCTGGGTCAGGAAGATCCCCTGGAGGAGGGCATGGCAACCACTCCATTATTTTTGCCTAGAAAATCCCATGGACAGAGGAGCCTGGCTGGCTATGTCCATAGGGTCACAAAGAGTTGGGCATGACTGAAGTGACTTAGCACACACAGACATATTAAGACATGGCCTGAAATAGAAGTAGTTGCTAGGAGCAAATCAATCCCTAGTTCACAGTCAGAATCTACTAAGAATTTCTGCCTTAATTAGTTTAGAATATAGAAAATGACTTCATAAATACATAAAATAGTCCACAATTATTCCATTACAGTATTTGCATTGAATTCTACACATCAGCCATAGAAATACTAAGTCACGTTCTTCTAGATCTAAGATTTGGTCAAAAAACTAGTAGTGACAAAGATGATGTGGGCTGCTGAGTATAAAACTTGCAAAGTTTACATGAACTGACATGTACTGAATCACCTGTGGCTAAATTTAAAGCAAAGGTGCCACCTCCTAAAAACGATAAAATGAATGCTTGGTTATTTGGACTCAAGAATAAGGTAGCATTCTTAAGAAAAGATTTTTATGACAGTGGCCCAAGCAAATCATAACACAGTTTTTAAGTTTTAACAACACATCTTTTAAATTTCTTGCTCACTTAGTTGTTAATTCTAAATACATAGAATATTTCATAAAGATACCTGAGGGTTTTTTTTTTTCCTATCCCTCACTGAGGCATGATGTTACAAATGCTCCTTTCAATAATTTGATAGACTCAAGCTTTGAGGCAGAGAGAGCATCTGTTGGAAAACATGGTGATATTTTTCCTATTTATGGCTTTTTTTCAGTCTAAACCACAACCTCATTTCTGTTGTGAACACCCATCCTTTGAAAGCACAGAAATCACAATAATGAGATTTCAGAGAAAAGGAATTGTGGAAATCACTCAACACTTCCTAGCAATGGGTAATAGTTCCCTCTATCCACTAAATCCAGAGACTTTTTCATATTAATAAATAGTTCTATGGAGTTGGGCCCCACGATGGCTCCACCAAAGGGAAAGACTGAGACACCGAGCCAGAAATGAAATTAAAGAACACACATGAGTCACTGCATTTAGAGAGCATTTTAATACCAGAGAAGTTATTGACTGAACCAAAACCACTAAGTGTTCCACCTCAGAAAGATTAATAACTGACAACAAAAGTGATGTTCCAGAAATTAGACTGGACATGTATGATAAGGACAGAAAACTAAGTAGAAGACCATGCATGTTTCTAATCCTCTTAATGTGCTCAGCTGCCAGCATCCAATAACTTGGGGGTGGGGGTGAGGAGGAAATCAGAAAAAAATTTTTTTTCTTTTTCATAGCTTGAAAAAATTTCTATGTTCACAAAGCTGTTTTTCTCATCACTTACATCTTAAGAACATATAATAACTAAGCCAGAAAGAGGCAAAAACAAAATATATCTGCCTATTATCTGAAATTATGGGATCATAGATATGCTTATGAATATTTAGCAATTTTGAAAAATAATGAGTAGCTTCTATAAATACTGTTCTCATTTATCTGGATATCAGGGTCTGGTCACTCTATATGCAACAACTACATATCATGGTATTTTCACCAGAGGAAAATTCTGCACATTCCTGTACAAAAAGGGGGTCAGAGGTGCAGCTCTGAATGCTTGCAGGAAGTGTCAGTGACTTAATATCTTAGATAAAGGAGAAGAGAGACCAAGAAATAATGGGGATACAAACTGTGAAAGGCCAAAAAGAAAAATGAACAACCAAAGAGTTTAGATGATGTCATATTTTCTTTCTGTTTGGAAAGGTATAAAATCAGAAAGGGATCCAGGCTGCAAATTATTATTCTGTCTTAATTGACTCCACGCTTTCACTCTTTTCCACCCTATCATCCAGTACTGCTTAGTGTGTTAGTCAGAGTCATATCCAGCTCTTTGAGATCCCATGGACTGTAGCCCACCAGACTCCTCTCTCCGTGGAATTCTTCAGGCAAGAATACTGGAGTGGGTAGCCTTTCCCTTCTCCAGGGGATCTTCATGACCCAGGAACTGAACCCGGGTCTCCTGAATTGCAGGCAGCTTGTTTACCACCTGAGCTATCAAGGAAGCCCTACACTGACCCAAAACACATTCTACAATCAACAACCAAAGTAATCTCCTAAAAGTATAACTTATGCCACATTACTTTTTAGCTGAAAATCCTCTAGTGATTCTCTCCTAAAAGTAAAATAGAAGGTACCTTACAATGCTCTGGGATACTGTAATT
This sequence comes from Budorcas taxicolor, assembly GCF_023091745.1. Taxonomy (NCBI): domain Eukaryota; kingdom Metazoa; phylum Chordata; class Mammalia; order Artiodactyla; family Bovidae; genus Budorcas; species Budorcas taxicolor. The sequence continues at coordinate 63,149,692 of NC_068912.1, forward strand.
AATTTTACTCCTGGGTATTGAGCCTTCTTCATTTCCTATTACTCTTTTCTTTGTTCATTAATCTCCCAGTACAATGACTTTTTTTCCAATCCTGAAACACACCAAACTGGTCCTTTTTTTTGACTGTTGTCTTTGAAGTTTACTTGTAGCTGAGTTTTCCTCCAAATGTTCACAGGCATTGTTTCATCTTTTCATAAAGAAGTTTTCAGCTGAAATCTTATCTCTTATCAAAGAGAGTACACCATACATTATACTCCTCAATCATTCTCTGTCCCAGTAACATTTTGAGGGGTCATAATTATCACTATTTTAAATAATTTATTTATTTTTTCTGTTCTAATCTGTCCTCACTTCAGGTCCAAAATGAAAGTTTCATGACAGTAAAAGTCTGGGCTGTCTTTTATCATTATCCAGCTCATAGAAAAGTGCCTCTCACACAATAGATACATAATAGTTAAAAAAAAAAATTAATCTAAACATCTTTTGTTCAAGTTGTGTTCAGGGAAAACTACTGAAATCTAGATCAGCATAAAATGAAGTTGGGAAATTAATAAACAGCAAACTAAGGAAATAGAATATTTCATTTGGGAAAAGTAATTGTCTTTCTTGTTTCAGCTTGGTTACATGCAGGAATTCCTGTTTCATGTTTTCCCGATTTGAGAATCAAAAAAATAAATAAATAAATAAATACACATAAGATAAAACAAATTGGCAATTTTTAAAAGTACTGTCTTTGTAGTGGGTGACTGCTGAAAAAAGAAGGGTATTCTTATATCCACACAGAATTATAACTCACATTTGTGAAGAATGTTTATTCTTTGTTTTTCTAAGGAAGACTTGCCAGCCTAATCATAAATGCCACTGATTAATTTAAGCCAATTGTATATCACAATTATGTTGGAAGCAGGAAACATGAAGTTTGGGTACAAGTGAGGCCACAGCTGAAGTCTCATTTAATTTCACCTAGAGCAAAACTTCTTTGGCCATCAGCACAGCCCTCAAATCTTGGCAACCTGTGTACAAAAGACATCTTTCTCAAAGAGCAGGGATCATGCCAGGGAAGGCAGGCAAGTCTCTTGTGATCCATAGCAATGATGAAGACAGTCTGCTGATAAATTAGTATCATGTTCTTAGACAAAAGTCAGAAACTTTGTTATTTGCAAAGACAAATATGTATTGCTTTACACAGTAGATATAAAGGGCTTAAAAGAACACACAGTTTTAGAAGTAGTGCTGTCTATTAAAAGTATTAAAGAAGATAATTACTTACAAGGAAATTTTGGGAAATTATTTCCCAAAAGAAAAGTACCCTGTTCAAGAGGGAGGGGACAGATGTATACCTATGGCTGATTCATGTTGATATTTGGCAGAAAACAACAAAATTCTGTAAAGCAATTATCCTTCAATAAATAAGTAAATAAATTTTTAAAAAGAATGGTATGCTATGAAATGGATAAGTGCTGTTTAAATGCTCTCTGACTAGATCAGTTTTGCTTAGAAGCCAGGTGAGTGTGATTCTACTGGAATCAGTGCCTGCAGCTTAACAAAAATGAAACAAGCAGATAGTCTTGAAAGACGATCTCTTAGAATCTATCCACAATTAGATTATACTACTGACATACACAAATATGTGAAAGTACACTTTGATATAGATATAATTTATAATAATACACTCTAAAGTTTATTTGACTTAGCACCTTGAGACTGTAGGGCAGGGGGTCCCCATGAATACCATCTATTTAAAGGGCCCCATTTTGACCCTCATCTGTCTACATTCTTCCCTAAAGGGGAGGAGTCTTGACTCCAAAGGTATGTGCTCATCCATGGCTCACATACTTCCTTCTAGATCATTCTAGAAGTTGCAGGGTCCCTAAATTTCCAGTCCAAATGTCACTGAGATTGTTTCCAAGCCCTGTATGAGTCTTCTTCCCAAGTCTACCTCCCTAAAGTCAGACCAAGTGACTGCTGGTGAATTCCAGCCTAGATGCTGAGGATATAGATAAAGCATGGAGAGTTGGCTCAAATAGCCTTGTGTATGGGTGTGAGGTCTCCTTGAGTGTGGCAGAGAGCTGGAGGTGAAAAGAAGGGCCCACTGGAATGGGCCTGGGTCCTGGGACTGGGCAGGTTCTTACTTCTCTGTCATTCTGATGAAGAACTAGCCTTCCTGGTTTTAATAAAGATTTATTTGTCAAGGTGGAAAGCTAGAGCATATTTTATGTAGTAGTTTCATGGCATGTCATAACTTAAATATTTAGACATAATATGGGAGCCTCCATGTGTATGTTTACCTCAGGCCTTGCAAATAGTAGGAGGAAGTCTATCATGTATTTTTTATGTGCAGAACTGTACTAGAAACAGAGTTTAAAAAGTGTTTGAATATCTGACATTAGATTGTTGTATATCTCCCCACAGAGTTGAAAGTCTGCACTCTGTGAATCCAGGCAGATGTAACTGGGCAATCCCAGTGTCCTGATCAGCTCACCTTGATGCTGAGATACATGTGAAAAGTACACACGGCTCCCTGAGAAACAGCTATGCTAGAAAGGGACCTGGGGGCCTCAAAGAAGCCTTGGGAGTTGGAGTAGATTACATTATTTAAAAATATTTGCTGTTCCTCCTTGGTAGAATGTTATACTTCCACAACCATTGAAGTCAGAGTTGGCCATGTGACTTCCTCTGGTCTATGAGGTATGAGTGGAACTAAAGACGCTTACTCCTTGGAAGGAAAGTTATGACCAACCTAGATAGCATATTCAAAAGCAGAGACATAACTTTGCCGACTAAGGTCCGTCTAGTCAAGGCTATGGTTTTTCCAGTGGTCATGTATGGATATGAGAGTTGGACTGTGAAGAACGCTGAGAGCCGAAGAATTGATACTTTTGTAGTGTGGTGTTGGAGAAGACTCTTGAGAGTCCCTTGGATTGCAAGCAGATCCAACCAGTCCATTCTGAAGGAGATCAGCCCTGGGATTTTTTTTGGAAGGAATGATGCTAAAGCGGAAACTCCAGTAATTTGGCCACCTCATGCGAAGAGTTAACTCATTGGAAAAGACTCTGATGCTGGGAGGGATTGGGGGCAGGAGGAGAAGGGGATGACAGAGGATGAGATGGCTGGATGGCATCACTGACTTGATGGACATGAGTCTGAGTGAACTCCGGGAGTTGGTGATGGACAGGGAGGCCTGGCGTGCTGTGATTCATGGGGTCGCAAAGAGTCGGACACAACCGAGTGACTGAACTGAACTGAACTGAATGTAAGTGCTTTCTAGCAGATCTTTATGATCCATTTTGTGCCTCTACTCTCTCCACAGTAATATCAGCCAGGTCCTTGATAGGAGCCACTGCTGCAAATTGTATTCTATAACAAAGACTGACACTGAGTGGAACTGCTATGATCTTCAGTAAATATGCAGCCTAAACAAGAAATAACTCTTTGTTGTTATAAGTCATTGTGACTTGGGGATTATTTGTTACTATCGCATAACAGCCAAGCAATAGAGGGGAGTGTAATGAAGACACACTATGTGAACTTCTTACCTTTAAGTTACACAGATCATGGGTGTCAGCAACAAATACCACTGCACAATGGCAGGTACAAGGTTAACATGCTATACAACAGTGGAGAGCAGCAATAAAAGATGACAACATGTGGGCCTGTGGACCAGACACCCCTGATCTGATTCCTGGACTCTAATTAAGCACCAGAGATGATGAACTGCAAGGGAGCAGGTGTGAAAACTTCAACTGACTCAAAATTCTGAATTGAATTCATTTTAGAACCAGAAGTGACTGTTACCTTGAACTCATAAGAAATTTGCCGATAGCTGTTTTAAGGCCTGCAGAGCTATGTTAACTTTAATTTTTTAAGAAAATAAATACTACATTTTGCAAATCCAACTCCTAGACTGAAAAGTTGAACCCATTACTGTAATGCTGCTGCTGCTGCTGCTAAGTCGCTTCAGTTGTGTCCAACTCTGTGAGACCCCATAGACAGCAGCCCACCAGGCTCCTCTGTCCCTGGGATTCTCCAGGCAAGAACACTGGAGTGGGTTGCCATTTCCTTCTCCAATGCATGAAAGTGAAAAGTGAAAGTGAAGTCGCTCAGTCATGTCCGACTCTTAGCCACCCCATGGACTGCAGCCTACCAGGCTCCTCTGTCCATGGGATAGTGCATAGCTAATAACTCTGAGCATTTAGGAGTCACAACACCTAATGAAGAGATTCTAGCATCATCTCTGTTTTATCGAGCAGTAAACCGAGGTGCAAGTGACTGTTCCTTTGCCCAAAGTCTCACAGCCCAACAACATCATGCCTCCTCCCTACCCTTTATGTTTATGTCCTAAATCTACTGAACCCTAAATAAAGCCTGAGTGAGGCCTGGTACCCGGTATATACTGTAATCACCATCCAGTTGGCTGCATGTTTTACGTGGGAATGCGAGATAGAGGTGGTTGGAGAACATAATAATCATCTCTGGACTTCCCTGGTGGTATAGTGGGTAAGAATCCACCTGCCAATGCAGAGGACATGGGTTCAATCCATGGTCTGGGAAAATTCCATTTGCCGTGAAGCAACTAAGCTCATGCTCTACAACTACTATAGCCCACACTGTAGGGGCTGCATGCTGCAACTACTGAAGCCTATCGTCTAGAGCCTGAGCTCTGCAATGAGAAGCCACCACCATGAGAAACCCGTGCTCTGCAACAAAGAGTAGCCTCCACTAGCTGCAACTAGAGAAAGCCTGTGTGCAGCAGTGAAGACCCAGCACAGCCAAAAACAAATAAATAAAACATACATAAAAAAATCATCCCTTACACTTGAATAGTGCTTTCATCATCTCATTTAATAATAGTGCACATTTCTGGGGTAAATATTGCCACTCACACTTTATTAATTAACAAAGACATTAAATAGTCTACTCAGAACCATGCTACTTATGCTAGTGGGATGAGGACAGAAGCCTGAGAACATGTTCTTAAGAATCATGTAGTCCTTGAAGCTCCCAGAATCTCGACAGGGGTTGTATTTTCTCTATTTTAAGATCACAAACAAAGGTATTACAATATTCACAGAACTAAGAGGGACTGTGTAATTTCCATTTTAAATAGCAGTTTAAAATGCCATGAGGAAAATGTGTGGACACTCTGTAATAAATGTTTGACTGAAAAAAGTTTACAGAATACTGAATCTAGGCTTGATAGTAAGTAGATTGATATAGACTGAACAGGACCATTGTTGAGATGACTCCTGAATCTAATTTCTAGCTCTCAACTCTCTCTAGAGCTTCAGATGTGTGTTTGCAAAAGCTTCCTCTACCTGGATGCCTTGTCAGCCCATCAGATATATTCAGCCCATCTTACAACCTGCTCCTTATCCAACCTTCTTGGTTCTGCAGTATGAACAAAATTATCTCAGCTACACATTACAAGGGCCTCAGAGTTGTCTTTAAATCCTCATAGAGTTTAGGAACTTGTCTTTAGAGTCTATTTCTTCCATTTGTAAAAACAAACAAAATCCATTCCATTCTTTCCAATCTTTTGACAACAGAGTAGTTCAAGCCTTCATTAATTCTCTTCTGGATCATTGAAATAATCTCTTGATAAATCTGGGCGTCTATACCTCCTCTTTCTAGAAGAGCATGTTTATTGGGCTAATTATGTTTCTAACCAAGCTCTAACAAAGTTCTTTTTCAAATCTAATCATATTTCCTTTTTCCTTGGAATTAAATACCAATTTTTGTTTCCAAATTTAAATTCAAGAATAGGAATAATACTTATTTAACATGATGATAAAAATCTCTTTCTTCACTGCATGTAGCATCATCTTTAGTAAGAGTAAAGTGCTTATTTTATAAAATGTCCTATACTTTCCCACTTCTAGTCTTTTGTTCTTGCTATTCTCTCTAAAACTGGACATTCTTTTCCCATGTCTACGATAAATTATTTCTCCTTTATGAAAGTATCCCTGCTCCTCTCAGGAAGATTAAATATTATCTTTTTGTAATCATGAGGGATTTAACTTCATAAGTCATGCTGATACCATCACAGTTGATATTATCTTCATATAATCATGATTGACATATAAAAAATTTAATTTCAAATCAATAATGTGAAATTTAGCTATAAATATCAACAGCATGCATCCTAACTTTGCTTTGTTATCCAGATCTAAAGCTCACATAATATTGTTAGGTCCTAGAGAAGAGAGTCATTTTTTCATCATTTTATTCTATGCAATATATTATACTTAGATTGTATGTGAGAAACACTTAAAAACTATTTATTGAAATGAATTAAAAAACATTAGCTTAAAATTGTGGTATACTTTCTAACAGCCCCAGAGATAATTGCAACTACTATGTTACCCATTGCCAATAAAAACATAAAGAGACTCGGACTATTGAAGAATAAAACTACACTATTTCATTATTTCTTAAAATATATATTCTGCATTAATAATGAAAAGACAATATTGATTTTGGATATAATTTTATAAGGAAGATGATTAAGAATTATAGAAACATTTTGTTCTTTTTGGTTTCCCATGACTCTCATGAAAATGTGAAATTGTGTTTTATTATCCTCAAATCATTTATAGAGGCTTACATAAATTTTAAGACTGGAGCTCTGCCCAGCATAGCACCAAGATCAAAGGCTTCAGTTCAGTTCAGTTGCTCAGTTGTATCCGACTCTTTGCGACCCCATGAATCGCAGCATGCCAGGTCTCACTGTCCATCACCAACTCCCGGAGTTCATTCAGACTCCATCGAGTCATTGATGCCATCCAGCCATCTCATCCTCTGTTGTCCCCTTCTCCTCCTGCTCCCAATCCCTCCCAGCATCAGAGTCTTTTCCAATGAGTCAGCTCTTCACATGAGGTGGCCAAAGTACTGGAGTTTCAGCTTTAGCATCATTCCTTCCAAAGAAATCCCAGGGCTGATCTCCTTCAGAATGGATTGGTTGGATCTCCTTGCAGTCCAAGGGACTCTCAAGAGTCTTCGCTTATTTTCTAATAAATTAGAATCCAGATCTTTGTATCACAAGTTTATAAATTTATAGAAGTATTAGCCATGAAATAATCTGTCATCTGCTCATTAAATTTCAACACTGAAAAACTTAGGGTGAAAAAGAAAGTTAACTAAGCTATCAGAAAATAGGTCTATGAGTGACATTCAAATTGCATTTAGTCTTTGGATACATTTATGGAGTGAACTGTAACTGTCCACAAAGCTCTGTTTAAGGAACAAGTATATTTCTTAGGTTATATCTTAGTTCAAGAACCACAATAAATATGTTGTCAAAATTGATCAATGTTTAAAATGTATTTACACCACAACTGAAAGTAAGAGGATATTATGGGTATAAGTCAGCAATCAGATGGGTATCAGTTCAGTTCAGTTCAGTCACTCAGTCGTGTCCGACTCTTTGTGACCCCATGAATTGCAGCACGCCAGGCCCCCCTGTCCATCACCATCTCACGGAGTTCACTCAGACTCACGTCCATCGAGTCAGTGATGCCATCCAGCCATCTCATCGTCTGTCGTCCCCTTCTCCTCCTGCCCCCAATCCCTCCCAGCATCAGAGTCTTTTCCAAAGAGTCAACTCTTCGCATGAGGTGGCCAAAGTACTGGAGTTTCAGCTTTAGCATCATTCCTTCCAAAGAAATCCCAGGGTGGATCTCTTTCAGAAAGGACTGGTTGGATCTCCTTGCAGTCCAAGGGACTCTCAAGAGTCTTTTCCAACACCACAGTTCAAAAGCATCAATTCTTCGGCGCTCAGCCTTCTTCACAGTCCAACTCTCACATCCATACATGACTACTGGAAAAACCATAGCCTTGACTAGATGGACCTTAGTCGGCAAAGTAAGGTCTCAGCTTTTGAATATGCTGTCTAGGTTGATCATAGCTTTCCTTCCAAGGAGTAAGCATATAACTGATTGCAAATGAGAGGCAAGAGGATTATGTAACACAGAGCCCCTGTAGGAAGAAATAAAAATTCAAAGACTGCCATTGAATGAGGACAAAGAGAACATAAAAGGGTAGGCAAGTCAGGGCAGTTCACACAAGGACATGAGGTGAAGTCCATTCTGGGAAAGTGCCCTGGGCTGCACAGCAAGTACTGGTCAATGACTGTGGTGACTATACTGCATGAAAATCAATGCTGCCTTCTGTAGCATCTGTTAAATTTTAATTCCTTCAAGAAATCCACTGAAAATTCTACAATTAGAAAATATTCCATTAACACAAATCAACTGCCTTGAACAAGAATGTAACTGGCCAATAAAATATTTCATAATCAGATTTTAAATTACTGCAGAAAGAAATCTTTAGACCTTACCTGGTTGGTTTTCTAGATGTGTCTTTAGACATAAATTGCTAAATATGCCTAAAGCAAAATTTGATATAGACATAAAAATATGTGTTCTTGCCATTTGTTATAATAATAAACTATTACAGCAAAATATTGTACCTCTTTCTAAAAGGTGATTTTTTCTGGAAATTTATAATTTTCAAATGCTTACTCTATAATAGGAAATAAATGATTTATTTAGCATCAAGGTAATTAGGGTATACAAATTTTTAACTGTTGAGATTTTTTTTAAAAATGAGTGCTTCTTAGTGGAAACTATCTTAAAATTGTTTTTTGATGGTTGACAATTGCTTGCCAATAGAGAGTAAAACTCTTTGGAGATGCAGATAGATAAAACACAGGGAATAAAGAGGGGGATGGCATTTTGTATGTGGAAAAATATTTTTTGATGAGATATGTGGTCTCATTAGCAGAGTTAAAGTTGTTTCTAGGCTGTGTTGATAGAACTGTAAAATACTAATTCAATTCAATTCAAGACAATTTTGAATAAAGAGCCATATAACTACTCAAGTGGATGATCTTGGTGAAATTGAAAAAAGTTGTTTTCACATTGCTTAGGCAAAAAACAGAATTCAAGGAGAATGATTTATTTAAGTGAAAGACCACAGTAACATTAAAATATAATGTGCTATTGATAGAGTAGCATTGAAACATATACATTTTAATGTGTAAAATTAAATATGTCAGGTAGTTAGAATAGAGAAAGGAGTCCATAACGGCGGTGGCTAAAAGAAAAAGAAAGGAAATAATCTGAGAAAATAGAACAACGGAACATCTGACGACTGGATTGAGCACCTCAGGTAAAACAAACAGACCTCCTGGTCAGCCCAGTTTACATAGGGCAGGCTCAGAAGGAGGAGAAAAAAATACATAAAAGAGGAGCCAAAATTAAGTCGCAGTCTTCTCTTCTCTTTGAGTCTTTTGGATTGGCCTGCCCTCGTGCCTTGAGGATGTATTTTCCTTTGCTTGCCAAGTAAAACTGAGCTGTAACACGGATGTGTAACAGTGGTCTGTCCTTCACTTCAAATTTTTTGCCGTGGCAAAACAGAACCGGGGAAATTACGAAAACTCCCCTGACATATATCCAGTAGAAATTTGCTGTATGAGTCAGGGATTTCAAATCTAGTGCTCTGTGACAACGTAGAGTGGGTGGGATGGGGTTTGGGAGTGAGAGGGAGGTTCAAGAGGGAGGGGATATATGTATACCTATGGCTGATTCATGTTGGATATATGGCAGAAACCAACACAATATTGTAAAGCAATTATATAAATTTAAATTAAAAAAATCAAATATAAATGATATACATCCTTCAAAGTTTATCTTCTCAATAAACCCATACACGACTATATAAGCCCTCAAACACTGCATGAGACAAAGAGCATTATTCTAAACCAAGATGTCAATAGTTGCCAGTAATTGCTAGTAACAGAAACCAGGAAGGCTTAAAAATTATATACTTGAAGAGGAAAAAACATTATTTGGAAAGATTCAAGTTGTTTTTTATACTCACAATGTCTTCATGCACTAATATGATTGAGAACTTTATTTTATATAACCTTAAATGATGTGAAAGTTTTAGTCAGTGGACTAGGAATTGTGTTTCATCCACGATACTTATTCATTGGAATTCTCAGCCTGGTGAAATCACTGTGTGTTTCATGAAAAGAAGTTGATATAGAAAGAATGCTGATATAGACATTTTTTGTTTGTGAAGGTAAGCTATATATTTTTCAACTAAACACTAAATTCTTCCAGGGAAAAATCCATGCCTTTGCTTTATTTAAATATCAAGTATAGTGTTAAGCACATAGCAGTCTTTTAAGAGACACAATAGAACCAGATCAGCTATCAGTGATTTGTTAATTACTACAAGAAAAGCTGAATTACAAATAACCTATTTTACAATCCTGAGGGTGAAAAACATGGTTATATAAATACTGGAAAATAACAGGAGGTGCTAAAATCTAAGAAAAGTTTCTGGTATCTTATGAAAAAATTAGAAATGTAAATTGGTTGAATAATTGTAAGATGAATTTGGTAAATGTAAGTTGCCTGAAAAAAAGTTCCCAGAAAACATTTAGACTAAAAATTAAGAATTTTAATTTGAAAGTAATGGTGATTATTTGCAATTATATGTATACTCAACAATTATAATTTTAAAATATCCATTCATGTAATAAAATGGAAATTGATGGGCTGAAGCTACATGAAGCAGCAGGCTACAGCCGTTAAGGACCCAAATTTTAGAGCCTAATAGCCAGGGTGTGAAACCTAGTGCCACTTTCTATCTGAGTGACTAAGAGTGGGTGCATGTATGCTAAATTGCTTCAGTTGTGTCTGACTTTTTGGGAGTCTATGGAATGTAGCCTGGCAAGCTCCTCTGTCCATAGAATTTTTCAGTCAAAAACACTGGAATGGGTTGTTATGCCTTCCTCTAGGGCACCTTCCTGACCCAGGGATCGAACCTAGGTCTCCTATGTTGACAGCTAAGTTCTTTACACTAGCCTCACCTGGGAAGTCCATGACTAAGGGTAGGCTAGGCTGAAACACTCCATCTCTTTGTGACTCATTTATCCTCATTAGTAAAGTGGTGATAGCAATAGTATTTAGCTCACTGAGGTGTTGTGAAGTCACATTAGCTGATAAATAGAAGAGCATATAGAAGAGAGCGAGGCATTAAGCATAATGTTTGATGTTATGAGCATCATCTTATTTCATTCTTCACTTAGAGTGATATCAGTGACTGAAAACAGTATTTAACAAGTGGATACAAACATGCACACAGACACACACACACTAATCATAGCATACTTTTAGGACAAATGACGCTACCAATACAAAGCATACATTTTAAATCTTATGTAAAAAGTCAATACTAATAAGATATATAGACAGAGCACTGAATTTTCTCTCACTTAAAGTATGTCATGTGTGTCAAAAAATTCTGTAAGAAAATAAAATATTCAGCTAGTGAATATTAGTTGATTGAATATTATTTTGACTATTACCTTATTTTGATTTTAGAGATATACTCTTCTATGTCGATAGACATTTTTGTTTGTGAAGGTAAGCTATATATTTTTCAACTAAATACTAAATTCTTCCAGGGAAAAATCCATGCCTTTGCTTTATTTAAATATCAAGTATAGTGTTAGGCACATAGCAGTCTTTTAAGAAACACAATAGAACCAGATCAGTTAATTCAGTGACTTGTTAATTACGACAAGAAAAGCTGAATTACAAATACCTATTTTACAATTCTAAGGGTGAATGTGCTTTTGAAAACAACATTTTGGTTATTTTCTTTTTCTTTAATATTCATCTTTCTTCATCAATATGTGGTCTAAACACATGCATCTTTCTTCTTTTTAAATTAATTTATATTGGAGTATAGTTCTAAAATGTGTTGTTTTCATGGTGCAGCAAAGTAAATCATTTATATGTATATGTATATCCACTCTTTTCTAGATTGCCTTCCTATTTAGATCATCAAACAACTTAGAGTAGAATTCTCGTGCTATACAGTAGGTTCTCATTGGTTATCTGTTTTATACATAGTAGTGTATATAACATACATCTTTCTTTTATACAAATTATCTCTGATGGAAATTGGTAAATGTTAACAGAAGTGTGTTTACATTTATTTGAAAATATGCATTTGTACATGTTGTCTTAGAACAAACACCAAAATATTAGCTGTGGCTAATTTTGAAAGAAAATATTAAACACAATTAAACACAATTTTTTTTCTATTTTGGAGTTCTTCTGTGTTTTTCTTTATATTCCAAAATATATACTATAGTCTTGGATTTCTTCCATAAAATAAAAAAGTAATGTTTTAACAGACAGTAGTTGTCAAACCCTTAGTTCATTTAGTCTAAGGTCTTCAGAAAACAGATATGACTGCAAAGCTTGATCAACATCAAAGACAGGAATACTTTCTCAAAGTCTTAATTTCACTTATTATTATGTTTTCTTATATCATGCATTTATTTAAACACTTGTGAAATGATATATTTTTGAGCCATACTTCAAATTACTGGCAATGTCAGTCTATGAAAAAGACAGGTATTTTTCCCCCCATGAAGTGAGATAATTTTCAATCTGCCATAACATGTGCTTACACATCTTCACTTTTAAAACATAGCATTCAAGTTAAGTCAGGGCAAATTATTCCTTTTTGACTTTTACAACTTTTATGCTGCTGCCAGAAGTCTTCTCGGCATTTGCTTTGAATTCTATCTTCAGTGTATCTCTCATGGCTTTTGCACAGATCTGGGAGTACCAGAGGTAGTAGAGTCCAATCTGTTGCCAATACGCTGCCATGATGTTACAAGAATGGAGCGCCTCTAGCCAAATCGCAAAGATGAGGTCAATGTCAGCTCAGTGAACAGCCTAGCTTGGGAAATGATATCTTTAGCTCTAATACTTGAACATATAAAATAAAGGATATAAAGCACTTGGGGAAATTTATTCTGTTAACTTCCTATTACACTTTCTTGTTGTTTACTGTTAGTCATGAATTCTGTTACTTCATAATTATGCTATATTTTCAGGTCAAGAGAGCTAATTTATTTGAAACAACTCACATTTTGCTCTCCACATTTTCATATTCCAAGATTTGGGGATGTTAAAGAAGGTATGCACAAGCCCCTCAGAGACAATTTGCTTTTAGGTTAGAGAGTGCCCAATCTGATAATTAATCAGCCTACAGCCCACTTGGCTGGAATTCTCAGGGAGGCTGGAATTATGCCTTGTTCTCTTTTCTATATCTGTTAACTCGTTCCGTGTAAGGCACTTAGCACTGACACCATAGAATGGAAGCTTCCAGTTTGCTGGCTTTCCTGAGGGGTGCCTATCAAGACCTGATAAATCCAAAGTCTTCAACATCTCAATTAATAACATCTCAATCATGCTACTCTTGGGCTATAATTTGTGGATTTATCCTTAATTCTGATCTTTCCCCACATCCTGCACATCTGTATACCCAAAGTGTATCTGGAATCCCAACTTCTCGTTGCATTCACGATGATCTCAGACTTCTCCACTCTTATTTAAAGTACTGTAATATCTTCTTGATTTCCTACTTCCACTCCTCTGCCCCTACGTTCTGTTTTCTCTAGTGTAGCCAGAATCATTCTCTTAAAATGGAAATTAGTTCACATCTTCCTTTTTCAAAATAATTTTTGTGTTCTTGTTGTTTAGTCACGCAGTTGTGTCCAATTCTTTTGTAGCCCCATGAGGCTCCACCACAGTTCCAAAGCATCCATTTTTCAGCACTAAGCCTCCCCTACAGTCCAACTCTCACATCCATACATGACTATAGTTCTGATAGAAATGTGCTTAATAATCTAATGACCCTCTAATTAATGAAATGAAATTCCAGTTTCTTAACAATTCATTGAAGAAAACTACTTTTGAGGTAAAGAATATGACTTGATTTAGAAAGCTTACTGATCAAAGGAAACTCCTTTAAGCTTAACTAATAGACCACCTGACCTGCCTCTTGAGAAACCTATATACAGGTCAGGAAGCAACAGTTAGAACTGGACATGGAACAACATACTGGTTCCAAATAGGAAAAGGAGTATGTCAAGGCTGCATAATATAACCCTGCTTATTTAACTTACATGCAGAGTACATCATGAGAAATCCTGGGCTGGAAGAAGCACAAGCTGGAATCAAGATTACTGCAAGAAATATCAATAACCTCAGAAATCCAGATGACACCATCCTATGGCAGAAAGTGAAGAGGAACTAAAAAACCTCTTGATGAAAGTGAAGAGGAGAGTGAAAAAGTTGACTTAAAGCTCAACATTCAGAAAACAAAGATCATGGCATCTGGTCCCATCACTTCATGGGAAATAGATGGGGAAACAGTGGCTGATTTTATTTTGGAGGGCTCCAAAATCACTGCAGATGGTGACTGCATTCATGAAATTAAAAGACGCTTACTCCTTGGAAGAAAAGTTATGACCAACCTAGATAGCATATTCAAAAGCACAGACATTACTTGCCAACAAAGGTCCATCTAGTCAAGGCTATGGTTTTTCCTGTGGTCATGTATGGATGTGAGAGTTGGACTGTGAAGAAAGCTGAGCGGTGAAGAATTGATGCTTTTGAACTGTGGTGTTGGAGGAGACTCTTGAGAGTTCCTTGGACTGCAAGGAGATCCAACGAGTCCATTCTGAAGGAGATCAGCCCTGGGATTTCTTTGGAAGAAATAATGCTAAAGCTGAGGCTCCAGTACTTTGGCCACCTCATGCAAAGAGTGACTGATTGGAAAAGACCCTGATGCTGGGAGGGATTGGGGGCCAGGAGGAGAAGGGGACGACGGAGGATGAGATGGCTAGATGACATCACCGACTGGATGGACGTGAGTCTGAGTGAACTCTGGGAGTTGGTGATGGACAGGGAGGCCCGGTGTGCTGTGATTCATGGGGTCGCAAAGAGTAGGACACAACTGAGCAACTGAACTGAACCGAACTGAACTGAATCAGGCAAGAATTATTAACACTGTTTAAAATTCATTTTTTTTTGCATGATGAAGAGCATTGAAACACATAGTCTTTTATAAAACAGACTGCCTTACCAGTAAAATTGATTTAATTTATAAATGTAACTCTAAACAAGGAAATATTCATAATGGCTGACCTATATAAACAATTAAATAACAAATGTTTTTATATAAATGGCACATTCATATTAGATGGTGAAAACCTGTGTTATTCAAAATTATAATGTAACAGAGATATTAAACAGATAAATAAATGCTAATTAATTTTAACAAAACGTATAGTGTAGTATTATTCCATTTTCATGTGAGAAATTAAGGATTTTAGTCAATTCCCTAAGGTATGAACAAGTGAAATTGCATGCCGTTTGTTCCCTCTTCATTCTTTCACATATACCAATATTTTTCAAAAACTCTTCTATTATCCATATCTTCCTCTTACGAAATTATTTCTTTGTTTTAATTTTCAAAATTTGCAACTTCTCAGCTCTAATTCCATGTCACCTGATGACTTTTGTCTTCACAGGACTTAAAAAATGTATTTTTCCCTTTAGTGCAAACCTTATATTTCTACAAATAGAGCATTTAAAGATAATAGTTAACTGACACGGAGTACACAGTTTAGTTTTTAATTATAGCTGTATTGAGATATACCTGATATACATGAAAGTGCAAGTGAAGTCGCTCAGTCGTGTCCGACTCTTTGCGACCCCATGGACTGTAGCCTACTAGGCCCCTCTGTCCATGGGATTTTTGTAGATTGCCATTTCCTTCTCCAGGGGATCTTCCCGACCCAGGGATCGAACCCAGGTCTCCCGCATTGTAGACAGACGCTTTACCGTCTAAGCCAATGCGCATATATAAAGTGTTAGTTGATAAATTTTGAGATACATATATACATACATGTATAATCACAATCACCATAAAAATCACATTCATCAATCTCAAAACTTTCTTTGCGACTTAGTTTCTTTTGTGCCTCTCCTTCCCTGCCCCTTGCCTAAGACTACCATTGGCAGGGGTAGAATAATAGGGACTGAAGAATAATTTGCATTTCTAGAACTTTATAAAAATTAAATCAGGCAGTATTTATTCTCTTCTATATTTTGCTCTCCTTCTTTATGTCAACAAAATTACTGTAAGCATCATCTGTGCTGTTGCAAGTATCAATAGTTAAGTCCATCTTTTTGCTGAGAGTTTTTTCAGTGTACATATACAGAACAATTTGTGTTCCATTCACCTGTCGACAGGATCCAAATATTTCTTCTATTCCATTGCTCACCTTTTATTCTTGTGAAATTTTGTTCTTATGAAATGTAGTCAGATTACCATTCTTCCTATTTATTTACTTTTTTACCTCATTTTATTAGTTTTCATAAAACTTTTGTGCTGAAAAATAAAATTCTTCCACACATTCATGGCAAAAATAGTCTAAATTTCTTCTCATGTGTTCAATATGTATTTTCCACATTTTTTAAAAATATGAATTTTAGGATCCATTTTTCAAGTTCTATAAAAATTATCTAATGGATGTCTATCAGAACTAGAGAAAATTTACAAATTAGTTTTGTAAAATTTGACATATCTTTGATATTGTCTTCCTTGTCTTAGATTAGTGTCTGGCGTCTTTCTCTTGTTCCAGATCATAAAAGGAATGTTACTAGGGTTTTCTTGTAGTATGACATAGTCTGGTTTTGTGGTTAGAATAATATTCATTTCTTCCTGTTTCTTTTATCAGTTGTTTTCCCCTTATTAATTAGCTAATACTAAAAAAATTAAAAGTTGTGTGCTGTTTCTTTAGAGAACATTGCATGAATACATTTATAAAGTCTAAATATTCCTTCATTTTTGGATTATTATTGTTTGTTTTTTAATATTTAGTGTCTCACTTTATTTTAGACTTATTTAGACTTTATTTAGACTTATTTAGACTTTATTTTTGCTTAAATTCTGTTTTGTCCAATATTAATACCATAGTGTAGACTCTCTTTTCTTTGATGAATATTTCCATCAGGAATTTTCCCAACAATCTTATTTTCTATGCTTCTCTAGTGCAGAATATAATTTGAATAAAAACACACAGAGAGGCACACACAACTAATCTCTAAGTGTTTACATGTAAATTTAATCTGCATAAATTTACTGTGATTACTTAGTTCTATCATCTTACTTAGTGCTTTTTAATTTGCTTCGTGGGTTTGTTCTCTCCTTTCTTTACATTGATTCTATTGCTTATACTTATTTTATTCTCATCACCCTCTGCTTGATAAGTAAAATGGCTAATTTTTAATTTACATATATGTAATTTTCATAAATTGAATGCAGAAATGATCCTTTTTCTTCCTTGTTAGTATAATCTGGAATAATAGCCAAATAATTTTTGAATCACCTAAATTTATTTATTCACATCAATCAATAAAAATTTAATAAAATATTTTACTGATAACAGCTCACTCTAGTTTCATACACATTAAGATTTCTCATCCCGATTTACCCTTTTTCTTTACTGCTTACATACAATGGACTAATATATTTAGTTAGCTATTAGTACAACTATTATTTAAGAAATCTACACTCTTTTTGATAGCTTTGAATTTATTTTATTTACTGGTCAAAATATGCCATGTCTTCCAATTTGAATCTATTTTTCTATAGGTCTAAAGATATTTCTACTTTTATATTTCAAATATAACTGGCCTGATCTTCCATTTATTTTCTACTTTCAACCTTGACATAAAATAATATCATCCACAGTTATGGCATGTTTAACATTTGCCAGATTTTTTCTAAGCATTTTGAATGTTTCAAATAATTTAATCTCACAATAATAATGGTTCAAAGTTGGAATGATCATTGTCATTATTTTGCAGAGTTTCATAGTACTTTGGAATAATATTTAATCATTATCTTGCAAATTGAAGCTGTACTCATTAAATAATAACCCTCCAGTTACCTTTTCCTCTTCCCCAGTCAACCATCATTTTACTTTCTGTCTCTATGAAGTTAGCTTTTCTAGTTATCTTCAGTTCACTTCAGTTCAGTCGCTCAGTCATGTCCGACTCTTTGCGATCCCATGAATCGCAGTACACCAGGCCTCCCTGTCCATCACCAACTCCTTGAGTTCACCCAAACTTAAGTCCATTGAGTCGATGATGCCATCCAGCCATCTCATCCTCTGTTGTCCCCTTCTCCTCCTGCCCCCAATCCATCCCAGCATCAGAGTCTTTTCCAATGAGTCAACTCTTCGCATGAGGTGTCCAAAGTACTGGAGCCTCAGCTTTAGCATCATTCTCTCCAAAGAACACCCAGAGCTGATCTCCTTCAGAATGGACTGGTTGGATCTCCTTGCAGTCCAAGGGACTCTCAGGAGTCTTCTCCAATACCACAGTTCAAAAGCATCAATTCTTCAGCCCTCAGCTTTCTTCACAGTCCCACTCTCACATCCATACATGACCACTGGAAAAACCATAGCCTTGACTAGACGGACCTTTGTTGGCAAGTAATATCTCTGCTTTTGAATATGCTATCTAGGTTGGTCATAACTTTTCTTCCAAGGAGTAAGCACCTTTTAATTTCATGGCTGCAGTCACCATCTGCAGTGATTTTGGAGCCCAAACAAATAAATAAAGTCTGACACTGTTTCCACTGTTTCCCCATCTATTTCCCGTGAAGTGATGGGACCAGATGCCATGATCTTCATTTTCTAAATGTTGAGCTTTAAGCCAACTTTTTCACTCTGCTCTTTCACTTTCATCAAGAGGCTTTTTAGTTTCTCTTCACTTTCTGCCATAAGGGTGGTGTCATCTGCATATCTGAGTGAAGTGAAGTGAAGTTGCTCAGTTGTGTCCGACTCTTTGCGACCGCATGGACTGTAGTCTACCAGGCTCCTCTGTCCATGGGATTTTCCAGGCAATAGTCCTGGAGTGGATTGCCATTTCCTTCTCCAGGGGATCTTCCCAACCCAGGGATCGAACCCAGGTCTCCCGCATTGTAGACAGACGCTTTACCATCTGAGCCACCAGGGAAGTCATTGATATTTCTCCCGGCAATCTTGATTCATCTTACAGAAGTATAATTATACTACATTTGTCATCTTGTGCCTCGATTATTTCACTTAGTTAATGTCTTCAAGGTTCATCCATGTTGCTTCGTGTTTCAGAGTGTTCTTCCTTTTTAACACTAAATAATGTTCCATTGTATGTATGTATTATTTATTCATTCACCAGTTGATGAATGCTTGGGGTGATTTCACCTTTTGACTATTGTGAATAATGCTGCTCTAAACATGGGTGTATAAATCTTGTTTGAATCTTGCCTTTCACTTCTATAAGGTATATACTGAGAAGAAAATTCCTGGATCATGCAGTAATTCTTTTTTTTAATTTGTTGAGGAATCACTATATTGTTTTTCATAGAAGTTGCACCATTTTACATTCCCACCAGAAATGCACCAGTTTCTCTGCAACTTTGCCAACACTTGTTACTTTCTTTTTTTGTTTTGGTTTGGTTTTCTTAGAACAATCCTGTTAGTCTTGTAAAGAATTGTTAGTCTAGTCTCTCAGTCGTGTTCGACTCTTTGTAGTCCCCTGGACTCTAGCACGCCAGGCTCATCTATCCATGGGATTTCCCAGGCAAGAATACTGGAGTGGGTTGCCATTTTCTTCTCCAGGGGATCTTCCTAAAGCAGGGACCAATCCCATGTCTCCTGCATTGCAGGCAAACTCTTTACCATTTGAGCCACTGAAACTTTTATTTGCATTTTCCTGATGATTAGCCATATTGAAGATCTTTTGACCATTGCTTATTGACCATTGGTATATCTTCTTTGGAGAAACAGTTATTTAAGTTCATTGCCAATTTTTAATTACGTTTTCTGATTTTTTTCTGTTATTCAGTTGTAGGAATTCTTTATACATTTAGAGATATCAACCACTCTTTAGACATCATTTTCAAAGATTTTTCAAGTAACTTTCAAGGATAAAAAATTATGTTGGCCTGAGATACCTACAAAGATCACTTAAAGAAGTAGAAAATTAAGCAAAATAGCCAAGACACTCTAGAAAATAGTGTAAGCCACTGATCTTTAGTTTGTCAAGCTTCCTTCAAATATTCAAGTATAGAGAGATCAGTGTTAAACATGTGAGAACTTAGGAAATATTGTTTCTACAAACATGTCATAAAAATCTACCAATGTAATAACTTCAGTCAACAAATGTAAATGATGAACAGAGATTATGTTTATGTGTATAATGAAGGTTAAAATAAATACAGACCTAAGAATAAAAGAGAAGGTGATATAGGTTATTTCACAGTAGAAGTGATATTCTTTAAAAAAAATTAAACATTAGTGAGGAAAATGGTGCAAAAAATGTTACACTGATGACATTATTTGCAAGACTCAGTAGCAAAAGGATATAACTTCAAGCTGAAAAATCATATTCATTCAAATGTTAATTATATTTAATTGTAAAAGATAAGAAATTTGAAAATTAATACTTTCAGAGGAGTGCTACAAATTAATTAACATTTTCATATCCATTGTATTCTCCTTTTTATATGGAAAACCAAAAATCTATGCAAGACTAGGAATGCAGAGATTGCAAGAAAAGAGGAAAAATGTAGGCATTTAAATAAAAACAGCAAAATGGCATTAGGTGTGTAAGTGGATTTAGTAATAAAGCACAGTGTAGGAGATAAAATAATACTGAGAGCTTTGATTAGAGAGGTGATAAAAGAAGGGTGATGCTTTCTAAGTTAAGGAAGATTAGCATAAGAGGAGAGTTGAAAAGAAAAATGAGTGTTTCTGCTTTTCTATGTTGATACTGATTTATGCAAGTTACCACCTGACTCAGGTCAATTCTGATTCCAAGTGACTCAAAGTAAGAATGCAATATTCTATAGGAAGGACAAATTCAAGGGACAGATATGGATCAAATTTGACTTCTGATTAGTCATGGAAAGAAACATAGACAATTCTCAGAAAAATAAAGTCAACAACATGAAATCCAGGAAATGGGGGGCATCGCAGATGTGAGACAAGTTAACAGATGTCAGAAGGATGAAGGAAGGCTAAGTAGGTGGAAATAAGTCTTGACATTTGCAATTCTGCTGGAGTTACAAGGGGACTTCATGTATCTATTAAGAAATATAGTTGTTCTCTTTTCTCAATACTAAATAAAGAGCATATTCCAAAGGAGATATATGAAAACACATCAAGAAATGTTTCTAATCTATGAGAATTAAATTAATCAAGCTAATAATATACTGTAAAATAGGCCTGAAATGCTATAAGGAAACATGGTTGAGGAAGGTAGAGATAAGAGTTGTGATGAACATTTACTCAAAACGAAGTGTGTAACACAAAACAATAAGCAGGAATATATGTACATATAATTTTCAATATATAGTAATGAGTTAAATATGATGAGAAAGAACAGGGTTATATCTGCTTGTAGTGTTTCTATTAAATAAGAAAAATGCATCCAGACTCACATGTGTATTTTGGAGGCTATTATAAAGATACACACATTTAAAGAACACAGCCAGCTTTTATATAAGACTAGGATAAAAAGGATTTTGAGAAAAGAGGAATAACTTACAGCAGGATATAAACTATGGGTACAACAATGAGTAGATATTCTATCTAGTGAAAGAAAAACAAGAGAAAATAGGCTTACATTGTAGAGAAAGGGATTTAAATTTTGCATAAGTTAAAACTTCCTAACTAGAAACGTTTTGAGATACTGGTTGGATATCTTTCCTGTTTAATTTTGAAAATTATTAAGTCAGATTCTCATTTGTGTTTTTAGCAATGCCAAAATTGCATAAGGCTGAACTCTGAATGTGTTTGCTTGTCACATTACTGATAGCATTTAAACCGTTGTCTCGCTGATCCTGCTGACTGTGCCAATTGTCTCACTATATCTCACTGTATCCACAGTTCATTGAACCCATAGTAGGCAAGGAGTGAGCAGGGATGCTGGAAGAAAACTCCAGGAGAGGTAGGAATTGCAACCATATTTCTTCTTTCCTGACTGGCACAGCAAGCTTAGCAGCAGACATGCTGTATTCTCTCCTGTGTGGTTGACGTGGACACACACAACCTCACTGCCATGATGAAGCCTGAACGTAGCCCACAGGACGTTTTCAGGTGGAGCTTATATGTGCTTTCAGAACAAAAGTAGCCCGTGACAAAAAGGGTACCTTGTGAGGTGCATGCACAGTGCTGTAAGTGCACTCAGCTGTTACATAATCATTATTTACAAAATGTGGGATGAGAGTGAGAGGGCATAGGGTGAGAGGCATGACAACTCCATCTTGTCTAATTTGCTCTTTCCCTACAAATATTCAAAGACTTCTTGTGCCAAGAATGCTGATCATATTATCTATATCAAGTTTACACAAGAGAAAAATGATCTTTAATTGTATTGGAGAATTTAACTCTAGAGAAGAATTTTCTGCTGGAGAGGAATGTTAAACCTCGAGATGAAATTCTATGGGACCAGGTAATAATGAGCAGAACATAGGGTGATGAGGTACATCTGGACGATGATTGAACAGAAATTTCACTGCTGAGTTTGTCAGCCAGGTGTGCCCAGAGAGTCTGGTTCAAACACCACTTACCGTTGGAGCTGAGGACAAATGAAAATGAAGCCTTCTGGTATTCATATCATCAGAGGAATAGTTGGAGGATCACTTCAAATCTTTCAAGCCCACACTTGATTAACTTGAACCAGTCAAGCAAGGGCTAATACTGCTGTACTTTGTACAAATCTTCCTCCAAACTAGGATTTCTAGAATAGGTGAGTGTGAAGTGAAAGCTCCTCATGGTTGACTTCACTATGACTTAAATACTAGGTGCTTTAAAAAACGAAACAACTTTACATGCATTAGGTTATATAATCATTATAAGGAACACAAGAAGGAATGAAAAAGTTATTACTTAAATTTGCACTTTACAGAAGATATTAAGACTCTGGATGTTATAACTTTACCCAGAATCTTTTAACAAGTGAAGCAGCTCTGTCTTACTCTAGAAACTATATTTTCACATATCCTCAATCATTATTCTACATATTGATTCAATTATATCTTGAAAATTCAGCAAGTTTCACTAAATAAAGATTTAAAAAAGATTATTATACTATGTTAATTTATTTACTGAGCTATTGATTTATTTAGAAAATTAGTAATGTTTAGAAAAATGTACATTCTTATTAATAAATTATTACATTTAGTTACTGATAAAATATCTAATTTCTTTTTTATGTTATGCTAATTTCAGATTTTTAAAAATCTTATTAAAATGCATCTGTTATTTGCTAGAGTTGAAAGATTAGTCATTCCCCCTTATGCATAACAAAATGGATTAATCCTCCTTTCTGATAATTTTTGAAGAAACTGCTCTGGAGGAAAAAAATTCAGTCATATAAGATTTTCCTTTTAATAACACATTTATGTCCTTTTTTTGGCCTCCAGTAGAATATGATTACGTTAGATCACATTTCTTTAGATATATACAAATTAGGCATATTGCACAAGGGCTAGGAATTATTTTCCTAATGTTTCACAATAGCTTGAATTAATTGAAATCCTTTAGGGTATATGAGGCCCGAAGTATGTCGTGTTCATGGTATAGTAGGAAATAATTAGCTCTGTAGTGAAGAGACACTCCCAATTAAATCTTTATGGGAAAACGATTCTGAAATTAGCTTTAAGAAAATTGAATGGAAGCGGATCATAGGAAAAATGTAATACTCATGCATAGTATTAACAAGGATATTTTGTATCTAAACATGGAACTATGTTATCTCCCTTAGACTCAGAATATAATTTGTGTGACATATTAGAGAAAGTTCAGTCTCTACAAGATGAGCTAAAAAGAGCATGGAAAACATATTTTTTGTCACAATAGGAAGTAATGTTTACAGCAATAGCCAATGTCTTACAGATTCATAAGTAAATCTTAATAGAAGCAATTATGAATGCAAGATAGTATCATTGACTGCATATAAGACAGACTGATACAAAATTCTGGCTTGTTTTCAGTTCAGTTCAGTTCAGTCGCTCGGTCGTGTCCTGGTTGGATCTCCTTGGAGTCCAAGGGACTCTCAAGAGTCTTCTCCAACACCACAGTTCAAAAGCATCAATTCTTGGGCACTCAGCTTTCACAGTCCCATTCTCACATCCATACATGAGTACTGGAAAAACATAGACTTGACCTTTTTTGGCAAAGTAACGTCTCTGCTTTTCAATATGCTATCTAGGTTGGTCATAACTTTACTTCCAAGGAGTAAGCATCTTTTAATTTCATGGCTGCAGTCACCATCTGAAGTGATTTGGTATAATTGACATATATAGCACTGTATGGGTTTAGGTGTACAGCAAAATGACTTAGCTTATATATATTGTGAAATGAGTACCATAATATATTTAGCTAACATCAGAAATATCTTAATTGCTCAATTCTAGATTTGTTTCCAAATGTCTGTCATTAACTTTATTTAGCTGGTACACTGTTTTCTGGACCACAAGAAAAGTACTGCATAAGATCCTATATTTCTAAATTGGTAAAATTTATACAATAAAACTGTCTAGAATGCAAGTAAAACAGGATTTTTTTTTAATCTGAAGAAATTGTATGTCTTTGAATACCCCATTTTTAACTTTTTATTTTATACTGAAGTATTGTTGATTAGCAGTGTTATGATAGTTTCAGGTGTATAGCAAAGTGATACAGTTATACATATATATATATATATGTACCTGTGGTGTAGAGAAGACTCTTGAGAGTCCCTTGGACTCCAAGGAGATCCAACCAGTCCATTCTAAAGGAGATCAGCCCTGGGTGTTCTTTGGAAGGAATGATGCTAAAGCTGAAACTCCAGTACTTTGGCCACCTCATGCGAAGGGTTGACTCATTGGAAAAGACTCTGATGCTGGGATGGATTGGGGGCAGGAGGAGAAGGGGATGACAGAGGATGAGATGGCTGGATGGTATCACCGACTCAATGGATGTGAGTCTGAGTGAACTCTGGGAGTTGGTGATGGACAGGAAGGCCTGGTGTGCTGTGATTCATGGGGTCACAAAGAGTTGGACATGACTGAGTGACTGAACTGAAATGATACTTTTTCAAATTCTTTTCCCATTTAAGTCATTATTTACATAATATTGAGCTGAATTCCTTGTGCTATACAGTAGGTGCTTTTTGGTTATCCATTTTAAATATAGCAGTGGGTGCATGGCAATGCCATACTCCCTAATCATGTCTTCCACCTACCTGTCCCCATTGGAAACTGTAAGTTCATTTTATAAGTTTTTGAGTCTGTTTCTGTTTTGTAAACAAGTTCATTTCTATCATTTCTTTAGATTCTGCATACAAGTGATATCACCTATTTCTCTTTTTCTAGCTATATTCAGCATGACTGTCTCTTGGTCCATCCATGTTGCTGCAAATGGAACTATTTTATTCTTTTTAATAGCTGAGTAATATTCCATTGCATAAATGTACCACGTCTTCATTATCCATTCATCATCCTCTGTCAATAGATATTTAGGTTGCTTCCATGTCTTGGCTATTGGAAACAGTACTACAATGAACATTGAGGTGCATATAGCATTTCAGATCATGTTTTTTCTCTAGATAAATACCCAGGAGTGATATTGCAGGGTCATGTAGTAGCTCTACTTTTAGATTTTTAAGGAACCTCCACATTGTTCTCTGTAGGGCCTGTGCCAACATACATTCCCACCCACAGTGTACGAGGGTTCCCTTCTCTACTTATCCTCTCCAACATTTGTGGATTTTTTGATGATAGTCATTTTGACCATTGTGAGGTGATATCTCATTTTATGAATAGTTTTGATTTGTTTTTCTATAATAATTAGCATCATTTCCTAGACCACCAATGCCTCTTGAGGCAGCTGTGGCCATGTTATCCCACAGCCATCTATCTATTACAGTTCATATTACAAACAGAAATTCAGTTTACTGGGGACAAGAATTTGATAAAATCTTAAAAGATGATGCTGTTAAGATGCTGCACTAATTATGCCAGCAAATTTAGAAAACTCAGCAGTGGCCAGAAGACTGGGAAAGGTCAGTTTTCATTCCAATCCCAAAGAAAGGCAATGCTGAAGAATGTTCAAATTACCGTGTAATTGCACTCATTTCATATGCCAGCAAGATTATGCTCTAAATCCTTCAAGCTAGGCTTCAATAGTAAATGAATGAAAACTTCCAGATATATAAGGTGAATTTAGAGAAGGCAGAGTAACCTGGGATCAAATTGCCAACATCTGTTGGATCATAGAAAAAGCAACAGGATTCCAGAAAAACATCTGCTTCTGCTACATTGAATATGTCAAAGCCTTTGACTGTATGCATCACAACAAACTGTGGAGAACTGTTAAAGAGATGGGAATAACAGACTACCTTATCAGCCTCCTGAGAAAAGGTCAGTTTTCATTCCAATTCCAAAGAAAGGCAATGCAAAAGAACGCTCAAACTACCGTACAATTGCATTTATTTCACATGCTAGTAAAGTAATGCTCAAAATTCTCCAAGCCAGACTTCAGCAATACGTGAACTGTGAAATCCCTGATGTTCAAGCTGGTTTTAGAAAAGGCAGAGGAACCAGAGATCAAATTGCCAACATCTGCTGGATCATGGAAAAAGCAAGAGAGTTCCAGAAAAACATCTATTTCTGCTTTCTTGACTATGCCAAAGCCTTTGACTGTGTGGATCACAATAAACTGTGGAAAATTCTGACAGAGGTGGGAATACCAGACCACCTGACCTGCCTCTTGAGAAATCTGTATGCAGGTCAGGAAGCAACAGTTAGAGCTGGACATGGAAGGACAGACTGGTTCCAAATAGGAAAAGGAGTACGTCAAGGCTGTATATTGTCACCCTGCTTATTTAACTTCTATGCAAAGTACATCCTGAGAAATGCTGGACTGGAAGAAACACAAGCTGGAATCAAGATTGCCGGGAGAAATATCAATAACCTAAGATAATGCAGATGACACCACGCTTATGGCAGAAAGTGAAGAGGAACTAAAAAGCCTCTTGATGAAAGTGAAAGGGGAAAGCGAAAAAGTTGGCTTAAAGCTCAACATTCAGAAAACTAAGATCATGGCATCTGGTCCCATCACTTCATGGGAAATAGATGGGGAAACAGTAGAAACAGTGTCAGACTTTATTTTTTTGGGCTCTAAAATCACTGCAGATGGTGACTGCAGCCAGGAAATTAAAAGACGCTTACTCCTTGGAAGGAAAGTTATGACCAACCTAGATAGTATATTCAAAAGCAGAGACATTACTTTGCCGACTAACATCCGTCTAATCAAGGCTATGGTTTTTCCTGTGGTCATGTATAGATGTGAGAGTTGGACTGTGAAGAAGGCTGAGTGCTGAAGAATTGATGCTTTTGAACTGTGGTGTTGGAGAAGACTCTTGAGAGTCCCTTGGACTGCAAGGAGATCCAACCAGTCCATTCTGAAGGAGATCAACCCTGGGATTTCTTTGGAAGGAATGATGCTAAAGCTGAGGCTCCAGTACTTTGGCCACCTCATGCGAAGAGTTGACTCATTGGAAAAGACTCTGATGCTGGGATGGATTGGGGGCAGGAGGAGAAGGGGTCAACCGAGGATGAGATGGCTGGATGGCATCACGGACTCGATGGACGTGAGTCTGAGTGAACTCCGGGAGTTGGTGATGGACAGGGCGGCCTGGTGTGCTGCGATTCATGGGGTCGCAGAGTCGGACACGACTGAGGGACTGAACTGAACTGAACTGAGAAACCTATATACAAGACAAGGAACAAAGGTTAGAAACAGACACAGAACAACTGACTGGTTCAAAATCGGAAAAGGAGTACATCAAGGCTGTATATGCTCACCCTGCTTATTTAATTTGAGAAGACCATGCAAAATGCCAGGCTGGATGAATCACAAGCTGAAATCAAGATTGTCCAGATAAATATCAACAACCTCAGATATGCAGATGATACCACTTTAATGGTAAAAAGTGAAGGAACTGAAGAGCCTTTTTATGATGATGAAATAAGAGAGAGAAAAAGCTGGCCTAAAACTTAATATTTCAAAAAACTAAGATTATGCCATCTGGTCCTATCACTTCATGGCAAATAGATGGGGAAAATGTGGAAACAGCTCAGATTTCATTTTCTTGGACCTCAAAATCACTGTGGATGGTGACTGCAGCCACAAAATTAAAAGACACTTGCTCCTTGGAAGAAAAGCTATGACAAACCTAGACTGGATATTAAAAAGCAGAGATAGCACTTTGCTGACAAAGGTCCATCTAGTCATATTCTGATGTTGAAGCTGGAACTCCAATACTTTGACCACCTGATGCAAAGAGCTGACTCATTTGAAAGACCCTGATGCTGGGAAGGATTGAGGGAAGGAGGAGAAGGGGACGACAGAGGATAAGATGGTTGGATAGCATCACTGACTCAATGGACATGAGTTTGGGTGAACTCCGGGAGTTGGTGATGGATAGGTGGGCCTGGTATGCTGCAATTCATGAGGTTGCAGAGTTGGACACGACTGAACAATTGAACTGAACTGAACTGAGTCATATTCAGAGCTATTATTTTTCCAGTAGTGGTGTATGGATGTGAGAGTTGGACCATAAAGAAGGCTGAGTGCCAAAGAATTGATGCCTTTGAATTGTGGTGCTGGAGAAGACTCTTGAGAGTCCCTTGGACAGCAAGGAGATCAAACCAGTCAATCCTAAAGGAAATCAACCCTGAATATTCATTGGAAGGACTAATGCTGAAGCTGAAGCTCCAATACTTTGGCCACCTGATGCGAAGAACTCACTCACTGGGAAAGACCCTGATGCTGGGAAAGATTGAAGGTGAGAAGAGAATGGGGTGACAGAGGATGAGATGGTTGGATGGCATCATTGACTCAGTAGACAAACTCAGTTGGGCAAACTCTGAGAGATAGTGAAGGACAGACAAGCCTGGTGTGCATCAGTTCATGGGGTCTCAAAGATTTGGACACAACTTAGCTACTGAAAAACAACAATAATTAGTGATGTTGGACATCTTTTCATGTGCCTCTTGGCCATTTGTATGTCTTTGTGGCAATGTTTATTTAGGTTTTCTGCCCATTTTTTGATTGGGTTGTTTGTTTTGATGATATTAAGCCACATGATCTGTTTGTAGATTTTGGAGACTAATCACTTGCACAGAAAGAAAACCATAGACAAAATTAAAAGACAACCCACAGCTTGGGAGAAAATATTTGCTAATGATGTGAATACCCAAATTCTTTTATTGTCTTGTCTTGGAAGTTCTAATATGAAAACATTTATTTTTCTTTTATTTGCAACAATATTTAAATAATATTGTTTCAGAGTATAAAATGTTTCTATAATTCTTGATGTAATTGAAATATTCTAGGTTGGATGATAAGAGATGCTGCTGCTGCTGCTGCTAAGTCACTTCAGTTGTGTCCGACTCTGTGCGATCCCATAAGCGGCAGCCCACCAGGCTCGCCTGTCCCTGGGATTCTCCAGGCAAGAACACTGGAGTGGGTTGCCATTGCCTTCTCCAATGCAGGAAAGAGAAAAGTGAAAGTGAAGTCACTCAGTCGTGCCCCACTCTTAGCGACCCCATGGACTGCAGCCCACCAGGCTCCTCCGTCCATGGGATTTTCCAGGCAAGAGTACTGGAGTGGGGTGCCAATGGGGGAATTCCAGCTGTATAAATAAGAAAACTTTGATTCAGAGAGGTTAAATAATTAGCCAAACTCAAAAAGTCTGGTTGCTAGTTAATTACACCTTTGCAACAAAATTGAATTCCATACTTTTAATGTTAAGTTTCTAGTTTGTACGTGGAACCAAAATGCGTCTAATGGGTAGCTGCTTGCTTGTAATGATCCATCCTTGGACAAATGTTCAGTGTACAATGAATAGAAACACTTTGAGGACATTTATGCTCATGCTGAGGTGCCACTTTAAATGTTTTCCTGAATCATTATTGACATTCAATTATCTTGTGGAAAGTTTGTGGCCTCCAGGTTTTTGCTATAATATTCAAATTATAATTTACATAGTACTTCCAGTGATTGGGAAGGAAACTGCAGTGTTATTCATATGCAGAATTTTAGTCCTTGATGAGTAAGCTATTATGTATAAAATAAGCATTTTAAGCAAATTGATTTTCTGTGTAGAGCTTTAGCACAAAAAGACATCTCTGCACAAAAATCACAATCAATATTTCTAAACAAAGCTAAATTGAATCATGTCACTGATTTAATATTATAATAGCTTTAATGTAAGACAAATAATAAACTTGTTTTGAAATCTTTTTTGTTGGTTGTTCTAATTTCAATAATAATCAATGCACATTTCAGGCTTCCCAGGTGGCAAAGTGGTAAAGAATCTTGCTGCCAACTCAGGAAACACAAGAGAGGCAGGTTAAATCCCTGGGTAGGAAATAACAATCCATACTAGAATTCTTACCTGGGAAATTCCATGGACAGAGGAGCCTGGCGTGCTACAGTCCAAGGTGTTGCAAAGAGTCAAACAGGACTGAACTCCAGAGCACACACACAAGCCCACACAATGCATACTTCATTTTACAACTCTTACTGTTGACAGCAAAACCTTAACTAGAATTTACAATGGGGGAAGCACATGTCACCAAAGGCAATATATCTGACATGCCTTGTCATCTATTTAACCAAAACACTGGTAAAACTAAACTCTTATGATAATTAAACTCTGATTTTATGGATGCCACACGAAAGAATGAAAATGAACAAAGTAATTCCTGCTACTATGGAGCAGTTGAGGACAATGTTTCAATAATTTATGTTAGTGCATTAAATTATGACAATAATATTTTTAATGTAGAAGGTGTGAAATCTCCAAAGAGAAAGGACTATTAGGGAATTCAACTGATTATTCTGACAATTCAAGCTTAAAATGCATATATGTTCCAATAACAGAAAAATCTGGGGAGAGAGTGACTGCTGTGAATAATTAGCTGAAGAAGGAAAGGAAAGTAGCACTTCTTAGGTACCCTCTCTGTGCCAGGCAGTGTATACATGTTATCCCACACATTCATCAAACTAATAAAACAAGTATTTTTAAACTCCTACTATGCTAGAATTCAGATATTTAATGATGGGCCAGGAAGATATAGTTTATGTCCTTATGGAGCTTACAATAAACTTGCAATGAGCATCTGAGTGGCCTGATTTATGATTGAGAAAACAAGAGCCCAGAGAAGTGAAACAGCAAGTTCCAAGTCACAATTTTAGGAAGTGGCAAGAGTAGGATCCAAACTCAAGACTGTCTGTCTTCAAAGCCTGACACATTTCATGCCATAGGGCCATGAACTAATTCATGTGACTAGCAAGCATGTGTTCAACTATATAATAACAAGCATGCTCATGTCTATTTACATGGCAGATACCCAGCCCTCTGGATTTCTTAGGTTTAAAAAAAACACAGTTTATTTTTCAAATCTTGGCAGGTGCTTACGTCTGGGCCTGAATACATTTCATTACATTTCACTGTCACATATAAAAGCTTTTTTAAAACTGTAAGTTGCACATATTTTTGAAAATTAATTTAATAAAATATTCACTGAAAACAAAGATTAATTACTCCAGGTTTGTCAGCCAACACAACTGAAAGATGACTGTGGCTTTCTTTTTTGAAACAGTTGTTACTCAGACACAAATTATGATGTGTTTTTGGAAGCAGACAATTCCTAAATTCATATTAACTGCTTCATAAATCATAGGCGAACTGAAAAATTAATGAAAACACTCTAACATGTAGATGTGTGTAAGAGTGGGAAAACCTGAGGCTAAAAGCTGAATACAACTCTCAAGCTTTTCATTTCTACAAAAATTAGTTAACCTTACCATTTATTATACTAGGAAATAAATTTCAGAAAGAAATTTCTGAAATATTTAGAATTTGTAGTCAACAAAATTGCATAATTATCTCCTTTTTAAATAACTAGTTTGAAAATATTTAAGCATGTAGAAATAACTGAAATATTTATTATTATTTCTCATAGAAAGTTATATAATCAAATATCCCTTTTTAAAATGACTTAAAAATTTTTGCATGTAGATTATATTGAATTTAGGTTTGGAAGATGAGTGTTTTAAGGATATGTGGGTGATACAATTTGTAGTCTCTGATCACTTCAACTGCAAAGACTGATTTCCTCTCTGCAGTACATGATCCTAACTAACATATTTGTACAGCTATTTATTGGCCTTTACTATGTACCAGACATTATTTCAGGTCCTTGGGACATATTAGTGAACAAAACAAGGAAAAAACAAAAAACAAAAAACCCTGCCCTCATAATGCTTGTTTATTCCTATTCTTTTCCGGTTTCTGCAAATTTACTATTTCCTGATTCCTTTGAATACTCCTTAAATGCTCATGTTCTCTGAGGCTTTATGAACTTTCTTCTCTATATATACTATTTCCCTGTATAACATCTTTGGCTTCAAGTATCTCCTGTAAGTTGCTGCAAAATCTGTATGTTCCTACCTTTGGCCTCATTCCTGTGTTCCGGTTCCATGAGTCCAAGTGCTTACACAAGTCCACCTGGAAATCTCACAGTCGTTTTACACGTAACCTCTGTGTGTGTGTCTTTGCTCAGTCATGTCCAACTCTTTAGACTGCATGGAGTGTAGAATGTCAGGCTCCTCTGTCCATGGAATTTTCCCAGGCAAGAATATTGGAGCAAGTTGCTATTCCCTTCTCCAGGGGATCTTCCCCACCCAGGGATTGAACCTGCATCTCTTGCATCTCCTGCATTGGCAAGTGGGTTCTTTACCAGTCCTGAATTAAAGCACTACTTCCTTCAAGTTCCCTTCAAAGGAAACGTTTTCTTAGTGGCCCCTTTCTCCTCTGTTAATATCATCACTGACCAGGAAGTCACCAGTTTAAATGTCTGTAGCCTAAGTGATTAACAGCTCAGATTTCTAGACTCAGACAGCCTGTGTTTCTATCCTAATTTTGCCAATAATTAGCTTAGTAATATTGGCAACTGACTTAACCTATTGGAACCCTAATTTGCATATCTGTATCTAGAGAATTAAGGGTGCTAGGAAGATTGACAGAGGTGATGTGTGTACAGGTCTAGCCCTTAGTAAGATCTTTATAAAAGAAGCTATTTCTGTTAGTTTTTCTTTCATTATCATACATTTATGACTAACTACTTCAGTCATTTCAAAGTGTGTTGGCAAAGTCTTGGGATGTTGCTAAGCTTCTTGGGGGC
Source organism: Budorcas taxicolor (assembly GCF_023091745.1). Lineage (NCBI taxonomy): Eukaryota > Metazoa > Chordata > Mammalia > Artiodactyla > Bovidae > Budorcas > Budorcas taxicolor. The sequence continues at coordinate 63,182,869 of NC_068912.1, forward strand.
TTCTTCTGCTTGAATGGGTCCAAGCACATGCTTCCAGCTGCCCTCTAAGGTAACTTCAGCCAGAGTCCCTCTGATGTTAGATGATTTATTTAATAAGTTTTGCATTTTGATTGAAATGGATTCATCGTAGTTTTACAAACCAACAGATGCTCCTTTTTTATTCTCTTCAAATCTACTTTTTCAAACCTACTTCAAATCTACTTTTTCAAATCCCATACTTGAAGAGCCAAATTTTCCACTTGGCACTGAATCTTTCCTTATTTCAATCCTTTAAATGTGCGATTTGGCTCAGAACCCTTACCCTGCAGAATGAATTCTCCTGAGAAAATGTAGTGAAGGATAGACATGTCATGGGATGTAAAAAGGGATGTAGTGATTGCTCTCCCTTGTACTGCTACAGTTAGATCAAGTTAGAGTCACTCCATTAATTAAGAGGAGGCCTTAACGCATTGCACACATTTGCAAAGCTACTGGTCTCCAACTGAAAAGCACATTTCAAAAAAATGAAATAAAACTGTCTGTGTAAAGAACCAGCCAAGAATAATAATTAGCTTTTGGACATATCAGTTTCTAATGAAAGTGTTATTTATTTTGAAATGCTAATGTCATGTGTATTAAATTAAACCCTCCAAGTTTATTTCTAGCATGCTTGTTATATCTCTCCTTGCAAAAATAGTGTATACAGAGCCAAAACTTACATGGCACATTGAACATGAATTCATAGAGAGATATGTTTAATAACTAAAATGAGTTATAGACAATGAGCAACTGAAGTGTATATATATATATATATATATATACACACTACAAATTTTAGTTTTAAAAATGTAGATGTGCAAAATTGAGTTTTCATTGTTTTTCTATTACTTAACATAATTTATACATTGAACCCCTATTTCCAACTCAGTCAAGTTTCCACCAAGTAAACTCAAAACTAGTATTACTTAATCTCCTCTGGTTTTTATTTTCACTCATCAGATGATATCTGCATTAGGTCTGAGTGTAATCCACAGGATTTAGATAGGTTATGTATGGTGAAAATGCAGGCATCTCCTTGACCATGAGCAACTTTTATTGTGTTCTAGACTTGGCAGAGATGTAAGTCATGATGGTCAGGTCTTTGATCACTGGTTTCATTTCCTAAAGCATGAACTTACTTCCATCCACAGTTGATTTTGGCCCTGGCTCCTATAATCCATACACTGACAGTTCCCCAGCAACCACAAAGAGACTTTGTCTTGTCTGGCATCCTTTTCTCAGCTACTTTGGTCTCAACTGGCTCTCTAAAAGGCCTGTAAAACATTGAGAAAAAATACAGACATTTTTCTGGAACATGGGAAATCGTTTCAGGTTCTTTTTTCCTAGACACATTCCTCCGTGTTTTCTACTTTTCCTGACAACTCGTTAGTACAGGGACTCTCTCCCTGACTCTCTTGCTTTTATTATTCCTCAGGTGCAGATAGAGTTTATTGCACCCTAGTCCATAGTATATTATCATTACTGGTCCATGCAAAGCTTTTCTGTGTAATATTGACTTTTCTCTATTATTTCTGACCCCATCATTTCTTGTATGTTCAAGTTATCATAAAACTTAGAGTTTTATTTTCTATCTACCTCATAGTATATATCCACCACATTGTATTAGGCTGAATTATAAGAAACTGTTATTTTCATATAGTAAAAATGGTCAGATATTAGCAGCTTCATGTCAACTTAACTCATCCACTTATCTAGTGATGGACAACTAGGTTGTGGCCAGTTTCCTGCAACCACAAGCAATAAACGCATTGGTTATCATGACTGTGTATCTGGTATATATGCCCAGGTGTGAGACTGTTGGGTAGTGCTGCAGATCGTTCTCCAAAGTGGCTATATTACCACGTGCCTTCTCTGGAGGTTGCAGTGCTGTCTCAGACATCACCAGGGTGGTAAGAAATAAATCCCACTGCCTTTAGACCTCTCCAAACCTGTTTGGTGTGTTTTCCCCTCCATCTAAACCAGGGCTCAGCCAAAAGAGGGTGCTTTTTTCCTCTTGATGGAAGGAGGCACGTGGACTGGCAACAATAACACAAAAAAGACCCTGGTTAATAAGCCTAGATTATATCACATATTATATATGTACCTTCATTTAGAAGTCCTTCAGTTCTAATTGTCAAAATCCTTACTTGAATTGTTTTAGTCAAAAAGTGGTTGGATGTCTGGACCAAAAAGAGCATAGATGCATTAAGAATCAAAAATATTAGAATTTCAAAAGGTAACACGACTTTTCCTTCTCTGCTGCTAACTCACTTCAGTTGTGTCCGATTCTGTGTGACCCCATAGATGGCAGCCCACCAGGCTCCCCCATCCCTAGGATTCTCCAGGCAAGAACACTGGAGTGGGTTGCCATTTCCTTCTCCAGTACATGAAAGTGAAAAGTGAAAGTGAAGTCGCTCAGTCATGTCCGACCCTCAGCGACCCCATGGACTTTGACTGCAGCCTACCATGCTCCTCCGTCCATGGGATTTTCCAGGCAAGAGTACTGGAGTGGAGTGCCATTGCCTTCTCCGTAGTCCTTGTTATTTTCTGCCTGTCAGTTTAGTTCTCTCTTACTATAGATCAGCTCTTACTATATAGTGAAAAACACCATGGTTGACAGCTTCTGAGTTTTGTCACCTGAGAGAGATTACCTCTGTCACTCAGATTTATTTAGAAAAATGCTATGGGAGTTCCCTGATAGTCCTGGCTTAGATAGCACTCATTTCTGGATCACTCAACTTTACAGGGTAGTTGTAGGGTTGTGTACAAACATGGTAGTTTGGAGGGGGTCATGTGAATGGCGGAAGTTCCAGGAGGCAGGACAGAGGGTTACATAGATGCTCATGAAGAAGCAGCAGTGTAAGCAGTATATCATATGCGCTCCTAATGGCTGAGGTCATCACTGGCAATGACAATTCTGCCTATGCTTCTCTATGCTTCTCTTGTTTTCCCTAACCACAACTGTGGAGCTTCTTGGAGAAACTTTTCTGGACTCCTAATACAGTGTCAAAACAGCATCAGGCCATAATATGAGACCTCTGTTTCTCTTGACTTTGCTGCTGCACAAACCATTATTAAAAAGAAGATCCATGGAAGCAATTTATACCCCAGAGCTTTTCAGAAGAGTTAATACAATGGCTGTGCATGTCAGAAATGATTTTCTTTAGGATGTCAGAGGAGTATTCATTTTACAATAAACAGATGAACTTTAAACTGGATAAATCCTACTAATTTTGATATGAAATATACTTATCCCCAAGTCAGACTTGGATGGGACAGTGACTAAGAGGATAAGGCAGTCATCAAACAGCAAGGACCACACAGCTTCAATTCCTGCCTATGGGTAATAAGACAGGTGTATAAAAGAACTGTATACTTTTCTGTATGTCTTTTTTTTTTTTTCTGTCTCTCAGGTTCTCTTTTTATGTGGCTCAGAATAACCTCCTGTGGCCAATTGTGGGTTGAAGATAATTAGCCTTTAATTATCACCAGTTATATTTTCACCTGTTCGGCTTGCAAATTCCCAGAACTTCTAGTTTTCCAATTAGCATATTCATCTTCCAACAAGCAAGTATGGAGAAATAGCCTTTCCCTTTGGGAACTAACCCCTTCCCCACTAACCTTTTGTGTTATATTTTAGCTAGTATAAGAACACCCTTGAGAGGATCGACTTATTTTTATTTGTAATATCTATCTGCAGAATCTCAGATCAAATGCGTGCTCTCAGTGCAGGAGCTACATCCAGGTAGACTCTGGGAATACCGTCTCTGGGGAGATCAGAATAATGAATATGACTCGAGAGAACAGAAGAATTAAAATTCACTCAAATAGGCAAAACCTTATTTGCAATCTAAAGAAGAGTTTCCTTTTCTGTTTTCTTTCTTTTTTGGTTGCATATGGGTAAAAGTCAAGAGCAAAACATTGGAGTAGGAAAAGAATTCTGATTTAGAATATTTTCTATTTTCTATCGTGGTACTATGTCATTTGAGCAAGAGATAGAAAGGAAATTCAGTTCACACTAAGGAAGGTGACTATGGCATAAGCTTGGAAGAATTAAATTAAAATTTTTTTATATCTATCTATATATATAAAAAAAATTCCATAGCGTTAACAAGAACTTGTTAGAAATAAGCTGGTAAGTTTACAACAGTCACCAATCCTCCAAAAGCATACTTTAACAGAAAAAAGGGATAATTTGCTTCAGATATTTTGAAGGTCTACATCTTTTTATCACATGGTATCATATATCCTTATAAGAAAACTATATAGAAAACTTCTGAAAGGCTGCTCTGGGAATACAATGTCATTAGCATGCAAATCATTTATCAAGATGCAAATAATTTAATGACAATTTGACCAGGTCTCCAGAGTAAATAATTTCCATTTCCATTACTGTATATGATACAAACACCCATAATATTTTTCTTGAAAATTATAGTCCTTATTTAGTACATTTCAATCTGACTACAGATTTTGTTTCATTAATCCTCATTTTCAAGCAGGTAAGTGAAAGAGATTATTTCACCAACTCACAGACAAAGAAATAGAAGACTGAGGGTCAGCCTCATCATAGAATGAGTTTAATATATATCAATGTCCATGGTTTCTAAGCTTCTGATTTGGCTTGCTTTTCACTAGCTCTTCTTCATGTGAATTTTAATCAACTTGTTATACATTATTTCAATTATGGAAATTAAAAAAAGTTAATATTCTATTTGGCCCAGTATCAAATAATGTAGTCTTAAAATTTAGCATAAATATATAAACAAACCTCAGACCTTGCAGTATACAAGTCATGATACAAATATCTTGAGAAAATTTGCTACATGGAGTTAGGTGTTATATTCCTTTTGAAACGGCAGAATTTGCAAGTTGTGCAAAGCAAGCAGTGACATAGTTGAATCTTCCAGCTTTCAACAATTTTATTCCTAAATTATTGGGAAGGAATGATATTAAACAAAGAAGCAAAGGAGGGGGAAATGAAAAAACCCAAAAATAAGAATTGAATAACACCTATTTTAGCCAACTTGAATTACACATTATGCTCATATCACCTGTTAATCTCACATGAGCGTAATTTGCCTGTGGAAGAAAATTAGGAAGTGAAGATAGTGAATTAATATAGAGATTTATTATAATACTTACATTTGAAAAAGCTGCAAAGGAGATTGCATTTTGTAGGCCTGATGTAAAGAATCCATCTGGAATACAGGAGCCTCAGAGCTTGCAGTTTCAATCCCTGGGTCCAGAAGATCCCCTGGAGGAGGGCATGGCAACCCACTCCAGTATTCTTGCCTAGAAAACCCCATGGACAGAGGAACCTTGTATACTGCAAGGTCTGAGGTTTGTTTATATATTTATACTACATTTTAAAACTACATAAGGTTGCAAAGAGTTTGAAACAATTGAAGTGATTTAATATGTAGCACACTAGTTTTCTTTAGAACTTCCTACATGGGTTATATGTACAATGATCATTGAAAAATGAGGCTTAGGGGTGCTGACCCTCCATACAGTGAAAATCTGCATATAATTTCTAGTTGGTCCTCCATATCCATGGTTCTTCTATATCCTTGGATTCAACCAATCACTATTGAAGAAAAATTCACAAATAAATAAACCCTTGTTGTTCAAAGGTCAACTGTACTTTCTATAAGTGAGAGCAGGTTTGTAGTTTACAATCACCCTGCATCATTGGTCGAGACTTTGGGCTTTGTTATATCTAATGGTGCATGTGTGTTCGGTTGTTTGGACTCTTTGAGACCCTATGAGCTGTAGCTGGACAGATTCCTCTGTCCATGAGATTCACCAGGCAAGAATACTGGAGTGAGTTGCCATTTCCTTCTCCAGGGTATCTTTCAGACCCAAGGATCGAACCAGGGTCTCCTGCAACTTCTTCCTTGGCAGGTAGATTCTTGTACCACTGAACCATGTAGGAAGCCCTCATTATATTGAATACTTCATCACAAACAGAACTAATTATTTTCGTATTTCTTCATATCCCATTGGTTGAGCCTCCAGAGGTGTTTGCTTCCCAGAAGTCAATGACTTTATGGCCTGGCACAATCTTTCCAGCGAGTCTTCAAAGCACTTGTTTCTGGGGCTTCTTTGGAAGTGATCTCATTTATCTCCTACTGCTTCAGGAAACACCTTGAAGTTCTGCAAGCAGTGATCTTTGCAAGTAGTGTCTTAGGTTTCTCTACATCTCATGCCACATTAAGTATCCAATATGTGACCTTAAGCCCTTCTGTGTCATATAGACTGCTATTTCCTGGAGTCATTAACTTCAGTGAGAGCAAGCTTGCATTTTACAACCACCCTGTATCATTGACTGCTATTTAGGATTTTATAGTGTATCTAATACTTTCTCACAAACAGGACCAATCTTTTTCTCCAATTTCAGTTGGATATCTGGGTCATCTTGCCCAGTTGACAGCAGCAAGACTTTAAGTTGGAAAAACAAAGAAAACCTGGTTTCCAGTTTCTGATTTAACAAAGGCTCATCTACTAAGAAAGAAATGGTCCTCTGGCTTAAGCACAACAGGGCAAGTTTGAAGAGACCACCATCTCACATTGAATGGAGAGTAGATAGGGACCCTTAGGCTGTTCTATACTGAAGCAACCTAAACTCAGATTTAGTTGTGAAGGACACTTTGGGTGTCCTGTAAGCCTTGGCCAGCCTTGATACCAAAGAAAGGATCCAGAGAGAGTGACAGAGACATCAACAGTTTACTGGACAGGGTATTGTACATGTTTGAAGCAAAAGGTCCTGGAGCAATACCTCACCTTGTATGGAAGATGGCAAGCAGGACACGGTAGAAATCCTCTCAAAAGAAGCTATCATTCACAGGGAGAACTGATGTCAGGTTGGCTCATCAGTTACCACGGAAACCAGCAGCTGGGGCACATCCTTCCCAGCCTCCCAGGTTAATGACCATCATGAAGGTAGATGTTTTCCTATAATAAACAAACTGGCGGAATCATTCTGGCCTAAGCATTAGAACGATCACTAGCTGAAGCAAGGGGCAAACACATTTATGTGAGTAGGGTATAAGTGAAGCTGGGACTGGTCAAGAAAGAATTGGAGAGACAATAAGACAACAGCATTCTCGAGTGGCTTGACTATATTGACGCAAACAGGGTAAGATTTAAAACACCTTTAGGAATTATATTGTTCTAGTGGAGGTGATGGAATTCCAGTTGAGCTGTTTCAAATCCTGGAAGATGATGCTGTGAAAGTGTTGCACTCAGTATGCCAGCAAATTTGGAAAACTCAGCAGTGGCCACAGGACTGGAAAAGGTCAGTTTTCATTCCAATCCCAAAGAAAGGCAATGCCAAAGAACGCTCAAACTACCGCACAATTGCACTCATCTCACATGCTAGTAAAGTAATGCTCAAGATTCTCCAAGCCAGGCTTCAGCAATACGTGAACTGTGAACTTCCTGATGTTCAACTAGCTTTTAAAAAAGGCAGAGGAGCCAGAGATCAAATTGCCAACATCCGCTGGATCATGGAAAAAGCAAGAGAGTTCCAGAAAAACATCTATTTCTGCTTTCTTGACTATGCCAAAGCCTTTGACTGTGTGGATCACAATAAACTGTGGAAAATTCTGACAGAGGTGGGAATACCAGACCACCTGACCTGGCTCTTGAGAAATCTGTATGCAGGTCAGGAAGCAACAGTTAGAACTGGACATGGAAGGACAGACTGGTTCCATATAGGAAAAGGAGTACGTCAAGGCTGTATATTGTCACCCTGCTTATTTAACTTCTATGCAGAGTACATCATGAGAAACGCTGGACTGGAAGAATCTCAGGCTGGAATCAAGATTGCCAGGAGAAATATCAATAACCTCAGATATGCAGATAACACCATGCTTATGGCAGAAAGTGAAGAGGAACTAAAAAGCCTCTTGAAGAAAGTGAAAGAGGAGAGTGAAAAAGTTGGCTTAAAGTTCAACATTCAGAAAACGAAGATCATGGCATCTGGTCCCATCACTTCATGGGAAATAGATGGGGAAACAGTAGAAACAGTGTCAGACTTTATTTTTTTGGGCTCCAAAGTCACTGCAGATGGTGACTGCAGCCATGAATTTAAAAGATGCTTACTCCTTGGAAGAAAAGTTATGACCAACCTAGATAGTATATTCAAAAGCAGAGACATTACTTTGCCAACAAAAGTCCATCTAGTCAAGGCTATGGTTTTTCCAGTAGTCATGTATGGATGTGAGAGTTGAACTGTGAAGAAGGCTGAATGCCAAAGAATTGATGCTTTTGAACTGTGGTGTTGGAGAAGACTCTTGAGAGTCCCTTGGACTGCAGGGAGATCCAACCAGTCCATTCTGAAGGAGATCAGCCCTGGGATTTTTTTGGAAAGAATGATGCTAAAGCTGAAATTTCAGTACTTTGGCCACCTCATGCGAAGAGTTGACTCACTGGAAAAGACTCTGATGCTGGGAGGGATTGGGGGCAGGAGGAGAAGGGGATGATGGAGGATGAGATGGCTGGATGGCATCACTGACTCGATGGACGTGAGTCTGAGTGAACTCTGGTTTTGGTGATGGACAGGGAGGCCTGGCGTGCTGCGATTCATGGGGTCGCAAAGAGTTGGACACGACTGAGAGACTGAACTAAAACTAAACTAAAACTAATGGGTGAGTAATCTATGAGGAAAATTAAGGAGAAGAGAAGTCAGCAAAGTGAAAGAATAATAGCAGAATGCCAAAACCAACCATGAGACAGTAAATCCTTGAATGGGAGCTCATAGATGGCACAAAAATATTTTTCTTGTTTATACATTTTTGTATCTCAATCCTGCCCCCTGTGCATGTAAACAAGAGATACTCATGAATACAATACAATGATGAAATTATAAGCAGCGAATTAATTTAGGGGAATATCTCTGTAGTATTGTATTTTGACTTGCCATACTGGCTCCCTGTCTCCCAGCAGCTGCTTTCACTTTTACACTGATGCGTATCTGTATATGTTTATGTGTAGAGTGAAATCTATCAACTATGATTGATTTCATAGTTCATCCTGAACTATGAAATAGTATCAACCTGCATCTCTTATGTCTCCTTCATTGGCAAGCCAGTTCTTTACCACTAGCACCACCTGGGAAGCCCATTTCCAGAAGCACATGCTTTTCCAATTACTGTTAGGTACCACATCTACTTTCTTTTTAATTTCCCATCCATGTTGATCTCCTTTACCTAAAATTCATGTCTCGTTTTGGGGACACTGAGGAGTTCCACTGAGGAAATGATTCTCCTGATTTGTTGTGATATATTTTTCATGTGCAGAATAACAAAAAATGTTTATTTTCTATTCTCAGAGATCAAAATTGTTGGTTAATAGGGAGATATGAGAATGTGTCCAAAAACTGACAAGAACTATAATACCATTGATAGCAGCTCCACTTTATTTATTTTATGCCAACTAGTGCACTTATTATTTATATCTATTATCTCTTTTTTTCATTGCAATATTTGTAGAAGTTAGGACTATGATTTCCTAATGGTGCATCAAGTGAAGTTGCTCAATTGTGTCCGGTTCTGCGATCCCATGGATTGTAGTCCCCAGGTTCCTCCATCAATGGAATTTTCCCGACAAGAGTCCTGGAGTGTGTTGCCATTTCATTCTCCAGGGGATCTTCTCGACCCAGGGATCAAACCCAGGTCTCCCACATTGCAGGCAGACGCTTTACCATCTGAGCCACCAGGGAAGCCTGGTGCATCAAGGCAAACTCACAAAAGTAATGCAGATAACATGAAGAAAATAGAATGACATCAGTTGGTCATTTTACAAACCAATATCTCAAGATAGTTCAGTGTTGACTTAGATTGCTGTAATGACATCATGGGGCTTCCCCGGTGGCTCAGATGGTAAAGAATCTACCTGCAGTGCAGGAGACCCAGGTTTGATCCTTGGGTCAGGAAGATCCCCTGAAGAGGGAATGGCAACCCACTTCAGTATTCTTGTCTAACGAGTTCCATGTACAGAGAAGCCTGGCGGTCTACAGTCCACAGGATTGCAAAGAGTCAGATATGACTGAGCAACTAACACACACACACACACATCATATGGCTCACTGACATATCTTTGTGAAGTTAGAGTCTCAGTTGTTACTATAATAATAATAAAACACCACAGAAAATTCTGTGTGAAATAGGAAAGGATGGTGGCCATATTCTCTATCTTTGGAATCAAACTTTTGGTTCCAAAGTTAGAGGAGTTGTGCTATACCCAATAGGTACTAAGTTGTTAGGAAGTAAGTATGTATTAGGTTTTGGAACTTAACTAGTTAAGAAAAATGGAAGCAGTTAGTTGTTTCTTTTGGCCTAAGGGTGCTGTGAAGTAAGTACTAAGACACAAAGTGTGCCATGAATGAATATTTGTGTTATTATGTCAGTTAGGAATGCTTTGGCTATAAGTAACTGGATCTGAATTATGGTCATTAACCAATAAGAGGTTTTTTGGTTTTTTTTTTTTTTTTTGGTTGCTTAACTTGAAGCCTGGGTGTAAGCAGTTCAATGCTATTACAGCAGCTCAATAAAACAATAAATGACATCACTTTCTGTCATTCAATTTTGCCTTGTTCCTTAGCATGACAGCTCATGATCTCATGGGTCAAAATATATTGGCATTTGCCCAGGCATTGCATCCATGTTCAAGGCAAGGATAAAGAGAAGGCCAGCGAAATTTGTCTTGACGATAGGGGAAACAAAAGTTTTCCATGAGCTGTCAAGCAGATTTACATTTGTATTTTTTTGCCTGGGACTGTTTGCATAGCCACTCCTTGCTGCAAAGGGATGGCTGAGAGGGGAAGGAGTGGTTAGCATTTCTAGCGTCCCATGTGAAGACAGTGGGAGGATTAGAATATTGTTTATTTACTCAGCTATAGTGCCTGCCTTATTAAATACTGTCAGCTCCAGGGTTATAGTATCTTCTTTAGAAGGGGTCAGTCTTACTAATTGGTTGAACTGGAGTTAAGTTCAAATTTCCCCGTTTCTGAAGACCTTGCCTGCATGTGTGCGTTTGTGACCCTATGGACTGTAACTCTCCAAGTTTCTCTGTCCATGAGATTCTCCAGGCACAAATAATGAAGTGGGCTTGCCATGGCTTTCTCCAGAATATCTTCCCAACCCAGGGATTGAACTTGCATCTCTTATGTCTCCTTCATTGGCAGGCGGGTTCTTTACCACTAGCACCACCTGGGAAGCCCATTTCTGGAAGTTCATGCTTTTCCAAGTACTGTCAGGCACCACATCTACTTTCTTTTTAATTTCCCGTCCATGTTGATCTCCTCTGCCTAAAATTCATATCTCGTTTTGGGGACAGTGAGGAGTTCCACAGAGGTGAAGAAAGAGCTACTTTAGGTAAGAGCACCGACCCTGAGAGCCAAGCAAAAGAATTTCAGTTTTCTAGAACAGAGAAGAGGAAGAGGTGTTTCTGAAGTGAAAGATGGGGTAACAAAGTCAGCATGCAAGAACAGTCAGGAAGCAACAGTCTGAGTTTGTCATAAATATGTGGACACTGTTATATCATTTCTTTGACACTCTCCTGGCACACCACTGTGCCTGAATTCCTCAAGTGCTTTGTTACTCCACTGGCAAAAATGTGAGATTAATATGATGAATTTTTGTTTCCTTTTCTCTGTGATTAGGCTACAAAACATTTCTTTAAATGTCTTCTATGAATTAAAACCATAATGACAAAATATGTTTTACTGCTTGGGGCTTTTTTTAAAAATAGATATCTCTAATCTGGTTGCTCACAGACAAAGATGATGTGGAAATGGAAAATGATTCTCTTAGGATTCTTCCCATAAGAATCTGAGGCATAGAATTCACAAGAAATAAGGGAGAAGTGAAAACAGTGGAGACCTGATAAAAACAAAAACATTTTTGTTACCAACTTCTGAGCAATGTTTCATTCCAAATATAGTGACATTAGACTCGCATCAAACGTAGGATGTGGAATTGCACTTGTTCAAGTATTTCATTTGGCAGCAGCACAGAGGAGAACATAATTTGCCAAGAAATGCTTCACTCTGTCTCCCTTAGTAAATGGAGAATTCATTTTCAATAAGAAGCTATACAGGAAATCTATTCATTTGGTTCCTCTTAGGAATCTACGCTAATTTTCATTACATGTCCTTCTTGCTCCAGGTTTTAAATTCATTAATGAAAATTTGATAAACTATAAAAATTGGAAAAACAAAGATGTTTTTGTATTATATCAATAATGTGAAGAGACCTGCATTTTTCCAGTGAAGAACTAAGGGTCTTGTGACTTATGATTCTTTCTACTTTAAGGAAAAACATTCAGACCACATGTGATAATATAACAATATCATAAATTTCCTATGCAAAGGAGAAATCCATTATTCTTAACCCTTCTAAGTAATAGTCTTTATTAAATAATCCCTATGACTCTAGGTTGTACTGTGCAGTGATTGGTCAATTGATTTCACTAATAAAACTGGTAAAACAATACATTTACTTTAAAAATATATATTAATTAAAGATAATGATTTTTAAATGCACGACATAGTGATTATACACAGTCATGCTGCTTTGGAAAAATGCAAATTTATTGCCTTCAAATTTATAATCACTGAAATTTATTTTCACAGCATCATATTGCCTAGCAGCACCTAGCAAGAGAGTTAATCCCACTTTTGTATACACAAAAGGCCAATATACACACCTTGACAAAGAATGGAGTATCTGTGAGTAAAGATATTTCTTCTAAGAGACAAAGACCAACATTGCTTATACTCAGAATTGGCCATTTTGGTAACTGGCACCAGATGATACATGCTGCCTTCTATTTTAAGGGCTGAAAGCAAGAATTGAAATAAAGGCTACCCATTAAATTAAATTATTAAAAGACTCATTACATGTTTTAGAAAGCACATTCAGTAGGAATGATTCTCCAAATTTACAGTCTTTGCAATTCATTCATTCAATTTTTGTGTGTTTACTTTAAACCAAATAACATAAAACTTGTTGAACAGATCATTATGAGGAAGATTGACATAATCTCTGTCCTAAGCTTACAGTAGAGTAAAAGGAATGGAATGTAAAAAATATTCCAAAAAAGTCAAGCCTGGGTAAGTTGGATAACATAAAAAACAGACAACGACATAATCTAGAGGGGCTTGTGGGGTCAGCAGAACCTTTTCATATGAAAACAGAAGTCTGAGTCAGGAGTTAGCCAACTGAAGTGTGGGGTGGGGTGTGCGTGTGTGTGTGTGTATGTATGTGTGAGGTAGGAGAATTTGGGTCGAAGTGAGAAGAAAAGAACGTGTATGCCAACTCATGAACATGCTGATTGACATGCTGATAAAACTAGACCGAGAGGACATTATTTGGCTTTTAAAATAATTCAATTTAGAGCTGGATATGACTGACAGTCATGTGATAACTAGAAATAAATTCTGATGAATTAGATATAAAAGGCAAGAAGAAGTATTAAACCTTAGTTTTTTACTCAACTAACTCAGCCGGGCTCATCAGTGATACAGAAGACACAGGAAGGGAAGTTGAAGATTGGGTGAGATGGATGGCTGAATTTAGAAGCCTAGAAGATATACGAGTAGAAGGACACTTGTCATAGGTTATATGTTTCTGGAGCTCAGAAGAGATGTTTGGACTGGATTGAACATCTGGGAGTTGTCAATGTATAGACCAGCTAGTATGTGATGATCTCATATTACAGATGGGATATTTCAGAGAGGGTATGTAGATTAGCAAAATCTATAGGCCAATCTCGATAAGCATGAACATTTAAAAGATCTAATAAGAAACTGATGAAAGTGAAAGAGGAGAGTGAAAAAGTTGGCTTAAAGCTTAACATTCAGAAAACTAAGATCATGGCATCCGGTCCTATCACTTCATGGCAAATAGATGGGGAAACAGTGAAACAGCGGCTGACTTTATTTTTCTGGGCTCCAAAATCACTGTAGATTGTGATTGCAGCCATGAAATTAAAAGACGCTTACTCCTTGGAAGGAAAGTAATGACCAACCTAGACAGCATATTGAAAGTGGAGATATTACTTTGCCAACAAAGGTCCGTCTAGTCAAGGCTATGGTTTTTCCAGGGGTCATGTATGGGTGTGAGAGTTGGACAATAAAGAAAGCTGAGTGCCAAAGAATTGATGCTATTGAACTGTGGTGTTGGAGAAGACTCTTGAGAGTTCCTTGGACTGCAAGGAGATCCAACCAGTCCATCCTAAAGATTAGTCCTTGGTGTTCATTGGTAGGACTGATTTTGAAGCTGAAACTCCAGTACTTGGGCCACCTGATGCGAAAAGCTGACTCATTTGAAAAGACCCTGATGCTGGGAAAGATCGAGGGCAGGAAGAGAAGGGGATGACAGAGGATGAGATGGTTGGATGGCATCACCAACTCAATGGACATGGGTTTGGGTGGACTCTGGGAGTTGATGATGGACAAGGAGGCCTGGCCTGCTGTGGTTCATGGGGTCACAAAGAGTCAGACATGACTGAGCGACTGAACTGAACTGAACATTATTAAGAAACTGAAACATATTAAGGAGACCAAGTTGCAGTGGTTAAAAAGATCATTTTTTAAGTGTCATGAAATATAGTAGATAAACTTGCTTTGCAAAGGCCAGATAGTAAATATTTTAGGCTCTGTGAGCCATCTGCTCTCTGTCCCAACTCAGTTCTGTCATAGACTCTGAGCGGTCATGGACAATACATAGACAAATGATTATTGCTCTGTTCCAATCAACCTTTGTTTATGAAAACAGGTGATGGACTAAGTTTAGCTTGTGGGCCATAGTTTGCCCACATAAGAACATGACATCTGGTCCCATCACTTCATGGCAAATAGATGGGGCAACAATGGAAACAGTGAAAGACTTTATTTGGGGGTGGGGGGCTCGAAAGTCACTGCAGTTGGTGACTACAGCCATGAAATGAAAAGACACTTGCTCCTTGGAAGAAAGCTGTGCCCAACCTAGACAGCATATTAGAAAGCAGAGACATTACTTTGCCAACAAAGATCTGACTAGTCAAAGCTAGTCAAAGTTTTTCCAGTAGTCATGTATGGAGGTAAGAGTTGGACTATAAAGAAAGCTGAGTGCCAAAGAATTGATTCTTTTGAACTGTGGAGTTAGAGAAGACTCTTGAATACCTTGGACTTCAAGGAGATCCAACCAGTCCATCCTAAAGGAAATCAGTCCTGAATATTCATTGAAAGGACTGATGCTGAAACTGAAACTCTAATACTTTGGCCACCTGATGTAAAGAACTGACTCATTGGAAAAGACCCTGATGCTACAAAAGATTGAAGGCAGGAAGAGAAGGGGACAACAGAGGATGAGATGGTTGGATGGCATCACCGGCTCAATGGACAAGAGTTTGAGCAGGCTCCAGGAGTTGGTGATGGGCAGGGAAGTCTGGTGTGCTGAAATCCATGGGGTCGCAAATAGTCAGACACGAATGAGTGACTGGACTGAACTGAACTGAACTGAGAATAAAGTATCAGGCAAAGAGAAGACGTTGTTTGAATAAGGAGGGAGTAGTCTATGTTGTCAAATGGTGCTAAGATATGAAACAGGATGGGACCTAGTTGTTGTTTAGTCACTCAGTCATGTCTGACTCTTCTACAACCCCATGGACTGTAGCCTGCCAAACTCATCTGTCCATGGAATTTTCCAGGTAAGAATACTGGAGTGGGTTGCAATTTTCTATTCCAGAGGATCTTTATGACCCGGGGATAGAACCCACCTTTCCTGCACTGATGCAGATTCCTTTCCATGGAACTGCAGGGGAAGCCTGTAGATGCAGTTTCAATCCCTGGGTCAAGAAGATCCCTTGGAGAAGGAAATGGCAATCCACTCCAGTATTCTTGCCTGGAAAATTCCATGCACAGAGGAGCCTGGTGGGGCTACGGTCCATGGGGTCACAAAGAGTCAGACATAACTGAGCAACTAAGCACACAGCCTGGGTTCTTAGTCAGTCAGTACTGTCTGACTCTTTTGAGACCCCATGGATCGTAGCCCCACCAGGCTCCTCTGTCCTGGGGAATTCTCCAGGCAAGAATACTAGAGTGTGTTGCCATGCCCTCCTCCAGGGGATTTTCCCAATCTGAGGATTTAACCCAGGTCTCCCACATTGCAGGCAGATTCTTTACCATCTGAGCCACCAGGAAAGCTCAAGGACCCAGGGGTGTCTATAAAATGTAGCATAAATCTGTCAGTGGTGGTTTGGGTAAGAGTATATTTTGTGCGGAGTGTTGGAGATATTGAAGTGTGTAGGGGAGAATGGGTACGAGATAGGGAAGGCAGGGTATGGATGAGAACTATGTGAAGACACAAGACAGAAGCAGAATTGTAACTGGGGGAACTTGAGGTAGAACTTGTTTTCTCCTTTGTTTTTAGGCTGAATGAGTGGTCAGTATATTTAAATGTAAAAGAATAGAAGTCAGTAAAATGGGAAAGGGGATCCAGTTTTCTGAGAAGGCAGGAAGGGTGGATATCTAGAGAGATTATCTTTCAGCTCATGTGAGGACACATCCTGATTTGTTAATAGGAGGGATGGAAGACAGGAAATTTGCAGTTTGGTGATGAGATGTAGAGAGGGTTCCCTAGTACTGATACCTGTGGAGTACACATTTATTCATCTCTCCAAATGAGAGGTAAGAACATGGGCCCAAATATTTGAGAAGAGTAGAGAAGATTTAAATTGAAACAAGAAAATGTGAAAGGAGGGCCCACAGGGTCTGGAGATGAATTAGAAAGGCACTAACGAGCTGATTTTGTGATTCCCCACCTCCACATCCCCTAGTGCATGTGTGTGTGTGCTCAGCTGTGTCTGACTCTTTGCAGCCCCATAGACTGTACCTGCCTGACTTCTCTGCCTGTGGAATTCTGCAGGCAAAAATACTGGAGTGGGTTGCCATCCCCTACTCCAGGGGATTTTCCTGACCAGTGATGGAATCCACGACTCTTGCATCTTCTGCATTGGCAGGTGGATTCTTTACCGTTAGAACCACCTGGGAAGCCCAATACAGGTATAGATATAATGGACAGTTGAATTGAAATAGGGAGTATGTTTTCCAAGCAGATGTGATGAAAAGTCCTGAGATGAGATGGAATGAATGAAAGATATAGTAAAGGAATTTAAAAATTGTTAAAAAGAAAAGGAATCCAGATAGGGAAGAAGAAACAATTAGTTTAGATACAACATATGGACATATGTATTAGTAAGGTTATCATGGGGAAGAGTATCTCATCTCTAAGGATTCAAAATAAATAATATACAACAGTTAAAACCAGTAACCTCTCTTGCAAATCTTTATCCGGGATGCTGATGCTATCTTCAATGGCTTTCCAAGTCCATCCTTCATTACAGTACAGTATGGTGGTGTGCATAATAGTTCATCAATATATCATGAATGATAAGAATGTACTCTTGTTGGGATTTCTGCACTTTTATTGGAGCCTCAGGAGCCATGATAAGGAAAGCAACAAAGGAAAATCAACATAGAAGTTACAGAAGAAATAGAAAATACTCAGAAGTAGTTATCACTACCTGTATAAGTGCTACAAAGCAATTTTTAATTTCTTTTTTTGAAAGAGATACTGTATCAGCAATATAGTTATGAAGGAGACATATATTATAAATACGTTTTAGGTGTAATCTGAGGGACTTTGATCATTACTATACAAAATTTATGAAAAATCAATCTGAAATTTCAGAAAATTAAGTAGTTGAGGTAAAAACACAGCAGATATAAATGTAGATATATCTAAGCCTATTTTTAAAGAAATTAATGTTGAAGCATTTGCATATCTTTCTTAATAATATCTACTTGAATTGTTCCCTTCCTTTATGTCAGTAATTGAGCCTTTTTTTCTCATTTTAATTCACAGTATTGCATTGCCTTCTTGACTGTTTTAATGCCTCATCTTGTAATTATGTGATTCCCAAGTACTGAATGAGTATTAGCACAAGGTTGAGAATGCCACTTCAAAGTGTTTAAAAGTCATTAACATTTGTGGCATTTCAGATTAAGAAAAAATTTACACCAAATTAATTCTCCTTCTCAAGTTACACAAACAGGGAATTAACAAATTATATTCAATATGTATATTAATGTATATATTTATTTCAAGTTTTAAGAATGTTTTTCCTTTGACCAGGAGAAAATTATGCTTTTATTGAGTACTCAGTTCACCTTAGCTCACTTTTTTTTCTTCTCTTTTCACTCCTTTTAACAGTTTAAGTTACAATTTAATTCTAAATTTAATTTTACAGTGAAATTATTTAATGGAAATTATTTGAGAACAGAAAACCAAATCATTTTAAAAATAGTTAATATGAACCCAGCACATTAAAATATGCAACATGAGTTTCTAGAGAGAATATCATTTCCATCATACATTTGATTTTTGAAAGAGTGTAAAAGGGAGCATTAACAGTCCTGGTCATTTCCACGTAGATGATTGATATGGTGACTTAGTACAGGACACAAGAAAGACAATTTACTGGCTGACAAAATGTCAAGTTATATATTTACATTCCCTCTATATGAAAAGCAGCCCCATAGAACTTAGGGTTTTAGTTTCTAGTTTATTAACCTTCTATATTTCACATGAGAATATTTTTAGCTACTGATTAATTGTGACAACATGCAGTATTCTTTTAAGAACAGTTTTACTGCTTTTAACACAACTTTATCAACTAGGTGTTGTTTAAAATACAAGCTTGTGTATTAATTTGGGATATGGTCTGTTTTTTATTATTATTATTTATTTAAGGGATGATTGCAGTTTCATGTTAACAGTTTACTTCTTTCCAACATACCCTAAAAGCATACTTATTTTGAATGAGTGTATGAGAAAGACACATTAATGTTGAAAGTAATAATTAAGCTGCCTTTAGTCTATCTACAGGCTCAGCCTCATTATAAATAAAGACAAACAAGTGCAGCATAAAGAACATTTATTCCTTTTTAATGGACTTTCACATTAGTTTCTTAAATTGTTGATGAATGTAATAAAATTAAATTAAATTAAAAGAAATGTCAAGAAGAAAACAAATTTAAAAATTAACAAAGCCCACAATAAATTTACAATTACATGTCCATTAAAGGTTTTAAAGGGGGTTAATCTGGCCAAAAAAAAACAAAAACAAAAAAACAAACCACTATTGGAGCTTTAGCAGGAACAATTATTATCATTGCAAATTACTTAAACTATTAAGCTGAGAATAATTCAGAAATATCATTAGCATTAAATTACTGAAAAAACTTGTTTCCTTTCCCCCTTTGTTTAATTTAAACTTAATGTCTGCTTATTCTCACACAAGCAGAAAATGCTGATAAATAATTCCAGAGCATGCCTAAACATCTCCCTTCACAACGAGCTTCTAATTTGATCTCTAGAGACCCTTCTCAGTAGCTGAATAAAATATTTTCATTTATTCGAGGAGAGACTCCACCACCATACGTTTCTAATCTCGAGCTACTTGGTAATACCTCTAGATGAGGTCCTCAGCAAATCATTAAAGTTGTTCAATAACAACGTTACAAAACACAGGAGACTTGCCTTTTGTGAAACAAAGAAGTTTTTCAAACAGGGGAGAGAAAAAAAAAAAAAAACACAAAACTTTAATAAGCCAATTTAAGTTTCCAGGGCAAGTTGGAAAGATTATTTAACGTTTTTAACTTTCTGGCAGTCACAGTACAAGGAGACTTGAAATTCACAGGGTTCAAATGTTTCCTCAGTGCCAACTCTCAAAACGCAGAGTCCTGGCCTGTGGGATCCTTTTGCTGATAGAAGTTAGCACACCACCATGTCACACAGGCCCTCAAAATGTGCACAGATCTCAGCTCTAGAAATATAAACCACTGAATTAAACATCTATTTGTCTTTAATACAAATAAGTGTTTTGATGATCAGATAATGAAAATTACACAAACTATCTCAATCCATCAAGATGAGGTTTGGTGAAACAAAAACAAAATATGATAAGCACTGAAAATGTATGCCACATAAAACACATTTCCAATTATTAAGAAATGTTAGTAGAATGAAGCATCTTTTTAACATATCAGGGGATCACATTCCACACAGGATGGAAATGAACTCTGACTGCCAGGGCAGGATCAGAGGCTGGGGAAGTTAGCCAATTTCAATTCCAGAAGTTGAGAAGGAAGAACGATTTGTGTCCATTGACAGCTCATCAGTCTTCTTGTTTTGGATTATTGTATTTTTATATTAAAAAAAAATTACTCTGTAAAGTTTGTTGAACCCATTGTTCAGGGTCAAAGTTTTCTTATACAGAGGTAAGTATGAATAAACAAGAGTATACAGAGAGAAACAGGGAAGGTATTCCTTATAAATCTTGAACTTTTTCACCCAAACTACTGGGATATGAATTTTTCTTTAAAACAGCTCACACAATGGCTAAAAAAAGTTTTAGTTAATCTTATTATTTTCCTTTCATGTTCACATGATTTCCTTTGCTACCAGAGTGTGCTGTGCTCTTGAGTTGCAGAGTTAATTACATGGCTTTTTCCTTTACGAACTCTCTCATCATTTTAACAGTCAGCTTTTTTAGCTTTTCTTCTCAGTCTTGTTGCCTAACGACTTCCTTTCTCTCCTTCATATGGAATAGAATTTTCAGAGGCTCTTAATGTGTATTAGGGATAGTCAGGAGCACAGAGGAGAGACCTATCCCATGTCTAGCTCCTGTCATCACTGTAGTACATCCTTTCAAAGCCGAAAGAAGAGAACATTGCTCTATTCTCATATATGAACTCAGCTAACATGGTAATGCAGCATTTAAAGCTATTGTTAAAATCAGAGTAAGAGTTGCATTTACTGAGTATTCAAAGCAACGTATATGTAGACCAAAAAAGTGATTCATGTCTAAGTGGAAATGAGGAATTGGCAATTACCTTTGTAGTGAAAGTAGTGAAAGTGTTGGTCGCTCAGTCATGTCTGACTCTTTGTGACCCCATAGACTGTAGTCCACCAGGCTTCTCAGTCCATGGAATTCTCCAGGCAAGAATACTGGAGTGGGTTGCCGTGCCTTTCTCCAGGGAATCTTCCTGATCCAGGGATCAAACCCAGGTATCCTGCATTGCAGAGAGATTCTTTACCTTCTGAGCCACCAGGGAAGTATCTCTAATAAAGATCAACTAATTTTATATTTTCCTTTGTTATACATGTGTATATTCTGCATGTTCTACATGAATAACCACATGTACTCTCTGTGTGTGTGTATATATATATATATATATATAGTGTGTATATATATAATATCCTAATGAATAACAATGGTATGGTTAATATTTGGAAAATATCTTTTAATACAAAAGGACAATGATTCCACAGCCCTTTGGGACCCAGAAAAGATGCAAATATTATGCTGGTTAATATTTGAATTACAAAGTATTAGTTTCTTTATGATTCTTTTCTGGAAGTTCAATTCCAAACCAGAAAATGCTCATGGTTTCATTCACATTATATATAAATTTTCTTCCCCCTATTGGTATGGGTGTTTTCATGTATTTTGATTTTTAAAAATCCATCATGAATCATTTATAGAAACAGACATTAATAAAAAGAAAGTCTGTCTGTATGGAGATGAGGGGAGGTGTGGGCTAGCTTGTAGGTTGATGTATAACTCAAACACATTGGGGGCTCAAGATTAAGGTGTTGGTGTAGATTTGGGGTTTAGAGGTGTTGGCTCAGGAGTCGGTGTTGGCTCAGGAGTCGGTGTTGGCTCAGGAATCAGTATTGTCTGAGGTTAGGTGCAAATCTACCAACTAATAGAGTACTAAACTGTGGAAAATTCTGAAAAAAATGGGAAGACCAGACCACCTAACCTGCCTCTTGAGAAATCTGTATGCAGGTCAGGAAGCAACAATTAGAACTGGACATGGAACAACAGACTAGTTCCAAATAGGAAAAGGAGTATGTCAAGGCTGTATATTGTCACCCTGCTTATTTATCTTATATACAGAGTACATCATGAGAAGCACTGGGCTGGATGAAGCACAAGCTGGAATCAAGATTGCAAGGAGAAATATCAATAACCTCAGATATGCAGGTGACACCACCCTTATGGCAGAAAGTGAAGAACTAAAGAGCCTCTTGATGAAAGTGAAAGAGGAGAGTGAAAAAGTTGGCTTAAAGCTCAACGTTCAGAAAACTAAGATCATCGTATCTGATCCCATCACTTCATGGGAAATGGATGGGGAAAGTGGAAACAGTGACTGACTTTATTTTTTTGGGCTCCAAAATCACTGCAGATGATGACTGCAGCCATGAAATTAAAAGATGCTTACTCCTTGGAAGGAAAGTTATGACCAACCTAGACAGCATATTAAAAAACAGAGACATTACTTTGCCAACAAAAGTCCATCTAGTCAAGGCTATGGTTTTTCCAGTAGTCATGTATAGATATGAGTGTTGGACAATAAAGAAAGCTGAGCACCAAAGAATTGATGCTTTTGAACTGTGGTGTTGGAGAAGACTCTTGAGAGTTCCTTGGACTGCAAGGAGTCCAACCAGTCCATCGTAAAGGAGATTAGTCCTTGGTGTTCATTGGAAGGGCTGATGTTGAAGCCCAAACTCCAATACTTTGGCCTCCTGATGCGAAGAGTTGACTCATTTTAAAAGACCCTGATGCTGGGAAAGATTGAGGACAGGAGGAGAAGGGGACAACAGAGGATGAGATGGTTGGATGGCATCACCGACTCAATGGACATGAGTTTGAGTAAACTCCAGGAGTTGGTGATAGACGGGGAGGCCTGGTGTGCTGCAGTCCATGAGGTCGTAAAGAATTGGACATGACTGAGTGACTGAACTAAACTGGTAGTACTTGCTGTGTGACCTTAGGAAAATTAATCTCACTTTATCTAAAATCCCTTAATTGGAAAATAGTGAGAGTTATACCTACTGTAGTTTGTTGTGTGAACTAATTGAGGGAAAACACAAAAATACTTTCAAACTACTTAAAATATTATAAACATGCAATCTTAACATTATTACAGTATTATTATTATTATTACTATTGTCATGAATATCAAAGTACAACATAACCAAGTCTATTTATGTATAATTTGAAAACATAGTGCCACAAGATATTTTGTCATTTATCTACCAAATTGTTCCAATCATATACCATCTAAATCAATGTTTTCATACTTCTTTGATAGACTTTGTATATACAGACCTTTGAAACTAAAATATAAAAATATGATCTCTCTGGGAGTTTTTCTGCACTCCTTGATAACTATTCTGAATAGTTATATAAGTGACTACTAATGTCCCATAAGAAAGCAGCAATACCATGTAAATACAACTAAAATGCAAACTCTCAGCCACCTTCATTATCTCACTTACTAGATAAATCAACCGTTCCACTAACTCTGTATGTTATACAAATTAACTCATACTCATAGACAATGTGATGGGCTCAATTCTAAAATGACCTCCAGATTGTGATCCTTTGGTATACATGTCTTGTATAGTCCTGTCCTCTTCTCTATGCATAGCACGGTGACTATAATGGACTTCACCCCAGTGACTAGGTTTTGATATTTGATAAAAGCAAAGTAATTTTGTAAATGTTATAGAGGTCTCAAACCATTGACTTTTAGTTAATCACAATGGAAATTATCTTGGGTGGGCCTTACCTAATCAGGTGAACCCTCAAGCAGAGGTGAACCTTCCTGAAGCTGGGTTCAAGGCATGAGAGAGCCTTCTTCTGGCTTTGAAGAAGCAGAAGGCCATGTTTTGAACTGCATATAAGTGACAAAGTGTGGTGTGTGGCCTCTAGTTATTGAGAGCAATGTGTGGCTGACAGCTAACACAAAATAGTGAGCTCACTCATATAGCCACAAGAAAACAAGCTCTGTCTAAGTCAGTGAATTTGGAATCAGAGTCCTCTCTTGCAGAGACTCCAACTGAGAATGTCGCTGGCCAATGTCTTGATTTCAGCTGTGTGAGACCCTGAGCAGAGGACCCCGTTGACCTGTCCCAGATTCCTGACCCATGAGATAATAAGTATATGGTGTTTTTATCTGCTAAATTCATGGTGACTTGTTACACAGTGACAGAAAACTACTACAGCTACCAAACACTAATGACTAGATTACATGATAGCATCAATAAATTCATACTAACATGATCATGCCAACTGAACTGTACAAGTGAGAAGGGTCAGTTACAACTGCTTTTAAAACCTTTCATCCTTTTCATATTTTGTGTATAAATCAATGAAATATTAGGTTGCAAATTAGAGAAGAGTTGTTTCTATTAAAAGCATATAGATAAATTGGGACAAAACCTTGCTTTTGGGACAAACGACTTTAGGTAAATACTTTGAGGTAAAATTTAGTTTAAAAGAAAATACTGCCTGTCAACGAGTTTTAGGTGAGTCAGTTGTAAAGATTAGAATGGGAGAAAATACCCCAAATCTAAAAGAAACCTATAATGAGATTGATTTTCATACACCTTTAAGTAATCTTTGCATTTTAAAGAGGTAGAAGATAAATATAGATATTGATATCTAGATATATAAACATATAAAAGATACATTTTTTAATTTATCCCCATTTTAATCAATTTTATTTGATTAGCTGTATCAGAGATTTTATATATTTATAGATATAAAGTTAAGACAGTTGTTTTGTATTTGAAACTGGAGTTTTAGGCTCAAGATATACTCAGCCTGTATAACTGGATCATCAGTATAGCCAAATGTGTGTGCATGTATATGTGTGTGTGTGCATGCATGTGTGTGTGTGTGCGCACGCTCAGTCGTGTCTGTTTGTGACTCCCTGGACTGAAGCCCACCAGGCTCCTCTATCCGTGGGATTTTCCAGACAAGAATACTGGAATGGGTTGCCATTTCCCTCTCCAGGGCATCTTCCTGACCCAGGGATCCAGCCCAGGTCTCTTGCATCTCCTGCACTGGCAGGTGGATTCTTTACCACCACACACCCTGGGAGGCCCTCAGTATAGCCATACAGGTAGTAAATCATGTAGCACTTATTTCTAATAATAAACTAAGAATTTTTAAAAGTGACATGTTGTTTTACATATTGGAATACGTCATTCACAAAACAACAATACTTTTTTAAAAATTTAGTTATACTGTATTTTGTAGGAAAGAAAGTTGTTGCTTGTATATAACCCAAATGTGTCTAATTTCAACAAAGTACTCTGTTAAATACAGAAATCTCAACAGTCATGTTCAGTATGTACAAGCAAAAAAAATATTTCTCTATTTCTATCATTTATCCATTTGCCTGTGCATCTATTTAAGACGGTATATATGATAACCACACTCAAAAGAAAAAGTTTGAACAATTCAATCCTGCATAAAATGATACAAATACATATGCATACAATTCCCTCATATTCAGATTCACTTATCTATTCTGAATTTGAGAAATTCTTTAAATCGTGGCTACATCTTTAAATAGAAGGACAAAAAAAAATATAAGATAATAGTTCAGTACTAATTCTTAGAATTTTATTGAGTACTTATAGTAAGGGAAGCCTTTTACACACAATGGTTCTCAAAGTGTGGTCGGTAAATCAGCAGCGCCTGATAACTTACTGCTGCTGCTGCTGCTGCTAAGTCGCTTCAGTAGTGTCCGACTCTGTGCGACCCCATAGACGGCAGCTCACCAGGCTCCCCTGTCCCTGGGATTCTCCAGGCAAGAATACTGGAGTGGATTGCCATTTCCTTCTCCAATGCATGAAAGTGAGAAGTTAAAGTGAAGTCATTCAATCCTGTCTGACTCCTAGCGAACCCATGGACTGTAGCCTACCAGGCTCCTCTGTTCATGGGATTTTCCAGGCAAGAGTACTGGAGTGGGTTGCCATTGCCTTCTCTGGATAGCCTGGTAACTTACTAAAAATGCAAAAGTCAGGGCCGCTACTTTATACCTAATGAATCAGAAACTCTGAGGGTGAGACCTTGATACCAGCCCCATAACAAGCTGTTCAAATGAATCTGAGGCACCCTGAAGCTTGAGAACAACTGCACTGATAATACACAAAATTACTTTGTAGGATCCTTATTATTATTGGAGTGAAGTGAAAGTAAGTCGCTCAGTCATGTCTGACTCTTTGCGACCCCATGGACTATACAATCCATGGAATTTTCCAGGCCAGAATACTGGAGTAACCTTTCCCTTCTCCAGTGGATCTTCCCAACCCAAGGATCAAACCCAGGTTTCCCACTTTGCAGGTGGATTCTTTACCAGCTGAGCTAATAGATGGGGACCTCTACTAAAGTAGTGATAGGTAGGTGTAACTCTCAGGGTCCGATTAGGGAAATAGGAATCTCTCAATGTATTTCAGAAAGAGGAGATTTAATAAAGGAAATTGATTATGTAAATAATGGGAGAAGAAGCTACCTCCAACTCTAGAGGGATGTAGAGAGATAGTACCTTTGTCTGGATTTGGGGATGCTGTGCAGAAGCCCAGTAAGTCCACTCTATGGGTGCCCAGTGAATGATTGTCTGTCCAAGTAGGACCCTGAAGCATAAAACTTGCCAGAGACACCACAGAAGGCAGAGAAATATCCAGCTCTTTCATCTCAGTTTGTCCTTTGGTGGTGGTTTAGTTGCTCAGTTGTGTCCTGCTCTTTGCCATCCCATGGACTGTAAATGGCCAGGCTCCTCTGTCCCTGTGATTTCCCAGGCAAGAATACAGGACTGAGTTACATTTCCTTCTCCAGGGGATCTTCCTGACCCAGGGATTGAACCCAGGTCTCCTGCATTGCCGGTGGATTCTTTACCAACTGAGCCAACACATTGGCTCAATCTGTCCTCTAGTCTTCAAAAGTTCCTCCCTTGGACTGCACTTGCCCAGAAAAGAGAAAGCCAAGGAGCCTGGGAAATGTAGTTTCCTGTTGTAGAAAAGCAGAATAAGAGCAGAGCAGGAAATGAAACTGAGGGCCAATAGGCAAATGGCTCACACAAATGGTTATTTAATTCAGTTTTTCAAAGTGAGTTAGTAGATGACCAAGCTGGAACCTGATGCAGGGAGCTTACTCACCAGATTCTGGCTCTCTACCACTCTGCAGTAAAAACAGAAACTATAATACTACCAATTCAGCAATAACTGAAAATACTCCAGAAGAATTAGTGAAAAGAACATATTACACAGTTCAAATATTGAGATCCGGCTGGCATCTAGAAATACATAATGGTTTTTACTAGTTGAATCCTGAATGTTAGATTTCCTTTATGTTTGATCCAGTCATCTTCCTTTGTTTGCGAAGAAGCAAGTAAGATTGCCTGTGGTGGCTGTAATATAAACAGGGAACAATCTGATCCTATGCCAGTGGATGGTACGTGATGATAATTGGAGCATAGTCACCAAGATCTATATTTCTTCCACTCTGATTGATGTGATGTCTATAGAAATATTTGTGGGTGTTAATTCAGATGAATGTGCACTGTGCTGTTAGCACACCTTTTAATTGTTAAGCTAATTGGCCTTTCTCTTCCTGAATTACTTTGTAAGAGTAATTATCTGAGACTATGTTGGAACACTTTGGTCCTGCAAGAGAATTGTTTTCGTGTACCACTTAAAATAAACCTCGCTTGTTGAGCTGTTGTTTTACCCATCCCTCTTGCTCTCTTTCAATTTAGAGAGAACTCTCAGAGGTAAGCCACAGGAAGACTCACACATGAAAATTCCCTGAGGTCAAAGCTAGTAGCTGTGCCAACTTGGAGACTCCAGGCATATGACAGCTCTCTGGGAGTTAGTTTTCACATTGCCTGCCAAATGGGAATTTGAGATAAGCAAGGCGAACATTGGGCTTCTTGCAACTTTATGTGTGAAGGTGAAAAATGAAGACGTTTCTAATTAGCAAAAAATGGTTTGTAACAACAGTTCAAATTCCAAATCCTGTGCTTGGTAAAGCATACATATGGAAGTATAGTTAGGCTTAGTTGCCAACATTTACAATCCATTTCCTTTCTGCAATATTGGAATCCATATGGGTATTAGGGAGATCCAATTATTGTCAAAGTGCCTTCCATATTTATAGTACAAGATAGTTAAGCTCGGGCACCATTTTAAGACATGTTCAGGTTTAGTTTCAAAGTCCATAATCCATTTAGTTAAGGCAGAATACTAATAGGTGACTGCCTTAGGGTGATTTTTTTCTCTCTTAAAATATGATAAAGTGTTCATGTTAAAAGTATCCTAAAGTTACAAGGATAA
The DNA here is from genome assembly GCF_023091745.1 of Budorcas taxicolor. Lineage (NCBI taxonomy): Eukaryota > Metazoa > Chordata > Mammalia > Artiodactyla > Bovidae > Budorcas > Budorcas taxicolor. The sequence goes on from NC_068912.1 coordinate 63,211,137, forward strand.
AAATTTTAGGTGCTCAAGAGGAAGCAAATTTTAACATCTTAAAATGTTGATAATACTTTGACCAAAAGGAAAGACACAGTCCAGGGAAATTAGAGATTTGCTTTTATGTCTGTCACAGTAAACACAATATGTGGATTTATTTAAGTAAACATGTAGAAACAGTAATTAAATTTATGAATGTCCTTAGAGGTAAAGGTTTAAACTGTGAATCTAAATTCTAAAAATTATTATAGTTTTATGCATATAAAGTATAGGGTAAACAGTAGTAACATTTTGAAAAATGCAGTATAAACATATCATAATGTTTTAGGCTTTTTTTGGTGATATATATATATTTTAAATTTATACTGTTTTATTACCCACTATAATTTTAATATAGAATATTATTTTCAAAACAGCAAGATACTTCACAGTATGTGGGTATTACTGCATGTTTCTGCATGCATATTATTAAACATGGCAAATGAATGTAGCTGTATTTATTTATCTTGGCATTTAAAAAATTTCAATCAGTAAGAATTTACTGCAGCCTCCATAATTTAGACAAGCAAAAAAATATATTTAGTGGTCTGCACATGTTTTAGAATTCAATTAAAATTTTGTAAGTTTAAATGTTTTATTTGCTGAGATTTGTGCTTTCTAATACTACTCAATTGCAAATAACTGAGTACAAAGTAAAATATTATTAAATAATTATAACTTTAGGATTTTATTTGTTAAAATCTCATTTACTGCTTTTGGTATACTGCAATGAACATTAGCTATATTATCCTCATCTATGAAGTTAAATTTAGGATAGAATGTATAAAAACAACTTTGCTAACTATTACATTTTTATAATTGCTTCTTCCAGCCCTTTGGGAATCATTATTCTGAGCCAGTTCAGAGTTATGTGAATTCATTGCCATATTTGAAGTATATATTGAATTGCTGAATGGAAGAATTGGTGCTTTGGAACTGTGGTGTTGGAGAAGACTCCTGAGAGTCCCTTGGACTGCAGGAAGATCCCACCAGTCCATTCTAAAGGAGATCAGTCCTGGGTGTTCTTTGGAAGGAATGATGCTAAAGCTGAAACTCCAGTACTTTGGCCACATCATGCGAAGAGTTGACTCATTGGAAAAGACTCTGATGCTGGGAGGGATTGGGGGCAGGAGGAAAAGGGGATGACAGAGGATGAGATGGCTGGATGGCATCACCGACTTGATAGACGTGAGTTTGAGTGAACTCCGGGAGTTGGTGATGGACAGGGAGGCCTGGTGTGCTGCGATTCATGGGGTCGCAAAGAGTTGGACACGACTGAGTGACTGAACTGAACTGAGCTGAACTGAAATTTACAACTGGTAATTAAGGGGGGAAATGGTGTACCTATATAACATGTAGGTTTCTCTGGGAATGATATTCTGAGTTAAATATTAATATGCAGGAGGTTTTTTAGGATATGTTTTTGGAATCCCCAGCTGTGGAAGGTAGACTAAGGATTAGGCAGTGAGGAAGCTGGGCTGCAGTGTGACTCAAAAAAGGCCACAGCTGACCCCATGATGAGCTTGAGGTTAAGGTAGTTGTGTAAGGAAACTGAGCTTTTGTCTCCTCATATTGATTAATCACTGAATATAGGCTGCCTAGGAAAGAGGGCATCATCTTCTGTAGGCAAGTCTCTTTAGACAAGGTAATAAAAAAATGCCCACAGTTTTGGGCTGCCTGCTCAAAGCACTATATACATTTGGCAGAATACATTCATCAGTCTTGAAGAGGACTCTGCCTGATGTATCATGTTGTCCAACACAACCTTCTGTAAAATTTCTGTAGAGAAACTAAGGAAACAATCCCATTTACTATCACATCAAAAAGAATAAAAGAAACAGGAAAAAGCTGCCTAAGGAGGAAAAAGGCTTGTAATCCAAAAACTATGAAATGCTGGTGAAAGAAATTTAAGACAACATAAGCAAATTGAAGGCTATGCCATATTCTTGGATTGAAAGAATGAATATTGTTTAAAATGTCTGTACCATGCAATCTACAGATTCAATGTAAACCCTCTCAAATTACCAATAGCATTTTTTCACAGAACTAGATTTTTTTTAATTTGTATAGAAAACATAAAAGACACTGGATACCCAAAATAATCTTGTGAAAGAAGAACAAAATTGGAAGAATCACACACTCTGCTTTAAGACTATACTATAAAGCTGCAGTAATCAAAACAGTATGGTACTGACACAAAAACAGACATATAGATCAATGGAATAGAACAGAAATCCCAGAAATAAACCCGTGTAGTTTTAATCAATTAATCTAAGACAAATGAGGCAAGAATACATAATAGAAAGTTATCTCAACAAATAGTCTTTAGAAACATGTAAGAGAATGTATGTGTAAAAGAATGAAATTAGAACATTTGCTTAGGCCATGTAAGAAATAAACTCAACATGGATTAAAGACATAAATGTAAGTCTGGATATTATAAAATGCCTAGAAGAAACCATAGCAGCAGTAGTTTTTCGAATGTATCCCCTAGAGTAATGGAAATAAAAACAAAAATAAATAAATGGAGCATAATTAGACTTAAAAGCTTCAGCACAGCAAAGTAAACCGTAAACAAAACAAAAGAAAACTTACAGTTGGAGATAATATATTTGCAAACAACGCTGCCAACAAAGGCTTAATTTCCAAAATATACAAATAACTCATATAGCTTAATAATAATAATAAAGCTATCAAAAAGATGAGCAGATGAACTAAAGAAGCATTTCTTCAAAAAGACATGAAGATGACAAATGAGCACATGAAAAGATGTTCAATATTGCTGATTATTAGAGGCTCCTTAAGAAACTAAAGGTAGAGTTACCATAGGATCCTGTAACTCTACATCTGAGCATATATCCAGAGAAAACTGTAATTTGAAAAGGTACAGGCACTGCAATGTTCATACTAGCACTATTTACAATAGCCAAGAAGTGGATACAACCTAAATGTACGTTGACAGATGAATAGATAAAGAAGATGTGGTGTATACATATAATGGAATATTACTTAGCCATAAAAAGAATGAAATGATGCCATTTGCAGCAACATGGATGAACCTACAGATTATGATACTAAGCAAAGTAGCTGAGACAAACAGTGTCATATTATGTCAATTATATGTGGAATCTAAAAAAAAATGATATGAATGAACTTATTTATAAAGCATAAATATACACAGACATAGAAAGCAAACTTATGGTTACCAAAGGGGATAGCAGGAAGGTAGGGAGGGAGAGATAAATTAGGAGTTTGGGATTAATATATATATATTACTATATACAAAATAGATAAACAACAAGAACTCACTGTATAGCATAGGGACCTATACTCAATATCTTATAATAACCTATAATGAAAACATTCTGAAAAAGAATATATATATGTTCTTAGTCACTCAGTCATGTCTAACTCTTTGCAACCCCATGGACTGTAGGCTGCTAGGCTCCTCTGTCCATGGGGATTCTCCAGGCAAGAATACTTGAGTGGGTTGCCATGCCCTCCTGCAGGGGTCCTTCCCAACCCCGGGACTGAACCCAGGTCTCCCTCATTCTTTACCATCTGAACCACCAGGGAAGCCTATATATGTGTGTGTGTGTGTGTGTGTGTGTGTGTGTGTGTGTGTGTGTGTATGTGTATATGTATGTATGTATGTATATGTAAATGTATAACTGAATCACTTTGCTACATAGTTAAGTGAAACATAACATTGTAAATTAAACTTCATTAAAAAAACACTTTCTGTAGGATTCATCAAGGAAATGTGAAAGTATTGAAGTCAACTTATAATTTTTCACTACTTTTTTCATTCACCAAAAAAATTATTTATATATTTCCATTCCTTCTTAATACTTGTCAGTAACAACTCAATAAATATTTATTGAACAAATGCATGAATACATAATGATCACTTTGAACGAGAGAAAAGTTTCATTTGTGCTGCAGCTGCTAAGTCGCTTCAGTCGTGTCCGACTCTGTGTGATCCCAGAGACGGCAGCCCACCAGGCTCCCCCGTCCCTGGGATTCTCCAGGCAAGAACACTGGAGTGGTTTGCCATTTCCTTCTCCAATGCATGAAAGTGAAAAGTGAAAGGGAAGTCATTCAGTCATGTCTGACTCCTAGTGACCCCATGGACTGCAGCCCACCAGGCTCCTCTGTCCATGGGATTTTCCAGGCAAGAGCACTGGAGTGGGGTGCCATTGCCTTCTCTCATTTGTGCTGAGACTTGCTCAAAGAGGTATTAAGTGTTGTTTTCTCTTCATTGCTACTGAAGTTTGCTGAAGAAATTATCTCAATCAATTTGCTTATTTGTATTCCTATTTTCTCTTTTGACTGTGTAATACAAGAAGGAAATAACTGTTTTTCATCTTCATAATCACAGAATTTAACCAAGTTTCTTGCTTATAGCAAATGTAATAGTATTTATTGTATCAATGAAAGATTTATGATAATCCATGAATTTTGTGGCAACTGACATGAATTTTGCATTAAAGACAGTGTAGGGATTGCCATTAGACGAATAAATGTCATGAAGAGTTTGAAGACTGAGGAAATAGTACGGAAGATAGGTTGGAGGACTGAGTTATATTGAGCACAATCAGTAGGTTATAGCAGGAATTCAAGCAGGAATGGAAAGTCTGAGCTAAAGCAATGGAAATAGAGGTGGCATGGGGAGGTTTTAGTTGTTCATTGGCAAAAGATTGTATGTGTATGTGGAGAAAGAGTATGTGGAGGTAAAAACGGAGAGTGGGGCATTAGTACGGTAGAATTAAGCATCTTCATAGTAAAGGGGGAAATGGTTAGCACTGGATTAAAAAAAAAAAATCTGTGTTCATTACTTGGAATTGAAATTGTTGTAACTTCTTGCCCACTCTGCTCATATACCCCTTTTTCTCCAGCCATAATTATATAGGACAATTCAGGAAAAGCATGTTATTAGGCCAGAATTTAAGAGTATTTTCAGTAAAGTTTAACAATCTTGCATTTTTGTTAATTTGACAAGTAATTAACATTTAATTATTATGTTTCTAAAAGTTTAAAACCCAAGAGTCACCACTTTAGTGCCTCTTGTTTATAACGCAGGTTGTTTCAGAGAATCATGTGATCATTTTCCTACGCAAACAAAATTAAATTATTTTGCTGTTCTCTTACCCTTCGTTCCTCATTCTCTCCCTCCTTTATTTCTTTCTCTTTTCCTTCTTCTAAGCTCTTTTTTTTTCCTTCTGTTCCTACTTTTTCTCCTTCTTTCACCAAACAAGAAATTTTGGATTAGATATCCTTCTTTCCCTTTTCATTTGATATGCAAATAACATCATATTTTAGAGTAGGTGAAGAAATGATGATCCAGCATGCAATGCTTGATAATGTATATTCATTTAGACATAACTAATTTGAGAAAACAGTTTATGGTAACCAATAATAATAATGAAGAGGGAAAGGAAAATTCAAATTTAACTTTCCACTTAAATCAAGCCTACAGTTGTCATATCCTAAATATTTGGTGCATTACTATGATAAGTGAAGTTGCTCAGTCATGTGCAGCTCTTTGCAATCCCATGGACTGTAGCCTACCAAGCAAGAGTACTGGAGTCGGTTGCCATTTCCTCCTTCAGGGGACCTGGAGATTGAACCCATGCTCCCGCATTGCAGGCAGACGCTTTACCCTCTGAACCACCAAGGAAACCCAAAGTGAAAGTGAAAGTCGCTCAGTCATGTCCCACTGTTTGCGACCCCGTAGACTATACAGTCCATGGAATTCTCCAGACCAGAATACTAGAGGGGGTAGCCTTTCCCTTCTCCAGGGGATCTTCCAAACCCAGGGATTGAACCCAGGTCTTCCACATTGCTGGTAGATTCTTTACCAGCTGAACCACAAGGGAAGCAAACTATAAATTACTAGCATTACTATAAATACCCATTTTGGGGGTACTTTTTTCTAGACTTTATTTCTAATAGTAAATATACTCATGGAATATGAGTTTAGGGTAAATTCAATAATCACTGCTTTTGACCCACTAATTCCTATATGAAAATATGGTTATAAATAAAATATCTCACATTATATTTATCAACTTATATGTAACAAATTTATGTAAGTCCACTGTTTCTGTAGTGGCAATAACTGGTCTGAAAATGACCCTCTCAAACATTTGTGAACTATCAAGCAGGGACTGAAATTTTGGCTCACAGGACATATCAGATGTGATGAAGTAGTGCTGTAGTGGAAAAAAATATTAAAAAAAAATAAAATGAAGTGGTCTGTCAGGCTGATTTGTTTGTTTAACCTCAAACTTTGAATACCCTTGAGTTGTTAAAATTATCTCACATGTCCTAGAAATTGAGGACTTTAAATTCTCTCACTCTGTGTTTGTATGTGTGTATGTGTGCTGTGCGTGTACGTGAGTGTGTGTGTGCATGTTAATTCTAGGCTCTGAATGGCACTGGGGAAGCCCAAAGGAGATAAGAAATGGATGCTGAGTTGAAATTCCATATTATCTGGATCTGAAATACTGTTTTATACTCACTGCTAAAAATATGCAGTTTTTTTTTTTTAAACTAAGCAGCTTTCTAGTTTGTTTCTCCATCCATGGCGGTATGGCTACTTAAGAAAGGTACAAGAACAAATTTGTAGACCTTCTTATGTTTATTTTGTTTCAAGCAAGATATTTTCCAAAGTAAGATTTTTTTAGAAAACAAAATGTTATTTGCAAGTACTTCTCATCTCTTTAAAGTCAATTTATCATAAGGCTCTTCATGACAGGGAAAGTTATGCCATATTCAATCTGTCCATTTTCCTATTTGTTTTCTCTCTGATTTAGGATCAAAGAATCAGAAGCATAAGAATTCACACCACTGCAATCAATCATCTCTACCCACTTTAATTTAAAAAGTGAAAGAACTCTAAAATGTTACCTATGTTTGATACTTTAAAATATAAATTTAATACATCCTGCCTAGCATTTAATTTTAAATATTGTTCAAAATACAAAAGTTAATATGAATGATGCATCTAAAAATTAAACTATTATTCGAATGTTCTTATGACAATCATCTATAAATGGCTTGGCATACTTTTTGACTTTTATTATTGTTATGTGTTGGTCACTCAGTCATGTCCAACTCTTTGTGATCCTTTGGACTCTAGCCTGCCAGGCTTCTCTGTTTGTGGAATTCTCCAGGCTAGAATACTGGAATGGGTTGCCCTCTCCTTCTCCAAGGCATCTTCCCAACCCAGGGATAAAACCCAGGTCTCCTGCATTGCAGGCAGATTCTTTACCATCTGAGCTACCTGGAAAGCCCTAAAGTATCTGTAGTTCAAGACAATATTCTGGTTTCCTTTACATATGAGTCTTTTTCCTGGAGTTTGCTTGTGATAAAAGGAGGGACGCCTTTTGCTGCCATGATTGGCCAGGCAGGCAGAGGAGGATAATATGGGTGCAGGACGGTGTCTGTTCTTTTTTCATGTGTTGGGAAGATGATTCTGCTCTTGCAGGATGGTATCTAATCTCTCCATGAAAAATCTAGCAAGATTCCTGCTGCCCTCAAGAAGTGTCCTAGGTGTGGTCATCGATAAAGAATCCAATACACAGCAGAAGTTCAAGAAGCCAATTTCAAGAGACATGTTTCACTCACACCCCAGATCATGTTCAAGGGAAGTTGTGGTGCTCATTGACCTTGTAGGAGTCCACATTTATGAAGAAGAACTGTGGGAAGAGTTGATTAGTAGCCACCATGTCTTGGGTCCTCTGGATGACATTCTCTCTCAACAGCTCTACCTCCCAGCAGGTCATGAGGAAACCGGCTCCTGTCCTGAACTGGATGCCACACTGGATGTCCCAAAGCTGAAACCCCAGTGGGTCCTGAAGAGACCCAGCTTCCATTAGTGTTGACTCACCCTCAGGTTGTCTGGAAGCCCAGGCTAGCAGCAGGGACTCACACCCAAGCATTTCACAACCCAAAGTCCCAGCGGGTATAAATTCAATATACTTATTGAATATTTTTATTGAACTAAACATTTTGTAAATTCACACATTGACAGTCCTGATATTCATCTCTAAGAGTATTTAAAGGCAAGATAATAAACTATGTACATATACCCTGGACATTTCAATATTTATTTTCTTTTTAACTTTTGTTGAAGTGTAGTCAATTTACAGTGGTATTTAAATTGCTGCTGTACAGAAAAGTGATTCAGGTATACATATATATTCTTTTTCATTTTGGTTTATCACAGGATATTAATATAGTTCCCTGTGCTACAGAGTAGGGCCGTATTGTTTATCCACCCTATATATAATAGTCTGCATCTGCTAATCCCAAACTTCCAACCTTTCCTCCTCCAACCCCCATTGCAACCACATGTATATTTTCTATGTCTGTGAGTCTGTTTTTATTTTGTAGATATGCTTATTTGTGTTGTATTTTAGATTCCACATTTAAGTGATATAATATGGAATTTGTGTTTCTCTTTTTGATATGTCATTTAGTATGATAAATTCTAGGTCCATCCATGTTACTGCAAATGGCATTATTTCATCATTTTTATGGCTGAGTAATATTTCATTGTGTATGTATAACATATTTTCTTTATCATTTCATCTGTGGATTGACATTTAAGTTGTTTCCACATCTTGGCTATTGTAAATAGCACTGCTGTGAACATAGGGGTGCATGTTTTTTTGAATTACAGGTTTGTCTGGATATATGCCCAGGAGTGGGATTGATGAATTACTGTCATTGCTTAGGCACCAAGTCATGTTCAAATCTTCATGGACAGTAGCAGGACAGTCTCCTTTGTCCTCCACTCTCTCCTGGAGTTTGCTCAAATTCATGTCCATTGAGTAGGTGATGCTATCTAACCATCTCATCCTCTGCCATCCCCTTTTTCTTTTGCCTTCAGTCTTTCCCAATAACAGAGTCTTTTCCAATAAGTCAGCTCTCAGCATTAAGTATCCAAACTATTGGAGCTTCAACTTCAGCAACAGTCTTTCCAATGAATATTCAGGAGTCTTTTCAATGACTACCTTTAGGATTGCTGAATCATATGGCAACCCTATTTTTAGTTCTTTGAGTAATTTCCATACAGTTTTCCATAGTGGCTGTATCAATTTACATTCCTGCCACAGTGTGCAGCTTTTCCCCCCTACCCCTCCAGCTTATTTGTAGACATTTTAATGATAGTTATTGTGACCATTGTGAGGCAGTACTTCATTATAGATTTAATTTGCATTTGTTTAATAATTAGTGATGAGGAGCATATTTTCACATCACTGTAAGTGAATAATGCAAAGAAATAGAGGAAAACAATAGAATGGTAAAGACTAGAGATCTCTCCAAGAAAATTAGAGATACCAAGGGAACATTTCATGCAAAAATAGGCACAATAAAGGACAAAAACGGTAGGGTCCTAAAAGAAGTGGAAGAGATTAAGAAGAGCTGGCAAGAATACACAGAACAACTAAACAAAAAGGATCTCAAGGACCCAAATAACCTTGATGGTGTTATCACTCACCTACAGACAGACATCCTGGAGTATGAAGTCAAGTGGGCCTTACAAAGCATTTCTATGAACAAAGCTAATAGATGGGATGGAATTCCAGCTGAGCTATGTCAAATCCTGAAAGATGACACCAGATGATGCCATTAAAATGCTTCACTCAACAAGCCAGCAAATTTGGAAAACTCAGCAGTGGCCACAGGACTGGAAAAGGTCAGTTTTCATTCCAATCCCAAAGCAGGGCAATGCAAAAGAATGTTCTAAGTACTGCACAACTGCACTCTTTTCCCATGCTAGTATGTTAATACTCAAAATCTGTCAAGCTAGGCTTTAATAGTAGATAAACCGAGAACTGGACTGGAATGCAAAAGTAGGAAGTCAAGAAACACCTGGAGTAACAGGCAAATTTGGCCTTGGAATGCAGAATGAAGCAGGGCAAAGACTAATAGAGTTTTGCCAAGAATATGCACTGGTCATAGCAAACACCCTCTTCCAACAACACAAGAGAAGACTCTATACATGGACATCACCACATGGTCAACACCGAAATCAGATTGATTATATTCTATGCAGCCAAAGATGGAGAAGCTCTATACAGTCAGCACAAAAAGACCGGGAGCTGACTGTGGCTCAGATCATGAACTCCTTATTACCAAATTCAGACTTAAATTGAAGAAAGTAGGGGAAACCGCTAGACCATTCATGTATGACCTAAATCAAATTCCTTATGATTATACAGTGGAAGTGAGAAATAGATTTAAGGGCCTAGGTCTGATAGATAGAGTGCCTGATGAACTGTGGAATGAGGTTCATGACACTGTACAGGAGACAGGGATCAAGACCATCCGCATGGAAAAGAAATGAATAAAAGCAAAATGGCTGTCTGGGGAGGCCTTACAAATAGCTGTGAAAAGAACAGAAGCAAAAAGCAAAGGAAAAAAGGGAAGATATAAGCATCTGAATGCAGAGTTCCAAAGAATAGCAAGAAGAGATAAGAAAGCCTTCTTCAGCAATCAATGCAAAGAAATAGAGGAAAAGAACAGAATGGGAAAGACTAGAGATCTCTTCAAGAAAATTGGAGTTACCAAGGGAACATTTTATGCAAAGATGGGCTCGATAAAGGACAGAAATGGTATGGACCTAACAGAAGCAAAAAATATTAAGAAGAGGTGGCAAGAACACACAGAAGAACTGTACAGAAAAGACCTTCATGACCCGGATGATCACAGTGGTGTGATCACTCATCTAGAGCCAGACATCCTGGAATGTGAAGTCAAGTGGGCATTAGAAAGCATCACTATGAACAAAGCTAGTGGAGGTGATGGAATTCCAGTTGAGCTATTTCAAATCCTGAAAGATGATGCTGTGAAAGCGCTGCACTCAATATGCCAGCACATTTGGAAAACTCAGCAGTGGCCACGGGACTGGAAAAGGTCAGTTTTCATTCCAATCCCAAAGAAAGGCAATGCCAAAGAAGGTTCAAAGCACCACACAATTGCACTCATGTCACACACTAGTAAAGTAATGCTCAAAATTCTCCAAGCCAGGCTTCAACAATATGTGAACCATGAACTTCTTGATGTTCAAGCTGGTTTTAGAAAAGGCAGAGGAACCAGAGATCAAATTGCCAACATCCGCTGGATCATGGAAAAAGCAAGAGAGTTCCAGAAAAACATCTATTTCTGCTTTATTGACTATGCCAAAGCCTTTGACTATGTGTATCACAATAAACTGTGGAAAATTCTGAAAGAGATGGGAATACCAGACGACCTGACCTGCCTCTTGAGAAACCTATATTCAGGTCAGGAAGCAACAGTTAGAACTGGACATGGAAGGACAGACTGGTTCCAAATAGGAGAAGGAGTACCTCAAGGCTATATAGTGTCACCCTGCTTATTTAACTGCTAGGCAGAGTACATCATGTGAAACGCTGGACTGGAAGAAACACAAGCTGGAATCAAGATTGCCAGCAGAAATATCAATCACCTCAGATATGCAGATGACACCACCCTTATGGCAGAAAGTGAAGAGGAACTCAAAAGCCTCTTGATGAAAGGGAAAGTGGAGAGTGAAAAAGTTGGCTTAAAGCTCAACATTCAGAAAAGTAAGATCATGGCATCTGGTCCCATCACTTCATGGGAAATAGATGGGGAAACAATGGAAATAGGGACAGTTTTCATTTGCTATTTTTGGGGGGTTCCAAAATAACTGCAGATGGTGACTACAGCCATGAAATTAAAAGACGGTTGCTCCTTGAAAGAAAAGCTATGACAAACCTAGACAGTGTATTAAAAAGCAGAGACGTTACTTTGCTAACAAAGGGCCATCTAGTTAAATCTATGGCTTTTCCAGTAGTTATGTACGGATGTGAGAGTTGGACCATAAAGAAGGTGAGCTCTGAAGAGTTGATGCTTTTGAACTGTGGTGCTGGAGAAGAGTCTTGAGAGTCCCTAGACAGCAAGGAGATCTAACCAGTCAACCCTAAAGGAAATCAATCCTGAATTTTTGTTGGAAGGAGTGACAATGAGGTTGAAGTGCCAATGTTTTAGACACGTGATGTGAAGAGCTGACTCATTGGAAAAGACCCTGATGCTGGGAAAGATTGAGGGCAGGAGGAGAAGGGGGCAAAAGAGGATGAGTTGGTTGGATGGCACCACTGACTCAATGGACATGAGTCTGAGCAAACTCTGGGCGATAGTGAAGGACAGGGAAGCCTGATGTGCTGCAGTCCATGGGGTCGCAAAGAGTCAGACATGACTGACAGACTGAACAGCAACAAATTGTCATCTGTATGTCTTCTTTGGAAAATATGTGTTTAGGTCTTCTGTCCATTTTTTGATTGGGTTGTTGTTGTTGTTTTATATTTAGTTGTATGAGCTGTTTGCATATTTGAAAGTTAATCACTGTTGTTCACTTCATTTGAAATATTTCCTTCCAAACTGTAGGTTGTCTTTTTCGTTTGTTTATGACTTCCTTTGGTGTGCAAAAGCTGCTAAGTTTGATTAGGTTTCTTTCTTTTTTTTTCTTTTTTTAGCTTTTATTTGCATTGTCTTGGAAGACTGACCTAGGCAATCACGCAAACACTGAAAAAGAAAAACATTGCTATGATTTATGTCAGATAATGTTTTATCTATGTTTTCTTCTAGGGATTTTATGGTATCATGTTTTATATTTAAGTCTTTAAGCCATTTTGACTTTATTTTAATGTGTGGTGTAAGCATGTACTCTAACTTCATTGATTTGAGTGAGTATTTGTTTCTTTAGACAAGTTGCTTCACTTATTCTCTAAACAGCTCAAATTTACTTCTAATTTAAAATCTACTGTATTCTTGCTGCTCCACTTTTCCATCTAAAGACTAGCATTAATTTAAAATTCAGTTCAAGCCCCACCTGGACTTCCTTCCCCTTTTTTTCAGCTTATGTTTTATTTCCCCTATTTCTTGATTTTTAAATGCAGTAAATGGAAAACAGATGGGGAAACAGTGGAAACAGTGTCAGACTTTATTTTGGGGGGCTCCAAAATCACTGCAGATGGTGACTGCAGCCATGAAATTCAAAGACGCTTACTCCTTGGAAGGAAAGTTATGACCAACCTAGATAGCATATTGAAAAGCAGAGACATTACTTGCCAACAAAGGTCCATCTAGTCAAGGCTATGATTTTTCCAGTAATCATGTATGGATGTGAGAGTTGGCCTGTGAAGAAAGCTGAGCACCGAAGAGTTGATGCTTTTGAAGTGTGGTGTTGGAGAAGACTCTTGAGAGTCCCTTGGACTGCAAGGAGATCCAACCAGTCCATTCTAAAGGAGATCAGTCCTGGGTGTTCTTTGGAAGGAATGATGCTAAAGCTGAAACTTCAGTACTTTGGCCACCTCATGTGAAGAGTTGACTCATTGGAAAAGATTCTGATGCTGGGAGGGATTGGGAGCAGGAGGAGAAGGGGACGACAGAGGATGAGATGGCTGGATGGCATCACTGACTCGATGGACTTGAGTCTGAGTGAACTCTGGGAGTTGGTGATGGACAGGGAGGCCTGGCATGCTGCGATTCATGGGGTTGCAAAGAGTCAAACACGACTGAGCAACTGAACTGAACTGAACTGAAGTGAACAGCAACCATATATTGAAGAATATTTGTCTCCTCCAAGATTTGTGCATGACTTATTCATTCACTTCAGGAATCAATTCAAAGATGTCTTTAGAGGAAAATTCCCTGACCACTTCACATAAAACAGAAACCAACTCCCTCATTCTTGCCTGTCCTCATCCCCTTATCCTGTTATATCTTTTACCATACTGCTAAGATAATACATAATTTTATACTTGTGTACTGTCTGAATATCTCCCCTAAAATGTAATCTCTGCAAAGTCAAGGACATTTTTAGTGATATACATATGCGCTTCCCTGGTGGCTCAGACATTAAAGAATCTACCTGCAATGTGGGAGACCTTGGTTGGATCCCTTGGTGGGGAAGATCCCACTCCAGTATTCTTGCCTGGAGAATTCTCATGGACAGAGGAGCCTGGTGGGCTACAATCCATGGGGTCAGAAAGAGTCAGATACAACTGAATGACTAAGCATGTGCAGTACACTTAGGTTTTGGAATAGTGTTTTGTTTTTCAAGTAATGCGTCTAGTGAAATTTTTAACACCATTATTTGACCAGCAGCTTTTTCTGTTCTCTTGGAAACAGATTCTTCTTCTCCTTTTTCCCTCCTCACTCCAACTCATTTTGGGGGCTACTATCACTCCAATCCTCCAATCTAAGCATTTTGTTCAAGGGGATCAACCATATTCATACATTTTTCTCATCTAAAACTCCTTGGTTAAGAGATGACAGACCCAAGTTAAACTAATCAGGGGTTTTCTAAATTTTAAAACTAAAAATGAGAGTGATTTCTTTTCCAGTGTGAAAATAAATGACACTACTTGGATTAAGAATTTGGTTTGCAGTAAGAAAAATGAGGCAGACACTTAAAGATTCTGATATGAGAGTATCTTGAGGCTATTAAATTCCTTGACTCCAGTTGTATCCATAGCCATGTCTTTCCTGCTGTTTGGTTGTTCTACTTGTTCTTGTATTATGGAGATAGTAAAGTTTCCTCTCGCCACTTCAGTTTGTTTTAAATTTTAATTTTTAGCAAATACCTGATTTCAGGTAAAAACACTAAGGTAAATATCTACCAAAGTTCTATCAAAGTTGTTATAATTCCTTGTTAATATGCTTTGCAATATTTCTTTTCTAAGGAGATGTGGAAATGCATATGAAAAAATCATCCATAGTTTTCATTTTTTCCTTACTCTTGGTATTTATAGAAAGGATGTTACTATTATCTTCCTCAAAGGACAGGAAAACAAATTATCTTTTTGGGGTGAACCATCACACTTGTGAGCTCCTGGTAAGGATCAGGCACTTATCATGGCTTACAACACATATTTGATAGAGATTCCTAAAGAAGGGCTCAATTGGTAGCGATAGAACCTTTTTATGAATCTGACCTTTAAACTAGCATAGTGGGCAATAACCATTAACAGATCAAATATGAGAAATGTCAGGTGTGGAATAAGCCCTGACAGGAAATATTTCATCAGCCTAAGCTCTTGAACAGTCACTGACAGGCCTTGGAGGCCATTCTGTAGGCACCCTTCTCCTTACACTCTGTGATAAGGATGATAGGTTGCTTGTTTTATCACTGCCCTCCTTAGCTCAATGTTCAGCTAAAAGGAGATCAAATTGACTCAAGTGTACCATAATTCTGAGAAAATTACCATTGTGAGGTGACCCAGTTTTTTCATTATTGCTGTAGAGTGGGAGTCCTGATAGGGAAAGAAACTTAAGTACTCAATCCTATATTTTTCTAGGCTTGGTGTAGTGTATAATGGCATTGCATATTCTTTCAGCCAGAGACCAGGTTCCCCAAACCTGCTTTTCCAGTTGTTAAGTATATCTCACAGCTGTAGGTTTAAGGTTGTTGTGAAGCTGGTAACTGGGAGGCAGATAAAAATAGTTATTGGTGTGGTATGCATAGAGTTACTATTTTAATACTTTTCACTGACCACATTTTGACTTACAGCTCTGTCCATTCCTTTGATGCAGCTGCCAATTAACCAGTCTGGTTATGAAAGAATAGTAGGATGCCTACTAATATAATTTAATAGATGGCACACTATAGCATCAAAGACTAGTTCCTCCAAGTAGGTGTATTTCCTGACTTGTGACTGTAGCAACTAAAGATCCAGTTGTTGCTGAAATTAAAAATCCCATTAGTGACACATTTGGGAATGGCTTTAGTATGGACATTTTTTTCTGAACTGTGGGAGGAAAATCACTGGATATTGTTCTGTCAGTGGCAATGATCCCTGAGCTCTTTCAATGAACTATCCATCAGCATCGCCGATTTGGAGGGGAACATAAATTGCGTGAATCATCTAGTACCCAATAAACACTAACAAGTAATAATAAGCAAAGCTGAAGTGCAGGTTTGTAACTACAGGGAAATAATACTGGGTACTAAAAGAGAAGAAAATATTTGAGTTTTCTTCATAACAGCTACTTCTGTCTTCTTACTTACGAAGTTTTATTTCCTTTCACTCTTGTACTTTCATCCTGATGACATGGCTATTATTTTATAGCAGTTTCAAGCAGTTAATTAATGAACAGCACACAAGTGACATGACACCACCTTGCCCAATTATCTCAAGCATCTATTTTTACAATACAAAGCACTGCCGCTTTGTGAATTGTCTCTGTTCGCAAATTGGCTCAGGAGGCAGTTACTTTAATAGCCAAAACAATGCAACAGTAGTGCCACAGTGGTGACACAGAGTAATTGTAAATCACCATGTGAGATCTCATAAAGCTCACCATAGAAGCCTGGTGATATCACATAATAAAAGAACTCTTTTCTACTGAGTTAAGCAGCTATCACTCAATTTACCATGTAGTCTCATGGGCCCCCAGCTCATTAGCTCATCTAGGATGGGATGTCGCAAGAGGGTATGATGACCACCTAGAACCAAAGAGTCACTAGTGCTTTTTTAAAAGTTTCATTGATACGCTTTTAAAAATAAAGAAACTGCTATTGTTATATTTTTATATTTCAAGTCGGTTAAAGAAGCTTTATCTTCCCACTGTTTTTCTCTCTAATCTGCTTTCTTCCTTGTGGTCCCCAGTGTTCTTAGACATGGAACAATCTTACACCCATAACCTGTCTGTTCAGTTTAAATGCCATGTGACTACACTGATTTTCATTTAGAGTTTTCACAGTGGTCCTTGTTTACTTAAAACTCATAAGTATAAAGTATTGCTACTATTGTGTCCAGAAGCAAAACATTAGTTTTGAGCAAACCACAAGTAAATTCTACAGTTTATTTTTTTGCGTAAATAAAACCCACCATGGTAATAACATACTTTCCTGACATGAATAATAAAATATATAAGTATGCTCTGTCATTGATATATTTAATAAAATAGGTTAGAGTGTTCATATGGATTTGGTAGGACTAAAATTCCAAAGACACTTACTCCTTGGAAGAAAAGTTATGACCAACCTAGATAGCATATTTAAAAGCAGAGACATTACTTTGCCAACCAAGGTCTGTCTAGTCAAGGCTATGTATGGTTTTTCCAGTAGTCACGTATGGATGTGAGAGTCTGGCTCAGCTCTGAAAGCTGAGCATTGAAGAATTGATGCTTTTGAACTGTGGTGTTGGAGAAGACTCTTGAGAGTCCCAGGACTGCAAGGAGATCCAACCTGTCCATTCTGAAGATCAACCCTGGGATTTCTTTGGAAGGAATGATGCTAAAGCTGAAACTCCAGTACTATGGCTACCTCATGAGAAGAGTTGACTCATTGGAAAAAAACTCTGATGCTGGGAGGGATTGGGGACAGGAGGAGAAGGGGACAACAGAGGATGAGATGGCTGGATGGCATCACTGACTCAATGGACGTGAGTCTGAGTGAACTCCAGGAGTTGATGATGGACAGGGAGGCCTGTCCTGCTGCAATTCATGGGGTCTCAAAGAGTCAGACACGACTGAGCAACTGATGAACTGTACTGAAAATTCCAAAATTTTATCATCAAAATATATACAGCTAGTAATATTAGTGCAATCTTTGCCATTTGTGACATGATTTTAAATACATTTATATTTCTCCAGCAAAATCATTTGTATAAGGCTAAAATATTTCATATATCATTAAAATTATTCTTTATGGAGCAGAATTATTTACAAAATAGAAAGTCTGGAGTATAATTTCCTGCTGTCTACCAGAGTATTAATAAAAAATGTTGCGTATGTTGTATAGAGTTTAAATTGCCTGTGCAATCTAATATTTACTCTTTTCTTATCATTTGTGAATATTGCTTCCTATTCTCTAATAAGATACTTTGAAGTGCTTTATTTATTGGTTTGAACTCTACCTGTTTACCATACTCTACCACAGTTTTAACAAATTTTGTTTATAATAGTTACTTAATGGATACTTATTAAGAGTCTTTTTCAAGCAAAAGTACTCAAACTTGCTTTTCTAAATACTGTTTGCACTTACGAGTAGTCACTTTAGGAAACCATATATGCCAAAAAATATTTCTATAAATTTTTGAAACTCCTCTCTTGCGCTTATTTTTAGAAAAGTTTTTAAGACACCTAGGAAAGCCATACCTAGCTTTTATTTTAATTTTAAATCAAAACGAACATAAATGCCTACATTCTTCAGATATTCATTAACTCCAAAGGATTCTCACTAATTCTAAAATCTAATTTATTGGCAAAAAACATCTGAAGATATATATGTAATGAGCCAAGGATTCTGATGGACTTCCCTGATGTGGTAAAGAATCTACCCTCAATGAAGGAGACACAGGTTTGATCCCTGTGTTGGGATGATCCACTGAAAAAGGAAATAAAAACCCACTGCAATATTCTTGCTGGGAAATCCCATGGATAGAAGATCCTGGTGGGTTAGAGTCCATGGGATCACAAAAAAGTTGACCAATATACTTAGCAACTAAATAGCAACAACAAGGGATTCTGATGGTCAATCAAAAATGGCATTGAAATGACAAACACATTGAAATAAACAAATGGCTTAGTAAGATAAGATCTTTGTGGGATATGACAACTTTCTATATTACTTCTAATATTTTAGTTAAAATTACTTAGAATTATTATTTTCTGGCAATATCTGTAATAACTATTCCACCATGAATTACTATGTGTCAATTATTTGATTAAAGGAAACAAGAAAATGTGATACTATATTTGTATACATTATATGCAAAATACCAAGTATAAAAAATATTCACATTTAAAATGTTATGCAATATGTTTTATTTTCTGAGACAAATTTAGGAACAAAAGGGTAGAACATGCACTATATGCTACATATTTAACACAGAATTCTGAATTGATTGTATTGCACAGAAATATGGTATTTTCTTAGATACTAAATGTGAAATACTCTAAGTTTGTTCTTATGGTATGTTATTTAATTATAACACAAGTGGCTATAGATGTGTATATTTTAACTTGGTGGATTATTGGTATCTAAACTTTTACATTAGATATACTGAAATGAATTGCTGGCATTTTATATTTTTCCCAGGAAATTTCTGGTGGCATCAGATGCTAGTTTAAATTGCAATAAGTTGGTGATTTATTATGCCAATGCCATATCCAGTATTAATCTATGTGGCCAATACAAATGTTAGGAAAGATAAACACCTAATATGATTAAACAAATTGACAGCTGATTATTTATTGAAAGAGGATAGATTGCGGAAACAGGACCCATAAATACAGACATCATGGTCTGAATCTGTTATAGATAAATTTCTCTGCCATGATGTATTTTTTTATTGCCCTTGGAAAAAATATTACAAGAATGATTTGGCCATGGAATGTTGAGTGAAAATCTTACAATTATCAAGGAGGGTGCAAATTATCTGTGATTTACACAATACTTGAGACAGGAGTAACATATTTGTTACTATCAGTCATATTAGCAAAAGTAGGGTCACAAAGTAGGTCTCTGTATCATACTATCCATATAAGTATATAGTTTTCAGAGTGTGAGACATTATTTGAAGTTTCAGCAGGTAGTGGGTGAGAGCCTCAGGTAGGTTACAATTTTTAACACGTGTAGTGGAGATTTCCCATTTGCAGCGATGTGGATGGAGCTAGAGACTGTCATACTAAGTGAAGTAAGTCATACAGAGGAAGACGAATATCATATGATATCAGTTATATGTAGATTTTTAAAAATAATGCAAATGAACTTATTTACAAAACAGAAATAGACTCACAGGCATAAAAAACAAACGTATAGCTACCAAAGGGGAAAAGGGGAGGAATAAATTAGGAAGTAGAGATTAACAGATATACACTACTATATATAAAATAATAAGCAACAACAAAGATCTACTGTATAGCACAGGGAAATATCCATTGGATCATGGAAAAAGCAAGAGAATTCCAGAAAAGCATCTACTGCTTTAATGAACATGCCATAGCCTTTGACTGTATGGATCACAACAAACTATGGGGAAGTCTTAAAGAGATGGAAATACTAGACCACCTCACCTGTCTCCAGAGAAATCTGTATGCAGGTCAAGAAGCAACAGTTTGAACTGGACATGGAGCAATGGTTCCAAATCCGGAAAGAAATACGTCAAGGCTGTATATTGTCACCCTGCTTATTTAACAAATATGTAGAGTACCTCATGTGAAATGCTGGGCTGGGTGAAACACAAGCTGGAATCAAGATTACCAGGAAAAATATCAACAACCTCAGATAAGCAGATGATACCACCCTTATGGCAGAAACTGAAGAAGAACTAAAGAGCCTCTTGATGAAAGTGAAAGAGAAGAGTGAAACAGCTGGCTTAAAACTCAACATTCAGAAAACTAAGATGATGGCATCAGGTTCCATCACTTCATGGCGAATAGATGGGGAAACAATGGAAAGAGTGACACACTTTATTTTCTTGGGCTCCAAAATCACTCCAGATGGTGACTGCAGCCATGGAATTAAAAGATGCTTGCTCCTTGGAAGAAAAGTTCTGACCAACCTAGGCAGCATATTAAAAAGCAGAGACATCACTTTGCTGACAAAGGTCCATCTAATCAAAGTGATGGTTTTCCAGTAGTCATGTGTGGATGCTAGAATTGGACTGTAAAGAAAGCTGAGTGCTAAAGACTTGATGCTTTTGAACTGTGTGTTGGAGAAGACTTGAGTCCCTTGTACTGCAAGGAAGTCTAACCAGTCAATCCTAAAGGAAATCAATCCTGAATATTCACTGGAAGGACTGATGCTAAAGCTGAAATTCCAATACTTTGTCCACCCGTTGTGAAGAACTGACTTCTGGGAAAGACTGAAGGCAGGAAGAGAAAGGCAGGACAGGATGAGATGTTTAGATGGCATCACTGACTCAATGGACATGAGTTTGAGCAAGCTCTGGGAGTTGATGATGACAGGGAAGCCTGATGTGCTCCTGTCCATGGGGTCGCAAAGAGTCGCACATGTCAGAGCGACTGTACTGAACAGAATAACATACTATGGAAAAAAATCTGAAAATCTAAATCACTTTGCTGTACCAACTAATATAACATTGTAAATCAAGTATAATTAATAAAAAAGATATCTCCACTAACAATTCAGGATGAGAATACAGTAGAGGGAACAAATTCACATTTTACAGCCATACTAAGAGATTTATGTGCCTATCTTGTTGACTCTTCTCAATAGCCCTCTGATTAGGTTCATTTAGTAGGTATTTTTAAGACATTGCTTTATGTCGGGCAGTGTTCTAGCTCTTGGGGATTTAATAGGGAGTTAAATAGTTACTGTTCTCATGAATTTATGTAAGGGTTTCTCAAGCTTGGCAATACTGACAATTTCGACCCAGTAATTCTTTGTTACAGAAGCTATCTCAGGCATTTCTATGGAACAGCATCCCTGACCTGTACCCACAGGATGACAGTAATGCCCCTGCAAGTTGAGACAATCAAATAATATCTTCAAATATTGCCAGTGTCTCCTAGGAGACCAGAGAAAATTGAAAAGTGGAAGTGTTAGTTGCTTAGTTGTGTCTGACTCTTTGTGACCCCATAGACTCTATCCCAACAGACTCCTCTGTCCTTGGAATTCTCCAGGGAAGAATACTGGAGTGGGTAGCCATTCCCTTCTCCAGGGGATCTTCCCAACTCAGGGATCAAAGTCAAGTCTCCTACACTGCAGGCAGATTCTTTACCATCTGACACACCAGGAAAGCTCAACTTGTCCCCAAATTGAAAACCACAGACTTACATAATGATAGTGGAAGGAACAACAGACTGGTTCCAAATAGGAAAAGGAGTGCGTCAAGGCTATATATTGTCACCCTGCTTATTTAACTGCTAGGCATAGTACATCATGAGAAACTCTGGGCTGGAAGAAGTACAAGCTGGAATCAAGATTGCCAGAAGAAATATCAATAACCTCAGATATGCAGATGACACCACCCTTATGGCAGAAAGTGAAGAGGAACTCAAAAGCCTCTTGATGAAAGTGAAAGAGGAGAATGAAAAAGTTGGTTTAAATCTCACATTCAGAAAACTAAGATCATGGCATCTGGTCCCATCACTTCACGGGAAATAGATGGGGAAACAGTGGAAACAGTGTCAGACTTTATTTTGGGGGCCTCCAAAATCACTGCAGATGGTGACTGCAGCCATGAAATTCAAAGACGCTTACTCCTTGGAAGGAAAGTTATGATCAACCTAGATAGCATATTTAAAAGCAGAGACATTACTTTGCCAACAAAAGTCCACCTAGTCAAGGCTATGGTTTTTCCAGTAGTCATGTATGGATGTGAGAGTTGGCCTGTGAAGAAAGCTGAGCATCGAAGAATTGATGCTTTTGAACTGTGGTGTTGGAGAAGACTCTTGAGAGTCCCATAGACTGCAAGCAGATCCAACCAGTCCATTCTAAAGAAGATCAGCCCTGGGATTTCTTTGGAAGGAATGATGCTGAAGCTGAAACTTTAGTACTTTGGCCACCTCATGTGAAGAGTTGACTCATTGGAAAAGACTCTAAGGCTGGGAGGGATTGGGGGCAGGAGGAACAGGGGACGACAGAGGATGAGATGGCTGGATGGCATCACCGACTTGATGGACATGAGTTGGGTGAACTCCGGGAGTTGGTGATGGACAGGGAGGCCTGACGTGCTGCAATTCATGGGGTCGCAAAGAGTTGAGCACGACTGAGCGACTGAAATGAACTGAGTGGAAGGAAGATAAACAATGAGTCACTGAACAAAGAAATAGTGCACTTTCAAATAGAGAGAAAGAAAAAACTGGGACAGAAAGTCACTGGAGATGATGGTGGAGAGGATAAGAAGATTTGTACAAAATATACAGGTTACTGGAAAGGTATCTTGAAGTGGGAAGTCTAAAGAAAATACTGAATGTTGTAAAGATCCAAGAAAGAAGATAGAGCAGCAGAATAGCAAATGTGAAAGCCATGGATATAAAAAGTATTGGCCTAGAGAGGTTTCTTCATTTGCTCAGGGTCATGTAAAATCAGAATATAAGGCAAGTATGTCTGCTTCCTAATCTTGTGTTCTTTGCATGACCTCTGTCACCTCACTTTAAATCAAGACAACTGTAATTCAAATATCCTAGAATAGAAATGAGGTTAGTTCTGTAGGTAGAGAAATGATCTCAATGAGTAGCCAAAACACACTAGTGGCCATATATGGTTATAGGGTCTGGGAGGGGGAAAACATCGATGATATTAATAGAGCAATATTGTTCTCTCAGTCAGTCAGTTCAGTCGCTCAGTCGTGTTCGACTCTTTGCGACCCCATGAATCGCAGCACGCCAGGCTTCCCTGTCCATCACCAACTCCCGGAGTTCATTCAGACTCATGTCCAAGTCCGTGATGCCATCCAGCCATCTCATTCTCTGTCGTCCTCTTCTCCTCCTGCCCCCAATTCCCTCCCAGCATCAAAGTCTTTTCAAATGAGTCAACTCTTCCCATGAGGTAGCCAAAGTACTGACGTTTCAGCTTCAGCATCATTCCTTCCAAAGAAATCCCAGGGCTGATCTCCTTCAGAATGGATAGGTTGGATCTCCTTGCAGTCCAAGGGATCTCAAGAGTCTTCTCCAACACCACAGTTCAAAAGCATCAATACTTTGGCGCTCAGCCTTCTTTACAGTCCAACTCTCACATCCATAAATGACTACTGGAAAAACCATAGCCTTGACTAGAAGGACCTTTGTTGGCAAAGTAATGTCTCTGCTTTTGAATATGCTATCTAGGGTGGTCATAACTTTTCTTCCAAGAAGTAAGCGTCTTTTAATTTCATGGGTGCAATCACCATCTGCAGTGATTTTGGAGCCGCCCAAAATAAAGTCTGAGACTGTTTCCACTGTTTCCCCATCTATTTCCCATGAAGTGATGGGACCAGATGCCATGATCTTCGTTTTTTGAATGTTGAGCTTTAAGCCAACTTTTTCACTCTCCTCTTTCACTTTCATCAAGAGGCTTTTGAGTTCCTCTTCACTTTCTGCCATAAGGGTGGTGTCATCTGCATATCTGAGGTGATTGATATTTCTTCTGGCAATCTTGATTCCAGCTTGTGCTTCCTCCAGTCCAGCGTTTCTCATGATGTACTCTGCATATAAGTTAAATAAGCAGGATGACAATATATAGCCTTGACGCACTCCTTTTCCTATTTGAAACCAGTCTGTTGTTCCATGTCCAGTTCTAAATGTTGCTTCCTGACCTGCATACAGATTTCTCAAGAGGCAGGTTAGGTGGTCTGATATTCCCATATCTCTCAGAATTTTCCACAGTTTATTGAGATCCACACAATCAAAGGCTTTGGCATAGTCAATAAAGCAGAAATAGATGTTTTTCTGGAACTCTTTTGCTTTTTCCATGATCCAGCGGATGTTGGCAATTTGATCTCTGGTTCCTCTGCCTTTTCTAAAACCAGCTTGAACATCAGGGAGTTCACGGTTCACGTATTGCTGAGGCCTTGCTTGAAGAATTTTGAGTATTACTTTACTAGCATGTGAGATGAGTGCAATTGTGTGGTAGTTTGAGCATTCTTTTGCATTGCCTTTCTTTGGGATTGGAATGAAAACTGACCTTTTCCAGTCCTGTGGCCACTGCTGAGTTTTCCAAATTTGCTGGCCTATTAAGTGTAACATTTTCACAGCATCATCTTTCAGGATTTGAAATAGCTCAACTGGAATTCCATCACCTCCACTAGCTTTGTTCATAGTGATGCTTTCTAATGCCCACTTGACTTCACATTCCAGGATGTTTGGCTCTAGGTTAATGATCACACCATCATGATTATCCAGGTCGTGAAGATCTTTTTTGTATAGTTCTTCTATGTATTCTTGCCACCTTTTCTTACTATCTTCTGCTTCTGATAAGTCCATACCATTTCTGTCCTTTATCAAGCCCATCTTTGCATGAAATGTTCCACTGGTGTCTCTAATTTTTTTGAAGAGATCTCTAGTCTTTCCCATTATGTTCTTTTCTCTATTTCTTTGCATTGATTGCTGAAGAAGGCTTTCTTATCTCTTCTTGCGATTCTTTGGAACTCTGCCTTCAGATGCTTATATCTTTTCTTTTCTCCTTTGCTTTTCACTTCTCTTCTTTTCACAGTTATTTGTAAGGCCTCTCCAGACAGCCATTTTGCTGTTTTGCATTTCTTTTCCATGGGGATGGTCTTGATCCCTGTCTCCTGTACAATGTCATGAACCTCATTCCATAGTTCATCAGGCACTCTATCTATCAGATCTAGGCCCTTAAATCTATTTCTCACTTGCACTGTATAATCATAAGGGATTTGATTTAGGTCATACCTGAATGGTCTAGCAGTTTTCCCTACTTTCTTCAATTTGAGTCTGAATTTGGTAATGAGTTCATGATCTGAGCCACAGTCAGCTCCTGGTCTTGTTTTGTTGACTGTATAGAGCTTCTCCATCTTTGGCTGCATAGAATATAATCAATCTGATTTTGGTGTTGACCATCTGTTGATGTCCATGTATAGAGTCTTCTCTTGTGTTGTTGGAAGAGGGTGTTTGCTATTAATTTTCACAAGAGCATAATAATAGGGACATTAATATGCAATAATTAATATGATGGTTCATGTCCCTCCTTCTTCTTCCTTCCTTTGTCACAATGTAAACTCCCACAGACATAGTTTTTCCAAAGAATATTTACAGGAAACCACATTGGGTGGCATACAAATGTAAATTTAGAAAGTCTTTTTATCTGATAATAATTCATCCTAAAATATAGTGTTTCTCTGATAACATGAATTAAAATATATGTTGACAAAGATATTACCTTTTTTTTACTAGGTAATATATTTGTTATGGATTTATGATTTGTACATAATATTAAGTAGCCCAGGGAGAGAGATTTCACTGAACTCTTGGCAAACACTGCAACTTATATTTCCTGCTGACTTCTGTTTTTCATGTTTCCTTGTTAAGATTTATGGAATATTTATCCTTTGATTTTTTAATTATAATTAGCAGGTGTCCCTGAAATTGTAAAGTAATTAGGAAGCTTGTAGTTATTTTGTTATAACAGCAATGCTGGTAACTTGGTTTTTCTAGGGTGTATATCATGCCCTATTTCTTCTCATTTATCATTCCAGATTGAATCCCTCAAGGATAGCATCCCAGCTGTGACCAATACCTCAGGGCACAAAAGAAGATAAGCAGTCTGGAGAATATGCAGATAAGTTTACTGCACCTGAGGTTTGACCATCAGTAGTAATATTTCACATCTTACAATATGAGCTTGTATATATAAAGTAAAATAAAGTAAATAAATAAATAAAAGTATAGGTCCCCTGTTTTAAAAGCATGAAAAAGTTCAACTCTGTTAAAATACTTTATTGAGTAAATAACTGAGGCTTTTATTGTACATAAATAATAAAATGTACCATAGTTTAGAAGTCTGTAACTGTGATTTCTCTGGCAGTCCAGTGGTTAAGACTCCACCTTCTAACACATGGGATGCATGTTTGATCCCTGGTCTGGGAGCTGAGATCCCACATGCCTTATGAGCAAAAAACCAGAACATAAACAAAATAAATAATTTGTAAAAAATTTAATAAAGACAGTAAAAAATGGTCAACAAAAAAAGACATTAAAATAATGTTTAAAAAAATAAAGGGCTTTAATTGATAACATATTTTTCCTCTTTATAGAATAAAAATTATAGACATCTGAAAAACAAACAAACAAAAACAAATGTATTTCCATGGCTAACTCTATAAAGACCCTATAAAGATATTTTAAAGATATCTAGATATAAAGATATTTATATTCCTCAAGAAATATATATGCTTTTCTTTCTAGGAGAGAAATATAGCTCAATTTATCTTTTATAGTATTTGTCATTTATATCAATATTTTAAACTGGGTCATAATATATGCTAAATATTCTTAAAGTTACACACATGTATTCTGTAAAAATTTTATTTCTCTGTTTTAACATGCCAGATATTGGATATATATTGGTGCAAAAAGCATGTGGTCCCTTCTCTCATTCAGTTTGTATTTTGGAAGGGAACATTTTATTTGTTTATTTATTAAATATTTGTTGTATCAGGCTTGCTTCTGTGTACAGTGATAAAGAAGACAGACAAAGTCCTGAATTCAAGAAGTATATGTTTAGTTGAGAGGCATTAAAAAGTAAACAAATACATCTGTAATATAATGAAGGAAAATCAAAGTAAGCAGATTATAGTATGTAACTTGAGATCTTAAATTCTATAGCTATTACCCTTGTGTAAGCCCAAATATTACAGAATAACTTTCATTCTAAACAATACCTGGAAAGTATTGGAGTTACAATCATTTGTCTCCAATATTTTTTTAGCACTAGACTGTGGAGAAATCAAAGTGATAGAGAAATATATGGGGTCAGGTGAAACATTTAAAAGATGGAATATTCTCAAACATGTTTGAATATGACTAAGGAGACAGGAAGAAGAGGAAAAATGAAAATAAAACAGACAGAGAGCATTCCTAGAGGAGACAGTTTTGAGAAAGCAAGAACTCACTGATATTTTACAGAGCATTCACATGGGAAATTTCTTTCATTCATTTAATTATTATATATTTTGCTCAAATATGTGTAAAAGAAATGAATAAAAAACATGATCTTTCCAATGAAGAGTTTATAATCTTAGATACACAATTAGAAAATAACTAACAATGCATGAAATATAAATTATAATTACTATGGGAATACAGAAGAAAAGATCTTCATAGGTTTTAGTTATAATCCATATAAAGTGCTCCATATCTAAAGTTCCTGGCTTTCCTAGGCCTACAGTAATTTTTCTAGGAAAAAGCTGTACCTGATTTAGTCTTAAAGAAGGTGTAGAAATAAAAGGAAAGGGCACAGAGCTTCCAAGATAGGGAGGATAGCGTGAACATATGCAGAAACAGCAGTGGCATATTCTGTATTACATGTTACATGTTAAGTGTGTCCCCACAAAGAACTCTGTTTGCTTTCTAACAGCTGTGTATCAGACCATGAGCTGTTTGGAAACAGAATAATGGCAGATGCAATTAGTTAAGATCAGGTCAAACTAGAGTGAGCCCTTACACCAGTATGATGGGTGTCCTTATATGAAAGGAGTAAAGGATATACAGGGAAATGACACAGGTAGAGATTAGAGTGACACATATTGAAGGCAAGAAACACCAAAGATTGCCAGCAAACACCAGAGGCTACAAAGATAAAGACAGGATACTTCTCTATAGGTTTCAGGAGAGAAGGAAATGGCAACCCACTCCAGTATGCCTGCCTGGATAATTCTATGGACAGAGGAGTTTGGCAGGCTACAGTCCATGGTGCTGTAAACAGCTGAACATGACTAAGCACACACACACCCCTACAGGTTTCAAAGGGCATGTGTTTGAACCTGCCATCAATTTAATTTCAGACTATAGCTTCCAGAACTCTGAGATAATAATTTTTTGTTGCTTCAGCTACCTGGTTTGTGGTGCTTTGTTATGGCAGCCATAGGAAAAAAAATACATATTATAATTACTATATATATAGGTATCACTTTGCATGTGTACTAAGTCACTTCAGTGGTGTCTGACTCTTTGCAACCCCATGGACTGTAACCCGACAGCATTCTCCTGTCCATGGGATTCTCCAGGCAAGAATACTGGAGTAGGGTTGCCATTCCCTTCTCCAGGGAATCTTCCCAACCCAGCGATCAAACCTGCCTCTCCTGTGTCTCCTGCAATTGTAAGCGGGTTCTTTACCACTAGTTCCACCTGGGAAGCCCAGGTATTACTTTATTTTTTTTTATTTTTATTTTTACTTTATTCTACTTTACAATACTGTATTGGTTTTGCCATACATTGACATGAATCCACCACGGGTGTACATGCGATCCCAAACATGAACCCCCCTCCCACCTCCCTCCCCATAACATCTCTCTGGGTCATCCCCGTGCACCAGCCCCAAGCATCCTGTATCCTGCATCGGACATAGACTGGCGATTCGATTCTTACATGATAGTATACATGTTTCAATGCCGTTCTCCCAAATCATCCCACCCTCTCCCTCTCCCTCTGAGTCCAAAAGTCTGCTATACACATCTGTGTCTTTTTTGCTGTCTTGCATACAGGGTCATTATTGCCATCTTTCTAAATTCCATAAATATGTGTTAATATACTGTATTGGTGTGTTTCTTTCTGGCTTACTTCACTCTGTATAATCGGCTCCAGTTTCATCCATCTCATCAGAACTGATTCAAATGTATTCTTTTTAATGGCTGAGTAATACACCCTTGTGTATTATTACTTTATTTGCATTTAAATTATTTGTCTTTTAATGGTTTTTCCAGTGGTCATGTATGGATGTGAGAGTTGGACTGTGAAGAAAGCTGAGTGCTGAAGAATTGATGCTTTTGAACTGTGGTGTTGGAGAAGACTCTTGAGAGTCCCTTGGACTGCAGGAGATCCAACCAGTCCATTCTAAAGGAGATCAGTCCTGAGTGTTCTTTGGAAGGAATGATGCTGAAGCTGAAACTCCAGTACTTTGGCCACCTCATGTGAAGAGTTGACCCATTGGAAGAGACTCTGATGCTGGGAGGGAATGGGGGCAGGAGGAGAAGGGGACGACAGAGGATGAGATGGCTGGATGGCATCACAGACTCGATGAACGTGAGTCTGAGTGAACTCTGGGAGTTGGTGATGGATCAGGCGTGCTGCAATTAATGTGGTTGCAAAGAGTTGGACATGACTGAGCGACTGAACTGAACTGAATGTTTTTGCATTACATATTTCATATGAAAATATATTATACCTCAGTAACAGGAAGAAATTTTTTGAAAATCTGTTGATTTTGTCACATTTTATCCTAATTTTTAAAAGTATTCTTAAATTCAGTAATATTATTATGATAAGTTATATGATAGACTTTTAAATCTGTGTTTATAATAAACATTTTAAATACTGGGAACCAATTATGCATAATATTAAATAATAAGGATATATAAAAGTGTACACATCAATAGTATCTAATGTACATACCCATATACATATATATATGTATATATGCATAAGATAAATGAGTGAATGGCGGGAAAGACTAGAAGAAATTATACAAATAATGATAGTAATTATTGGTAAGTTTGTCTTTTATTCTTGAAAATAAATCTAGAGTGAATTATACATTCCTAGGAATAAAAATCTTCTCGTGTATCTAAAATCAAAGTGTCAACTCGTTTGCTAATTACCATGATTGACACGTGTGATAAAACTGAGCTGCTCCGGTGAAGACTTAAATGTGCTTATTGCCTTTGACTTTGTGTATATCATATTCAGTAATAGTTCATTTAGCATTAGTCTTCTGAGAAAAAGCAACAGAAACTCCCTTCTGCCAAGTCAGCTTGAATTCAGAAGTATGGAGAGTATTCTGGGGCTTCTGGTATCCTTAGATTCTTTCTGGGTCACCCAGATATAGGGTGGAATGCAAGACAAGACCATGGCCTGCTGAGATGCCTAGGAGAGTGTAATTTACTACCTTATTCCTATATGTAGGGCTCTAGCTATTTTCAAAGGCAAGTTGAGAATTGTGTGGGCAGCAGAACCCAACTTACATTGAGGTAACTATGAAAGACTCTTGCTTATTATACATATGGAGGTTTTATATGTCATGTTCCTACTTTTCTACGATATCTCTTTCTCTATTAATGAAGTTTCTGAGAATAGAATTGAACTGAAATGTGTGGCACCACTCTAGATACAGCAAGACTAGGCATTAAACAATTAATTCCAGAATAAATAAGACGTGTTTTGCAAATTTTAAGTGAAGCCTCTCTTTACCTAGATGGCTTAGTAACAGATTTCAGCATAAATCATAAGTTACTAAAACTTTAAAAGCAAACTAGAATTAAAATGATTATAGCTCTGTTAAATTTAAAATGTATTCAAAGAATAATTGGGTTTTAGAGCATGAAGGGACTGGAATTTTGAATTATCTCATGAACTCTATTTTATATATGATATACCAGAGGCACAAGGAGGTTAAATAACTCCTTAAGTTTCCTTAGAAAGTTTGTGTCAGATCCAGGATGGAACAAAGGCCTCTGACTTTCAGGTGACGGGCTCTTTCCATTATATCATGCTCTGCTGTGATGATCTGTCAGAGATATTCAAGCACAGGCACAATGACTGTCAGTCAACCTGAACATAATCCACCAAGTTATGCTAATTCCCATAAAAACTAAGATGACACACAGCTGAAGGAATCCCCACTAGGATTTCGTTCATATAAATTTGCCCATTTATGGCAAATTTATCCTAGTCTTTGGAATCTTTTTGTTCTTTTTATGCTATCCCTATTGTCATAAACCCAGAAATCTCTAGGATTAAAGGAAGACAAAATGAGGAAAGATGAAACAGAAAAGAAAGGGGTGTTTTTTCCCATATAAGCTAGTATTTCTGCATTGAATACCTGTAATAAATGAAACAGGAAGAAAGGCCATGACATGCACTGGGATCCAGTGGAGAAAGGGCCTATTTGTTAACAGGTCAGAGGAAGAGGAAATTTGCATGTAATACTACAGTTCTGGCAACAAGAACTTTTAGTAGCCTCAAATAATTTAGCAAATGCAAGATGATCTCAGACTCAGTGATGCTTTAAATGTAATCAAAATGTGAAAAAATCCACTGTTTTGAATATTCAATAACAGTTATTATTATTTTCAGTTTCAATTTGTTATAAATGCTTTACAATACTCAAAGAAGACAAACTTCTTGGTTCCTTTAGAAAAGTGTTTGGGTTTTCTTTTCTTTTTTTTTTTTCCTTAATGAGTGTAATACCAGGGAGAGCAATTCAAAGGGAAGAAGCAGCTATCAAATTGCTGGTGGGAATGTCTGGATTTGTAAGGACTTTTGTTTAGTAATCAGAAGGCCAAATTTAGGACTGAAAGAAGAGAAACAATGTAGATAATCTCGCAAAAAAATTAGAGTTTTTTTTTTTCCCCCCTCTGGGACAGGAGTCTAAGCAGGATGTGGGAGCATTTCCTTCTTAGTCGTCCTCCAAATTTCTGCCAAGGTTATTTTTTCCTCGATATATTAATTTCATTCTCTCATGTCACTATTTAAAATTCTTCTGTAACTCTTCATTCCAATTCAAAATAAATTGTAAAATAAAGTCAAAAGGCACAAACTTTCAGTTACAGTTAAGTACTAGGGATAAGATGTACAACATGATTAGCATAATTAATTATAATGTGGGTATATGTGAAAGTTGTCTCATCATTAGGGAAACTTTTTTTCTCATTTTCTTTTCTTTTTTTACCTATATAAGATGATGGATGTTCGCTAAACTTATTGGGGTAATCATTTCATGATGCATGTTGTTAAATCATTATATTATATTCCTAAAGCTTATATAGTGTTGTTTGAAAACTATATCTCAATAAAATTGGAAGGGAAACTTTAAAATGAATGTATTTAAGAACTATCATTCTTAATACTCAAATTCAGTATTCAAAAAACTAAGATCATATCATCCAGTCCCATCACTTCATGGCAAATAGATGGGGAAACAATGCAAAGAGTGACAGACATTATTTTCTTGGGCTCCAAAATCACTGCAGATGGTGACTGCAGCTATGAAATTAAAAGACACTTGTTCCCTGGAAGAAAAGCTCAGACCAACCTAGACAGCATATTAAAAAGCAGAGACATTATTTTACCAACAAAAGTTCATCTAGTCAGACTATGGTTTTTCCAGTAGTCGTGTATGGATTTGAGAGTTGGACTATAAAGAAAGCTGAGCACTGGAAAACTGATGCTTTTGAACTCTGGTGTTGGAGAAGACTCAAGAGTCCCTTGGACTGCAAGGAAATCAGACCAGTCAATCATAAAGGAAATCAGCCCTAAATATTCATTGGAAGGAGTGATGCTGAAGCTGAAACTCTAAGCTGAAACTCATTTGGCCACCTGATGCAAAGAACTGAATCATTGGAAAAGATCCTTATGCTGGGAAAGATGAATGGCAGGAGGAGGAGGGGACAACAGAGGATGAGACAGTTGGATGGCATCACAGGCTTGATGGACATGAATTTGAGCAGGCTCCAGGAGTTGGTGATGGACAGAGGAGCCTGGTGTGCTGCAGTCCATGGGGTCGCAAAGAGTCATACACAACTGTGCAACTGAACTGAACTGAAAAATTGTCAGATTTTACCCACCTTTCAAGGTTTCTCACTTTTGGGTAGAAGACATTTTAATTTTATATACATGAGACCCTTTGTCAGCCTTGTATGCAAATGCTTCAGTGTCTGCCCTTCACCCACTTTCCTCTGTCAGGCATCTCCAGCTGTCTTTTAATGTCTAGTGATTCCTCTTTAAAGCCCAAATCAATTGTCTACTCTGAAACCTTCCCAAATTCTCTCTGAAAAGCCTTGCTTATTGTGTGCATATGAAGCATTTACACATGACCCTAAGGATAGATTCTGTGGCAAGAGACTTCAGTTATGTGCATATGAGTGTAGAATTTATGCCTTAGTCATCTTTCTCTCTCCAGCTCCAACTTCCTGCTTGACACATAATGTGTGGTCTATGGATGCTTCAAGAATGAAGGTTAAAGAATGCTTACATTTGTTGAAGCCCAGTATAAACATAGAAAAATACGGATGAGTCAGTGTGCTGTGTGCTTGTCCCATATATCTCTGTAGATCAACGAGTGCTATTAAGCTAAAAGCACCACCCAAGGCAGCTCTAAAAGCAAGAATAAGTCGCACCTGAGGGGAATATAAAAAAAAAAAATTAGAAACAGGTTCTGAATCTCTTTATCTTAAGCATCATTCTGTGTATAGCATAGGATTATGGGCTGACAGTATGCATTTCAGCTTTAAGCCTTTTAAAAAGAGAAGTATTTTCAAAGGCATTAATATTGCCACCTTCTTTTGGCCTTTATGCTGCTTCTTCAACCAACAGGGCTCTGATCTTCACTAGATTAATTTATCTCCATCACTGTTTTCTAAAGACACTCTACCTGAGGAAAAATATAATTGACCATGGAGTGATCACTCAGAAATGGATACCAAGATTATACCCAATATCCTAAAGTCTTTCACCACATAGCAAATAGAATTGTTTTGCTCAGGTGAGTGCTTGAAACACTACAATTAAGTTAAATGCTGTCATGTATAAACATTTTGTTTCAAGTAATAGAATATCCATCTAAAATCTCCTTAAGAAATAGGTATTTATCTCACATATGAAAGAGTTCAAAAGTAGGAAAGCAGTGGTTTAGCAGTGGTTTAGCTATGCAAACATGCCAAAGACGAAGGCTGTCTTCTGCTTTCTCTTTTCTGTCTCCTAAATGCTGGCTCTTCATCTTGGCTTAGTTACTTTACTCTCTCAAGAAGCCCCTTCAGTCAGTCAGTCAGTTCAGTTGCTCAGTCGTGTCCGACTCTTTGTGACCCCATAAATCACAGCAGGACAGGCCTCCCTGTCCATCACCACTTCCTGAAGTTCACTCAAACTCACTTCCATCAAGTCAGAGATGCCATCCAGCCATCTCATCCTCTGTTGTCCCCTTCTGCTCCTGCCCCCAATCCCTCCCAGCATCAGAGTCTTTTCCAATGAGTCAACTCTTTGCATGAGGTGGCGAAAGTACTGGAGTTTCAGCTTTAGCATCATTCCTTCCAAAGAACACCCAGGACTGATCTCCTTCAGAATGGACTGGTTGGATCTCCTTGCAGTCCAAGGGACTCTCAAGATCTTCTCCAACACCACACTTCAAAAGCATCAACTCTTCAGTGCTCAGCCTTTTTCACAGTCCAACTCTCACATCCATACATGATTACTGGAAAAACCATAGCCTTGACTAGATGGACCTTGGTTGGCAAAGTAATGTCTCTGCTTTTGAATATGCTATCTAGGTTGGTCATAACCTTCCTTCCAAGGAGTAAGCGTCTTTTAATTTCATGGCTGCAATCACCATCTGCAGTGATTTTGGAGCCCCCCAAAATAAAGTCTGACATTGTTTCCCCATCTATTTCCCATGAAGTGATGGGATCAGATGACATGATCTTCATTTTCTGAATGTTGAGCTTTAAGCCATCTTTTTCACTCTCCACTTTCACTTTCATCAAGAGGCATTTTAGTTCCTCTTCACTTTCTCCCATAAGGGTGATATCATCTACATATCTGAGGTTATTGATATTTCTCCTGGCAATCTTGATTCCAGCTTGTGCTTCTTCCAGCCCAGCGTTTCTCATGATGTACTTTGCATATATGTTAAATAAGCAGGGTGACAATATGCAGCCTTGACATACTCCTTTTCCTATTTGGAACCAGTCTGTTGTTCCATGTCCTGTTCTAACTGTTGCTTCCTGACTTGCATATAGGTTTCTCAAGAGGCAGGTCAGGTGGTCTGGTATTCCCATCTCTTTCAGAATTTTCCACAGTTTGTTGTGTTCCACACTGTCAAAGGCTTTGGCATAGTCAATAAAGCAAAAATAGATGTTTTACTGGAACTCTCTTGTTTTTTCCATGATCCAGCAGATGTAGACAATTTGAGAAGCTCCTTCAGGTATCATGATTTTGAAAACTAGAAAATGGAACCATCATTTTTCTATGCTGGAAATACAGCCCAATTATTGTTCCAAGCTACATTAACAAAAAATAGTGACTTCATCAACTTGCAACTCCACCATTACAGACATAACATTTGAGCTTTAATTAATTTCCATCTATGGCTGTTGAAACAAAACAAGACACAGAAATCTGAACTTTTCATACATCAACTAATATGGGGCATTATACAGAGCAAATTGATGATAAATAATTTTAGAAAAATTAATTTTGCAAACATGAAAGACAACGGTGATAATTATATGAATAAGGGATGATTTAAAATTTTAAAATGAGCTGAAATTATTATGATAAGGGATATTTATAAACAAAGGCTGGGTCTCAACTGCTTGTGTTATTATGATAAAAGTAATGGTAACTTTGCTTTAAATTTTTTTCCAAAAATTGGTTAATATCTTTTTTATTTAAAAAATTTCAAAATATTAAAAAACCTACTAGTTGTAATTGATTAAAATAAATCCACAAAAGATATTCAATAAATTCCTAAATTTTAAAAATTTGTTTTCTTTGCTTGTTTTTAAAAGAAGTTTCTGTGAAAACTAACCCAGAATGGAGAAAAAAGTCTTAATTATCCCCTGTGTAAATATAAGACCACACTTTCTTCTTCCTCTTTAAAAAGGTATGTTTGTTTTTTACTTCCTAGAGAGACAAAACTTAAAGTAACTGCTGTTCACAGCTTGAAAGAGCAAGACCTTTACTACTTCTTAATTCTTTCATCCCCAGAGGTGGCCTTTTGCTTTAATAAATTGGGGCTTTAACCCTAATTTTTATTTTAATTTGGTTGAAGGGTAAAAAGTAGGAAGGCAAAAACCCAATAAGCTATATTATTCATAGTTATGTAAGAAATTTACCATCATAAACATATATTGCACTAATAAGTCTTTCTATTTCCTATAAGCAAAATTATGAAAAGGAGATAATAGTAAATATCTTAGAGCATATGTTAGTCTTAAAAATTTATACTATTACTCATTTAAAAAGCTAAAAAATATACTTTTATAATGATAAACTCTCAGGCATTTTAAAATCAAATCAAGAGGTCTATGACCCTTCACTTGCATCTGGACTGGCCTTAGTAATTTGCTTGTAACTCCAGGAATGCTACGGAAGTGATCCAGGATGACTTTCAGGGCAATATTGGGGAAAGATCATGCAATTTTTGCTTGTTTTTTTTGGGTTACTCACTTGAGGATATGCCAGTTGCCATATAAGAAGTTAAGCTACCTAGAAACTACTGTGCTGGAGTGTCTCACGTGGGCATGGTAGCCAGCATTAACCATAGCCATGTGAGTGAACCATCTGGACATCCAGCAGAGTTGAGCCTTCAGATGACTGCAACAGCTGACCTACCAACAGCAATCCCAACCAACAATTGACTTGTTTACACATAAAGGACTTGAAATAAGAACTGTCTGACCAATTCCTTCATGAATTCCTGACTCGTATCTCACGAGCCCATTCAAATGCCTGCCATAGCCACTAGTTTTAGAGTAATTCAGCAACAGTGATATTAGTAATTTTTGTGAGAATTATTTGAAATCATTTAATAACAAGAGCACATTGTAGAACAAATTTCCTCTAAATATATGCCTTTCAAAAACAATGATATTTCACATGGGCTCTAATTTAGTCTTGACTTTTGCTTTGGCTTAGGTGTTTTTGGGGAAGAGTAATCTACAGCTGATTTTTTTTTTTTTTTTCATTTCAACATATAGTTTAATTTCATGGGCATGTTAATTCATCAAAGTCATTGTAATCTAGTCATAAGAATGTGTATTTTCTGCTTTCTTGACTATTTCCTATGTGATAAAAGAGAGGGTCAAACATTAACATGAACTCCCATTAAGAGATTCTTCTATTATTTTAAAGTAAATTTATATAACTTGCTTTTTACATTTCTAATAATTTTTTGAACTTCAGATAGTTAGACAAAACACACAATTGAGCCTAAACAACAGAAAACAAATTAAGGTGAAACTTTTTCTTAGAACCATAATCATTCTTAGAACCAAAATGATTATGCAGAGTTTTAGTCCCTGGTCATAGGAAGAAAAGAAAGGAAAGATATGTGGGTAGTCGGAAAGGGAGAGATCAGGATTAAGAATCTCCAGTTAATGCCATAAAATTCTCCAAGAAGTATTGATAAATGTAAATGTATGGAGAAAAGTACACTGTGATCAGTAAACATATATATATGAAAGCATTCAATAAATATTGGTTTAAGTTGTAAGTAATTGAAGAGAGCTCTGAAAAGGAGAGAAATATTTGGAAACATCTTTCTCTCTTTTTTTTTGCTTCTAAATATCACTCTCTTGCTTTATCTTTGCCTCTCAGAACTTGTTGTAAATCTTTGCAAATTCTTTTTTCGTGCTTGCTCCTTCCTATTTTTTCCTCCCTCATCTTCATGTGTGTGTGTGTGTGTGTGTGTGTGTGTGTGTTAGTTGCTCAGTTGTGTCCTATTCTTTGCAACCACATGTACTGAAGCCCACCAGGCTCCTCTGTCCATGGAATTCTCCAAGCAGGAGTACTGAAGTGGGTAGCCATTCCCTTCTCCAGGGGATCTTCGTGACCCAAGGACCCAACCCAGATATCTTAAACTGCAGGCAGATTCTTTACCATCTGAGCCACCAGGGAAGTTCTCTTCCTGCATGTTTTGGTTTAATTCTTTTTATCTCAAATAACAAAAAGTCTGGGTCTCAAGACTGGAACAACATTCCTGTAGCATCCCCAGAAGTGACTCAGGTTCTTTGCATCTTTCTGTTCTACCATCCTTAGCACTGGCTTTCAGCCTCATGTTCGTTAGATGGCACTTCACTTAGATTCTTGATTGTATCACTGTTCCTGTTAGGAGGAAGTTGAAATGTAAAGGGCAAATGTGTTAAGAGAGCGTGTCTGCTCAGTCAAATCTCATTCAAAAGCATTCTTAAACTGCCTCCAGAAGACTCTTGTTTCCAGAATTTGGCCATAAGAATAACCACAGCAAGAGAGTCTCGTGTGCTGCGTTGCTTCAGTCAGGTTGCTGTTTGCAACCCCATGGACTATGGCCCACCAGGCTCCTCTGTCCACGGGATTCTCCAGGCAAGGATACAGGAGTAGTTGCCATTTTCTTATCCAGGGGATCTTCCTGACCAAGGTATTGAACTGCGTCGTTTATGTCTCCTGCCTTGGCAGGTGGGTTCTTTACCGCTAGCACCACCTAGGAAGCCAAGAGAGTGTTAGAAAGTAAGTGATATCATCTAGTCACAAAATCATCCTTTGCAAAATAGAGCTGTAGGAATTAAGAAAAGGTGATAAAAGTTATAGGCAGGCAAAAAAAAAAAAAAAAAAAAAACAACCCAGCAGTTTCTCCTTTATCCCTCAAGTTGGAAATCTAAGAGTCATACTCAGTGTTTCAATCTGCTTTAAAATTGTCCTTCAATATCATTCTTCATAGCATCAGTCACTCAAAGGGTTTTATCAATCCCCCATCAAATGTGTCATTCTCTCTCTCTCTCTTTTTTTAATTTCCATTGTACTGCTATAGTAAATTGAATACTAGCCTCCCAAAAGATAATTCCAGTCTAACTCCTGGAACCTGTGAATATTGCTGTATTTGAAAAAAAAAAAATCTCTGAAGGTATAACTAAGTTAAGGATTTTGAGATGTAAAGATCATCCTGTATTATCCAGTGGGCTTCCCTGGTTGCTCAGATTGTAAAAAAATCCAACTGCAACATATTATCCAGGTAAATCATAAATCCAATGATCCAAGTATCCTTATAAGAAAAACTCAGGGGAAATTTGAAAGGTGGGAGAGTAGAAGGTGGTGTGAAGATGAAAGCAGAGATTGGAGTGATATGGCCACAGCCAAGGAAAGCCAGCAGCTACAAGAAGCTGGAAGAGACAAGGAAAGAATATCCTACAGAATCTCTACAGGGAGCACAGACCTACGAATACCTCTGACCTTCAACTCCTAGCCTCCAAAATTGTGAGATAATACATTTCTGTTGTTTTAAGCCACCAAGTGTGTGATAATTTGTACAGCAGCTTCAGGAAAT
Organism: Budorcas taxicolor; assembly: GCF_023091745.1. NCBI lineage: Eukaryota > Metazoa > Chordata > Mammalia > Artiodactyla > Bovidae > Budorcas > Budorcas taxicolor. Next base: position 63,250,855 of record NC_068912.1, read on the forward strand.
TAATACAGCTACCTTAATCTGTACAAGTATTACTTGGGGCAAGGGGGTATGGATAGTTGCAATAGCGCTAAATTGCCTTCCTCCTTCCATTCTTACGGTAGAAAACGAAGAGGAACTAAAGAACCTCTTGATGAAAGTGAAAGAAGAGAGTAAAAAAGTTGGTTTACAGCTCAACATTTGGAAAACCAAGATCATGGCATCCGGTCCTATCACTTCATGGCAAATAGATGGGGAAACAGTGGAAACAGTGGCTGACTTTATTTTGGGGGGCTCCAAAATCACTGCAGATGGCGACTGCAGCCATGAAATTAAAAGACTCTTACTCCTTGGAAGAAAAGTTATGACCAATCTAGGCAGCATATTCAAAAGCAAGACATTAATTTGCCAGCAAAGGTCCATCTAGTCAAGGCTATGTTTCTTCCAGTGGTCATGTATGGATGTGAGAGTTGGACTATAAAGAAAGCTGAGCACTGAAGAATTGATGCTTTTGAACTGTGGTGTTGGAGAAGACTCTTGAGAGTCCCTTGGACTGCAAGGAGGTCCAACTAGTCCATCCTAAAGGAGATCAGTCCTGAGTGTTTATTTGAAGGAGTGATGTTGAAGCTGAAACTCTAATACTTTTGCCACCTGATGCGAAGTGCTAACTCATTGGAAAAAATCCTGATGCTTGGAAAGATTGAGGGCAGGAGCAGAAGGGGACGACAGAGGATGAGATGGCTGGGTGGCATCACCGACTCAGTGGACACGCATTTGGATTAACCCCAGAAGTTGGTGATGTACTGGGAGGCCTGGCGTGCTGAGGTCCATGGGGTCAAAAAGAGTCAGGCACGACTGAGCAACTGAACTGAACTGAACTGAACTGAACTTCATTCTTACCCTGCTCCCATGTTTGCAAGTCACTATAGTAGTTTTCTTATAATCCACATTTGATTATTACTTTGTGTTAAAACTTTTAGGTTGTTTCTCATTGACTACAGGCTATGAGTCATTTAAATTCCTTCATAGGTCATACAAGTGCCTTTTCAACAAAACTCTTTTCTATCCACATGAATTTATCTCCTTATACTCTTAACTTGAATCACGGTTTTCTACTATGCTGTGAATTCCCCTGTCATATACCATGCTTTAATTTCTCTGTTTGCATTTTTTTTCTCTGCCCAGAACACTGTCTTTCCATGTCCAGTAAGATTCTTCTTTGTGTGTGGCAATCAGTGCCTTATTCTGTGATCCTGTGGTACATAATGATGTAATTCTTTAAATTCTGTTTAAATGGGAACCCCTCAAGAGTCTGGCAGTCCTCATAATTTATACTTTAGAAAGTAGCTGCTGCATAATAAGAACTTAACAAAATTTTTGTCAAATAATAAAAAAGTGATATATATTGTGATCATTTAGAATTGAGTGCTACTGAGACTTCCATGGAGGAGAGAAGAAAGGCCATTGGCTTCTGCTAAAAGTAAATGACTAGACAACTTAAAACAGTGATTTTGGTAAAGATGTAGGTGCTGTTGGTTGATTGCTGGAAATTAAAAAGTAGCAGGTGCTTAGAAGTTAAATAGAGTAACAATAGATTCTGAGTTCGAGAAATCTGGCCACAGAAAAAAGGGAAGTTATACATGTCTAGCATTTTAATTAGCTTCTGATATTATATTCATTTTTAAAGAGATTGGATTATGATTTATGATTTGGGACATGTGTTGTTACTGCTGCTGGTTTTTCTGCTTGATTATCTATTCCCCCTACCTTTGCTAAGAGCATTCTCCTTTTGTTTAGAATCATTGCCTCTCCATCATTTTATAGAGTCTTAATGAGACTGGAAATCAAGCTGTCTTGACTTGCACTAATTGAGGTATGGTATGTGACCAGTCTTGGCCAATAGATTCTCATTGTTGGTACTTTGACTCTTGAAAGAATCAATAGAGAAAATGGCCTAAGTTCATTCATTTCAAGGGAGAGACTTGATGAGATACTTGAGTGGTTTGTGACACCCAAACACTCACAGATGATCTTTTTTTTTTTTCTTTTTTATTTTTGCAACCTGGTTTATCTTTCGGAACTACCTCTTATTCTTCCAACAAGTTTTCCTGCTTATGCTAGCCAATTTCTGTAACTTTCAACCAAAGAATCCAAACTGCCCTTATTTAGCTGAAAATTTTATTGATAATAGTGAATGGGAACCAACCTTAGAAAAGGAAAAAAGAATATTCTTAAGTGGAGACAAAAGCTAATGTTTGCTTGATGGCACCTATTCTAATCATATTACTCAATGGCTTATATTAACGAAAAAAATGTTTCCTTTTTCTCAGAGAAATTGAAAGAATAAGTTTAAAAAATCATTTCAGACATCTTTGTAAAAAGTTAAATGTCACAGATTCAAGATTATTCAAATTTACACAGAGAAGTACTTAAAGAAGATCAACTAGATAAAATCTGTGATGTTTGTCATTTCTAATTCCGGTAATTAAGTGCTGCTCTCATTCTACTTGAAAAGGCCTCTATGGAATTATATTAATGGCATAATGGAGAGTCAAAGAAAAAAATCAAAACTATTATGAAAAAAAAATGATATTGAAAAATTCATGAGCTGGATCTTTCATAAAAAGAGAGTGTTCATGGTGATAGATGATAAGGATTACTGGCATGATATGTGGTCTTTTTCTACAAGGACATGCCACCACCTATATTTTTGAAATCTATAAAATGCATTAAAAACATTCTCATCAGGGAAGACGACAGTCAAGTGCTTTAACAATTAAGTTGTTCCATTACAATCCCACCATTTTATTCTTATTTCTCCCCCAAAAGATGATTGCTTAATTTCTGTTAAAGATGATTATTATTGGTACAGTCAATGTGATCATTATGGCTAAATATACTAATACTTCTTCCTTTTTAAAAATGAGAAATGTATCCTGCTTGGGCTTTAGAGATATGAACTTAAGAAGGAGTAGTTATTATTTGTCTGTTTTACACTGATTTGTCTGCCTTCTGCTCAGACAGACTCTGTTCAGCCATTTGTGACAAGGACAAGTAGAAATGGAAGGCAGGAAATTCTGAGCAGGATTCAAAGAAAGATAATCTGAAAAAAAATTCTTAGAGCCCTAGAAAATCAAGTAATAGTATGACATTAATCAAAATACTTAACTTTGTTATTTCTCAGTTTCTTTAACTCTGAAATGGTGATTATTTCACATAATCTTCTTATCTCATGGAATTGCACGGAGGAAAAGAAATAAAATGTGAGAAAAATTTTAACTAAAAAACAATTCTGTGCAAATGCAAAATACAGTATTAATTCAATCACACATTATATTATTATAATAACTTGGGTTAGTGTTCTCCTTCACAAATAATAAAACATTTGTTTTTTTTATAAATTAGATAAACATTTTAAAAAGTATATTCACATGTGATAAAACATATAGAACTTGAAAAATTTACACACATACTCTCGAAGAAAAGTGAAATGCTTCCATCATGTACATCCTGGTTAATTCTTTTTTAAGAGAAATTTTAAATTCCAAAAAAGAAATTGAATTGAAGAAAGATTTTCTAGGAATATGGGTAACAATACACAATAGATGTTTATATGTTTTAGATTTTGCTATGAAATTTGCCTTGTGTTTATGGCCAGTGTTACCATCAGCTTTTACTCCTAATCAACAGTGACCCATTTATATTAGTCATAGTGCAGATGCTATCATGTGAAACCTGGAGTCCTCCACACTATCTACGTGGTATTTTCTATTCTTGTTCTATAGCAAGTTGTAAAGCAGAAAGTATAATACAACCTTTTTTTAAGTATACATTGATCAAGATATTCCAATGCATTAAAAAAGTTCATGTGTTATGTTGGCTGATACTGTTTATATGTTCAACTTTTTAATAATTGCAATTTAATTGAATCATATATAGCATAAAAGCTAATTGTACATGTGTCATCTACTTGAATAACACTTCAAGGTACATCTTTTCATTTTATTGCTTTTATTGATACTGTTACAGTTTGTGATTTTCCCACAGCTGTTTTTATTTTGTGAAAATCATTCATCCCATGAGCATGACTGTAGCTCTAAGCACTTTATAATAAACTGTTATGATCATTAAACACATGTAGTTAAGGACTTCTTTGCATCCATTTCCTTGTTCTTAGTTTTAATTTTTCATCATCTTTATTAATTTTATATATCAAATACAATTTTCAAATCCCCCAATTAACAATCTACATATGCTCTGTATACTGAGAGCTGTCTTCCCACATTGTTTCCACACATGGTGCACATCCCTTCTCTGGTAGAGACTTCCCAGCAGCTCATTGGCACGCTTCCTGCTCTTGTTGCTGATTGCCTCCCAGTCCTGCTATCTACTGTGGCCCTTGGTGATTTCCCACCCACCTGCTTCATCTTCTCCTCTTCTGGTCTCCCAAACAACGTTCCAATTGCGTTTCCTCCTCTGTAGCTCCCCTGATCATCTCTTCCCACTTGCTTCTGTTCTCCCTTTTGATGTAATGTCTATAATTATCACAAGACGCTCACTTTCACAGTTGGCACTAGTTATTATTCATTCATTCATTATTCACTCAGTCCACAAGCATCTCTTTAGGACCTACTCATTATCAACATCATGCTAGGGACTGAGGCTACAAAGATGAGCATGACACAGTCACTTCCTTCAAAGAATTTTGAGTTGTGCTCTAGAAGGGAGATTTCAGAATTTTAAAGCCTGAAACAATGGTCTTCATTTAAAAAAATTTCTGGATCCCAAGAAAAATTTGCTCTGGAAAAATGTCTCTGGAAAATTTGCTCTGGAAAATGAAGTTCATTTTCCTTTCATGAATTCCTAAGTGACACACAGCCTGCTTTGGTGAGAAACAAAACTTCATGAAACTTCAGTTCAAGGCTGATATGAAACAACCTGCGAATATGTACTTTCACTGTTATATTGTATGTTGAACCTCTGGAAATATCAGTTCATATAAATAAGGAAATGATAATCAAATTTTTGTAGGAAATAAGCCACTAAATAGTGTATTATATGTGTCAGTAGTTGGCAAAATTAGTTCTCAGCTTTACCTGATACCAGACTGTGAAGTTGCATACAATTTAGATTTTTTTAAAAAAATTTATACAATTTCTTCTTCCAGATGTCCCACAGGACAGCATTTCTGAGGTAACTATGAAGAAGCTAGACTCTAAGATTAGAATGGTGTATAGACTCAGTCCACTATAAACAAAATATAAAATCTAGACTAAACAACAAAATCCACAAACAATAACAATAGCAACCTTGCTGTGAATTTCCAGAAGGTTTTGGGGGTAATTTCCCTCCTTCTGAATTAATTTACCTGTATAAAAATAAAATTTTAATAGAAAAAGTAAAAATTCTGTTTCATAGATTGCATTTTATATGCAGTGATCCCAGAGAGCCTATAAAGTATATACACACAGAGCCAGTATTCAGTAAGTGGAACAATGTCACTCAACATCTGAGTAAGATTCCTACTTATAATGTTTTTTCTAAAAAGGCCAGATGGGAAACATTTTCCGTGATATTAATGAGGTAATTCTATCCTTGCTGGGGCAGGAGGATGGGGGGCAGGGAGGAGTACTATATATTGTAAATGCCTAATTAAGCTGGAGAGAAGTCAAATTATAAAGATCTGACAGAAATGCCACTATTGTAAGACCTCAAAATGTAACAAGGAGCAAAAAAATTACTGCAAATGTAGACAGCAGTAATAGCAACGAAATGTCCAAAACAAGGAAACTAAGAATTCCTGTGAACTGTGCTGTATGATATTAAGCTTGGCTGCCACAATCTTCTGATAGACTTTAAGTAACTGGATGCATCCAGGGAAAGAAAGCATCTGAGAATCTTGTCTCTTAAAGAAGCAAAGAATTGTTAGCTTGGTAAAGAAAACATGCATAAGAGGATTTCAAGAGCTGTCTTAAAATATATGAAGGAGTGTAATCTTTAAGAATTCGGACCTATGGATTTCTTTCCAAAGGGTAAAAAAGAATGAAGCCCGTTGAAAGTTTTACTGAGGCAGATTTCAGTTCACTATTAAGAAGATTCAACTGTTAGAGTTATCAGAGTCTCTGGAAGCTGATTCTGTTACAGCAGGCTCCAGTGGCTCCTGGGGACATTGCCTGGTTGGGCCTGAATGCTCAAAGGCCGAGACAAGCATTGACGTATGAAGCCATGTTAAGTAGATTATTGTCTGGCTATGACAGAGAAGGCCAAATAATTTGGGCAAAGTAGTAAATAACTACTAAAAGCTTTGGTTAACAGACATGACAGTTCATTTTTTTTTTTTAACTTGGGAACTCTTTTCCTATTTCTTTCCTTCTTACAATTAGGATAAATTCTATATTAAGTTTTCTATTTGGGGTACCTATATTAAGCAGTCAGAAATAAATCTATGTGCTAACATTTTTGTATACCACTAATGTTAACATAAAAAATGTCCAGGAGACTCTAAATTAATCAGTCAACCAGCAAAGGTGTTAAGTAAGTAAGCCTCTCTATCTACATAATCAAGTTTCTGTCCTTGAGGAGCTTACAATCTTCTTGCAGAAAAATCTTAAACTTAGAGGTCATTATAAGAGGTCACTAGTAGATTAGACTCTGCTGGTTTAGATGGTAAAGCGTCTGCCTACAATGCGGGAGACCCAAGTTCAATCCCTGGGTTGGGAAGATCTCCTGGAGAAGGAAATGGCAACCCACTCCAGTATTCTTGCCTGGAAAATCCCATGGACGGAGGAACCTGTAGGCTACAGTCCACGGAATCGCAAAGAGTTAGACATGACTGAGCAACATCACTTCACTTCACTTCAGTAGATTAGACTGGTGGTTTTTCCTGTTGGTTGTTTGCTTTTAAGAATCTCAAGCAGCAGTTCTTATAAGGTTGGATTCTCCAGAAGCAGACGCTGAGTGATGAGAGGATGTTTTGTATGTCCTGTATTTAGTGTATTTATGAGGGGCTAATGAGGGGCTAAGGACACCTATGAAAGGGAGAGGAAAGAAGTCAGCCTTGGTAAAACAGGAAAAACTCTTGTGTTGTAGCCCAGACCAAACCTTCCCTAAACCCACTAGGAGCTACAGCAGATAAGATCTATCAGAATTGTTCAGCAGTGGATGACATGGCTAGATCTTTATACTTATGCTTTGAATAACCATCAGGTATATCTCTAGGAGGGATATGCTACTGCTGCTGCTGCTGCTAAGTCGCTTCAGTTGTGTCCAACTCTGTGCAACCCCATAGACAGCAGCCCACCAGGCTCCCCTATCCCTGGGATTCTCCAGGCAAGAACACTGGAGTTGGTTGCCTTTTCCTTCTCCAATGCATGAAAGTGAAAAGTGAAAGTGAAGTCGCTCAGTCGTGTCTGACTCTTAGGGACCCCATGGACTGTAGCCTACCAGGCTCTTCCATCCATGGGATTCTCCAGGCAAGAGTACTGGAGTGGGTTGCCATTGCCTTCTCCACTAGTGGGGATATATCTTTGGCCAAAGTAGCTCTTTGCAGCTGAGGCAAACCTTGAAACCTTTATCTAAACCTGTGTCCCATAAAGAAGTCAATAAATGAAATGGATAAAATTGAATCTTCTTTCCTGAAAGCTGGGGTAAAATGTCTAGAACCTCAACCTGACAGCTATAAAGATCATTTTGAAACACCTAGAATCTCATAGACTCTGAAAGCAAAATGGCAGAATCATATTAGCTAATAGTTTTACAGTAGATAAGTACCACATGCTCTTTGAAGTATTTTATATACGTAACTCTTATTCCACACTTTAACTGTGCAAGGTACATACTACTCATTCCATTTTAACAGGTACAGAGAGGTTAAGAAATCTGGCCAAGGTCACCTAAATCTTTTGGCTCCTAAGTCTATACTTGAAACCACTACAAACTACTCTGCCTATATATCTTTATAAAAGGTTTCATGGGTAGGGCTTTATATAAGAAAGAGGGTATACTAAAAGGTATGCCTTGAAGACTTGTAGTAATAGACTTGGCATAATCGTCATTATGCAATGGTGGCTCCAGAGGGGCAGCAGCTGGGGACCGTAGTCAATTATACACTCGACTGCAGGAGACCAGAACTGTAAATGTTCATCACTGCCACAATCTGTTTCTTCTTAATGAGCTTTCACCCAAACCATATCCTCTGCCTTCTTTGTTGTTAGGGCCAGCAACTGAGTTCTTACAAACTGAATGTGATCAGAATCTAGCCACAGTTTCCAATTTGATCAATAAGAATATATCCCTCAAAATCATTCATTTATTCTTCCAAATGATTAAGATAGAAACCTTCCCAAAGCAACCTTGAAAATCATGTATACAAGAACATGGTTCAGAGCACCTTGACCAACAGAACTACTTTTGAGTAAGAAATATGTTTCTCTTATATTTGCATCACTATATATGTTTCTTTTGGACTTCTCAGGTGGTGTGAGTGGTAAAGAACACACCTGCCAATGCAGAAGACATCAGAGACGTGGGTTTGATCCTTGGGTCGGGAAGATCCCCTGGAGGAGAGCATGGAAACCCATTCCAGTATTCTTGCCTGGAGAATCCCATGGACAGAGGAGTCTGGCAGTCTACAATCCATAGGGTCGCAAAGAGCTGCACGTGACTGTAGCAACTTAGCATGCAAGTGTATATGTTTCATTTACTTGATTCTACCATCTAGCCTACCCTTAGGCATTCTTCCCACTCAGAGAGTTTTAAAATATTTCCAATATCATTATTATATGTAGAGAATGCTCCTTACTTGCACATCAGGATAGAGGTTCTTTGTTATGCTGACTTACCACTAACTCCAAGTCAACATCAGTGCGTATATGTGCTATTGTAGTTCATGTAGCTAAGCATTTGGTATATACAACACATCAGACTCTGTGAGGATGATCAGACTCAGACCTGGTATAGATTTGCGGGTAGAGGTTGGATGGGGATGTGTGAGGTGAGAGGGTGCAGAGATAAAATGAAATATGCTCAGCAGTATTGCCAATGTTTCAAAACTGCCCCAGACAGCTGACCACCAGGTTCATCCTGGTTACCCCGAGGGCTGTGGTGAGAGAGGTATCAAGGTGTCACAATGACGAGCTCTACCAAGCTCAGTTTACCAGCTGAGCATTGGGGTTTGTCAAGCTTCAAAACCGTTTAACGGAGGATGTGGTCTCTGTTGGCTAGAGGGCCAGTTGAACAACTCAAAATTAAAATGAAAAAAATCTGATCCTGTTTATCAAGTACTTATCAAAAATTAATAAAAACTTCTTTTAGTTAACAGTGCAATATTATTTATCTGCTCAAAAACATTTTTGAGTTCCTTCTATGTGCCAGAATTATTTTGGCCCCTGCGGATATGGCAGTGAATGAAGCTGAGTAAAATCTCTGACTTTCAATTCTGTTTAATACTGAATTCTGGGTGGGTTGTGATAATGGTGAGAATCGTTATTCTTAGACCATTAAATAAGGTGGAATCTCCCTGACCTAAGATTTAGAAATTCAGAGTAGGTGAAAACAAGAGTGAGGCAAACAATTAAATGCATCTTTGGGGAATGGTCTTCATTACAGCAATTTTAGTTATTTATGCTGGAGCTGAGTGGCAATCTGAAACCACTGAGAAGCAGAGTTACAGATTCAAAGCTTTATTATGCTTCATAAGGCAGGTTTGAAAAAAAAGTATGATAAATAAAATTTAATAAAGAGCTGAGCTATACAAAGTGAAAAGTACATACAGGTATTTTGTTTTTTAATGCCTTTACTATTTGGCTTGAAACAGAAAACAGGCAAAACACGTTAAGAGAAATAACATTTCAAAAATAGATTGTTATGTATGTTGCAAATGACTTGTAGAAATTCTAATGAAAATATCATAATTCAGTTTACTACATAATTTATAGTAGAAGTATATTTTCAAATATACACAGATTAAACATCAAATATACACAGATTAAACATCAAATATGTGGCACAATTCACAAATTTGGTTTTTATGTAATATAACAATTAGCATGACTGTGTAAAATTTATCTGTAAATACTACTCATGTTGAGTAAAATCAAAATCAGAAAGATGATACCTTCTTCCTTCACTCACTCACTTTAAAATCAAACTACTCACAAGTGAAAAATCCGTCCAACTCAGTAGAGTATTTAAAGATACACGTGGCCCATGTATGTTTCAGATTCACTTCACACATTCAGAAACCTGATTCTTCACACTTTGCTATATGAATAAATCTAATTCAAAGGGAAATGAGAAGATGAACTTTTATGCCTTCTCTTTAGGCATGCTGTAAATGACACAGGGAAAGCAAATGGCTTTTTTCAAGAAAAGTTCATTTCTATTCTGAGCTATTGTACTCTGACCTGATCATACTGGTTTAATTTAGCTTTACTTAAATTTGAAATTAATAATTAGCTCCTGGATCATTCCTTCTGCACCAATAAAGCAACGCTCCATGAAACGTTTTGTTAAAACATGAGAACTACTAATCAAATGGAACGGTTTGTTCCTTGCTACTTTTGCTGGAAGTAGTGAGAATTTGTGCAACATTTCTCACTCAGATTGAGTTTACTCTTCTTTAATTTGGTCTGTTGGAAACAATAGTGATGGGAGTTCTACAGAGACAGATTGATTCAGAGGTCAAACAATAACAAAATAGGAAAGAGAAGTTGATGAATCTTTACCATGTGAGGTGATGCACAGAAGGTCCTGGAGAATGCATAAGCCTGGTGAGAAAAGCTTGAGTAGTCTGTTAATAACACAAGGGCTTTGAAATTGAATTTATCTTGTATACTCAGCTGTTTGGGGAGTACATCATTTGTAAGACATTCTTGTTATTAATATTTTCCATTCCATGAGCTCTCATGACAAACTAAATACTTTTTCACCACATTAATTTTAAATTTAAAAAGAACATCTGGTAACTGCATTTATTCATCTGATTCTTAATCATTCTACTGTCTCTGATTTTTCTTCTTTTACCTTTCCAAGTAGCCAATTTCAATTGGGGTACTGTAGATTTAAAAGTCATCAAATGCCTATTGTTCAGATCAGAAAGATGATACCCTCTTCCATCAATCACTCACTCAATCAATCAATATGTGTTCTGTGGGACATAATTTTAGTCTAAAGACAACTTGTTTATCTTATTCCAGTCTCAAGTAGGCCTCCTCTGTGCTCCCAGAGCACTGTCCATTGTTTTGTCTTGAGTTCAGTCAAAACAGAGACTGAAACGAATCTTGATGCAGGTAGTTCATCTCAGAAGAGAGAAGGACAAAAAGAGACTGGGACCTGGAAGAAAGAAAAATTCATATGAGTGTTCATTATTGAGAGTGCCTCAGAAAGCACCAGGAACTTAATTCTCCTGGAAGCTCTGAGAAGCAAGCGGAATGTTTCGCAGAATTGTCCATTTAAAGGATGAGGCTGGTTTCCATTACTCACTGCCTGCCTTCCCTCATTGGTTGAGAGTTGCCCCCTGGAGCTTAAACTCCCTTAAATGTTCAAGCAGAAGCTTCCATTGTAGTGGAGAAGTTCCCAAGGTAAAAAGCAGAAAGATGGAAGACAGGAGCTTGAGTAAGATCCCTGCCAAGGCAGTGTGAGTCTGAGTTCACATGGAAATTTCTGCACAAATGGAACTGAATTTAGAAGTGGACTCAAGAGATGTGAAGATGGGGTATTGAAAAGGTCAGCTACATTCTTCAATGTACCATATCATTTATTTTTTAAGTGCAATTGTCCATCTTTTCCACTAGACTGAGAATTATTAAGGGTGGGGGCCCTAGTTTCTTCTTCAGTACCAAGAAGTATGCCTGGTTTACAGCAGTGTTTCCCAAATTCTTAAATAGAAAGTGAAAAATATTTCTCCATCTTGATGTACAATGAACTGATTGTGTATGTAGTATTGCTTCTTTCTGAACGAAAATGAAATTCATATTTACTCAATTACAGTATGTTATTCATATACACACATTCATTTATTTATGTACTAAGGAGCAAGAGATCAGTTACAGAAAAAAAAAATCTAAGTTATATACCTATTGTTTTAAGTTATTTGTTGATGCATGACAATCCACCCCAAAACTTACTGGCTTAAACCACAATAATGTATGGTTTTCATAATTGTATGTATTGCCTGCACAGTTATTTTGATTCATATGGTGTTTTACAGGATGCCAGACTGACTGGAAGATCCAAAAATGCTTTCATCCACATGGCCAACATTTGGGGCAACCTTCTGAGTGAGAGTTCAGTTGGGACTATTATATGAAAGCTTCAGTTTTCTCCACTCAGGCCTCTGCACTTGGGTTTTGGGCTTCCGCACAGAATGATGACTGGTTTCTGAGAAAGAGTGTTCCAAAAAGACATGTAAGGCCTGGCTTTTAACACTATGCAGTATTACTTTCATTACATATTATTGGTCAAAATAGTTCACAGAGCAATTCTGAATTCAAAGAAAGGAGAAATTAGAAGAGAGGCAAAATCTCATTGCAAAGGGACATAATAGGATGGGAGATACTGTTGTGAACATCTTTGAAAACATAATCACTATAACCATGTGTACCTGGATCATTCAGTCATAATTATGTTAAATGGAAAGACACTTATGAACAGGGCTCATATCCAACTCATCTTATATTCCTAGAAGCGAACACCAGATATGACAGGTATTAGTGCATAATACATGCTTGTTGAATAGATATTTGGAGGTTAAGAAATAAAGCTGTGTCCCCAAAACAATGATTATTTAGCTATGAAGACATTAGTGTGGAAAACAGCCCCCCTGTTAGCTACTGATCCTCCATCTTCAGTCCTCTCGTAGGAATCAGTTTTCTAGGACCAGATCTGGCCCTCCCAGTCAATACGCTAAGAGAAGGAGGTCACCTTTTCAAAAAAGAGTTTAAAAAGGAAAACTTGAACCAGGAATGTGGATTGGGGATGAGAAGAGAAAACTGTTCAGCATTTTTGCTTCAGCTCTTCTTCCTTTGGTTCATGTGGAGGGGAGAGAAAAGGGAACTATGGACGAGAGTCAGGAAGAGAAATCAGGACCCAGGAAACAGGAAGGAAAGTGATGTGTTTAGTCCAATAACTTAAGGGCTCTATAGTGATGTTCCTCTGGAACATAGGTTTGGCAAGGCCTTCCGATGTTTCTCATTTGGGAATATGGAGAAAGTGTTTCTCACTGATATAAGAAGACATTTTAGATTCTCATGGAAAAAAAATTGTTATGACACTATAGGAGGGTCCACAAAATACACCCTAGATGAACCACAATACTTACTACTGTGGTAGCTAAAATCCCACTCCTTTCTTTCCTTTATACAACATTTTTGAAGGACAAAATAGCTTTTGCCTTAATGTAGATTTGTTTAATGCATGAATGTTACATTAAAAACTGCCTTTCTGGAGCTCATTTATTTTGCATCTGTATAGATCTCTATTTGACTTAGTAGAGAGTATCAGCAACTCTTGGTAGACAGTATCAACAACTTAGTAGAGAGTATCACGTTAAGTACATAGGTGGATCTAAGTAAAATTTATGCAATTTGGGGAAAACTTGCTTTATCTCCAAATTTGTAATCATATTGGAAGTTATAACAGTGCCAAAGTGATAATAAAAGTGTTACCATTTGAAAAATTGCAAGCAACAGAAAGTCTTGAGATATCTTGCTTTTTAAAGTGTATTGACCTTTTCTGAAGAAACAGTATATTTATTAACACACCTAAAACAGATCTTGCTCTCTGCATGTTAGTCACTTGCAAGATTTTTGGTTGTTTTAATACTTTAAGCTTGTTCTTTCTCCTCCTGCCCTCAATCTTTCCCAGGATCAGGGTCTTTTCAAATGAGTCAACTCTTCGCATCAGGTGGCCAAAGTATTGGAGTTTCAGCTTCAACATCAGTCCTTCCAATGAACACCTAGGACTGATGTCCTTTAGGATGGATAGGTTGGATCTCCTTGCAGTCCAAGGGACTCTCAAGAGTCTTCTCCAATATCACAGTTCAAAAGCATCAATTCTTCAGAGCTCAGCTTTCTTTATAGTCCAACTCTCACATCCATACATGACCACTGGAGTAGTCAAAAGAACAGTTAAAGCCAGCCCTGGTTCATCAGTTATAATTTCCTTCACCACCAGCAAAATTTTGAGCCTTATCCCCTCTCTGTCCTATTGGAAAAAAAGAAAAAATTGAAATATGGTATGTGTATGTGATTTAAATCAGAATATTTGTTTTCAGGTCCTTGAGAATAGGTTACAGTCTTGGTTTTCTTTATTGGAATATCTGAATTACAGCCTTAAAAAGCTCCCTAATAGAAACAAAGTGTATTTAATGTATTGTTTATTTTCTTGCTCAACTCACTAAAAGCCATCATTAATAAAATGGAGGAGGCACAGTACCCCAGGAAAATAATCTTGCTTTGTTCTCATCTTCTTTCTTAAAAAAACGAAAACAGAAACACCTCCTATCTGCTCCGCACACAGACTAACTCCTCTGAGTTTGCAGATACTGTACTTTATTTCTATTTGCTATATTTTCATCATTGTGTTAGACATTCTTCTTAGTTCCTTTAAGAATTTTTCCCCAAAGTTTCGGACCAGCATTTTAGCAGCACATTAATTTCAATTAACTCTGAAAATAAAAAGTAGAAAAGGAGCTTTACAAAGCTTTTAACTATTTTATAATGGCTTGTGTTAATATATTTTCACCTGTGGTCATATTTATCCCTCACTTAGGGATAAGGACTTAGGACAAGGACTTAAACTTGTCACTTAGGATAAGGACTTAGATTCCATGTAAATTTCATTTTAAAGATGAATTTAGTGAGGCTTAGAGAGATGAAACCACTTGCCCCATGGTCTTTTATCTGAGAAGGGGTAGTGTTGGCATACAAATAAAGATTTGGTTATCTTCAGAGTTTGTGAAATTTTTGCACTATGTATTCATGAACTGAGGGAATTCCTTTTCAGAGATGTACTCATTTAAAACAAAGAAAAATAAAATTTTTACTCAAAAATATAAAAATACTGCCCAAGACTTATTAGCAACTGAAATTCTTTTGTCAAGAATATTAAGGAAAGGCTTCTCAGGGACATCTTTGTAAATTGAATCTAATCCCAAAGCATATTGTTTCAGAACAGGCTGTTAACTTCTGAAAAGTGGAGACAATGAAGACAATTCATTCCAAACACTATAGCCAGTGGTAACCCAGAAATGAAGGCCTTTAATTAAAAAGTAAATAAACAAAAACCTGAATTTCTATTTTAATAAATGGGATTTCTTTATTGAGTGTCAAAATAGTGTAATATTATGCTTGAAACATTTTTTTTTAATCTAATTGTAAATCTATCTTCAGACCAATCCTCTCCAAATCCAAATAGCTCCTAAATCCATCTCCCCTTTACTAAGAACACTGGAGAGCTGATTACGGGAAAGGGTGGGGAGGCCATCCTCTTAATGTGTCCCAAGGTTTTCCTGAGAATGTACCATCCCTACAAAGGGGATTGGCTTCTTCAGATATTTTTCTTAAGTGGGATGTTGTTCTTGTCTTAATTTTCACATGTCCTCCATTAGGACATTTGCTTTATTTATGTGAGTCATCTGTGTGTTTGCACTGGCTCCTAGTTAGTGCCTAAGTGCAAGCTGGTTGCATTGAAATATTGATTTTAACCCATAAAACCCTGTATGGTTTGGGTATTATCTGCCTTCATTAATATTACTTCCTAGAAGCTGATGTGAACTAGACAGCTGTTTACTTTTTTGAGACTATCTATCCATCAATCTATCTATCTATGTACCCTAGGGACAGGGATAAATCCAAGTTTTGTGGGACCTGAAGCTTATGTAATCCATGAGACCCTCTTTAAAAAATACAGTTACAATAAAATTTATATATAAAATTGAAAATGAAGAAAACCATGAAAAGCTATACAATTTTTAAAAGCTAACTACAAATATCACAACATACAGAGAAACAAATATTTTTTATTCATAAACTACTGGAAACATTTCTGTTTTATGTACATACTTTTCCTGATGCTGTGCTATGCTTAGTCACTAGTCATGTCTGACTCTTTGTGACACCATGGATTGTAGCCCACCAGGCTCCTCTGTCCATGGGGATTCTCCAGGCAAGAATACTGGAATGGGTTGTCATGCCCTCCTGCAGGGGTTCTTTTCAACCCAGGGATTGAACCCAGGTCTTCCCTATTGCTGGCAGATTCTTTTACTGACTGAGCCACCAGGGAAGTCCTTTTTCCTGATATTTGGTGCCTATTCTTTGATTACCTCTTCACATGACAACATTTTATATTATCTTTACTTTAGAAATCATAGTATAATGATTCAATCTTTTCTCAGATAGTTCAATACTTTGTTGATTGAAATGCTTCATTATCGATGGTGTTAGAAAAGCTTAGTCCAGCTTCACACCTTATTACTGGTAATTTTAAATACATTGTTAGCATTATTTATAAAATTTGGAAAAACATTCCTCAAGATCCTCTGATAGAGGAACTGTAAGTTATCAGAGCATTTCAAAGGTTCTTATTTAGTAACTAATGGTAAATAATTTTTGAAGTGAATTCATTGATTGTTATCTACTTCTTGCTAATATCAGATGCCATATGATATTTTCACAAACCTATCCAACCTCTGATCTTGCATATCAGTCACAATCCCAGAGGGGAAGTACAGAACTTTGGCTAACGCAGAAACAGAGAAGTGAGTTTTGCAGAGATGAATGCTGGCAGCACCAATCACAAAATACAACAGACTGAAAAGAGTGTTCTATTTTCTGATTAGATTGAGAAGAGTATCTCTTGGTACCACCATCTCGCACAACAAATATGTAAATCTGCACACAATAGACACATGATAAACAAGAAGAGTAGTGATAGTTACTTCAGAAGGTCTCCTAGGTTAGAAATTGAACTTAAGTATGTAGAGGGGGGAAAATGCTAAATAAATAAATATTTAAGTAATAGGCTGTTCAATAGGCTTTTTTCATTTGAAGTGTTCAGGCATTTCCCTTCCCCTCTCTTTGGAGGAGAGACAGGAAGTGATTCTATGCAATTCAAACCAGAGCGGAAGTTAGAAACAACTCTGAAGACAGTAAGCTGCTTACCAGAAAGGAAGATTGACACTTACTCCAGTGGGATGCTTTTCCCGCTTCAGAAACTCATGGTCTCTTCTCGTGTTGCTACCAGAAAAGCACAGTGAAGGAGATCTTGCAAGACCTGAGCTTTGTCTAAGTTTGGGGTCTATAGGGGCTGTTCTTGACTCTTTCTTCAAAAGGCTAAAGGAAAAGGCCTGTCTGACATTGGCTTCAGAAGACAGTGGGTCCCAGGGTTTGGTGGGTCAGGGTTCCTATGTGTCAGAAGTCAGTTCAGAAAGGAGTCAAGCCTAACCTTCTTAAAGGGACCGCATTAAAGAGGATAGACATGAAGGTGATTCATCCGAGAAAAAAGGGGCAATTATTATAGGAGAAGGAAATAGGGCCTTGGCCTTTAGAAGTCAGCTGAATAGGAGTTGGCTCAATTGGAGAATTGCTGGGCTAAGTTTTCCAGGAAGGACAATAATCTACAATGGTGTCTTGTCAGAGGAGTAGCTGATATTTTAGTACCTGCCACATAGTTGGGAGCAAAGTTAGATCCCAGCAGCACCAATCAAAAATATCTTTCCATTTCCCTTACTTTCAATTTTCTCATCTTCCTTTACATCTTTGGAGGATGAAAGAATTCACCCTTTACCCTTTATTCAATGCTGATATATGGAATTTGAGATTCAAGTCTAAACTCTGAGAGATTGAAAAGCTTAAGCTAGATGTAAAAGCAAAGCTCTGATTCAATTCTGATTGGACCTCTGATATCTGAAAATGCTGCTCTTCCAATATCTGAAAGCTAGGAGATCAACCCAAGATTAATCCAGTGGAAAGGGAAGAAGATTTAGTAGGAAAGCAGTTGTAGGAGAAAAACAAAGAGGAAGGAGTCTTTTTATCTTCTCCAAGTAAATGAGATGGTATAAATTATTCAAATAGGTGATAATCTAATTTCCCTCTTGAATCAACTGCCCACTAATCTCTGCCACATCCTCTAGTGGAAGATGAGACCATAAACAGAAGCTAGGAACACAAAGCACTGTAGCAAATGAAAACAAATGTTGGTGGCATAGGAGGAAACAATACAAAGGAATGAGAGAACTTCCCTGGCAGTCGAGTGCTTAAGACTCCTTGCTTCCAATGTGTGGGTTCAATCCATGGTCAGGGAACTAAGACCTCACATGCCATGAGATGTAACAGAAAAAAGAAAAAAAGAATGCAAAGATGAGAAGGAATGAATATTTGCAGGACTAGTGAACATTTTGGTGTCATTCTTTATTTAGAAGGGGTAAAAATATTTTGCATTCAGGGGAAACATGAATAATTTGTGACTAGAGCACAAATTGGTACTGCATTTAAGTCACTTTGCAATATGATTTTCTTGAACCTCCTGTTAAGAAACAGGGCTTAGGAGATAAATTTTGGACAATGGAATACTTACAGATGTGAAGAAAGCAAATTTTAAAACACTTGCACATTGAGGTTTGTCCTGTTTTAGCTTCCTTGAGATGGCCACATGAAAACCCTGAACATGTTTCTTAGACTATGAGAAAACAAACAGCCCTGTTTTCCCCAAAGCCCCAACCTGCCGCAGCACCAACCACTCAACATGTGAGTGAGGGGATCTTAGACCATCCAGTTCTAACTGGGCCGCCATATCATGGCAGCCACATAAGTGACCTCAGGCGACAGCAACAGAAGGATTTTCCAGTTGAGCCCAGCTCAGATTGCTGACTTGTGGAACTATGAGCGAATAAAATTTTGCTTTAAGCCATCGTTTGTTTTTTTTCCCTTCCCACAGCAAACAATATCTGAAAGAATTAGCATATATTTCTCTCACAGTATTGTTTATTGTTCTGTTTAATCTTTCTTTCCCTGATGGGCTTCCCTGGTGGGTCAGCTGGTAAAGCATCTGCCTGCAGGGTGGAAGATCTGAGTTTGATTGCCTGGATTGGGCAGATTCCCTGGAGAAGGGAATGGCTACCCACTCCAGTATTATGGCCTGGAGAATTCCATGGACTGTACAGTCCATGGGGATCACAAAGAGTCAGACACGACTGAGTGCCTTTCATGTCAATATTTCTTCCAACAAGTTGTTAAGTTGAAAAAACCTCAATGATTTAATATCAGTGTAGGTTCAACCAGTCATTTCAATTATACTTACTCACAAATTTTATTGAGTTGAGAGTCCTTCCACTGAGTCTTCTAGTGAAGTCATATGCAATGGACTGGAGGGACTTTTCCTCATTTAAGTATGGAGTCCACTGTTACACAAATGGCACATGTATAGAAACTGCTGGGGTGAGCCAGAAATACAAGAGTATTTCAAACATTGCCTATGATAAACAAAAAAAGCAAAAGGTTAATTTGTAGGGATGGTTGATGACAATTCTTGCAAGTTTTATAAATAGCAATTCTTGAAATAATATTGTTTTTAAGAATGAAGAAATTTCTTCCCAGATGTAACAGTAAATTGTTTTTGGAAGTCATAGGCTTGTGCACATAAAATGTTCAGGAGGAGGGTGGGAACTAAAATTTTGAAACATATCCAGGTGGTATAGTTGTCTGCATTTTGGCCACTCTCGAGGAAATTGCCATTCTGATCACAAGCAATCTTTTCTTTAAGTTAAACATTTCATTCTCTTGGGTGTTTGTTGCTAATGGAGACAGAAATACCAGTCTCATCTGGATTTAATGCATTTCACACACATATCCAACAAGTGCACTATTTTCTCAGCAGAAGTTAAATTTTAACAGGTTTTTTTTGTGACTTTCAGCACATCATCACTTACAAGGGGCCTTCCTTCAGGGGACGGTGCAGAGAGACCTGATACAAAATTTGATCATGTCTTGTTCACAAGTAAATAAACAGATGTCATTTATAGATTTTTTTTTTCTAACAAAAACCAAATGACATCATGCAAAGAGACTGTCAAGACAAAGTTTCTCTTTTATCTCTCTTCTAACCAAGTTATATTTGATATGACCATATATCAGAATACACTCACTGCCTCCTCAATTTCTGTCAATAAATACATATGTTTAAGTATTTTGGGACAAATGTGCCCTTCACGAAGCAAAGCACCATTTAAAGAAGATTAGTAAACCTAGGAGTGGCTATACTTCCCCCACATCTACACCCTGATTTGCTTTTCTGAATTCTAATACATGAACTCCCTTGATAGGAATGATGAGTGCAGTAAGAGCTGACAAATTAAAGCAGGATAACTGGGAGGAAGTGTAGATTTTATTGTTGAAAGTTAAAGTGATACAATAAAAAGAATTTTTTTTTTTTAAACTAAGATCATGGCATCTGGTCCCATCACTTCATGGCAAATAGATAGGGAAACAATGGAAACAGTAACAGTCTTTACTTTGGGGGGGGGCTCCAAAATCACTGCAGATGGTGATTGCAACCATGAAATTAAAAGATGCTTACTCCTTGGAAGAAAAGCTATGACCAACCTAGTTAGCATCTTAAAAAGCAGAGATATTACTTTGCCAACAAAAGCCTGTCTAGTCAAAGCTATGGTTTTTCTAGTAGTCATGTATGAATGCGAGAGTTGGACTATAAGGAAAGCTGAGTGCCGAAGAATTGATTCTTTTGAACTGTGGTGTTGGAGAAGACTCTTGAGAGTCCCTTGGACTCCAAGGAGATCCAACCAGTCCATCCTAAAGGAAATCAGTCCTGAATATTCATTGGAAGGACTGATGCTGAAGCTGAAACTCCAATACTTTGGCCACCTGATGCGAAGAACTGACTCACTGGAAAAGCCTCTGATGTTGGGGAAGATTTAAGGTGGGAGGAAAAGGGGACAACAGAGAATGAGACGGTTGGATTGAATCACCGACTTAATGGACATGAGTTTGGGTAAGCTCTGGGAGTTGGTGATGGATAGGGAAGCCTGGTATGCTGCAGTCCATGGGGTTGAAAAGAGCTGGACACAACTGAGCAACTGAACTGAACTGAAAAAGAAACTGGGCTTTGGGTTTCCTTTCTGTATTGAGTTCAACAGATGATTCAAGCAAATAACTTAATCTCTTTGGTCCCATTTTTTTTCATCTAGGTAATAATGGGGGCACCTGTCTTGAAAGTTTGATCATAAGGAATAAATCTATAACAAAGAAAATGCACTTCTGGCACTTAGGATATGATCAGGAAATGTGAATTACCTTTACTTCTTTGAAAGCACACAGTACTGCTTCTTGGTCTTTTGACTAAGATCAAGTGAATGCAAACAGTTGCTTAACATTAAAAAAAAAAAAATGAGGTGATACAAGTCCAAGAAACTATTTACCAATAATTCCTGTTAATTTTAATTACTGTTAATTTTAATTTTTTCATATCTCCATTTGTTTTCTTACACAATCTGCATGCTCTGACAGAATATTTAAGTCATAAGCCACCCTGAACATTTCACAATGGCCTGACAGTGTTCAGGCCAGAGTTAGTTGCACATTTTCAACGGTGCAAAAACTAGGAGAGAAGGAGGTGGCAGAGAATGAGGTGATTAGATACCATCACCAACTCAACAGACATGAATTTGAGCGAACTCTGGGAGATAGTGGAAGACAGAGGAGCCTGACGTACTGCAGTCCATGGGGTGGAAGAGTTAGACTGAACAATGAAAAGAACATGCAGAAAGGTGGCGGCATGACAAGGACTAAACGAGCAACTTTCGATTTTCTGATCTCATTTAATTCTTGTAACAACAGCAGGAAGCCCATGCTAACTCCCATTTACAGTTGAGGACAATAACGTTCTGAGAAGTTAAACAACTTGCTCATTATCACACAGATCCTGTTTCAAAATCCAGATAGTGTCAAAATAATTATTTTGTTCACAGAAGCATGGTATGTTTCACAAACCTTCCAATAAACAAATTATAACTGGAAATTAACACTTTCTATCTAGCACTACCAAAATGTGATAGATTCTGAAATAATTTTAGGAATTGTCTATATTACTGTATTATTTCTGAGTTGTAATAAATGAGACATTAGATAGTTACTAGCTCAGGATTCGGAGAAGGCAATGGCACCCCACACCAGTACTCTTGCCTGGAAAATCCCATGGATGGAGGAGCCTGGTGGGCTGCAGTCCATGGGGTTGCTGAGTCGAACACGACTGAGTGACTTCACTCTCACTTTTCACTTTCATGCATTGGAGAAGGCAATGGCAACCTACTCCAGTGTTCTTGCCTGGAGAACCCCAGGGACAGGGGAGCCTGGTGGGCTGCCCTCTATGGGGTTGCACAGAGTCAGACACGACTGAAATGACAAGAGCAGCAGCAGCAGCTCAGGATTATATCAGGGCTAGAGCTCAAGTCTCCAAATCACAGAAAAATAGCAAGAAAACAAGGCATGTGGTATAATTTTTCACCTACTTTTATTCTCTGTTTTATAGAGAAGAATCTCTAATTCTTTGAGTCCTTTGGAATTAGAGAATTGCAAACGATAACTATAGTATGATGAAACTTGAGTGATCATTTAATCTAAGTGATCATATCTTACAGATGTGGAAAGAGGAGTTCTAGTAAGGAAAAGTCATTTATTTATGTCACCAGTTAGAAGTAACAGTATCACAAATATGAATAATACATTTTAATTACTAGGACTTTGCTGTTTATACTATACTCCTCCAACCCCTGCATTAAGTACTGATGCTTGGCCTATATTGCAAAGACTTCATGGTAACTGAAGTCAAGCCCTTCAGAGCATTTTCTTCAATTAAACAAGCTCAATCCTTGAGGGTTTCCCTGGTGGCTCAGATGTAAAGAATCGCCCTGCAATGTGGGAGACCTGGGTTCAATCCCTGGATTGGGAAGATCCCCTGGAGCAGGGCATGGCATCTCAGTTCAGTATTCTAGCCTGGAGAATCTCCATGGACAGAGAAGCCTGATGGGCTAGAGTCCATGGAGTCTCAAAAAGATGGACACAACTGAGTGACTAAGCTCATAAGCTCAAGGACAATCCTTGAAGGAAAATGCAAAGTTGACATGAAGCTGAAAGCTGTTCTTCATGTTTGTAACTTTCATTGTATTAGTTCAAGCATGCTAGGCCAAAATAACAGATTGATATGTATAATGACTCAAATACCATAGAAATAAATATATTTTCCTTTAAAATTTTAACATGCTTATATCTTTCCATTAATAGTCCAAGGTGGTTGACAAAGTGGTAGATAATGGATATTGAGGAGGGACTCGGTTCCATGTCAGGGCCTGTATTACAGCATCTCTGCCAACTTTAACAGAGAACTACCACGGTCACCATAGAATTTATGCCCACTCAATTTAGCCAGAGAAGAAAGCACATATCATTATGAGAAAATCGTAGTACTGAAATTCATCATCTTTTTGATTTTCAGAGTCTAGAATTGTCACATGACCACCTCTGTAACCAAGTTTGGAAAATATTGTCTATTTTTGCAGAGCATGAGAAAACAGACTTGAGTGAATATTAATTACACTTCTGTTGGGCTTTCAGATCCATTGTTTTTGGATCCGAGTATGTTTCTTTTTCCTGAATATATTTTTCTGAATATTTTTGGGTCTCTGTATATGACTTGTTTTACTTATGGATGCCTTTGCCAATACATGTTTAAATCTTTTTTCAAAATATTATACTTCTCTCAACATATAGGTACTGTTTTTTCTCCATGCCTGTCCTAATATGTGAACATGGCTCATTTTGATATACATGCTTTCTTCAGTTTGAAAAATAGGTTTTGTTAAATAGAGGAAGCTGTAGGGATTAAGTGATGGTTAAACAGTAACTGAATCTCTAATAAGACCTAACCACCATTCGTGGACTGTTGAAGCATATCGCAGATTGCTTTCCTACATTTGTTGAATTTTAAGCATTACAAAACCTGTCTTTTGCTAATAAGAACTTATCAGCTCAGCTCATTTGCATAGTGAAACTAAATATGCAGTTAATTTGCACATTCAAAAAACGTATTAAAAACATTTTCCCTTACACACTGGGGGGGCTGTAAGTTGCACAAATAAGAAACTTTAACTCAAAGACAATCAGAAAAGCCTATGGATATACAAATAGGACTAATTGGTATTTGGTTTATAGCTACATGCTGACAACGATTAAGCTAATTATAAGGCACATGGTGCTAAATTACTATCTTTTTCATATATTTTCTGAAACAGCAAGAATTCCAGAGAGGTTCTGGTTCAAAGTCTAGTTATTCTAAGCAAGAATAGAGTTGAGATCATTTTACAGTTAACCAAGTAACACGCTTCAGCACAATTAATGTAATATTCAGAAAAACATTACATTTTATAATAAGGAGATCAAGTAAAGACATATTTAATTGGGTAAACACTAATAAAGTTTCCAAATGTTTTTGTCATATTCAGTTCCAAAAAATTGAGGTGTCAATACTGAATAGGGTCAGTCCATATAGCAGAAAAATAGGGATCGATGCCAAGGACTCTTCATTACTTCAAAGAGCGTGTGTGCCAAGTCACTTTAGTTGTGTTTAACTCTGTGCAATGCTATGAACTGTAGCCTGTCAGGCTCCTCTCTCCATGGATTCTCCAGGCAGGAATGCTGGAGTGGGTTGCTATACTCTCCTCCAGGGGATCTTCCTGATCCAGCGATTGAACCTGTGTCTTGTTCATCTCCTGCATTGGCAGATGGGTTCTTCACCGTTAGCACCACCTGGGAAGCCCTACTTAAAAGACAGCTGGAGCAAAATAGAGATAGTGGTAGAAGAATATTTGTGTTATGATACAGATAAAATTGTCCTTTGAGCCCCGGAGATTAAGGTTGAACACCACCAAGATGCTTGCTAACTTTCAGCCTGTAAGTAGTTCATTCCAAAGTCGTTAATGAATCCAGTTACTAATGTTCTATCATTTAGATTTATTGAGACCCTATGTGAATTCTAAGCAAACTACTGAAATTTTCCAGACGCGGAAAAGGAAAGATTGTTTCTATAACGCTTTTGGTGATGACATGATTTTCAGTAATTGAGCTCCTAGCATTATCATATAGTAACTTCTCTCCATAAAGATCCAGAACTGGGCCTTTTCTGTATTATATAAGTGTCTGAGCATCAAAACTTTGGTTATGCAAATAATTATTGTGATAAAAGACATTACAGATGTCTGGGTTACACAGTACAATTCAAAGGAGCTGTAAAACTCAATCGTGGAGATGCAAAAAATTTATAAAGTGCATAGCCTTTCTCTGACTCCTGACAAGTTTTCTTAGACCCCAAGTGATCATTTACTTAATGGCAAAGCAATTCAGAATTTGGGGAAAGATGTGTAAAAGGATTAAATTACACAGGATAGAGAGTTCCAAGTTTCTCTAACTTTCAAACCTTACTTTTTCCCATTTTTTTCCCTTCCTTCTTTGCCCTCTGTGTCCCCCACCACATTTATTTTATTTTATTTTTTGCTACCATCTGCCTCCTGAAGCTTGACCTCCCAACAAAACACAAGACTTACAAATAATATATACTGGTGGTTATTGGGATAGAATTGCACCAATGATACTAAGAAATAAATAGGAAAAAACAGAATAATCTCCATCCATTTTAAGTACAAATTTTGGAGATGCTGAAGACCTCCAAAGACCTTTGCTCAGATTACTCCAAAAGTATAATCTGAGCAAAGCCACAAAGACATGTACTGTACTCTTCCCCAGACTCTTATGAAACTTTACTTTTGTTTCAACTTGGAGAGTTATCTGATCTTCAGGTGATCCCTCATGTGCATTAACTGTATAAAATCTTTATCCTCTCCTTGATGCCCTTAAATTATTTTCTCTAGACAGACGGTTGGGCCAAGAGAAGTCTTTTTCATTTATTTTTTCCTTTCCTTTAACCTTTGCCCTACTTTATTCATGGGGCTTCCCTAGTGGTTCGGATGGTAAAAAAAATCTGCCTCCAATGCAGGAGACCAGGGTTTGATCCCTGGGTTGGGAAGATCCCCTGGAGAAGGGAATGGCAACCCACTCCAATATTCTTGCCTGGAGAATCCCATGGACAGAGGAGCCTGGTGGGCTACAGTCAATGGGGTGAAAGAGTCAGACACGACTGAGTGACTAACAAAACAAGAACCACTACTACCTTATTTAAGCGTTGTAGCCCAGCAAACTTGTTTGGTTAGCATCATCAACTTTTAAGCTAGTTTTAAGTTTATATGCGCTTATAATTATCAAATCATGAATGTTGAAACTATTGAACGGTAATTTACCTATGGAACAATATCAATGAGGTTATGAGAATTAGCTTATTGTTTCTCTAATTTTACTTGAGTAGTAATCATTTATTAAAAATTCAAAACTATAAAAATACTACCAGAAAGAAAAATCTAGAATAAATAAAACACATAAAGTGACTTGTGCATATCTTTTTATGTCATGAGTAAAACAAAAATGAAAGTAACCCAGTTCATTTATAAATGAATCTGTATATAAAAATTGGTGAAATATGCAGAACTAAGTTTGTGCTGTGCTTAGTCACTCAGCCATGTCCTACTCTTTGTGATGCCATGGACTGTAGTCTGTCAGGCTCCTCTGTCCATAGGGATTTTCCAGGTAAGAATACTGGAGTGGGTTGCCATGCCCTCCTCCAGGGGATTTTCCCAACCCAGGGATCAAACCCAGGTCTCCTGCATTGCGGGCAGATTCTTTACCACCTGAGCCTCCAGGGAAACCCAAGAATACTGCAGTGGTTAGCCTATCTCTTCTCCACAGGAGCTTCCCGACCCAGGAATCAAACCAGGTTCTCCTGCACTGCAAGTGGATGCTTTACCAGCTGAGCTACCAGGGAAGCCCAGAACTGTTTAGGAAGCAGTAACATTTTAGCACCACCTGTACTGCTTGGAGAAGCAAGAATTAAAGAAAAGGACTTGAGAGAACCTTATTTTGTACACAAAGTTCTATACAATTAAGGAATGTTTAGAGAGCGTCCTCAGTGGTTACCAGGTGAAATATATTTAGTGATACTTAGCAGCAGCAGTATCTCTTTCAGGGCTTTCCTGGTAGCTCAGAAGGTAAAGAATCTGCCTCCAATGCAGGCGATTTGGGTTTGATCCCTGGGTCAGGAAGAGCTCCTGGAGAAGGGAACGGCTACCCACTCCAGGATTCCCACTCCTGGAGAATTCTATGCACAGAGGAGCCTGGTAGACTACAGTCCATAGAGTTGCAAAGGGTCAGACATGACTGAGTGACTAACCACACACACACACACAGTGACTCTTTCATCTGAAAAGTTATGGACAAATCAAAAGACATAACTCATAATGACTCATAAGCGTGAACTCCATATCACACAAAGATAATGACTTGCTACTATTCTATATACTTAAATTTCTCCACAGATATTCATTGCTCTTTGTAACACATAGGAAATTATAAATTGTATAATCCCGATTTGAGGGATGATATAATTGAGAGAAAGGGGAAAGTAAATGGCTTGCCTAAGTTATCCATCTAGTCTGCAGGGAAATTAGTATGAGAAATCAGAATTTTCTGACAGTATTACAGACGTAAGATTTAGCTCTTGTAACTGAAAATAAATATAGTATGAAACCAGATAGTCTTAACAACAAAGAAATTTTTTTAAAATTATGTAACTTCCTGAATATAATAGTTTAGATATTTAAATCTATTACAAGTATCAGAACAGAAAAGATTTATGGTCTGCAAAGAAAACAGCTAAATTGGATATACACTCAGTGAAATTTACTACACGTGGCAAATTATTGGGAGGGAATATTCCCTAAACTTAACATAAGCTTTGGATGCTATCTGCTGGTATTACTGAGAATATGATCTGACAAAATATACCGCTATTAGTATAGATGCAAATATGTGCATATAGTCTATTTTCTTTTTTATATTCAACCGCTTGTATCCTGTTGCAGTGCGTCATGGAGAGCTACTAATGGAAGAGCCCTGTTTGGCAGCATGTTTAGATGACATGCTTTTCAAGAGTATATCTGAGTTAGAACACCTGGCAAACTAGAGTAGATTCTAAAGCATCCCTCTAAGACATATTAACATTTCCAAACAAATAATTGTGAACTTCAGTTACCCAGTATATATTTTTTTGGTAGCTGAGTAATTTCTATCACAATATACTTAAGAAAAACTAAATTAAATCTCAAAATTTTAATGGTGGTAGAGGTGAAACAGAGAAACTGAAGAAAGAATTACAACTAATTTTTAAAAATTTACTTATGCAAACATTTTTACTTGAACTCAGCAACACATTTTCCTATAGCTTAAGCATATTATAGAAAGATTTTACAGGAAGAGGCTATAGTGAATTAAACAAGGTCCTCACATGGCCTATATTTACAGCAAAATATTTTAGTTTATATTACTCTATATTCTGATTTACAGGCATACTCTAAACAGAAAATTAAAATTAGTATTAGGTAATGAGACAAATTGAATACAATATTTTTATGTATTCTTAATAATGGACCAAAACACTTATTTTATGGATATAAAAATCTTATAAGTGATTGTGAACAGACTGCACTTAGGTAAATTAGGTTCCGGTTAAAATCAGATTGAAACCAGGTGACCTCATTCACCTGTAAAATTGATTGACAGAAATTACGTGGTTAGCAGAAAAAAAGATAAAGTAGCCCTGAAAGTGTCAAGTACCTGGGGTTTCTCATTGTTTAGGTATTTTCTAGACTTGGTAGGGGAGAAGGCGATGACACCCTACTCCAGTACTCTTGCCTGGAAAATCCCATGGATAGAGGAGACTGGTGGGCTGCAGTCCATGGGGTCGCACAGAGTCGGACTCGACTGAGCGACTTCACTTTAACTTTTCACTTTCATGCGTTGGAGAAGGAAATGGCAACCCACTCCAGTGTTCTTGCCTGGAGCATCCCAGGGACGGGGAGCCTGGTGGGCTGCCATCTATGGGGTCGCACAGAGTCAGACACGACTGAAGCGACTTAGCAGCAGCAGCAGCAGCAGCAGACTTGGTAGGAGACATTGACAATCCTTCCATACTCTTTCCATCAGTGAGGACAACTGGTATAAAATATTGAATCCCCTGCCCTTCTGTATTAACTGGGAGAGCACACATTAAAAGCTAATATATCTCTTTTATGATTCAGGTAGGCCCATTGGGGTGGGGCAGAAAAAAAAGCAAATGCCTCTCCAGTCACTAATTGGGAGCCATTGACTGGAAAGGCAGACAAAGCTCCTTGCTAATTGAAAAACAAAAAAATGTTTTCCTTTTCTCAGTATAGATTTAGAATGCAACTGAAAGATAAGTTAATATCTATCCTGATAAATGTGCTTTCTTTAATAGCCCCACTTGTTAAAGAAGGTTACAGAAAAGAGTCCCACAGGTGAGAATTTTAATCAGGAAATACTAATTGTAAGCCTTACTTCCTCCATTCATGGGGTTGATGTCCATAGTCACACTTTGGACTTGGGTAGTGATGGATATCATTATCATTTGAGCAAATTTGAGCCTATAGGACATTGACATGGAATAATATATGTGAATACTACTACTAAAAATAATAATCATTGTGTTTCTTTCATGACAGACACTCTTCAAGAATTTGTATATAATGATCTGCTTAATCTTCACAATCATCTAATGATACACATACTATTATTATACTCATTTCAAAGATAAAGAAATGTGGGCATAAAAAGGTTAAACTAATTTGCCAATGGCCACAGAGTGGTAAAACCAGGAAATTCAGATAAGCAGGTAGAAGCCTGAGACTATACT
Source organism: Budorcas taxicolor (assembly GCF_023091745.1). Classification (NCBI taxonomy): domain Eukaryota; kingdom Metazoa; phylum Chordata; class Mammalia; order Artiodactyla; family Bovidae; genus Budorcas; species Budorcas taxicolor. Next base: position 63,280,708 of record NC_068912.1, read on the forward strand.
TTTCACTCACTCTGGTACATAAAAATTAATAATAGTGATAAATAGAAGTGAGATTTGGAGGGAAAGATCTGAGGCAAGAGCTTTTTGAGACAGTATATGTACCTACAAGAACTAAAGAAAGTGAAGATTAAAGAAGGTATCCATGAAATTCCATGAAATCCATGGCAGTTCCCAATATTTAGTTTCCTTTCATATTTAGACATGAAAATAATCAAGATTTTCTGAATTGTTAGCAGAATTTCAAGATTTTCCAGTTTATTTGGAAACTCCCTTTTGAAATTATCTTCAGTTCAGTTCAGTCGCTGAGTCATGTCCAACTTTTGGGACCCCATGGACTGCAGCATGCCAGGCTTCCCTGTCTATCATCAACTCCTGGAGTTTACCCAAACTCATGTCTAGTGAGTTGGTGATGCCATCCAAACATCTCATCCTCTGTCATCCTCTTCTCCTCCTGCCCTCAATCTTTCCAAGCATCAGAGTCTTTCAAATGAGCCAATTTTTCACATCAGGTGGCCAGATATTGTAGTTTCAGCTTCAACATGAATCCTTTCAATGAACACCCAGGACTGATCTCCTTTAGAATGGACTGGTTGGACCTCCTTGCAGTCCAAGGGACTCTCAAGAGTCTTCTCCAATACCATAGTTCAAAAGCATCAATTCTTCAGTGCTCAGTTTTCTTTATGGTCCAACTCTCACATCCATACATGACTACTGGAAAAACCATAGCTTTGACTAGATGGACCTTTGTTGGCAAAGTAATGTCTCTGCTTTTTAATATGCTGTCTAGGTTGGTCATAACTTTTCTTCCAAGGAGTAAGCATCTTTTAATTTCATGGCTGCAGTCACCATCTGCAGTGATTTTGGAGCCCCCAAAAAATAAAATCTGTCCCTGTTTCCACTGTTTCCCATCTATTTGCCATGAAGTGATGGGACCAGATGCCATGGTCTTAGTTTTCTGAATGTTGTGTTTTAAGCCAACTTTTTCACTCCTTTTTCACTTTCATTAAGAGGCTCTTTAGTTCTTCTTCACTTTCTGCCCCAGATGTGGTATCATCTGCATATCTCAGGTTATTGGTGTTTCTCCAGGCAATCTTGATTCCAGCCTGCTACATCCAGTCCAGCATTTCCCATGAAATTATGTTAGTCTTCAGTAAAGTAATATATATCACACCAAAGTCTTTTTCTTTTAATTTTTATTTTGTGTTGGAGTGTAGCCATTTAGCGATGTTATGATAGTTTCAGGTAGGCAGCAGAACAACTCAGCCATGTGTATCTATGTATCCCTTCTCCTCCAAACCCTCTCCCAGCCAGACTGCCACATAACATTAAGCAGAATTCTCTGTGCTATACAGTAGGTTCTTGTTGGTTGTTCTTGTTTAGTTGATAAGTCATGTCTTACCCTTTGTGACCCCATGGACTGTAGCCTGCCAGGCTCCCCTGTCTATGGGGTTCTCCAAGCAAGAATACTGGAATGGGTTGCCGTTTCCCTCTCCAGGGAATCTCCCCAACCCACATGTCCTGTGTCTCCTGCATTGGCAGGCAGATTCTTTACACTCAGTGGAGCTACCTGGGAAGCCACCTTGTTGGTTATCCATTTTAAATATAGCAATGTGTGCATCAAAATCTTGTGAGGTGGCCTTGGGGAAATTAAAGGATAATACACTGTGCTCCTTAACTTGTACTCTTGCTTTTGACTGTGAGAAGTTTATACTTTGGTACCTAATGGTTCAAGGTGATGCAAGACATACAGTAAAGATTTGAAACCATCCCAAATCTTGAAATCAAGCCCAGAGGAGTGCAGCTTAGATTGGCCAAATTCAGCTAGGCTGCAAGCATGTGAGCAAGAAATAAGTGCATGTTGTTGAATTCTACTGAAATTTTGTGATGTCTGTCATTAAGTGAAAAAATGACTGATACACAGCCTACTTACTGTATACCAGACATATTATTTCATTTCATTGATTACCACCTTACACTATTATTAAGTAACTAAATTGTGTCCTGTTCTTTGCAACCCCATGGACTGCAGCCTGCCAAGCTCCTCTGTCCATGGGATTTCCCAGGCAAGAATACTGAAGTGGGTTGCCATTTCCTTCTCCAGCACCTTATACTAAGGGCTTATATTAAGTTTATGTTAAATGCTTACTGAATACTTTAAACTCATCTGCTTTAAATATATTACTATGTACATTGTCACTGTGCCTCTTTTCTACTCTCCTTTTTAAGTTGTCTATAAGTCACTCTGAGTTAGAATTCTTGTTAACACCAAGAAAGGGTTTACTATATTCATATGAATTCAATTCTAATTCTGAATTAGTTATCAATTATCTATCTATATGTCTATTTCAAACATTGAAAACTTTAAGCAATATGGGTAAAGTTTGAAAATAGCAGAAAAATGTTGGGTAGAGGTAACTTTTATTCTTTCTTAGCTCATGACTTTCTTTGATGGTTAACTTAGATTTGTCTGGTAGTCAAAGATGCACTGACCTTCAGAAGTGGAACAACTGATTCACTACTTTTGTGTTTTACAAGGAATTTTTAAAATGCCTTTCTAAGGAAAATAACCTAAAACATCAGCTTATTAAAGAAAGTAATTTCATGGAAAGAGTTTACAAATAATATATTATACCTCAAATTGGTACAGTATAACTAAATAAATTTAGGCTATACTGGATTGTTGATTAGTAGAGAGCTAATTTAAGCAGTTTATAGGATAATTTTAATAATATTTTAATTCAGGAATTTTTACACTTAAATAAGGAGATTGACAATAAGGATCAGTAATTTTTCACAGAGACATGCTTCTCTAACAGGCATCAGGTGACCATATTTAGTTTTTTGGTATGTGCATGCTAAGTCACTTCTGTTCTATTCAACTCTTTGCAACCCTATGGGTTCAGCCTAACAGGCTGCTCTGCCCATACCATATGCATAATATTCTTGAACTAGATGTTTAGAAATCTTTGAAGAAAATCACTTGAATTGGGCTTCCAAAAAATAATATGGATTCCCTTATTAAAAAGACATGACACATTTTTATTTTTTAAATTTAAGGGTGAGCATAAAGGTAGAAGAAGTCAGTATAACGGAAAAAAAGAAATAGTAAAAGTGCTTTTGCAATTAAGTATTATTGATAGCGCACAGATTCTATTCTAAATGCATTCAAGAGAAACAATGATATTTCCATTTATTCATTTACTTGCTCACCCAACCACACATAAAGCCATACAGATATATGTGTCTGAAAGATCAATTCTTAACATCTGTCTCTTTCCAACAGTATCTGACCATTAGGGAACTATGACTCCTTTGTAGTTGCTGGGGAAACAATGACAGAACTCAAGCCAGGAATCAATTAAACTAAGGAGACTGTTCCATATCTCTGTTTTCTGGGAAGAGAACAGGTGTTTAATAATTTACATAAATTATGCAAAATCTAAAGCATTTACAGTAACTAGACACTTAGCAACAGACATGAATGAAGAGGTAAATTGGCTGATGATGTTCAGTATTATAGCGGCCCCTGCTAGCACTGCTATTGTTATGGGCCTTTCGGAATTTCCATTATAAACACTATTTTTCAAGGTTTATATTTCAGACCTAAAACCTACCATAATGTTGTATGTGTGTGTCTGTGTGTGTGTGCTTAAGACCATAGTAAACATGGTCCTAGACTGATAATTATGGTATTTGACAGCTAAATATTTTGTATGTACAAAAAATTATTTGAATTATGTTTAAATTATGAAACAAGCTAGTAAAAATTTTACATGTAAACTCTTTATGGTAGAGTTGAAAATTTTGATCAATAAAGTGTTTCTTTTTTTTTTTTTTTTTAAGAATTTTCCATGTGCTTTGTCATATGCTAAAATCAGTAGGGAATACAAAGAATAAAACCACAGTATCTGCCTAAAATAAACAGTCACCCTGGTTGGGAAATAAAGCATAGACTATTCTAATAATAAATGAAAATGATAGCTATGTCTATAACATTTTATGCAGATACAACAATTGAATGTTGAATCATCTATCACAGTAAAATCTGCTTTTTCAGTATAGGGTTGTTTTTTTTTTTTCCCCCTTGTAAATCACTTTCAATAAGTTAGCTAATACAAGAACTTTTAAAACTCAACTTCACAACTAATATGTGCTGCTGAATTCTTGCCACATATGTGGGAGTCTTAAAAATCCCTGGATAAATTAGCTTTAAGGAATAAGACACTTCTGTTCCCTCATATGATACTGAAGATACTAAAGTTAATTTCTTTAACTTCACATGTTTTAGACAGGATAAACATACCTGTCTAATGCTTCCTGAGAATTTTAAACTCATTTGGAAAAAATAAAACCCTAGTAAAATTCAGTTCTTCAACTACTCTCTACCTGTTCCTGGGCAGCTAACAGATGGAGGAAAACATACAACTTTGATGACTAGTCTCAGTCAGTCATCACATGATATGTCCCAGGTCTCTTTATTTTCCCACTCTCAGGACTATTTCTCATGTCTTTCCGCCCCCACCCCCCACCCCACCCCCAGTCTCAATACCTCCTCTCTCATCTTCACTCTCAGGAAGGAGCTTGCTTGCATCTTCACTCAGAGAACTAAAGCGTTATTGATAATGACTACCCCAAAAAACTAACCTCCTATGGAGTCTCTACACTCAACACTGCTTTCCTACTTGGTTCTGAAAATGAAGAACATTATATCTACTTAAACCAATCCTTACCTGTATATATTAGCTTCAGCCCCCTCACATCTTCTCAGAGAAATAGCTCCACCAATTCTCCATTTGACCTCCTACATCATCTTATTTTTCATACTCTACTGGAAATTGTTGTTAAAGTATACACATAAAATTATTTCCACCATAAAAAATCAAAACCTTTTCTTGACTTCTAAACGACCACTAGCTCCTTTTGTAGTAACACTCAAGGACTGTCTCCAGTTACTGCCAGGTAGTCCCCTTTTCCTGTTCTCTATATTCTCTACTAAATATAACTGAATATGTCTTTAGTATTCACTGTTCCTCCAAAATTGCTCTCAGCTTTGACACTATGGTCTTTTAGTTGCCAAGACCAATGGCCAAATTTTAATCCTTTTCTTCATTCCCTCCTTCTGTATATAGTTTCTTCATTTGGTTTTTAGAATACCACACTCTCTTAGATTTCCTCTTATTTCAATTATTTTGGTCGTCATTGTTAATTCTTCTTTTCCTAGCCTCTCTTACCCAGTCTTACCTAATCTTCAAATAAGACCTATATGTATATGATGCATAAATTATATCTCCAGTCCAGGCTTCTCTCCTAAACTCCATATATCCAACTGCCTGCTCAATTTCTCCTTCCAGTTGTCTAAGACAACTCACATTCATCATGTACAGAATGAATTCTGATCTTCCAATAATAATTTAGAATTTTCACAGCTTTTCCCTTTTCAGTTCATGATAATTCTTTTCTCTACTTGTCCAGACAAAAAGGTATAGTATTTGATTCCTTATTTTTCTCTCACCACACACACACAAATCCATTTCAAGCAACCTCCAGAATGTATCCATAATCCCATCATTGTTCACCACCACAATATTTCCACTGCTGTCACTGTGGGTGAAACCATCTTCTTACCTAGATTACTGCCCTAGCCTCTGACCTGGCTTTTGCTTTAGCCTACTCAGATTCACAACACACAGCAAGAAAGATTTTTTTTTTTAATGTATGCCAGATGATACTATCCTTCTGCTTGAAACAGTATATGTATTCTCATTTAATATAAAGCTAGATCAAAGTCCTTAAAATGGCCTTTGAGTATGTATGTGGTTTGGCCCTCTCAGCAATTTCCTTTGATTCTCTCCCTTTCTCACTCTTCTGCAGCCACACTTACTCCCTTCTAGTTCATGGAAAATGCTAGCAGTTCACCTGCAGTTGGGCTTTTGTACTGTTTTTGCACTCTGGAACGCTCTTCCACTGAGTTATTTGCATTCCTCTATCCTCATCTTCTTTGAACATTTGCTGAAATTGCTCTCTTTGAGTGGAGCCTTGTTGTTATTGTTCAGTCATTAGGTTATGTCTGACTTTTTGCAACCCTATGGACTGTAGCATGTCGGGTTTCCCTGTCCTTCACCATCTCCTAGAGCTTGCTCAAACTCATGTCCATTGAGTCAGTGATGCCATCCAACCATCTCATCCACTGTTGCTTCCTTCTCCTATTGCCCTCAGTCTTTCCTAACATCAGAGCCATTTCCAATGAGTCAGTTCTTTGCATCAGGAGGCCAAAGTATTGAAACTTCAGTCTGATCCCTTCCAATGAATATTCAGGACCACTTTCCTTTATGATTGACTGGTTTAACTCATTTTAGTCAAAGTGACTCTCAAGAGTATTCTCCAGCACCACAATTCAAAAGCATCAATTCTTTGGCATTCAGCTTTTTTGTGGTCCATCTCGCACATCTACACAGGACTACTGGGAAAAAACCATCGGTTTGACAATATGGTCCTTCAAAGTGATATACGCTGTCTAGGTTTGTCACAGCTTTTCTTCCAAAGAGCAAGTGTCTGTTAATGTCGTGGCTGCAGTCACCATCCACAGTGATTTTAGAGGCCAAGAAAATAAAATCTGCCATTGTTCCCACTTTTCTCCTATCTATTTGCCATAAAGTGATGGGACAGGATGCCATGAGTTTAGTTTTCTGAATGTTGAGTTTTAAGTCAGCTTTTTCACTCTCCTCTTGTACCCTCATCAAGAGACTTTTGAGTTCCTCTTCATTTTCTGCCATTAGAGTGATATCATCTGCATGGCTAAGGCTGTTGATACTTCACCCAGCAATCTTGATTCTGGCTCATGATTCATACAGCCCAACACTTTGCATGATGTACTCTGCATATAAACTAAATAAGCAAGGTGACAATATACAACCTTGATGCACTTCCTTCCGAATATTGAACAAGTCAGTTGTTCTATGTATGTTTCTAACTGTTGCTTCTTGTTCTGCATACAGGTTTCTCAGGAGGACTGGTATTCCCCTCTCTTTAAGAATTTTCCACAGTTTGCTGTGATGCATACAGTCAAAGGTTTTAACGTCATCAATGAAGCAGAAGTCTTTCTGGAATTCCCATGCTTTTTCTATGATGCAACAGATGTTGGCGATTTGATCTCTGGTTCCTCTGCCTTTCCTAAATCTAGCTTGTAAATCTGAAAGTCCTTGATTCACATACTTTTGAAGCCTAGCTTGAAGGATTTTGAGCATTAACCTGCTTGCATGTGAAATATGCACAATTGTATGGTAGCTTACACGTGCTTTGGCATTGCCTTTCTTTGGGATTAGAATGAAAACTGACCTTTTCCAGTCCTGTGGCTACTGCTGAGTTTTCCAAATTTGCTGCCATATTGAGTGCACCAATTTCACAGCATCATCTTTTAGGATTTGAACTAGCTCAGCTGGAATTCCATTACCTCCACTAGCTTTGTGTGTAGTATTGCTTCCAAAGGACCACTTGACTTCAGACTCCAGGATGTCTGGCTCTAACTGAGTGATCACACCATAGTGGTTTTCTGGATCATTAAAACCTTTTTTATATAGCTCTGTGTATTCTTTCAACCTCTTCTTAATCTCTTCTTAATCTTTTTTAATTAATTTATTTTTTAATTGAAGGATAATTGCTTTACAGAATTTTATTGTTTACTGTCAAACATCAACAGGAATCAGCCATAGGTATATCTTTTTAATCTCAGAAACACAGGTGATACCACCCTCATGGCAGAAAGTGAAGAGGAACTGAAGAGCCTCTTGATGAAAGTGAAAGAGGAGAGTGAAAAAGCTGGCTCAAACTTGACATTCAAAAAACTAATATGGTACCTGGACCCAACACTTCATGGCAAATAGATAGGGAAACAATGGAAACAGTGACAAACTTTATTTTCTTGGGGTCCAAAATCATTGCAGATGGTGACTGCAGACATGAAATTATAAGAAGTTTGCTCCTTGGAAGAAAAGCTATGACCAACCTAGACAGCATATTAAAAAACACAGACATTACTTTGCCAACAAAGGTCTATCTAGTCAAAGCTATGGTTTTTCCAGTAGTCATATATTGAGGTAAGACTTGTACTATAAAGAAAGCTGAACACTGAAAAATTGATGCTTTTGAACTGTGGTGATGGAGAAGACTCTTGAGAGTCCCTTGGACTGCAGGGAGATCAAATCAGTCAATCCTAGAGGAAATCAGTCCTGAATATTCATTGGAATGACTGATGCTAAAACTGAAACTCCAACACTTTGACTACCTGATGTGAAGAACTGACTCACTGGAAAAGACCTTGATGCTGGGAAAGATTGGAGACAAGGGGAGAAGGGGATGACAGAGGATGAGATGGTTGGATGGCATCATTGACTTAATGGACATGAGTTTGCGTACGCTCTGGGAGTTGGTGATGGACAGGGAACCTGCTGTGCTGCAGTCCACGGGGTCTCCAAGAATTGGACATGACTGAGCGACTGAACTAAACTGAATCTCTTCTACTTTTGTTATGTCCTTGACATTTCTGCCCTTTATTGTGTCCACCCTTGCATGAAATGTTCCATTGGTATCTCCAATTTTCTTGAAGAAATCTCTCACCCTTCTCATTCTATTGTTTTTCTTTATTTCTTTGCATTGTTCCCTTTAGAAGACTTTTACATCCCTCCCTTTTATTATCTGGAACTCTGTTTCCAATTAGGTGTATCTTTCCCTTTCTCCTTTTCCTTTTGCTTCTCTTCTTTCTCAGCTATTTGTAAGGCCTCGTTAGAGAACCATATTGCCTCTTGCATTTCTTTTTCTCTGAGAGTTGTCACTGCCTCTTGTACAATGTTGGAAATCTCTGTCCATAGTCCTTCACTCTGTTTATCAGATCTAAGCCCTTGAATCTTTTTTGCCATCTCTGTTATATAATCATAAGAGATTTGATTTAGGTCATATCAGAATGGCCTAGTGATTTTCCCTACTTTAAGTTTGAATTTTGTAATAAGGAGCTCATGATCTGTGTCATAGTCAGCTCCCATCTTGTTTTTGCTGACTGTATACAGCTTCTCCATCTTCAGCTGCAAATAATATAATCAATCTGATTTCAGTAATAACCATCTGGTGATGTACATGTGCAGAATCATCTCTTATGTTGTTAGAAGAAAGTGTTTGCTATGACCAGTGTGTTCTCTCTGCAAAACTCTGTTAGCCTTTGCCCTGCTTCATTTTGTACTCCAAGGCCAAGCTTTCCTGTTACTCCACTTATCTCTTGATGTCCTGCTTTTGCATTCCAGTCCCCTATGATGAAAAGGACATCTATTTTTGTTGTTAAGTCCAAAAGGCCTTTTAGTTCTCCCTGACCCCTAATAATACTACAACCTGGCCCCTACCCTCTTCTGTTCTTGATCCTCTATTCATAATATCCTCTTTGATTATATTATTTCTTCTCTGAAGTAGACCTTGTCATTTTGTAAAATATTATATAATGACCTGATTTATTTTATTAGGGATCTGTCTCATCCAACACAATGTAAGCTCTATGAGGATGAAAGTCTTTTTTGTATTCACTGATGCATTCCAAATTTCAGATGCAGTATTAGGTCATGCTATAGATAGCAAATAGATATTTGTTTCAATAAATTATGGAATTGACAATGATGCTGAGACAGAGATTGTTTCTGTTTGGGATAAAAAATCTGGAGAATCAGGTTTCCCTGGTTGCTCAGTGGTTAAGGAATCTGCCAACCAGTGTAGGAGATGTGGGCTTGATCCCTGGTTGGAGAATATCCCTTGGAAAAGAATATGACAACCCACTCCAGTATTCTTTCCTGGGAAATCCCATGGACAAGAGGAGCCCAGTGGGCTACAGTTCATGTGTTCACAAAAAGAGTTGGATAGGACTTAGCAACTAAACAAGAACAACATGTCAAGAGTCAGTAGCCAAGGAATGCTGAAAATCGCCCTTCTTCTCATTGTAGAGAAAACTTCCCTAAGGATAATACCTAAGAGGGGAAAAATTAAAAGAGAATACATATTCACAAGGGCATCAGGTGAGCACAGCCATATAGCTGTCCCCACAGCCAGCAGTTTCCTGGGTAACATGAGAGAAGTAAAATCAACTACTCAGCTTTGTCTTCCTTTTCTTCTTTCTCCTCCTTCTCTTCTCTCATCCTGCTTCTTTTTCTGTTTGCTCTTTTAGCAAGAGATATATCTGTCGCTTCTGTTAAAAGATAATTTTCAAAAAAGTAAAATCAAGACCAACATAAAAGTATAAAAATGAACATGTATGAAATATCTTATTTAACTCATTAAATAAAATGAGATATCACAACCAATTCAAAGGCAAATCTAAAGAAGAAATATTTATAGATGAGAAATATTGAAATGAAATTTTAAACTAAGAAAAAAACTACTGTCTTCCACAGTGAATGAGGGAAGTTAATTGAACCAGTACTAGATAGACACAGAGTTTGCATATGCACAGCCAAGAATTATTTTGCATTTCTGCCAGTTAGCTACAGTTTGGAGTTTTAAATAGCTCTCATATAATCAGAGAAACCAGTGTAGTGTGCTGCAGACAATGCAGGGTTCCATGGACACACAAATTTTCCCTTGTTCAGTAACTAGGTCATGTCCAACTCTTTGCAACCCCATAAACTGCAGCATGCCAGCCTTCCCTGTCCTTCACGAACTCTCAGAGTTTGCTCAGACTCATGTCCATTGAGTAGATGATGCCATCCAATCATCTCATCCTCTGTCACCCCCTTCTCCTCTTGCCTTCAAGCATCAAGGTCTTTTCCAATTTTCCCCATGCCTCCAAGAAATTTATCTTAAGAATATCTGTCACACTGATAAAGTAGATTAATTTTATATTAAAAATGGATCAACACTAATATTAATTTCCTGTTGCTGCTGTAAAAAATTGAGCACAAATTTAGTGACTTAAAACAAGACAAATGTATTATTGTAAATTTCTAGAGGTTACTATTCCAAGGTGAGTCTCACTGGGCTAAAAATTAAGATTTTTCAGAGCAGTCTTCTTTTTTGGAGGCTCTAGGGGAACTTGACTGTTCCAGATTTTAGGAGTTGTCTACAATCTGAATGTGGCAAACTCCTCCATCCTCAAAACTAGCAGAACAGCATCTTCAAATCTCTCTCCTACTCTGACCTCCTCCCCTGCCTCTTTCTTCCAGTTTAAAGGACTTTTATAATTACACAGGGCCTGCCCACCAGTTTAATTCTGGATCTCATTTTAAGGTCTTCTGACTAGCAACATTAATCCCATGTGCTACTTTAATTCCCCTTTGCTGTACAGTATATCACAAATTCTGGGGATTTGAAATGAACAATTTGAGGGCAATTACTCTGCCTACCAAAACACTACATTAGAAATAGTGGATATTTAGAAATTGTATCTAGTTAAGATCGGAAATATTATAGTTATGATCATATACAATGTTATGCTCTTCAAAATGAATCCCTATAATGAAAAGAGAAATGCACAGATTATGCTATTTATTTACAAATAGATCTTCAGACATCTCTTGTGTCATGTTTGTGTTCATAAAATGCAAGTGTGCAATTTTGCTTCTTCTGCTTTAAGGAAAAAAACTGCCTTATCTTGCACCCTTGAAACAGGCACATAAAAGTTCATTGCAAAACTAATAATTTATCTTTCTCCCTTTATCTTTAAATACAAAGAAAGTTCTAATTCTTTAAGTCCTTAGCTCAACCTTTTGGACTGAAACAAAATAAACCATTTTTTCATTTGAAAATTGCATATCTCTTGTCTATTGATGGTAACATGATGTCCATACAAGCACTTCTTGGCAATTTTAGGAATCCTCTCAAGATGACTTGAAATAAGCTGTGTGAATTGGATGCACTTTTGTTATCCAACAAGCTTCAAGGACTCACAAACACCAGTCAATTGGTTCTATGATAGATAGAATAAAAACTGTAGATACTTGAAATAATTTGTTTCATGTGTATTTATATCATGAGAAGAGAAAGGAGAAAATATGATACTTTCCCATAATCCCAAATGCTGCCCTTCAGGTAGAATTTGGGCCAGGAGAGACGTTCATTCCTCAAAATCTAATGATGTCTGTAAAGGAGATTTTTGATATGCTTCAACAGTTTTCGACTGTACAAACTTCTAATTGCAGGCTTTAAACAAATCATGGTCTACATGCCCTCTACTACACTTACCTGTACTTGCATCCACAGCTAAAAGTCCCTCTAATGCTTTATAAACAGGTGAAGTGTAGGTTGAATTAAAAGAGAGAAAAATCTGTGAAAGAAACATCATCAATCCTTTGTCTTATATACCTTTTAAAAATACAGTTTAATAAATTTTTGTCCAAAGCCAGAAAATATTATATCTTTACCTTGAAGATCAGGAATGAAAAATGAAGACATTATGTTCTTTGTTTCTGCTACAACTTTAGGGCTTCATTGCTAAATTTCCAAGACATCAAAAACATGTTCTGCAAAACACATTTGGGGTCCAAACAGATTTTTTTATCCTTTTTGCTTCAAAATGAAACATTACATTATAAACAAAGTAAAAAATAGACATATATATATATATATATACACACACACACACACACACACACACACACACACACATACATATATAAAGGTCCGTCTAGTCAAGGCTATGTTTTCTCCAGTGGTCATGTATGGATGTGAGAGTTGGACTGTGAAGAAGGCTGAGCGCCAAAGAATTGATGTTTCTGAACCGTGGTGTTGGAGAAGACTCTTGAGAGTCCATTGGACTGCAAGGAGATCAAACCAGTCCATCATAAAGGAAATCAGTCTTGAATATTCACTGGAAGGAATGATGCTAAAGCTGAAACTCCAGTACTTTGGCCACCTCCTGTGAAGAGTTGACTCATTGGAAAAGACTCTGATGCTGGGAGGGATTAGGGGCAGGAAGGGAAGGGGACGACAGAGGATGAGATGGCTGGATGGCATCACTGACTCTATGGACATGAGTTTGAGTGAACTCCGGGAGTTGATGATGGACAGGGAGGCCCAGCGTGCTGCAATTCATGGGGTCGCAAAGAGTCAGACACGACTGAGTGACTGAACTTAACTGATACATGTATTTATACATATATAAGTATCAGCGCAGTCCAGTCACTCAGTCATGTCCAACTCTGCAACCCATGGACTGCAGCAAGCCAGGCTTCCCTGTCATTCACCAACTCCCGGAGTTTACTCAAACTTATGTCCATTGAGTTGATGATGCTATCCAAACATCTCATCTTCTGTTGCCACTTTTCCTCCTGCCTTCAATCTTTCCCAGCATCAGGATCTTTTCCAATGAGTCAGTTCTTTGCATCAGGTGGCCAAAGTATTGGAGTTTCAGCTTCAGCATCAGTCCTTCCAATGAATAATCAGGACTAATTTCCTTTAGGATGGACTGGTTTGATCTCCTTGCAGTCCAATGGACTCTTAAGAATCTTCTCCAACACCACAATTCAAAAGCATCAATTCTTCAGTGCTCAGCTTTCTTTATGGTGCAACTCTCACATCCATGCATGAACACTGGAAAAACCATAGCATTGACTAAATGGACCTTTGTCAACAAAGTAATGTCTCTGCTTTTTATATGCTGCCTAAGTTGGTCATAGCTTTTCTTCCAAGGAGTAAGCATCTTATTTTAATGGCTGCTGTCACCATCTGCATTATTTTGGAGCCCAAGAAAATAAAGTCTGTCACTGTTTCCATTGTTTCCTCATCTATTTGCCATGACATGATGGGTCTGGATGCCATGATCTTGTTTTTTTGAACGTTGGATTTTAATCCAGCTTTTTCACTCTCATCTTTCGTTTTTATCAAGAGGCTCTTTAGTTCCACTTGGCTTTCTGTCATATGGTGGTGTCATCTGCATATCTGAGGTTATTGATATTACTCCAAGCAATCTTGATTCCAGCCTGTGCTTCATCCAGCCCACCTTTTTGCGTGATGTAGTTTGCATATAAGTTAAAAGAGCCAGGTAACAATATACAGCCTTGATGTATTCCTTTCCAAATTTGGAACCAGTCTATTATTCCATGTCCAATTCTGTTTCTTCTTAACCTGCATACAGATTTCTCAGGAAGCAAGTCAGGTTGTCTGGTATTCCCATCGCTTTCAGAATTTTCCATAGTTTGTGGTGATTCACACAGTCAAAGGCTTTGGCATAGTCATTAAAGCGGAATTAGATGTTTTTCTGGAATTCTCTTACTTTTTTGATGATCCAGCAGATGTTGGCAATTTGATCTCTGGTTCCTCTGCCTTTTCTAAATCTAGCTTGAACGTCTGGAAGGTCTCTGTTCATGTACTGTTGAAACTTGGTTTGAAGAATTTTGAGCATAACTTTGCTAGTATGTGAAATGAGTGCAATTGTGTGGTGCTTTGAACCTTCTTTGGCATTGCCTTTCTTTGGGATCAGAATGAAAACTGACCTTTTCCAGTCCTGCGGCCACTGCTGAGTTTTCCAAATTTCCTGGCAAATTGAGGCAGCACTTTAATAGCATCATCTTTTAGGACTTTAAATAGCTCAACTGGAATTCCATCACCTCTACTAGCTTTGTTCGTAGTGATGCTTCTTAAGGCCCACTTGACTTCACATTCCAGGATGTTTGGCTCTAGGTGAGTGATCACACCATCGTGGTTGTCTGGGACATTAAGATCTTTCTGCTATAGTTCTGTGTATTCCTGCCACCATTTCTTAATATCTTCTGCCTCTGTTAGGTCCATATTATTTCTGTCCTTTATTGTGCCCATCTTTGCATGAAATGTTCCCTTGGTATCTCTAATTATCTTGAAGAGATCTCTAGTCTTTCCCATTCTATTGTTTTCCTCTGTTTCTTTACATTGATCACTGAGGAAGGCTTTTTCTCTCTCCTTGCTATTCTTTGGAACTCTGCATTCAAATGGGGATATGTTTCCTTTTCTCCTTTGTCTTTCACTTCTCTTCTTTTCTTAGCTATTTGTAAGGCCTCCTCAGAGAACCATTTTGCCTGTTTGCATTTCTTTTTCTTGAAGATGGTCTCAATCACTGCCTCCTGTACTATGTCATGAATGTCCATCCATAGTTCATAGGCACTCTGTCTATCAGATCTAATCACTTGAATCTATTTATCATTTTGACTATATAATCATAAAGGATTTGACTTAGGTCATACCTGAATGGTCTAGTGGTTTTCCCTACTTTCTTTAGTTGAAGGCTGAATTTGGCAATAAGGAGTTCATTATTTGAGCCAGAGTCAGCTCCCAGTCTTGTTTTTGCTGACTGTATAGAGTTTCTCCATCTTTGGTGCAAAGAATATAATCAATCTGATTTCAGTATTGATCATCTGGTGATGTCCATGTGTAGAGTCTTCTCTTGTGTTGTTGGAAGAAGGTGTTTTCTATGACCAATGCATTCTCTTGGCCAAACATTTTTAGCCTCTGGCCTGCTTCATTTTGTACTCTGAGTCCAAACTTGCCTGTTACTTTAGGTTATCTCTTGATTTCCTACTTTTGCATTCCAGTCCCCTATGATGAAAAGGACATCTTTTTTTGGTGTTAGTTCTAGAAGATCTTGTAGAGCTGCACAGAACCACTCAATGTCAGTTTCTTTGAGATTAGTGGTTGGGGCATACTTGGATTACTGTAGTATTGAATGGTTTGCCTTTGAAACGAACAGAAATCATTCTGTCATTTTTGAGACTGCGCCCAAGTACTGCATTTCAGACTCTTTTGTTGACTATGAGGACCACTCCAATTCTTCTAAGGGATTCTTGCCCACAGTAGTAGATATAATGGTTTTCTGAATTAAATTCATCCATTCCAGTCTATTTTAATTCACTGATTCCTAAAATGTCTATGTTCATTCTTGCCATCTCCTGTTTGGCCACTTCCAATTTACCTTGATTCGTGGACCTAACATTCCAGGTTCCTATGCAATACTATTCTTTTTTATTAGTTTGCAGCATTGGATTTTAATTCCATCATCAGTCACATCCACAACTGGGTATTGTTTTTGCTTTGGCTCCCCCTTCATTCTTTCTCAAGTTATTTGTCCACTGTTCTCCAGTAGCATATTGGGTACCTACCGTTCTGGGGAGTTCATCTCTCAGTGTCATATCTTTTTACCTTTTCATACTGTTCATGGGGTTCTCAAGGCAAGAATACTGAAGTGGTTTGCCACACCTTTGGCCAGTGGACCACATTTTGTCAGAACTCTCCACTGTGGCCTGTCCATCTTAGGTGGCCCTACGTGACATGGGTCATAGTTTCACTGAGTTAGACAAAGCTGTGGTCCAGGTGATCAGTTTGGTTAGTTTTCTGTGATTTTGGTTTTCATTCTGTCTTCCCTCTGATTGAATAAGGATAAAAGCCTTATGGAAGCTTCCTGATTTATATGTGTACCTGTGTGTGTGTATATATGTGTGTGTGTATGTGTATCAGTAAGAAAATAATCTAAATACAAGAGAAACAAACTTCATTTAACAAAATTGCCTTTATAGAAAGTGGTCAGAAACCTTAAAATTATTTTGTCTTTTAGAGCATTAACAGTCTGCCCTCCTTATCCTTATTTCTTTTTCTCCTTATTGGTTTCATTATGAAGAATTCTATCAACAGCACTGCTATAGGAGAACAAGAATTTTAAACTTTGTAGTTAATGAGTTAGTATCAACTTTTTGGTCTTCTCTTTTCTGGAATAATGCAGGATATAAAAAATGGCTAATGATAAAAAAACACAAAAATTCTGTTTTCTTGAATAAGGGAGAGTGGTAGTGAGACCAAATGACAACTTATTCAAGGCTTTTTCCCAAGAAAAGAGAAATAACTGAGAATATTCATGTTATTTTATACAAAGATTGGCACAATAAAGGACAGAAATGGTATGAACCTAACAGAAGCAGGAGATACCAAGACGAAGTAGCAAGAATACACAGAACTATACAAAAAAGATCTCTATGACCCAGATAACTACTATGATGTGATCACTCAGCTAGAGCCAGGCATCCTGGAATGCGAAGTCAACTAAGCCTTAGGAAGCAAAACTATGAACAAAGCTAGTGGAGGTGATGGAATTCCAGATGAGCTCTTTCAAATCCTCAAAGATGATGCTGTGAAAGTGCTGCACTCAATATGTCAGCAAATTTAGAAAACTCAGAAGTGGGCCACAGGACTGGAAAAGGTCAGTTTTTATTCCAGTCCCAAAGAAAGGCAAAGCCAAAGAATACTCAAACTATTGCACAATTGCATTCATCTCACACGCTAGCAAATTAATGCTCAAAATTCTCCAAGCTAGGCTTCAGCAGTACACGAACCATGAAGTTCCAGATGTTCAAGCTAGATTTAGAAAAGGCAGAGGAACCAGAAATCAAATTGCCAACATCCATTGGATTATCAAAAAAGCAAAAGAATTCCAGAAAAACATCTACTTCTGCTTTACTGACTATGCCAAAGCCTTTGACTGTGTGGATCACAACAAACTGTGGAAAATTCTTAAAGAGATGGAAATACCAGAACACCTCACCTGCTTCTTGAGAAATCTGCATGCAGGTAAGGAAGCAACAGTTAGAACTTGACATGGAACAACTGACTGCGGTCAATAGAGAAAAGTGCAAATCAAAGCTGTATATTGTCACTCTGCTTTTTTAACTTATATGCAGAGCACATCATGAGAAACGGTAGGCTGGATGAAGCATAAGCTAGAATCAAGATTGCTGGGAGTAATATCAATAACCTCAGATATGCAGATGACACCACTCATATGACCAAAAGTGAAGAAGAACTAAAGAGCCTCTTGATGAAAGTGAAAGAGGAGAGTGAAAAAATTGGCTTAATACTCAACATTCTGAAAACTAAGTTCATGGCATCTGGTCCCATCACTTCATGGGAAATAGATGGGGAACAGTGGAAACAGTGACAGACTTTTTTTTTCTGGACGGTTGGTGCGGGGGGGGCGGTGCTCCAAAATCACTGCAGATGGTGACTGTAGCCATGAACATAAAAGACGCTTACTCTTTGGAAAAAAATTTATGCCTAACCTAAACAGCATACTAAAAAGCAGAGACATTACTTTGCTAATAAAGTTTCGTCTGTTCAAAGCTATGGTTTTTCGTAGTAGTCGTGTATGGATGTGAGTTGGGCTATAAAGAAAGCTGAGTGCTAAAGAATTGATGCTTTTGAATTGTGGTGTTGAAGAAGACTCTTGAGAGTCCCTTGGATTGCAAGGAGATCCAACCAGTCCTTCCTAAAGGAAGTCAGTCCTGAATACTCATTGGAAGGACTGATGCTGAAGCTGAAACTTCAGCTTTGGCCACCTGACGCAAAGAACCAACTCATTGGAAAAGACCCTGATGCTAGGAAGGATTGGAGGTGGGAGGAGAATGGGACGACTGAGGATGAGATGCTTGGATGATACTACCGACTCAATGGACATGAGTTTGCGTAAACTCCGGGTGTTGGTAATGGACAGGGAGGCCTGGAGTGCTGCAGTCCATGTGATTGACAAGAGTCGGGCATGACAGTGACTGAACTGTGTCAAGAGTGCCAAGATTGACTGAACTGAGCTGAAGTGTTTCATGTTATTTTACAGCATTCTCAAGGAGGCACTATGATTTATTTTCTATTGGTTTATTATCTTATCTTTGTCCAAATTGACTTGGTTTTTCTACACCTATATTTTGTGTCTGACTTCCTTTCCTTTTATCTCTCTACCTTCTGCAATTGCATTTATTATTATTTTTTCCAATGACCAATTCAAATTCTACCTCCTCCGTAAAGTTCTCCAATCATGTAAAGTTGGGTTTCATTCAAAACTGAATCTAAAATATGAACTGAATGTATGAGTGTATTTGGAAGTTGTCTGGAGAAGCATAGTTACGTGAGTGAGAACAGAAAGTGTGTGAGGTTCATGTAGGATGTGTCAATGATCATATTCCTGTGTGGGCAACTGAAGTGCAATGCCCCTAGGGCATCTGAGAGACTGTAGAGAGCATGTCTCAGAGTCGCTCCACTTTGGAATGAGGAAGCTAAGCTGAATTCACTCACTCACACCTGCCATTAGCTGAAAGCCACTAGACGGTAAGGAAATCATTCATTTCCAGTGCATTTTTCTTCCAAAGCCCTACTTGAACAGTTCCAGTGGCCGCAGCGGCAGTCTAACTGTATACAGTAGGGAGCAATGTGGGAGAGGCCATGGGAATGGAGGGAAAGCATGACTCCTGAGGAAATGTGTGCAGCACTGTGACTATGTGATATGCCAACCAAAGTACCAACCAGTTATTCACAACTATTCTGTGATTTCCATTTTGAAAGACAGGCACACTCATCTACATATGTGCCTCTAAACTCCCCACCTAGTAAGGCCAGGACAGAATAGCAGTAAGTCCCAGGGCATGGCTTTATGGTCAGATTGGTTGTCTGCAAAAGCCTGTACCCCAGGTTGTGTTGCCTTGAGCTGGTTCTTTAAATGCTTTGAGTCTTAAATTATCCAGCTATAAAGTCTGAACAGTTCTATGTTATTTCTAGCCATTGGGTGATTATATGAAAATTAGGCAAGAAACACTTGGTAAAAAGTATACATTCCACAAATGCAAATAGCTTTCCTTTGACCTCTTTCTTATTCTTCATAGCCTTTTGGTGTTCTCAAAAGTCTATTGTGTCATGCCCAACCAAAGAAGAAAACGTACTTCAAGTCATTTAAGTAATGTTTTTCATCCTTTCTCTTCTCCACATGACTTGCTTTTCTATCACTTTCTCCCAAAAATCTGTTTGCTATTTTCTTCTCTCCAATGAAATGAAACATTTAGAAGACTCTAAGCTTAAAGATATAATTGAATAAGGTTTTTAAAAATTCTACCCCTCTTTTTGCTGCTGCTGCTAATTCGCGTCAGTTGAGTCCGACTGCGACCCCGTAGACGGCAGTCCACCAGGCTCCTCTGTCCCTGGGATTCTCCAGGCAAGAACGCTGGAGTGGGTTGCCATTTCCTTCTCCAATACATGAAAGTGAAAAGTGAAAGTGAAGTCCCACAGTCGTGTCCAACTCTTAGCAACCCCATGAACTGTAGCCCACTAGGCTCCTCCAGGCAAGAGTAATGGAGTGGGGTGCCATTGTTGTTCTGGAGTTTGTTAATTCTGTGAAAATGGGGGCATGCTGGTTCAGCTGAATGTGTTTTCTCTAGCACATTTTGCTTAACATGTTATTTTTGAATTCATAAGTAACGGGTCTAAGTGTATATCCTATGACTCACCAAAGTTGTGAAATATTGAGAAAGTTTCCAATATCTTCATTTCTAAAGTGAAATAATGGTACTTACCTTGACAATTTATTGCAAAACTCTAATGGGATGGTACACAATGTGTCTGGCATAATACACAATAGCAACTTTGTGATAGTTTCTTTCCTACACAACTCTTTAGGTTCTTTCTAAAATATGTAATGATATATTTAATGTCAGTTAAAATGTGGGGGAAACAAGAGCATCCTTGTAGGTAAAGGAGTATTTCTATTTGTTCCTTGAAACCTCCAGTGTTCACTGGTGAATTTTAATATAAAAAAACAGAAATGTCTGAGTGGAAGCGCCATATGCTCTGCTGCCTTTTATTTTTCCAAGGGTATATCTTGCTGCATTAGTGCAAAGCCCATTTCAAAATGCTGCACAGAGCCTTTTGCAGTCTATAATATCTGTAATAAATCGTTTTTTTAAAAAAGGTATAAATGAGCTATTAGAGACAGGAGTTTGCTGAACTGAATAAAAGTTATCCTTGGAAATGTGGTTTTAACTGAAAAAAAAAAAGTCTGCATCGGAGTGTTTACTGGTAAAGCTTGTTTGATTATTCCCAGCTGATATGCCTGACCCCATGGTCTCCACAGGGTAGATTATATAATGTGTACTGGTTTTAAAAATACATAATCCATTCTCCTTTACTCCAGTGCTGAATTCCATGCTGACACATTTAGCTAAATCCCTGTCTGATATATCAAGCTCTTTATTTTGGCATACATGATGGTCTTAGAAAGGAAAAAGGACATTAGTGTCTTTTGTACATTTTTGTATAAAAATTGTACATTTTTGCTCTCTTGGATATCTTTTAGAGTAATCTCTTTTCAGTAATGGACAAATAATATTAAATATATGTTTGTGTGTGTGTATGTGTGTGACACATTTCTGTCTTTGATATCTATTTCAGGGAATATCCAATTAATAACACAGTGTGCCGTACTCTCTCCTAAAGAATGAGGTGTTTGTCCTTATTTATAATAACATCTGACTGCTGTTATTCCTTAATGTTTGTCACTTACATTTGCTTTCCACTTCCACACCTGGGTTGAACCTCTGCCTTTTACCAAACTTACATTACTCCATACTTTTTTTTTGGTATGGATTTATCAGTTCAAGTTGTTCCTTGACTTGTATTAAAATAAAGTTTTAATATTTTAGAATATGTAGAGTAGAATCAATTTAAATTGCCACTCAGTCTGAACATGTCATTTGTTCAAGATTGTGGTAGTATTAATTTAGCTTTGGCATCTCAAGCCAATTAGAAAAGTTATGGACTTAACTGTCAGAGATATGATTCAGCCTTTACTCAATAACAGTCATGACAGAAATAATACATTGTATAAATAGTAAAAACAACAATCTCAAATTAGTTGAATTGAGTAATAATTTTAGAAATGCAGTTTATTTGTTTAGAGCCTCCAGCAAGAAGACTCATCCTTTCATATAGCCTCACCTTTAACAGTGAATTACCTTTATCTGGAAATTGATTGAGAATTGTGGCTTTAGTGTGGCACAGATGAAGTGATGAAGAAGGAAAAAGGGTATGTATGGAGCTGGCCTGATGAGTTATATCAACCATGATGATCAATGGTACTAAGATGTCATGGCAGATCATTTTCACTTCTGGAATTTATTGCAAGCATGAGCAATTGACTTGCAAAGGGAACAAGGTGCTATTTACAATCGATCAGCAAGGAGAGAGAGAGTATCCCATACTTGCTATTTTTACATAATAAACTTTACCAAATTCATCTCCTTGATCTGCTTTGGATATATAGAAACACTTGATGACCTATTCATGGGTTAGTCTCTAGAATACCTAATTTCTTTGCAAAGGGAAAGTTTACAAATAAAGCACATTGCTTTTAAGATTGGTAGAGATGAGGGCTGCTTGTTTATTTCATTACTAGATTTTACTATATTCTATTCTCTTTCTCTGGACATTGTGTTAACCTGTATATCCTTCCTATTACATTTAAAGTTAATTTGAGTGTAAGCACTTTATCAGTAATTTTCTTTGTGTTTTCTTTCCTCCTTTTTTCAGTTCCCTAAATTAGTAAAATTACTATATACAGAGTAGATTCACAAAATGTTGTTCACTTATGAATCTTGTCTGTTTGAGTAGACATAATTTTACAAATCTGAAATTGTACAATACTGCTTATAAAGGCCCTCACTTTCACAATCACTGGTGTATCCCCCAACCAAGAAATGTTTATTTTAAACATTAAGAAGTCCTTCTTGCTTGATGAATATAATTATGATGTGCTGAAGGTTTTAGTTTGGGCATTTAGCATCTATTTGTATGAGAATCTTCTTTTCCCAGTATTTTTTTTTTTTTAGAATCTATTACATTCCATAGTTATTCATTGCATTCATGTCCATAATCCCTTTAGACTTCATATTGCATACTTCATGAGCATTTATACAATAAGACCTTTTGCTTAAATACAATACCAGACTTTTCTGGCATACTCAAACCTATCACAAATGACTTTACCTCAGTTCCTGTAATTGTACTTTTTGTATAGTTCCTAGCTACAGAGTGCAAATTTTATGTGAACTTTCAGCAAAACATGAGAGCTTCAAATCCCTAATTCTTTTCCTTTAGAAAGAGGTTCCATCAGTATTCATTCAACTTGGAAGAAAGTATATGAACAGATGGCTATGGCAAACAGCACATTGCAATTGGGAAGCAGCATACAGGTATAGTGAATATGACATTTGGTATTCCATAATAGTCTTGAAAATTAATTTTAAGTCAGGCTTCAAAATCATAATAAAGAGCAACTCATATATTATTCATTTCTTTATTCCAAGGGCTAATGTTCAGAGTGTTAAGTACAATATATGCTGGAAGAAGGTAAAGGAAATGTGATTTTTCAATTAAACACATTAAGCATGTTTAAAAACTCCTGGCATGGTCTTAGTTATATTTCTAGGATCACTGAATAACTTTTTCAGCAGTCTGAAATTTTTAGCCCCAAATATTACTTAGAATTAAGAGAGAATTGAGAAAACGTAAGAAAACTATATTTTTAAAAAAATTTTCATTTTATATTTTAGCAGACTCTGGTTGAATTATTGAAGGTAATTAACTGGTCAGATGCCAGAAGTGGTACATATTTTATACTTGCTCATGGAAACAGGTAGCTGGATTGTCAAATTTGTACATATCATCAGAAAGCAGGCAAGTATCGTATATGCTAATGTCTAGATGGCTGCCTTGAAGGTTTACAGATAATCAGAACTTTTCTGAAGAGTTCAGCACATATTTCTATATCTATTTAAAATAAATATTGCCACTTGAATAAAGATCTTGATTTATTTTTGAGGAACTGCTTGGGGAATGGTGGTATTATAATGGAAAGTGTGGCTTGCCACAATGCTATTCCTTTCAGTTACCAGTTCTGATTATCTTACTGGTATTGCAGGCAGAACATTCTTTAAGTTAATAGAAACTTTCCTAACTATAACATTCCAAATTATATCTATTTTGCAAGCAATGATGATTATGTAGAGCAAAGAAATTAGAAAATGAGAAATAGCTCTACAAACATAGACACTTCAGCACAGACAGGAATTATCTTCATGGCATACATTAATATTGAATCGATATATCTTTGTGTGTATGTATTTGCCTTTAAAATAGTATGAATTTGGTGGGGCTTATCTTGTAATTGTGATCCTATAGAAAATGTTGGGTATGTTTTCTGCCTTGACAATCTCTCTTTTAGGGACTCAGAGAGGATTATATATTAAACAGAAGGGTATCTTGTGTTGAAAGTGATGTGGAATATTGATGTCTAGTAGATCCATGCTGAATCTTTCTCTAGCACCTATCAGGTGTGAAACTTTAAAATCAATTATGGAACCTCTGCAATCCTGAGGTATGAAATGGGTTTAATGGAAACAATAACCTTGCAGTGCTGTTGTCAGAATTCAGCACTCTATGATGAATACATTTCACCCTTTTTTATAGTTATACTTTTATGTGTCAGTAGGGACAAACATATGTGTTATGGAAATATTAAATGAAGAAATTTAATTTTGGTCAGATTTTTATGAAAGGCCTAATGTGCATAAGGTGTTGTGATGAACAATACACTTTTTTACATGTTTTAATAGAGTAGAATTATTTTAGGGCTGTGACAACTTTATTCTAGTTTCACAATATTCCTAAAAGGAGAAGACTAAGGAGAGGAACTAAAAAGCCTCTTGATGAAAGTGAAAGTGGAGAGTGAAAAAGCTGGCTTAAAGCTCAACATTCAGAAAATGAAGATCATGGCATGCAGTCCAATCACTTCATGGGAAATAGATGGGGGAAACAGTGGAAACAGTGTCAGACTTTATTTTTTGGGCTCCAAAATCACTGCAGATAGTGACTGCAGCCATGAAATTAAAAGATGCTTACTCCTTGGAAGAAAAGTTATGACCAACCTAGATAGCATATTCAAAAGCAGAGACATTACTTTGCCAACAAAGGTCCGTCTAGTCAAGGCTATGGTTTTTCCTGTGGTCATGTATGGATGTAAGAGTTGGACTGTGAAGAAGCCTGAGCGCTGAAGAATTGATGCTTTTGAACTGTGGTGTTGGAGAAGACTCTTGAGAGTCCCTTGGACTGCAAGGAGATCCAACCAGTCCATTCTGAAGGAGAGCAACCCTGGGATTTCCTTGGAAGGAATGATGCTAAAGCTGAAACTCCAGTACTTTAGCCACCTCATGCAAAGAGTTGACTCATTGGAAAAGACTCTGATGCTGGGAGGGACTGGGGGCAGGAGGAGAAGGGGACAACAGAGGATGAGATGGCTGGATGGCATCACGGACTCGATGGACCTGAGTCTGAGTGAACTCCGGGAGTTGGTGATGGACAGGAAGGCCTGGTGTGCTGCGATTCATGGGGTCGCAAAGAGTCGGACATGACTGAGTGACTGAACTGAACTGAATGGAAGGAAAGACAAAGCCTAAGATCATACAGGAGCTGCCCAGGTGACTCAGCGGTAAAGTATCTACCTGCCAATACAGGGACCCCAGGAGGTATGGATTCAATCCTTGGGTTAGGAAGATCCTCTGGAGAAGGAAATGGCAACACATTCCAGTATTCTTGCTAGGAAAATCCCATTGACAGAGGAGTCTGGTGGGCTACAGTCAACGGGTCGCAAAGAGTCAGACATGACTGAAGCAACTGAGCACACATATAAGATCATATTAATACAACCCCCTCCTGTAAGATAAAGGACTAGAATGTAATCTCTGGTGATGGTCTAGGGGTCTTTTCACTATGTTCCATTACCTCCCAGGGAAAATTGATTCTCTGCCTCTGATTGAAAGTAAGAATTCTTCTACTGATACATTCTCCTCACTGTCTAAAAATTAACCATCTTTATCATTCAGTCCACTGCAATAAACAGATTAATTGCTTATAATGACATCTTACTAGTTTGACATCTTCCTATTTTTTCCATCAAACTAAAAGCTAAACTTCACATGGGAAAAATCAAGTGTGTGAGACATAATTTAATTAAAAGAGACAGACATTTATTAGATACTCACTCTGAGTGAAAAAAAGAAAAGAAAAATGGCATGGTGCATTGTTGGTAAACTTGCATTCATGTGTGACCCCTAGGTTGAACCCCTTTTGTCTGGGAAGAGAAGTAGTCCTCATTATTAGTTGATTGCATGTGCACATGGAGTCCAAAGACTGTTACAAAAACATTCATTTGTATTTCAAGCCAGAGTACAATATAGTTGTGATGAGTACAAGACCTACAACAGTGGTTTTATTCCTTCTTCCCTTATCATACCAAGTTCCTCCAATGTTTCTGTAACTCCTCTTCCTCTTCAGGATCCTACCTCCATTCTGGAAGAAGAGAGGAATTAACATCTTATGATGATGGTAATAAGTGACTTAGAACCTACAGATTTTTTTCAAAGAGAACTATCAAATAGTCAAGCAAGCTTTTTTTTTTTTCTTATAAATAATGCTGCTGCTGCTGTTAAGTCACTTCAGTCGTGTCCAACCCTGTGTGACCCCATGGATGGCCGCCCACCAGGCTCCTCTGTCCACAGGACTCTTCAGGCAAGAATACTGGAGTGGGTTGCCATTTCCTTCTCCTTGACAAACCTAGATGTAAATAACAATAACATTGTAAACCATAAGTATATTATTAAAGAAGGAAGAAGAGTGAATGTGTCCAACTCACTCAGTTGTGTCCAACTCTTTGTGACCCCATGGACTGTAGCTCAGCACTCTCCTCTGTCCATAGAATTCTCCAGGCAAGAATACTGGAGTGGGTTGCCATTTCCTTTTCTAGGGAATCTTTCCAACCCAGGGATCAAACCTGGGTCTCTTGTATTGCAGGCAAATTCTTTACCATCTGAGCCACCATGGAAGGAAAACTAAAGTCCTTTTTTTAGGAAGTAAATTTTGAAGAATTTAAGAAGGACTAAAAAAGTTGTTACATTTGAATCATGGCTCTGTCACTATGAGTTGTATGACTATAGCATGTTACTCAATATCTTTTGAGTCTCAGTTTTGTATCTACAAAATGGAGATAATAATAGGACCTAGCTTTTGTGGTTGAAAGAAATGTTATACATATGTTAAGACATGTAAGACTCAAAAGATATTGCCTGGTGCTTAAGAGATGCCTGATGTAGCAGTATTATTAACAGTATGTATTTTAAATTTGCATATTTTACTAAAAACTTATTCATTACCACGTTGAGAAGGTAATAAAAGACTGAGAAGAGAGTAACCTAGCCTGTACATGCATACAACCATACACTAGATAAATTAAATGATTAAACATAGTTTTTTATTATTCAGAAATATTTCCAAGTTTTGAATTACTTCTCATCTATGACTCTTAACAGATCACACACAAGCAAACATAAGCACACATACAACAAATTGCAGAGTCCCAGCTGTTGTAGATAAGAATACATTTTATTTGTCTTTACTTTCCTTTTTTTTTTACTTTATACTGTTTTATCATGTATAGAGAGGTGAATACAAGGAATCTCCATGATAGTGCTCTTGTATTGCAAGTGATAGAAAGACTAATTTTATTTCATTATATAAACATATTTGACTCTTGACCTTAAAGGATGAATAGGAACTTGTCAGTTAGGTTGTAAAGGAAATTTCAAGCTGAGGAAGGAAAACAGGATAAGGGAAGCCACAGGGATATGAAGTATTTGTATTACAGAATGGGTGTCACTAAATCATTTTATATGTATTTTTGAGTTTGAGTTGTCTGGAAATAATTTGAAGCTGAGCACTGTGTGCTGAAATTGATTGGCAAGTACTTTCAGAAGAGATATCTACAAGGAATTGAGGGATACAGAATTGGGTGGAAAAAAAAAAGTTGACCCTCAAACCAATTACAACTGAATACTCAACATGTCTGGAGTTGGTACAGCCTTCAGAGTTTTCCCTATTTGAGGGAAGAGGACCAGATCTTTATATTCATGCATCAGCAATATTAGTTGGGGGCTCTCTTTAGAAGAGATAACCTTGAATAAGACATCTTCAAGCCCTAGAGCAGAGATCTTATGGGCCCTGCTCTCTCTGTCACAACTATTTCACTCTGCTTATGTAGTGTAAAAGCAACTATAGACAATATGTATGTGAAACATTTCCAACACCTATGTGTGTCCTTTCTGGATGCCAATTGTATTCCTAAAACTAAAGGTACCATTATCTATATGTTATCTATATATGCAAAAATTACAATGAAAAGTACACATTACATAGTGAATATACTTTTCTTTTATAAAAGGTAATCTATTATGTTTTGGATTGTGTTCTAACTAAAATCTGCATGTTGAAGTATCAATGCCTACTACTTCAGAATGTGACATTATTTGGAGATAGTATCTTTGCAGAGGTAATTAAGTTAAAATGAAGTATAAGGATGTGTCCTAATCCAGTATGATTAGTATCTGTATAAGAAGAAGAAATTTGGAAACATCAAGATATGGCAGAATAGGAAGGCTTGGAACTCACCTTTTTTGATGAACACATAAAAAAATGCATCAAGGTATGGAACACTTTTCACTGAAAACTAACTGGAAACTGGAAGAAAGATCCCTATGCAACCAAGGCTGTAACAGAGATACACATGTAATTGGGTAGATGGTTCAAAGGAATGGAAAAATATACTATGTTCTTAGATTTGAAGAATTAATATTAAAATACCAAAGTAATCTACAGATTTAATGGAATCTCTGTCAAAATAGCCATGACATTTTTTGATAAACCAGAACTAATAATCCTAAAATTTATATGGAATCAAAAAAGATCCTAAATTGCCAAAGCAACCTTGAGGATTTCCCTTGTGGTGCAGTGGCTAAGACTCTGTGCTCCCAGTGCAGGGGGCCTGGGTTCAATTCCTGGTCTGGGAATTAGATCCCACATGCTGCAAATAAGACCTGATACGGCCAAATAAATAAATACAAATATTTGGATTTCCAGGTGGTTCAGTGGTAAAGAATCCACCTGCCAAACCACCTGCAGGACACAGAGGTTTAATCCTTGGGTTGGGAAGCTCCCCTAGAGAAGGAAACGGCATCCCACTCCAGCCTTTTTGTCTGGAAAATCCCATGGACAGAGGAACCTGGTGGGCTACAGTCCATAGTGCTGCAAAGAGTAGGATACAACTGAGCCACTGACTATGTGCATAATCTTGAGAAAAAACAACAAAAACAAAAGCAAACAAACAAAAAAGTTGGAGGAATTATGCTCCCTGACTTTATACTACAAAGCTACCATCTTCAAAACAGTATGGTGCTGGCACAAAAACAAACACATAAATCAATGGAATAGAATAGAGAGCTCAGAAATAAACTCACATTTATGATCAATTAATCTACAAAAAGTCTTCCCAGGTGGAACAGTGGTAAAGAACCTGCCTGCCATGCCAATGAAGGATACGCAAAAGTTGCAGGTTCAATCCCTGGGTTGGGAAGATCCCATGGAGTAGGAAATAACAACCCACTCCAGTATTCTTGCCTGAAAAATTCCATGGACAGAGGAGTCTGGCAGGCTACAGTCCATCGGGTCACAAGGAGTCAGACATACCTGAACAACTGAGCATGTATATAATCTACAACAAAGGGGGCATGAATATACAATGGAGAACAGCTCTTCAATTAGTAGTGCAGGCAATACTGGACAGCCACATGTAAAAGGATGAAATTAGAACAAATTTTATCAAACCTATGTGAAAATAAACTCGAAATGGAACAAAGACCTAAATATAAGACCGGAAACCATAAAATCCTAGAAGAAAACATAGGTAGAACATTCTTTGATATAAATTACAGGAATATTATTTGGATATGTCTCCTAAGGCAAAATAACAGCAAAAATAAACAAACAGGACCTAATTAAACTTAAAAACTTTGCACAGCAAAGTACACTATCTTAATAAGACAGCCCACTCTTTGTGGGAAAATATTTGCCAAGTGATATGATGGATAAGGTGCTAATATCCAAAATTTATAAATAGCTCATAGAACTCAAGATCAAAAAGGAAACAAACAGCACATTCAAAATTGGGTGGATAGAATTCTATCATGTATACTATCATGTAAGAATTGAATCGCCAGTCTATGTCTGACGCAGGATACAGCATGCTTGGGGTTGGTGCATGGGGATGACCCACAGAGATGTTATGGGGAGGGAGGTGGGAGGGGGGTTCATGTTTGGGAACACATGTAAGAATTAAAGATTTTAAAATTTAAAAAAACAAAAACAAAATTGGGTGGAAAACTTGAATAGATTTTCTTCTGAAGACAACACACAGAATAGACACATGATAAGATGCTCAACATTACTAATTATTTAAGAAATGAAAATCAAAACCATGAGTTATAACCTCACATCTGTCAGAATGGCTAATATAAAATAGTCTGTAAATAACAAATGTTGGTGACAGTGTAGAGAAAAGTGGACCCTATACATTGCTGTTGGGAATATAAATGTAAATTGGTTAGCCACTATGGAAAATAGTGTGGTTGCTCCTCAAATAACTAAAAATGGAGCTACTTTATGGTCCAGTAATTCCACTACTGGGTATATACCCCTCCCCTTAAAATGAAAATACTCACTTGAAAAGATACATCCAACCAATACTCACATTTTTGGTATTTTTTTACAGCAGTACTTTGTTTCTTGGTATTGGGTATTCAGTTCAGTTCAGTTCAGTCGCTCAGTTGAGTCTGACTCTTTACGACCCCATGAATCGCAGCACACCAGGCCTCCCTGTCCATCACCAACTCCCGGAGTTCACTCAGACTCACATCCATCGAGTCAGTGATGCCATCCAGCCATCTCATCCTCTGTCGTCCTCTTTTCCTCCTGCTCCCAATCCCTCCCAGCATCAGAGTCTTTTCCAATGAGTCAACTCTTCTCATGAGTTGGCCAAAGTACTGGAGTTTCAGCTTCAGCATCATTTCCTCCAAGAAAATCCCAGGGCTGATCTCCTTCAGAATGGACTGGTTGGATCTCCTTGCAGTCCATGGGACTCTCAAGAGCCTTCTCCAACACCACAGTTCAAAAGCATCAATTCTTTGGCACTCAGCCTTCTTCACAGTCCAACTCTCACATCCATATGGACTTCAGAAATATTTTTGGGGGGGCAGGGGTCACAATTCAGCCCAGAGCACCACTCATGAACTAAGTTCAGAGATTTTCCTTCTCCTTTAGCTGATCATCAGGATTCTGCAAATAGCTGTCAGCTGGAAGCGATTTTCTCAACCAAAGTGCTAATTGCTTTAGTTGAGCATTTAACTCTGAAGTTCAGCTACTCTATTAAGTCCTGGGCTGGATCCTCAGTTTCTCCAACCCTACCAAGACAGTTGATGAGGACTTTATTGTGTGCAGTGTATTATACCACCTACAACCCTTGGAGATTCCAATGCCAGTTGGGCGGTAAATGAGATAGCCTCAAATCCTAACTTATCCACTATTTTCTCAAACCACCCCTAATACCAGGTGTTACAGGTTAATTTCCCCAGAAGTGCATACTGATATGGAACTTAAGATAGGCAATGCTTTTTGGACACTACCACCTGTAAAAGAAACAGAATTATATATCGGGATTGGGCAAAGAAGTTGGCTTAAGTATAGGCCTGACAGGGCCTTGGCAAACCTGGAAGGCAGGTCTGGAGCAAGTACGTAACAGACAAAAGGCTATGCCTTTGAGCTCTGTCTCAGCCATCAACTGATAGGAGGGGCTACCTTGAAGGGGTGTGGCTTGGCTGAGGCGCACTCCGCATCGGAAGCATATAAAGAAGGAGCTGGAAATTGGAAGCTTTTTTGCTGAGTCACTGGATGCTTCCGGGCAGCAGATAGTCTTTGGAAAGAAGGTCTTGGCGGCAGATCTCCAAGTTCAGCAAAGGTATGTGTCTTCTGAGTGTACACGTGTAAAGTAGAATTTCTAGGCATTAGAGTATGTGTACCTTTAACCTCAGCCCATAATGCCAAACTTTTCCAAAGCTTTAAGAGAATTTTTAGTTGCTTCATTTTTATATTAAAACTTGATATTATCTGTTGTGTTCATTTCAGCTACTTTGGTGAATCTGTAACAGTGTTATAATTTGGTATTAATTTGTGTTTCACTAATTAGTTAATGACGGAGAAGGCAATGGCACCCCACTCCAGTACTCTTGCCTGGAAAATCCCATGGACAGAGGAGCCTGGTAGGCTGCAGTCCATGGGGTCGCTAAGAGTCGGACATGACTGAGCGACTTCACTGTCACTTTTCATTTTCATGCATTGGAGAAGGAAATGACAACCCACTCCAGTGTTCTTGCCTGGAGAATCCCAGGGATGGGGGAGCCTGGTGGGCAGCTGTCTATGGGGTCGCACAGAGGCGGACACGACTGAAGCGACGCAGCAGCAGCAGCAGCAGCAGCAATTAGTAATGAAGTTATGCTCTTTTCATATGTTTATTAGCTACTTGGAATCTTGGTGAAGTGATTGTTTAAGGATGTTATCCATTAAAAAAAAAAAGTGATGTTTTCTGTTTGAAAAATCTTCATTAAGAAAGCCTTTTGCTGTCCTAACATCTTGAATTCCTAGATTATCTGCTCAAAACATTCTGTTTTGCTGCATACCAAATTCTGCGGCTAAGTCGCTTCAGTCGAATCCGACTCTGTGCGACCCCATAGACGGCAGCCCACCACGCTCCCCTGTCTCTGGGATTCTCCAGGCAAGAATACTGGAGTGGGTTGCCATTTCCTTGTCCAATGCATGAAAGTGAAAAGTGAAAGTGAAGTCGCTCAGTCGTGTGCGACCCTCAGCTACCCCATGGACTGCAGCCTTCCAGGCTTCTCCGTCCATGGGATTTTCCAGGTAAGAGTACTGGAGTGGGGTGCCATTGCCTTCTCCGTGGAATTAATTCTTGTGTATGACGTGAGGTAAGGGAGAGTTTCCAAAGATTCTTGTACATATGGAGCTGTGTTTTTTACCTCAGGATAATTAACTGAAGGAGCTATTTTTTATTTCAGGATAATTAACTGAAAAGACTATAGATAATTTATTTTTCTACAGTACAACTTCTATCATTTAGAATGCAAGAATTTCCTATAGTGACAAATAATCCCTAAGTCCTAGCAGCTGTGAACCACAAAATTTATTTCTCATTTGCTCTCATTATTGCTGGGCTCTGGCTTTGTGCTGCAACCTCCATCTGAATCATTGCTAGTCTTTGTGGTAGATCAGAGAGGGGGTGAAGCAGGCACAGGCTCATAAAGCTTTTGCCCTGACATGATATTTCGATTTCATTGCCCAAAGCTAGTACATAGCAAGCAGTTCAGCAATTCTGTGTGTATGTATTATCTTCCTACAGGGAAGAGCCAGAATATTTTAGTGAATACTAGGGGCATTCTGTTACCAAATTTTGTTGTGTGGACCCCTACTTGGGCTCTTGCCTGGCTGAAGCCCAATGACCAGGTGGGGAAGGTTCTCTCTCCTTGTTTGGGTTCCGACAGCCAATAAAGAAACTGATGCTGAGATAGAAACAATACAAATCTATTCAATGATCAGAGAATGGAGAACTAGGAACTTAGTTTACAAATCAGTTTAACGTTGAGCAGGGGTGGGGGAATTAAGGCAAGATTTTAAAGGCATTTGTAATGCTTTTGTGGGGAAAAGTGGCATTCTTCCTGGAACTGGGGTGCCACCTCTTTTCTGCACTTGTGTGGTCCTTTGGCATCTGGGTCGAAAGTAGGTCAAACCATCATGGTGGAATAGAAGAGATATTACTATTATAATGAGATGTAATGAGATGGTGATGACTTCAGGGCAACGTTTGGTGCTGAGTCAGCATGCACTGGTTTTCTTGTGGTTAGATTCTCTTGTTTCTGTGATGTGAACACAGCTAGAGGATATGTTTTTTTTTGTTTTTGTGCACATTTACCAGAAGGGAGCAGCAAGGGTATGGTTCTGGGGCAACAGCCTTGGTAATGCATTCTATCACATACCTTTGTACAAAAAAGCATCTCTAGTTCAGTTTATGTCAGTTCAGTTACTCAGTCATGTCCAACTCTTTGCGGCCCCATGGACTGCATCACGCCAGACCTCCCTGTCTGTCACCAACTCCCGGAGTTCACTCAAACTCATATCCATTGAGTCAGTGATGTCATCCAACCATCTCATCTTCTGTCGTCCTCTTCTCCTCCCGCCTTCAATCCTTCCCAGCATCAGGGTCTTTTCCTAAGAGTTGATTCTTTCTATCAGGTGGCCAAAGTATTGGAGTTTCAGCATCAGCATGAGTCCTTCCAATGAATATTCAGGACTGATTTCCTTTAGGATGGACTGGTTGGATCTCCTTTCAGTCCAGGGGACCCTCAAGAGTCTTCTCCAACAACACAGTTCAAAAGCATTAATTCTTCGGTGCTCAGCTTTCTTTGTAGTCCGACTCACATCCATACATGCCTACGGGAAAAACCACAGCTTTGACTAGACGGACCTTGGTGGGCAAAGTAATGTCTCTGCTTTTTAATATGCTGTGAACCTTACTGCATATTTATTATTTTCCATGTACTCCTTACACCACTATCACACTGTCTTAATCACCAGAACTTTGTAAGTTTCTAGGGTCAGTACAGTGGGCTTCTCAACCTCGTTCTTCAAAAATGTCTTGTCCATTCTTGACCCTCTGTATTTGAATATTTTAATTTTCAGTTTCACAGAATAAAAAAGAGTTTGAGTCCTACCAAAAATTTCGAGAAGAGCTAACACCTATCCTACTCAAACTCTTCCAGAAAACTGCAGAGGAAGGTAAACTTCCACACTCATTCTATGAGGCCACCTTCACCCTAATACCAAAACCTGACAAAGATGCTACAAAAAAAGAAAACTACAGGCCAATATCACTGATGAACATAGATGCAAAAATCCTCAACAAAATTCTAGCAATCAGAATCCAACAACACATTAAAAAGATCACATCATGACCAAGTGGGCTTTATCCTAGGGATGCAAGGATTCTTCAATATCCGCAAATCAATCAATGTAATTCACCACATTAACAAATTGAAAAATAAAAGCCATATGATTATCTCAA
Organism: Budorcas taxicolor; assembly: GCF_023091745.1. Classification (NCBI taxonomy): domain Eukaryota; kingdom Metazoa; phylum Chordata; class Mammalia; order Artiodactyla; family Bovidae; genus Budorcas; species Budorcas taxicolor. The sequence goes on from NC_068912.1 coordinate 63,315,566, forward strand.
TAGATGCAGAGAAGGCCTTTGACAAAATTTAACATCCATTTATGATAAAAACTCTCCAGAAAGCAGGAATAGAAGGAACATACCTCAACATAATAAAAGCGATATATGACAAACCCACAGCAAACATTATCCTCAATGGTGAAAAATTGAAAGCATTTCCCCTAAAGTCAGGAACAAGACAAGGGTGCCCACTTTCACCACTACTATTCAACATGGTTCTGGAAGTTTTGGCCACAGCAATCAGAGCAGAAAAAGAAATAAAAGGAATCCAAATTGGAAAGGAAGAAGTAAAACTCTCACTGTTTGCAGATGACATGATGCTTTACATAGAAAACCCTAAAGACTCCACCAGAAAATTACTAGAGCTAATCAATGAATATAGTAAAGTTGCAGGATATAAAATCAACACACAGAAATCCCCTGCATTCCTATACACTAATAATGAGAAAGTAGAAAAAGAAATTAAGGAAACAATTCCATTCACCATTGCAATGAAAAGAATAAAATACTTAGGAATATATCTACCTAAAGAAATTAAGACCTATATATAGAAAACTATAAAACACTGATGAAAGAAGTCAAAGAGGACACTAATAGATGGAGAAATATACCATGTTCATGGATTGGAAGAATCAATATAGTGAAAATGAGTATACTACCCAAAGCAATTTACAAATTCAATGCAATCCCTATCAAGCTACCAGCGATATTTTTCACAGAACTAGAACAAATAATTTCAAGATTTGTATGGAAATACAAAAAAACCTCAAATTGCCAAAGCAATCTTGAGAAAGAAGAATGGAACTGGAGGAAAAAACCTGCCTGACTTCAGGCTCTACTACAAAGCCACAGTCATCAAGGCAGTATGGTACAGGCACAAAGACAGAAATATAGATCAATGGAACAAAATAGAAAGCCCAGAGATAAATCCACACATATATGGACACCTTCTTTGACAAAGGAGGCAAGAATATACAATGGAGAAAAGACAATCTCTTTAACAAGTGGTGCTGGGAAAACTGGTCAACCACTTGTAAAAGAATGAAACTAGATCACTGTCTAACACCACACACAAAAATAAACTCAAAATGGATTAAAGATTTAAATGTAAGACCAGAAACTATAAAACTCCTAGAGGAGAACATAGGCAAAACAGTCTCCGACATAAATCACAGCAGGATCCTCTATGATCCACCTCCCAGAATACTGGAAATAAATGCAAAAATAAACAAATGGGATCTAATTAAAATTAAAAGCTTCTGCACAACAAAGGAAAATATAAGCAAGGTTAAAAGACAGCCTTCTGAATGGGAGAAAATAATAGCCAATGAAGCAACTGACAAACAACTAATCTCAAAAATATACAAGCAACTTATGCAGCTCAATTCCAGAAAAATAAATGACCTAATCAAAAAATGGGCCAAAGAACTAAATAAACATTTCTCCAAAGAAGACATATGGATGGCTAACAAACACATGAAAAGATGCTCAACATCACTCATTATTAGAGAAATGCAAATCAAAACCATAATGAGGTACCACTTCACACCAGTCAGAATGTCTGTGATCCAAAACTCTGCAAGCAATAAATGCTGGAGAGGGTGTGGAGAAAAGGGAACCCTCCTACACTGTTGGTGGGAATGCAAACTAGTACAGCCACTATGGAGAACAGTGTGGAGATTCCTTAAAAAATTGCAAATAGAACTGCCTTATGACCCAGCAATCCCACTGCTGGGCATACACACCGAGGAAACCAGAACTGAAAGAGACACATGTACCCCAATGTTCATCGCAGCACTGTTTATAATAGCCAGGACATGGAAGCAACCTAGATGTCCATCAGCAGATGAATGGATAAGAAAGCTGTGGTATATATACACAATGGAGTATTACTCAGCCATTAAAAAGAATACATTTGAATCAGTTCTGATGAGATGGATGAAACTGGAGCCAATTATACAGAGTGAAGTAAGCCAGAAAGAAAAACACCAATACAGTATACTAACACATATGTATGGAATTTAGAAAAATGGCAATGATGACCCTGTATGCAAGACAGCAAAAGAGACACAGATGTGTAGAGCGGACTTTTGGACTGAGAGGGAGAGGGTGGGATGATTTGGGAGAATGGCATTGAAACATGTATACTATCATGTAAGAAACAAATCACCAGTCTATGTCTGATGCAGGATACAGGATGCTTGGGGCTGGTACATGGGGATGACCCAGAGAGATGTTGTGGGGAGGGAGGTGGGAGGGGGGTTCATGTTTGGGAACTCATGTACACCTGTGGTGGATTCATGTCAATGTATGGCAAAACCAATACAGTATTGTAAAGTAAAATAAAGTAAAAATAAAAATTTAAATAAAGAAAAAAAAAGAGTTTGAATTTTGACTTGAATTTTAAAGGCTCTATGACCTTATGACTCATTGGTAAAGACTCTGATGCTGGGAGGGATTGGGGGCAGGAGGAGAAGGGGACGGCAGAGGATGAGATGGCTGGATGGCATCACTGACTCGATGGACATGAGTCTGAGTGAACTCTGGGAGTTGGTGATGGACAGGGAGGCCTGGCAAACTGTGATTCATGGGGTCGCAAATAGTTGGATACAACTGAGCAACTGAATTGAACTGAATGACCTTATGAAGTGAAATTATTCATTGTTCTGACTTAGGGATAAAAGGAAACATACATTCATTCATATACATTGATACAAACACATACATTGAAAGTTTTCATATTGGAAAAGATAAAGAGGACAGTATCCAAAGTACTGGGATTTAAATTGACATGGGATTCCATTTGTTTTGTTGATCAGGGGTTTGAGAGAAGGTTGTACGAGTTTGTCAGATAAGTGAAGACCGTAGGATTTGGCAGAATATAGCAAATTATTGATTTGAATCCAACAAATATTATCAACCATGTACCCAAATCACTTTGCAAGTTGTTGTAGAAGTTTCAGAGTTGAATTCTAAACTCTGGAATGAACCTGATATGAAGTACAAAGTGATAAATGCCTTGGAGAAGCAACAAATGCAGTTCTAAGAGAATAAAAGTGGTGCATATCACTTCTTGCTGTTGAAATGAAAGTACGTATAACGGAGAAACAAGGATTTGATGAAGCCCCTGAAGTACAATTAAGAAATGGGTGAAAGAGTATTCAAGGCTTTGTACAATAATTATTCCCATCACTGTTTCCTGTGATTACATACAGCTACTTTCAGGAGTTCTGTACTAAATAGTCTGGCCATTTAAATTATGAGATTTATTTTTTGTCACCTTCAGGTGACAAGTCTGAAAAGGGGAAAAGTATAACAGCTGCATTTATTATAATGAGAACAAATTCATAAAAGGATACATAATTAGATATTTAAAATTTTGTTCACTGAATTTCAAATCACACATTCAGAGAAAACCAATTACAAGTGAATTATGATTTTAAAATTTTTTGCAGAGCCTTTTTATTTACTTTTTGCTTTAGGAATAAATTGCAAAATCTTATATTAATAGAACATTAAGGGCAAGCTTTCTAAATGTATAAGTCAAAATTTTCTGAATCATGTTTCCCTTAGTAACTATAGCTAACCTTTTTGTGCAAATAATAAAAAGAACATGAATATGATATACTGTTGTGAAAAATGAATATAAAAACTGATTTATTGTAATTGCATAGTAAACACATTGCATTTTTTAAGCTGTTTTTAAAGTCTTGATTTGAAACTTGAATGACTTTTTGGGAAATTTTAGAGTGTATTTTCATATGTAAATCATGTTACTTAAACTACTTAAAAATCACCTGTTTATTTCAATTTCACCTGAGCAGATTGCCTGTGTTTCTAAAATTTAGTATATTATTGAATATTTAAACAATTATTTGTTTATCTGAGCATAACTTTAGGGAGAATAAAATCAGTATTGGCATTGTTTATTTAAGCATTTGGGAAAATATTTAAGATGCAACTTTGGATAGCTCTCTTTGTAACATAGGTATTAAAAACATCTTGATTCAGAACCAGGGTTATCTGTAGGATATCAGGTTGAATCAGTCTTTGATAATATTTCAGACCTAGATTGCTTTGGTATTACAGCCATGCTTTGCACACATATCCTGATCAATCTTTCACCAACTTTAGTCACTGGATCTAATAGGAACTAGCAAAAGAGTGTGGAGAAGGCAATGGCACCCCACTCCAGTACTCTTGCCTGGAAAACCCCATGGACGGAGGAGCCTGGTAGGCTGCAGTCCATGGGGTCGCTGAGGGTCGCACACGACTGAGCGACTTCACTTTCACTTTTCACTTTCATGCATTGGAGAAGGAAATGGCAACCCACTCCGGTGTTGTTGCCTGGAGTATCCCGGGGATGGGGGAGTCTGGTGGGCTGCCGTCTATGGGGTCACACAGAGTTGGACACAACTGAAGTGACTTAGCAGCAGCAGCAGCAGCAAAAGAATGTAGTAAATTTAGTGAAAAAATATTCTGAATAGCAAAACTTAATGTAAAGTACATAGTCTAATATGAATTATCAATAGACACATTTTTACACAGAAACACAACTTATTATTAGTACTGCAAAATATTAGTAAAGCTAGAAGCTGAGACACACAAACGTATCCATTATACTAAAAGACTTGTGAGGCAATAATCCTTAGCACAAAAAAATATTTAATATTGACTTTCTTGTCCTCTGTGTTCTTGTCTTGTTTGGTATTGTTTATTTTTAGACTCCTTTTGGTTACTTCCATTCCTACTTTTACTTTTAAATAGGATAGTAAATATAGGTTTTTCATAGATGCCCTTAGGTTGAGGATGTTCTTTTTAGTTGAAATTTGTTGAGAATTTAAATCATGAAAGGATGTTACACTTTTAAAAATCCTTTTTTCTTCATCTATTGAGATAATTGAATGATTTTGTCTTTTATTCTATTAGCATGGCATATTAAATTAATTGGTTTTTACATGCTAAACCAATCTTATATCCTAGAGGTAAATTCCATGAAGTCATAGTATATAATCTATTTTACATATTACTATAAAATTACTAAGAATATATGTTGATGACAATATTCATGAAGAATATTGATGTCTAGTTTCTTTATTCTTTGGCTGGCTTTGGTATCAGGGCAACACTGAATTCATAGAAGAACTTGAAAAGTGTTGCTTCCTCTATTTTTTTGGAAGAGGTTATAACAGTTTGATATTATTTCTTCTTTAACTATTTGACAGAATTACTTGATCAAGCCACTTGGCCCTTAGCTTTTCTTTATGGGAAGATTTGTAATAATTAAATATCATTATTCTATTCAAGCTTCTTCTTGAGTCAGTTTTCGTAAAGTGTACCATTGAGTATATCTAATTCATCGAAATGGTCTAATTTTTCACATAAGTTGTTCATGGTATTCTTTAAAATCCTTTTAATTTTTTTGAGTTGTGTTTTAATGTCTCCTCTTTCAATGCTAGTTTTGATTTTTTCTTTTTCTTTATTTTCTTGGTCTGTCTAGCAAAAAGTATGTCAGATTTTTTGTTAAAAATTCTTGTTATTATTGATTTCCTCAATTGCCTTTGTTTTATATTTCACATTGATTTGTTTACTCTATCATTATTTTCTTCTGTTTACTTTGGTTTAATATTTTCTCCCTTTTTCACATTTTTAAAGTAGATTATTATGTCAATGGATTTTTTTCCCTTGATGTAAATCATATAACCACACTTATTAATTTAAGGTGTATAAATCAGTGGGTTTAGCATATTCACTATGATATTCAACTATCCCTGGTATCTAATTACAGACCAAATGAATTAGATGAAGCATCAAATGAAGCACACAAAATGAAGCTCCAAATCTAATCAGAGTCAAACCCAATTCCCTTCTCTACATTGTCCTGGAAAATCACAAGTCTACTATCTGTGGATTTTCCTGTTGTGCACCTTTCATATAAAAGGAATTATATAGCATGTAGCCTTTCGTGTCTGACTTTTTTTATTTAGCATAATATTTTCAAGGCTTGTCCATGTTGTCACTGGTATCTGTACTGCATTCCTTTGTGGGGCTGAATAATATTCCACTGTATAGATACATCACATTTTGTTTATCCATCTGTCATTTGGATATTTGGGTTGTTTCTACCATTTGGCTGTTGTAAATATTGCCACTATAAATATTCATGTTAACATTTTTGTGTAAACATATTATCAGTTCTCTTGGGTAGTGTTCCTCGGTTATATCTTAACTCTTTTGTTTAAAGTTTTGAGGAACTGAGAAACTGTTTTCATGGTAGCACATTATTGATTTTTAATCTTTCTCTTTTCTAGACATTTAAATATACCAGCTTCTAAGTACAGCTTTAATTGCATAACATAAGTGATAACATGGTGTCTTTATATTTACTCAGTTTGAGAAACTTTCTAATTTCTCTTCATTTATTTCCTTGATCCCAGGGCTGTTTATAAGTGTATTAATTTCTTAGTAACTGTGGATATTCCCAGTTTTTCTGCTGTTGATATCTAATGTGTTCACATTATAGTTAAAGTATATACTGTATATGATTTTAATCCTTTTAAATTTATTTGAATTTGATTTAAGCCTAACTTCTTGCTTACCTTGAGATGTTTATGTGTACTCAGAAAGATGTGTATTTTATTGTTTGGTAAAGTGTTCAAAAGGCAAAGGAGAAAAGGAAAGATATACCCATTTAAATGCAGAGTTCCAAAGAATAGCAAGGAGAGATAAGAAAGCCTACCTCAGTGATCAATGCAAAGAAATAAAGGAAAACAATAGAATGGGAAAGACTAAGAGATCTCTTCAAGAAAGTTAGAGATACCAAGGGAAAATTTCATGCAAGGATGGGCTCAATAAAGGACAGAAATGAAATGGACCTAACAGAAGCAGAATATATTAAGAAGTGGCAAGAATACACAGAACTATACAAAAAAGATCTTCATGACCCAGATGACCACAATGGTGTGGTCACTCACCCCCCAACCCAGAGCCAGACATCCTGGAATGTGAAGTCAAGTGGGCCTTAAGAAGCATCACTATGAACAAAGCTAGTGGAGGTGATGAAATTCCAGTTGACCTATCTCAAATCCTCAAAGATGATGCTGTGAAAGTGCTGCATTCAGTATGCCAGCAAATTTGGAAAACTCAGCAGTGGCCACAGGACTGGAAAAGGTCAGTTTTCACTCCAGTCTCAAAGGCAATGCCTTTGAAAGGCAATGCCAAAGAATGCGCAAACTACCACACAGTTGCACTCATCTCACATGCTAGCAAAGTAATGCTCAAGATTCGCCAAGCCAGGCTTCAAAAGTATGTGAACAGAGACTTTCAGATGTTTAAGCTAGATTTTGAAAAGGCAGAGGAACCAGAAATCAAATTGCCAACATTCGTTGGAACATCAGCAAAGCAAGAGAGTTCCAGAAAAACGTCACCTTCTCCTTTATTGACTATGCCAAAACCTTTAACTGTGTGGATTACAACAAACTGCGGAAAATTCTTAAAGAGATGGGGATACCAGAACACCTCACCTGCCTCCAGAGAAATCTGTATGCAGGTCAAGAAGCAACAGTTAGAGCTGGACATGGAACAACAGACTGGTTCCAAATAGGGAAAGGGTTATGTCAAGGCTGTATATTGTCACCCTGCTTTTTTAACTTATATGCAGAGTACATCATGTGACACACCGGGCTGGATGAAGCACAAGCTGGAATGAAGATTGCCTGGAGACATATCAATATATGCAGATGACTACCCTTATAACTACCCTTATGACTACCATTCTGAAGGAGATCAGCCCTGGGATTTCCTTGGAAGGAATGATGCTAAAGCTGAAACTCCAGTACTTTGGCCACCTCATGCAAAGAGTTGACTCATTGGAAAAGACTCTGATGCTGGGAGGGATTGGGGGCAGGAGGAGAAGGGGACGACAGAGGATGAGATGGCTGGATGGCATCACCAACTCGATGGACATGAGTTTGAGTGAACTCCGAGAGTTGGTGATGGACAGGAAGCCTGGCATGCTGTGATTCATGGGGTCTCAAAGAGTCGGACACGACTGAGCGACTGAACTGAACTGAATTAATCCTTCTTTTATAAAATGTCTCATTTTGTCTCCGGAAACGACTTTGGCTTAAAATCTATATATCTGGTATTAATATAATCACTCCAAATCTCTTACAGTTATTGTTTGTATAATGTACCATTTTTGTTCCTTTTCTTTCAACCTATTTATGTCATTGAGTCTGAAGAGCATCTCTTATAGATTTCATATCATTGCTTATCCTATTTTATCCAGTCTGATAATCTGTCTTTTGTTGAAGATTTAATCTATTCATATTTATTGTAATTATTGATATAATTATGTCTCATTTGTATATGCCAAATATATACATATATATTTTGTTTAGTCTTTTACTATATTATTGTATGTTAAATAGAAATTTTCTATGTAGTATTTAAATTTATTTTTTGACTACTTTTTTAAACATATTTACTTTCCTGAAGGTTTCTGTAGGGGTCACAATATTAATTTTATTTTTTACATTCTGCTTTGGATTAGTACTTTATTATTTAATGAAATTTAATTCCAGTGAAACAGAAAACTTTATTCCAACACAGTACATATTCTCTCCTTTCCTCTGTTGTCATATACATTATTTTTATATATTTAGGGACCCAAAATACCATTTGTAAAACAGCTGTTTATATATTTTTTTAAAATTAAGAAACTGAAAAGTAACTACATATATATTGCATTTTATATTAACTATGTAGTTATCTTTATCGGTGTTCTTTTAAAAATTTTTCTTTGTGTATTCATGTTACTATATAATACCATTTTCTTTCTGACTGAGGAATCTCTTTAATTTTTTTTTCATAAGGCAGGTCTACTAGCAAGTGATTCTTAGTTTTGTATGAATAAATTTATTTCAGTTTCATTTTTAAAGACTAGTTTTGCTAAATATGGAATTCTTAACTTACAGACTTTTTGTTTTTCTCTTTATCCGTTGAATATGTCATCACAGTACTTTCTGGTCTCTTTTTTCCCAAGGCAATGTCCCTTATGGCAATTCCTTTCTGTGTGATCAATTATCTTCCCTTTTCATCTTTCAGGATTTTATTTTGTGTTTTTGACCTTAAACAGCTGGATTTCTTGTGTGTATGCATGGATCTTTTAAAATTTATCCAACCCTGAGTTTGTTGCGCTTCTTGGATGTGTAAGTTTTCATTAAATATAAGAAGTTTTGGGACATAATTTTTTCAAATAGTCTTTCTGGCCCTTCTATCTCTTTCTTCTGTGAATCCCATTTTTCACATGCTGATGTGTTTGATGACCTTGCACAGGTTTTTAAGGATCTGAATTAAAAAAAAAATATTTTATTTTCTGATTTTCTAATTATATTATTTCTACTAACCTATTTTCAAGTTCGATTTCTTCTGCCAGTTTTCCTGTGCTCTTGTATCTCTGATTTTTTTCTTTTTCATTTTTATTATTCTGCTTCTCAACTGAAGACTTTCCAATTAGTTCTTATAGTTTCTACTTATATTGGAATTCTTTATTTCTTTCAACATATTTATAGTAGCTGCTCTGAAATCTTCTAAGTGAAGCATTCAGGCCCATTCAGAGACAGTTTCTTTTGACTTAATTTTTTTCCCGAGCATGTATCACACTTTCCTGTTTCTTTGGATGTCTCGTATTTTTCTTTTACTGCATTCTTGGATACTACATTTTAGCAAACCTAGATCAGATACCACCTCTTCTCAGGGGTTGTTAATATTTAAATTTAAAAATTTTTTTTTTTCGTGGGGGGTTACTTGCTTGGTTACTCTACTGGTGTAGAGTCTTTCTCTTCCTCACACTTTGGCCACTGATGTCACTGCTCATGTTTCTATTTCTAAGCTTGACATCCGAGAGATGAATCGGCATAGTTCAGTGACTGACATTGACTGGTCAGATAAATCTTGAGCCTGTAAATCTTCCACCATTTGCCAGTGGATTGCTGTGTGAAGTAGAGTATGCATGCAAAGTTTACAAAAGTGCCCTGGCTTTTACTTTTTTCTAGGTGTGTCATGTCTCCTCTCTCTGGTAGGTCTCATATTTAGTCATATTTAGTCATAGACAAAAAGATAACTAGGCATCTCTCTGATGTCTCCTTAGCATGTACACACTCTTCAGTACAAGTACAGCTTTCCAAACCCCAAAGATATGTGAATGCATATCAAGACTCAATGTAGTTGTCTTACTTTCTGGATGTAATTACTAAATTTCTGATTAGTATGCTGGTTTGTTGCTTGACACAACAGGTGTTCAAACCTCTGACTATTGTGATACTAGTTTCCCTTGAATTGTTTCCCCTGAGATTATTATTGTTTCTGCAGCCCCTAGGGATGGACTTTGCTCCAAATCAAGACCATGATCTCTGGCAGCAGAGGTGGCTCAGACGGTAAAGTGTCTGCCTGCAATGTGGGAGACCCGTGTTCGATTCCTGGGTTGGGAAGATCCCCTGGAGAAAGAAATGGCAATCCACTCCAGCACTCTTGCCTGGAAAATCCCATGGATGGAGGAGCCTGATAGGCTACAGTCCATGGGGTTGCAAAGAGTCGGACACAACTGAGCGACTTCACTTTACTCTGGTTAAACCACTGAACTGGTGGAGCTGGAGGTGGGGCTGGGATAGGAGCAATTTCAGGCTTTAACACCACCAGCGTCGCATTGTTTTATTTTGTTTTTATCTGAGCTTTAGTAGATTTCCTTGAATTAAAGCTTCCAATTTGTTGAATGCCTTTGGTCGATTTTCAGAGAATCTAAATCATTTTTGACAATTTTGTCCCTTGTCATCAATACTATTTGTGGAGATAATTGGCTGGGCTTCTCCTTCACTCTTCTGAGAGTGCTTCTTCTCTTATCATTTTTATCAGAAATAGTAAAAACATTCTCAAAAGCTCATTGTAGCTTCTGAATGTACATTATTGGACAAATTTATGTCACCTGCTTTTTCTTGGTGTAAGGAAAACTTAAGGAGGGGTAAGTAATTAACTTTGGCAGGCCCTATAGTGAAGACTGACAAGTGAGAAATGTATATCTGGAAACAGATGTGTGGTTAGACAAACAATAATGCCTGTCATACCATTCAACTACTAATTAAGTGTTCTTTCTAAAACTTTTATAGCACCATTCCAAAGGCAATTGAAAATTAATTTCTTTAAGACTCAAGTTTAAAGTTTATAAAAGTCTAGTTGTTTTGTAAAACATACAGACTATGATGTCAAACTGCATGGGTTCTAGTTTACCATGTCCTAGTATTGTAACATTGGGCAAGAAACATAACCTCGGTATTCTTCAATTTCTCCATATGTCAAATGCGGGTAATAATTATTCTTTCTTCAGGAGTTGTAGTAAGGATTAAATGCCTCTAAAGCACTTTTTCCAGTATCTGGCTCACAGCTGCTATTTAACAAATATTAGCTTCCTGTCCTCAGAGGATACTTTCTAGGAAACCCACTTCAACGTAAATATAGAAGTCTTCCATTGTTCCCACTGAGTATTTTCCAATGATAAAACTGGAAGAAAGAATGCTTTAATTCTGTGTCAGCTATGGAGTTTTCTAAGGAATGGCTCTGTAGGCTATTCCATGTCAAGAAATATATGGGCTTTTATGTGTGACACTGAAATTAGGCAAGCTACCAACTGATGTTGCAGCTAAGGCTCTCTTTCCTTCTGGGATTGAGTCATGGAACCAATAACTATGGTTTGGGAATGGACAACATTGGGTAAGTGCTGAAGAGATCATAGTGGATTATTTACTATTTAGACTATGAGATGAGGAAGAATAAAGTATTGATAGAAAAATATTCCATAAAATGTATTGGCATCTCTAGTTACATATGGCATACATTTCTCATGGTGATCAAATACTAAATAGATTCCTGATATTACAAAATGACAGTTCATTTATGGATAATTGGAAAGGAAATGCAAAAATAAATGAGGTCCTGTGAATATACTCAGAGTAACTAATAGTCAGAAAAATAAATCAGCATGTAGATAGATGCCATAATGCAATTTCCTTTTCAGTCAGCCAAAAGTAATTGATGAAATTAGTTATAGTGGAAATAAATGTGTTTTAAAATTAATATCCTTTGTATTCATGATGTGTTAATCATTAGAGATATCTGTAAATAATTATAAAAGGACTTTTAGATATAGCAAAAATTTTAGAGATGAAATAACTACATCATGAAATGGTGCAGTTAACAAATTTATCACAAGGAACCAGAACTTTGTGATGAGTCAGGAATGAAAATAAAACTACTTCTAGTACGGCTTCCTTTAAACATGAAGCAATAGGAATCATATTCTAAGTATTAGAATTACCACAGTTCTTGCCAAAATTTCCACTCACTGCTTATTAATCTCATTATTTCTCCAGAGAAGCAATGACTGACTAGGTCATTGCTGACAATATAGGCAGCGTGAATAAGTTTGCTCTGTTAGGTGGTGAGGGTAGAGTGGGGGCAGGTGTAACGTGTGTGCGTGTGCTCATAAGCTAGCCACCCGGTTGACAGTGAGAGTGTTTTTACAACTGGTCTCCTCTGAAACTTTGGTCACTCTCAGTGCTCTGTATCTCTTTCATTTCCCGAATTTCACTCCAGAAAATTGCTGACCACTTTTCCATTGCTTCTTTCTTACCTCATTATAGCTGAACTATAACTGCTCTGTTTCCTGATTACCTGAAACTGAGACCAGGATTGGTACCTAATAAATCCTCAGATTCCATACCAGCACTGTGTAGCCATATGGCAATTTCAGAAAAGCTGGTCAAAACCTATGAGAGGGAAAAATGTGCAGGCTTTTCAGCAAAATCCATTACAAGGAAAAAGTTCTTGGTAAGACACTCATCAGTTGTGTCATGTTGCTGCAGTTTCATTGTATATATGTGGAAAAGGTATAATTCTTTCTTAGACAACTTGAGTGGGAAATTGAGAAAGATCCTATTCATTCTTTGGTGACCCTTCAAGGCTTAAAGGGGTTACACAGAAGCTATAAAGAATGAGCAAAGGAATGACAACTGAGGTTGAAATTACAGATTGAAATAGGAAGAATGGAAATGATAAAGGCTGGCACAAAGAATTTTTAAATGTTAAGATAGTATTAGACTGGAAACACAAGATACACTGCTCACTAAGAGCCTTCTTCCAAAGTACCTTGTAATGCTATTAAATTGCGTTTGGTATTAGGACTTCGGCAGATAAAAAATACTCAGGGACTGCTGCTGTCGCTGCTCCTAAGTCTCTTCAGTCATGTCTGACTCTGTGCGACCCTATAGACGGCAGCCCACCAGGCTCCCCCATCCCTGGATTCTCCAGGCAAGAACGCTGGAGTGGGTTGCCATTTCCTTCTCCAATGCATGAAAGTGAAAAGTGAAAGGGAAGTCGCTCAGTCGTGTCCAACTTCTAGCGATCCCATGGACTGCAGCCCACGAGGCTCCTCCGTCTATTGGATTTTCCAGGCAAGAGGACTGGAGTGGGGTGCCATCGCCTTCTAAAGAATTCATTTGCAAATTTCTGTTACCCTGTGAGTTCTATGTGGGTGATATTATTTCATGATTTGAAATCTGAAATAAAGGATAGATTAAAGATTCTCTACATATATAAGTGCACAGTAGGACTGCAATGCCCTGTGGGCCAGCAGAATATGGTAATTGTCAGGTTCTGGAGTCTTTGAATTTCAGCTCTAGCACTTACTAGAGATGTGACCTCTGGGTAAGTTATTTTGTTTCTCTCTGCTTCAGTGGTCTCATCATTCATTTAGGAATAACGATAGTACATAGGGTCACCCTAGGATGTGCTTTGCTTTTTTTAATGTGCTGACATTAAAAAAGTAACCCTACCAGAGGGCTCTAATTTATTCGGTGAGTGGGACACAAATTTACTACTGTCAGAAATATGAAATACGATAGATTCAATTTGGATCAGGGGTCTATATCTAGATTAATTTACTGAGCAATGGGGTGGTCTACAAATGCATGGGATTTCTAAATCCAATTCCATGGTTAGGATGAAGGAATATTCTCCCTAATGATTAGGGTGCTGATCTCCTTATTAGACAGACAAAATAATGAGTTTCTCCTCCAAGGCTTTGGTATGATTAATCTGAATGTTACAAAGAAATCTGTATTTCTTCTGCATGCACCAAATTCCTGATGTGAGCCTGGGAATTTGGGTGGTTTGTGTCAGTCAATAGCATCACTCATCTTTAGCCTGAAACACTTTTTATCGGGCACCATATATTTCCTTCTACTTTGTTTATTAGTAACACAATCACAAAATGAATTTGGGAATGAAATAATCACTTTTTTCAAGTAAATCATTTTTGTATTACACAATAGGATGATGTTTGGTATAGATCCCTGTTCACCACAACAAAATAAATTACTGTTTTTAATGAATTAAATTTGTTTAGCTTTTACTGATTCAACATAAAGTATCCAATTGCCACATTTTTTCACAATGATTTTTAATAAACTACACCTCAAAGTGCATCACCATAAAACTGATTCTATTTTCCTATAGACATCCTGTTATAATTAAGAGATGAAGTATTTACCAGAAGCTTATCAAAAGTACATCATGAAAGCGTATGTTATGGTTTGTAAACTGTTATTTTAAAGTAATTATTTTTCCAATAGTCCACTTTTTATGAATTGGCCTTTTTATCTGAACTCATTGAATAATCAAGACTACAATACATATATATGTATATATGTACATATATGTATATTTACCACATTCAACCGTGGTAAATTGTATCACAATTCTGACTTAAAACCAACATACCATCTGTAATATAGATGTAGATTTATGTCAAAAATATAATAATGTTTTATCTTAAATCTAATAAATTAAGGACTTCTTTGGTGGCTCAGTAAAGAACCCAGCCTGCCAATGCAGGAGATGGAGGGTTCAGTCTGGGTTGGGAGGATCTCCTGGAAAAGGAAATGGCAACCCACTCCAGTATTCTTGCCCAGGGAAATCCCACGGACGAGGAGCCTGGTGGGCTACAGTCCATGGGTTGCAAAGAGTTGAATATGACTAAGTGACTAAACAACAACAAATAATAAGTTAATTATCTGAATATTTGTTAGGTGATTGTAAAATGTCAGACACTTTTCAGGAGACCTGGAATAATAAAATGGAAAACACCATTCTCGTTATTCCCTGTTCTAGAGGAACTCAGACAAATATACAGGCAAAGGTAGAATTCAAAGACAAGATATCAGTCATAATGGAAGATATATACAGTGTATGTGTAAACATACATGTTTACATATATAGATATAAAAATGCAAAATGTATACATATATACACAAAAACATACTTTTTGTGGAGGTGAAGTCAGTGTCTTTGAAGAGGTTATCAGTTAAGTTTCATCTAAGTTTTTCCTCTCAACATCTTCATGCTTAATGAAGACATTTAATTACCTCACTGGCTTAAACGTCTCATAGTTTTACAACTTTGTCATTTTGTTCACAGCTTTCATGGCTCCTAGAGCTCAGCAAAATGTCATAAAAATACTTGTTCCATCATTGGCACAAACATCTAATGAGAGAGCCAGCACATTTCTGATAGCATGAGTGATATACAAAAAAAAGAAAAAGCACAATACTTTTGAACCTTTGTGAGCCAAGGAATTATGAGATGAACAAAAAGGTAAAAGGGGCACCTAAGATTGGTATTAATTTTAAAAATGATTACATAAATAGAGCAGAGAAAATATAAATATGTTTATCACTAAAAGTGTTAAATTTATAATAGACAATTTATAGAGAATTTTATTTCCATGGCTCACCACAGTATAATGCCTAGACTTGGTGTAACTAGATCCAAGCATAAATGTCCATGGATGGGTCTTATAGGAGAAAATGGATTATACTTGCTAAACTATACATTGTTAAGTTATAGCAGAATAAGCTATCACTTTAAATTAGAAATGCAGTATTGACAGTAGCTAACTTTTGAATTGTATGCATTTTAAAAAATTATAAATTTCTTTATTATTATGAGTTCAATAATTGAATTATTTTGCATAGGTGGTTTTATGCATGGATAGATACATTTCAGAGTATTAAGCATAATAAATGTAAGAAGGCTGTAATTGACTACTCAGTACCTAGGCCAGCACTCATATGCACTTGCGAACAGTTGTTTACAGTTTGTCCATTTGGTATTTAAAAACATAGCATTGCCAAAGTGATGTTGAATGAGTTTTCAACATAGTAAGAAATAATTCAATTAAGCAGGACATGGTGTGTAGATTCTAAAAAGCAATATTCAAATTAGCTAAGAGATTATCCTCTCTATACAAACAAATTTGCGCCTAAAAATTGATAATTTCATGATTCATGCTGGTAGAAAAATCTTTCTCACTATTCATTTAACATGCTTTCATTGAATGTTTACTATATGCCAGGAAGTATGTTCCTTATTGGAGATGAAAAGTCATCATTCTTATCTTTAAAGACTTTACATTTATTACAGTGGAATATATCTTTAAATGTTCATTTATTGTCACCTCTCATGAATTTCTCTAGGCAGTTGGGTTTGTGGAAATTTCCTGTACCACTTTACTGACTCTTTATCTGACCCTTCCTGTCACTCTTTTCTCTCATGCTATTGGGAAGATCTTGACAAGTATTTCTATACAAGGTTGTAGTAAACAATTAAGAATTCTCTTTTCAAGAAAAAGGTATTTGAGAGTAGATATCTTCTTTTCCCCATACTCCACTGGATGTGCGTGGGCTTTGGAAAAGGCCTGGCAGACACTTTTAGCTCTATCTTGGGCTAATGGCTCTCTTGATCCTCTGTTGGCAGTGGTCCCACCTCCAGCAGCTTGGGCTGAAATTGTTTTATTTTCTTTGAAAGGATAGAGGCCTCCCAGCAACCTGCTTGGCATACTCTCTGTTCAGTGTGCACACATGGAAGGAATTCACTCTTAATTTTGTCAGGGAGAGAGGAACTGAGTCAAATCCTGTGCATCAGCCTGTTATTTCCTTCTCTGTATAACTTTGGTTTCTTGCTTAGAGAGTAGTTCTCCCATTGGGTCTTCCAATGGCCCCACTCATCTTTCAGATCATATTAACAGCATATAGCCCCCTGTTATATTAAATCTCTAGTTTTTAAATCTCTAGCAACAAAGAAATTTGCAGAGTAATGCATCAGACTTTGGTGAGCACAAGAATGGCTTGGTGAGCTTGTTAAAGTCCCCAGGTTCTAAGTTTTCTCTGACAGAGACTGGGGATTTGCTATATAGGGGATAAATTGGATTTTTAGCTCTATCCCAGGTCATGCTTATCCATGGACCACACCTTTAGCGGGAGAATTTAGTGTGATTATGTTATACAGACATACCTTAGAGATATTGCAGGTTTTGCTGCAATAAGATTGATATGATAATTTAGCACATGAAATTTTTGGTTTCCCAGTGCATAAAAAAGTTACATTTATATTGTAGTCTATTAAATGTGCAATAGTAGTGTGTCTAAAAAAAAAGGTACATACCTTAGTTAAAAACTTTATTGCCACAAATACTATTGCTTATGCCTTTAGCAAATCATAGTAGGAATATCAAAGACCACCATAACAAATGTAATAATGAAAGGCTTGAAATATTCCAAGAATTGCTAAAATGTGTCATGAATATGAAGTTTATCCACAAATGCTGTTATAAATGCTGTTGGAAAAATGCTGACAATTGGCTTGTTCAATGCAGAGTTGCCCCCAGCCTTCAATTTATGGAAAACACAGTATCTGGGAAGCACAATAAAGTGAAGCATGATAAAATAAGGCGGTGGAAATATTGAGTGGGTTCCAAAGAGAAAGGATCAATTTTATCTAATGCTTTCAGAAAGCAGTTAAAATAGAGCAACTCCTTGAGCAAAGTCATGAACAATGATGAGCAGTTTTTCAGACGCATATATAGAAAGGTGGACATGTCTAGGAGAGGGTATTTCTAGGTGGTGAAGCTGGGTAAACATGGGTATGAGAGAATATGGAAAAAGAAAATGAAAAGTTTGAGTGGCTGGAGGGTAGAGCATATGGGAATAAAGATGTTGGGAGGAATGGGAGAAGACAGGGCCAGAGCAGAAGGCAAGGGCCAGGTCATAAATGATGTTCTATTATAATGTAAATAGTCCTTTAGGTAATCATGTATAAGGTATAATGTAAATAGTTATTTAGGTAATATTACATAGGTAATATATAAATAATAATATAATAAGATAGGCATTACATTTTAGAAAGGTTATTTGGCAGTAGTATACAAGATGAATCAAAGTGGTCCAAGACTGGATGCAAAAGAAAGAACATTTAGAAGAAAATGATTGCAGTAAGCCAGGTTGTGATAATGAGGAATTGAGCTAGGGTAGTAAGCAGTGGCACCCCACTCCAGTACTCTTGCCTGGAATATCCCGTTGACAGAGGAGCCTGGTAGGCTGCAGTCCATGGGGTTGCAAAAAGTTGGAAACGACTGAGAGACTTCACTTTCGCTTTTCACTTTCATGCATTGGACAAGGAAATGGCAACCCACTCCAGTGTTCTTGCCTGGAGAATCCCAGGGACGGGGGAGCCTAGTGGGCTGGGCTGCCGTCTATGGGGTCGCACAGAGTCGCACATGACTGAAGCGACTTAGCAGCAGCAGCAGCAGTAAGCAGTGGAGAGTGAAAACTGGATAAGAAAATTATGAAGGTGATTAATTAGATGCAGAGAGTTTGGTATAGAATGTCTCCTTGGTCCTAAAGAATATTGGAATAATTAAATGACAAGATAATAATTGTAGGAGAAATAACACGCTTGATGGAAAGCAGGGAGGGGGAGCTAAGTTGATGAGTTTGTTTTGGAGATGAAGAGTCTGTGTTTCCTGGGCCTATACAGTTCTAGACCTCAGTAGTCTGACTTTGAGATAAAATTTTAGAGTTATATAATTATCATATAACTGTCTTTGGAAAAATGGAATTAAATGAGAATCTTATGAGAGCATGCAGAATATATTGAGTTCTTAGGAGAGGAAATCTAAGGCACATTAATAAAGAATATGCTGAGAAAGAGAATCTTACCAGGGATATTGAGAAGGTTTAAAAAGATAAAAGGAGAACTAAGTCAGTAATGTCTCTAAGCCAAAGAAAGGGAAGCTCGGAAATGCAAATGGCTCAGACACCAAATACAATGGATATTGAGAGGAATCTGTTGGATTTGGCAATTAGGAGATCATCAGTGCCTGGGGAGAGTTCTTTCAGGGAAGTGATGAATAGTGAAACCTTATTTGAATAATTAAAAACTTAATAAAGGGTGAAGAATTTGCCGTAGAGTACAAGCTTTTTCTCTAGGATGGAGCTGGATTTCTTCCCAAGCAAAGAAAGAGAAGGTGTCTTTCACTGATTTAATGATACCTTGACTCAGCACAGTAACCGATGAACTGATACCTGGAGATAACCAAGCTTAGGGACCAATCAGAGGTCAATGAAAGGACACCATGAGACTGATGTAGGAGGTTCACAGGAAGAACTAAATCATGAGGGAGGGAGGGGAGGGCTGTCAGAGAGAGAGGAACCCCTAGTAAGCAGCAACTACTTCTCAAGTCATTCCAAATATCCAACTAAAAATATGTGATCAAAGCTTCTGAGAGGCCTGTCTCAGAAGCCTGACTTTGCAACCAAAACTTGGCAATTAGTATTTGAAAACCACATTAATTGTCTAAAACCACTCACAGGCACTTTGACATTTATTATACATAGGAGAATACACAACCTTGATCTGAACCAAATGAAGGGGAAACAAAAGACATTTGCAATAATTTCAATCAAGTTTCTCCAAACATCAGACTACTGAGTGATATTACCAAGTCCAGTAAATAATCTCTTGAGTAATAGTTCAGTGCACTAAAAAAAATCACTTTCTGATTTTATATGCATGTACAGGTTTCCTCTGTGAAGAGAGCCGTGTTCTTAAGAGTTTAAAATGGCTTTACTTCACTATTCTATGTTAGAATATGTAAACTAAGTTCTTATAGCTTTTAAAGAATTACCCTTTATGAATGGATATGGAAATAACTTCAGAAAGTGCCTTGATGTTGAATGCAGCTCTGAGAAATGAGTAATGGCAAATCCTTCAAAGGAAATAAAGACCCAGTGAGAAAAGTAGAGTGAAAAAAAGTATTATATCCTTATTGGGGAATATTATATCCTTTTGAGGATAATTATTATATCTTTGTTTTTGTTCTTTAGTCTTTTAAGTTGTGTCCAACTCTGCAACTCCATGGACTGCAGCCCACCAGGCTCCTCTGTCCATGGGATTCTCCAGGCAAGAACACAGGAGTGGGTTGCCATTTCCCTCTCCAGGGAAACTTGCTGACCCAGGGATAGAAACCATATCTCCTGCATTGGCAGGCAGATTCTTTACTGCTGAGCCACCAGGGAAACCCCTATTATATCTTTACTGAGGGAGAAGAAGGATACAGGGAAAATTGTTTAACTAGCTTTAATGGCCTAGTCAACAATTTGTTACCTCCGTTCCCCACAGCAACATCTCAAACTGGGTTCCTCACATTACTAGTAGTCTTACAAGTGGTAATAGATGTTTCTTATAAAAAGAAGATGCTGCCAAATATAACCCCTGTTTGGGCTGCAGTAACAAAGTACCACAAACAAGGTGACATAAACAACACAAATTTACTTTCTCATAGTTCTAGTTGCTAAAAGTGTAAGCTCAAAGTGTTGCTAAAAGTTGGCAGGGGTGGCTCCTGCTGAGGCCGTTTTGCTTGTCTTGTAGATGACTGCCTTCTCCTTTTATGTTCACTTTATCTTCCCACCTTATTATGTCTTAGCCCAAGGTTCCTGAGTCAGGGTCCACCCTAATGACCTCCTTGTAACTTAATTACTCCAATAAAGACTGTGTCTCCAAAATATGGTTACATTTTGAGGCACTGGATATTAGAACTTCATGAATTTTTTGAGAAGTCAAAATTTATCCCATAGCACCATGTACTAAGGATCCATTGCTGCATGACAATATTTCAACAAACTTTGAAGCCTAAAACAGTACACATTTATTATCTCAGTTTCTGTAAATCAAGAATCTAGGCATAGTTCAGCTGAGTCTCCTACAAAACTGCAGTTCATGGTATTACTCAGGACTGTGATATCATCCCATTGATCTCCTGGGGAACGATCTGTTTCTAAGTGGTTGTCAGAAAACAGGCTTTCTGACCTGTTGGATGGAGGGCTTCAGTTTCTTGCTGGCTGTGTCCAGGATGGAGGGCTTCAGTTTCTTGCTGGCTGTCTCCAGGGGCCATTTTCAAAACTTGCCACGTAAGTCTTCCTAATGTGGTCAACTGGCTTTACCAAAAGCAATGGGAGACTTACATTAGAATCATATAGAGCAACCGTGCAAGTCACTTCATATCACTTTTGTTACATTTTATTTGTTGGAAGCAAGTGACATACACTGCTGCTGCTGCTAAGTCACTTCAGCCGTGTCCGACTCTGTGCGACCCCATAGCCTACCTACACTTAGGAGGTGAGGATCATAGGGCCACCTTAGAATCTTTCTACCACAGCTCTCCCTTAGATAGTTTCTCAGTCGCTTCAACTCTGCGGCCTCATGGACTGTAGCCCTCCAGGCATTTTCCAGGCAAGAATACTGCCACTTCCTACTCCAGGGGATCTTCCCAACCCAGAGATTGAACCCAAGTCACTTGCGTCTCCTGCATAGACAGGCGGATTCTTTACCACTAGTGCCACTGGCAAGTGACCCCCTCCCCGCTCCTTAGAGAATTATAATCGTTTAAACACAATAAAGAGTCTGGAGACATCATATGGGAATACCCTATGGAATACCGTATGGGAATTCCCATCATATGGGAATACTCTTTCTTATATATGCCTTAGGTTTTTCCATTTGAACTTTAGTAATTTTCCTTTTTGAAGTTTTCACTTTCTTCAAGTCTTTTTGCAAAATTCACTAGCCCCATGAACATTTTCTTGAATATTTCCAGTTGAATTTATATATTCATTTATTTCTTCATTCACCAAATATGTGAGAATAGAAGATGCTTGGTGTGAATGAAGTATTTTATAAATACTTCATTATAAAAAGTATTTTATAAATTACTTCATTCTAGCAATGAAGTAATTTACCTTCTAAAGGAAGAGACCACCATAAAGAATCAAACAATTATATAACTGCAGATAGAGATATGTGATACGCAGAAAAAGAAAGGAGTGCTCTAATAGAAAAATGATAGGAATCTAATTTGTGGGGAGCATGGTCAAAGACACCCCAGTGGAAGTGACCCTGAGCCTTCAGATGTAGATTAAGCAAAGGCAAGATGATCATTCCAGGCAGTTTAGAGCCTGTGCAGAGTCCCTGACTTGGGACAGAAGTTACCATTCAGGGAAATGTAGTAAGGCAGATACAGCTGGAATGTTATGAAGGTGCAGTAAATGTGAAGAGGTTGGCAGGGCCCAGATGGTTATGGGCCTTGAAGGCCACTTAACAGTTCTCTGTTTTTATGCTAAGTGCAATGAGCAACCAGTAAAAGTCTTTAGGTAGCAAAGCGGCACTATCAGATTTATGCTTTCAAAATACCACTCATGTTGTTCTCTGCAAATGGACTGTTCTCTGTGAGTGAACTGAATATGGATAAAGAAGCAGAAATTAATTAATGTTAAACTTTTAGTGTATATCTAGAAATTAGTTGATAGTAGCCTGGATTAGACCGAAAGTCAGTAAATTATGGTCTGTGGATTCAAACCTACCTGTGACATGCTTCCTATGGCCCATAGCTAGAAATGGTCTTAACATTTTTAAAGGTTGTAAAAAAGAATATGTGACAGGTTGTACATAGCCCACAAAGCCTAAAATACTTAGTATATGGGCTTCTACAAAACAGCTTCCTGACTTCTGATCTAGACAAATAGAAATCATAGAAGTGTAGAGAAGTGGAGGAATTAAGATTTATCAGCTGGATAGACAAAATTTGATGGTGAATTAGATGTGGTTGTGAAGAAGGGAGTTTAAAGGGAAATGTTTATGTTCTGACATGAGCAACTGAGTCGATGGAAATGCCATTGTGTAAAATGTTAAAGACTAAAAGTGGAGTGATTTGTGGGAAGGGAAAACAAAGACTTCTGTTCTGAATACTGTGCTATACTACATGTCATGTCTCTGAGTACTCAGCACCATTGCTACACGTGAGAAAGTTTTCTGCTCTATGCCTTCCCAAGATAGAAGCCAAAAATTATCCTTCCCAGCCTTCTTTGAGACATGGTGTTATGTCCGTGAATCACATAAGCTCATACAAGGGTCTGATTGGCTTTTGAGGTCCATTCTGATAATGGATTTCATTAGCTCCAGCTGTCAGGGTGGGGGCAGGAATAGCAAGATCATCTTGTGGGTTAGATCATTCAGTGCTGATGGCTAGTTGTGGAAAACAGGTTTGTGGCAATCATGTAAACAATGGCTTCCCGAATTTAATAACAGGAGTGGCTATGGTAGTTTTGTCAACAGGCTGGCTCTGTTTCATGATTGTCATTATTTTCCCTAGAAATTTAGCCTTGGACCTGGCTTTTCAACTATTCTATGAACTTCTCAATATCCTTTTTGAGATTCCTTTTTGATTTTTCAGCCAGAGTCAGTTTCTGTTGCTTGCAACTAAGGACCATGACTGATAAAGACATTTAATTTGATATGCCTGTGGGATATTCAAGTGAAGACATTAAACTGAGCATTCGCCATACAAGTCTGAAGCTCAGTGGAGAAGTCTTGGCTGGAAAGAGAAATCTGGGAATTGTTGGATTATAAATGTTATTTAAAAGTACAGGAATGGATAAGATTGTTGAGGAATAAAGTATAAAGTGAGTATTTAGAACAGGAAACAAATTCAACATACAGAAATTAGGTTAAGAAGGAAGCTTTTTCATCTTTTGAGGGCCCATCGTATTCTCTACCTCAGTGGTAAAGGATCTGCCTGCAGTGCAGGCGATTCAACTT
The DNA here is from genome assembly GCF_023091745.1 of Budorcas taxicolor. Classification (NCBI taxonomy): domain Eukaryota; kingdom Metazoa; phylum Chordata; class Mammalia; order Artiodactyla; family Bovidae; genus Budorcas; species Budorcas taxicolor. The sequence continues at coordinate 63,339,605 of NC_068912.1, forward strand.
TGATCCCTGGGGCAAGAAGATCCCCTGGAGAAGGGAATAGTAACCCACTCCAGTATTCTTGTCTGGGAAATCCCAGGGACAGAGGAGCCTGTCGGGCTATGGTCCATTGAGTCATAAGGAGTCTGACATGACTTATTGACTAAACAATAATAATAGTATAATAGAGTCTGTCTTATTATAGCAGTTTGTTCACCTGTATGAAAATAATTTACTGATTCAAGTACTTGAAGGAAATATCTGTGTAGTTTTCTTCATTCTGTTTCCAGTAGAAGACACAGTGCTTTCTATGGAATTAGGTACTTGTATATTTTTCCCACTTAATTAAAATTTCGATCTTAACTAATTCCCTTCTCAGGGTTTTTAAATATGTATTTAGGAGCAAACTAATTTGGAAACAATTGTTTTCTATGTCCTGGGTTATCTTTGGTTTGTTGCAAGAACCTTAAAAAAAATTTCCCTTTACGCATTTTCTTGACCACGTGGTGGGCAATTATTGCACTTCCTCCTCCACGCACAGTGCTCTTTAAAGGGCTTAGTTGGGAAATCTTGAACTCTTTTAATTTTCTGTCGTATACATATAGCATGTTCTTTTTTATAGAAAGATGCCACAAATCAGTTTTTTAAGGTATGAAATACCTTAAAAAAAATGGTGCTTGTTCAATCACTTTATCTCCATTTTAAACAGTCATATAAACTAAGCCTAATGTCATTCATGTTTATTTAAAAATTCTTATTGAAAATGGTATACCACAGTTTTTGTCTGGATAGTAGGTTGGTGTACTTAGGAATAAATGGAAAAATTGGATTCTTTTGTTTAGATCACTTAGTATTTGCAACAATTTATGCCTGTGTTAGAACACTGTCTTTAGTATTAACTTACTTAAAATTAATTACATAACTACCAAGATCAGGTACTGTATACTTCAGGAATACAGAGATAAATAAAAGAAGGCCAACAGAGAACACTTTTCATGAAAATAGTACAAAGAAAGGTATTTTTAAATTTCTGTGACTTATCCTGGTTTCATCTCTAATAGTTCTACTTGCAAAATGTATTTTATAAAGACTCATTTTTGTATCCTTTTTTGATATGAATTTATATGTTGAAAAATGAATCTTTTGTGAAACTCCATCACATTGTTCTACAAGAAAGTAATTTTCAGCTGTACTTCTGAAAGACTTGAGAGTAATTTTCAGCTGAACTGAAAGAATTTCTAAAATAAGTAGTTCACTTTTGAGACCCAAAGTTCATGGCCCTTTCTAGGGCCTGACCCCTTTCACAGTTTTCTGAACATTTGCCCCTTTGTGTCTCTTCTTCAAACTTGGGGGTCCAGTTAAGCCTTGTCTAGCAAATCCTTTTCTCTGCTATGCTTACGTGTTGTCAGAGGACTTACATATTCATTGTGTCACATGATATTGGTGAAACCTGTAAAAGTTAGCCCAGGCAGGTACTATGATCTCAACTAACAGTGTCGCTGTAAGCTGGCCAGTAAGTTGCTTTGCTGAGAATAGAAATAGGATCTTCAGCCTCAAATTTTCATTCTTATTATTGTCCCTCTGTATTCAATAAACTAAATAAAGAAGATAAATGTGCCAAGGGATTGATAACTATTCAATTGTAATATACAAACCAGAGATTGTAGCCTGGAAATTTTCTTTGAAATTTTAGAATTTCTGGACATAAAGTTTATTTAGATCATTTTTAACATGTGGTGGTTTTCTTGCTAAGTTATATCCAATTCTTTGTTACCCCATGGACTGTTAGCCTGCCAGGCTCTTCTCTCTATGGGATTTCCCAGGCAAGAATACTGGAGTGGGTTGCCATTTCCTTCTCCAGGGGATCTTTCAGACATAAGGATCAAACCCAGGTCTCCTGCATTATAGGCAAATTCTTTACTGACTTAGCCACTTGTCATATTTGCTGTAATTATTTTTTCAAATGGTGCACATATGAAAGTGAAAGTCGCTCAGTCATGTCTCAACTCTTTGAGACCTCATGGGCTATACAGTCCATGGAATTCTCCAGGCCAGAATACTGGAGTGGGTAGCCTTTCCCTTCTCCAGGGGATCTTCCTAACCCAGGGATTGAACCCAGGTCTCCCGCATTGCAGGCAGATTCTTTACCAGCTGAGCCACCAGAGAAGCCCCGTGGTGCACATATATTGAATCATTATTGGGTCAAGTATATGGAGGAAATAAAAGACAGCACATGTAGAAATTTTGAGAAGCACTGGAGACCAATCCAGATGACATATTTATAAAGGGGCACTCTCTGCTTTTGGAGGGATACAACTTTGCAAACAGTATTCTTCTTGTGTATTTAATTATAGAAATATACAAGGTGAAACACAGATCTGGCAAGTGATTTGTCTGCTTAAAATCCTTCAATGGTTCCTATTGTCTTTTTAGGTACACTTAATGATATTATTTCCCTGGTGGCTCAGATGGTAAAGCATCTGTCTACAATGTGGGAGACCTGGGTTCGATCCCTGGGTCGGGAAGTTCCCTGGAGAAGGAAATGGCAACCCGCTCCAGTACTCTTGCCTAGAAAATCCCATGGACGGAGGAGCCTGGTGTCCACGGGGTTACAAAGAGTTGGACACGACTGAGCGACTTCACTCACTAATGATATTACAAGCTGCCTCTGAATTAATATTTGTGGCAGAGACTGTGAGTTGAGAATGTGTGCGGCAGGGTAGAGGTTGGCCTGCTCTTGGTGTGGCGTGTCACATCCTCTTGAGAATCACCAGTTTGCCAGATAGTGTTCCAATCCCTCCCCAGAGCCATCCTGAATGATAGCACCTGGCCCACAGTGTCACTTGAGCCTTGTGTTCTGCCTTTTCCTTGCAAGGTCTTTATGCTTTAGCCACACCTGACTGCTCCTTTCTGAATTTATGGCTCAAATGAACCTCAGCCATATCTATTACACCACGATTCGACTACTACCATCTGTGTGAGGTCTTGACTATTCTCTCCCAGAACTCTGAAAAATTATACCTCCTTCTATATCTCTGAAATCTTACATAGTGATTTAAACTAGATATGTAGGTATATATTCCATGAAAAATAAATGTATTTGACTAAAGTCAATATGCCAATTGGCTTGAAAAAGAAAAAAATTCTTGATTTTGTCCCTGCCTATGTGTTTCATTTTAGACTTCTCAGGTGGCTCAGTTGTACAGAACCGGCCTGATAATTCAGGAGACACAGGTTTGATCCCTGGGTCAGGAAGATCCCTGGAGAAGGAAATGGCAGCACATTCTAGTGTCCTTGCCTGGGAAATCCCATGGACAGAGGAGTCTGGCGGGCTATAGTCCATGGGGTTGCAAAGAGTCAGACTTGACTGAATGACTAAATAACATGCCTCTTATTGCTAAAGTGAGAGATTCTGGCTGTTGGCAGACCATATTAAAAGTAAATTCTTATTTTAAACATTTTCACATTTCATACTAAATAGCCAAGGTCATGAAATAGCCTTATGATAGAGGGTGGTGGAATATGCTTGTTAACACTTCTTTCTGGGGGAATAAATATTTCCTAACAGATAATTATTCATTGCTTGAAAGCTTCCCTTGCTTACATATTAACTCCCAGCATTCCATCCCAAAGAATAAGATGAGCCACATTATTACTACCTTTTCAGTAGCTGCTCTAGTGAACCATTTACTATACCTAAGTCACAATCTTGTCTTCTAGGTTCGAAACACAATTAACTTCTGGCTCTTTGGGGAGAGCAGATAAATAAATAAATAAACCTGTTCCTCATGTAATTATCCTACTCAAAAAGTCAGACTCTTCTACCCTTTACACATAGGTCAACTGGAATAATTATTAGTAGTAATGCTTGATATTATGTATTTTAATGCCTTTCCCTCATGAGATCAAATTGCTTTACACATATTATCTCATTAATCCCTACTCCAATTTTTGTGAAATAGAAAGAAGTGGGCTCTTTTTTTATGCTTCTATTAAAGTGTTATTCCTGTTCTCAGATGTAACAACTCAAGCCCAAGGAGGTTAAGCAACTGGCTCAAGGTCATAGACTATGTCAGCTGCTGATTTAGATTTTTTTTTTTTTTTCAAACTCCTATATTTTCTTCTCTAAACCACAATGCCTTCAGAAGTGGTCCCTTCAGGCTTCATTGCAAAATATACTGACCCATATCAGTGTGGAATTTTATTAAGTAACACAAGGTTAAGCCCTTTACAAAAGAGGCCTGAGTCAACAGGGAGTGCATTGCTTTTCTGTTTTGGCTGAGGTCTTTTCCATATGAATGAACTGTCAGAAAATTTCATAATTCATTGTTCTTTTGGGTTTACAAATGGCATCCTCCTGTTTACTGATGAGTGGTGAACACACAAATTTTGCTCAGCCATAGTAATGAGCAACTAGATCTTACTGTCAGCAGCGTTAATTTTTTTCTAAATGCTTTACTGTACTACCCTAATGCTTTGCGACTTTGATGCTAAGGATGTAAATGAAAGGGAACAGAATCCAAGCTGTTTGAATCTTCTAAATCAATAGCAAACATTATTTGAATGTTACACTGAACAGCTGTAATACTAGTGTAACTTTTCAGCCCTGGGGCTGAAGCCATTAAGCTTAAAGAATGACAGTTCTAAGCCAAAACAGTATTTTGAAAGGCATATCACTGTCAGTTTGTTTCGAAAAGTAATTCTTACTCTGATAAAATTTAATACAAATTTACAAAAGAATTAAGCTTCCATCTGTAATGGAGAAATCAAGGACAGGCATACTGTAGGGATATTTTTTCTGGACCCCAAAATTTGATATTTAGCTAAAACTAACATGATACCAGAACATTTAAGGGATAATAAGGTAACATTGCTTGAATATGGCTTCAGTCAAAGGTTAAGTAAAATATAAGATGGACAAGCCTCTCAACATGGAGTATGTTTCTCAGCATTGTATCTGTAGGAAAGCTTCCCAAAATCTCTCATTCTACTCCACACAATCTTTGACTCCTTGGGTAATTAATTCTTTTCACTGAAATATTCTGTCCATGCCCTGCTATATATTTTTGCCTACATCTATAACTCCTGGAGAGTAACAGAATAACATGGCATCCCAATGGTGGGAGCCACTCTTTAAAGATAAATATCTCCTCTGTTTTATGTTTTGTTTAAATTGGAAAAGAACAGCCTAACAAAGCCTGCACAGCTTCAGTGTTTAACATCCAGTTGTTTTGCTATTTACAAACAAACAAACATGTGGAAGAAGAAAAAACCATGCATAGCAGAAACTACGATTCTTGTGTGCCTAACTCTTACCAACTGGCTTAAAATCTTTATAAAAGTATGTATTTTTGCTACTTCGAAGCTTTTAACAAATTGTAAGTAGATTGTAATGAACTCCTGAAATAAGAAATATTTAATGGAAATATCATCTGACCCTAAAACACTATATCATATGTATGTGAAATTTAACACATGGTTGTTGTTGTCTAGCTGCTAAGTTGTGTCCAACAGTTTTGCAGCCCCATGGACTGTAGCCCGCTAGGCTCCTCTGTCTGTGGGATTTCCCAGGCAAGAATACTGGAATGGGTTGCCATTTGTTTCTCCAGGGAATCTCCCTGACTGAGGGATCAAACCTGAATCTCCTGGATGGGCAGGTGTGTTCTTTAACACTGAACCAGCAGGGAGGCCCCTAACACATGGTAGGCTTAAAAAAAAAAAAAAATCTAGGGATTATAGGAAAAGAATATGAAAATTCAATTAAGACATGTTAAAATTTTATTAGACAACTTTCATTTAGAATCTCCTGATATTTTTCGATCTCTTTATATATTTTTACTGTAATGAGTTGTTTTTTATAACTGTCCTAAAAGTTCAATCAAGTATTCATTTTTTCCTTTGCTTTTTAAGTTCCATCTTTCCATTACCTAATAATCCTGATGGTAACTTTCTGAAGTTTTATTGTAATAGATGAAAATTATTTCCAGATTAGAGATAACCAATTCTTCATCAGGAGTTGTTATAAATTATAGCGGTTAAGGGCATCACCAACTTGGAGGACATGTGCATTCATGCTAAGGTGATTTAGTCATGTTCAACTCTGCAACCCTATGTCCATGGGATTCTCCAGGCAAGAATACTGGAGTGGTTTGCTGTGCCCTCCTCCACAGGATCTTCTCAACCCAGGAACTGAACCCACATCTCTTTGTCTCCGCAAGTGGGTTCTTTATCACTAGCACTGCCTGGGAAGTCCTGTATGGAAGACAGAGGCGTGCTACAAACCACACTGTGCCTATTTTCTCATTTGTGCAATGGGGATAATAACCATACTTATGTCACAGAGCTGTTGTAGGAATTAAACGAGTTTGTCTCAGACAGGTACTCTATACTTGACACACTTTAAGCCTCATATGTTTTCATTACCATCGTTATCATCACCATCTTTAAAGCTTTCTTTTTTATAATTAGCCTCTTTCTATTTATTTTAAGCTTTATTTTTGAAACAATTTACTTAGCTCTTAAAGTGTATATTTGTAGTGGAGTGAGCACTGGACTGGGAGTCAGGAAAAATATATACTTTGTACTAGTCTTGAATGTCACTTATTTGTTATGTTTACTTGGGAGTTTCATTTTGTCACTTCAGATTTTTAATTTCCTTCCTTAGAAGAACATTAGGATGCTAACCTACATTAATAGTCTTGAGATATCTACATATCAACCTGTAAATTAAAAATCAAATAAAGGACCAGTAGAGTCAGTGGTCAAGTTTTCATTTTATCAAGGAAGCACATTATGAAATAAACCATAATACACTATCCCTGCTGCTGCTGCTGCTGCTGCTGCTAAGTCGCTTCAGTCATGTCCCACTCTGTGTGACCCCATAGACGGCAGCCCATTAGGCTCCTCTGTCCCTGGGATTCTCCAGGCAAGAATACTGGAGTGGGTTGTCATTTCCTTCTTCAATGCATGAAAGTGAAAAGTGAAAGTGAAGTCGCTCAGTTGTGCCCAACTCTTAGCGACCCCATGGACTGCAGCCTACCAGGCTCCTCTGTCCATGGGATTTTCCAGGCAGCAGTACTGGAGTGGGTTGCCATTGCCTAGGCTTTCATTAGAAATAAATTTTTCACACCACAAAGGAAAGATGTAATCTTAAGGAGAAGTCTTTTTATTAAATAAATTTAACTTTATGAAAAACTTACGTGATGGTATAATGGAATGGAAATATTTTAGTATTAATTTCAGCTGAGGACAATCGATGCCACATTACAGGTTGAGTTATGAGACCACCATGAAGGATTTGCAGAAGAAATTATGGAGACCAGTTTTCTGAATCTAAACATTCTCAGCACTGTGCAAGAATGAAAACATTAAAAGTGGAGATAAGGGGATTTTTGGAAGATGCTATGCTGTTAAGTCCCATCCCACTTCCTTGTGGGAGGTTTTTGAGGATGTGGAATGTCTGACCCCTATTTCAAACATTGAGAAAATACTCATTTGAGCCGTTTAGAGTTTGAAATGTGTACCCTGGAGCTTGGGAATCTTAATGTACTACTAACTAGAATGCCTGAGCCATCAAAAAAAAAAAAAAAAAATAAGCACAAGTGTGAGATATGCTACAGTATGCATACGCATCTCTCAAAAAATAATGGGAATATTCATCCCTCCAAAAGTAAGCTATACTGCTTTCCCATGGACCAGATACAGACTATATACACAGCACAGATATGAAAAGAAAGAACATAGTGCCATCTTAAGTCCTGCCCAGAAGACTGTCTATGACTCCAACATCCGGTGTTAGTAAGTAAGGTAAGAGGCTGAAGAAAGAGCTAAAGGATCAGGAGGTGACAATTTGCTGTCATCGAGGGAACCACAGGCAAAAACTTGTTAGGGATGGGAATGTCTCAGCTAACCTGTGCTGTTCTCCATTAAATAAAGGAGTCAGTTTAGATGCCTGGCTTGTCCAGAGAACATGACTTCAGTCCATGGATCATGGCAGATTTAATAAGAAAGAACTTTTCTTCCCTTTCCTCTTTTCCTCCTTCTACCCATAGGAGTTAGAAAATACTTGTAAGCAAATTAGTGGAAGAACAAGCTAGGGGTGGGAGAAGAAAATGCCAGTCACACTCTACTCCCTCCTGTTCCCTCAGTGCAGGTGCCTAGCATGAGTTAGACCCTAGACAGTAAGTGGAAGAGGACCTCTCTTTGAATCACATGTGAAATTTTTATTGCTACAAGTGTAGATAAAATTGTTGAACAAAGATTATTTCACTAACTGAGAAAACAAAAAACCATGGAACTTACCATAATTTCATCTATAGATTGGAAAATGATCAAGACTCAAAGAGTAAATGTTAAAAGATGAGTTAAAAATAAAATGGCTTAAAATATCTTGCAAGTCATGCATTTCGATATAACTCTTGGTCTTACTCTCATTGGTTGGTTACTTTTTAAAAATTTTTTAGATTCTGCTGCCAGCTCTCACAGTTGAATATTAGTGAACTAGGTTGGATTTGACTTTTGCCTGGAAAATCCCATGGATGGAGGAGCCTGGTGGGCTCCAGTCCATGGGGTCGCTAGAGTCGAACACGACTGAGCAACTTCACTTTCACTTTTCACTTTCATGCACTGGAGAAGGAAATGGCAACCCACTCCAGTGTTCTTGCCTGGAGAATCCCAGGGACTGGGGAGCCTGGTGGGCTGCCGCCTATGGGGTCGCACAGAGTCGGACACGACTGAAGCGACTTAGAAGCAGCAGCAGCAGGTTGGATTTGTGATCTCTTCACCAGACAGGAGAAAATGTGGACTACACATTGTAAATTTTAATTCATCTTTCAAGACTAAACTGTCCGTGTTTAGTCTTTTATTAGATAGCTGAAGAGTGACAATAGTAAAAATAATTTCTATTGAGAAACATAGGAACTTATCTGTATGAAAGTGGAAGTACTGTTCAGTCCTTTTCGACTCTTTGCAACTTCATGAACTGTGGCTCACCAGGCTCCTCTGCCCATGGGATTCTCCAGGCAAGGTTCCTGGAATGAGTAGTCAATCCCTTCTCCATCAATATATAAGTAAATATATGTCTAGCTAGAGTACCTTTTGTAAAACTCACCTTAGTGTTTATTTGCAAGTTCTCCTAAAATTATGAGTGTCATTAGAGAAATCATTTCAATTTTGCGTGACAGGAGAGAAGATGGTTTGGGATAAGGAAGTTATGCTTACCCCTGATGGGTTCTTAGGTTAGCCTAAGAATTAGCAGAGAAAATTGACATTAGTTAAATGACTACTATGTCCCTGGAGGTATGCTAAGTGCTTCACATATGAAATTTGAGGTAATCCTCACAAGGAACTCTGGGAATGAGAATTCTTAACCTGATTAATAAAACAAGTGAGAAAATGAATGCCGAATATCTTTAACGTTCTCAAGGTCATAGAGTTCTGAGTGGCAAACTAGAATTTTAAGTCTTAAAGTCAAATTTTAACCTACTCCAAAGTTTGCTCCCTTTTCACTATATCCTCTGGAAACTTCTATATATTTCTTTTTTTATAAAAGGTTAAACGAATGTTGGAAAGGTGTCGTCCTTGAATAAATCATTTCATCTAACTGAAGCACTGGTTTCATGATATTTTATTCTAGTATTTTGACCTCTGGTGGCTTCCCTGGTGGCTCAGATGGTAAAGAATCTGCCTGCAATGTGGAAGACCCAGAGGTTCGATCCCTGGGTTGGGAAGATCCCCTGGAGAAGGGAATGGCTACCCACGCCAGTATTCTCAACTGGAGAATTCTGTGGACAGAGGAGCCAGGTGGGCTACAGTCCATGGACTCACAAGGAGTCAGACACGACTAAGCAACACGGCATTTTGACTTCTAGCTTTAGACCTTCCAGAGATCTCAAGTGCTTTATACTTACTGCTGCTGCTGCTAAGTCGCTTCAGTCGTGTCCGACTCTGTGCGACCCCATAGACGGCAGCCCACCAGGCTCCCTCATCCCTGGGATTCTCCAGGCAAGAACACTGGAGTGGGTTGCCATTTCCTTCTCCAATGCATGAAAGTGAAAAGTGAACGTGAAGTCGCTCAGTCATGTCCGACTCTTAGTGATCCCATGGACTGCAGCCTACCAGGCTCCTCCATCCATGAGATTTTCCAGGCAAGAGTACTGGAGTGGGGTGCCATTGCCTTCTAGCAGGTATTTAAACAATAATTGTGAAAAAAAAAAATGCGTGTATACCTATGTTTAGACTAAATTTTTAGATTGTTGTTGTTTAGTTGCTAAGTCCTGTCCAATTCTGTGACCCCATGGACTGTACCTCACTAGGCTCTGTCCATGGGGTTTCCCAGGCAAGAATACTGAAGTAGGTTACCATTTCCTTCTCTCGTGGATCTCTCAGACCCAGAGGTTGAACCTGTGTCTCTTGCATTGGCAGGCAGATTTTTTTTTTTTTTTAACTGAGTCACCACTTTTTAAGGGAATGACTGCATCATCTCAAGGCTTAGCACATAAGCCTTAGATACTCCATAAATATTTCTTAATTTTAGAAATAAATGACTGAACAATGCCTTCATCCATTCGCTCATTTAACACACATTTACTAAGGACCTACTAAGTTCCAAGCACTAGGGATTCCATCAATGGGAAGTTTGCTAAAGATGATTCCTGCCAAATGGACTCTGTGGTCTAGTAAGGAAAAATTAGAATGAAGCAAAAATAATAAAGGATGATACATGCTCATAGTGCAGAGACTGTGAGTGCTGTGGGAGCACCTAGCAGGGGTTTTTAGCATGGTCTGGGTGCTTGTGAGTGGGGAGAGTGTGATGTGGTCAGGGTTGTTTTCTTCTGCAGTTTGAATGTCATATAGGATAAGACAGCGTTGATTATGTTATTTATTTAATAGAGAGGCAAAAATGGTATAAAATTCCTTAAGATGCTATTCACTAAAGTAGGATCAAACAAGTTTCATCTAGAAAGAAAAGCAGATGGTTGTAGATTTGTTCAAGTGGTCAGACAATGAAGGAAACTGACTGAAAAGCTATGACTCACTTGTCAGAAAACCTATTGGCCTCTCCTCAGACCATGCCTTTTCAAGACTTTGCATCTTTGCTGACCTGTTACCTTGGGAAGAGTTGTCCCCTACTTTCAAGCCCCTAGCTCAGGCACTTGTCTTATATGAAGGCAGTCTTTTCTGACTTCTCTGCAAAGAGCTCTTGTCTCCTCCTTTACGCATCTTGTACCTTTATTTTAGCAGAGCTGTACATTGAGCAGAAACTGTTGGTTTGCATTCTTCTTTTACTTTAAGAATTTTGCTTCTTGAAAGTAGCAGTCACTTTCTTTTCCATCTTTCTGTCTCTAATGGCACATGTACTGCTTGTTTTACAGTAATTTTCATTTTAAATATGTGATGAAATTTTTCAATGTAAAGCATCTCTAGTGAAAGTTGAAATTATATATGGCTTATCCAACTGTCTCACCTACATTAGAATCAGACATGGGATGTTTGAGTTATGGAGTTTTCCACATCTTTATTTGGCTGTTTGAGACCATGCATATAAAATTTGCATCTGAACAATTTTTGAAGAATTGCTGCATACAAATGGTTAATAACATAGATTCTTAGACTGCTGGGATCTGATTCTAAGCTTTGTCCCTTCAGACTTATCTCTGCTCTGGCTTCTTCATTTATATAGTGGATATAAAATTTGAGTCTAATAAGATGTTGATCATTAAATGGTAGGGAAATAATACATAGAAATTGTTTTGCATAGTCCTTTAAATAAAGTGAGTTTAAAAACTTCTCAATGAGTGTGCAAAATCATGATTCGCATTTTATAGTTGAATGTTTATAAAGCTTAGTGTAACAAATTTTATGGGTTAGGTTTTCCAGAAGCAGAGGCTAAAGTAAAGTTTATTGTGAAGGAGAGAGATATTTATTAGATTCTCACCTGTAATAGGAAGGGGAAAAAGCAATCTGGGGCAGAGGAAGAAAGTGAGCTTACAGTACAAGCCAGTATAGTGTCCGCTGCTCTGGAAGGGAGCTCGGAAGCGAATGTTGTGAGGCAGAGGGTCTGGCTTTGGGCAGAGCTGTACAGCTTCTTTGCCCCACCTCAGTCGGTACCAGATGTCCCTGGTCCTGGAATGGAGAGCAAGGCCTTGAGCAAGTGGCTTTTTGCAGGAGACCGTGAAGTTGCTGACAGCTGGATGCTGTCTGCCACCTCCATTTCCTGCAGCCTATCTTGAAGGATCCCAGAAACTAGTATTAGCACATTTCTACAGCTCTAGTGAAGGACCCTACATACCGTACTGTGAATGAAAGAAACATTGCACTTTAAATAATGAATTTCAGAACTTCTTCAATTTGTTGAAAGAAAATGCTAATAATTTATTCACTATTTTTCCTGGTATTTCTATCTTCAGAGACTTGTCTCTATAAAAATCTTTTCCAAAAAGATTTGGAAGAAGTAACAAGAATTGAAAACATTAATGTGTTTTCCAATGTTTATTAGTACAAGAGGGCTTCACTGGTGGCTCAGGTGGTAAAGAAGCCACCTGAAATGCGGGAGACCTAGGTTCAATCCTGGGTTGGGAAGATGCCCTGGAGAAGGGAACGGCTACCTACGCCAGTATTCTTGAGGATCCCCATGGACAGAGGAGTCCATGAGGCTGCAGAGTCAGACAGGACTGAGTGACTAAGCACGCTCTACCTGTGATGACATAGGAAAGATTTTCAGTGAACAAATATCCAAATCGAAATTAGCATTTTATTGCACTTATTTTGCTTGCTTCCCCCACCCCCAGATCCATTTTCATATTTCTTCCCTTCACTTTTGTTTTGCTTCTTTCCTTCCTTCCTTTGTCTCCCACACCCATTGTTATTCTATCTTGCTTAGTTTCCAAGTTCTGCAATTTTTTTCAGTTTATTTTCTCACAGAAACAAATATCAGAATGTCTCATTTTTGTTCCTAAGTTATACTGGCTTGCAGGAAAATTCTATTTATATTTTAATTTTCTTCGTTTACTGTTGAAGTTTGTCATGGTCCTGATTTAAGTGACCTTGGGGTTTCTAGTAACTGAGTTTGTTGCAAGTTTCCCTTCAACAGCAGCAGACATTTTTTTTTGGCCCAAAAATAAACAAAAGAAAAATTATATACACAGAAAATAACAGGTTTTAGGACCAAATCCTTTTCGACATTGTAGTGGTTTGGGGAAAGTTCAGAGTAAATTATTCAAGGTTACTTTCTACTTGGATCTAACTTCTTTTTTTAATATAGTCCAGCTTTTTAGTAATTTTTCTATAAACAGTGTCCAAAAATATATTTTTAAAGGCTCTATTTGAATGTATGGTTTTGATTGGATTGCATAGATTAAATCTAGAAAATATTCTTTAGAATAAAAATATCATGAAAACGATTGCATTACCCCCAGAGGCTAAATATATTTTTTTTAATACTTGCAAACTGAAAGTAAATTGCAAGCACATTCTTACCCTGATTTCAATGCTCTTCTCTGAAAACATAGTATTTAGTGTATTTCTTTTGCAAATCAACATATGGGGCTCAATTTATAAATATTTTTCTTTAAAATTTAAATCATAGAGGTTAAAAAAAAAAGGAAACGTATAAAACCCCTTTCTCCCAATAGAGCTGCATAATATTGCTCCTTGAAACATTGGGCTACAAGAAACATTTGCATTTAGTAAGCTGCTTTATTTATAGGTACAGAACTGTAACCTTTCATCTTCGTCTAGTAGTTTATTTTAAATCTAGAAGATTTACAAAACAAAAGTAAGAGAAACATGTGTTAAGCAATAAATAAATACTGCTAGTGAGCTTCTGTATTCTTTTAGCATTACACTATTTTCATCATTTTGACACAAAGATGTGTTTTGCAGGGAGGAAAAGCACATTTTGAAATAACTAGTAAAGAAAGGGTTGAAAAACTGGTAACAAAAAGAAGGGAAATGGTTTAGATTTCCTTTATACTTAAGGTCATATACAGGTCATGTTTACCATAGATTCCATTTACATGCATTTTAATAAAATCTGTATAGGAAATTCAAATAACAGGTGTGGAGAGAATTTGATCTAAAGGAGCTAAACTAAGTTAAGTGTCACTTTAACATTAACCTTCTAGTGATAAATAAGCAAATAGAAGAAAAAAATTTCTCCTACAAATCAAAAAGCAGAAATATTTGCTCCCTAGCTATTCATTTGAGAGAAATATTGATAGTGTTGGCCTTGTAACAAGACGTCCTAGGCTTGGCGTACACCAAAGGTTGTAAATTAAAAACCAATGCATATATTTTATTTAGGAACACTTAGTGGCTCAGTGGTAAAGAATCCACCTGCCAATTCAGGAGCCGTGGGTTTGATTCCTGGGTTGGGAAGAACCCCTGGAAGAAAAAAATGGCAACCCACTCCAGTATTCTTGCCTGGGAAATCCCATGGACAGAGGAACCTGGCAGGCCACAGTCCATGGAGTCACCAAGACTCATACATGACTGAGCACGCAAGTCCATACATGTCCAGAGTAATTGGGGAGAAAGAGTTACACACGTAAGATAGTCTCATCCTTGAAATTTTTTGAAAATCCTGAGGCAGGAATTGAAGTACTGATGACTATTCATTTCTTCTCTTTCTTTTCATACTTTCTCAGAGAGATGACATCTACTCCTTTAAAACTTTGCTATCATTCTTGGAATAAAATGCTGGGTCGGGGTCTTACTTAGAAAGCTGCCTCCTGTCCTCATACCTATTTAAGACACATATTGTATCTCTATGTATAATATCTTATTATGCCAGGAAGAGCATACTTGCAGCTTCAAACACAATGTCAGGCTTCAAGGATGAAATGGCTCACATTTTACTTAGTCATAGCATTAAGAATCAGCTCCCTATCCCCACCCCCATGGGTGTTATTCTGCTTCTTTCTGTAATTTACACAACTATTTTCTTTTGCATCTTGTAAAATGTAAAACAATTCAAAAGAGGTTCTAAGTGAACAGCAGAACGTCTGCAGCCCAACAGCTGAGTGTTACATACATGAGTCAGTATGTAATAATTCTCCTGAATATATAGATAGACCATTATGGGACTCGTTAAGGTTTGTGTCAGGTCCCTGTAATAATTATTGAATGCCTAATTCAGACCAGCTTTCCTCCACAAAATTAAATAAAATGGTACTGGATATACCATGCATCGGAGAGATTAGTCAATTCTCTTTGCCCAGCAGTGACCTTTGTATCCCCTCTATTAATGAGTGGGAAAGATTTAACTTCACTGCATGTGCCCTTGTAGTTTCCGGCCATTATTTAAATCATGTCAAAATGAGTTCAATAACTCTTCAGTCATTTTTAACCTCACCTGCTCCTCAATCAAGCATTTCAAGCCCACCTTTTCTTTTCTTTTTTTTAAATCAAACTGAGATAGCTACTTGGAGTTTCTATCATGCATAATTCTGTAAGAGTCTTGGAACTTCACACCATTTGAAGTTCAGTAAAATACCTATACTGCTTGTCAGCTAGGAAGTGAATATATACACTGATACTTGCCATGGAGGTCACAGTGTGTCTAGTATTTTGTGATTTAATTTCATGCTGAATGTAGGCTTGAATCTGTTAGAAAAAAAGATGAATGCAGACTTATGAGGTAATCTTTTACCCTCCACATTATATTTCACTTAAGTGGTAGTCAACATGCAGCCTTAATTGACAGTCAAATTAGAACTCTGTTGACTGTAGTTAAATGCATATTGCCTAATTGTATAATTCACATAATAGCTTCATGCAAAATTCAAGGTATAAATACACTTCCTAAGGATGGAATTGCTGAGCATAAATCAGTGACTTTTTTGATCTTAAAAAGTTCATGTATTCATTGACTTTTGACTTCACGGGTCAGTTAATTACTATATTTCAGAAATAATTAGGTTAATGGACATACAAGCGCTAGAACAGATATGGAATCCCTTATTTTTTATTGATATACAATTGCTTTATAATATTATATTAGTTTCCAGTGTACAACATGATTCGATATTTATACATGATTGAATGATCACCACTATAAGTCTACTTACCATCTGTTACCATTCAAACTTATATGTATATTTTTACTATATTCTCTGTGCTGTATATGACATCCCTGACGTTTATTTTATAACTGGAAGTTTGTACTGCTTAATCTGCTTCGTTTGTTTCACTCATCTTCCAACCCTCTTCTCTGCCAACCACTAGTTTGTTCTCAGAATATTAGTCTTTTGTTTTATTGTATTTGTCTTTTTGTTTTTTAGATTCTACATACAAGTGAAAATATACATGGTATTTGCCTTTCTCTGTCTGACTTATTTCACTCAGCATAATATCCTTTAGGCCTGTGCATATCTACACAAATGGCAAGACATTATTTTTATGACTTAGTAATATTCCATTGTATATGTGCATGTATATGTATGTGTGTATATAGATATATACACCACATCTTTATTCACTCATCTATTGATAGTCATTTAGGTGGCATCCACATCTTGGCTGTTAAACAGCAATGAAAAACAGGGTACATTTATCTCTTTGAATTAGTGTTTTCTTTCTTTTTTTTTTTTTCCAGATAAATGGGAGTGTAATTGTTGAATTGTATGGTAGTTCTGTTTTTACTGTTTTGAAGAAAGCCCATACCATTTGCATAGTGGCTATACCAGTTTAAATTCTCACCAGCAATAAACCAGGGTCCCCTTTTCCTTACATTCATGTAAATAACTGTTATTTTTGTCTTTTGGGTAATTATTAAGCCATTCTGATGGGCTTCCTTGGTGGCTCAGACAATAAAGAATCCACCTACAATGCAGGAGACCTGGGTTCAATCCATGGGTTGGGAAGATCCCCATGGAGGAGAGCATGGTAACCCACTCCCAATATTCTTGCCTGGAAAATCCCCATGGACAGAGTAGCCTGGCAGGCTATGTTCCATGTTGTCACAAAGAGTCAGATACAACTGAGTGGCTAAGCATACACACACATGCCATTCTGACAGATGTGAAGTGAAATCTCGTGGTTTTGATTCACATTTCCCTAATGATTAGTGATTTTGAGCATTTTTATGTGCCTGTTGGACATCTACATATCTTCTTTGGAAAAATATCTATTGGGATCCGCTGCCCATGTTTTTTCATTTCAAAGCAACTTATGATAATATAGATACTTCATTTCAAATTCAAAATAATGTTAATGTCTTGCAAAAGTCAAGAAAATTCCTTAGTGTAACCCAAACTACAATATGATAATATAAATTTACTTCCTATTTCTATATATCTTTTTAGTACTGTCCCTATTTTAAAACATAATACTGTGGGATCCATTAGATAAAAGAATAATAATGTATTTACAATGATTTTCTTTTTAACCATTTATGAAATACACTTAATTTAAAATGTTGTATTAATTTCAGGTATATAGCAAGGTGATTCAGTTTTATATATATATATATGTTTGTTCATATATATGCACAGATATATATACACATGTATATGTTTTCACATTCTTTTCCATTATAGATTATTACAAGATATTGACTATAATTTCCCCATGCTATACAGTAGGTCCTTGTTTTTATCTGTTTTATATATAGTAGTGTGTATTTGCTAAACCCAAACTCATGATTTATCTCCCTGCTGCCCACCCTGCAATCCCCTTTGGTAACCATAAGTTTGTTTCCTATGTCTGTTACTCTATTCTTGCTTTGTAAATGAGTTCATTTGTATTGTTCTTTTAGATTCCACATAGTTCAGTTCAGTTCAGTTGCTCAGTTGTGTCTGACTCTTTGCGACCCCATGGACTGCAGCACGCCAGGCCTCCCTGTCCATCATCAACTCCCGGAATTCACTCAGACTCATGTCCATCGAGTCAGCGATGCCATCCAACCATCTCAACCTCTGTTGTCCCCTTCTCCTCCCGCCTTCAATGTTTCCCAGCATCAGGGTCTTTTCAAATGAGTCAGTTCTTCGCATCAGGTGGCCAGAGTATTGGAGCTTCAGCATCAGTCCTTCCAATGAATATTCAGGACTGATTTCCTTTAAGATGGACTGGTTGGATCTCCTTGCAGCAAAAGGGAATCTGAAGAGTCTTCTCCAACACCACAGTTCAAAAGTATCAATTCTTTGGCCCTCAGCTTTCTTTATAGACCAACTCTCACATCCGTACATGGCTACTGGAAAAACCATAGCTTTGACTAGATGGACCTTTGTTGGCAAAGTAACATCTCTGCTTTTTAATATGCTGTCTAGATTGGTCATAACTTCCACATAATAAGTGATATTATATGATATATATCTTTATCTGACTTCACTTAAACTAAGATAATGTCTAGGTCCATCCATATTGCTTCAGATGGCATCATTTCATTCTTTTTTTGTCTGAGTAATATTCCATCGTGTATATATATTCTACATCTTCTTCCGTTCATGTGTTGATGGATATTTAGATTGCTGCCATGTCTCAGCTACTATAAACAATGCTGCTATAAACATTCAGGTGTGTGTATCTTTTAGAATTAGCATTTTCTCCAGATATATGCCTGCATCTTATGGTTAACTGTTTAGTTTTTTAAGCAACTGCTCTCCATAGTTACTGTACCAACTTACATTCCTGTCAACAGTGCAGAAGGGTGCTCTCTGCAGCATTTATTATTTGTAGACTTTTTACTGGTGTGAGGTGCTACCTCATTGTAGTTTTGAACCACACTGTAGTATTGATTTGTGTTTCTCTATCAATTAATGACATTATGCATCTTTTCATGTGACTGGTCATTTGTATGTATTATTGGAAGAAATGTGTATTTAGGTCTTCTGCCCATTTTCTTAATTTATATATATTTTTTGATATTAAGATGCATGAGCTGTCTGTATATTTTGGAAATTAATCGCTTGCCAGTAGCATCATTTACAAATACGTTCTACCAGTCAGTGTGTTGTCTATTGGTTTTGTTTATGGTTTTCTTTGCTGTAAAATAGCTTTTGAGTTTAATTAGTTCCTATTTGTTATTTTTTCTTTTACTCTAGGGAATAGGTTCAAAGGAACATGGCTGTAATTTATGTCAAAATGTATTCTGCTTATGTTTTTCTCTAGTAGCTTTGTAGCATTTAATCTTACATTTGATCCATTTTGAGTTTGTTTTTGTCTATCATGTTAGAGAATGTTCTAATTTCTTTCTTCTTCATATAGCTGTCCAGTTTCTCCAGCAGCATCACTTACTGAAGAAACTGTCTTTTCTCCAGTGTATAGTCTTGCCTCCTTTGTCATAGGTTGGTGCATGGGTTTACTTCTGGACTTTTTATCCTGTTTCATTGATCTATATGCCTATCTGTGTACCCATACCATACTGTTTTGATTACTGTACCTCTACAGTATAATTTGGGATCAAAGAGCATGATTCTTCAAGTTCTGTTCTTCTCAAGATAGTTTTTATGGCTCAGAGTATATTTTTGTTTTTCCATGCTAATTTTACAGTGTTTTGTTGTAGTTCTGTGAAAAATGCCACTGGTAATTTGATTGGGATTGCATTGAGTCTGTAGATTGCCTTGGGTAGTATGGTCATTTTCACAATATTGATTCTTCCAATCCAAGAAAACGATACATCTTTCCATCTATTTTTGTTGCCTTTGATTTCTTTCATCAGCATCTTATAGTTTTTGGAACTAAAGCCTTTTGTCTCTGTAGGTAGGTTCATTCCTAAGTATTTAATTCTTATTCATGCAGAAGTAAATGGGATTGTTTTCTTAATTTCTCTTTCTGATATTTAATTAATGGTGTATAGAAATGCAACAGATTTCTGTGTGTTAATTTTATATCCAGCAACTTTACCAATTCACTGATCTCTAATAGTTTTCTGTTAGCATTTGCAGGATTTTCTATGTATAGTATCAAATCATCTGCAAGCAGTGTCAGTTTTACTTCTCTTCCAGTTTGAATTCCTTTCATTTCTTTTTCTCTGATTGCTGTGGCTAGGTCTTACAAAACCTGTGTTGAATAAATTGGTAAGGGTAGACATTCTTGTCTTGGCCCTGATCTTAGAGGAAGCATTTTCAGCTTTTTACAAGGGAGTATGATGTTAGCTGTGGGTTTGTCATATATGGACTTTCTTATTTTGAGGTACGTCCTCTCTATGTTTACTTTTTGGAGATTTTTTTAGATCATAAATGTATTTTGAATTTTTTCAGAAGCTTTTTCTGCATTTATTGAGATGAGCATATTGTTTTTGTTCTTCAATTTGTTAATGTGATGTATCATGTTGATTTTGTGTGTACTGAAAAATACATGCATCCCTGGGATAAATCCCAATTTGATCATGGTGTGTGATTCTTTCAATGCATTTTTGGAGTTGGTTTGCTAGTATTTTGTTGAAGATTTATTTGTTCATCAGTGATACTGGCCTGCAACTTTCTTTTTTTACGATATCTTTGATTTTGGTATCAGGGTGGTTGTGGTCTCATAGCCTAAGTTCAAAAAGATTTCTTTCTCTGCAATTCTTTGGAATAGCTTCAGAAAGACACATTTTAATTCTTCTCTAGATTTTTGGTAGAATTCACCTGTGAAGCCATGACAGGTTTTAGTTTTTTATCCTAGGCTTTTGTTTGTTAGGAGTTTTGTAATTACTAATTCAATTTCAGCACTGGTTATTTGTCTGATTTTATTTTCTATTTGTTACTAGCTCAATCTTGAGAGATTGTACCTTTTGAAGTTCCAGAAAAACATCTATTTCTGCTTTATTGACTATACCAAAGCCTTTGACTGTGTGGATCATAATAAACTGTGGAAAATTCTGAAAGAGATAGGAATACCAGACCACCTGACCTGCCTCTTGAGAAATCTGTATGCAGATCAGGAAGGAACAGTTAGAACTGGACATGGAACAACAGACTGGTTCCAAATAGGAAAATGAGTATGTCAAGGCTGTATATTGTCACCCTGCTTATTTAACTTATATGCAGGGTACATCATGAGAAACGCTGGACTGGAGGAAACACAAGCTGGAATCAAGATTGCTGGGAGAAATATCAATAACCTCAGATATGCAGATGACACTACCCTTATGGCAGAAAGTGAAAAGGAACTCAAAAGCCTCTTGATGAAAGTGAAAGAGGAGAGCGAAAAAGTTGGCCTAAAGCTCAACATTCAGAAAACGAAGATCATGGCATCCGGTCCCACCACTTCATGGGCAATAGATAGGGAAACAGTGGAAACAGTGTCAGACTTTACTTTTCTGGGCTCCAAAATCACTGCAGATGGTGATTGCAGCCATGAAATTAAAAGACGCTTACTCCTTGGAAAAAAAAGTTATGACCAACCTAGATAGTACATTCAAAAGCAGAGACATTACTTTGCCGACTAAGGTCCGTCTAGTCAAGGCTATGGTTTTTCCTGTGGTCATGTATGGATGTGAGAGTTGGACTGTGAAGAAGGTTGAGCGCTGAAGAATTGATGCTTTTGAACTTTGGTGTTGGAGAAGACTCTTGAGAGTCCCCTGGACTGCAAGGAGATCCAATCAGTCCATTCTCAAGGAGATCAGCCCTGGGATTTCCTTGGAAGGAATGATGCTAAAGCTGAAACTCCAGTACTTTGGCCACCTCATGCGAAGAGTTGACTCATTGGAAAAGACTCTGATGCTGGCAGGGATTGTGGGCAGGAGGAGAAGGGGACGACCGAGGATGAGATGGCTGGACGGCATCACGGACTCGATGGACATGAGTCTGAGTGAACTCCGGGAGATGGTGATGGACAGGGAGGCCTGGCGTGCTGTGATTCATGGGGTCGCAAACAGTCGGACACGACTGAGCAACTGAACTGAACTGAAGAATTTGTCCATTTTCTAAGTTGTCCATTTTATTGGTGTATAATTGCTCATGGTAACCTTATAATATTTTGTGTTTCTGTAATGTCAGTTATAATTTCTCATTTTTCATTTGTGAATTTATTGATTTAGGCCCTCTTCCTTTTCTTCTTGCTGCTGCTGCTGCTGCTAAGTCGCTTCAGTCGTGTCTGACTCTGTGCGATCCCATAGACAGCAGCCCACCTGGCTCCACCATCCCTGGGATTCTCCAGGCAAAAACACTGTAGCGGGTTGTCATTTCCTTCTCCAATGCATGAAAGTGAAAAGTGAAAGTGAAGTCGTTCAGTCGTCCGACTCTTCGCGAACCCCATGAACTTCAGCCTACCAGGTTCCTCCATTCATGGGATTTTCCAGGCAAGAGTACTGGAGTGGGTTGCCATTTTCTTCTCACTTCTTGATGAGTGGCTAAAAGTTTATCAGTATTTACCTTTTCAAAGATGCAGCTTTTAGTTTTATTGATCTTTTCTGTTATTTTTTGTCTGTTTCATTTATGTATGTTTTTAGCTTTATAATTTCTTCCTACTAACTGTGTTTTCTCTGTTCTACTCTAGTTGCTTTAGGTATAAGGATAGGTGGTTTATTTGAGATTTTTGTTTCCCGAGGTAAGCTTTTATCTCTATAAACTTTACTCTTAAAACTGCTTTTGTTATGTCCCATTGGTTTTGGATTCATTTTCATTTGTCTCTAGGTATTTTATGATTTCTGGTTTGATTCCCAGTAGTGATCCATTTGTTGTTAAGCAACATATCGCTTAGCCTCCATGTATATATGTTTTCTGCAGTTTTATTTTTCTTGTAGTTAATTTCTAACCTCATAATATTGTGGTTGGAAAAGATACTTGATATTATATCAGTTTTCTGGAATTTACTGAGACTTGCTTTGTAGTTCAGCATGTGGTCTATCCTGGAGAATATTCCACATGTCACTGAAAAGAATGTGTATTCTGTTGCTTTTGGATGGAATACTTTATAAAAATGAGTTGTGTCCATCTAGTCTAATGTGTCATTTAGGACTTGTGATTCCTTATTAATAAGGAATTTATTTTAAATTGGATCCTTTCTTTAAAATTTTTATATTGAATTGTAATGAGTTCTTTATATATTTTGAATATTAACCCCTTATCAGAAATATCTTTTGCAGATATTTTCTTTGAGTAGGTTGATTTTCAGTTTTGTTAGTTTCTTTTGCTCTGCAAAGGATTTTTAGTTTGGTATAGTCACATTTATTTATTTTTTCTTTTGTTGTTGTTGCAGGACTCCTCATTTAGATCCAAAAATCTATTGCTAAGACTGATATCAAACAGGTACTACCTATGGTTTCTACTAGGAGTTTTATGGTCTTACATTTAAGTATTTAATCAATTTTCAGTTTATTTTTGTATAAAGTATTCAAAAATTGGATTTCCCTGGTGGCTCAGACAGTAAAGCGTCTGTCTACAATGCTTGAGACCCAGGTTCAATCCCTGGGTAGGGAAGATCCTCTGGAGAAGGAAATGGCAACCCACTGCAGTACTCTTGCCTGGGAAATCCCATGGATGGAGGAGTGTGGTAAGCTACAGCCCATGGGGTTGCAAAATTGTCTGGTTTTATTCTTTTACATGTAGCTGTCTAGATTTCCCAACATCATTTATTGTAGGGACTGTTTTTTTTTTTTTTTTTTCTCCTTTATGTATTCTTGCCTCCGTATTTGTAGATTATGTTACCACACAAGGCTGGATTTACTTTTGGGTTCTGTATTCCAGTCCATTGATCTATGTATACTGTTTTGATTACTACAGATTTGTAGTATAGTTTGAGATTAGGGGATGTGATACATCCAGCTTTGTTCTTTCTCAAGCAATCTTTGGCTGTCCAGGGTATTTTATGGTTCCAAACAAATGGAATCAGTTCTTTTAGTGTTTCATAAATGCAACTACTTTTTGGTTTGTTTTCCAAAGTTGCAAATAATTTTTTAAATGTTGATTTGAATAAATCTAAGGTTTTCTTTTTTTCTCCTTCTCTTGTCTTCAATTGATTAACTCCATTTTCACTAAGGGACATTTAGCAAGTAATTTGAAAAAATATTTATTTTAAAATTTTTTAATTGAGAGGAATATTGAATACATTAAAAAATTATTTAGTTTGGTTGCACTTGGTCTTCATTGCCACAAGCATACTTTCTCTAGTTGTGGAGAGCTGTGGCTACTCTGTTGCAGTGCACAGGCTTTTCTCATTGTGGTTGCTTCTCTTGTGGAGCACAGGCTCTAGGCACACGGGCTTTAACAGTTGCAGCAGGCAGGCTCAGTAGTTGCAGTGAGCAGGCTCTGTGGTGCATGGGCTTCAGCAGTTACATCACATGGTCTCATTAGTTGTTTGTGGGACCTAGAATGCACAGGCTCCAGTAGTTGTGGTCTCAGTGGTTGCTGCTCATGGGCACTAGAGCTTGGGGTCAGTAGTTGTGGTGCACGGGCTTAGTTGCTTTATGGCATGTGTAATCTTTCTGGACCAGGGATTGCATCTGCCCTGCATTGGTAGGGGTGTTCTTATCCACAGTATCCCTAGGGAATTCCCTAGAAAATATACTTTAAGTTCTTGTTTTATAAATTAATTGAAATATAATTTTCAAAGAATTGTTGAATATTATGTAATTGAATTTCTCATTCAAAAGGAAGACTCTCCCTTATAACAGCCTTATTCTATACTTACTAATCTTAATCTCCCAATTCATAGAAACTTTTTTTCTGGATAGTCTGTTATACTTATTGATGTCTATAAAAGTTTAAAGTTTTTTATATTAAGTCAATGTTTGCCTCCCTGCATCTTCTCTCCACTGGTATATTTCTATCACAGAATCTCAGAAACTAAATCTAATATCTTTCAAATGACAACCTTTGAATATTTGAAGTCAAATATTGTAGTTTATCTTTGGTTCTTCACACTAAACAACCCTGGTTTCTGTAGCAGACATACAGAAGATGAATGTTTACAGAGTCCTCAGAATGCTGGCTTCCCTTCCTTGAAACTCCTCCAGTTCTGTTTAGAGGCGTCCAAGACAAAACAACTTTCTCCAAGTATAGTATGAGTAAGATAAACTACCCTGAGTGTGTAATGTATTTTCATGTCTGTGATAGTTCAACTAAATTAAACTATTTCATATTGGTTGGTTTAACATCTTAAGCATAATTGGCCAGTTCTAATGTGAAAATAAACACATTGTGATATTTATCCTCTAATCTGCTGACAATACTATTATAAATTCAGGACTGATTTGTTCCTAGAAATTTCAACCCATTGAGATTTTGAATCTTTTCCCTGTCTTACGACTTACAGTTCTTTCTTTCAGCTTGTAAATTATTTATAAATTTGCTAAAAATTTATTTTAAGTCTTTAAACATACACATACACACATACATTAGTAAATACGCTGTGTGAAATACTATAAGGAAAGAAAGACTAATAAACTATATCTCCCCTTCCCATCTCATCCCCAAATTATTCACTAATAGAGAATTTAAGCCATGAAAACAAGAATTATTACAAAGCAAGATGGAAATACATGATGAAATATATGATAAGAATTAAAATATATGATAAGAATTAAAAGCATGGTGGAAATTTGCAGGAGAATCGAGGAGGATTTTCTAATACTTTAGATATGTATTACTTAATTTAAATAGTTTTGGGAGGGGTTTATTTTTATTTTTAGAAACATACAATAAGGCCCATGGAGTTAAATAGCTTATCAGTAACTGCAGAGATTTTAAATGGTGAATACGGAATTGATGTAGTATTGTTTAAAACTTTAAAAGAAAAGAAGCAAAGCGTATATTCTGGCAATGGTGAAATATTTGAACATAACAGGAGGAGGTTGGTGATAAAATTAGAAAGAGAGGTTTGTTTTCATCTTGAATAAGGATCAGCAATCTACAGTAAGAGTGCCTCTCAGGGATTTCCTGGAAGTTAGGGCCTAGAAGTACTAAGTTAGAAATTGCTAATTTAAATGATTAAAATGTTAAGCAGTCTCATAAATGTATAATTCTGGTGGCAGTCCACTAGAGACTTTCTTCAAATTAGCATCAAAGATAGCACTTACCAGTTAGCTTTTACAAAATTACCATTTTACAATTACCAATTTCAAAAATTACCAAATGCAAAAGACACCCATTATGTCTGGATGTCCTTACATAGCTGGTGGGAAGAAACATTTACTGAGTTTCTCTTACACATCATGTTTTATGTTTTTTCTCTGAGGATAAAAAAATCACAGATCACATTCTAGCAAAGAAGAACAGAGATGGAGAAAGCTTGTTAATTCAAATACAATGTGGTATCCATGAAAATCTTTATGTACAACTGCTTGGAAAGGGCTAAATTCATTTACACATGAACAGTTTTTTCGACGTGAGTCAAATAGTCTGGAAAAAAGAGTTGAACATCTAGTAATAATGGACAATAGGAGCAAAAGCACACTGTGATAAAAAAGCAGGTTGTAGTATACTGTGGCCTAAGTATGACTCATAAAGGGAAGTGTGGGAAGCTGTGGCAAGAATCTGAAGGGCCAAGCAAAGGTCAAATCTCAGAAGGTCTTGCATGTGTCAAGCTTCAGAATTTAGACTTTGCCTTTTAGCTAATGTAGGGAGGAAAGCAGGGGAACAATATAAGACTTCACGTACATCACTTAATATCACAGCATTAATGTTGAATATTGGGAGTGAGAGACTAGAAAATGCCAAATAGTATACCCTTGTTAGCCATATTTGTTTGTAAAATACAAAGTCTAGTTTAGATAATGGGGATTTGATATGGGTGGGTACATGTGTAGAAACAGGACTGTAACAGATACTGTAGACCTTAGTGTCAAGAGCTCACAGACATACCTCGCTAATGAGGTAGCTCAACTTTTCTACAGTGTCCTATTCAATATGTGTCTTGCCTTCTGAGATTTTATTACCTTTTTGTTCTAACCCTCCGCATCTTGTTTTCTCTATACTTATAATGTTGGCCTACTCATAACTTCTTAGTAATCATCCGTCTCATCCTCTTAAGTTTCTTTCTACATTGCTAATCTTACTTTCTGCTCCTCTGGCTTACTAGTTAATTCTCTTCATATTCTACAGTTTTTTTCACATTGTAGTCTGATAATCTGGATGACCCAGTTTGATCTTGGTCTCCAAGCCAGGCTTCAGCAATACGTGAACCGTGAACTCCCTGATGTTCAAGCTGGTTTTAGAAAAGGCAGAGGAAACAGAGATCAAATTGCCACATCTGCTGGATCGTGGAAAAAGCAAGAGAGTTCCAGAAAAACATCTATTACTACTTTATTGACTATGCCAAAGCCTTTGACTGTGTGGATCACAATAAACTGTGGAAAATTCTGAAAGAGATGGGAATCCCAGACCACCTAACCTGCCTCTTGAGAAACCTGTATGCAGGTCAGGAAGCAACAGTTAGAACTGGACATGGAACAACAGACTGGTTCCAAATAGGAAAAGGAGTACGTCAAGGCTGTATATTGTCACCCTGCTTATTTAACTTCCATGCAGAGTACAGCATGAGAAACGCTGGACTGGAAGAAACACAAGCTGGAATCCAGATTGCCGGGAGAAATATCAATAACCTCAGATATGCAGATGACACCACCCTTATGGCAGAAAGTGAAGAGGAGCTAAAAAGCCTCTTAATAAAAGTGAAAGAGGAGAGTGAAAAAGTTGGCTTAAAGCTCAACATTCAGAAAACGAAGATCATGGCATCCGGTCCCATCACTTCATGGGAATAGATGGGGAAACAGTGGAAACAGTGTCAGACTTTATTTTTGTGGGCTCCAAAATCACTGCAGATGGTGATTGCAGCCATGAAATTAAAAGATGCTTACTCCTTGGAAGAAAAGTTATGACCAACCTAGATGGTATATTCAAAAGCAGAGGCATTACTTTGCCGACTAAGGTCCGTCTAGTCAAGGCTATGGTTTTTCCTGTGGTCATGTATGGATGTGAGAGTTGGACTGTGAAGAAGGTTGAGCACTGAAGAATTGATGCTTTTGAACTTTGGTGTTGGAGAAGACTCTTGAGAGTCCCCTAGACTGCAAGGAGAGCCAATCAGTCCATTCTGAAGGAGATCAGCCCTGGGATTTCTTTGGAAGGAATGATGCTAAAGCTGAAACTCCAGTACTTTGGCCACCTCATGAGAAGAGTTGACTCATTGGAAAAGACTCAGATGTTGGGAGGGATTGTGGGCAGGAGGAGAAGGGGACGACAGAGGATGAGATGGCCTGATGGCATCACGGACTCGATGGATGTGAGTCTGAGTGAACTCCGGGAGATGGTGATGGACAGGGAGGCCTGGCGTGCTGCGATTCATGGGGTCGCAAAGAGTCGGACACGACTGAGCGACTGAACTGAATTGATTCATATTAGACCTATTTATGTGATTTTTGTTTTTAGGTAGTACATTTCCACAAAGTTATAGTCCAATAGTTTATATATATATCACTACATAGAACTGCCCCATTATAAGAACAGTTTCCCTTAGAAAAAGTTATGTGTGTTAGTCATTCTGTTGTATCCATCTCTTTGCATCCTCATGGACTGTAGCCCGCCAGACTCCTCTGTCCATGGAATTCTCCAAATGGATATAATAAATTATATAATTTTCACCTCTGGAATATACTATAATAATGCAAGTTGTAAAATAGTATCAGGAAATGGTACTGAAAATGTAGTCAGGAACTGTTTATTGAATAGAAGACAAATTCCTAAGTCTTTAACTGATTTTATGATAATTGAAAAAGAAGACAACATAGGTGCCAGTGATTCTGAATGGATTGGCTCATGTGACAGTGGGCAAAGAAATCCCGAAAGTGTACTCAGGAATTTCCCCATGGTGACTCAGAAAATTGAAAGATGGAGACAAAGGAATTTTCTAAGTCACCATGGGGAATTTCATGAGTACATTTTTGAACATATTAAACTTTTCTTGCCTATGGGCCATTCAGTTAGATGTATGAAGTTAAAATTCTTCCATGAATTAAGTCCTTAAGAAGAGAGATTTGATTGTATAAACAGACCAGATAGACTGTTGTTTAAACTAGGAGTGTGTGTGATATTGTCATTGGAGAAGAAGAAAAGATATATACTTACAAGGCAATAACATTGAAAAGACAGGCAGAGAGGAAATATGATATGAACCTGGAAAGGAATCATTAGAGATCTTAAAAATCAATGAGAAGAACATAGTTTCAGCAAAACCTAAATAGTCTCTATAAGATTACTCAACACTGTCAAAGAAGCAAAAAGTCAAGTCTGCTAACTGAGAAGTGTCTACGTTATTTGTCAGTTAGTTGCCCTTGCTGTGTTAGCAGAAAGAGTTTTAGAGATGTGTTGGGGCCAGAGTAAGATTCTTATTGGTTGATGAGTGAAGGAATGAAGTGAAGGTGAATGGTGAAGGAATGAGAACTTAAATCTGAGCTACTGTTTTGAGATTCTTTATGGAAAAGGAAGAGCATGATAATTAGATAGGGATGTGCAATCAAAACATTTTTTACTTTGCATTTTTTGGGGGGAAGGGGCTGAGAGAGATTTAGATATGTTGATAGGCTTGACAGGAAAGTTACAGATTCTCAGTACAATTCACATGATCAAACTAAGATATAAAAGGAGAAACTATGAGGCCTGGTAAGGTTTAGGAGGAAGAACAATCAAAGAGCAGAGAAGGAGGGAGAGACAGTATGAGAAGGTATTATCTGTTAGCTTTATAATGAAAAATTCCTTGATTCTGTATAAGACTGCAGGAGGCTACATGAAATGCATCTTAAGATGAGTATTTGCCTATCAGCCTCTAAGGCACAGTGTTGAATGCGTTGCACAGGCAGATCTTGTTGAAGCCACTGCTGGAAGGAAACAGATAAACTCAAGAGCATCTGAAATCATGCATTACAAGTTTAGAGAGAAAGGAAGACGGGGAGTTTTAGATGTTAACTTTTTAAAATGACAATTGTCATGCAGCCTCAAACCTTTCTAATCTCTAAGATTAATAATAAGAAACAAAAATACATTTCTCTTTGAAAGCAAAATAAATATTTTCCAGTATTTACTGGACTACCTATTAGTAACCCTGCCCAAAATAGAAATGCTATTAATTTAGTTTGACTTACTCCTCTCAAGGGCTTTGCAGGTGTCTCAGCAGTAAAGAATCTTCCTACCAGCAGGAGATATGGATTCGCTCCTTGGATAAGGAAGATCCTCTGAAGAGGAAAATGGCAATCCAGTCCCCTATTCTTGCCAGGGAAATCCCATGGACAGAGGAGCTGGCAGGCTATAGTCCAAAGGATCTCAAAGAGTTGGACATGACTAAGTGACTAAATGACAACTCTCGTCCATGTCCCTGATCCTTTGTGACCTCTTTACATTGTTAGTATATGCAAATCATTTGATTAGTAATTACATCACATTGATTTTCACAGAAACATAGTTAAGTATAGTTGTCGATAGTTTTCAGAATCCTCTATCCCCTTTCTTTTGAAGAACTGAACAACTGCCTTTCTATATTGTTTTTAATATTATTCTCATTAAGATTCCAAGAATCTTCACAGTAGTTCTGGTAACTCTTGCTAATTCCAAGTCTCTTGGAGATTTTTTGTGTCTGGAAAATAAACGAGATGAAAATCATTAGGTACTTTCTTCTAATCTTCCTTTGGATCCTGCGTCCAATGTCTCCTTAAGCATTTGTGAAATACATATTAGGAAATAAATGATAGAAGCTGAATTAAGCGTATCATGTCTTAATTTAGATTCTAATTTTTTTTAATCTAAATTTTCTTAATTTATATTCTAAAGTTTTTACCTTTGTAGTTCTGATAAAAATGCATTAGTTTTCTTGGACTAAAATATATGCTTTCAAACTAAAGTTACACCCTTGAAGGCTACTGTAATTAATCCATATTGGTCATGTATGTTAGTACAAGTTAGTGAAAAATATGGATAGAGAATAATGTTAAAGCATTTCAGTTTAGTTTTATCATGAACATTATCTTGTTCTGACCAGTTGTCTTGAGACTCCTCCAAGAACTATACTTTTAATGACTATTTTGCAATGGCGACTGTAATATCCTAAGCCAGCTAAGTTGTCTATGTGGAATCTGTTCTCTACTCTGAGACAATAAATAAGCACAAATTTCCTTTCAAGATCAGCTATATTTAAAGAGAGTAGATTCACTCAGGCACACTGTAGAAGATGCCAAGCAACGTAATTTAAATGAAGGGAGGGAGAAGAGGGGCTGTGATAAAATATTTTGTATTGTCATCCAACTGGCATTGTCTGACCAAATCCAAGATGGATGTTGAAGCACATCCATCTATCTGTTCTTTGAGAGGAGACTATGACCACTTTAGGACCAATGGATTGCTGAGAAATGAGCTTTAAAAAGTGCATTTTGACGCACAGAGGACTGCAAATTAGAATAAGTTTGTAAATGATGTCTTAAGTTTGAATTCCTATTCCAGAGCAGACTCCACAGTCAGCATGTTTTATAATACAAACATTTAGGTACTAGCCAGTTTAGATTTATTACTCATCCCTTTGTCTGCTGCAAAGACTGAGAGGATTGATGAAGCTATTTTATTAGCAGTGCTACATATTGAGTGCTCTTCCGAAGCCTCCTCTTATCACACTTTAAAAATCATTCTCTAATTTAACAGCGATATTAAGAGAGCTCTTTTATTCAGTCCAATTACGTGGAAGCACACTCATTTTTCTAAGGGGTTAATCTTTAGGGATGAAACAGATTATCAGCTTTTGAACCAATTTAAGTAGAATCTCCAGAAACAAAGCCAGGACAAATAATTATTGGCAGTTCACAGAAGGCATTCTGTGCCCACTGCTCTGCTGGATTCCCTTAAAGTCAGCTTGCTTGTCTTAATGGGAAACACCTGTGGTCTGGAACATAAGACAAATCAAACTAACTGTGCTTTGAGACACTCAAACTAAATTATGGAAATAAAAATCTCCTCGTCTCAGCATTGTCAATGTCCCTCTTTCCCTTGAAACAGATATTAAAGAGAGACTGTTTGAAAGTATTCATTTCCCCAAGGCATCCCAGAACTCTAAACATTGTCAATGAACGTATCAGTCAGAAAACAGGTCCCCCAGACTCCAAGACCATTATTTCATTGACCCATTAAATAATTAAAAAAAAAAAAAAGCTTGTAGACATAAATGCAAATTCATTTCATCTCAAACTTGGAAAATTATCAGTATATATATCAAAGAGGTATAGAAGGCATTTTCTTCCACTTATCCCAGGTAAGATGCTTTACATAATGTGATTTCTTTTTTCCAAAGGACAAGTTTATTATTTATTTTTGAGATGGCTAGAGAAGCACTCAAGTCAAGATAGTCATTTGATGGAAAAGGTGATGATGGCTGTAAGATACTTTACAATAAATGTGATCAAAATCAAAAGTTTCTGCATTAAATAGGTGCTCACAGGGAAACTCCAAGGATAAAAAGGAGATCTTTGAAAAACTACATGCAGAACCACAAGGAAAAGAAGAGGCTTACTTGTTAGGGTAGAAGAGATGTTATTATTAGCCGGAAGGAAGGTAAAGTTGCTACTTTACTTTCATCTTTTCCCAGAAGAAGAATAGCCTTCAAATTGGACGTTGTACAACACAATTTTTTTTTTTTTTTCAGAGCAGGGAATTTTCCTGAAAGCTGTAACATTTGCAAGATATTAGAAAGGAATAATGAACATCATAATTTGATTACCTTTCTGGGTAGGAATGAGAAAAAGGAAAGAGAAGCAACTCTCATAAATAAAGGAAGGTTTATGAACTCAAATGCCCTTGGAGGAAAGTGGTGAGGTGACTTACATAAAGTAAATTAAGCCAATCAGGTGTTTGAAAATAACTTTCTCTGCTTTTTTTAATCATAATGGCATACTGCTATTATCCCCTCCCTTTTGATAGATATATTGGAACCTAACTGTGTAATACGTAAAGCAAAAGATGTGGTGGTTTAGTTGCTAATCAAGTCCTACTCTTGTGACCACATGGACTGAAGCCCATCAGGCTCCCCTGTTTGTGGGATTTCCCAGGCAAGAATACTGGAGTGGGTAGCCATTTCCTTCTCTAGGGAATCTTCCTAACCCAGAACTTGAACCATGATCTCCTGCATTGCAGGTGGATTCTTTACCAACTGAGCTAAAGACAGATGGTAAATGGCAATAATGAACATACAACCTCAGTACTTAAAACAAAACAAAACAAAAAAGGATATTTGGGAATCACAACAAACTGAAGAATACATATTTTGTCTAAAAGAGGCAATTCAGGTAATTATTACCAATTAGGCCAACTCCTGGGCTCTGTGTCTATCTTCCAGCATTGCAGTAGAAACTGGAGATCTACATTTAATGAGGACTTTATTTTTGGGGGCTCTAAAATCACTGCAGATGGTGACTGCAGCCATGAAATTAAAAGACACTTACTCCTTGGAAGAAAAGGTATGACCAACCTAAATAGCATACTGAAAAGCAGAGACATTACTTTGCCAACAAAGGTCCATCTAGTCAAGGCTATGGTTTTTCCAATGGTCATGTATGGATGTGAGAGTTGGACCGTGAAGAAAGCTGAGGGCCGAAGAATTTATGCTTTTGAACCTTGGTGTTGAGAAGACTCATGAGAGTCACTTAGATTGCAAGGAGATCCAACCAGTCCATTCTAAAGGAGATCAGCCCTGGGATTACTTTGGAGGGAATGATGCTGAAGCTGAAACTCCAGTACTTTGGCCACCTAATGCAAAGAGTTGACTCATTGAAAAAGACTCTGATGCTGGGAGGGATTTGGGGGCAGGAGGAGAAGGGGACGACAGAGGATGAGATGGCTGGATGGCATCACTGACTCGATGGATGTGAGTCTGAGTGAACTCCAGGAGTTGGTGATGGACAGGGAGGCATGGTGTGCTGTGATTCATGGGGTCGCAAAGAGTCAGACACGACTGAGCAACTGAACTGAACTGAGGAATCTTATACTTTAGAAAAATATTATCAATTTAACTTTTTAAAATATATATTTAGATAAAGATTACTCTTTAATTGTATTTGTCTCTTTATATGTTTCTTTATAGCACAGAATAGGTCAACACTGATCAAACCAACAGATAACATCTGCTGGCCTGTGGTTTGTCACCAGTGTATCTGTGAAACTAAGTGGGGCTGGGGGAGATTCTTAAATAAAGGCTGCCCATTGCTTGGCTCCAAAGATCTGACAACTATCCTTTCGGGAAATTTCTAGAATGCCTGGATAGTAAAGACTTGTTCCTTAATACTTAAGTAGTACCAAGAGATACAATAGTTGGATTAAGAAAAAGCTTAATTCTGCCCCCCACCCAGGGTTTCGTGAATTTGTTCAGCTTTTACATAGTCACTTAAATCTATTCAGTAGAAAATGACTTATATGTTATTGGCTATCTAATGTGTTTCCACTTTGGAAAAAGGCAACTGAGAGAATGTAGAATATGGTATAACCTCTGTCCTTGGTCATGAAAGAGCATTGGCAGCAACCACTTTGTATACTTCTAAGCTCTAAGGAGTATAATTTGCATGATGGCTCAGCTGAAGACACTTCACTCTCCAGACTATATTTCGGGATAAAGAAAATACCCCAGGTAGAATTTCTTACCAGAACACTTTCAGATCATACTGTTCATACTATGAGATGATTGTATGCACCTCTTTTGGTCCTCTCAAAGGTTAAAGGCCACCCATAGCATAGTTTAACATGGCTTAATAAATTGTTTCCAATGATGCTACAAGGAAATGACTTATCCATATATCCTAGAAAATGTATTTTAGTTTTACTGATAGATCAGGATGCAGCAGGATCACTCCTGTAAAGATGTTATACATAAAATTGTATAATGGGTAATACAAAATAGCATCAAAAGAGATAGTGATACTCCCATTGAAGGTAACCATGCTAGATATCCGTTTAAAATGTTTTCCAATTTATCCATTAAAATGGCATTTTATTTTTACAAATTTACAGTGAGATTGAACATTTTTCCCATAATTTTTATAAGATTTAACAAAATATGATTACCACTAGGAACTAAAGAATCTTTACTGAACTTCTGTGATACGATTACTAACTTGCAAAATCAAAAAAAAATAATAATGTTTCCCAACATTTGACAATTACTTGTAATATCTGTGTTCAGTTTGATGATAATGCTGGGTGATTTGAGTAAGAACATATTTCAAAGAATAGGAAGTTGCTAATGAAAAACATTTTAACATTTATGCAGAGTACATCATGAGAAATGCTGGACTGGAAGAAACACAAGCTGGAATCAAGATTGCTGGGAGAAATATCAGTAACCTCAGATATGCAGATGACACCACCCTTATGGCAGAAAGCGAAGAGGAGCTAAAAAGCCTCTTGATGACAGTGAAAGACGACAGTGAAAATGTTGGCTTAAAGCTCAACATTCAGAAAACGAAGATCATGGCATCCGGTCCAATCACTTCATGGGAAATAGATGGGGAAACAGTGGAAACAGTGTCAGACTTTATTTTTTTGGGGCTCCAAAATCACTGCAGATGGTGACTGCAGCTATGAAACTAAAAGACACTTAATCCTTGGAAGAAAAGTTACGATCAACCTAGATAGCACATTTAAAAGCAGAGACATTACTTTGCGGCTAAGGTCCGTCTAGTCAAGGCTATGGTTTTTCCAGTAGTTATGTATGGATCTGAGAGTTGGACTGTGAAGAAGGCTGAGTGCCGAAGAATTGATGCTTTGAACTATGGTGTTGGAGAAGACTCTTGAGAGTCCCTTGTACTGCAAGGACATCCAACCCATCCATTCTAAAGGAGATCAGCCCTGGGATTTCTTCGGAAGAAATGATGTTAAAGCTGAAACTCCAGTACTTTGGCCACCTCATGCAAAGAGTTGACTCATTGGAAAAGACTCTGATGCTGGGAGGGATTGGAGGCAGGAGGAGAAGGGGATGACAGAGGATGAGATGGCTGGATGGCATCACTGACTTGATGGACGTGAATCTGAGAGAACTCTCTGAGTTGGTGATTGACAGGGAGGCCTGGCATGCTGTGATTCATGGGGACACAAAGAGTCGGACACGACTGAGTGACTGAACTGAACTGCATGAAAAAAAAACACCCTATATCCTGATTATTAGAGCTAAGCAAAATAGCAGACTGATAGTTTAGTATTTATCTTATACTATCAAAAAGTGTTCAGTTTATTTTAAAAAGATTCAATATACTTTCAATGTAATAAGTAAGCTTTAAAATAAAAATGTAAAAGAAATATTAAATGATGCATTCTTCTTTAAAACAATTTTAGCATATATATAAACAGAAACTATAGGACTAATGGGGCTTCCCTGGTGACTCAATGATAAAGAGTAATATTAATATTATTAAAAGAAACCAAATACTTTATAAACAGAAATTTTAACCAAGAAAAATTAGAAGTTTAATATTATTTAACTTTATTGCAAAAGTATTTTTCATTTCACTAAATGCATCTATAGTATTATCATTCAGTCCCAAGTATCAGTTCAGTACAGTTCAGTCGCTCAGTCATGTCGAACTCTTTGTGACCCAATGAATTGCAGCACGCGAGCCCTCCCTGTTCATCACCAACTCCTGGAGTTCACCCAAACTCACATCCATTGAGTTGGTGATGCCATCCAGCCATCTCATCCTCTGTCGTTCCCCTTCTCCTCCTGCCCCCAATCCCTCCCAACATCTGAGTCTTTTCCAATGAGTCAACTCTTTGTATGAGGTGGCCAAAGTATTGGAGTTTCAGCTTTAGCATCAGTCCTTCCAAAGAACACCCAGGACTGATCTCCTTTAGAATGGATGGGTTGGATGTCCTTGCAGTACAAGGGACTCTCAAGAGTCTTCTCCAACACCACAGTTCAAAAGCATCAATTCTTCGGCACTCAGCTTTCTTCTCAGTCCAACTTTCACATCCATACATGACCACTGGGAAACCTATAGCCTTGCCTAGATGGACCTTTGTTGGCAAAGTAATGTCTCTCCTTTTGAATATGCTATCTAGGTTGGTCATATCTTTTCCTTCAAGGAGTAAGCGTCTTTTAATTTCATGTCTCCAGTCATCATCTGCAGTGATTTTGGAGCCCACAAAAATAAAGTCAGCCACTGTTTCCACTGTTTCCCCATCTATTTCCAATGAAGTAATGGGACCGGATGCCATGATCTTCATTTTCTGAATGTTGAGCTTTAAGCCAACTTTTTCGCTCTCTTTTACTTTCATCAAGAGGCTTTTTAGTTCCTCTTCACTTTCTACCATAAGGGTGGTGTCATCTGCATATCTGAGGTTATTGAAATTTCTCCCGGCAATCTTGATTCCAGCTTGTGCTTCTTCGAGCCCAGCTTTTCTCATGATGCACTCTACATAGAAGTCAAATAAGCAGGGTGACAATATAAGGCCTTGACGTACTCCTTTTCCTATTTGGAACCAGTCTGTTGTTCCATGTGCAGTTCTAACTGTTGCTTCCTGACCTGCATATAGGTTTCTCAAGAGGCAGGTCAGGTGGTCTGGTATTCCCATCTCTTTCATAATTTTCCACAGTTTATTGTGATCCACACAGTCAAAGGCTTTGGCATAGTCAATAAAGCAGAAATAGATGTTTTTCTGGAACTTTCTTGCTTTTTCCATGATCCAGCGGATATTGGCAATTTGATCTCTGATTCCTCTGCCTTTTCTAGAACCAGCTTGAACATCTGGAAGTTCACAATTCACATATTGCTGAGGCCTGGCTTGGAGAATTTTGAGCATTACTTTACAAGCGAATGAGATGAGTGCAATTGTGCGGTAGTTTGAGCATGCTTTGGCATTGCCCTTCTTTGGGATGCAATGAAAATTGACCTTTTCCAGTCCTGTGGCCACTGCTGAGTTTTCCAAATTAGCTGGCATATTGAGTGCAGCACTTTCACAGCATCATCTTTCAGGATTTGAAATAGCTCAACTGGAATTCCATCACTTCCACTAGCTTTGTTCATAGTGAATGCTTTCTAAGGCCCACTTGACTTCACATTCCAGGATGTCTGGCTCTAGGTGAGTGATCACACCATCGTGATTATCTTGGTCATGCACATCTTTTTTGCACAGTTCTTCTGTGTATTCTTGCAACATCTTCTTAAGATCTTCTGATTCTGTTAGGTCCATACCATTTCTGTCCTTTATTGAGCCCATAGTTGCTTGATATGTTCCCTTGGTTTCTCTAATTTTCTTGACGAGATCTCTAGTCTTTCTCATTCTGTTGTTTTCCTCTATTTCTTGGCCTTGATTGGTGAGGAAAGCTTTCTTATCTCTCCTTGCTATTCTTTGGAACTCTGCATTCAGATGCTTATATCTTTCCTTTTCTCCTTTGTGTTTCACTTCTCTTCTTTTCACAGTTATTTGTAAGGCCTTCCCACACAGCCATTTTGCTTTTTTGCATTTCTTTTCCATGTGGATGGTCTTGATCCCTGTGTCCTGTACAACGTCAGAAACCTCTGTTCATAGTTCATCAGGCACTCTATCAGATCTAGTCCCTTAAATCTGTTTCTCACTTCCTCTGTATAATCATAAGGGAATTTGATTTAGGTCATACCTGAGTGGTCTACTGGTTTTCCCTACTTTCTTCAATTTAAGTGTGAATTTGGCACATGATCTGAGCCACAGTCAACTCCTGGTCTTGTTTTTGCTGACTGTATAGAGCTTCTCCATCTTTGACTGCAAAGAATATAATCAGTCTGATTTTGGTGTTGACCATCTGTTGATGTCCATGTGTAGAGTCGTCTGTTGTGTTGTTGAAAGAGGGTGTTTGCTATAACCAGTGCATTCTCTTGACAAAACTCTATTAGCCTTTGCCCTGCTTCATTCAGTATTCCAAGGCCAAATTTGCCTGTTACCCCAGGTGTTTCTTGACTTCCTACTTTTGCATTCCGGTCCCCTATGATGAAAAGGACATCTTTTTTGGGTGTTATTTCTAAAAGGCCTTGGAAGTCTTCACAGAACCGTTCAGTTTCAGCTTCTTCAGTGTTACTGGTTGGGGCATAGACTTGGATTACTGTGATATTGAATGGTTTGCCTTGGAAACAAACAGAGATCATTCTGTCATTTTTGAGATTGCATCCAAGTACTGCATTTCAGACTCTTTTGTTGACCATGATGGCTACTCCATTTCTTCTAAGGGATTCTTGCCCACAGTAGTTTGATTCACCCATTCCAGTCCATTTTAGTTCGCTGATTCCTAAAATGTCAACATTCACTCTTGCCATCTGTTTGACTACCTTGATTCATGGACCTGACATCCCAGGTTCCTATGCAATATTGTTCTTTACAGCATCAGACCTTGCTTCTATCACCAGTCACATCCACAACTGGGTATTGTTTTTGCTTTGGCTCCATCCCTTTATTCTCTCTGGAGTTATTTCTACATTGATCTCCAGTAATATATTGGGCACCTACCGACCTGGGGAGTTCCTCTTTCAGTATCCTATCATTTTGCCTTTTCCTACTGTTCATGGGGTTCTCAAGGCAAGAATACTGAAGTGGTTTGCCATTCCCTTCTCCAGTGGACCACATTCTGTCAGACCTCTCCACCATGACCTGCCTGTCGTGAGTGGCCCCACCGGGCATGGCTTAGTTTCATTGAGTTAGGCAAGAGTGTTGTTCATGTGATTAGATTAACTAATTTTCTGTGATTGTGCTTTGTGTGTCTGCCCTCGGATGCCTCTTGCAACACCTACTGTCTTACTTGTTTGATGCTGCAAATAAATTGTTTCTAACTCTATTCTTGTCTGGAGAATGTGGGAGGGATATTTATGAGCTAACTCCAAATAGTTTCCATTGACTTCTTTATCTTCAAATAATCCCATCTCTTATTTTGATATGTTGAAAAATCTTTGTGAAAATGCTTTCAGCTTCTTTTGATGGGGATGGATGTGAACTGTAAGTGTGGTTTCAATGAAACTGTTTCTTAGTTTGTCCCAGTCTTCTTTAGTGTCAGGTTGTATATGTGAAAATTCTGATTCAGAGCTACCTGTATCATTTTCAAGATTGTCATGTTCATATTTCAGTTGTTTAGATAACCTTTGAAACATAGTAGGAACTACACTTGGCATATAAACTCTGCTTTTTTTCTTCCTCTTCTTGAGGATTTTGAGGTATGAAATAGCTCCTCTACTCAATAGAAGAAAAAAAAAACTTAATGCAGTGTATAGATCTCTAAGAATGTCTCAGGACATAAATGATTCAATCATATGGTTTTTAAAAAATCAATTTTTTACACTTACTCATATCTACAAATATATTCAGTGCTTTTGAGTAGCTGGATTCTTTATTGGTAGATGGCTGTAACACTGGACAGTAGCCTTAATTGTTGTGGTAGTGAAGGAGGAAACAGACAGAACAGGCTCTCCATTTTGAAAGCAGGTCTCCATCTTGGGCCAGACTGTGGGCTTTGAGCAATATGTCCAGAATCTGTAGAAAGGATATGCCAACTGGAAACCAGACCCCACCCCCCACTTGCCCTGATGGAAGAGACCCAGGGCTCATACCTGGACTCTCCGTTGCCTAAAAGAATACCCTAATTATCTGTGTAACCGAATAGAATCATAAATTCTATTATGCTTATTGGGGTAGGACCACAGGCCTATTGATAATTGTCCACTGTTAACTACCTAGGCTTAAGGCATATGAATCACGGGTTAACTTTGATTGTATCTTTCTTTTCCTTTGTTCAGACTAGGTTCAGAGAATTTGGGGAGGTGGGTTTGAGCGCATACACTTAGGATATATGAGGTTTTCACAAAAACTGGTCAGGGTCCTTGGCTAAGAGGAGACTCTGCCTTGGGCCTGCCAGTGTAATAAACTGCGCTCCAATATCTGCATTGTCCTTCTGAGTGAGTTTGTTTCCCAGAACGTGTGGCTGCAACTACAGAGAGTGCTTTGTCCTGTCCTAGTGAATATTAAATAACATCAGGCTTTTATATAAGCACATTGAATTCTGCCCATTAAAGTTGTGATGACCCAAACCTGGGAAAGAGACAAATAACATTTACTGTTTCTGAATTGAGATTAAATGCAGTCTCTCCAAGTTAGACTTCACATCCCAAGCCAAAGGGAAGCAGTATAAGCTAATATGTAAATAATCACTTGAGTGACAAAAATTAATTTCATGAATACATAATGTTGTCAGCAATTTACATTAAAAATATATAGAGAGATACAAAGGGATGAAACTGGCATATCATGGCCAATTGCAAGGGCTCTGTTTGTATTTTTCACTGATCAGATTACATCACTTAGTTTTATATTGTCATTGCTGACCCAAGATACACTAGACTGTCAACTTCCTGACCAGCCAGTCTGTGAGAGGTGTTAAAAATCCATTCTTTGGAAATAGCCAGAAAAATGGTTCTAGTTAACTCTGGTTTGTACCAGCAACTGCTAACATAACTGTCAAAGAGGAAATGATCCAGTTGCGAGAGCATGTAAGAAATCTCTTATTTGAATTTGAACATGTGACAGGAAAAAAAAAATGTTATTTATAATCTCCCATTGGTTTGTAAGACTGAGTTGTACTAGCTATGGAGTCTTCTGTTTGCTGAGCATTCACCCACAAAATCATCATTTTCATCCTAATGGTCTCTGGCACTGTTAAAAAACAGTAGTGGGCCTCGGCGTAGGGCACTGGAGATTGAAGCAAGACAGAAGTAAATTACTTTAACAACAACCAAAAAAAAAAAAAAAAAATTGAGAGGGATTTGGGAGGTAGGAAGTATGAGTGAAAAATCAGAAGTAGAGATAAAGAGAGGCAATAGCTAAGAAAGTTAAGTAAAGAAGGAGAGAGAGACGAAAACTGGTGTCAGCAAGGCCAAGAGATTTGTCTAACGAGAACTGCAAGGGAAATACTGTGATATGTTCAGCTTATGTTCTCTTTCATTTCAACAAATCTTTGAATAAACACCATTCTTTAGTGAGTGGAGGTTGCTTTGTGGACAGCTCAAAGAAAAGGACAAGGGAACAACAGACATATTATTACTAGGTATCAAGAAAAATGATATATAACTTAATTGGTAATGTTTCTCCCTCACTAAATAAATATTAACCAATACTTTTAAAGCATCAGAGAGATGACAAATAGTAAGTGTGCCTGAAGCAACTGGTTCTGATGGTGACATGGCAAGAGGCAGAATATTGATAAGCTAGAACACTCTTAAAGGAAGGCTACCACAGTAGTAGTGAGTCTTAAAATAATTTAAAATCATGATAGGTAACAGAATGAAGCAAAGCACTTCCTGATCTGAGGTTTAAAAAAAATGGAGGCTTATATTTAGGGAAAGCACAGGGTCTATGCTGGCTTTGTGTTACCTTGTATATCTGTAGAAGGCAGAACTGGGACCAATAGAAGTTAGTGGTGAGAAAGTGAGACTGATTTTAATATAAGAAAGAATGTTTCTAACTGGATGCTGCTGCTGCTGCTGCTGCTGCTGCTAAGTCACTTCCGTCATGTCTGACTCTGTGCGACCCCATAGATGGCAGCCCACCAGGCTCTCCCGTCCCTGGGATTCTCTAGGCAAGAACACTGGAGTGGGTTGCTATTTCCTTCTCCAATGCATGAAAGTGAAAAGTGAGAGTGAAGTTGCTCAGTTGTGTCTGACTCTTAGCGACCCCATGGACTGCAGCCCACCAGGCTCCTTTGTCCATGGGATTTTCCAGGCAAGAGTACTGGAGTGGGGTGCCATTGCCTTCTCCGTCTAACTGGATAGAACCAACAATAAAGTTACTTTGGGAGATCACTGAAATCATTCAGGTTAATACTGGTTGTTCATTTCTTGGTTGTTATATTAGACCTATCTGGCCCACAGAGCCTCATACCACAGTTAGAATTCTATGATTATAACCTTTAGTTTTTTTTATCAAGTAGTGAATTTGATCAATTCCTTCAAACTATGGTTCAATTAAGAGAAAATAAATTATGCATTATTGGTTTCTATAAAGGAAAAAAAAATCTCATATATCAACCAGTTATCTTAGCACTATTTTGATAATGATACATTTCCAATACTTAACTGCTTACACAATTTAAACACATAATTCATAATAAAATAGAAATGAAATATGATATAATTAACCATTCACCAGCAAACATAACTAGGAAGAAACAAAAAATTTTGTTTTGAAATATAACTTCAGAGTTTGGAAAATCAAGTTTATTCTTAGAAATGCATGTGAAGGAAAAAAAGCATGAGATAGTATGAAATGAAGATAACTGTGGAAAGAGAAGAAGGGGGAAGGGGAGAGAAGAGGTAAGGAGAGAAATGAAAAGGATAGGGCAGGATGAAATGTGAATATGTGTGTGTTCAGCTTCTCACTCTAGTGCCTTTCAGCAGGAGGACTGGAAGAGCAGTGAGGAAAGAAAGATTTATTTCTTAAACATGTTCAATTATGGAGGAAAGGCCACGACAGGACAAAAGGTTGAAAAAAGCAGCCCCAAATCGCTGGTTAGGAGGACTGTGAAACTCCAAAAATACACCAGACTGTGAGAACTACCACCTACATTTGCAATGTTTTACAAGTTAAAAATGTCACAGTGCATAAAAATAGTTTTTTTCACCCCTGCGGACTGGTGGTTGGTGGTTTAACTTGAGAAGCAGATTGCTGTGGTAGTTTGAATAGCTTGAATATTCATTCACAGCATGGAAATAAAATGAAGAATGGCTTTCATCAGACTTTCCTTGTGTCCAGGAACCATATTTAGTCTTCTGTTTCCCTCAGTCTTTTTTAAAGAGGAAAAAAAAAAAAAGAAGAAGAAAATATCTGTTTTCAGAAAGGCTTGTAATCTATCCTCTCAAATCCAAAATGATTGTGTCAGGTTTTGTCATGATTACATAAAGGTCTTTTCATGTTTTCTTTTACTTTCTTTCTTTTTTTTTAAACTAAGCTAGCTAGGAAAAAGTAAAATATGAAACAATACCATACAATTTCTTAAGAATAGACTGATTCCTAAAAATATACTATGAAACCTGAATGGGCTTCCTTTAAAGGGTTTAGTTTTTCTGTGTTCAGCACAGTAGCACACTGTTGAAAAGCTTCCAGCTTTGATCACTTATCCACAAACAAAAGGGGCTCTCTTCCAATCTCCTTGCATTCTCTCTTCAGAGGGCTTGCACTTTCCCTTGTGGATCTTCTGCTTCACAGTCCTGGGGCATTAGTAAACACCAAAGGTGTCCCAAACATATGGCTATCCAC
Source organism: Budorcas taxicolor (assembly GCF_023091745.1). Taxonomy (NCBI): domain Eukaryota; kingdom Metazoa; phylum Chordata; class Mammalia; order Artiodactyla; family Bovidae; genus Budorcas; species Budorcas taxicolor. The sequence continues at coordinate 63,383,716 of NC_068912.1, forward strand.
AAGGTTTCCGTGTGGGGTCTGGCTTTGAATGTATCTGATGACTACACATTTCAAATAGAAACCCAGCTGGTGATTCCCTGGGCCTAGCAGGTCTCCATTTGGCTCCAAATGATCTGGGAGTGGATTTTCCTGTTTGAGGATTACCCATTGCTATAATGGCCCAGCTTCCGTTCCTTTGACCCTTTGGTCACCTTTGCGTCCTGGGGATCAAACTGAAGTGATAGTTCCTCCTATTGTTCGGGAGCTGTAGCAGCCCAGCTGAGGCCAGGTGGGCATGCAGGAGCAGGTGAAAATGACCCATTACTAGAAACAGAAATATATTTTAAAATAGGCTCATATGTTCAGTGCACCACTGAAGGTTTTTATTTCCTTCTTGAACTTTTTTTTTTAACTTGTGGTTTTCCTTTTAACCCTCACATTGGTTCACATAATCACAAAATCATTGATAATGGAGGATTGAACGACTTATTTTTTATGCTGCATTTTATCAGGGGAAAAATCTAAGAAACTCTTTGAAGTTTTTTAAAACATCTGGGGTCACATAAATGTTTCCACACAGTGTAACTTGGTAAAATGTTTTCTTTCTTTATCCCTGTTTTTTTTTTTTCTTCTCATTGTCTTTGAAGATAATTTTTTTTCCATCAGAAACATTCTTCCACTTCTTTTGCTTAATTCCTTGGGAAAGGCTATGAAGACAAATGACCTATACTTGATTGTGTCCCTTTTATTTGCTCTCAGAGACCTTTCTAATTTTAATATGTAGATCTGATTACAATTGTAATTAATTATTGTTTTCAATAATGAAGCAGAGATTATCTGTTTAATAATTGTCTTCTCCATTCAGCAACCCTTTAAGTGGACTGGGATTGTATCAGTTGTGTTTTATGTGTATTAGTTATTAACAGAATCTTGTTCATATTGAAGGCACTCAGTAAATATTTGTTGAATGAACAAAAATGGTTGAATTTATGAACACATGAAAAAAAAAAACTCAGTAACCTTTTCCTCAACTTTCTAGATTATGACAAGGCGTATTTTTAAGAGACTTTCTAGGTCAGTTCAATAAATCTTCCTTGTTGTTCAGTTGATCAGTTGTGTCCAGCTGTTTGTGACCTCACGGACTGCAGCACGCCAGGCTTCCTTGTCCTTCACAATCTCCTGGAGTTTTCTCAAACTCATTGACTCAATGAGCTATTGAGTTCATTGAGAACTATTGAGAATGAATATTCAGGCTATTCAAACTACCATGTACCATCCAACCATCTGATCTTCTGTTGTCCCCTTCTCTTCCAGCCCTCAAACTTTCCCATCATTACGGTCTTTTCCAGTGAGTCAGCTCTTCGCATCAGGTGGCCAAAGTTTTAAGTATTAGGGCTTCAGCTTCAACATCAGTCCTTCAGTGAATATTCATGGTTGACTCTCTTTAGGATTGACTGGTTTGATCTCCTTGCTATCCAAAGGACTCAAGAGTGTTCTCCAGCACCACAGTTTGAAAGTATCAGTTATTTGGCACTCAGCCTTACTACTGGAAAACTATAGCTTTGGCTATATGAACCTTTGTTAGTGAAGTGCTCTCTCTGCTTTTCAGTACTCTGTCTAGGTTTGTCACAGCTTTCCTTCCAAGGAGCAAGCATCTTTTAGTTTCATGGCTGCAGTTGCCATCCTCAGTGATTTTGGAGCCCAAGAATTTAAACTCTGTCACTCTTTACATTTTTTCCCCATCTATTTGCCATGAAATGATGGCACCGGATGCCATGATCTTAGTGTTTTGAATGTTGAATTTAAAGCCAGCTTTTTTGCTTCCTCTTTCACCTTCATCAAGAGGCTCTTTAGTTTCTCTTCATTTTTCACCGTTAGGGTAGTATCATCTGCATATGTGAGATTATCGACATTTCTCCCAGCAAAATTCCAGTTTGTGATTCATCCAGCCCAGCATTTCACATGAAGTACTCTGCATAAAAGTTAAATAAGCAATACAGCCTTGATGTACTCCTTTCCCAATTTGGAAGCAGTCCGTCATTCCATGTCCAGTTCTAACTGTTGCTTCTTGACCTGCATACAGGTTTCTCAGGAGGCAGAAAAGGTGGTCTGGTATTCCCATCTCTTGAAGAATTTTCCAGTTTGTTGTGATTCACACAGTCAAGGGCTTTAGTGTAGTCAATGAAGCAGAAGTAGATGTTTTCCTGGAATTCTCAAATCTTCCTTACTTAATTAGGTTGGGTTGTCCACATTGGGAGACCAAGAGCCATCAGATCTTGCTCCTCTCTGAGTTCCATCTTTTAACTTTGGTTGCACAGAGTAAGCAGAAAAAAAAGAAAACTGAAAGGAAATAGCAGTGGCAATTAACAAGAACAGCCTCAAGGCTAGAAGAGAGAGGAAAGTGAATAGAGGTGGTTTTCAAGTTTGAAAATCCAGGTTTGACTTTGAAGAAGTTGGAACTGGTGGAGGGATACCTTTAAATCTCCTAATTTTCAACAGGTAGCTCCTCTCTGTGGCCCTTTTCCTTTCTACAAAGCTCTAAATCTATACCTTCAGCTTCAAGAATTTTCTGAATATCTTCCTATGAAAGCAATCCATTCTCTAGATTATTGTTCCCACCTTCAAAACATCTCTACTCTGTGTCTGAACACCAAAAGGCTCTGCTCTTTCTAGAAGGCACAGGAAAAAGAACTTAGACTCTAGATTCTGAATATCTGGATTTGAGTCTCTGCTAATTTGGTAAATTACTTCACTTTTCACTTTTCCCTTTCACATCTGAATGTCTATCCAACTCACTTTTTTTTTTTTTTTGGATGGGGATAAAATAAGATGTTGAAACACAGTTCATAAATCTCTATACAAATCTTTTTTCCTCCTCTCCTAATAAGTCATTTGATAATTTTACTGAATGTATAAAAATGTTTTAGTCCATCCACAATCTTCTACAGGCTTAAAAGCTTGGCCAGTTTGTTTTTAACAGCAACAACAAAACAGCAAAAGCTGCTGTTTACTAAGTGCCTGCTGTAGCTAAGTGATTGAAATAGCATTAATTAAATTTGAATAATTTTCTATTTCATAGATTTGGAAACTGAGACTCATGTGGCTGCATTTCCAATCTAGACCTGAATATAAATATTATTTTTTATATCCCTATCCAAAATGAAATCTCGCTACTTTTAAAGAAATTCATTAATTTAAGAATTTTGGATACTTTAGCAGTCTTGAGGGACAGCAGATAGTAAAATATGTGAGTCTTGTGGATAGGCTTCCAAATGTTTTGAACTTTAGAATCACATTTTTAAAACTACACATACGAACAAAATTTGCATATAATTTCATGGGTTTTATGAACTGCCTCAAGCCAGTCCTTGAGTCTTTGGCTTAATAACTCCTGCCTTAATGTATTATGTATGGGCCTCATTCCTTTATACTACACAGCTGACTTGGGGCTCTGAGGTCAAATGGAAAACAGGTCAATGTGGCTCATGTAGAACTAACCAGGATTTTTCATTCAGTAACTGCTGACATTTTGAGGCTGTATGATTTTTGTTGAGTCTGTTTATTGCATTGTAGGTTACCAGCATACATGTTCCCTCCATTCACTAGATGCCAATAATTATGGACCTTCTCTTGTGAGAATTTTTTCCAGAGTTGCCTAATACATCCTAGGGGAAAAAAATCTCTCCCAGTTGCAAGCTACTAAACTTAAATCTGGGTATTAAGGCAATATGATTAAGCAGGAATCCCCACCATTGGTGTTTGGAGTTTCCAGATTTATGAATGTTTCTGTTTATTGAGCCTTTAAGGCTTGACTTATTAGAGGTGTGAGTCCTTGGCAACTGCCAAACTGATTAGTTGCATTTTTCTCTCCAGTGGCAGACTTGGTAAGGATGAGTGAAGGCTGGGGTGCAACTATGCTCATAATTACTTGCAGCTCACATTTCACCATTTAGAGGTCCATTTTAGTCAAAGTCATTTTTTAGAATGTAATACCCTCCTTAAGAGAAGATGAAACCATATTTCACTTAATTGTGATTTCCTTAACTAGACTCTGGAAAAAAAAAAAACAAAAACTTACCTTTGAAAGCACTAGTTTTGACTCGAGCCGTGAAGGTAAAAGTTACAGGTTTTGTGTTCCAGAACCTTTAGATGTCTTTGGATGTATCTTGCTGGAAGAAATAACTGATAGGAGGACAGTAGTGATTAGTCTCATCCTCTCTCTCCCTGCTTCTCCATACCTGTAGGGAATAAGGTATAAGGAAGGTTGAGAGTCTCGTTTGCAAGCACTTCCCAACCTTCCTTATACCTTGTTCCCTACAATACCTCTCAGTGTTCCATTCCTTCTAAGTATGGAAGATGGCAGTGCGGTCGGTGGGCAGGGGAAATGGAAGTGCGTAGCAGAAAGAATTAAACATGTTACATCAATTAATCTCATTTACTACTTACCTCAGCCCCTGAAGTAAAATCTTCATTTTCCAGTTGAAAATACAAGGCCTTACAGATGCTAAAGAACTGGACTAATTTCAAACATTCATTCACCATTAGGGTCAGGATCTGAGGTGAGGTCCAATGCTTTCTTCCTTGTCTCTTTTCTCTCCCTTCTGATTCTTCTCTTCCTCTTCCCTTTCCATCTCTTCCCTCTTCCTCTGATCTTACACGTCTTCCTCCCTCTCCTTTTATTCCTATCTTCTTTTTGAAGGTAATATTTGGTATATAAAAATACAAATTTGTATATAAAATATAATAAAGCCCCACGAACCACTGCTCAATTATTAAGCATTGCCAAGATAATTGTAACTACTTCTATGATCATCCTTTTTTTAACCTCTCATCTATAGATATCTTTATTTTAATTTAGTGCTCATTATTGACTTGCTATGCACACACACACACACACACACACACACACACAACTGAATAATACATAATCAAAACCAGCTAGGATTCATGGGCAGAAGCCATTTAAACTTCAGTTCAGTTCAGTCGCTCAGTCGTGTCCGACTCTTTGAGACCCCATGAATGCATGGGGCCTGCAGCATGCCAGGCCTCCCTGTCCATCACCAACTCCCGGAGTTCACTCAGACTCATGTCCGTCGAGTTAGTGATGCCATCCAGACATCTCATCCTCTGTCGTCCCCTTCTTCTCTTTCCCCCAATCGCTCCCAGCATCAGAGTCTTTTCCAATGAGTCAACTCTTCACGTGAGGTGGCCAAAGTACTGAAGTTTTCAGCTTTAGCATCATTCCTTCCAAAGAAATCCCAGGGCTGATCTCCTTCAGAATGGACTGGTTGGATCTCCTTGCAGTCCAAGGGACTCTCAAGAGTCTTCTCTAACACCACAGTTCAAAAGCATCAATTCTTTGGTGCTCAGCTTTCTTCACAGTCCAACCCTCACATCCATACAGGACCACTGGAAAAACCATAGCCTTGACTAGACGGACCTTTGTTGGCAAAGTAATGTCTCTGCTTTTGAATATGCTATCTAGGTTGGTCATAGCTTTCCTTCCAAGGAGTAAGCGTCTTTTAATTTCATGGCTGCACTCACCATCTGCAGTGATTTAAACTTATGGGTGAGGTAAATAGAACCGTCAACTATTATAAGTGAAGTTTTGTTGTTGTTGCTGTTCAGTCTCACAGTCGTGTCCAACTCTTTGCCACACCATGGACTGTAAAACGCCAGGACTCCCTGTCCTTCATCATCCCTCAGAGCTTGCTCAAGCTCTTGTCCATTGAGTTGGTGATACCATCCAATCATGTTGTGCTCTGTCATCCCCTTCTCCTCCTGATTTCTATTTTTCCCAGCATCAGGGTCTTTTCCAATGAGTCAGCTCTTTGCATCAGGTGACCAAGTGTTGGAGCTTCAGCGTCCTTCCAATGTATATTTAGGACTGATTTCCTTTAGGAATGAGTGGTTGGATCTCCTTGCTGTCCAAGGGACTCTCAAGAGTCTCCTTTAACACCACAGTTGAAAAGCATCAATTCTTCAGCGTTCAGCTTTCTTTACAGTCCAACTCTTACATTCATACATGACTACTGGGAAAAACCACAGCTTTGACTAGATGGACCTTTGTCAGCAAAGTAATGCCTGTGCTTTTTAATATGCTGTCTAGGTTGGTCAGATCTTTTATTCCAAGGAGCATCTTTTAATCTCATGGCTGCAGTCACCACCTAAAGTAATTTTGGAGCCCAAGAAAATAAAGTCTGTCACTGTTTCCATTGTTTCCTCATCTATTTGCCATGAAGTGATGGGGCTAGATCCCATGATCTTCCTTTTTTGAATGTTGTGTTTTAAGGCAGCAAACTCTCCTTTTTCACTTTCTGCCATATGGGTGTTGTCATCTGCATATCTGAGTTATTGATATTTCTCTCAGCAATCTTGATTCCAGCTTGAGATTCATCCAGCCTGCATTTTGCACGGTATACTCTTCAGATATGCAGATGACACCACCCTTATGGCAGAAAGTGAGAAAGGAGAGTGAAAGGGGACAACAGAGATGAGATGGTTGGATGGCATCACCGATTCAATGGATGTGAGTTTGAGCAAATTCCAGTTGGTGATGGACAGGGAAGCCTGGCGTGCTGCATTCCATGGGGTTGCAAGGGACACAACTGAGTGACTTAACTGAACTCTGCATATAAGTTAAATGAACAGGGTAACAATGTACAGCCTTAATGCATTCATGTCCCGATTTTGAATCAGTCTGTTGTTCCATGTTTGGCTCTGTCTGTTGCTTCTTTACCTGCAAATGAAATTTGCTCAGCCCTAAATTTCCCATCTTCAAGCATGTACCAGAAGATGACACAATATAATATTATTTTTTAAAAAAATCTTTCACAAGTAAGGAAACAGTATTACGTTCTGAAGAGTCATCCAGGCTTAACATGTAGGTTAACTCCACTGAAATATAGTTGTCTTTGTATATGCCGCATTTATTTTTCCATTGGATAATTTTGTCCCTCCTATTTTTTCTACTATGAAAAATGCTGCCATGAATATTTGTGTGTAGGTTTCTTGATTGAAGAAATCTGCATCCAATTAGATCTTTTAGTGAACTAGAGTAGTATTGCTGGGTTAGAGAGTATGAGAACATACAATGCTACAAGATACTGCCAAACTGTTTTCCATGAGAATTTTTCCAATTTATCCTCCCACCAAGAACATCTAAGGGTCTATACTGATGTGTATCATCTCCTACACATAATGTTCCAGACACTCTGCCAACCTAGTTGGTGTGTAGTGGAATATCTTCATGCTTTTAACCTGGATTTTTCTGAATACAAATTAAGTTGGACTTTTATTTTCATACACTCATTTGCCATTTGAGATGGCTTTTCTGTGAAAATACTGCCAAATGTTTTAACCATTTCTACTTTTATTCTTTCTCATTGATTTGTAGGAGTCTAAATATTTTGGATTATAATACTTTATCTTGTCTACGTTTTGTGAATATCCCAGTGTGTATCTTGTCTTCAATTTTCAGTAGTCGTCATGATTTCTGCTTTTCACACTTTATCTCACCTTCTCAGTAAGAGTAGCACTTTTGTTCAGATTCATCATGTATAATCATATTTCTCTATTCTTAACAATTTTAGAGCACTGATTAGTGTATTTGAAGTTTTTTTTTTTAACCTTCACTGGTATTCAGTTATAATCTATAGTAAGTATAGAAGTTAATTCACTTTATCAAGGAGTTGGAAATAAAAATATGTTGAAAATATGCTCATTTCAGGGAAAGCAAAACAACAGGAGGGGGCCAGAGTCCCTGGTTTATAGAGTCAGTTGGTAACAACCAGACAATTAATTTTTAGAGGCAAGACCAGATATATTAGGTAGAAATTGGTGTTTTTTGTTGAATGAGATATGCAGTACCTAAGTTTGTGTGCTTCTGATTCTGTAACTCCTTCTTTCAGAGACCAAGTCAACCGGATTTATCTGCTTCAAATCTTTGTTTATTTCCCCCACAGTGCTGGAATTCTAATAATTCAAAATTGATTAGAGTTAGTAAACAAAATCCCCAGGTAACCAGTTTTTGTAGCCTTTGCTTGCTTACTTCCAAATGCCAAGTCTGAGGAAACAAGTCTGTTTAAATTAATTTATACCTTAGGAATAGGAGTTTATTTGAGACGTTGAGAAATCCCCTTAAATGTAATTCCACTGAAATATGTGAGTAGCTTCTGGGAAGGAAAGAAGAAGCAAAATTCTGTAATCCTAGCCAAAGAGAAAACTTGGGCTATAGCTATTGTTTATCGAAGAAGTGGAGGCACATGCATCTTCTTTAATTTGAAAAACTAGTCAACGTTTCTTATTAGGCTAGGAATACTTTAATTGACTGACTGGTTAAAATAAAAGTGATTATAGCTATTTACATGCCTGTTTAAACTTATCTAATAATTAGCAGAAAAATGATTTCAATTATTTTTAAATATGCATCAAATTATCTTGCTGTCTGTATTATTTGGTTATGATATTAATGTGTGAGTGGTATGTTTGGGTTTTAGTTGAGCTCAGTGGTATGGATAAATGCCAGAGAAGTGCAGCAAGGTAAAGCAAAATATTAGATTTGGGGGAAAAATGTTAAACTGCAAAGTAAGAATGAACTGGGTTGCCAATCAGTTTTTAACAATCTCCAGCTTGAGAGTAGGGATACTTATTCTTTTGAGAGTCTATTTCATAGTGTTTAGAATGGGTCTAGCATCTAACTTCCAATGTGCTGTGAAGCTAAGGAGAAATTTGTTCGTAAAGTATGACATGAAGTAGATGCTCAAAAGGTGATTATAATTTGTTTCTTACTGATTCCCTTATTTTTAATCAAAATATTTAGGTTTAGTTGAAGTTTTTTCTTTTTTTAGTGTCATTAAATAAAGCTGTAACTATTTAAATCTCTTGCCCTGATTATGAGAATGAGTCAATTTTCTAGTGAACTTGTAGACCCCTTTAAAACCAGGATAGGATTATAGCTCTTTAAAATGTAAAGTAACATTTTTTTTCTTTCACTAATCTTTGTGGGAAATGTTACCAAGAATGAGTGCTGAGGAAAAATAAAGCATTTTTAATAGATCCCTTTAAGGTTTACAGAAATGACTGATGATTATTTAATTGCCAAATTTTAAAGAATTAGCTAGAATATAATGCAATCAATCATTTAACCAACATTTATTGAAATACCATAGAAAGAGCACAGGCTTTAGAAGCAGATAGGATTACGTTTCAATCCTGGCTCTGTTATTTTCTATTTGTTCAAATTTGAACCTATTATTTTACTCTTTGAGTCCCATTTTCCTTGTCTGTGACAAGGAACCTATTGGGAATTTTTAAATTAATGTAATTGAAAGTTATAGTATAAAACTTGAAAAAATATAGGTTCTTGATTATATGGTAAATATCATGAGAATAGTAATGATGATAATTGGTTAAAAGTAAGAGTCTCGTATTAGCACAAAGATACATAAAATATGACAGTTTTCCTTAAACAACTTGAAATATTATTCTAGTAAAGAAATAAAAGTATAATTGAACATGTTCTAGAATAAGCCTGTGTTAGTATTTGTGTACAGAATGTGGTAAATTCTTGGGGGGAGAGAGTTATAAATTAATGAGCTGGGTATAAAAGAATGATGTAAAAGTTGGGTAGGAAAAAAGCAAGAATATTATTGTCAGTGGAACTGCATTTTTAAAGGCAGTAAGAAACAGCAACTGTAGGGAGCAGCAAGCCACATAATATGACTGCATGCTCTTTACATTTTACCTCTCAAATTTTAGTATATTTCAGGATGACCTGGAAAAATTCTTAAGAATGAAATTATCCATCCATCCATCCGTTTAGAGTCTTCTAAGTCAATGTTTGCCTCATTCAGTCTAGTATGGAAAAAATGATTGGCATTTCAGTAATCAAGTATAAACTAAGAAAGGACTGGAATAAGCTTTATATTAAAAGTAATATTAATTTCTTTCTTCACATTATCATTTTGAATGATTTTATCTTCAAATACATACAAGTATATTGAGAGCAACTAGAAGCTGAAATCCTCCTTGTTAGCCATGCTCTCCTATTTATTTGTTTTCAGTATAAAACTGTTCATTTGTATTTCTTCTTTACTTCTCCTTCTCTATTCCTTTTAAGGATACCTTACATTTACTACACTGATGCTTCTACACAGAAAATATTTTCACTTGCATTTCATTTCTGTGGGTTACTCCCTTTTGAAATGCAAATATAACTGCAAATGGTGATACATTAAAGAGTCATTACCAATTCATACCTAGGTTGGATTTTATAAAATCTTTTTCTGTAGGCTATCTAGATAAAGCAGTTCCCTACATGTGGTGTGTTAAGGACCAATTGAAAAAAAAAATGGGAAAAGAGGGTCTAGGGTTGCTCTTTGTCAAGAAATGGGTGACAGGTCTGCTAGTCCTCTCTGTAGGATTCTAGTGTAACTACCCCTGGAAACCATGATGGCCATTAAAAAATATCAACCTTCCTAGTTAGGGAAAAGCTGTGAAATAAAAGCATGTCATTTTAGAAAAATAAAGCAGAATCACATCAGATCAGCACATGTTAGCAATATTCATACAGTTTCATAGAGGAGCATAAAACATTCTTGCTCTAATAGAGCTGATGGGAATGTAGTTTGGAGGGAGAAAAATTTTTCCTTCACCCTTTTAGGTTTGTTTGGTTGGATTATTAGTTAAATTGACATAAAACAGTAACAGGAGAAAACCAAATTTAATTACTAATTGGGTATGTAAGGGAGTCTCATAAGAAAATGATGCCCAAGGGTAAGTGGGGCAGTTGAAGCTTATATGCCATTCTGAGCTAAGGAATGGAATGGGGCCTCAGGCTTCAAAGGGGTAGAGGGTAATTCACAGGACAATGAGAAGATCAGATGTTTAGCAGCTTGATGTTTGCCCTGTTATACAGATGGGTCATTCAGATAAAAATCCTCTCTGGTAATAGGTCTCTTTCTCTGAGTCAGTCCCCCTCTCTAAATTCTTTAAGGCAGTAAAAGGGAAAGATAAATGGTTTTGAGTCTGTTCGTTCTTGAGTGCCTTCAGCTCAAAATAATCTACATGCCAAAGTGGCATATTTGGGGGAGTCATGATTCTGCTCCCCTTCAGCAGAAAGCTGCAAGCATTTTGGAAAGTAATTCACTAGCATCTATTAAGATTTAAGTATGAACACAGTTGTGAAATAGCATTTCTACTTTTAGGAACTGCTCATAAAAATATAAATCATCAATATAGAAGACTGTATATGTAAAGATATTTAATACATTATTATTTCTAGTGACTCTCAATCTGGAAGCATGTTGGGTGTCTATTAATAGTAGAGGGATCAAATGTTACAGTACATGTCCATGAAGAAATATTAATCGCCTATTAAAAGGATGAGTTGAATCTACAGATATTGACCCAAAAGAATATTTGTGATATATTATAACTGAAAAGAGCAAGATCTGGAGTTCAGGATTTGGAATCTTGTGCTCTTTAGATAAATAAGTAGCTACTAAGCTCTCATAATTTGGTTACTTCAGAGTAGTGGGGATGAGAGTATGTCTGAGTACTATTAGTATTTTTATGCAATTGTGTATCACTAAAGTTGATAAGAAAAACTATAGCATGGTGTAACACAGAGGAAGAGGTTGGTAAGGAAGGTGAAATCTGCTGATGATAGAGTTCAAGACAGCCTGTACAGATGACACATGCATAAAGAGTTAAAGACTCAAGAGTAGTCAAAAGTTGGTAGTTTTATTTTGCAAGATCGGTATTTGTTGGTGCCCATAGCTAGAAATACATTTTGGACTAATTTCTTACAATATTTTTCTTTAAAATTAAAGCCTTGTTACAAAAACTAGGGGTTATTGCCAAGAAATTTGAAATTTTGAACAGAAATTCCAGGAAGCTAGAAGTTTCTGGGTAATGTATGAGTCACGGGGAAGGAATCTATCACTATCTGGACAAAGCTTTTCTCTAAAAACAAAAGCAGGGCAATAGGTCATGGGCAGTCGATTACTTTATTTGTAATGACATAAGTAAATATTAAAAGGACTGCTCTCTTCAGAATAATTGATGACTAGTTAAAAAGAAATAATTATATATTTATTATTCAGAGTTTTAATGGGTCAAGTTTAGCCTCTACTTTTATTGTTTTACCACTTCTTTCTCAGAGATAGATCTTATAGAAGAGGTTTTCTGGAAAATCAGGAAAGTAAGAAGTTTTCTAATGAGGACTTGCTCTTTGTATTAGGGAAGAGAAAAATACTATGCACTGAGGAATTCTCATGTTTACTGTTTAAAACACAGAATCATTTCACTCAAAATCTCAAAATGTTAATTTAATCACATTAATTTTTCTTGTTCATGTCACACTTTTTTTCATGTACTTGTGTGTTCTATTGTGTATTCTATTCTATTCAGTATGTGTATACATGTGGATAACCATATTTAGGAAAAAGTTTTGGGAATAGAATAATGGACAATAAGTCCCTGTCCTCATAGAATTTGCCTTTTCTAAAATGGTTATCCAACTGATCTATCTGTATACCTATCTCATCTACATTCAGCCTTAAGGATATTACCTCAGAATGTCTGCCCTTTATTAATTCACTGTATTGTTTCTGTCTAGCTGATATTTTAGATGTTGTATCATATTGAACACAATTTTTAACCTGGAATTTTCATGTGCTTAATAATGTCTTATTTGATTTTTTCTCCCCCTGTGTATTTACTTTTTAAGTTCTTGTTTGCTAAGAAGAAACTGAGGAGTTGATGGGTTAAGTGTCATTCATTTATTATTTGTATTATAAGTGCTTACCAAGGCACTAGACTAGGCATCGGGATGATAATTCAAAGCAAAAGTTATACCCCAATGGGGAGGACAGAAAAGGAAACTAGGAGGTACATGCCAGCTATGATGGAGACAGGGCCAGCTTCATGCATATGCAACCTGTACAGTCCCACAAGGCCAGATGCTCAGAAAATCCTGTGCTTGGTTTAATGTCCTGTTTTCACTGTCTAGAAAGTTTTTGTTTCATTTTCAAACTTATAGTTTGTATCTGAAGTGTAATAGAACACTGGAGAATCCTTGTGAGTATAGGAGATGTACATAGTAGGCATGTTTGCTGTCATTTCTTACCTCTTCATCGTCATGTAGCATTTATGATACCTCTGAGCACAAAATCCTGTGGTGGGTCCATTATGCATGAGAGTTCAAGACTTGGGGAACAGAAGATAACTGTGTTATATCATGACTAAGTAAGCAAGGACACGTTTGGTCTTGCAAAGTCACGGGAACTTGCTTCAAACACAGAAAGAAGGCAGTGATGTTCTAAGAAACAGGAGTGATCAAGGGACCTTATTGTATTCTTTTTCTCTGGTTACTTCCCTGAATTAGCCAACCACTGTCTTGAAAGTGATGACACAGAGTGAAGAAAAAGTTGGTAAGCTCATACTTTCTTTCCCTGTCAGTCCTTGTTACTCATCAGTAAGATGAAGCTGAGTGAAAGTCGCTCAGTCGTGTCCGAATCTTTGTGACTCTGTGGATATACAGTCCACGGAATTCTCTAGGCCAGCATACTGGAGTGCGTAGCCTTTCCCTTCTTCAGGGGATCTTCCTGACCCAGGGATTGAACCCAGGTCCCCTGCATTGCAGGCAGATTCTTTACTAGCTGAGCCACAAGGGTTTCCCCTTGTGGAAAGATGAAGGTAGAGATTATTAGTAGAATTTGTGTGTATCAAAAAGTATAATAAAACTGAGATTTGTGTGGTGTTTCCATTGTTAAGAACAAAACACAAAAGCATGTATAAACTATGAAATACAAAATGCAACTTTAGTGATTCTGTTTAGGAAATAAATGCTCCTATATTTTCATTTAAGACTGGCATTTCATAGCATAAAGAATGGTAAAATTTATGCTTATAATTTAAATATTTTAAATTAGAATGACATTAAGTAGCAAATTTTAAAAAAGTGACAAGTCTAGAGATAAACAGCATGAAATAAAAGGAAAAAGTTTTGTGTTTTTATATCTTCAGTGGAAAATTTTTCCTGTTTTGAACAGGGGCCCACAGTTTTATATTTCACTGGGTCCCACAAATTCTATAACTGGCCTTAGACAGAGGAAGTACAAGGTTCAGATTTTCCTGATAATGCTTAACCAGAAGGGCAAAGCTAGTATTCAAGTCTGCTGCTGCTGCTGCTGCTAAGTTGCTTCAGTCATGTCTGACTCTGTGCGACCCCATAGATGGCAGCCCACCAGGCTCCCCTGTCCCTGGGATTCTCCAGACAAGAACACTGGAGTGGGTTGCCATTTCCTTCTCCAGTGCATGAAAGTGAAAAATGAAAGTGAAGTCGCTCAGTCATGTCTGATTCTTAGCAACCCCATGGACTGCAGCCTACCAGGCTCCTCCCTCTGGAGTGGGGTGCCATTGCCTTCTCCGAGTATTCAAGTCTAGACCTACCTAATTTTAATGCATTTAGCCATTCTAAGATAGTGCACAGAAGCTGAGCCATGCTCTTACAATGGTGTTGGAAATGGATCAGAATGAGGCAGAGAAGAAAGTAGGTCAGATTATGAATGAGGATGCCCATTTTTCTCCCACAGCAACATTGGTACAAAACTAACATTAGACAAATGGTATTAGAATCTTCACTTTGACCAAGTTACATGTGAATGCAGTAACTGACCCAGTGGCAAGAAAGGTTATAGAAGAGTACACTTGTTTCTCATACTGTGTCTTATAGGCCATCTTCTCATTTTGTTAGCAGAGAAATCAGATTTGGAAAGATAATTATGATTTATACTCTGGATTGGTCATCTGTTAATAATCCTCTTGAATATTCTATAAATATATTTATAGAAAACAAATTTACAAAAATATTAATAAAGGAATCTTCCTGTCACTGAAGGAGTCTAATATTGCTTTGTACTTGCTACTACTTTTTTGCCATAGCATTAAGAGAGAAGATGGTGTAACTTACACAAAATTAAACATACAGAAAGTAATGGTTTAAACATAAAATATGGAATCTGGAATTGACATGAAAAGTCTAAGAAGAAGGAAAAGATTGCCATTCCAAATGTAACTAGAAGGAAAGTTAAAGTGGTATATAGTTTCAGTTCAGTTCATTTCAGTCGCTCAGTCGTGTCTGACTCTTTGCGACCCCATGAATCACAGCACGCCAGGCCTCCCTGTCCATCACCAACCCCCGGAGTTCACTCAGACTCATGTCCATCGAATCAGTGATGCCATCCAGCCATCTCATCCTCTGTCGTCCCCTTCTCCTCCTGCTCCCAATCCCTCCCAGCATCAGAGTCTTTTCCAATGAGTCAACTCTTTGCATGAGGTGGCTAAAGTATTGGAGTTTCAGCTTTAGCATATAGGTTACTGAAGTGAAATTAAATCAGAATAGAGGGCATGTCTTCTGTGTTCTGTATTTGTTTTTTTTTAAGAGCAACAATGTTTTTCTTTAATCTCCCCAAATAGCACATTAAAAAGGACAACAGCCCCTATACTAACCTAGATACTATCTCAACATAATCCCCTGGGTACACAATTTCCACATATTAAAGTTGTGCAACTTTTGAAAAGTCTAATTGCATTTTATTATTTTAATAAGCTAATGTACATGATATACTGTTTGAAATACTCAGTATATACCTGGGTCATTTTCATATTAATTTTCAATAGAATTGACCACTCAGATAACGAATAAAGAGAACACTATATAATTAGGAAAGAATAGTAAAAATATATGTATGATAATATCATTTTGCCTCTTGAGTGACTGAAAGATTTTAAAATGGTTTGTCCATTGAATTATGAAGCAAAAATCAAATCCCCAAACTTTGCTTTTCAAAGGCATTTATTTTTAATAGGTATATCAGATTGGTAGATTAGAAGGATGCTAGAGATTTAGCAATATCACACATATTGTTTCCTAAATATGACAGAGAAGTACGAGCTTGTTAATAAAACAAATAGTTGATTACGTAGCTTCTTATGTCGTACTCCCAAGAGATTGATGAGTAAATCGATGTCAACGGTTAAGACGTTAGTGGTGTGTGCCTAGACTTTTGTCTGCAGATGCTACTGCTGTGCTGCTGAGGAGTTTTAACATATGATAGCACAGTCAAGGCTGAAAGAGATCTCAATAAGCTGAAAGAATGAACTGAAATTAATGAGAGAAAATCCTATGGGAATAATTATAAAGTCTGGTGACTTGGTTCAAAATATTTGTTGTGTAAGTGTAGGATAGGAAAGAAATGTTCCACATTATAATACTTACTGGCTTCACTGAGTGTGTGCTTAATATTTATCAACAGTGAGTTATTATGCCGGAAAAGCAACCCAATTGTTGTTCAGTCATTAAGTTGTGTCTGACTCTTTGTGCCCCCATGGACTAGCCCTCCAGGCTCCTCTGTCCATGGGATAATACTGGAGCAAGAATACTGGAGTGGCTTATCATTTTCTTCTCCAGGGGATCAAACCTGCATCTCCTGCATTGGCATGCAAATTCTTTACCACCGAGCCGCCAGGGAAGCCCAGCCTGACCATAGGCTACAGTAATAGTAAGGAGACTGAAAAAGAGAGGGAATTATCCCAGCCCAGAGAACAGTGGGACTGAGTACACTAGTCACACAAGGGACATTGTACTAAAAGTGTGTCAGTTAAGCATTTGAAGAAAATGGGAATATTTTGTCTGTAGAAAGATAGATATTAGGGGTGCATAATACCTGCCCTAACTATTTAAAGGGATCATATATGAAATATGGATAAAATTTATTCTTTGTGACTCAGGTATGACTTCGAAAGGAAGTCAGGGAGAGGCCACTTTTGATCCAATAAAAGGAACATATTAATTGGAACTCTTAAAAAGCAGACTGGACACTTTTCTAGGCAGTGAATCTACTTGAACTGAAAGTATATAAGAAGATACTGGAAATACAAGTTACCTCTGTAAAAGAGTCTTTCACTGAGTGACAGAACTAGATAACCTCTCAGCTTCCTTGCAAGCTGCAATGTTATCTCAAGAATCAAATTAAGACCAGGAATTAGGCATCATGGATGTGAATACACAGCTAATATGGCAATAGACTTTCCACAATGTAAGTTTTATTACTGAAATATACCTTTCAAATATGCCTTTTTTTTCTTTTATTTTTGGTCTACTATAGTACCTACAAGCTATTATTCATTGTCTACCATGTATTTTAGCTATGGAATGCTTATATGAGAAATATTTTACTAAGTTGAATTTACAATAAAAACCTTGTTTATAGAATAATTAAAACATATATACAGATGTTGTGATGTTTAAATTTTTTCCCTTCCAGATATTAGTTTCTGTCATTTCTCTTTTTATTTGTCATTGTGACATTATTTTATACCATAAAAATATAGCTCGAGGTTAATATTTTAAAATTCTAAGGTATAATTTTATATGTTTAATTGGGAAAATAATAAGGTAAAACGCTTTTTTGTACTTTTTTTCTCTTCAGTTTGCTAGTATGCTATGATATTAGACTCTAGGATAAATGCTAAACCTGACTGGATTTAATTAAAGCCCTTGTGTCATTTTCATCTTTTAAAAAACTCACCAAACAGATATGGTCAAAGATTAGGCAAATCGAGTTTATCTGTTATGTTCCAGCATTTTTTGTATAGAAAGCTGTATGCTTTAAAAGTCAAATAGGTAGAGTAGAAAACAAGAATATGATTTATCTTAGTATAAATTTAATTTTGATTTGTAGTGTCCAATATGGGGAACTAAAAAATCACAGATGTATTCAGTCAAATTGGACTAAATTATAAGGTAAACTTTAATTTTAAATGGAGATGCTAAATCCATCCTCTCTCTAGAGCTCATGCACCAGCTCTAGGCAGATATTTGAATGCTGGCACTAATCCAGGAACAAAAAAGCCAAGCAAAACAAACCAAAAAACAAAAAGTTTATAAAATGGAGTCTACACTATACTCACTACTTTATAATTGTAAACCTTAGTAATACATGTGCCTATGTGTGATTACTAAGTTTTATTTTTCTCACATGACGAATTACAAGAAATATCTATGCAAGGCCATTAACTCTTTCCAACAGAGGCAGGATATCCAGGCAGCTAGTGGAACAAAAGCATTTGGCCTGAGGCCTAGTGCTATTGGTAAACCACAATTTCTTGCACTGCCACTATAATTTAAATTAAGTAGAAGCCAGGCTTATAAACTCACATTATAACCCAAAGTTTATGGCCCTTTTATATCTCTTGGGTTCTGATCACAATGAAACTTTCTCCATCTGAAGCAATTTAATACAAACATTCCTTTGGCAGACTATAAAATGTGATTTTTCAGTCAACCTTTTATAGGTATGTTGGGTGCATATTGTGTGCCCAGTTGGAAAAGGAAAAAAAGAAAAAAAGAAACAATGACAATATAAGCATTGAAACATATGTGTTGTGCTCCTGTGAAACAGATTTGCACTAAGAAATCTTCCTAGCTCAATTTTTGTTTTTATCTGCAGAAGGTGGATGAACAAAGTTTCAGCTGAACATCTTTGTCTGTTAAGGAGCAGCATTAAAAGCTCAACAATTAGAGATGTCCTAGTGCTCAGTCATTTTATATACTGTCTTCCTCTCAGCCCCAACAAACTGTTTCTCTTTGTAAGCGGAAAATTTCTCTTTTGCCTGTGAGCATAAATCTAAGTAATCATCCATGAACATTTGACTTGAATAAAAACAAGAAAATAGCAAAGAGTTCACCTCGTAATTTTATTATAATAGGTAAACTAAAAATAATGCCAGATGTCTTAAGAGACTTCTGCCTTTAAAATTTTACAGGGAAAATTTAACTTTTGAAAATAAGCTATTAAAATATGGTGGAGGCAGGTGTAGATTTTGAACAGGAAGAATTTGGTTACAAAGAAATATATGGGTTCCACATTTATTGTGTAAAAACCTAGATATATGCATTCATGTTGAAACCCTTGGCAATCCAAGGCATTCAGTGTAATGCTAGTTGATTTTAGAGTGGTCATATGATAATGCCACTATCAGTTACAGCTTTTCAAATTATATATTTCAAATAATTTGTAACTGCTATAGAGGGCATTGAGGCTTCCTGGGGGCAGAGTGATAAAGAATCCACTTGCCAATGCAGGAGACACAGGTTTGTTCCCTGGGTCAAGAAAATCCCCTGGGGTAGGAAATGGCAACCCACAGTATTCTTGCCTGGAAAATTCCATGGACAAAGGAGCCTGCCAGGCTAGAGTCCGTGGGGTTGCAAAGAGTCAGACATGACTGAGTGAGCGCACACACACATATGCAAACACACACACATAGCGAGAATATAATTGTCAGTCAATTCAACTTTCTCCCACCAATTCTTTCCTTACTCTTCTCAAAGATCAGAATGTATGGAGACAGATTGTATTTCTACTAGTGATAAAGATAATGGATCACCCTGAAAGTAAAATTCAGATGCAAATGCAGCAATTATAGTGATTGCAGTACTCAGCTGAATCTCAGTGCTTAGAATATTTTTAAAGTGAGGAGTCAGTTACTAAAGAAAAAAAGTTCAAAATGAGGTATTTAATATTGAACGAAAGGAGACCAACTAAACTGGCTTAAAAACAACAACAATAACAACAACAAAAACTTTGGCTAGTAAACAAATGAGTTCTATTTTAAATTTGGCCTGCTAAATGCATTCATAATCTCTTTGTTCCATTTGTCTTCCAATATAGCTGCAGTGTCACTAATAGTTTTTCTATAGTTTCTGTTGAATGGAGTGTGTTCCTTGCTTCACTAAGTGTTGCTAGACCCAAACCCAACAATATTGATGAAGAGCCCCTTGCAGAATGGCCTTGAGTAGAGTGTCCAACTGTGAAACCATTCAGGACTGAGTTGTGGTGCCTAAGCATTGCTAATATGCCAGCATGGTTCTGGTATTTGTAATTTCAGCTCTATTTAAATACTGATCTTTTCCATTTCTCTTAAGTAAAAATAAAGCAAAATACCTCATACCTTTTTGTTTTCTTAACTTTCTAGAAGAGAAAAATGGGTAAGAAAGAACAATAGGTATAGCTATGAAAAGCTGCATGAGTAAGGTTTAACAAGGATTTATTTGCCCATAGTGTTTAATATCTATAGTACTGTCACTTTAAAAATCCAAGTTATTATACTCAAACAATGTTAGTCTATGTTGTACTTGAGTCTTTTTCCTTAGTTCACCAAATCTTCCTATTTAAGTATCTAGTTTACATCCTGTCAATTAAAATTTATGGGCTGGCAACTAAATATTGAAGATGAATCCTAATTTTATAACTATATTGCATGTGTATGCTGGTTTCCTTTTTAAGAAGAAACACTTCAGTTTTCACAGTTTCTCTTACTGAGAAATTATCCAAATGCTTTGAAGTCCAAAGTAATTAGCCTTTACTTTTACCAGAAAAAAACAACTGTGATGAAAAATTATATTTTTTCTTATAATGGTTCTCCTAAAAGTACTTTTCTACAGTACTCCCAACTGATGCTTAATGTTGTGTTTCCTGATAAAATACATGAATTGTTGCAATTTCATGAAATAATTAGGAAGAAAAATATGCACAGCATTCAAAGTTGATTTACAAGAAAATGTCTACTCTTTCTATCTTCAACTTACACTAGAAATAAATATCTTAACACTGAAATCCAATTTGGAAACAAAATAGAAAAGCAAAATAAAATTGAAAAATAGCAGTCAATAAACTTTTTTCTTCTCCCAATATGTGTATTTCCCAAAAGTACCACTTGGCAAAATATAAAATACAAAAGTGTTTTCCAGAGGATTAGACAGGTATTTTTTTTTCTTCTTTTTTTGCCTTCCAGGTTGGTGCAACTACTATTTGTTTTATGGATTACTGAAAAGTGGCAGACACTCAACAAATGAATATGCACTTCTAGTGTGGACATTACCTCTAATTTGCACTACATGAATGCCTTGAGTCAGATAATTTGTTGTATTGGAATGACAGATGTTAATAGAATAATATCCACAGTAGTAGGCAGAGCACATAGACTGGGGGAAAATGGTCATCATAGGGGTAACAACTATAGATCTGGCATAGTTTTAGGATCATGGTGTTGCAGGAAGGGGACCCCTTCCAGGGCCTGAAACCGGGCTCTTGTCTAACACTCGGAAATGAATTGCCTGAGGAGACACATGTGCTGACAAAGCAAGAGATTTTATTGGGAAAGGGTACCCGGGTGAAGAGCAGTAGGGGAAGGGAACCCAGGAGAACTGCTCTGTCATGTGGCTCACAGTCTCGGTTTTATGGTGATGGGATTAGTTTCCGGGTGGTCTTTGGCCAATCATTCTAATTCAGAGTCTTTCGTGGTGGCTCACACATCACTCAGCCAAGATGGATGCTGGCAAGAGGGATTCTGGGAAGTGGATGGACACGCAGTGTCTCCTTTAGACCTTTCCTGAACGCTTCCAGTTGGTGGTGGCTTATTAGTTCCGTATTCCTTATCAGGATCTCCTGTCATAAAACAACTCATGCAAATGGTTACTATGGTGCCTGGCCAGGGTGGGTGGTTTCAGTCAGTGTGCTTCCCCTAACAATGGGACATGCAAAAATAGGCCCCAAATTTAGCCTTTCTCAGCCACATTGATGGCCATTGGCTAGTGGTTAACTCAACATTTTAAAGTGATCAATAACGTGGTGTAGGTACCATTTTAATTATACTGTTGGGCCTATTTCTTCTTCATTGATCTATTTTCTTTCAAATGGTGCCTAAAAGGAAGGAGATATGATAGGGATTCCAAGAGCAAGATGATTTCAGTAAGAGACAGAGTAGGTTATAGAATAATTGCTTCCTGGATATGTTTTGTTGGTCATATTCATAGCATTTTGCTAGCTGAGTGCTCTTTAATAATTTTTTCATAATGGAGAAAATAATATTTAATGTTCTAAAACAAAAGAAACTCTAGAAAATTTCAAGTGAAGAAAGTATAGAAATGCAAATCAATGACAATTTAAAAACATTATTTTGAGGTTTATAATAATCTAGGTTTAGTTCAATTTATGTGAGGCATTTTGCTGAACAGCTTAAAAGGTATATCAGTTTTTTCCTAGGAATATTGTTAGGCTCATATTGCTTTTATTCCCAGGAGATATACCTGTTTTTCTCAGGGCATGTCAATTTATACACATATATAATCACACTCAAATTTTATTTTATTGCAGTTGGCATTCTTTTTATATTGTTTTGTAACATTTGAAAACAAATTATCTTTAAACATTTCCCATGTTATTACCTATTCTTACAGCATAACTTCTTGGGTTTGTCATTCTCCTGAATGCCATATTTTTTAAAACTAATCCCTGTTATTTGATACTTTTTCCCTTTGATTAATAAAATCATGCTAGTGCTGCTAAGTCACTTCAGTCGTGTCTGACTCTGTGTGACCCCATAGACGGCAGCCCACCAGGCTCCCCTGTCCCTGGGATTCTCCAGGCAAGAACACTAGAGTGGGTTGCCATTTCCTTCTCCAATGCATGAAAGTGAAAACTAAAAGTGAAGTCTCTCAGTCGTGTCTGACCCTCAGCGACCCCATGGACTGCAGCCTACCAGGCTCCTCCGCCCATGGGATTTTCCAGGCAAGAGTACTAAATTATATAGTAATCTAGATTAATAGTATTTATATACAATATATACATTTCAATATAAACTGAAATGTACCAGGAGAGCTTGAATAGGAACACTTTACATGGTATATTACTTCGAAATATTGAACAAAAAATTTGCAGAGTATATTTGATTCTAATTCTTCCTACCAGAATTTTTTATGATTTTCACATTATTTGTACTATTGGACATATTTTTAAAATGAATCAATTTTGAAAAATATTTTTCCAGACTACATAATTTTAAAATGTATTACCTTCAATTATTTAGGTATAAAATATAATTGATTAATTAAATTGATTAATTAAAATATAATTGATTAAATTAAACATTTTTAAAATGTGTTTTATGTACTACATATTGAGGTTTTTGTCTGAGGACTGAAGTGAAGAAAATGCAATCTTTCATGAAGTTTACAGTCCAATGCAGAGGGCAGGCATAGGTATTTACAATGTAGTATAAGTGTTACAATTGGAATATATTACAAACTGCTGTGGAAGCATGAAAATTATTCCACTTTTTAAAGAAGTCATAGGAGTACATAGAAGTAGCAAAGCTTAATTTATGCAAGGAAAGATTCATCAGTTACAACCTTGCATGTGGCACTTAAGGAAGAGGCAAAGTTACAGAGACTTCAAAAATCTAATTATTCATGTAGACTGTACCATGAGATATAACAGAATTCATACTTGGAATGACATACAGGGGCCAGATTCCAACATTTGGGTTTTATCACATGGGTAAAGGCAAGATAGAAGAGACTTAGTCATTACCAGAAGCTTCAAATGCTTATCTAGAATGATGCGTCTGTCTGCCTTGTTCTTTGTCATATTCTAGTAGAAAATGAATGCTTGGTACATATGAGTGCCGAAGAATTGATGCTTTTGAACTGTGGTGTTGGAGAAGACTCTTGAGAGTCCCTTGGACTGCAAGAAGATCCAACCAGTCCATTCTGAAGGAGATCAGCCCTGGGATGTCTTTGGAAGGAGTGATGCTAAAGCTGAAACTCCAGTACTTTGGCCACCTCATGAAAAGAGTTGACTCATTGGAGAAGACTCTGATGCTGGGAGGGATTGGGGGCAGGAGGAGAAGGGGACGACAGAGGATGAGATGGCTGGATGGAATCACTGCCTCGATGGACATGAGTCTGAGTGAATTCTGGGAGTTGGTGCTGGAAGGGAGGCCTGGCATGCTGCAA
Source organism: Budorcas taxicolor (assembly GCF_023091745.1). Classification (NCBI taxonomy): domain Eukaryota; kingdom Metazoa; phylum Chordata; class Mammalia; order Artiodactyla; family Bovidae; genus Budorcas; species Budorcas taxicolor. Next base: position 63,407,558 of record NC_068912.1, read on the forward strand.
TTCATGGGGTCACAAAGAGTCGGACATGACTGAGCAACTGAACTGAACTGAACTGTGCATGTAATACATAAATGTTGACTGAACTTAGTTCAGTTAAGGACCATTATCTAAAGACAGAATAATCACAATGTATTGAGAGCAGTTTGTAATATCTGATGATATGTTTCAATACTAAAATAGATGCGCTGGGAGAAACCAACATCTTTTGGTTTTAGAATAATTCCCATAAATTTAATTATATTCACAGTCCAATTCATATTATAATAAATTATTCTTTTCTCAAGTGAAATCAATAAAAGGCTTTGAAGAATTCATTGCACTGCACATTACAATGGCCTTATAAAGTGCTTTTAAAGTATTGACTAATGCTTCAATATTTCCATGAATTAGTAAGCTACGAGCAAAGCTCCCACTAAATAGATAAATGGGAATATGGTAATGATGATCTTAGAAATCAAAGTTAGCAACAAATACATTTTTATATGTGGTTGCTAATTTTTTCTGGTTTTGTTGTTTTGGTTCTGAAATCCCAAATAGTTAGAAAAGCAATGTGACCATCTTTGTCTTGCAGATCTGCTTCTTAGCTTATATGAGAAAAAAAGGATAATTAGAGAAATTTAAATCAGAGTTATTTAGGTAACCAGTTTTAGCATATCAGTTAGTTCAGTTCAGTTCAGTCGCTCAGTCATGTCCAACTCTTTGTGACCCCATGTATTGCAGCACGCCAGGCCTCCCTGTCCATCACCAACTCCCAGAGTTCACTTAAACTCATGTCCATCGACTCAGTGATGCCATTCAGCCATCTCATCCTCTGTTGTCCCCTTCTCTTCCTGCCCTCAATCCCTCCCAGCATCAGAGTCTTCTCCAATGAGTCAACTCTTTTCATGAGGTGGTCAAAGTACTGAAGTTTCAGCTTTAGCATCATTCCTTCCAAAGAACACCCAGGACTGATCTCCTTTAGAATGGACTGCTTGGATCTCCTTGCAGCCCAAGGCACTCTCAAGAGTCTTCTCCAACACCACAGTTCAAAAGCATCAATTCTTCAGTGCTCATCCTTCTTCACAGTCCAACTCTCACATCCATACGTGACTACTGGAAAACCATACCGTTAACTAGACGGACCTTTGTTGGCAAAGTAATGTCTCTGCTTTTGAATATGCTATCTAGGTTGGTTGTAATTCTCCTTCCAAGGAGTAAGCGTCTTTTAATTTCATGGCTGCAATCACCATCTGCAGTGATTTTGCAGCCCACAAAAATAAAGTCTGACACTGTTTCCACTGTTTCCCCATCTATTTCCTATGAAGTGATGGGACCAGATGCCATGATCTTCGTCTTCTTAATGTTGAGCGTTAAGCCAACTTTTTCACTCCCCTCTTTCACTTTCATCAAGAGGCTTTTTAGTTCCTCTTCACTTTCTGCCATAAGGGTGGTATTACCTGCATATCTGAGGTTATTGATATTTCTCCTGGCAATCTTGATTCCAGCTTGTGCTTCTTCCAGCCCAATGTTTCTCGTGATGTACTCTGCATAGAAGTTAAATCAGCAGGGTGACCATATACAGCCTTGACATACTCCTTTTCCTATTTGGAACCAGTCTGTTGTTCCACGTCCAGTTCTAACTGTTGCTTCCTGACCTGCATATAGGTTTCTCAAGAGGCAGGTTAGGTCATCTGGTATTCCCATCTCGTTCAGAATTTTCCACAGTTTATTGTGATCCACACAGTCAAAGGCTTTGGCATAGTCAATAAAGCAGAAATAGATGTTTTTCTGGAACTCACTTGCTTTTTCCATGATTCAGCAGATGTTGGCAATTTGATCTCTGGTTCTTCTGCCTTTTCTAAAACCAGCTTGAACATCAGGGAGTTCACGGTTCACGTATTGCTGAAGCCTGGCTTGGAGAATTTTGAGCATTACTTTACTAGTGTGTGAGGTGAGTGCAATTGTGCGGTAGTTTGAGCATTCTTTTGCATTGCCTTTCTTTGGGATTGGAATGAAAACTGACCTTTTCCAGTCCTGTATGGATAAATCATCTTAATTAGTGATACAGTGAGATAATAGAGTACTTCAGGATGAGTTTTATAATGGGACTGAGAAGTCTAAAATTTCAGCTGAATCATAATAGGGTCAGGGTATAGTTTGGGATTTGTGCGTGTCTGCCTGTGTGTGTGTGTGTGTGTGTGTGTGTGTGTGTGTGTGTGTTTATGTGTGTGTGTATTTGGTAACTAAATTCTTTGAAAAATAATGCTTAGTAAATGTTGAATATGATCCTCTTTATTTAGATATTACGGTATGGAGAGATCATTCCCTGATCCATCTTTACTAGTGAAAATGTATACTGTCTCAGCATATTTATAGATGTTTTTTACGAAGCACAAAGAGACGGCAAAGGAATAGGGGTGGTGTGAAAGAAACAGAGTGTTTACAATGGAGACTAGTTTGTTTATTTTAATTAGGTGGTGTGGAGAATTATTTTATTTAAACTTTAATAAGGAGTTAGGAGGTTATTTTGAAATGTATCCTTATCCCCATCCGCAGATCATTAGTCTTCACTATCCTTTAAAAACCACGCAGATTTATAGCTCATAAATTACATTTTCTCTCAGATTTATTGTAAAATGCTTTTTTAGGCCTAAAGAGAAAAGTAAGATGATATGTGTTTTAAATAAAATAAAAATTTGTGCTTAGGCTAACTCACAGGTTAGTAATTTAAGAGACTATAAAAAAAAACACATAGCTGTGGTTTATATGAGCAAACCAATCTGTTTCCTGAGTAGATACAAGACTGTTCAAATTGAAGCTCAGTGTATTAAATCATGTTTGGAAAGTCCCCCTAGTTATTTGCTAACCATTCTTAGATTCAGACTTAATATTTTGAGACCAAGAGAAGGGGATCACCATAAACTCATCTCATCTATCAGACAATACACAAGAGGATTCTGGTAGTATAAGAGTGAGGATTTGGAAACTGGCTGCCAAAGGTGACAAGAATTAAAGCAGATTTTGAGAAATTTAAATATGACCTAATTTAACATTTAAAGTCATTAGCGAAGTGCAGGCATTACTGATATGCTGTTAAAACAACAAGAGCAAAAAAAACACAGAGGTTCTGAATACTTGGTGTGCTTTGCTGTAGGTCATTTCTGAGAGAAGCTCATACTACATTGTTGCATGTATACAAATTTGCAGAGAACCATACCAGTACAAATAAGATTTGGATAGTGTTTTGCCTTTTAAAAATCCCATTTAAGAAAACTAATTAAATAGGAGTGTAATATCTCAAGGGCTTCCCACGTGGCACGTTGGTAAAAATCCCCCTGCCAATCCAGGAGATGCAAGAGATGCACGTTCCGTTCTTGGGTCAGGAAGATCCCCTGAAGTAGGAAATGGCAACCCTTTCCAGAATTCTTGCCTAGAAACCTCCATGGGCAGAGGAGTCTGATGGAGCTACAGTCCACGGAGTTGCAAAGAGTTGGACATGATTGAGTGACTGAAAACATACACACACATGTCATATCTCAAGCACATCAGCAGTAACTTGAGTCATTGACATATGGGAATATATATTGTAACTAAAAGTAATATTAAACTTGAGGTGAAAAATTTGAACAAAAGTCCAACAAAAGCTGATTATATAATCATATGCAAGGGTAAGGTGTAATGTCATTTATATATATATGTATATGTATAAATATGTGTTGTGTGTGTCCTGAGTCATGTCTGACATTTTTGCTACCCCATACACTGTAGCCCACAAGGCTCCTTTGTCCATAGGATTTCTCATGCAAGAATACTGGAGTGTCTTGCCATTTCCTCCTTCAGGGGATCTTCCTAACCCATGGATCAAACCTGTATCTCCTATGTCTTTCTGCATTGCAAGTGGATTCTTTACTGCTGAGCCACCGGGAAGTGCCATAAATACATACTACTTTTACACAAGCCCATAGACAAAGGGATCAAAAGGGTGTGTTCATTCTGAGTTACTTAAATCATAGAATCTGGGAGCTAGGAACTACCACCATGGATCAGATAATCTAGTATTCTGGCTGTCTTAAGGGACAGGCAGTTGCCAGTTCTTACAATTCTCCTGGGATGATGACTCAAGCAATCATTCCATTCATTGTTTTATCATTCTTATGGCTACTAATGCACTCATTACTTCCAAATCACACTTATCCTAAATTTGTTATCCTGTTTAAGTGAAAAGATACACTTTCAATTATGAATGTCTATATGGGAGTATTTCAAAGACAAGATGAATAAATATCACTCAAATGATACAAGAGCAAAAAGGAAATGTTCCTTTACTCTGAAACTTTAGAATCAAATAGATCTCTTAATTTGTACAGATTAGATTTAGATATGTTAATAAAAATTTCATGTATGACAAAAGTAAATAGAAAAATATTGTAGTCTAGCAACAATAGCTGATATTTATTTAAAAAATATATATATTCTAGGCACTGTTTTAACCGCTTTAGATAAACTACCTCGTTTCACCCTTAGAAAACCCTAGTTTAGTTCAGTTCAGTTCAGTCGCTCAGTCGTGTCTGACTCTCTGCGACCCCATGAATCGCAGCACGCTAGGCCTGCCTGTCCATCACCAATTCCCAGAATTCACTCAGATCAGCCCTTGAGATATTACACTCCTATTTAATTAGTTTTCTTAAATGGGATCACTCACGTCCATCGAGTCAGTGATGCCATCCCCCTTCTCCTCCTGCCCCTAATCCCTCCCAGCATCAGAGTCTCTTCCCATGAGTCAACTCTTCTCATGAGGTGGCCAAAGTACTGGAGTTTCAGCTTTAGCATCATTCCTTCCAATGAACACCCAGGGCTGATCTCCTTCAGAATGGACTGGTTGGATCTCCTTGCAGTCCAAGGGACTCTCAAGAGTCTTCTCCAACACTAAGGTTCAAAAGCATCAATTCTTCGGTGCTCAGCTTTCTTCACAGTCCAACTCTCACATCCATACATGACCACTGGAAAAACCATAGCCTTAACTAGATGGACCTTTGTTGGCAAAGTAATGTCTCTGCTTTTCAAAATGCTATCTAGGTTGGTCATGACTTTCCTTCCAAGGAGTAAGTGTCTTTTAATTTCATGGCTGCAATCACCATCTGCAGTGATTTTGGAGCCCCCCAAAGTAAAGTCTGACACCGTTTCTGTATTATTATTAAACTTTATACTGGTGAAGATATTGTGACAGATTTAAATTGTTCAAATCACCACATGTGGTGATAGTAAGCATTGGAGCCAAATTTCTAATCTAGCTTCTCTGAGTGCAGAGCTCTTACTTTGACCACCCTAATCTACTGGCTCTAGCATAGCATCCTCATGGGATTGGGGAGGAATCAGTTAGGCTATCCCTATAAATTACACGTCAAAAGCCCTTTTGTATAATATCTATTCCTCAGATATTATAAGGTTATGATAATGATGTGATGATTAGAGTCTGTGATCCCTTACAAATTCCATTTTTTGATAGTGTGGCTTAAAAACTAGAGATCTCAAGAGTACATATTTGGTTGCATTTGGCAATAAGTGTTAATTTTTTCTTCCATCACTATGTAAAACTCTCTCCCATTTGCTAATGAGTCAACAACATTTATGAAGCATCTGTATTATGGGTAATGTATACTTACAGAAAGGTCCTACCTGGTTGCTCAGACAGTAAAGAATCCATCTGCAATGCAGGAAGCCTGGCTTCAATCCCTGGGACTGGAAGATCCCCTGTAGAAGGTAATGGCAACTGTCTGCAGTATTTTTGCTTGGAGAATTCCATAGACAGAGGAGGCTAGCAGGCTATAGTCCATGGGTCACAAAGAGTTGGACAAGACTGAGGGACTAACATATGCTTATAGAAAATGCTTTGTCTTGGAGAAACTATATTTGACTTTCTAAATTAGAATATTCTACTTGCATGAAAGATTGAGTTCTTTAAAAATCAACATAAAATAACTTCAAATTAATTTAGTGTTAATTTCACATAAATGTAATAATAATTCACATTTATATTGCTTGTTATCAGCACATATATATAGAACTCACACTTGCATGATGCTTTTAAGTTTCCAAAGTACTCTTACTCATAATCTCATTTAATCCCCAACCATTTTTAGCTACTTTAATCTGTTTGCCTGTAGACACATATTTTAAACTGCTTCTAGACATCTACTTGTACATTCTGCGTTCTACTTGTTCTCAAGATTTCCAAAATGAAACAGTTTGCTTTCCTGCTGAAGCTCAGCATTTTTCCTCTACTTTTAGTCTCTAGAAAATGATGAGTTGATGGTACTTTTCTATTGCCTTATAATGTTTATGCATCTTTCATAGGTAAGAACACAGGAGTAAGTTGCCATTTCCTCCTCCAAGGGAATCTTCCCAACACAGGGATTGAACCCATGTCTCCTGTGTATCCTGCTTTGCAGGTGGATTCTTTACCACTGAGCAACCAAGGATTCCCATATTGCCTTATAATATTTACATATTTATCCCATTTTGGGGAAGATAGGTAATGTTTTGTTCATTTCGGTATTCTCACACCTAGTACAGAGCTCAACTCACACCAATTTTATAAAAGAAGAAACAGGCAAAAGGAAATTGACTAATGTGTTGAAACAGAGCAATTTAAAAATGTGGACAGAGAAAGGAAAGAGAAGAATATCAGTTTTGTCATGAAAATGTATCTCCTTCTTTATGTTTTACTAAGATTGTAGCCCGCTAGGCTCCTTCGTCCATGGGATTCTCCAGGCAAGAATACTGGAGTGGGTTGCCATTTCCTTCTCCAGGGGATCTTCCCGACCCAGGGATCAAACCCAGGTCTCCTGCATTGCAGGCAGATGCTTTAACCTCTGAGCCAACAGGGAAGCCCTTTCTTAGATTCCTTACAATCATCACCTACCATGATGAGGTTTTCCAGACTTTAGAGAGATGAAAATAATAATGCTTAAATACTTCAAGATTTCTGTTCTAAATGGAAACAGAAATAGTCTGTCTTCAAATATTTACACCCATATCTACTTAAAAACACCAAGTTGGATTATAGATTACAGGTAGTACAGAAGATACACCTCAGTGAATTTGAGGAAAACAATGAGATTTACTTTTGCTTTGACCTTGCAAAACTTTATAGAGAAATGGCAAATTCCTGTTTTGCTAAAGGCTGAGCAGGGGAATTTTTCCTGAAAGTGTTTGCTGAGCTTTACTCCCAAATGGGAATGTAAATTACAGTTAACGGTTTTTGTAACTGGGTTAACTCCCTCACTAGAGGTTGTTTTGGGAGGTGTTTTTTTAAACTTCACTTCAAGTGGAGGGTCTATTGATCCTTCCCCTAATGGGACCGATTTTATTCTGCCCTGGGATATATACAAAACAGAAGCTCTGCCATAATACTTTCCTTACCTTTGTTCACACTTTGATAGGAAAAAAAAAAATGAATTTCTAGGTAATAGTTTTCATAACCTAAGGAATATCTAATGACTTATTTCAATGTCCCAAGCTTCTGGATATTTTGGAAGATCCCACTGACTCAGAAAATTTCACAAAATCTCTAAATAACTTTTGGTTTTAGGCCCATAGCCTGCAATTTGGCTGTCTGAGCTGTTTTATGAGCTGATGTACACTGACTTTTGGGATTCAAAAACATTAGTTTAAATTCCATCCCATGTGCATGAGAACCTTGTGCCCTTCCTAATATCTCTGATAATTCTCATGGAGAGGGTTGTCTCATCTTCTTCCAGATCTCTTCTGGTTTGACTTCCTCTACCTGCTCAAATATTAAAAGTTATAGATCAACCAGTCATAGAGAACATTCTATGCCATTTTTTCATTTTTTGGCCTAAACAATGAATATAGTTACTTAGTTTATTCCACAAATATTATTCACACAAGAAATGTGTGTGTCTCACATACAATTACTTGAGGTGATAGAATTTACAGCATAGCACTATATAGCATTACAGTAAATACTGAAGATTAGACATTTCCTTTCACAAAGCTCTCTAGTCTTGTTCCCAGTGAAACTCTGGATCTCACTGCCTTTCCGTTTCTCAGATTCTGTAATGGTTAATTTTACATGTCAACTTGGTTAGGCTCTGGGGTTCGGTTGTTTGGTCAAACACTAGTCCCCATGTAGCTGTGAAGGTACTTTGTAAATGTGATTAATACTTAGAATTAGTTGTTTTAAAGTAAAGGTCACTGCTCTTGAAAAGGTGGGTGGGTCACATTCAGTCAGATAAAAACTTTAAAGAGCAAAAACTGAGGCTTTCTGGAGAAGAAGGAATTCTGCTTCAGCACTAACATTGATAGTTTGCCTGAATTTCTAGTCTGCTGGTCTGCCCTACAGTTGTTAGCCTCAAACCTGCAACTTCAAGTCTTACCTGATTTTTCCAAACCTATAAATTTTGTACTTTCCAGCTCTACAATCAGAGGATCTAATTCCTTAAAGGAGTATTTCTCTTTGTGTATATACATATGTTCCATTTTTTCTCATTCTCTACTGAACTCTAAATGATACACCCTCCCTTCTACAAGTTATTCCCTATAACACATGTTCTTTCAGTTCAGTCACTCAGTCATGTCCAACTCTTTGAGACACTATGGACTGTAACATGCCAGGATACCCTGTCTATTATGAACACCCAGAGCTTGCTCAAATTCATGTCCATCAAGTTGGTAATGCCATCCAACCATCTCATCCTCTGTTGTCCCCTTCTCCCCCTGCCTTCAATCTTTCCCAGCATCAGGGTCTTTTCTAAGGAGTCAATTCTTCACTACAGATGACCAAAGTATTGGAGCTTCAGCATCGGTCCTTCCAATGAATATTCAGGACTGATTTCCTTTAAGATGGACTGGTGTGATCTCTTTATAGTCCAAGGGACTCTCAAGAATCTTCTCCAACACCACAGTTCAAAAGCGTCAGTTCTTGGGTGCTCAGCTTTCTTTATGTTCCAACTCTCTCATCCATACATGACTACTGGAAAAACCATAGCTTGACTATATAGACTTTTGTTGACAAAGTAACATCTTCCTTTCTTTTCAACAGAATGGTGTTCTAATTCCTACTCTGCTCTTTGCCTACTTTTACATATTAAAAAACTCATTATTGTTTTCTGTTTGCCAGTGAAACAGGATTTTAGTGACCTAGAGTAACTGGCAGAGATTCATTTTTGTCTTTGTGCCTCACCAGTCTCTGAGCTCTCTATCTGGAACTTGTTCACCTATAACTTGAATTATGCCACCTCCCTCAAAAAGTGAATGTATCAACAATCAAATTTGAATGGAAATAAAATTTACCTCTATTGCAGTAGTTTCCTATAAAACTTTCTATAAAATAACTAAGTCCAGTATCTTCTGCCTTCATCCTGATTACTGATTTCTCAGTTCTTCAAAAACAAGATTTATCACTACTTAGAAGAGTTGATTGGGAGAAGACAATGACAACCCACTCCAGTACTCTTGCCTGGAGAATCCCATGGACAGAGGAGCCTGGTGGGATGCAGTCCATGGGGTCACTAAGAGTTGGGCACTACTGAGCAACTTCACTTTCACTTTTCACTTTCATGCATTGGAGAGGGAAATGGCAACCCACTCCAGTATTCTTTCCTGGAGAATCCCAGGGATGGGGAAGCCTAGTGGGCTGCTGTCTATGGGGTCGCACAGAGTCAGACACGACTGAAGCGACTTAGCAGCAGCAGGACAGTTGATTGATACGTAGTGAAAAAAGCATAGGTTTTAGAATCAGGTAGACATGGCTCAAATTCTAAGGATCTCATTTAAAATCTTTGTAATGTTACATAACTCCTATATTTTTTCTGTGTATACCAAATGAAGGCTTCCTCGGTGGCTCAGATAGTAAAGAATCCACCTGCAATACAGGAGACTTGGGTGTGATCCCTGGGTTGGGAAGATCCCTGGAGGAGGTCATGGCAACCCACTCCAGTATTCTTGCCTGGAGAACGCCATGGACAATAGTCCATGCAGTCACAAAGGGTTGGACACAACTGAGAGACTAAAACAACACACAGTATACCAAATAGGGATACTAATGATGGATTTGTAGAATTTTTAAAAGCATTAAATAAAATAACGTGGATCATGTTATTATGTTATCATTTTCTAACAATAAGTAGATATTTAACAGAGTTGTTTTTTGTCTTTTTTTTTTTTTAAAGAAAAGATTGTAATATGGGAAAAGAGTTGTAGAAAAAGGTTTTTCTTTACTGGATATCATTTTTTAGTTATTGTGAAAATTTCACTCATATACAGAGTAAACAGAAAAGTATAAAGCCTGCCAGGCCCCCTCCGTCCATGGGATTCTCCAGGCAAGAATTATTTCCTACTCCAATCACCAGTTACTAATAATCTCCCATTCTTGTTTTATCTCTAGCTCCCTCCATTTACTCTCCACCAACCACATGGTGGAAGAAGATGATGATGATGGTAGTGATGATGATTTAGGTAAAATTCATATCCATTGAAAAGCACACATATTTAGTATAATTAGGTTTACAATTTTGACAATTGGATAAACCCATATGATCCACATCCTGCTTTGATGGAGAATATTTCCCAGAGTTCCTTCCTGTTTTTTACCAGTTAATCTCCAGTCTTTACCCCATCACACACCCTACATAGAAATCACTGTTTTCTCTTTCTGTTTTTTAAACCTTAGACTACTCTTGCCTGTTCTAGAATTTCATATATGAATATTCATGTACAAGTTAATTTTAGACATGTATTATCATTTTTCTTAGCTAAATATCTAAACGCAGAATTTCTGGGTCAAAGGATAAGTTTTTTAAACACTGTGAAAAATTAATAATACATTTTGCAAAGTGACTGTAACAGTTTACATTCTTAGTAGCAACACATAAAGACATGGTTGCTCCATAATCTCACCAAAATTTTATATTTAAAACAATTATGTTTTACACATTTTTGTGTTTTGTGATATCTTATTTGATATTAACATGAAATTTCCCAGTGACTTACAGAGTTGAAGACATTTTTAAAGTGCTTATTGGCCATTCATGTCTTCATTATGGAGTGTATTTTTGTGTGTGTGTTAAAGAAAATATGCCATTAGTTTTCTTATAATTAAGTTACAAGATTTCTTTCTATATTCTCAATTTAAATCCTCTGATAGATATATTCACTGTGGCTATTTTCTTTTTGTCACATGTCTATATCTGAAATGATTTCTCTGAGTAGAGAATTTAAATTTTGATGAAATCTAAAGTTTTGTTATCATGCTAAGAACATTTAACATGAGATCTACCCTATTAAAAAGTTTTTAAATATACAGTATAATATTATTAAGTATAGAAACAATGTTTTATAGTAGATCTCTAGAATTTATTCATCTTGATAAATAAAAGTTTATACCAATGAATAGCAACTCTCCATATCCTTTTTTCCCTAGCCCCTGTCAAACACCATGCAATTCTCTGATTCTTTGGGTTTAACTATTTAAGATACCTCATTTAAGTGCAGTCAGTATCTTCCCTTTTGTGACTGATTTACTCCACTTAGCATAATATCCTCAGTATTTATCCATGTAGTCCTATATTACAGGATTTCCTTTTATCTAAGGCCAAGTGGTATTCCATTATATGTATATTATCACATTTCCTTTAACCATTCATCCTATTATGGTCATTTAGGTGGTTTCCATATTTGGCTATTGTGAGTAGTGCTTCAGTAAATCTATGAGATTCTGATTTTAATCTTGGGATAAATACCGAGAATATCCAGTAATTACTGGATATGGTAGTTTGGGCTTCCATGGTGTCTTCAATCGTAAAGAATCTGCCTGCAATGCGAGAGACCTGGGTTCATACCCTGGGTTGGGAAGATCCTCTGGACAAGGGCATGGCAACCCACTCCAGGATTCTTGCCTGGAGACTCCCCATGGACAGAGGACCCTGGTGGTCTACAGTCCATGGGGTTGTGAAGAGTCTGACACAACTGAGTGACTAAGCACAGCACAGCATGTGGTAGCTATATTTTAAATATTTAGAGAACTTATATACTATTGTTTATAGTGACTGCACCATTTTTCATTCCTCTATCAAGTGTACAAAGTTTCCAATTTCTCTACATCCTCACCAAAACTTGTTGTTTTTTGTTTTTTTGGTAGTAGCCATCCTAACAGTTGTGAGGTGATATATCATTGTGGTTTTGTTTTCTATTTGCCGATAAGTGAGTTAAAACATTTCTTCATACACTCACTGGCTGTTTCTTGTCTTCTTTGAAGACATGTCTATTGAAGTCCTTTGTTTAATTTTTAATTGTTATTATTTTTTCCTATTTAATTATAGAAGTTTATGTATTGTGAAAATTAACCCCTTATTACATATGTGGTTTATAGATATTTTCCTCCTTTCTGTAGGTTTCCTTTTTACCTTGTTGAATATTTACAGAAAGCAAAAGTATTTTAGTCAGTGCAGTTCCACTTGTTCATATTTGCTTTTATTGTCTGTGCTTCTGGTGTCATGTCCATGAAATTATTTCCAAAACCAATGTTACAAAGATTTTCCGGTATGTTCCCTCTAGGAATTTTACAGTTTCATGCCTTATGTTTAAGTTTTTAATCAATTTTAAATTGATTTTTGTATGGTCTGAGATATGTTCTTGTGACAGTTTTTGACATAAAGTCCATTTTGTCTGATACACATAAGTTCACAACTGCTCTTTTTTGGTCCCTATTTGCATTGAACATCTTTTTCTGTTTCTTTTAACTATGTGTCTTTTTTTATCTAAAGTGAGGCTGTTGTAGTTGGCTGAATCTTGATTTTTTGTTTCAGTTTTGTTTTTCTATACATACAGCCAGCTACTCTGTGACTTAATCAGTTGACAGTTAATTACTGATACAGAAATATTTGTTCTTTCCAGTTTGTTTTCTATCCTTTAGCTCTTTTCTTCTTTTTCTATTTTCTTTTGTGCTTCATTGTTTTTTTTTTTAATGTTCTGTGATTCTTTCCTATTTTCCTTTCATGTAACTTTCATAGTTGTAATATTTATGGTTTCCATGAGGCTTACATAAAATATAGTAGTCTATTTTAAGATTATAGCAGCTTTAGTTCAATCATATGCAAAAAAGCATACACTTTTATTTCCCTTCTGATAAACTTGTGTTTGATGTTACAATTTATGTCTGTTTATATTGTATATCTAATAACATGATGAAGTGGTAAAGAATATGCATGTTAATGCAAAAGATGCAAGAGACTTGGGTTCGATCCCTGGGTCTGGAACATCCCTTGGGGGAGAAAATGGCAACTCACTCCAGTATTCTTGCCTGGAGAATTCCATGGGCAGAGGAGTTAGTTGGCTGCAGTCCATAAGGTCTTAAGAGTCAGGCACAGCTGAGTGACTGAGCATATATGCACAAATCCATAAACATAGTTTTGAGTTATAGTTATTTTTCATACTCTTTGACCTTTTACTTAAATAGCAAATGATTTACCTACCACATGCAGTAATGTGATATTTACTGTATATTCATATATTTACTTTTACCAGTGAGTTTTATACTTTTATTATGTTATTGTATTGCTGTATGGCATCCTTCATTTCTACTCAAGAACTCCTTTTAGAATTTCTTTTAAAGCAGATTTAATGTTGAAGAATTTCTTTTACAGTAGGTTTAATGGTGAAGAATTTCTTTTAAGGCAGATTCAGCTTTAGTTCAATATCAGTAACCTCAGATATGCAGATGACACCACCTTTATGGCAGAAAATGAAGAAGAACTAAAGAGCCTCTTAATGAAAGTGAAAGAGGAGAGTGAAAAAGTTGGCTTAAAATTCAACATTCCAAAAACTAAGATCAAGCCATCTGGTCCCATTACTTCACGGCAAATAGATGGGGAAACAGTGGAAACAGTGACAGACTTTATTTTTTGAGCTCCAAAATCACTGCAGATGGTGACTGCAGCCACGAAATTAAAAGATGCTTGCTCCATGAAAGAAAAGTTATGACCAAACTAGACAGCTTATCAAAAAGCAGAGACATTACTTTGCCAACAAAGGTCTGTCTAGTCAAGGCTATGGTTTTTCCAGTGGTCATGTATGGATGTGAGAGTTGGACTATAAAGAAAGCTGAGCACTGAAGAATTGATGCTTTTGAACTGTGGTGTTGGAGAAGACTCTTGAGAGTCCCTTGGACTGCAAGGAGATCCAACCAGTCCCTCCTAAAGGAGATCAGACCTGAATATTCATCGGAAGGGCTGATGCTAAAGCTGAAACTTTAATACTTTGGCCACTTGATGCAAAGAACTGACTCCTTAGAAAAGACTCTGATGCTGGGAAAGATTAAAGGTGTGAGCAGAAGGGGATGACAGAGGATCAGATGGTTGGATGGCCTCATTGACTCAATGGACATGAGTTTGAGTAAACTCTGGGAGTTGGTAATGGACAGGGATGCCTGGCATGCTGCAGTCCATGGGGTTGCAAACAGTCGGACACGACTGAACGACTGAACTGAACTGAACAGCTTTAGCTTGGGAAAATTTTTTTCTCTCTACATTTTTGAAAGACAGGTTTGCCCAGGAACACCATATTTGTTTGGCAGATTTTTTTTTTTTTTAAGTACTTTAAATACATTATTTTCACTGCCTTTTGGCCTGCCAGGTTTCTACTGAAAAGTCTGGTGATAGTCTTATGAAGTTTCCTTTGTATGTGACAATTAACTTTTTCTTGCTAATTTAAAAATTCTTAGTTTTTGATTTTTGAAAATGTGATTAATTCTTTGAAGATTCTTTAAATTAATTATATATGTGGTCCTTTGATCTTTCTAGCAGTAGTGTCTGTTTTCTTCCTTTGGTTTGAGGAATTTTCAGCCATTAAAAGAAAAAATAAACTTTCTGGTATTTTCTCTTTCTCTTATCCTTCTTAGACTACCTTATATGTTTGTTGTTGTTCAGTCACTCAATCATGTACAACTCTTTGTGACCCCATGGACTGCAGCACACCAGGCTTCCCTGTCCATCACCAACTCCTGGAGTTTACTCAAACTCATGTCCATTGAGTTAGTGATGCCATCCAACCATCTCATCCTCTGCCATCTTCTTCTCCTCCTGCCTTCAATTTTTCCCAGCATCAGGCTATTTACCAATGAGTCAGCTCTTTTCATCAGGTGGCCAAAGTATTGGAGCTTCAGCTTTAGTTAGCATCAGTCCTTCTAGTGAATATTCAGGGTTGATTTTCTTTAGGATGTGTATATTATTCTTTATAACAACTTTTCGTAAATTCCTTAACTTTCTTTTTGCTTTTCCTTTTTTAATTTTCTTTTTGTTCCTCTGAACAATTTCAGGTGAGCTGTTTCTAAGTTTGCTGATTTGTTCTTCTTAATCTAGTCTGCTGTTCAACTCCTCTATTGATTTGTTTTTTAATTAATATGTTCTTCAACTCCAAAATTTCTGTTTTTTCCCTAAATTTTCTCTATCTTGTTAACATTCTCACTTTATTTATGCACTGTTTTTTAAACTCATTAAGCATTTTTAATATTAATTATTTTGGATTCCCTATTGAGTAATGCATATACAGTTGACTCTTGAAAAATGCAGGGCTTTAGGACACAGACCCTTCATGCAGTCAAAAATCCATGTATAACTTATTGTCAGCCCTCTTGTTTATGCAGTTCCTCTGTATCCAAAGTTCCTCCAGACCCTTGATTCTGCATTCATGAATTAAACCAACTGATGAATGTGTGTGGCTTAAAACTCAACATTCAAAAGACTACAATCATGGCATCTGGTCTCATCACTTCATGGCATTTAGATGGGGAAACAATGGAAAGAGTAACTGACTTCATTTTCTTGGGCTCCAAAATTACTGCAGATGATGACTGCAGCCATGAAATTAAAAGATGCTTGCTCTTTGGAAGTAAAGCTCTGACCAACCTAGACAGCATATTAAAAAGCACAGGCATTACTTTGCTGACAAAGGTCCGTCTAGTCAAAGCTATGATTTTTCCAGTAGTCGTGTATGGATGTGAGAGTTCGACTATAAAAAAAGCTGAGTGCTGAAGAATTGATGCTTTTGAACTGTGGTGTTGGAGAAGACTCTTGAGAGTCCCTTGGACTGCAAGGAGATCAAACCAGTCAATCCTAAAGGAAATGAGTCCTGAATACTCATTGGAAAGACTGATGCTGAAGCTGAAACTCCAAAACTTTGGCCACCTGATGTGAAGAACGGACTCATTGGTAAAGACCCTGATGCTGGGAAAGATTGAGGGCAGGAGGAGAAGGGGACAACAGAGGATGAGATGGTTCGATGGCATCACTGACTCGATGGACATGAGTTTGAGCAAGCTTCGGGTGTTGGTGATGGACAGGGAAGCCTGGAGTGCTGCAGTCCATGGGGTCACAAGGAGTTGGACGTGACTGAGTGACTGAACTGAACTGATGAATGTGTAATACTGTAACATTTGCCATTGAAAAATTCATGTGTAAGTGGACCCAGGCATTTCAAATCTATGTTGTTCAAGGGTCAACTCTGTTTGTTTCATTAGGGTCACACTCTAGAGTTTTGTCTTGTTCTTTTATTTGGTTCGTATTTCAGTTTCTCAATCTTTTTATTGGTATCCATACATTAGAAAAAATTGCAGCCTCTTCCAGTCTTCATAGGTGGATGATGGTCACCTTCTGTATAAGACTGACAGTTAAGCCACAGCTTCTCTGAGTGTCTCCAACCTTCATTCAAGTCCAAACTGCTGTGTTTTTCTGAACTGGCCCTCGGATATTTAGGGTATGTTGGGTCCTACACCTCTTTGTAACAGCTACTTGCTCAAGAAGCACCTGGAAAAGTTGAAAGTTTGGGTGAATAGTCTTTCTCTCTGAAGGAAAAAGCTAGATGCTGGGTTTTTTCACCCATTTGATCTCTACTGGACCTGGAGGAGGGATTGTGGCAACTGCCTCTTTGCTAATTTAAACCACCATTTTTCTTCTCATTGGCCCTCAGGCTTCTAGAATATGCTAAGTTCCATCAATGCTTTGAGATAAATCCAGTTAGTCGCTCAGGTAGCCCTCAGATAAGTTGCAAATTGGTGTGTAAGTTGTCCAACTTTTTACTTCCCCAGAGAGGAGCTAGAAGCTAGATGCTTCCTCCCAATTGTATGGTGTTATATGCCAGGGGGTTGTGATGAGTGGGTGTTTCAAATTTACCAAGCAATTTTGAATTGGCTAGTTTTGTACTTGCTTGGGGTCCAAAAACTTCTCAAATTGTTTCTCAGTTTCTTACAGAGGGAACTGATCTGTGTATTGTTGTAAATCAGTGAGTCCTTGGTAAAAAAGAAAGTACTGGTCTTGACTCTTCTACCATTTTGCTGACATCACCCAATTCAGTTGTTTTCTTTGTAGTCAATGTTTTTGTGTCCTAAGAAATCTTTGTGTACCCTCAAGTTGTGAAGAAATTCTCCTGTATATTTTTATAAACGCATTTTGGTTTTAGGTTTTATAATCAGGTTTATGATGCATTTCACACAAAAAAATTGGAATGTCATATGAAGTGGGTGTAAATGCTCATCTTTTCTTCTTATAGATATAGCAGATGTACCAGCTTCATTTGTTGAAAATGTTCCTTCTCTTAATTAATTGTAGAGTGCTTTGCAAATAAAATGGCAATTTATATGTCAGATAAGTTTTTGGATTTCAGATTATTTCATTTGTTTATCCTAACTCACAATGACTTAATTATAATTTTGGGTAAGTCATTAAATCAGTTGCTGTCACTTCAGTTGTATCCAACTGTTTGCAACCCCATGGACTGTAGCCCACCAGGCTTCTCTGTTCACAAGATTCTCCAAGCAAGAATACTGGAGTGGGTTGCCATTTCCTACTCCAGGGGATCTTCCTGACCCAAGGATTTAACCTGCGTCTGTTGTGTCTTCTGCATCGACAGGTGGATTCTTTGCCACTGGCATGGCTTCTATTACTGTATAACAGATTACTACACGGAGATTTGAAAGTACAGCCATGGATTATTTTGCAGTTCTGTATATCAGAACTACAGATACTACATGGCTAAGTTCTTTATTCAAGTTCCCACAGGCTGGAATCAAGGTGTCAGATATCTGAACTCTCATCTAAACCTTGCAGTGCTGTTCCAAGATAATTTAGTTTATTGGCAAAATTCAGTTGCTTGAGGTTGTACAACTGAGGGTGTGTTTTCTAGCTGGATGGTTAGGTGCCAATCTCAGTTCCCAAAGGCCACCCACTTTCCTTGCCTTAGGACTCCTCCATCCTGAAGACAAGCAATGGAAGTTTCCTTTGAGTTGAATTCCTCTTATGCTTCAAATGACTTCCCTGGTGGCTCAGATAGTAAAATGTCTGCCTATAATGCAGGAGACCTGGGTTCAATCCTTGGGTTGGGAAGATCCTCTGGAGAAGGAAATGGCAATCCACTCCAGTACTCTTGGAAAGGAAAATCCCATAGACAGAGGAGTATGGTAGGCTACAGTCCATGAGGTCTCAAAGAGTTGAACAAGACTGAGTGACTTCACTTTTTTCACTTTATGCTTCAAATATTTAGTTTCCTCTGTCTAGACTTAAATATATAGGACTCATATGTTTAGATCAGTATTACCCAGATCATCTCCGTTTCTTAAAATCAACTTATATAGCATATGCCAATCACTAGTGTAAAATCCATCATATTCACAGTCACAGATTGTGTACCTCAGGGTATCTTGAGGGCCTTGTTAGAATTCTGCCTAACTCAGTCAGCTATTGAAAGTCCTTTCTGCAGCAGCATACTCTTTGTTTTAAAGATTATTTTTGCTATTCTAGGACCTTTGCATTTTAATGAATATTTTTAGAAAAAGCTTGCCAATTTCCATTAAGGAAAAAAAGAAACTAAGTTGATGTTGCTGTGGAGAATTAATATCTTAATAATATTTAGCCTTCCTATAGAACTTGGCATTCCAATCCTTTAGCAACATTTTATGATTTTGCATTTTTGTTTGTTTATTTTAGTTTTTGGTGTTTAAGTTTTAAATGCCTTTTTAAAATTTTATTCTAAAATGTTTGCTTTTGAAGCTACTATAAAATTTTATTTTTCAATTGGTGCTATTTATAACTAATAGATTATGTTAACATTTTTGGAGAGTTTGCTAGTTTTGTTATATTTTTTTTGAGGTGTTATTTGATTCCTTGTTAGTTTGTATATAAACTGTTACACTGTGTTAATAGAAGAAACTGCAGTTTTTCTTTGAAATTTTAATGTCCTGTTTATTTATTTTATGCTTTATTGCACTGGCTGGGACATCCAGTTATATTGAATAGTTGTGATGAAAGTAAATATTCCTGCCTTATTCTAGATTTTAGGGGGGAAATATTAAATCTTTGCCAGTAAGTATAATGTTAAGTATAGGTTGTTTATACTTGTTCTATATTAGATTCAGGAAATTCCTTTTCACTTCTTGTTTGAGAAATATTAAAAAAAAAATTTTCATGTTAAATCATGTCAACTTTTGATGTATCAAGATTATCAGGTATAGTTTCCTCCGTTATTTTTTAAAACTTTTTATTTTGTATTGGGGTATAGCTGATTAACAATATTGTGATAGTCTCAGGTAACAGTGAAAGGATTAATATTGATATATTGGTTAATGTTACATTATTATAGTTCTAACCTCCTCATTTATTGGAATTATCATATTGTCTTTTCAGTGTGAAAATATTTTCCGTAGACTGCTACCTTCTGCTTGTCTTTTTTGAGAAGTCATTGTCATCTGTATTATTTTTGCATATATTTAATCTGCGACTGTAGTCTTGTTACTTTAGAGATCATTGTTTTGCGTTTGAATTTCAGCAGTTAGACTATAATTTCTCTAGATACGGTATTCTTATTATTCATCCTGTTTGGGTTTTGTTGAATTTTTAGATATATTAGTTGATGCTTTTCCAGATTTGACATAATTTTGGTCATTTTTTTTCCTTCCAGTTTCTCTTACTAGAACTCTATTTGTACAGATGTTATAATTAAATGCTGTCTAATAGGTCCCTCAAATTCTATTCATTTTTCTTTATTTTAAATTTCTGTTCCTTAGACTAGATGACTGCTACTGATATATTTTCAAATTCACTAACTGCTGTTAATTCTAATCTTCTGTTGATCAAATAGAGTAATTTCAAAATTTTTTAGGTATTGTACTTTTTAATTCTGGAATTTTTTGAGATAAGTTATATACGTACAACATAAGGATTAAATATTTGTAAATTTCATAGAATTATTACATAGACAATTATTACATAGAGAATAAGTCTAGATAAGATCCATCATCATACATAGTTACATTGTTTTTCTTGTGATGAGGACTTTTAAGACTTACTCTCTTAGAAACTTTGAAATACATGACACAGTAATCAAAGAATTTCTGTTTTGCCTATCCTTTATGATTTCCATTTTTTGGGTGTGATTCCCAGTCAGTCATTATATATAAAATTCCTCTGAGTTGATGAACATATTTATTGTAGTTGTTTGAAAATCTTTGTTATTTGCAATATGTAGGGCCTTTAAGGAAGATTTTCTATGGATTACTTAATTTTTTAATATAAATTTATTTATTTTAATTGGAGGTTAATTACTTTACAATATTGTATTGGTTTTGCCATAGATCAACATGAATCCGCCATAGGTATACACATGTTCCCCATCCTGAACCCCTCTCCCTCCTCCCTCCCTGTACCATTCCTCTGAGTCATCCCAGTGCACCAGCCCCAAGCATCCAGTATCATGCATCAAACCTGGACTGGCAATTCATCTCATATATGATATTATACATGTTTCACTGCCATTCTCCCAAATCATCCCACCCTCTTCCTCTCCCATAGAGTCCAAAAGACTGTTCTATATATCCGTGTCTCTTTTGCTGTCTTGCATACAAAGTTATTGTTACCATCTTTCTAAATTCCATATATATGTGTTCATATACAGTATTGGTGTTTTTCTTTCTGGCTTACTTCACTCTGTATAATAGGCTCCAGTTTCATCCACCTCATTAGAACTGATTCAAATGTATTCTTTTTATGGATTACTTTAAAAAGAATATGGCATTATTTTCCTTTTTGCATATCTGACTAGTTTTAATTGTATTCTAGACACCAGGAATAAATTCTTGTAGAGCCTTTACATTCTGTTATGTTTTTCTGTAGAAGCAGTGGTCTACCAATTTAGTTTGGCTGTACTCAAACTTTGTAATCATTCTGCTCTGAATATCAGTTCAGTCACTCAGTTGTGTCTATTTGTGACCCCATGGACTGCAGCATATCAGACTTCCCTGTTCATCACCAACTTCTGGACCTTGCACAATCTCATGCTCATTGAGTTGGTGATGCCATCCAACCTTCTCTTCCTCTGTTCCCTTCTTCTCCTGCCTTCAGTCTTTCCCAGCATCAGGGTGTTTTCCAATGAGTCCATTCTTCACATCAGGTGGTCAAAGTATTGGAGTTTCAGCTTCAACATCAGCATTTCCAATGAACACCCAAGACTGATTTCCTTTGGGATGGACTGGTTGGATCTCCTTGCAGTCCAAGGAACTCTCAAGAGTTTTTCCAACACCACAGTTCATAAGTATCAATATCTCAGTGCTCAGCTTTTATTATAGTCCAACTCCCACATCTGTACATGACCACTGACCACATGACCATAACTGTGACTAGATGGACCATTGTTGACAAAGTAATGTCTGTGCTTTTTAACATGCTCTCTAGGTTGGTCATAGCTTTTCTTCCAAGGAGCATATATCTTTTAATTTCATAGCTGCAGTCACTATCTACAGTGGTTTTGGAGCCCAAGAAAATAGTCTGTCCCTGTTTCCCTTGTTTCTTCATTTATTTGCCATGAGGGCATGGGACCAGAGGCCATGATCTTCATTTTTTGAATGTTGAGTTTTAAGCTAGCTTTTTCACTGTTTTCTTTCACTTTCATCAAGAGATTCTTCAGTTCCTCTTCACTTTCTGACATAAAGGTGGTGTCATCTGCATATTTGAGGTTATTGATGTTTCTCCAGGAAGTTTTTATTCCAGCTTGTGCTTCATCCAGCCAGACATTTCTCATGATGTACTCTGCATATAAGTTAAAAAAGCAGGGTGATAATATACAGCCTTGTTGTACTCCTTCCCTAATTTGAAACCAGTCCATTGTTCTGTGTCCGGTTCTAACTGTTGCTTCTTGACCTGTATACAGATTTGTCAGGAGGCAGGAGAGGTGGTCTCATATTCCCATCTCTTCAGTTTTCCACAGTTTGTTGTAATCCACACAGTCAAAGGCTATGGCATACTCAATAAAGCAGAAGTGGATGTTTTTCTGGACCTCTCTTACTTTATCTGTGATCCAACTGATGTTGGCAATTAGGTTTCTGGTTCCCCTGCCTTTCTAAATCCAGCTTGAACATTTGGAAGCTCTTGGTTCACGTACCGTTGAAGTCTTACTTGGAGATTTTGAGCATTACTTTGCTAGCTTGTGAGAAGAGCACAATTGTGTGGTAGTTTGAACATTCTTTCGCATTGCCTTCCTTTGAGATTGGAATTAAAACTGACCTTTTCCAGCCCAGTGGCTACTGCTGAGTTTTCCAAATTTGCTGGCATATTGAGTGCAGCACATTAACAGGATCATTTTTTTAGAATTTGAAATAGCTCAGCTGGAATTCCATCTCCTCCACTAGGTTTGTTCCTAGTAATGCTTCCTAAAGGCCCACTTGACTTTACACTCCAGGATGTCTGGCTCTAGGTGAGTGATCACACCATTGTGATTTTCTGGGTCATGAAAATCTGTTTTGTATAATTCTTCTGTGTATTCTTGCCACCTCTTCTAAATATCTTCTGCTTCTGTTAGGTCCATACCATTTCTGTCCTTTATTGTAGCCATCTTTGCATGAAACAGTCTCTTAGTATCTCTATAATTTTCTTGAAGAGATTTCTAGTATTTCCCATTCATTGTTTTCCTCTATTTTTTTTTTTTGCATTGATCACTTAGGAAGGCTTTTTTTAATCTATCCTTGCTATTCTTCAGAACTCTGCATTCAGATGGATGTACCTTTCCTTTTCTCCTTTGCCTTTCATTTCTCTTCTTTTCTCAGCTATTTATTTATACTTCTTCCTCAGACAACCATTTTACCTTTTTGCATTTCTTTTTCTTGGGGATGGTTTTGATCACCGTCTCCTTTACAGTGTCAGTAATCTCCATCCATAGTTCTTCATGCACTCTATCAGATCTAATCCCTTGAATCTATTTAATTCTAATCCTTTTTTTTTTTCTATTTAATTCATTTTCTCTTTCCTATATAATCTAATCCCTTGAATCCATTGGATCTAATCCCTTGAATCTTTGCCCTGTTTCATTTTGTACTTCAAGGTCAAACTTGCCTGTTACTCCAGGTATCTCTTGACTTCTTATTTTTGCATTCCAGTCCCCTATAATGAAAGAGACATCTTTTTTTGGTGTTAGTTCTAGAAGGTCTTGTAGGTCATAATAGAACCATTCAATTTCAGCTTTTTCTGAATTACTGTTTGGAGCATAGACTTGGATTACTGTGATATTAAATGGTTTGCCTTGGAAATGAAGAAAGATCATTGTGTCATTTTTGAGACTGCACCCAAGAACTGCATTTCAGACTTGTGTTGACCAGAAGGGCTACTCCATTTCTTCTAAGGAATTCTTACCCACAGTAGTAGATATAATATTTATCTGAATTAAATTCACCCACTCTGGTCCATTTGAGTTCACTGATTTCTAAAATGTCGACGTTCACTCTGATTTTTTGCCACATCCCTGAAATCTTTGTTATAAATTGTTTAGTGATCTGTCAAAGATTTATGTAGATTTTATATGCAGATATTGGGGCTTACCCTTTCTGCTTTTCCCTTACCTCATGAATATACTGCTAACTTTCCAGCTGCTCTGCAGTCTCAATCTTTCCCATGTGACTCTTTAACTCATTAAGGTTGCAGCATTCTGCTTCTGGAGCCAAGTGAAGATTAAGTTTGACCCCAGGCAAAAGACTGAAAATGCTCACATTTTACAAGTCACTGATTATCTTTCAGTAGTAGAATCCTCTTCAGGTTCTAAATATTTTTAGTCAGTCTCCAGTACCATCTAATAAATATTTCTTATTTTGTTCAGAATTTGTAAATCATTAGAAGAGGTTAGTTCAACTAACCTATTTAAATAAAACTTGAGCAAGAAGCTAAATTAAGTACTTTTTAAAGTTACTTCACAAAATGACCTCAAAAAGCAAGTATTTTATTGCCATTTTTGCTCATAAAAGTAAGACTTTAGGAATATTATGGTAGGTTGTTTTAATGTTACTATTCTGGGGAGTTCAAAGAGTACAGTGTTATACTGGAATAAGTTGCACTCAGGTTGTGAGGCTGGAATTAATGGTTGACTTCTTTAGAATATGGCTCTCACGTAACTCGAGTGCAGCTATATGCAGTCCTTTAGTGCCTCTGCTCTTCAAATAAGTGACGTAGCTTGCAAAAATGGGCTTTAATTTCATTCAGACAGAAGGTAGATTTTTCTGGAGGGGGGAAGTTAAAAAATTCACAGAATCTTTTGTTATGAGAGAGTGTGATATGTATGTACTCCTTGTATCTGGGATAAGTACTTAGAGGATCTGAAGGAAAGTTGAAAATTCTAAGAACCTGTGGCTTCGCCTAGAGAGAATTCAGGGAAACCATCATTCAGCCAATGTTTGAGTATTGCGTTTATGGTAGCCAGAATATGGTGGGGTCCGAAAATGAAAAGATTAGATAAATTTCCAAAATATATACTGATTAGTGAGGAAGAACAGACATAGAAATAGCATTTATCATGTTATATAGAGATCATCTATGATGAGGTATGGCCTTCCCTAATAGCTCAGCTGGTAGAGAATCAGCCTGCAATGCAGGAGACCCCAATTCAGTTCCTGGGTCAGGAAGTTCCCTTGGAGAAAGGATAGAGTACCCATTCCAGTATTCTTGGGCTTCCCTGGTGACTTAGAAGGTAAAGAATCCACCTGTAAATCGGAAGACATGGGTTCAATCCCTGGGCAGGGAAGATCCCCTGGAGAAGGGATAGGCTACCCACTCCAGTATTCTATCCTGGAGAATTCCTTGGACTGTATAGTCCATGGGGTTGCAAAGAGTTGAACACGACTGAGTGACTTTTATTTTTCATGATGAAGTATTACCTGGATGCTATTTGAGAACCAAAGATGGGCATCTAACCTAGAGTGCTCTGGAGGATAGGAAGACTTTCTGGAGAGGAGATGATAAAGCAGGAAGGAAATAGAGATGGGAGATAAGAGAGTAGAGACCTTGAAGGTCCTTTCATGCCATGCTAAGGAATGTGAACTTTTCTTAAGGACACTAGGGGTTTTTGAAAGTGACTTGATCAGATTTGACTTTTATAAAGATCACTCTGCTTGCTGAGTTAGGGCATAGATTAGGGGGTTAAAGGATTCAGTTCAGTTCAGTTCAGTCGCTCAGTCGTGTCCAACTCTTTGCAACCCTATGAATTGCAGCACGCCAGGCCTTCCTGTCCATCACCAACTCCCGGAGTTTCAGAAAAAGAAATGGATTTATCAGTGTTTCCAGGAACTTTCATTTCAAGCGAGAAATAATGGGGCCTGGTCTAAATAAATTATGATGAGAATGTACAGGAGATGGATTTTTGAGATGTTGCATATAATGTATAAGCATGTGGAAAATTAGGGAGAAGAGATACAAAGTATTTAAACAAGGCCATAGTGTAACTGAAATTAACCACATTGCCCAACCTAAGCTTTAAATTATCTTTTCACATGAAAAATATACTGTCTTCAGTTTCCTTCATTCGTTGCTGATGTACTCTGATAATACTTAATAACTTATTTTTGACTTAGTGTCTAAATAAGAATTATTTATATCTGAGAATTATATATATATACATATGCATATATGTATGCATATACTTTTGTTCATGTATATGCATACACATAAATAATATGCATGCTATTGTGATAGTGTGGTACACTGTGGATGGGAATTACAAACTAGGACTTGGCTCCAATATAAAGAACAATTATAAGAGCAAATAATTTTGAGAAATATAAAGAAAATGTAAAAAAAAATGGATAATTGGAAACCAAACAAGTATACCTAAGGAATAGTTTAGCAAATACTATTTTGCTGTTCCTTGTGGAGTAGTTTCAATGGAATTAATAAGGAAGTAGAAGTTTTAAGAAGTAGATTCTAGTCCCAGCTCTCCTAAAGCCCATCTGCGTAATCTTAGGCAGGGGACATTAATTATAGAACATAATTGTAATATCCCTAAAATAATGATGTTAGACTAGATGTTTAAGACTAACTTCTGCTTTAAAAGTTTCTCTAAGGGTTTCCTGAATAAAAGGATTCATTGTTTCCACCAGCACCCTACATACCAGAAGAAGGGCAGATACTTCTGACAATAATGTGTACAAAAATCAACGTGACATTTCCTTATGTCAAAAATATATACTTCCATACAGAAAGAACATAGTTTATATGAAGGACAAGAATTTTCATAGCTAACCTGAGCTATAGAACAACCTCTTATGTCCATTCTTTACCATTCACTTAGATCTGCTTTATTGGGTAATTTGAAGCATGTAACTGTAAATACAAAAATTTTTGCATTCTTGACTTTAAACAACAGAAATAAACACGTGAAGCCTATGTAAATTAGAAACATGTGTCATGTTACAACATGACTCAGATCAGATATGTGCTCAGTAAATGGTCTAAATAATAATCCTATATATGACCTCTTGTATAATTTTATGAGGGGAAAATCAATAATATATAATCAAATACAGTGTACTATATTCAGGTAATTTTGCTAGTTTTCAGAATTTTGAAAGCTTAGTCCTACTCCCATGTACATAGTCATAGGATTAAGCCAAATGTAAACGTGTGCTATAATTCACCATACTGAGATTATTCCACATAGTTCATGATAAAACAGGAAGACAATAATTACAGTTAGAAAAACTAAAAACTAAACTATTTTAGAAAAACTAAAATAAAAAAAATTGGATGGCAGTCACATTTCAATTAAGAAAGTAGGAATTTGTGTCCTCGTTCAATCTCTCGTTTAGTTAACCTTAGAGAAATCATTTTATCTTTCTGGGCTTTATTCCCATCTATAAAATGAGGGTAACATATCTGTCTCTAAAGTTTCTTGTACAGATTTAATTATATAATTTACAGAAAAATATTGCATTGCACAAGACATTCATTGCAATGAACAGAAAATGGTTCAAATTGGCTTAAAATCTAAATAAAATTTATAATTACAAATATTTGGAAAGAACAGGAGTTTAAAATCATTCTGATGGAGTTGAGTTCAAGCTATATAACCAGGAATCTATCTTTAATCTCTACTACTTTCTTTTTTTTTTTTTTTTCTGGTTTGGCTTCATTCTCTGCCAAACTCCTCCCATAAAGTGGCAGAGGAAGGTATCCATTATCGGCTCTGGACATAAAGCATTTTTATAGCTAAAAAGACTAATGAAAACAATATACTGTTTTCTCCAGTAATATCAACAAGTACTTGGAGCTCACTTGCTTGTCTGAACTAGTTGTTGTTCAGTCACTCAGTGGTGTTCGACTCTTTACAACCCCAAGGATTGCAGCGCTCCAGGCTCCACTGTCCTAATCACCCAGAGCTTGCTCAGACTTATGTCCATCAGGTCAGTGATGTCATTCAACCATATCATCCTCTGTGCCCTGCTTCTCCTCCTGCCATAAATCTTTCCCAAATTGGAGTCTTTCAATGAGTCAGCTCTTCACATCAAGTGGCCAAAGTATGGAGTTTCAGCTTCAGCATCAGTCCTTCCAGTGAATATTCAGGATTAATTTCCTTTCGGATTGACTGGTTTGATTTCCTTGTTGTCCAAGGGACTCTCAGGCATCTTCTCTAGCACCACCATTTGAAAGCATCAATTCTTCGGTGCTCAACCTTCTTTATGGTTCAACTTTCACACCATATGGGTTTTTCCCTTACTGGAAAAACCATAGCTTTGGCTATATGGACCTTGTTGGCAAAGTGTTGTCTTTGCTTTTTAATATCCTGTCTAGGTTTATCATAGCCTTTCTTCCAAAGAGTGTCTTTTAATTTCATGTCAGGAGTCACCATCTGCAGTGATTTTGGAACCCAAGAAAATCGTCTCTCCCTGTTTCCATTTGTTTCCCCATCTGTTTACCATTAAGTTATGGGACCTGATGCCATGATCTTAGTTTTTTTAATGTTTAGTTTTAAGCCAGGTGTTTCACTCTCCTTTTTCACCTTCATTAAGAGGCTCTTTAGTTCCTGTTTGCTTTCTGCCATAAGGGTGATGTCATCTGCATGTCTGAGTTTACTAATATTTCTTCTGGCAATCTTGATTCCATCTTGTGCTTTATCGAGCCTGACATTTTGCATGATGTACTCTGCATATAAGTTAAATAAGCAGGGTGACAATATATAGCCTTGATGTACTCTTTTCCGAATTTTGAACCAGTTTGTTTTTCTATGTCTTTTTCTAATTATTGCTTCTCGACTTGCATACAGGTTTCTCAGGAGGCAGGAGAGGTGGTCTGGTATTCCCATTTCTTGAAGAATTTTCTGCAGTTTGTTGTGATCCACATAGTCAAAGGCTTTAGTATAGTCAATGAATAAGAAGTAGATGTTTTTCTGGAGTTCTCCTGATTTTTCTATAATCCACTGGATGTTGACAATTTGATCTCTGGTTCCTCTGTCTTTTCTAACTCCAACTTGAACATCTGGAAGTTCTCGGTTCATGTACTGTTGAAGCCTAGCTTGGAGAATTTTGAGCATTACTTTGCTAACATTGCCACTCAGTTACTGACATAAATTCTTCTTTCAGCACTCGACCTCCATGTCCTTGAGTTCAAATTTCGAAGGGGAAAAATCCTGGTTTGCCTTGATTTGTGCCAGGTGTCTCCCTTCTCTAATCAGCAATATATATGGCAACCTGCGAGCGTTACCTTGCTATCATGTAAAATAAGCACAATTGTATGGTAGTTTGAATATTCTTTGGCATTGCCTTTCATGATTGGAATGAAAACTGACTTTTTCAGTCCTGTGGCCCCTGCTGAGTTTTCCAAATTTGCTGGCACATTTAGTGCAGTACTTCTACAGCATCATCTTTTAGGATCTGAGCTAGGGCTGCATACCGTTTACTGGCTCATATGATTGATGGGACAGATAAACTCATGTGCTGAGAATAGGTGGGAGAGGTCTGTTGGTAATACTACACTTTGAAGACTTACCTCCTACTACAGAAGGTGTATTAATCTTCAGTTTCTATGCTATAAAACTCATCACTAAATTTGACTGAGGTTATACTCATCATGGGCTGCTCCTAGTCAGTGATTAAGTGTAGTGGGGTTACCATGAGAAGCTCATTCCCAAGAGGGACATGCCTACTGCATTGGCTTAGGATGGTTCAAGGTCTCCTCCCAGCTTTGGTGAATCTACCAGTACATAACTGACTGTGACATTTTCTCCCTCTTTTCTTCACTCTGTGTTCAGATACACATAACAATCTGGTCACTGGCCCTGTTATTCTTTGTTCTATCCCTATTTGCTTTCACATAGACATTTTCCCTAGTAAAAATCCTAGGACATTTATGTATGTTTTGGCATCTGCTTATCAGAATACTCAGACTTATATGGCTAGTTGCAGAATGGAAAAGAGTAGGCAAAGAGTAAGTGAGTAAGTGAAGTCGCTCAGTTGTGTCCGACTCTTTGCGAACCCGTGGATTGTAGCCCACCAGGCTCCTCCGCCCATGGGATTCTCCAGGCAAGAATACTGGATTGGGTTGCCATTTCCTTCTCGAGGGGATCTTCCCAACCCAGGAACTGAACCCAGGTCTCCTGCATTCCAGGCAGACGCTTTACCGTCTGAACCACCAGGGATCCCTTTCTCATTAAGGGAGTATCTATTCTGGGAAGGCAAAACCAATTGATGCTATTACCTACAAGGGTATTCTAATCTATAAGCTGGTCAATGACTGGAATTTGTGAATCTTATCCTCTATTTCTATAAGAGTCACCCAGTTTAAAGTTATGATCAGCATATGGAATTCAGTATTCAAAATATTAATTTTTATAAGCATGTATATTTGCTGAATTACTGTCCAATAGAGTGATTTTAGTTAGTACTAAGAATATCTTTGGTCTGCCCTTGAATAATAAGTATCATCTATTTCTCACTGAGTCTAACATTATTATAAACATCTTCAGTGATCACTTTATATACTGGTTCTCAAACCAGAGAAAGCCAGAGAGTTTGCCAGAGTGAAGACCATATGTAGAGCTGCTGAGTAAAGTTTCTCAGAGAAAGCCTGGCCATGCATATTTTAAAAAATTTTCCCCATGCGATCCAGTACATAAATCGGGTAAAGGTCTCCTGACCAAATGAACATCTTCATGTTCTAGGTGAAGAAACTAAGAACTCATTTTAAAGCATTTTAAAGTGACTTGCCCTAGAGTATGTATGTATGAGGTGGTTATTTTAGAAGTGAAAATTGGTTATCTGCCAAATTCCCGTTTGCTTCTTTTTTTTCCCTGCTAAATTGTTAACAGAGCTCTTAAATCATGCTTCATCTTGTGTTCCTCCTATTACTTGTCCTCTTCCCTTCTGAATCACTGCTCTGCTTTCTATTTTGCACATACGATAAATTTCTGTGCCCTTAGGACTTTTGAAGCTGCTGTTTCTTACTATGTGGAACCTACTTTATCCTCTTCTTATTGCAAAATAAATAAACTTTAAGTCACTGACTATTCCAGACTCCAGCTAATTTTCTAATGATAGAAGCTTTTATCTAATTATACAACTTTTTAATGAGGAAAAACAATGGCAAGTGAACACTTGTTTTACTTTCTAGCTTTTCTTTCCTTTCTCCTTCCCAATAAAATTAGAACTAGATCAGTTACTTATTTGAGGATACTTTTCAAAGCCTTAAAATAAGGGGAAACCACATATCTTTAACTGTTGTGTGTATATGTATAGCATATATAAGCTTTGTTGTACATTCATTGTCTTGTCTTTTTTTTTTGTATTTTTTTCCCTTCTTCTCAAAGACAGAGATGGAATGACTGCCCTAGACCAGTAATACTCAGAATATGATCTCTAGGCAGCATCAGCAGTTCTTGATGAATTGTTAGAAATTCAGTACTTTTTATTCTATCTTTTGCTTATGAAATCAGAATTTCTGAAATAGGGGACCAGGAATCTATGTTTATGTAGCTCTCAGATGATTCTTATGCACATCAAAGCTTATCAGCCTGGTTTGAATTTTGTTAAAGAAAAACAGGGCTAGATATTTGTTAAAGGCAGTAAGACATTTTATTTAGTATTACTGCATTAGGAAACGGACTTCACTGTCACCTTAGCTTGACTCAAATGACTGGGTATTTTAAAGGAGTAAGAAGGAGAATGAGGGAAGCAGAATAGTTATAAAATTTGAGGAATTGGGTTGGTCAATGTGATTAAGCCATGTGAGTTTGTTAATTGATATTTATTTGAAGAAGCATATCTGTAGGACAGGAGATAGTTTTACAAATTGGAACAACATGCCCAACACAGTTAGGCCCTTACCCTTTCACAGATCTAAGAAGTAAGAGAGAAAAAGCCTCTCACTGGAGGTTTGCATTTCAAAGAGATGGCTCTCAGGTACTTACGGAAACAGTTTTGGGTGGTAGAAGATTTACATCGCTGAGGGACTGAGAGAACTTTTATAGTTGTAAACTTTCTAGAGGATCTTCTCCAAGAAAAGAAGCTCAGAAATCTGTTGTCAGGTTTTGACTGAAACAAACAATAAATGTCGTTGGCAGTTTTTAACTGTCCTAGGCAAGGTTTGTCCTAGGAACATAGTCTTGAGCTGACAGGAACCATATTAGTGTTCCTTGAAGTCTCCCAGAGTGGTGGATGGACAGAATCATTTGCTCTGCGAGTTGAATTTCTTATAGACCAAGGTTGAGGCCAGTTGGGAAGGCTTAGGGGAGCCTGACTAGAGTCTGATCAAGTAGAGATTTTTTGCCATTTGTGTTCCTAGGGTGGAGGTTTCATAACTAAAGTTGTTTGAAGTTGGCAACCTTCTACAAAAGTTATATAACAACTTAAAAATTGCTACCTTAAGGAGTATAAACTTGGTATGTTCTCACCTCTCATTTTGAAACTCTCTTCTTTTCCTTCCTCTGCAAAATGTTTATTCTTCTGACTTTCAAAGGATCCCACCTGACTGTATATTTTAAGGCATTTTTAATACTTACCTCTTTTGCTCACTAATCTAATCATTTGATCTTTTCTTAAATATTGGATTTTGATGTATGATCAAAAGAGTTTCATAGTATTAGCTGTCATTGAGGCTTATTCTTCCTAAGGTGTAGAGTGAGAAATTGAGGAAAATAATATTTAAAATGAAAAGTTTGTTTAAAAAAAAACTCTAATGACATTTGTAAAGTGACTTGAGAGAATGGAATTACTGGTTGAGTAGTTTGGTACATGTTGCTTAACATCACTGAAATCTTTAACCATTTAAAACAATTTATTAAGCTTTCAGCTCATATATTCAAATCTCATTCCTTCTTGAATCTGCTAGAACTATCAAGTAAATACTTACACATGGAAAAATTCTAAAAAACACTCTTTAAAAAACAAGAGCATAATCAATCAGTTGACCAGTTATTTTGAGACATTTATGTAGGATTTAGAGAGATGAAATTATAACTAGAGAATTAACTATAATCTTATTCATGATATGCAAAGGATGGAAGTCAACTGTTTAGTAACATCTTAGAATTTCATAACCACACAATGGCGAATTTACAAGTGAGACTGAGTAGCCTGGAATTTAAAAAGAGAGACCTATTCTGGAAAATTCTTTCTCCTTCTTTCAAAATGTAATGAACCAGACTTTGCAAATACATAAAGCTTCTAACACAAAATCTTAGAGGATGTGATATTTGTTGAAAGAAATAAAATGCAATCTAGAAAGATATTGACCAGATTAAAAACATGTTTTAAAAAAGGAAAACTTTGTGGGAACAGTCAACAAGCAACTGCATTCTTTAAACAACTGAATCAATAAATTATGTCAGCTCATAATTCTCCTAGAACTGAAGGAAATGATTAATATAAAAATGAAGACGATACAAAAAGAAAAAAATCAAAGACATGAACGACTCATTCAGAAATCCCAGGAATATATAATAATACTTCTAGCAAATAATAATATACATATATGGAAGTGAAATATGAAAAAAGTAATAAAATATGAATTCAAATAATAAGAAAAGTGATAACTTTCTTAAAGCTTACATTGTTTAAGAGAACCATGACCAATAAGTAAAAAGAGACCTATATGTAATCATAACCTGGTGAAATTAAAAAATTTTACATTAAAACATCAAACATTTAATATGGAAGATGACATATAAACACAAAATTTATTTTTAAAATAGATAAATTACAAATATGAAAACTGTTGATATCATGCCTATTTTCATACAACACTTTTGAAAACAATAATGAAAAACTGCCTTTGATTTAGGGGAAAACATGATTATCAAAAAAGTATTCACTGGACCAAGCAATCATTAATGCAAAAATACAATAGAATTACATTTTCAGAGATACCAAATTTCAGGGACTTCATGTTTCATGATCTTTTTTTTTTTTTTTTTTTTAACTTTGGATACAGATTTGGAGTTGTTAGTTATCTGACCTTATGTAGAGGGAAGTTGCACTTAAATGGTTTTGAGAAATGTATCCAGTAATACTTGAATTAAGTACCTAAATAACTGTAGTCAGAATGATTATGAAATTAAATGCAAATGTAGAAATATTTATTGAAAGAGATAAAGCATCATGGACCTAATAATAATAAAATGTATATCTTCATAAAACTTAAAGTTATTCAAAGAAAATTTAGATGTGGAGTAGGTAGGGAATGGGATTCAAAAAATTTAAGAGATAGCTGAAATCTCATCTTAAGTTTTATGTATACATGTGTATACACACATATGTACTTATTTCATTTCTAAATTGGTAGAATAATATAAGTTCATAAATATATGGTATATATACTTGAAGAGTGTACTGCTCTGTTGCCTAGTTTTTTTTTGAAGGTTTTGATGACCTTCACTGCTGTCACAGATTTTGGTCATGACATTCCTAGCTTCTTGCTCCAACCTCAATTTCTTCTGGTCTGTGGATATGTGCAGTGAATTTACAGCCTCTTAAGTTTGTATCTTACCTATATTGTCAGAACCAACTTGGAGAGTCAAAGAGTGTGAAACTGCTGCTTATTGTGCATACCTAACGCTAACACATTGGTTTCTAAACTAACTTTTAAGGACATAAGGTTGATTGAAAAGTTTTTCTAGATTATAATTTGAGAAAGAACACTGAGAATTTCCCATAAACATGTCCAAGTATGAACTACCTGAATTTTTCTGCCTTTCAAAGAAAGGCTAAGAGACAGAGAAAAACATCCTATGTATCTATGCCCCGTACTTTCTTTTTTTCCGCTGTCTCATCCTCCCCTCAGACACTCTTCTTATGATTGTAAGGACCATCTCCTTTCTTTTCCTATACATTGGGTGGTGGAAACTTTTCTTCCTGTTGACTTTTGAAACTTTCCTGCTCTTCTTAGGCAATAGACCTCAATAAACTTTTAGTAGGTGACTGGAAAGGTTTTTGAGGAAGTGAAAATTATATAAATTCAGTGTTTGCAAAATGTTCAGTCAGTTCAGTTGCTCAGTCGTGTCGACTCTGTGACTCCGTGGACTGCAGCATGCCAGGCCTCCCTGTGCATCACCAACTCCTGGAGCTTACTCAAACTCATGTCCATTGAGTTGGTGATGCCATCCCATCTCATCCTCTGTCGTCCCCTTTTCCTCCTGCCCTCAATCTTTTGCAGCAGCAGGGTCTTTTCAGATGAGTCAGTTCTTCACATCAGGTGGCCAAAGTTTTGGAGTTTCAGCTTCAGCATCAGTCCTTCCAATGAGTATTCAGGACTGATTTCCTTTAGGATGAACTAGTTGGATCTCCTTGCAGTCCAAGGGATTCTCAAGAGTCTTCTCCAACACCACAATCAAAAGCATCAATTCTTTGGCACTCAGCTTTCTTTAGAGTCCAACTCTCACATCCATACATGACTACTGTAAAGAAAAACCATAGCTTTCACTAGATGGACCTTTGTTGGCAAAATAATGTCTCTGTTTTTTAATATGCTGTCTAGGTTGGTCACAGCTTTCCTTCCAAGGAACAAGCATCTTTTAATTTCATGCTGCAGTCACCATCTGCAGTGATTTTGGAGCCCCCCCAAAATAAAGTCTGTCACTGTTTCCACTGTTTCCCCATCTATTTGTCATGAAGTGATGGGACCAGATGGCTTGATCTTAGTTTTCTGAATGTTGAATTTTAAGCCAGGTTTTCACTCTCCTCTTTTTCTTTCATCGAGAGGCTCTTTAGTTCTTCTTTAGTTTCTGCCTTAAGGGTGGTGTCATCTGCATAACAGGTTATTGATATTTCTCCCAGCAATCTTGATTCCAGCTTGTGCTTCATCCAGCCCAGCATTTCGCATAATGTACTCTGTGTATAAGTTAAATAAGCAGAGTGACAATATATAGCCTTGATGTACTCCTTTCCCTATTGGGAACCAGTCTGTTGTTCCTTGTCCAGTTCTTACTGTTGCTTCTTGACCTGTATACAGATTTCTCAGAAGGTAGGTCAGGTGGTCTGGCATTCCCATCTCTTTAAGAATTTTCCACAGCTTGTTGTGATCCATATATTCAAAGGCTTTGGCGTGGTGAGTAAAACAGAAAATGTTATTTCCATTATATTGTTCAAAAGATTATAAATTCTTCTGAATTCACTTTAACAAAATCACCATAAATAAAAATGATATAATATAATTCCTTTTACTAAAGTTTCAAAGAGAAAATTATCTTGATATGTGTTGAAAGAGGATGCAGTTATATTCAGTTCATCATAATGTATATTTTAAGTCAACAACTATTCTCTATTGGTAAAACAATAGACACACTCCCATCAATTTCAGAAGTTGCATAGCATACATGACATAAGAACAACTACTTAAAATTGTCATAAAAGTTCTCACCAATTCAATTAGATAAGGGAATAATCAAAAAGTTAAAAAAAATTAGACCAGAGATAAATTGCTTGTCCGATTATTCCTCTGAGAAGACACATCTGAATCAACTGAAAAACTCTTATGGTGGTAAGATAATTGAGTAAACTAAATAGTTAAAAGTAAATATACAAAATCATTAGCTATCCTATTTAGAGATAATTATTACTAGCTAGAACTTATTATAGAAAAAACAGATCATTTTCTATAGAAATAGCAATTATCTTAAACCTAGGATTAATTTTAATTAGAAATGTAAAATTGTATGATGAAACCTTCAAAATCTGACTGGGGACATAAAAGGAAGACTTATATAGAGATACCTATATATTACATTTCAAGGAAGTACTCATGGAGTTAAAGTATTCTAAAAGCAAAGAAATAGAGAACAGGATTAGGAGCTAATTACTGTTAGGGAAAATCAGGAAGATAATGTTTCTTAAAGGAAATAATGCTTGCACTGAAACTTAAAAGTAAATTTCCCACATATAGAGGAGAGAAGAAGATATCAAAAAGAAGCAGCCACTTATTTAGTACAAAGCTACCTTAAGGAGCATGTAGTGTTCAGGAAATAATAATTAGCTGGGTATCAATAAAACATACACTAGGAGAAGGAGAAATGTGGAAACTAAGCATTTTGATTTATCTTGTAAATGATAAGTGCCATGAAAATACAATATCATCCATTTTTCAAGTCCTTTAGCTAATTCTTTGGAATGAAGTATTAAACAGTAAGCATGAAATTGGTAAAATTGTCTGAAGAGGTCCAATTTAAAGTATATATTATAAAATCTTTTAGTGAAACAAACTTGTAATTAAAACCTACATCCTCATTTAACAAAGCATTTGTAATTTATTGTACATAAATAATATTAAAGTATATGTTGATTAAATTTTGTATTTTTTTTTTACTATTTCTGGGAGGACTTTATAAAATATTTTACATAATAATATTCTGCATTGTTTATCAGTAACAAAAAGTTTAATTCAGTTCTAAGTTTAAAAATGTCCAGAATTACACCTGAGAATTAAGATGTCATTAGCCTGTTAAAGTAGTGAGAACTGTTAAGCTTCTCAGAAAGTTAATTAAAAAGTATTTGTTCTCTATATGTGGCAAAATTCATTTTAAAAGATCTGCTTTCTCTACAGTTGTAACATAATGAGAGAAAGTTAAAATTAAAGTGTTAGGTAAATAGCAAATCCCTTTAGCAAATAAATCTTGCTATTAATATTTAATACTTTTATAAAATAAAATCTATAGAAGTTGCTTTATAGAGGAAAGACATCTAATATAATAAGATGATCTGTAACACTTTAGAATGCCTAAAATTAACAGTAAAACATATATCTACAGGATTAATATGTCTGACCATAGAAAGGGGAATGCCTTTGAATCCTTAGTATATGTCCTCTAAATTGTTGGCAAAATATTTACATATTTTCAGATTTTTATTGAATTGATAAATAAGATATTTGTGTTTCTCCCTGATGAGTGAGAAAAAGCAAATGTCACATGAAAAGTGTAAACACAGGTAAAGATCTATAATCAAATATAATTCATAGAGATATTTACAAAGATTTAATGTATTCCTCTTTAAAATAAAATTCCAATAATTTCCCTGTAACTCTTGATCTCCTTCCACCCAAGTTTTAAAAGTCGCACATCTAATTATTCCTTCTTTCCTTGTCAACTTTCTATCCTGTTTGGTTTTCTTCTACATTGATTTCAGGTATATTTTAGTTGTTTTCAGTCACCAAGTCGTGTCCAACTGTTTGCAATGACAGGGACTGTAACATGCCAAGCTCCTCTGTCCTCCACTATCTCTTGGAGTTTGCTCAAATTCATGTCCATTGAGTTGGTGATGCTATCTAAACATTATATCTTCTGCCCCTTCTCCTTTTGCCTTCAATCTTTCCTAACATCAGGGTCTTTTCCAGTGAGTTACCTCTTTGCATCAAGTGGCCAGAGTATTGGAGCTTCAGCTTTGGCGTCAGTCCTTCCAATGAAGGTTCAGGGTTGACTTTGTTTAGGATTTGAGTGGTTGTATCTCTTTGCTGTCTCTCAAGAGTCTTCTCCAGCACCACTATTAAAAAGCATCAGTTCTTCAGCACTCAGCCTTTATGGTCCAACTCTCACATCTTTACTGGAAAAACCATAGCTTTGACTATACAAAATCTTTGTTGGCAAAGTGATATCTCTGCTTTTTAGTACACCATCTAGGTTTGTCATAGCTAGCTTTTCTTCCAAGGAACAAGCATCTTTTCATTCTGTGCTGCAGTCACTGTCTGCAGTGATTTTGGATACCAAGAAAATAAAATCTGTTACTGCTTCCACTTTTTCCCCTTCTATTTGCCATGGAGTGATGGGACTGGAGTTCTTTGAGGGAAATTCTCTGTTGCGAATGATGCTTTAGATGCCGCGTATCCTAGCAGTAGGTATTTATTGTGTTGGACTTGAGGACATCTGAATGGAGCAGCAGAGTACCCACTATAGTGCTTCTCTGGCACAGATGTGATGTTCAATTTTAAAGTTTACTTATAGGTTTTACTAGATTATGAGCTCCTCGATGGAAGAGGTCATTTCTCAGGTTTCATTACATTCTGCTCCCAACAGAAAGCCACATGTGAGGAAGACACACCTGTTGAATGAAGATATTGTACTAGAAAAGTAGTTTTGTGGAAGAAATTTTAACATTTTAAAGATGAATGAGAGGAGTAAGTAATAATGCTGGATAAAGATAAACTATTTCTAAATATTCAAATGTAAAATAAATCTCATTTTCCTAAAAAATGATGTACTACAATAGCTTTCATGAATACTTCATCAATATGGCTTAAAGAGATATATTAATGCTTTGTTACGTAGGGTGTATTTATATTTTAATGTGAAGCTTTTGCATCACATATCTATAAAGGAACTATCTTAAACCAAATTAAACTGTGCCAATAGTGTTCTACAATTGCCCTTCTTTGTTTGGAAAATAAATATAATTTTATAAGGACGTGAGATATAAATTCTAAAATGCTTGATATTTTTATAAATTTTACTTATTTGGGCTTAATTGATATATTCATTGGTTTTGTCTGCAAATACCAAATTACCTGGCATTGGATTTAACAAGCAAAAAAGGTTTATTTCTATTCAATAAGTAGTCACACCAGGCCTGTACAGAGGCTCAACAATATTATCACATTTCCAGCTGCCTTCTACCCTATACCTTGCCAACCTTAACAACCATTTTATTGTCTTATGCTGGTATACCTTCCAGCATCATGTCCACATTAAAGAAGGAGACTGGAGGTGGTAATATATTTCTCTCTCTCTTTTATGAGAAAAAGGAAGTCTCTCTTACAGCTGCCCCAACATACTTCAATTATTACTTGTGCCAGACTTCTGTCTACATCTCTCTGGTTGAATCTAAGTAAAAGGGAGAATGACAAGCTCAATAGTGCTTTTTCTAGTATCTATATATATAGGAGGTAACCAACAATGGAAGAGTTCATGGTGAATATTGGTCTACTCAACAAATAGGATCTAACATACTAGAACTTCTATTTGCATGGCTCCAGTGATGAACTTTTCTAAGAGCAGTGGAGAAAAGAAGTGGATTAGAAAAGACTAAAAGCACCTAGGAGGCTGGAATAATTTTGTGTTTGTCTCTGCATTCCTATTGCCTATCACTGTGCCTTGCACTTAAGAGAGAATAAATGCTTGTTGACTTAATTATTGCTAATCACATCATTCTTTTAAATGTTCACTGTAGACATGATAGATGTGTATGTTGTGGATAACTTTTATATTGTCATATTTCCTATGCAAGCCTAGATATAAGTATAAAATCACTTCAGTTGTACAATTAGAGTTTCAATTTAATGTTCCAAAGAGAAATTCAGCAGCATACATTTAAGAAAGACGGTATTTAGATATTGAATTTAAAAACAGGAATGAAATAAATGTTGAAGACTGCTTTATGAATGTCATAGTATTTGTTAAAATTCCACATAAGTATTTCAGTAGTGGAGTGACAGTTCACCAAATGAATTAGAACACCATATAATTATCCTTAAGTAATGCAAACTAGGATCCCAGATGACTAGTGATAGTGGCATATAATGATAGTGTCATCTCTCCATTTAGGGTACAACATGCCACCAGAAAAGATGAGATGAATCCTAAATGGGTGGGTAATGCTCCATATTACAAACTTAACAGATTATGACATCAGACTGATACCGAATCCATCTGTTAGCTTGCAGGACAGAGGACATATTGTTATGGTGATTAGGCCAGGTGGTATTTCATTTGATATCACAGCTGTGCAAAACTTCCCCACAGAAACCTAAAACCATGTGAAACAGTCCTTGTTTGGGGTCACACTGAAAAGAAAGAGCAGCAGCTGGGGTATATTCTTAACAAGTTCCATGCAGAAATTCTTCAGTTGAAATTAAAAATAATATCTTTTACAATATGTTATGAAGAATGAAGAATTAAAATGTAGGTTCTGCTGTTTGCTTCCATATTATATGGTATAATTTTTGAATTTCTGATCAGCTCACTCAGTCATACACAACTAAAGACAGTTATTGCATATGTAGAATCTGTTATGCAACATAATATTGAAATGATTCACATCAAGAATGTAGTTTAGTTTGGGGACACAGTATGTTCTTAATAAATGTTACCTATTATTTTCATTCTCAAGTGCTGTGAATTTCTAATTCCTGAGTCTCCTGTCCACACCTGTCCCATCTTTAGTTATTTAATTTTCCTTCTCTAAAAATAGTTGTATTAAGCATATTTATACAGTAGAAACAGTGTCAGACTTTATATTTTTGGGCTCCAAAATCACTGCAGATGGTGACTGCAGCCATGAAATTAAAAGACGCTTACTCCTTGGAAGGAAATTTATGACCAACCTAGATAGCATATTGAAAAGCAGAGACATTACTTTGCCAACAAAAGTCAGTCTAGTCAAGGCTATGGTTTTTCCAGTGGTCATATATGGGTGTGAGAGTTGGACTGTGTAAAAGCTGAGCGTCGAAGAATTGATGCTTTTGAACTGTGGTGTTGGAAAAGACTCTTGAGAGTCCCTTGGACTGCAAGGAGATCCAACCAGTCCATTCTAAAGGAGATCAGTCCTGGGTGTTCTTTGGAAGGAATGATGCTAAAGCTGAAACTCCAGTACTTTGGCCACCTCATGGGAAGAGTTGACTCATTGGAAAAGACTCTGATGTTGGGAGGGATTAGGGGCAGGAGGAGAAGGGGACGACAGAGGATGAGATGGCTGGATGGCATCACTGACTCAATGGACGTGAGTCTGAGTGAACTCCAGGAGTTGGTGATGGACAGGGAGGCCTGGTGTGCTGTGATTCATGGGGTTGCAAAGAGTTGGACACAACTGAGCAGCTGAACTGAACTGATATGTGTGTGGCTATATATACGTATATGAAATCTCTCCACTTAGAATGTGCCTTCTGATTCAGAGGTAGAATGAGGCCACTATTGTTTTGATAAGGTGGATCACTAGCAACCATAGTTTATCCAAAAGTTACCTTTGTGTGAATTTTTAATGGAGTATTCTCTTCAGAGATATGAAACCTCATGGATCCCAGGCTTGAAGAGGGAAGCTGGGGCTGAATTTCAGCATCTCTCATCTTCTTGGGGAAAAGTCTTAGACAGCGCTCAACCTGTATTCCCTTTCTTGATACTACTTGCTAATGGATGTGCTTCCTGCCTGGAGCAAATGCCGAAACAGAAAATCACTGGTAATGTTTTCATAGTAAAATTTACTCATGTTCAGTAAGGGACATGGGGGATTAGAAGTACCAAACTGATAGAAAATTAGATTGATTTATTTCCATAGACCTGTTAATTGCAAAGGGATGCCATGTCTCTTCCACTTCAGGTCTATATACTGAAAGAACTGTTGCCTGCAAATTCAGTCATATCATATTTAGTAAAGAATATCTTTATTAGACTATTTTAAAGATAAAGAAGGAAAAGACCCAGATGCCTCATAAAGCAGTATGGCTTACCCCATAATTTATGATATAAGGCTTTCTTTGTACTATTTAAAAGATCTGAAGATCTAAAACATGAGGCAAATTGTAATTTTACTGAGATACTTCAGAACTTGGGTCATTGAGACTGGTCAAGCATCCACATCACCACACAGTTTGTTTATATATTACACTTCTGTATGTGAAAAATTCTCATAAGATGTTGAAAACACAAATAAGAGCTTTCTCTGGGTGTATGTTGTGGTGAGGCAGAGATGGGGGAGGTAGAGGGAGAGATTGAGAGTGCGTCAGTGAGAAGTTAATAAAAAATTCTAGTGATGTAAGTCCATGGCACGCCACTCCAGTACTCTTGCCTGGAAAATCCCATGAACAGAGGAGCCTGGTAGGCTACAGTCCATGGGTTCGCTAGGAGTCAGACATGATTGAATGACTTCACTTTAACTTTTCACCTTCATGCATTGGAGAAGGCAATGGCAACCCACTCCAGTGTTCTTGCCTGGAGAATCCCAGGGACGAGGGAGCCTGGTGGGCTGCCGTCTATGGGGTCTCATAGAGTCAGACACGACTGAAGCAACTTAGCAGCAGCAGCAGTAATGTAAGTAAGAAGTGAACTATAAAGGTGATATTTCTTAGTGTTAAGAAAAGGTATCTAGAAATTTAAGTAAGCCATAAGCATGACTGCATAGCTTTTCATGTCATACTGGAACATTATCTAACAGAGCTTTCAAATGAATATTCCTTAGGAGATCATGCCTTGGTTTGATGTTCTACTGATTTTGTTATATTCTATGTGAACTTGTGGGTTTTATCCAGAAAAAATGCAAATGATCCCTACCATGGATAGAACTAGATACTAATATTCACTGTTGTATTGCCCTGCAAGACTTTAACCTGTTTAACTTAGCAAACTTCTTTTAGCATGATATTTCTCCTTATTCGTTATTTACATCTCTCTGTCTCTAAAACTCATTGAATTGGCTTTATCACCTTACAGGTCCCTCATGAATGAGTTGAATAAATTTTTGACATATACCTATTCTCTATTTGAATGAGAGTCACATTTTAAACTTTTTGAAAGTTATGCTTTGACAGTATGAATGTTCTTTGAGGCGGGTGTGCAGGGGAGATCGAACACCTCTCCCTGATGCATGATCCTCTATATTGATGTTGAACATAATACTACAAAGTGAAGTTGCTCAGTCGTGTCCAACTCTTTGCGACCCCATGGACTGTAGCCTACCAGGCTCCTCTGTTCATGGGATTTTCCAGGCAATAGTACTGGAGTGGATTGCCTTTTCCTTCTCCAGCAGATCTTCCCGATCCACGGATCGAACCCGGGTCTCCCACATTGTAGGCAGACACTTTACCGTCTGAGCCACCAGGGAAGTCCTACATTTAGTATATTACAGTATCAATTCTTAACTTTAAAATAGTGAGTTACTAGCATGTTCTTAATGGTATTTAAATCTATTAATGAGCATTTCAGATATGTGAAGTATGCACATTTTTAGCATTTAAATCCCCCCCAAAATATTTACAATCTTTTTGAAATAAAGTCCATTTATATTCTCTACTCCTTGGAAGAAAAGTTATGAGCAACCTAGATAGTTTATTCAAAAGCAGAGACATTACTTTGCCGACTAAGGTCCGTCTAGTCAAGGCTATGGTTTTTCCAATAGTCATGTATGGATGTGAGAGTTGCACTGTGAAGAAGGCTGAGTGATGAAGAACTGATGCTTTGGAACTGTGGTGTTGGAGAAGACTCTTGAGAGTCCCTTGGACTGCAAGGAGATACAACCAATCCATTCTGAAGGAGATCAGCCCTGGGATTTCTTTGGAAGGAATGATGCTAAAGCTGAAACTCCAGTACTTTGGCCACCTCATGCGAAGAGTTGACTCATTGGAAAAGACTCTGATGCTGGGAGGGATTGGGGGCAGGAGTAGAAGGGGATGACAGAGGATGAGATGGCTGGATGGCATCACGGACT
Source organism: Budorcas taxicolor (assembly GCF_023091745.1). Taxonomy (NCBI): domain Eukaryota; kingdom Metazoa; phylum Chordata; class Mammalia; order Artiodactyla; family Bovidae; genus Budorcas; species Budorcas taxicolor. The sequence continues at coordinate 63,451,734 of NC_068912.1, forward strand.
TGATGGACGCAAGTCTGAGTGAACTCCGGGAGTTGGTGATGGACAGGGAGGCCTGGCATGCTGTGATTCATGCGGTCGCAAAGAGTTGGACACGACTGAGTGACTGAACTGAACTGAACTGGTCTAGAACACAATACAATACCTTTGCAATGTACATGTTAATGTGCTTTGTAGGTAGAATTAATTCAGAATAAATAGATAATCACCAGTGAAAGTAAATGTATATAGTTTTCATGTGCCAATCCAGGAGAATTAAGAGGATGTTGCTCACTGATAAAAATCTGAATCAATTTTACTCTAAAGTTTATAAAGTAGCATTTTCTAATTTGATTTGAATGTTAAATCCCATGGGAATATAACATGTATTTTGCTGTCTACAAATGATATTTTTTAAATGAAGTTCTGAAATGTCATCTGTACTTTTTTAAATCTCATGAATAGTTTTGAAATCCTGTTCCAGTGTAGTACTCCTGGAAAAAAAAAAAAAAAATTTGAAGGGACTTGTTCTTAACTAGAAAAAAATAATCAGCTTCACTAATGTCTGTTAGCCTGTACTTAGAATCATTAAAAACCTAGAGGTGTTACTAATTATTGTTAGTAACCCTTTCTCTGCTCTATTTGAGTAAGCTCCATGAATTGGTGGTGGACAGGGAAACCTGGTGTGCTGCAGTCCATGGAGACACAAACAGTCGGACATGACTGAGTGACTGAACTGAACTGAACTGATGGAGCATATTCCCAGTGATAGTTGCATTTGTAAGTTAGAGAATTAAGACGATTACTGATAAAGTCAACTCCCTACATTGTGTGAGAAATACTGAAGGAGGCCTTCAGAGGAGTCAGAGTTCCCAGTGGCCTGCCAGATCATTGTCTGAGAGGCTGCTTAAAAAAAAAAAAAATGCAAGATAGGAACTTGTTCTTGAAAGATGGTGAGGATTTGAATGGGAGCAATGTTGAAAGAAGGCTTCCCAGGTGGCACTAGTGGTGAAGAATCTGCCTGCCAGTGCAGGTGACAAAAAGATGCAGGTTCTATCCCTGGGTGGGGAAGGAAGATCCCTGGGTTGGGGAAATGGCAACCAACTCCAGTATTCTTGCCTGGAAAATTCCACGGACAGAGGAGCCTGGCAGGCTACAGTCCATGGGGTCGCAAAGAGTTGGACTAAACACACACACACAATGGAACAACTATACCCAGAAGGCTCTGAGATATGGGACTATATGTGGGGGAGGTTAGAACAGAGAATGCAGCTTTTCTTTCTTCTCTTTAATGTTATAAGAGGACATTTTAAAGGTGAAAGGAAAAGAGTAAAGGTATATTAGCAAGAGTATGTATGATTGTGTTAGACAGAAAAACACAAAAATGGTTAAAATTGTTTATGTAGGAGGGAAATGGACAGTATACTTCACTTTGAATGTGAACTCTAAAACACTGTTGATAGTTACCTGAATTACTGTGTTCAGGGCTGTGAGATTAGATTCAGACTCTGAAGGAAAGAGTTGTGATTTCCAAGGGATATCTCCCATCAGCACAGGAACTTAGCTCCAGAGGAGGGAGGTGGTGATGTGGAGAGCTATGGTACCAGGTTTCTGTGGCTTGCTTTGTCATGGGGAGGTCAGACAGGCTCAGTCTACAGAGAAAGTTAGACTGCAGTTCCAGAATAACTTCAAAGTCAGTTTCCCCAATTCTGTTTGTTTTACATTCAGTTCAGTTCAGTCCAGTTGCTCAGTCGTGTCCGACTCTTTGTAACCCCATGAACCTCAGCATGCCAGGCCTCCCTGTCCATCACCAACTCCTAGAGTTCACTAAAACCCATGTCCATAGAGTTGGTGACACGATCCAACAATCTCATCCTCTGTCGTCCCCTTCTGCTGCCCTCAATCTTTCCCAGCATTGGGGTCTTTTCAAATGAGTCAGTTCTCCACATCAGGTGGCCAAAGTATTGGAGTTTCAGCTTCAGTATCAGTCCTTCCAATGAACACCCAGGACTGATCTCCTTTAGGATGGACTGGTTGGATCTCCTTGAAGTCCAAGGGACTCTCAGGAGTCTTCCCCAACACCACAGTTCAAAAGCATCAATCCTTCAGCGCTCAGCTTTCTTCATCGTCCAACTTTCACATCTATACATGACCACTGGAAAAACCATAGCCTTGACTAGATGGACCTTTGTTGGCAAAGTAATGTCTCTGCTTTTTAATATGCTCTCTAGGTTGGTCCTAACTTTCCTTCCAAGGAGTAAGCGTCTTTTAATTTCATGGCTGCAATCACCATCTGCAGTGATTTTGGTACACTGGATTACAGCAAAATATTAGTGGAAATATTGAGTCAAATTCTATTCATATTTCTTTGCTTACTGTACATTTTCCTCTAGCTTTTTGAAAAAGTGGGCAATTTAAAATACTGTACACAGTCTTTTTCCTCTCGAGCTCTAAGGTAGATTGTTAATGTGACATAGAACTTTGAAATTACACAGAGCATCCTAGGGGCTTTTCATTTGTAGAAACATGGTTCTGCAGCAAGGAATGTTGTCTCAAGACCAAAAAGAAAAGTCATAAAGAGCAGTGACTTTTATATTTCAAGAAAATATAATTTTGGACAAATTCTGAGACCCTGACTTTGAGATAGGCATAATTACAGGAAAAACTTTCCTAAAATTATTTGACATATTTTCCTAGGAATTTAGTGCTCTAGTAAATATTTCAAAATGACCATTTCTCAAAGGGCTCTAAATAGGCATATTTATTTAATTGGTGTTTCAGCTTCATAGGTTATCATTAATGTTGTTAGTACTGTTCATCAGATTTCAAGTAACACCTGGTATGTATTTTCAATGTAATAAAATTGAGGTTTTAAAAAAAATAGTGGGAAGGATATCAATAGAAAGTGGGCTTTCTTTTAATTGATAAAAGAAAATTTTATCAATATAAAAATTGATATAGATCTTAGATAAAATATTTTAACAATAATTGAATTTCTACTGTGCATAGAAAATTAACACCCATTCAAAAACTAATCTCTGCAATTTTAAAAAAGAATCCCTTATCTTTATAGTTAAACAGTGCTGGAGATAAAATTTAATTTTAACAAAAGATAATAATTATAAAGTTAATAAATGAAACCCCTCTCTATTACTCTAATGTCACTCTAGTAAGGATATGTACACCTTCATAAGCATACACATGTGCAATACATACATACCTGTACATATTTCATCATTAAGAAATGGGTCATGCTCTGCATGTTTGACTGCAACTTGCTTTTTACAGTTAGTAATTTATCAAATGCATATATCAAGGTTACTATTTGTAGATCTATTTCATTAATTTTAATGGATGCACACTATTTAATGATGTACCTTTACTTACTTAAACATTTCCCAAATGATAGGCATTTGCCTTGTTTCTCATTCTTTGTCATGGCAATCAGTACTGCAATGAACATATTTTCTGTGTATCTCTTTGCAGAAACATGTGAGAAACTAGAGGAGATATGGGCTTCCAAGGTGGCTCAGTGGTAAATAATACACCTGCCAGTGCAGGAAATGCAGGAGACGTGGATTTGATCCCTGGGTCTCGAAGAGACCTTAGAGTAGGTAATAGCAACCCACTCCAGTATTCTTGCCTGGAGAACCCCATGGACAGAGGAGCTTGGTAGGCCCCAGTCCATAGGGTCTCAAACGATTGAATACAACTGAGCACTCACACACACATAGAGAAGACATTTCTGGAATCAGCAATTATAACTCAATTTTCCTCAGTGAAAAGGCGATTGTAACAAAAACATCACAGATATAGTTTTGCCACACCTTTGCCAACACTGGATATTATCAAACTTTTTAAATTCTTCAAGTCTGATTAAAAAAAAAACACCTCATTTGAAATTGCCTTTCTCTGAATATTAGATATATATATAGTATGTATATATAATATATATGTATATAGAATGTATATATATAGTATGATATATATATATATATATTGGGGCTTCCCTGGTGGCTCAGACGGTAAAGCGTCTGCCCACAATGCGGGAGACTCGGGTTCGATTCCTGGGTCGGGAAGATCCCCTGGAGAAGGAAATGGCAACCCACTCCAGCACTCTTGCCTGGAAAATCCCATGGACGGAGGAGCCTGATAGGCTACAGTCCATGGGGCTGTAAAGAGTCAGACACGACTGAGCGACTTCACTTCACTCCATATTCAGTTCAGTTCAGTTGCTCAGTCATGTCCGACTCTTTGTGACCCCATGAATTGCAGCACGCCAGGCCTCCCTGTCCATCACCAACTCCTGGAGTTCACTCAGACTCATGTCCATCAAGTCAGTGATGACATCCAGCCATCTCATCCTCTGTCGTCCCCTTCTCCTCCTGCCCTCAATCCTTCCCAGCATCAGCGTCTTTTCCAATGATCAACACTTCACATGAAGTGGCCAAAGTACTGGAGTTTCAGCTTCAGCATCATTCCCTCCGAAGAAATCCCAGGGCTGATCTCATTCAGAATGGACTGGTTGGATCTCCCTGCAGTCCAAGAGACTCTCAAGAGTCTTCTCCAACACCACAGTTCAAAAGCATCAATTCTTCGGCGCTCAGCTTTCTTCACAGTCCAACTCTCACATCCATACATGACCACTGGAAAAACCATAGCCTTGACTAGACAGACCTTTGTTGGCAAAGTAATGTCTCTCCTTTTCAATATGCTATCTAGGTTGGTCATAACTTTCCTTCCAAGGAGTAAGCGTCTTTTAATTTCACAGCTGCATTCACCATCTGCAGTGATTTTGAAGCCCCCCAAAATAAAGTCTGACACTGTTTCCACTGTTTCCCCGTCTATTTCCCATGAAGTGATGGGACCAGATGCCATGATCTTTGTTTTCTCAATGTTGAGCTTTAGGCCAACTTTTTCACTCTCCACTTTCACTGTCATCAAGACACTTTTTAGCTCCTCTTCACTTTCTGCCATAAGGGTGGTGTCATCTGCATATCTGAGTTTAATGATATTTCTACCGGCAATCTTGATTCCAGCTTGTGCTTTTTCCAGTCCAGCGTTTCTCATGATGTACTCTGCATATAAGTTAAATAAGCAGGGTGACCATGTACAGCCTTGACGTACTCCTTTTCCTATTTGGAACCCACATATATAACGTCTACCCCCATTCTCTTAATTCTCTTTTTGACTTTTTAAAAATATATCTGTTGTCATACAACAGTATTAAAATATTAAGCAACTATATCTATAAATCTTTTTATCTCTAAGGCCTCATATATATGTGTGTGTGTGTATGTGTATATACACACATATATATTCAGTTTTATATTAAGTGTTTAGTTTGATTTTAGTTTAAATACCACTGAGGGAAATTTTCTGTATGCTTCAAAAATGGATAGTCACTGTCACAGTACTTTTTGAAATGGTAAGATTGTGATTCTTAAATTCAACGATATTTTTTCTTCTGTTCTATTCTAATTCTTTTCTATTCTATTCTGTTTTATCCTGTTCAATTCTACTCACCAGTGAAATGATTTATACTGTGTAACTTAATGCTTCCCTGGTGGCTCAGTCAGTAAAGAATCTGCCTGCAATGCAGGAGAGTCGGGTTCAATTCTTGGGTTGGAAAGATCCCCTGGAGAAGGAAATGGCAACCCATTCTGGTATTCTTGCTGGGTTAATCCCATCGATGGAGGAGCCTGGTGGGCCACAGTCCATGGGATCACAAAAGAGTCAGACACAATTTAGTGACTAAAGCACCACCTATCATACTAGAATCTGAAGTTTGCCTCCTGTACAATTCTACTCACCAGTAAAATGATTTTATAGTATGTTTTTTTTTTAACAAATACAAGACATTCTTCATATTTTTTTTAAATAAATTTCTTGGCAGTCCCATTATTTCATATTCTAGATAATTTTATGATCATTTTGTCAAACATGGAGAGTATTACTCTAGAATGTTTTGGGGGATTGCACTGAATTAATAGATTTCAATAATCATTTATTTTTCTAAGATAACATCTTCCCTTCCAAAGATGTTTCTCCCTTTATCCAGATTTTATAGATTTTTTTCATTTGGTCTTGTATGATTTTATTGAATTAAAATTTAAATATTTTATATTTTTGTTCCTATTTTGATTAAATCAATTTTGGCACTTGGAACAGGAGCTATAACATGAGACATTCCCATGTTGTTCCTAAGTTTATAAGGATATTTTTAATGTTTTATTCTTACTAATTTTATGTCATGTTCCATAAACTTTTCTTTAAAAAGAAATATTCTTCTATTGTTCCTTTGTAGATGTGGATAGGTATGTGTATGTATGCCTTTACACAGATATACTTGTGTATATGGAAAAGGAATGTGTTGGTAGTTTTCAATTTGAAATGAATTTTTAAGTTAGCAATGCATTACAAACCCACCTTATTGAGGTTAGATTGACCAAAGCTTAAAAAAAAAAAAAAAAAGACACTTTTTTTTAAAGAGATCAGACTGTAAATTTAAATCAGAACTTTTAATTTTGAGCTTTCCTTATATGCTGTGAGATGAGTTACACTTTGTCATGATCTGTTGTTATTTTAGTATAGTGCTACTGTAATTCGGAGAAGGCAATGGCACCCCACTCCAGTACTCTTGCCTGGAAAATCCCATGGACAGAGGACTCTGGTAGGCTGCAGTCCACGGAGTCGCTGAGGGTCGGACATGACTGAACGACTTCACTTTCACTTTTCACCTTCATGCATTGGAGAAGGAAATGGTAACCCACTCCAGGACTCTTGCTAGGAAAATCCCAGGGATGGGGGAGCCTGGTTGGCTGCCGTCTGTGGGGTCACACAGAGTCGGACATGACTGAAGTGACTTAGCATAGCATAGCATAGCATAGCTACTATAGTTAATCTCCTACTTTAAGTTTTTATTTGTATGATTACATATGACACTTATATTTTGTATTTGTTTTTTTATTCCAGTGTTGTTGTTGATTCTATATGAACCATGCATTGGAAATATTTGCTTGTTTCCTGTGTTCTTAATCAATGTTTAATACATTTGAGTCCATTTTTAAATTTACATTTTTCTATAAACTTCCATTTAGTTTGAATTTTTCAAATTTATATGTATGAAGCAGTATATAATGTTGCTTTAATTTTATTCAAGCCCCCTTTTGTTCTCTACTTTATGACTTCATTAATTCCATCTTTCTACTTTGTGTTATTGTGGCTATTCTTACTATAGCTTCTTATATTAAAAGCTTATTTTGATATTTTCAGTCTTTCTTGTTTCCTAAGCAATGCATTCATGATTATACATTTGCCTCTGAGAAGTGTTCTGGTTGCAGTGATGAGTTTTGATATGTCTTCTCAATTTCCATAATTCCTAAATAGAGTATAATTGCTATTTCCACTTTCTCTTTGATCCAAGAGTTGTTTAGGTAGTTACTTTTTGGTTTCCTAATCTATTCAGTTCTTATTTTACATGTTTTTCCATTTGTCAACATCTATTATGTTTCTGTTGTTCAAAGAATATAGCCTCTCTGATTTCTAGGTAGAATTTTCTGAGGCCTGTCTTCTCCTGCAGCATGGCTAAATTTATTTTTATAATTTAACTTGTAATTTTTTTTTTTTTGCTAGTATCTTTGTCTGGTTTTGATATCAGGGTGATGGTGGCCTCATAGAATGAGTTTGGGAATATTCTTCCTCTGCAATTTTTTGAACATTTTAAAATGATAGGTGTTAACTCTTTAAATGTTTGATAGAATTTGCCTGTGACGCCATCGAGTCCTGGATTTTCAGTTTTGGAGAATCATTTTGATCACAGTTTCAGTTTCAGTACTTGTAATTGGTCTGTTCCTATTTCTTCCTGTTCCAATCTTGGGAGATTATACCTTTCCAAGAATTTGTCATTTCTGCCAGGTTGTTCATTTTACTGGCATACAATTGCTGGTAGTAGTCTCTTATGATCCTTTATATTTCTGTAGTACCCAGTGTAACTTCCTTTTCTAATTTTATTTGAGCCCTTTCCCTTATTTTCGTGATGAGTCTGGCCAAAATTTGTCTATTTTGTTTATCTTTTCAAAGAACCAACATTCAGTTTCATTGATCTTTGCTATTGTTCATCTCTATTTCATCTCTGATCTTTGATTACTTTCCTTCTGTTAACTTTGAGGATCATTTGTTCTTCTTACTCTAGTAGCTTTAGGTCTAAGGTTAGATTGTTTATTTGTGATTTTTCTTGTTTCCTGAGGTAAGATTGTATTGTTATAAGCTTCCCTTTTGGAACGCCTCCTACAGTGTCCCATAGGTTTTGGATGATTGTGCTTTCATTTTCATTTGTCTCTAGGTATTTGTGTTGGGTAAAAAGTCTGTATATGTGATAGGCTTTATCTACATGAGATAAACCAAGTTAATTACATTTTTAAATTCTTGGTATGCTTAGACCTATCAACCTAGTGTTTTATTCTGATCCGATGTTTGTTAGAATCTTCCATCATGATTGTGCATTTGTTAATTCCTTCTAAAATGTATATTTTTAAATTCTTCACTGCCTTCTTGTAACAGGTTCATATATTTACATTCTTTACCTTGGGGCCTTGCATTTACTCCTAGTCAAGGACTTGCATTTGCAGTGGCTTATATTAGGGGATAGACAAAAACGAAGCCAGTAAAAGTACTTGTATTATTAGGCTTGGGATCCTGTACATATGGTCTCTAACTGAGAATATCATGCCCCACATGACTACACAGATACCTTCTAGTGGCTGCCTGCATCTTTATCAAGAAACATAAAAGATAGTTGTTGAAAGTCCCTGATATCTTGAGGTTTATTTCATGAATCATAATTGCAGCAGAAATATGACTAAAATCTCATTACGAGATTGGATTGCTAATAAAATGAGAACGAAGTACATGGCATTGGCTTTGGGTAGGATTGACAGTGATGAAACCGCTATAGGAGGATGAAGACCTGGACAACTTTCTTACACAATGGTGAAATATGTGGAGCTTAAAACTACAGCCTGGGTAATCTGGAATGCAGAAAATAAGCGTAAATAATTTGTACTGTTGAACAAAGAGGTTAGGATGTTGCTAACTTAAGGTGGTTGCTCTGAAGTTTCTTTTAAAAGGTACTTCAGAAAATGAGTTTTGGATCATGGGACATGAAATTGTTTGGAATCAAATTTTTTTATATATAAAATAAAATTTTGAGGGTGGCCCTAATATGGTAGAGGAATAGGATGGGAAGACCACTTTCTCCCCTACAGATTCATCGAAAGATCATTTGAATGCTGAGCAAATACCACAAAACAACTTCTGAACGCTGGTGGAGGACACCAGGCACCCAGAAAGGTAGCCCATTGTCTTCAAAAGGAAGTAGGACAAAATATAAAAGATAAAAAGAGAGACGAAAGAGGTAGGGATGGAGAACCATCCCGGGGAGGGAGTCTTAAAAAAGAAGTTTCCAAACACCAGGAGACCTTCTCACTGGTGGGTCTGTGGGGAGTTTTGGAATCTCAGAGGGCAACATAACTGGGAGGAAAAAATAAATAAATAAAACCCACAGATTACAGGTCCAACTACAACTCCTATCAGAGAAGTAGCCCAGATGCTCGTGTCCACCACCAGCAAGCAGGGGCTGAGCAGGTAGGCCTGCGCTGCACTGCTTAGGGTAAAGACCAGGCCTGAATGCACTAAGGGCAATCTGAGGGAGCTAACATGAGATAGTAACCCAAACCGTGGGATAGCCAGAGAGGGGGTAAAAAAAGAAAAAAACAGGAGAGAGAGAGAACTTTCCCATGAAAAGCTCTAACCTAAGGCACTGCCGGGCCGATCACAGAAGAAAGGACTGAGTGAATATCAGAGGAGAGCTAGCCAGCTGTGGACTGGCCCATTCCCCTGTCAGAGGCAGAGAGGCAGGCAGGCTGAGCTGAGGCCAGCCAGAGCTGAAAGGAAAGGGGCAAACTTGGCTCCAGAGATGGCATTCCCTACCAAACTGCAAGCAGGCTCTCAGTCACTAACCAAGTCTTCCTGAGATCCTGGACAGTTGACATCCATCAGGAGGGTCACAGCCAAAGATCAGCTCCCCAGAAGAGACACATGGCACACCTGAGATGCAGCTATTCATACAGAAAACCGAGTGGCTGGGACCGGGGAGGTGATAAGACACAGTGCACCTGGGGAGTGTGTGCTGGCCAAGCACCTTGTCGCCTGAGCTGCTTGGACCTGGGAAGGGCACAAAATGCAGGCCCAACTGAGTCTGCCTTTGTGGAGAACCCGAGAACCTGAACCTCACTGGCGTAGATCTGGAAAGTACACGCAACCCAGGGCCCGCCTCAGACAGTTACCGGCAGAACAACCTGAAGCCTAAGCAGTGTAGACCAGGAAAGCACACAAGCTGTGAGTGGGGACAAACCCAGTGTGACCCAGACACTGTGAGCACTCACCACACATGCCAGTGATATTTGTATGCAATGTTCCTCCCTCCCTGGATCACAATTGAAAAAGTGAGCCTAAATAAATGACCACCTCTGCGTCCTTGTGTCAGGGCAGAAGTTAGATACTGAAGAGATTTGCAAACAGAGAAAGCCAAAATAAACAAAGTGGGAACGACTCTGGAAGTGACAGGTCCAACAGATTAAAACCCTGTAGTTAACACTGACTACATTGGAAGGGACGTATAGACCTCGAGACGAAGTATAAGTTGGAACAAGAAACTATCTGAAACTGAACTGACCACACACTGCCCTCAACAGCTCCAGAGAAATTAGTAGATATATTTTACTATTATCATTTTTAAATATCTTTTTAAGTTTTTAATTTTTAAGTTCTTTATTACTCCTTTAATTTTCATTTTTTAAAACCTACTATTAAAAAAAAGACCCCCATTTTTAAAGCAAATTTCATATTTTTTATATAACTTTTTTGATTTTGTTTTGTTTTTCTTAATATTGTATTTTAGAGAGTCTATCGCAGAGTACATGAACCATGAAATTCCAGATGTTCAAGCTGGTTCTAGAAAAGGCAGAGGAACCAGAGATCAAATTGCCAACATCCACTGGATCATCAAAAAAGCAAGAAAGTTCCAGAAAAACATCTCTTTCTGCTTTATTGACTATGCCAAAGCCTTTCACTGTGTGGATCACAATAAACTGTGGAAAATTCTGAAAGAGATGGGAATACCAGACCACCTGACCTGCCTCTTGAGAAACCTATATGCAGGTCAGGAAGCAACAGTTAGAACTGGACATGGAACAACAGACTGGTTCCAAATAGGAAAAGGAGTATGTTATGGCTGTATATAGTCACCCTGCTTATTTAACTTGTATGCAGGGTACATCATGAGAAACGCTGGGCTGGAAGAAGCACAAGCTGGAATCAAGATTGCTGGGAGAAATATCATTAACCTCAGATATGCAGATGACACCACCCATATGACAGAAAGTGAAGAGGAACTAAAAAGCCTCTTGATGAAAGTGAAAGAGGAGAGTGAAAAAGTTGGCTTAAAGCTCAATATTCAGAAAACGAAGATCGTGGCATCTGGTCCCATCACTTCATGGGAAATAGATGGGGAAACAGTGGAAACAGTGTCAGACTTTATTTTGGGGGGCTCCAAAATCACTGCAGATGGTGACTGCAGCCATGAAATTTAAAGATTCTTACTCCTTGGAAGGAAAGTTATGACCAACCTAGATAGCATATTGAAAAGGAGAGACATTACTTTGCCGACTAAGGTCTGTCTAATCAAGGCTATGGTTTTTCCAGTGGTCATGTATGGATGTGAGAGTTGGACTGTGAAGAAAGCTAGTGCTGAAGAATTGATGCTTTTGATCTGTGGTGTTGGAGAAGACTCCTTAGAGTGCCTTGGACTGCAAGGAGATCCAACCAGTCCACTCTAAAGGAGATCAGTCCTGAGTGTTCATTGGAGGGACTGAAGCTAAAGCTGAAACTCCAGTACTTTGGCCACCTCATGTGAAGAGTTGACTCATTGGAAAAAACTCAGATGTTGGGACGAATTGGGGGCAGTAGGAGAAGGGGATGGCAGAGAATGAGATGGCTGGATGTCATCACTGACTTGATGGACGTGAGTTTGAGTGAACACCGGGAGTTGGTGATGGACAGGGAGGCCTGGCGTGCTGTGATTCATGGGGTTGCAAAGAGTCAGATATGACTGAGCGACTGAACTGAACTGAACTGATTCTCTACTCTGTATTTTTAGTTTTTCTTTTGGTATTTGCCATCAATTTTGTACCTTTAAGGATCCAATCTTCAGTACCCATTTTACTTAGGAGTGTGATTACTGGCTTGATTGCTGTCTCCCCTTTTGATTCTCAGTTTTCTTCCCCAGGCCACCTCTATTTCTTCCCTCCCCCTTCTCTTCTCTACTTAACTTTGTGAATCTCTTTGGGTGTTCTGGGCTATGGAGAAAACTTAGGGAACAGATCACAGGCTAGATTGGTCTCTCTCTTTTTGACTCCTCCTCCTCTCCTGTCACTTCTATCTCCTTCCTTCCTCTTCTCTTCTCTATGGAACTCTGTGAACCTCTTTGAGTCTTCCAGACTGTTGAGAGCAAATAGGAATTTGATTACTGGCTAGACTGCTCTTTCCCCCTTTGATTCCCCCTCTTCTTCTCCTGGTAACTTCTATCTCCCTACTCCCTCTTCTCTTCTTCATGCAACTCTGTGAACCTCTCTGGGTGTCCCTCACTGTGGAGAATCTTTTCACCCTTAACCTAGATGTTTTGTCATTGGTGCTATATGGATGGAGAAGTCTTGAGGCTACTAAAAGAATAAGACTGAAAGCCAGAGGCAGGAGGCCTAAAACCAAAACTTGAGATCACCAGAAATTTGACTCCAGGGACCATTAATCAACCAAAGCTCATACAAAAGCCTCCATACCTACACTGAAACCAAGCTCCACTGAAAAGCCAAAAAATTTCAGAGCAAGACATACCAAGCTAATTCTCCACAAAGCAGGAACATAACCTTGAGCAGAAAAATACAGGCGGCCAAAGGTCACACCAAACCCATAGACACCTCAAAACTCACTACTGAACACTTCATTGCACTCCGGAGAGAAGAAATCCAGCTCCACCCACCAGAACACTGACGCAGGCTTCCCTAACCAGGAAACCTTGACAAGCCACTTATCCAACCACACTCAAGGGAGGAACCTCCACAATAAAGAGAAACCACAAACTTCCAGCATACAGAAAGGCCACTCCAAACACAGTAACCTAAACAAGATGAAAAGGCAGAGAAATATTGAGCAGGTAAAGGAACATGATAAAAGCCCACCAAACCAAACCAAAGAGGAGGAGATAGGGAGTCTACCTGAAAAAGAATTAAGAATAATGATAGTAAGAATGATCCAAAATCTAGAAAAGAAAATGGAGTTACAGATAAATAGGCTGGAGACAAGGATTGAGAAGATGCAAGAAATATTACAATGGCCTAGAAGTAATTAAAAAGAGTCCATCAATAATGAATAATGCAATAAATGAGATCAAAAACACTCTGGAGGGAAACCAACAGTAGAATAACTGAGGCAGAAGATAGGATAAGTGAGATAGAGGATAGAATGGTAGAAATAAATGAAGCAGACAGGAAAAAAGAAAAAAGAATTAAAAGAAATGAGGACAACCTCAGGGACCTCTGGGACAATGTTAAATGCCCTAACATTCGAATCATAGGAGTCCCAGAAGAAGAAGACAAAAACAAAGGCCATGAGAAAATACTTGAGGAGATAATAGTTGAAAACTTCCCTTAAATGGGGAAGGAAATAGTCACCCAAGTCCAAGAAACCCAAAGAGTCCGAACAGGATAAACCCAAGGCAGAACAACCCAAGACACATATTAATCAAATTAACGAAGATCAAACACAAAAAACAAATATGAAAAGCAGCAAGGGAAAGACAACAACTAACCCACGAGGGAATCCCCATAAGGATAACAGCTGATCTTTCAATAGAAACCCTTTAAGCCAGAAGGGAATGGAAGGACATACTTAAAGTGATGAAAGAGAAAACAACCCAGATTACTGTACCCAGCAAGGATCTCATTCAAATATGAAGGAGAAATCAAAAGCTTTACAGAAGCAAAAGCTCAGAGAATTCAGCACCACCAAACTAGCTCTCGAACAAATGCTAAAGGATCTTCTCTAGGCAGAAAATACAGAAAAGGATCATAAACACAAACCCAAAACAACAAAGTAAATGGCAATGGGATCATACTTATCAATAATTACCTTAAATGTAAATGGGTTGAATGCCCCAACCAGAAGACAAAGACTGGCTGAATGGATAAAAAAACAAGACCCCTATATATGCTGTCTATAAGAGACCCACCTCAAACCTGGCTGGGGACACATACAGACTGAAAGTGAAGGGGTGGAAAAAGATATTTCATGCAAATGGAGACCAAAAGAAAGCAGGAGTAGCAATACTCATATCAGATAAAATAGACTTTGAAATAAAGTCCATGAAAAGAGACAAAGAAGGACACTACATAATGATCAAAGGATCAATCCAAGAAGAAGATATAACAATTATAAATATATATGCACCCAACATAGCACCTTAATGTGTAAGACAAATGCTAACAAGTATGAAAGGGGAAATTAATAATAACACAATAATATTGGGAGACTTTAATCCCCACTCACAAATATGGATAGATGAACTAAACAGAAATTTAGGAAGGAAATACAAACTTTAAATGATACAATGGAACAATTAGTCCTAATTGATATCTGTAAGACATGTCGCCCTAAAATAATGAATTTCACCTCTTTCTCAAGTGCACACAGAACCTTCTCCAGGATAGATCACATCCTGTGCCATAAATCCAGCCTTGATAAATTCAAAAAAATTGAAATCATCTCAAGCATCTTTTGTGATCACAATGTGGTAAGATTAGATGTCAACTACAGGAAAAAACTATGAAAAATACAAACATATGAAAGCTAAACAACACTCTTCTGAATAACCAACAAATCACAGAAGAAATCAAAAAAGAAATCAAAATATGCATAGCAATGAATGAAAATAAAAACACACAACCCAAAATCTATGGGATTCAGTAAAAGCAGTGCTAATGGGAAGGTTCATAGCAATACAAGCCTACCTCAAGAAACAGGAGAGAAATCAAATAAATAACCTAACTCTACACCTAAAGCAACTAGAAAAGGAAGAAATGAAAAACCCCAGAGTTAGTAGAAGGAAAGAAATCACAAAAATTAGGGCAGAAATAAATGCACAAGAAACAAAAGAGACCATAGCAAAAATCAACAAAGTTAAAAGCTGGTTCTTTGAGAAGATAAATAAAGTAGACAAACCATTAGCCAGACTCATCAAGAAACAAAGGGAGAAAAATCAAATCAACAAAAGTAGAAGTGAAAATGGAGGAATCACAACAGACAACACAGAAATACAAAGGATCATTAAGAGACTACTATCAGCAACTATATGCCAATAAAATGGACAACTTGGAAGAAATGGACAAATTCTTAGAAAAATATAGCTTCCCAAAACTGAACCAGGAAGAAATAGAAAATCTTAACAGACCCATCACAAGCACAGAAATCGAAACCGTGATCAGAAATCTTCCAACAAACAAAAGCCCAGAACCAGATGGCTTCACAGCTGAATTGTACCAAAAATTTAGAGAAGAGCTAACACCTATCCTGCTCAAACTCTTCAAGAAAATTGCAGAGGAAGGTAAACTTCTAAACTCACTCTATGAGGCCACCATCACCCTAATACAAAACCTGTCCAAAATGCCACAAAAAAAGAAAACTACAGGCCAGTATCACTGATGAACAGAGATGCAAAAATCCTTAACAAATTTCTAGCAAACAGAATCCAACAACACATTCAAAAGACCATACACCATGACCAAGTGGGCTTTATCCCAGGGATGCAAGGATCCTTTAATATTTGCAAATCAATCAATGTGATACACCACATTAACAAATTAAAAGATAAAGAACATACAATTATCTCAATAGATGCAGAGAAATCCTTTGACAAAATTCAACATTCATTTATGATAAAAGCACTCCAGAAAGCAGGCATAGAAGGAACATACCTAAACATAATAAAAGCCATATATGATAAACCCCCAGCAAATATTATCCTCAATGATGAAAAATTGAAAGCATTTCCCCTAAAGTCAGGAACAAGACAAGGGTGCCCACACTCACCACTACTGTTCAACATAATTTTGGAAATTTTGTCACAGCAAGCAGAGCAGAAAAAGAAATAAAAGGAAACCAGATTGGAAAAGAAGAAGTAAAAGTCTCACTGTTTTCAGATGACATGATCCTCCACATAGAAAACCCTAAAGACTCCACCAGAAAATTACTAGAGCTAATTAATGAATACAGTAAAGTTGCAGGATATAAAAGCAACACACAGAAATCCCTTGCACTCCTATACACTAGCAATGAGAAAACAGAAAGATAAATTAAGGAAACAATTTCATCCACCATTGCAATGAAAAGAATAAAATACTTAGGAATGAATCTACCTAAAGAAACACAAGACCTATATATAGAAAACTATAAAACACTGATGAAGGAATCAAAGAGGACACAAATAGATGGAGAAATATACCATGTTCATAGATTAGAAGAATCAATATATTGAAAATGAGTATACTACCCAAAGCAATCTATAGATTCAATGCAATCTCTGTCAAGAGTCCAATGGCATTTTTTAGAGAATTAGAACAAACAATTTCACAATTTGTATGGAATTACGAAAAACCTCGAATAGCCAAAGCAGCCTTGAGAAAGAAGAATGGAACTGGAGGAACCAACCTGCCTGACTTCAGGCTATACTACAAAGCTACAGTCATCAAGATAGTATGGTACTGGCACAAAGACAGAAACATAGATCAGTGGAACAAAATAGAAAGCCCAGAGATAAATCCATGTACCTATGGACACCTTATCTTTGACAAAGGAGCCAAGAATATACAATGGAGAAAAGACAATCTCTTTAACAAGTGGTACTGGGAAAGCTGGTCAACTACTTGTAAAAGAATGAAACCAGAATACTTTCTAACACCATACACAAAAATAAACTCAAAATGGATTAAAGATCTAAAGGTAAGACCAGAAACTATAAAATTTCTGGATGAAAACATAGGCAAAACACTCTCTGACAAAAATCACAGCAGGATCCTCCATGACCCACCTCCCAGAGTAATGGAAATAAAAGCAAAAATAAACAAATGGGACCTAATTAAACTTAAAAGCCTTTGCACAATGAAGGAAGTTATAAGCAAGGTGAAAATACAGCCTTCAGAATGGGAGCAAATAATAGCTAACAAAGCAACTGACAAAGAATTAATCTCAAAAATATACAAGCAACTCCTGCAGCTCAATTCCAGAAAAATAACCCAATAAAAAAGGAGCCAAAGAACTAAACAGATATTTCTCCAAAGAAGACATACAGATGGCTAACAAACACATGAAAAGATGCTCAACATCACTCATTATCAGAGAAATGCAAATCAAAACCACAATGAGGTACCAACTCACGTCGGTCAGAATGGCTGCTATCAAAAAGTCTACAAACAATAAATGCTGGAGAGGGTGTGGAGAAAAAGGAACCCTCTTACACTGTTGGTGGGAGTGCAAACTAGTACAGCCACTATAGAGAACAGTGTGGAGATTCCTTAAAAAACTGGAAATGAAACTGTCATACGACCCAGCAGTTCCACTGCTGTGCATTAACACTGAGGAAACCAGAATTGAAAGAGACACATGTACCCCAATGTTCATTGCAGTACTGTTTACAACAGCCAGGACATGGAAGCAACCTAGATGTCCATCAGCAGATGAATGGATAAGAAAGCTATGGTACATATACACAATGGAATATTACTCAGCCATTAAAAAGAATGCATCTGAATCAGTTCTAATGAGGTTGATGAAACTGGAGCCTATTATATAGAGCAAAGTAAATCAGAAAGAAAAATACCAATTCAGTATATTAATGCATATATGTGGAATTTAGAAAGATTGTAGCAATGACCCTATATGCGAGACAGCAAAAGAAACACAGATGTAAAGAACAGACTTTTGGACTCTGTGGGAGAAGGTGAGGGTGGGAGTATTTCAGAGAATAGCATTGAAACATGTATATTATCATATGTGAAATAGATCGCCAGTCCAGGTTGGATGCATGAAGCTGGGTGCTCAGGACTAGTGCACTGGGATGACCCTGAGGGATGGGATGGGGAGGGAGGTCAGAAGGGGGGTCTGGATGGGGAACACATGTACACCCATGACTGATTCATGTGAATTTATGGTAAAAACCACCACAATATTATAAGGTAACTAGCCTCCAATTAAAATAAATAAGTAAACTATATATATATATATATATATATATATATATATATATATATATATATATATATAATTTTAACAGAGTTCTTTTACCATTCTGGACTAAAAGAGACTGTGACTTTTGAAGATCAAAAATGATATCTGACCCCACACCCCCCAACATTGGCCAGGCAGAAAGCAGACTAGGAAATGTCCTCTATTGTCAGGAATAGGACTGCCATGTCCTTTTCAGATGTGAGGAAGGATGTTGATAAAGGATACTGCAAAGAGGACAGAATGAATACCTCTACCCATGGAGAACAAGGTCTATTCTGTTCACCAAAGTAGGGAGTTCTTGCAATATTTGCTCAGCAAGATTTCTGAATTGTTATGACCTACTTAACTTTTGTGTGCCTCCCATTTTCTCCTTCTCTGTAATATTTTTTTACCTTTTCCCTGTCTCATCGTTGCATATTGAGTATATAGAAGACAGGTTATTCATCTAATTTAGCTCATAGTCCTCTAAATCAAGAGGGACCACATTTGGAACTAAGTTAGGTTATGAGGCCTTGGGTACTGAGCCAGTTGCCATGATTTGATAGACTTTCAGATGATTTCAGCATGAAGGAGATATATTTGGGAAGTGAGAGTTAAGAGAATGAGTATGGGGGAAAAAAATGCCTTACTGATCAAAGTGGGAAAGTGAAGTCATTCAGTCGTGTCTGACTCTTTGTGATCCCATGGACTGTAGCCTACCAGGCTCCTCTGTCCACAGGATTTTTCAGGCAAGAGTATTGGAGTGGGTTGCCATTTCCTTCTCCAGGAGATCTTCCCAACCCAGGGATTGAACCCAGGTCTCCTGCATTGTAGGCAGATGCTTTACTGTCTGAGCTACCAGGGAAGTCAGTGATCAAAGATACAGAGTTTCATAGTACTTTTATCTATATACTTAGAAAGGTCCATTTGGAAGTGAAATATAGTAAAAGTCATTGACCAGTCTCTAATAATATGTTTTATATAATTCTTCTTAAGCCTAAGTCATATTTCACTGCACTCAAAAATGTACTGCAAAAATGTTAACCAAAGATGATTATTAAGTGATAAAGATTTGTAAAGTGATAGAACAGGAGAGGTTTCACTAACATTTCTGTAAAGACAATAAACTAAAGAAGTATTGAATTGGAAGTACATATTCTTGTCTAATGGGAATTATATGAACATTTGATCCATGTGAAAATGAACCCAGTATGATCCAGTTACAGACACAAAACATCTCTTTATTACCTTCCTATGGAAACTGGTGGCCAGATACCCTAGAGAATGACTATTATTTTTTAAATCAAAAAAGTCTTGAAAATTGAGAATTGTTACCTTATCACATTATATATTAAAAAAAAGTTTAGACCTAAGACTATTATTTATTAGTTACAAAGGCTGCTGTCTACCTTCATCTCTTTCATCATAGGTTTTCTTTTTTTCATATAAGTACTTACTAGTCCAACTGACGTTTATTTAAAAGTGAATTCTCAAAGCCTTGTAGAATAATCACAATGAGAAAAGTGCCGAACAATTTTATGAGGCAATAATCCAGTTCTCTTATTACAAAACTCTAACCAGCCTTCAGCCTTATAGTTTATCCACGCGGGAACCAGATTATTGCCTCATAAAACAGCTCAGTGCTCCTATTATGGTTTAAATATAATTGTGTTTAAAGACCTTGTTGATTCCATTTAGCAAGATTAGTTTTTATCTTATTTCATCATAACAATGGGTTCTAATATCCTTGATGATATTTTGATGTGTGTCCAATTACATTTTCAAGAGTAGTTTTTTTTATTTTTGTTTTTTAGTAAAATTTCTGCTGGAGAATTTTCCAGTCTTAGTTTATTGTTTTAATTCACCATCTTTTTTTCCCTGAGATAATTTAACTTAATAAGCAGTTTATTATTTTCTTATTTTGACTAATAAAATAAAAATAAAAAGTTAAATAATTTTTCTTTGTACCACATTCATCAGCAACAGTAAGTTGGATTTCAGTGATATGCATGTAATGTTCATTCTAATGTTAGGTAATTTGGGATCTGAATCCAGGTTTTAGTACTTTTGAGGTGTGTGACCATGGTCAAGTTGCTTAATACTCTAAGCTTGTTTCTTGGTTTATTTAAAAATGGGACTATTGTAACAAAAATAACTATCTCATAGGGAATTTAATGAGAATTAGATGGCCTAAGTGTTCAGTTGGTATTTTTTCTCTATGTGTATTAGTTTTACCTTATTTTTATATTTAAAAAGATACTATGGAGCTCATACATGCATATAAAAGAAGATTTTAGATAAAGATGATCAAAATAAATGTGGTCAAAATATATTTTTGTAGCAATTTATAGTGATAGGCTGCAGAACAGAATTACAAAAAAATAAGTTATTTATAAATGTACTCATTTATAAATTTCACCTTTGTTTCTAACAAGAAAAGGGATAATTTAAGACTAAGGCAAAAATCACAATGGAGTATAGAGATGATTGGATGTCCTTCAATATCCCCCAACTTGTTGATAATCTGATTGTTGAGGCATGGGAATGTTAGGTTCTGTCAAATACTGCCATTAATTATAGAGTATTATTTTCACTGGTAAAGGTTATTTTATTACAATATAGCAACAGCTTTGAATTTTATGAATACCTGTTTGCATTATTCCTCTCTCCTCTGAACTGTGAAATATTCTCTGGGCACTGATTCACTGATTGTCCATCCCTTTCTTTACTTGATAGTCATGATTATAACTCAATGTGATTCAGATTTCTTTCATACTCGAGTGCATTTTATTAATTCAAATATAAATATAGAAAACTATATAAGTTCTATTTTTTCCACAGGAGGCTATGTGTTATTTAGAAACCAGGATTTACTGTCCTTTAAAGTGAATATTATAGATTTTGCTAATAGAAATTAACCACCTAACACTGTGTGAAGTTACTATTTGAATTCTGTAAGCCCAAGAAACATTATACATTTACCTTATATATTAAGGGCATGTTGGAGTATGTGAAGTGTTGAGTACCCTTATGTTTAATGCAGTTCATGAATATTTTAAATTTCTAGCACATGGTATATATTGGGTGAGGAACACAAAATATCAAATGTTTGTTAGCTTTGTCATTTTTATTGTACTTGATTTTTAGTTACATTTGGGAACTTTGTCACTAAATATCTATTTAGCTTAATTTTCCCCCAAAATTTCTAAGAGCATACTCTGGAATGTATATATAAGCTTGTGCAATTATCATCTACTTCTTAACCTGTGGAAAGTTGGGAGAGGAGAAGGATTAGTCAGGTATATTGAGAGGGAAGCGGAGAAGGAAATAGAAAACAGGTTCTCTTAACCACCAGATAAACAATGATAGCTTCTCTAATCAACTGTGTACCATTTTTAGACTATTATTTTGGCTATAATAGAGGTGAAACCAGAGTGAAATCTGCTAATTTTTTAATGTTACACATTCCTCTTAGGGCCTAGCACTACTAAGACTATGAGGTTTTATGTGCTAATATTTCTTGACTTAAGTGAAATTCACAGAACTCATTGCCATCTCTTTCATAGGGATATTGTGAAAATGCCCATTAGCATTTATAGAGTAGACTTTGAGCTCCTACAAAGAAAGACATTACCTAAGAACAAAAGAAATAAATTTAAAAGCAACATATACATAATTGTAAGTGAATCAAACACATGTGCATTAAACTTATATAGACACAAGTATGGAATTAAGCAAGAAATACTTGGCCAAGAGTGCTTTGAGTTTTACGAAGTGGAAACATTTTAAATATAGTTTGATAGATTTCATAAACCTATGTAGAAAAGTTTGCCAGTCTTTGATACTACAAATAAATATTTTGTTATATGTTCTAGAGAATTATTCACATTTCTAATAGTGATCTCACAATTTGTGAAGAGAAACTCATGATGTTAGAAATATTTATTTCAAATATAAAGAAATGATTGCTTTGTTTCTGTTAAATATTGACTGCAAAGATAACTTTCTATCCAATTGATATTTGAGTATAGATAATAGTAGACTTTATTACACATGTTCAGTTCAGTCACTCAGTCGTGTCCGACTCTTTGCGATCCCATGAATTGCAGCATATCAGGCCTCCCTGTCCATCACCAACTCCTGGAGTTCGCTCAAACTCACGTCCATTGAGTTGGTGATGCCATCCAGTCATCTCATCCTCTGTCTTCCCCTTCTCCTCCAGCCCTCAATCCTTCCCAGCATCAGAGTCTTTTCCAGTGAGTCAATTCTTTGCGTGAGGTGGCCAAAGTACTGGAGTTTCAGCTTTAGCATCAGTCCTTCCAGTGAACACCCAGGACTGATTTCCTTTAGAATGGACTGGTTGGATCTTCTTGCAGTCTAAGAGACTCTCAAGAGTTTTCTCCAACACCGCAGTTCAAAAGCATCAATTCTTTGGCACCCAGCTTTCTTCACAGTCCAACTCTCACATCCATACATGACTACTGGAAAAACCATAGCCTTGACTAGACAGACCTTTGTTGGCAAAGTAATTAAACATGTTAACATGCAACAAATATTTATTGAATAAATTTTTGGAGTATGAATACTGAAATAAGAAATTACAGGTTGGCTCAAATATCAATGGAGTCGATGTCTAGCCTTGGAACCTCAGACATGACATTTAATGGGCCTCAGAGGACTGAAAAACTGTATGAATACATAGTGATTACATAGTCCATCATTAATGAGCCTTATGCAGATGCAGTTTATGTTACCAGACGGTGATGTCTGTTAAGTCAACATTGTTTTCCTTACCTAAATTAAAGGTTAGAGCAAGACTATAAGTAAAAGATAAATTGCATTGTATTCCTTGTTTCTCCTCTTAACACCGTTCAATATTATTTGAGTATATTTGACAAATATAGTTTTGCAAATTTGGGTTTCTGCTCTGAATTTACAAAAAGCAGTTTGATTTCTGGATAATGTATGTCATTTTGGCTACTTCAAATTTACCATGTTTTTATTCTTCAGGCCATTAAATTGTCAAGTTTAGAACATTGTCTTTGAAAGCATTCATGTAAAAGAGAGTTTTATAAGTAATTATTACAGCTTATGATAAATATGGGCAATAAAAATAGAAAATTGTCAAGTAATGTGTCAAGCCCTGTACTTTATCAGTATTATTGTCATAATTACTATCTAGAGAAGATATATTGCCATTTCACAGAAGGGAAAATTAAGTCTCTGAAAACGTGAATAACTTGCCTGAGATTACTTACATAGCAAAGAGGAGACAGACCTGGAAAAATCCAGGTCTAAATGGCTTCAAAATTAATGCTATTCTCCTTATATTCTACTTTCTACCATGATAATCCATTTTCATGGCTTTTTCAAAGCAGTGGCCAAGACTGCAGAGATTTTTCTTGAAGTTATTACCTTGGGTATAGCTAAAGAAATCATGAATGTTAGGTGATAGAAAAGGCTTGCTAAAATAAAGTCACATGTTATATCTATCATGTTAGGTGTTAGATAGGCTTGCTATCACAAAGAACTCACTTCCACATGGTAATTGATTAACCTGTTGGAAATTAATTTAATTTCATTTTGACAGGGATAGACTAACTTAGCCCAGATATATAGAGAGAGGTTTTCCTGACTTTGGGATTTGTTAGGGCTTCCCAGGTGGCACAGTGGTAAAGAATCCGCTTGCCAGTGCAGGAAATGCAAGAGACACACTTTCGATCCCTGGGTCGGGAAGATCCCCTGGAATAGAAAATGGCAGCCTGTTCCAGGATTCTTGCCATGGACAAAGGAGCCTGGTGGGCTACAGTCCATGGGATTGCAGAGAGTTGGACATGACTGAACGCATACAAACTTTTTATTAGACTTGCTAATATAGTAGAAAAAACTAGAATGAGGGAGAAAGAAATCCATGTAAGAAATCCACAGAATATTTACATCACGGTAAATAACACCAATAAGAGCAAAATAGTTCCTGGAACAACAAAAATATAATAGAAACTGTGTTTTTATCTAGTAGACTCTGGGAATACATGTATGTTGATTCTACTCGATCTTTGAGGTGAAATTAAAGATGAAAAGAAGACTTCAGAAATATACAACTAAGCCAGTCTTTAATTAGGTGGATATTTCAGAATGAGAAATGAAGAAATACACATAAATTTGGCTAAATCCTCTGTTCTCTTGTGAACCACTTTTATGTGAGATGTTCTCATTTAGTTACCTCATTCTGTCTTCTCCTATGGTGTTGGGGGTGGTGAAGGCTAAGGAAGAGATTATGTGATTGGAACAATGCTGTCCCTTTTGTTGTGCACATAGTATGTTTCATGCTTCAACAAATAGCTGATACATGTTATCGTATTTGATGTTTCAGCAATCCAGTACATTTTTATATCCTTAACTGACTGAAGAAAAAATAGCTTCTGAAATTAATCAACTAGACAGTGTCAGAACCTGGATTTCAGTCCTGTTAGGTTTGATTCCTAAGCTGTGATGTTGACTTCTATAGTAACTCTAGTTTAAATGAAAGTTTCTAATTTAGGATATAATTTAAAATGGCAAGGCGATATTCTAATCATGCCAAATAGGAATTAAGAAATAAAGGGAAAAAAATATGAAGCAAACAAACAAAAAACCAATGTTGTATCTCCAGTGGCAGGTATCTCTTAGAAAGTGGTAAATAGCAGGATAGCATTCAGGGACTCATATATGCTGACTTTTTGTATTATGATAGCACTGACATTATCATTATTCCTAATGTAAATGAGAAAACGGAGGCCCAGAAAGTTCTCATAACCCATCTGCTGTAATTTGGGACTTCAACAACAATCTTTCTTTTTTTATTTTCTTTGATGACAACACTGAATATTTATGACTCGGTATTTATCCTATCCCACCCACTTCTGATTGAGAAAAGAGTGTTAGCTGTCATACTCCTTTCCCTTCTGTCTTTTTAACAAAGCAAGGAATCAATTTTCAACTGTTAAGTTGATAAGACAAATGAAAGAAAGTTAGAAGTTTCTGTTGAAACTTTAGTATTCTCTCACAGTATGACTCACATTTAGGAAAGCATAAGTGTGAGGTTTTATGGCTTGTTCTTCATTAGTTTCTGTTAACTTTCTCTACTCTTTTTATTTCTTCTTTATAGGCTCTAGTTGAATAAGAAATACTGAACAAATAGATGAACATATATCTATATAAAATTTATGGACTGCTGTATGTGAGAAGAAAGTTGACAGAGGTGAGAGGGGTTATTTTAAAATTGTCCCAGGTAGTCTTCAGGTAAGAATGGGAATTTCAGAAGCAGACTGATTGCCGCCATAAGTAGTAAATATCAACCTGATTAAGGACACATTTTTACTCATTCAAAAATCAGATGAGCAGGGATCACTCTTTGATTCATTTATTAAGCAATATTTGAGTGTTCCTTGGTGCCAGGTGTTGCTCCAACTGCTGGGGACATAACAGAATGGAAGGAAATTTTGGCCCTTGAGGAGGAGGACCTACACTAAGTCTGAAGCCTCCGAAGGGGTAGAATTGCTGTCAGTGTATATTGGTTGCATTATTTCTTAGTTCTTTCTAAGACCTTTTAATAAAATGTGCCCTTAATTCTTAGATCTATTCTTCTAACATCAGTTCTTCTTTTCTCCTCATAACAAAGTTCTGTGGCTTTTTTTTTTTTTTTTTTTTTTTTTTTGAGATTTTTCAAGCGACTACAGGTCTATTTTGAGTCTGTTTATACTGCCTAATATGATCAGATCACATACATCCCTAAAACCTGGCCTGAACCCTGTAGTTGAATAAATAGCCATTCTAGAAGGAAAATAAAACCAATGAATAGTCACTTGCAGTTATTCATAAACTATAAATTATTGTAATTTTCTTACATTCAAAGACAAAGGGTTTTTTGAACAACAGTAACAGGTATTCTCTGCAGTTCTTAGTTTTTTAAGGCACTGTGTCTTGTGAAACGTGATGTTGCGTGAACTTGTGCTGGATGTAGCTTTCTGAAAAGGCCAAGGAGAAATGCTAAGCTCCTTTTTGTGATGTATTCTTGTTCCCATCAGTGACCTCTTCATTGAGAAGAGAGAGAGGAAGGAAGAAAGAAAATGAGGTTTTCTCTGATGACAAGTCAATTTAAGAGAACCCTCTGATCAATGACTGTGCTTGGCAAAAAGCAAGAGGTTTCTGGTTTCTTTTAAGGGAAAAAATGCCAACACATCCTTGATGGCTTGTAGTCTCTGAAAGTGGGATACATTTCATAAGGCATAGGAAAGTGATGCATAGGAAAGGCATAGGAAAGTAAGCTTGATTTTTGCACAAGGACTTCATTTGTGGAGCATAAAAGCATCCCCAGTGAAGTTAATGGCCAGGAGAGAGGAAGCTAAGCTCAAAAGTTGCATTTTAAAAATTCATTAGAAAAGACATAGTAATGAACATTATGTTACTAGACATAAGTTGATTTCAATTAATGACTGAATACTTTTTAAAATACAGATGACATTATGTCTTTTATTGAACCATGAGAGGACTAATGTTGAAAATTATGCTAGATTTTAAGATTCATAAACCTGTTGCCTCTCCGGAGGTTAGAAGTCACAATATGAAGCATATTTGAATATGGATTGCTTATGACACAGAATACCAAGAAGAAGGAATGTAATTTTTTATTCTGTTTCATGCTGGAAACCAAATTGCTTATTAGATTCAACATAGTGAGTAGCATACCAGCACATCAAGTAGGGACAGTCATGTCTCTATCAGTGACAACCGCTTGGAGAACTGAAATTGTTTACTCTGAGAAATCTGACTGCATTAATGATTTCCTGCTTCCCTTATCTAGCATGCAGTGAGCTCATGTTTTCCTTTGTTCAAAATGTTTTACAATCAGCTAAATGAATAACAGTAATAGTTTGCTTAAATATAGTACTTCTCATCAAACTATTTTTAAGTGCTTTTGTGAAGAATTAGTGTTACAGGGTCCACTGATGCATGTGCTTATTGTTATTCACATTGCAAAGGGAGGATATAAAGAGCTTAAGTGGCTCTTCCCAGATCTATGGAAAAATCAGTCAAAGATTCATGCATTAATTGTAGGAATCCTGGCTCCTATTTCATTGATCCAAAGCTGGACCTCATATTTATTAGATAGACATATTTGTCTTTAAAGGCTAACCAGAAGCATGCATTTCTTACAGCTCTATCTCAGCTTTGTAATGAATAATAAAAAAGAATTGCCAGGGTAGGGCAAGGTTGAACTGCTAAATTTGTAACACATTTTACTATTGTGTAAAAGTTTTGTGTCTTTTTTGTCTATATCACTCTTTCTCAGTTTGTTTGTTTATAATCTGGTTTGTTTATAATAGAATTTGCCTGTCAATGAACAAAAAAGTAGTCTTTTTTCTGTCTAAAACTTTAAATTTAGATTAAAAAAAGAGAGGAATAAACAAGGAATTTTTATGCTGCTGAAAAGAAAAAAAATAGAATTTTTTTTTTGCCATTGTTGTATTTAGGAATAAAATTAAAGGTTCACCTCTGAACACTTCCCTGGAAAGGAAATGGTTGCCAAGTTGCTAAGGGCCTCATATAAATATATATAAATTCACACACACACATAACACACACATGAACATATTTTGCATTTATTGCCTTATATTAAAATGGCTTTTTGAAATACTATAATCTACACAGATAATTTAGATAGGTGCATATTAATCTTTACTTGAAGATGAATATACTACCTTGTACAGTATATTAAATCTAGAAAATTGAAAAATACGAGACACATTTTCTGAGAGTAATCTATCAAGTCTAAGTAATATCTGATGCTGTGCAAACATCTGTTCAGAACATACTCTTATTGGTGTAAATGTCGAAAACTCAAAGGCCATGATTCAGCAGTTGTGCTCCTTGGTATTTACCCAAAGGAGATGGAAGTGTATGTCCATATAAAACCCTCCATGCAGGTATTCATAGCAGCTTTATTCATAATTGCCAAAACCAAGAAGCAACCAAGATGTTCTTCACTAAGTGATTAGGTAAAGTGTGCTTCATCCAGACAATGGAATGTTATTTAGCATTAAAAAGAAATGATCTGTGATTTCCATGGTAATCCAGTGATAAAGAATCCACCTGCCAATGCAGAGAACACAGGTTCAGTTCCTACTCTGGGAAGATTCCACATTCCTCAGGGCAACTGAACCCGTGCCCTGAAACCCATGTACCACAACTACTGAAGCCCCACATGCTCCAGAGCTTGTACTCCGCAACAAGAGAAGCCATCACAATGAGAAGCCCGCACACCTCTACTAGAGTGCAGCCCCCGCTCTCCGTAACTAGAGAAAGCTCCTACAACAGCGAAGAGCCAGCACAGCCAAGAATAATTCAGTTACTTACGGAAAGATATACGCATCTGAATGCAGAGTTCCAAAGGAAAGAAAAGAAAGCCTTCCTCAGCGATCAATGCAAAGAAATAGAGGAAAACAACAGAATGGGAAACACTAGAGAGCTCTTCAAGAAAATTACAGATACGAAGGGAACATTTTATTCCAAGATGGGCTCGATAAAGGACAGAAATGGTATGGACCTAACAGAAGCAGAAGATATTAAGAAGAGGTGGCAAGAATACACAGAAGAACTGTACAAAAACAGCTTCATGACCGAGATAATCACGGTGGTGTGATCACTCACCTAGAGCCAGACATCCTGGAATGTGAAGTCAAGTGGGCATTAGAGAGCATCACTATGAACAAAGCTAGTGGAGGTGATGGAATTCCAGTTGAGCTATTTCAAATCCTGAAAGATGATGCTGTAAAAGTGCTGTACTCAATATGCCAGCAAATTTGGAGAACTCAGCAGTGGCCACAGGACTGGAAGAGGTCGGTTTTCATTCCAATCCCAAAGAAAGGCAATGCCAAAGAAAGCTCAAACTACCACACAATTATACTCATCTCACATGCTAGTAAAGTAATGCTCAAAATTCTCCAAGCCAGGCTTCACCAATACGTGAACCGTGAACTTCCAGATGTTCAAACTGGTTTTAGAAAAGGCAGAGGAAACAGAGATCAAATTGCCAACATCTGCTGGATGATGGAAAAAGCAAGAGAGTTCCAGAAAATCATCTAGTTCTGCTTTATTGACTATGCCAAAGCCTTTGAGTGTGTGGATCACAATAAACTGTGGAAAATTCTGAAAGAGATGGGAATACCAGACCACCTGACCTGCCTCTTGAGAAACCTATATGCAGGTCAGGAAGCAACAGTTAGAACTGGACATGGAACAACAGACTGGTTCCAAATAGGAAAAGGAATATGTCAAGGATGTTTATTGTCACCCTGCTTATTTAACTTGTATGCAGGGTACATCATTAGAAACACTGGGCTGGAAGAAGCACAAGCTGGAATCAGTATTGCCGGGAGAAATATCAATAACATCAGATATGCAGATGACACCACCCTCATGGCAGAAAGTGAAGAGGAACTAAAAAGCCTCTTGATGAAAGTGAAAGAGGAGAGTGAAAAGTTGGCTTAAAGCTCAACATTCAGAAAACAAAGATCGTGGCATCTGGTCCCATCACTTCATGGGAAATAGATGGGGAAACAGTGGACACAGCGTCAGACTTTATTTTTGGGGGCTCCAAAATCACTGCAGATGGTGATCGCAGCCACGAAATTAAAAGACGCTTACTCCTTGGAAGGAAAGTTATGACCAACCTAGATAGCATATTCAAAAGCAGAGAGTACTTTGTCAACAAAGGCCCATCTTGTCAAGGCTGTGGTTTTTTCACTGGTCATGTATGGATGTGAGAGTTGGACTGTGAAGAAAGCTGAGCGCTGAAGAATTGATGCTTTTGAACTGTGGTGTTGGAGAAGACTCTTGAGAGTCCCTTGTACTGCAAGGAGATTCAACCAGTTCATCCTAAAGGAGATCAGTTTTGGGTGTTCATTGGAAGGACTGATGCTGAAGCTAAAACTCCAATACTTTGGCCACCTCGTGGGAAGAGCTGACTCATTGGAAAAGACTCTGATGCTGGGAAGGATTGGGGGCAGGAGGAGAAGGGGACAACAGAGGATGAGATGGCTGGATGGCATCACTGACTCGATGGACATGAGTTTGAGTGAATTCCGGGAGTTGGTGATGGACAGGGAGGCCTGGCGTTCTGTGATTCATGAGGTCGCAAGGAGTCAGACACGACTGAGAGACTGAATCGAACTGAACTGAAACAGGCAGAATGCAGAGGATTTTTAAAGCAGTGAAAACACTCTATATGATCTTATAATGATGGTTATATGTCATTATACATTCGTCTAAACTCATAGCATGTACAATACTTAGAGTGAACCCTAATATAAAGTGTTGACTTTAGGTGACTGTGATATTTCAATGTTGGTTCATTATTGGTAACAAGTGTACCGTTCTAGTGAGTGATGTTGAAAATAGGGAGGTTACGTATTTGTTAGAACATGGAGCGGATGGGACATTTATGTACCCTACTCTCAATTGTGTTGTAATTCTAAACTGATAAAAAAATAGTTAAAAATACTACCAAACGGGGCCCAAGTGGCCCTTTTATATTTTTGATGTTTTTTGTGTTAGACATCCAAAACAAACATCCCAGACTGCCTAAGGTGAATCTAACTGTACCTCTTCAGGGATATTTTTTTCCTCCTATGATGAACTCTGTTCAGGATATTCTCTAAAACAGACCTGGGAGGAGGAGAATCTTTATCTGCAGAACACTGTATGCAGTGGCTCAATCATTTGGTGAATCGCTCATGTTTATTTCTAGACAATCAGGAGTTTGGTAGAAATACCTGGATTCTGCAGAAGGTTTTTGAAGTCTTTCCTCAAACACTTTCCTTCCATTACAACATTTCTTAATCTAAGTATTTTTTGTTTGCTTAGTATGTGAGCTATAGCAGAAGGATACAAAGATTAAAAAGCACCCAATTCTTGCTTCCAAAGAATCTAAAGCTTGGACACAAAGAGAATCTATTTAGGATACAAGGTGAAAAGTTATAGACCATGAGATCACATATCAGTCATACTTAGTATGGGGAGTCAAAGATAACATCATAAAGCAAATGCAATCTGGTCTCCTCCATGAGCATACAATACAGATTAAAAAACATAAATGAATGCATACATAAGGCATGTAAAAAAGCAAAGAGATATACAATTAAAATTTACTGATTAAGATATATTTATGACTATTCCATTTGTTCAAAAATATTTATTTGGTATCTATATGTCAGTTACAATTCAGGGTATTAGAATACATATCAGGCATGCCTGTTAGGATGCATGTAATTTGGAAGAGTGGGGAGATGGATATTTTAAAAGTTCCTCTTCAATTTCAATGGTAGCCAATAAAAGGAAGGAAATGTACAGGGTGTGGTGACTGTATCTGGTGGGGACACCTAAGCTTATATGGAGAAATATGGTGATCTTCACTGAGAAGGCCACATTTAGGCTAAGATGAGAGAGATGAATAGGATTTTGAAAGTCTTGTAGAAAAAAAGAGAACTGTGCTTTTTTGAGTTTAAAGAAAGCTGAAGCCCAAAGCTGTTATTAATATGAATTGGGGGTAGGGGGAGAAGAGTTGATGAGGCCAGAGACAAGGGGATAAGGAGCCAGACCATGTGATACCTTTTTAACTTGCTATGGTCTCTAGTCTTTCTGGAAAACAAACAACAAACAAATAAACAGGGAAGCAAGTGAAAAGTTTTAATCAGGATAACAAGATGATCAGATTCCAGGTTTTTAAAAGATGACTCTCTTTGAGGATGCATTAGAGGATGCTCTTTGAGGATGCATTAGAAGGACTAAGAATGGACGTGGGAGGACATTTCAGAAACTGTCTTATAGTCCAGGAGAGAGATGATGGAGTCTTGAAATAGATTCCTGTGACATTATTTCTGGGCTGCCACCTACCTTTCATATTTTCAGTATCAGTTTCCAAAATGAAAATATACTTGTTTCATAACAAATGAAATTTCTCGTGATCTAAATAGAAAGCCCATGCATATATGAGCCAACTGTGTAGTTAGTACATATTGACTGCGGGTTGTAGTGTTCTGCCTATCTCTGTATTTTTATAATGGTGCTGGTAGTGCCTAAAGATTCATGAATTGATTCCCAAGGAGTCAGATAATAATCTTAAACCCTAAAGAGGAAGATGATATTAACATATCACCATGACCTGTGAGCATTTTCAGGAAGATGAATCTTTCAAGGCTTTTTAAATTAAATAATGTATTATTTTTGTATTTCTAATGCTGGGAATAAAGCTTGACTTTAAACCTAGTATGTGCATGTGTGTTGCTGCTGCTGCTAAGTCGCTTCAATTGTGTCTGACTCTGTGTGACCTCAGAGACGGCAGCCCACCAGGCTCCCCCATCCCTGGGATTCTCCAGGCAAGAACACTGGAGTGGGTTGCCATTTCCTTCTCCAATGTGCGTGTGTAGATAAACTTAAAAACATGTCTCTTATTTCATAGCTTAAAACATATATAAGCTAATTTTGTTTTAGTTATTTAATATATTTACATTAAAAATCCTCTTCTATAGAATTACATAATAATATAAAAGAATATCTTTTGAATAAAAATGGCATACTTTTATGAGAAATTCTTGCATTTTAAACAAATTTGAAGTTGTTACAAATATCTCTTAGTTTACCAAACAACATTGCAATTGATTAGGGAACAGTTTAACTGTGGCAACAATATGAATCAGCTGAACACTTCTCCTCCCCTTCATTCATCTTAGAATGAGATAATGAGGCAAGGCTATGCTAGTAGAGATATCACTTTTAGCCAAATAATTCATCTGTGAATAGCCTCAGATTGCAAAAATTACAGTCTCATTTAAGCATTATTTATCATTAGTGTGAGGGTAAAATTTTGGCAATATTTTACAGTGTGTGGAGAAAAACTCTTCGTGACAACATATTTATACATTTTATAGAAATGAATCAAGATAATTCATCTTTATAAGGCTAATTGAAGCTATTGAATAATATTACTAAAATAGTCTTTAGATCAGTGAATTTTATTTTTTAAATTAGGTGAACATTGATGATAAAATCAAATAATCTCTAAAACTATGTAGCCCTGACATCTATATTCTATTTTAAAATGTAAACATAGAAAATTATTACACAACATAAATCTGACAATGTAATCTATTTTTCCAGTTACAAATGTCATCCTATCTGAGGGTCATTTTCATGCAAATAATATACTGTACTTGGCAGTAAGTTATTATATACAGCATAGCAACAACTATGGAGGTTAAAAACAAAGTGCTTAGTCAAACATGAAAAATATGAAATTATATACATGAAGCATTATGTATGCAAATTAAAAACAAATGTGCAAACTCCTGTAAAGGTTGAATTAGATTTCAACATGTACTGAAAGCATTCCTAAAATGTCATCTTTCATTCATCTATCTCTCTACAGTCCTATTCATCATTGTATGGTAGCTGGCCTTGGTCATTATTTCTCCTTTCACTGATTAAAATAAAAACACAATCAGAAACCAAACATGCTCACAAAACAACTATGATGATGTATCATCAACTGAAGAAATTAAACAGACAAATAAACCATAAACAAACAACAAATAATTGTTCTGCTGCCTAAGATCTAGAATAGTAATGTCTTGGGGGATCATTTGCTTGCAAGAAAAACTAATCAAATTAATTTAAGAAAAAATTGTTCCTACCTATTGTTAGACTAGAAATTTTATCTTAAGATGCTGGATTTTATTCTGAAGACTAAAATTATCAACAAGTATTGTAAGCAGGAGAATGATGTTATGAGTGGTGATTCACCTTTTTCTAAATTTAATAGGTGGCTGTAATTGATTTTATAACCACACAAATAGTGAATATTGATTATAGATAAATTTGAAAATACAATTCAGAAAAAGGAACAATATGAAAGGAAATAAAGAACCCTGTGGTTAGGCATTGTTTGTCTGATTGCTCTGAGATCCTCGGATAGGTTCAATGAAACACAGAAAAATAGAACATTTACTACACATTGCCATACAGCAAGAATTTCCTTGGAAGTCCTATGATGGATTCCTGAATGCTGACCTTGTCCCTGTTCTTCACTCCCAAACAGAACCATCACTTCAGTGAGGGGCAAAGGGAAGCACCGATGGCCATGTCCACTCCCTTATAGTCTTGGTCTTGATAGTCTTTGGAACACTGTTCTGCTACTTTGCCAAAGGTGTAAAGTGAGAGCAACTTGGAGAGTCATCATTTCTCCCACTTTTTGATCTGATCTGGTTTGATGGTCAGCTGAGCTCAAGTACTCAGTGTCTCACTCATAGTTCAGGTGAATTTGGAGATTGTGCTCTAGATCCGAGTTGTATCAGGGTTCTTCAGAAAAAAAAAAGAAATGTGTGTGTATGTATGAAATATCTATATATATGTATATACATGGGTGTGTTATATGTGCAGAGAGAGACAGATTTCTTTTAAGATTTTGGGTCATGTAATTATGGAGGCTGACAAGTCCCAGGATCTGCTGTCAGCTGACTGGAGACACAGGAAGAATGGATGTGTTGGTGTTAGTCTGAAGGCAGACAAAAGTTGATGTCCTGTTTAGAAGACACACAGGAGGGATTCTCTCTTATTTCAGGGAGTAAAAGTGAAAGTTGCTCAGTCATGACCATCTCTTTGCAACCCTGTGGTTTCTACAGTCTATGGAATTCTCCAGGCCAGAATACTGGAGTAGGTAGCCATTTCCTTCTCCAGGGGACGTTTGCAACCCAGGGTTAGAACACAGGTCTCCTGCATTGCAGGTGGATTTTTTACCAGCTGAGCCACCAGGGAAGCCTTGTTTGAGGGATGGGCAGTCTTTTTGTTCTGTTCAGGCCCTCACGTGATTGAATGAGGTCCATGCATATTAGGGAGGACAGTCTGCTTTATCAGTTTACTGACTTAAAGCCATAATGTCAACCAAAAACATCCAGAATAATGTTTGGCCAGATATCTGGGAACACCGTGGACCAGTTAAGTTGACACACAGAATTAACCATTTCATTGGTCCTCTTGCATGAGTGTAGACTTAATTCTGGATATCCCCCCTCTTATGGTCCCACATGGTCCCACATGGTCAATTTTATGCTCTCCTTGATCTTTCCCATTGGCATATAAACATGTTTTAATGTTTACCATCTTCTAGAAATCCTGCCTAACCCTGCCTTTCCCTCATGCCATTGTACTATTTTCTCTGCTTCTGTAAAAGTATAGAATTCACTTTATTTATAGTTTCATTCCGATTTTTGTCTTTACTTCCCATAATCAGTCTTTTCTTTGGCAATACTCTTTTGGTCACTATTAACTTGCAGTCAGTCTTTTAAGTTCTTCATCCTTCCATAATTTCTCAGGCATCTGATGTAGTTGACCTCTTGGTATCATTTTCTTCTCTCAGCTTCCTTGCCATCTCACCTTGCCTGTTTTCTCCTTCAGTGCTAATTGCTGTCTCATAGTTATTTTGTTGCCTGTTCTTCCTCTTGTCAGACTTCTCTATTTTGAAAGTAATTCAAAGTTTAGGTCCCAATTCTTATTTTTCTGGCTATATTCGGAGGCCTTGAGTGATTTTATTCAGTCTGCTGGCTTTAAATACCACTTAAACACTGATTATTAGTATTACTACTTTGTAATGCTCTTACTTTAGGTTATTTGCCAAATTTCTCTGTGCTTCAGTGTATTTATGTCTATTTAAAATAATAGTAGCTGACAGTTCTTTTAAGGATTGAATGGATTCGTGTGTGCAAATATTTAAAGCTATGCCTGGTAAAAGTAAGCACAAAACGGCATGTTGTACAATCATCCCTGGGGAGAGTGGTTCTAGGATTGCCACAGTTATCAAAGTCCATGCATTCTCAAGTTCTATACTTATCCCTTTTTACCCACACATTCTGGATCTGCAAATTCAACCATCTGTAGATCTCAAACATAGCACAGGGTCTGTGGTTGGTGGAATCCATAAATGTAGAACCTGCGGATAAGGAGAGCTGACTATGGATGCATGTGTATGAGTCTGTATTCATTCACTTCTGGTAACATAAACCTCAGTGGTTGGATAGTTGGTTAGTTTTGCTATTCTAATACTTCAGTGGAATTCTTTTCTTCTTTCCATATAATTAGATACAGTTATGCATTGACATTGATAAGCACCCTGCCATGGAAAAGAACACACTCTGAAATCAAAAATCACAACTTCTAAGCCAATACTCACAATCAATGAGCTTTGTGACCTTGAGCAAGTGACTTGAGGTTTCTGAACCTCAGGGATTGTGTGTATGTAAAGGAGTTCTTTGCATGAAGCAGTCAAGAGGATCCTTGTTTCTTGGGGCTTTTTGATAATCTCTATGAAGAGTGTTCCAAGGAAAAACATGGGTACCAGTGTTTTGATACTGGAATGCACAGTGTATATACCACAGACTAAAAGGCCATGTGCCTGAGGCAAGTGATGAAGGAAAAGAGTAGGGGGAGATGACACTGAATGAAGACCAAATCATGTAGTGTCTTGAGTGCCTTAGCAAGAAGTTGTATTTTATTTCTTGCAGTGTAAAACCTATTGGCAGTGCCTTAATTACACTGAAAGAGTAGAAATAGAATTTTGACTGCTAGATGGGTAATAGGAGAGTGGGAAGTAGGGAGATGGCGAAATAGTTGGCTGTTGGTGTAGTGAATTAGACTAAGTGAGTGGTTATGAAGAGATGATCAGATTTAGAATATGTGTTTTGAGGGATCTTTCTTATGGACAAGATGGGAGAGAGTAAGATAGAGCAGTCCAGAAGGACTGTTAGGTTTTGTTTGTTGTGTTTCATTTGAGAAACCAAGCTGATGGTGCTGCTGTTTGCTTCTGTTTGAGAACAGGAAAAGCAAATATATGAGCAGGATGCAATTAATTGTTCTGTTTAGGCTGCATTGCATTTGAGATGTCTATAGATACTATGGTCAAAATAGCCAAAAGGAAATTAGACACATGAATGAGGAGGTGATGGAAGAAGGCAAAACCGCAAATAGAATGTAGTTATCGGCATATAGAATACAGATAAAGTCATGGGAGAGGATGAAATCATTGGGAGCTAGACAAGAGAAGGAAGCAGAAATAAAGACCTTAAGTTTCCAAAATTTGGTGGTCTGTAATGGAAGAAGAACCAGCAAAAAATACTGTGAAGGAGAGGCTAGAGAAATAATGGTAAGCAAGGAGACCAAGAGACCAAACAGATCTAGAAAAGAAAATATTTTGAAAAGAAATGGGTGGTAAATGTCACCAAGTTGTGTGCAGGTTGAATCAGATTGGCCTTGGTAGGACACAGTCTGTGCTGGTATCAATTAGAATCTTGGGGAGGAACAGCCTTTTTGGAAATGTTGAAGAACATATTGAAGGTTCGGTTCAGTTCAGTTCAGTTCAGTCGCTCAGTCGTGTCTGACTCTGTGACCCCATGAATCACAGCACGCCAGGCCTCCCTGTCCATCACCAACTTGGGGAGGTTAGGATATGGAAATAATGAGTAAGGGCAAATCTTCTGAGAAGTTTGGCTCTGAAGAAGAAAGAAAAATGGCTAGCTTGGGAATATAAATTCATTCATTTCTTTCACTTAAAAAGTAAAACATGAAAGCTCTCTGGCTGAAGCAGCTGTCAGAATATTATCTTCAGATTGGTTCGGGCAATCTAGCCCCTTTTTCTGTGTGTGTCACTCTTTCCTTTTCTCCTTGAAGCTACAAGCTTGATGAAAAACGATGATGCCCTTCCCACATGAGTAGATACTTTCTTCAGTTAGAATAACCACATTTTCTTGCTAGGACTTGTGGTCAAGTACACATACCAATAATAACACTACATTTCGAAGAGTCTAAAGTAAAAAGACATAGTCTTGGCCATTAAGGAGCTCACAGCCTAATTAAATTTGTCTTATTCTGAGGGGTAGTCCAATTCAGTGTCGTATCTATTGTGTTGCCGCCTCTGGGGGAGGGGGGCATATGTCATTTGTTCTAGATGGATAAAAATGAATTCACTGTCATAGTTACTTGGGAATTAAACATCCATCAAAAATAACTCATATTCAACTTTTCTGGAGGAAAGTATAAAGAACAACAGCATCTGCACTGTGTGTAAGTTGGCAAGTCTCCTTGTCTGGCACTTTCCAAATTGTTTTAGCAACGTTTGGCAAGAATCTATCACAAATTATGGATGATTATAATTTTGCAGTATGTGAAAGCAGATGGAGAAAATGAATTGACAGAGAGAATGTTTCTTTGTTGGAAACTGATTGGTAATAATAATTATCTTTAAAGAAGGCAAAAAAAAAATAAAAATTAAAATTAAGAATTACCCACTGACTTTCAGGTATATATTTGGAAACTTATTTGAAAACCCCTTAAACTTATACAAAATTAGAAACTGATTCAGAGAAAACCTCTACCAAAAATTACTCTAAAATGATGCACAGTATACAAGCTGACACATATTCTGACTTCTGTAAAAGCCTAATTGTTTCATTAAAATGCTTGTTTGGAAAGGAAAATAATTAACTAAATTGGAAGCTAAATGAAGAAACAGCACATAATTGATACTGGCTTATACGTCTTAGAGATAAAATTTCTGTGCTCCTAACTCATGAGATAATTTTTTTTAATATAATTTTTTTAGCTCATGAGTAATCACATGGAAAATCATGGTAACTTTATAAAGCAGCTGCATCTTAGAAGTCAACTGAAAATAAGCAAGTTGTTATTTTAAAATAATTTATAATGGTACTTCATAGTTTATGCACTTCTGAAGAGAACTGAGGTCTAGAGTCAGAATTGTTGTTCAGTCACTAAATGGTATCCTACTCTTTGCAAACTCATGGATTGCAGCATGCCAGGTTTCCCTGTCCTTCGCTGTCTCCCAGAGTTTGCTCAAGCTCAAGTCCGTTGAGTTGGTGACTCCATCCAACCATCTCATCTCTGTCACCCTCTTCTCTTCCTGCCCTCAATCCTTCCCACCTTCAGGGTCTTTTCTAATGAGTTAACTCTTCGCGTCAGGTGGCCAAAGTATGGAACTTCAGCATTAGTCCTTCCATTGAATATTTAGGGTTGATTTCTTTTAGGATTGACTGGTTTGATTTCCTTACAGTCCAAGGAACTCTCAATAGTCTTCTCCAGGACAGTTTGAAAATATCAATTCTTTGGCCCTCAGCCGTCTTTACGGTCTAATGCTCAGAATACTCTCAGAATGCCTCTCAGATTCAGAATGCCTGGGTTCAAATCCTGCAACACTCAGTTTCACGGATGACCTACCCCCCTTTCGCTTCAGTCTTCTTTGCCTTTGTAGTATTATAGTCAGGACCAACTGCTTGTTACCACCTCCACCTTTGCAACTTCGGTCTGTGTTGCCATTATCTCTCACTTGAATTTTGAAATAATTTCCTACTTTATTTTGCTGATTTGAATCTTGCTCCCTGCAGACAATTCTGAAAATGGAAGAATTCTGTTAAATATAAGTTGGACTATGAAGCTCTTTTATTCAGACCCTCATGGGCTTCTTCTGGGCTCCAGGATCCATTTAGATTTTATCCTTCTCTCTTATACATCTGACCCCATCATTTGCACTCTCCCCCTTGCTCCCATTTCTCCATACAAGGTGGCCTTTCTGCTGGTCTGTGGACATACCAGGCAAGGTCTAGTCTCACCCTCTTTCTTCTTGTTACCCCCTTTTGCCTGTAGCCTCTTCTCTCAGACATCTTCATAACCAGCTCCCTCACTTCCTTTTGAAGCAGAAACCCTTCCTGACACAACCTTATCACACTTGCTTAATTTTTATTTCTATTTACAGGCTAATTGTCATCTGCATACTTTATTTATTTATACTTTTATTGTTTGTCCTGCTTCATTAAAACAGAAATCCAGGACAACAAGGATTTCCATGTCTATTTTTTAGTGACCTGACAAATTTGGAGCCGCAAACATTTTAAAGTGAATTAATAAATCGTTGTTATTATCATGTTTGAGAATTCATGTCTGATTGTTGCCTCATGCATTCACTGGCAGGTAAATCATTTAATATTTCCTTACCTATAAAATGAGGCTTTAAACACCAGCTTCACTAGGCTGTTACAGGGATTAAATAAGATAAAAATATCTAACTTACAGGTTGCTATGAGGGTTAAATAGAACATTTACATGAAAAGTACCTAGCACGCTGCTTGGCAGATAAAAAGGTGATGAATTAATGTTAATAGAATTTGCATCTGAATGAAGAGATTATGTTATGCAAATCTAGGCATCATTTATTTGGGCCCTGATTTTATATTTAGGAAAAGGAAATTATGTGTATTATTTTTCATGGGGAGTTTTGTAAAGCAGTGTCTTACACAATTATGTATTTGTTCCTAAACTCTTTATTAATACACATTTAGATAGTTTCTATTTTTCACTCGAAATATATATCTCAGAGTAATACAGTGTTTTGCCAGTGTCTCATGCCCATAGACCATCACAGAACACTGCTGTGGTCAGTTTGATTGATTGTGAATTTCTATGAGCAAGGTAGAGACCGCATTTCATGGGAACAGTGGCACATCTCAGTAACAGGGTATTGGAAGGAACTTTTAGGTTTAAGGATTGTGTTAGGTTATTTTACGGGAACATTTATGAAAGTAGTACTTGGAGTTGGTACCTTAAAGAAGCAGAGACGGTTCTGTGATGGAGAATCTTAAGAGAGTGGGAAGAAAGAAGTAGGGTTAAAATTGTAATTGGAAAAGTAGCAGTAATCGCCGATGTCAGTTGGAAGTGGGGATATTGGTGATTATTGTGTATGGCTTGAACAACAATCTTGTTGTGGTTTGTGTCCAGCCATGACTATTGGGTGGCTTATTTATGTCCACTTCATCGTGGTTGCATGGTCACCTTGTCTGGTGTTGGTGACCTGTGAGATTATTTATGTGCTACAGGAGAACACCATGACCTTCCCCAAGTACTGAGGTTAGTGCCTAGCTACACCTAGGATGGACCAGCTCCCAGAGGTCATGGGCTACTTTTCTCTTTCTCAGGCTTTGCACACATGTACACATATATTGAAGGTTGGTTTTGATGATTTCATCATTTTTTATGATGTACTAAGCCACCCAAATTTTTGTGACTTATTCTTAAGATATATAATTCTTGGGGAAAAAGTCAGTGTAATTTTATATCCAAATTGAAATAGGTATATGACATAATTTTGGTAGAGATTGGTACTCAGCTTTTCTTAGGTAAATATTTATCAGTTCAGTTGAGTTCAGCCGTTCAGTCGTATCTGACTCTTTGCTACCCCATGAATCGCAGCACGCCAGGCCTCCCTGTCCATCACCAACTCCCAGAGTTCACTCAGACTCATGTCCATCGAGTCAGTGATGCCATCCAGCCATCTCATCCTCTGTCATCCCCTTCTCTTCCTGCCCTCAATCCCTCCCAGCGTCAGAGTTTTCCAATGAGTCAACTCTTCTCATGAGGTGGCCAAAGTACTGGAGTTTCAGCTTTAGCATCATTCCTTCCAAAGAACACCCAGGAGTGATCTCCTTTAGAATGGACTGGTTGTACCTAAATATCCAAATAAAGCATAGTTAAATGATATTTTGGAACAAATGAAATTTGCCAGACTTAGCTGCAATGTATGGATCATTTTTAAGGATGCATTTCACAATTAAAAATTGTATTTATAATAAAAGTAAATAGAAAGAAAAATTGCAGTGTAAAAACATTTTTGTAATTTAATCATGAAGAAACATCCAATTTCCTCAAGTGCCCTTTATTATTGTAGCTTGCATAAATTCACACCACTCATTTTTTGTTTCTCTGCTAGGAGATTTGCATTTAAATGTTTATTTATTATTTATGAATATCCCACTTATTAAAAAAAATTATGCCAGTTCATTTACATATTAGTCAGCTGTTGCTACCTGAGATAGTACCTATTACACTAAAATCTTTCAGCATTGTGTTTCTTTTTAAACTTTTTATTTTGTATAGCCAATTAACACTGTTGTGATAGTTTCAGGTGAACAAAGAAGGAACTCAGCTATACATATACATGTATCCATTCTCCCCCAAACTCCCCTCCCATCCAGGTTGCCACATAACACTGAGAGAGTTCCACATTCAGCACTATGTTTTTAAATCTTACTGAATTAGGTTCTTGTCAGGATAAGTAGCCCTCACGTTACATAGATGTTATCCATTTAAACAGATAAATGGATAAAAAGATAATAGGTATCCCTTACAGATATTTAGCTCTGAAGGATCATCTAGTCAAAGGTCTTGTTTGATGAGGAAAATGAGGCATATAGACGTTAAG
Organism: Budorcas taxicolor; assembly: GCF_023091745.1. Lineage (NCBI taxonomy): Eukaryota > Metazoa > Chordata > Mammalia > Artiodactyla > Bovidae > Budorcas > Budorcas taxicolor. The sequence continues at coordinate 63,494,431 of NC_068912.1, forward strand.
TTACACTACTGAGATATGCAGAGCTGAAATAAGTAACTGGAGTTTTTTACTTCAGTCAAGCCTTTCCCACTATGTCTCATGTCTTGTCTCCCAGGGTTAAATTGAAAAATCTGCTGTGGATTTATCTTTCTTATCTAGTAAATCACATAAATTCAACATTTATTTGGTGAACCCAGAAGGAAAAGTGAATCAAGTTCTCAAGCTCCTTTTATTTTACCAAATTTTGGTAGTCTGAGAAAAAAAGAATTGTACATGTGTGCTCAGTCATGTCCAACTCTTTGCAACATGACTGTAGCTCTCCGGGATCCTCTGTCTGTGGGACTTTCCAGATAAGAATATTGGAGTGGGTTGCCATTTCCTACTGCAGGTGTCTGCCTGACCCAGGGGTAGAATCTGCACACCTGATCACAAAATGTTCCAGTAAAGGTAGACAGAGGTAATCTTGCTTAAAGTGGCACCTTTAAGGCAAGACTTTTGGAGGCTCATTAATCTCTGATAACGAATCTGGCTATTTAAGTGAGAACACTCTAAATGAGTCATTGAGTATATTAATAGCTTACTCTCTGTGGAGCATGTATACTTAATAGTTAAGAAACTCATAGTTGATGAAATACAATTCCACAGCATGTTTCATTGTTTTATAAGGTAGGTCTTAGGGGAATAATTGAAAGTGGATTTAGAGTAAAAAAAACACCATCTTTAAAGTTCTATTGCATGCTACAAATTACTTTTTAATTATAATTCTTCCAACAAATCAGTAAGAAAACAAGCATAAACAAAATAGTGATGGATTTCATCATAATTTAAAATTTTTTTCATCTGGTTTTTTAAATGTCTTCTCTTTTTTTACAAGTACTTTTAGACTCATAAATTTAGTTAGAAATTTCATGTATTTTCCCCAAATTCCTTTTTTTAAAAATCCCCATACTAGCCCATGGGCATAAGCAATACACTTTGCTAAATGAAACACTCAATTATAGGACTGTGTTTGCTATGAGCCAATTTAGTCAATGTTTTTGCATTGGTCAGGCCATCCTTACTTAACACCTCATAAAAAGAAAAGCCAGCCTCTTCCAAAAGAACTAATTTATTGTACACCAAGGGTTTGTGCTGAAAAAAGGTCTCCTACTGTATGTAGTCTAAGGCTTGTAGAATACCCAAATACTACAGGTTCCATCTACCTTGAAATAAAGATGCAAATCACAAAACAATAAATTCTATGTTTATAACAAACACCCTGAAAAACTTTTAACAAATCATAACTGTCAGTGATATAGGTGATATAAATTTGTGTCATACCAAGGAATATTAATCATTGCATTGTTGCAAGGATTTCTTTCCCTCATTTCTCTCCTCCCTCCCTTCCCCCCCTCCCTTCTTCTCTCCCTCTCTTTTTCCCCCACCCCTATCTTCTTTGGTTGCAGGCACATCATCAGACTTAATGATAAAATCCTTTCACAAAAATAATTCTTAAGCCTCAGGAACAAACACCTCTTTGGCACCCTGAGAGAATATTTCACAAACCATCAATCTCTTTCGGATCGTGATTTACAACCTTTCTTTGTGGCCGACTTGAGCCATTTGTGAGCATGCCCCAGCTGCGTCACACTGGGATTTTCCTCCACTTTGCCCTCTAAACATAAAGCAACATAACTGTATGCTACTGCCAGTTTGGAAACACGCTCTTGACACAGGAATCAAGTACAAGCTACAGACATTAGGCTATAAAAGCACTTTCCAGAGCAGCTGTGTATTAATGTCTGGACTCTCCAGAAAAGTAGAGAGGGCAATAGTCATTTCTCTGTACGTTCTGAAGCCACTTTTGTCCATTTCACATGTCAATTGTCTAACATTCAGAAAGCCAAGTAATGATAACTTCAGGGCATGAAATTTGAATTTTTTTGAAAAAAAAAAAAAAAAGTCAGTGAAATAGTTTGTATGGGGGTATATTTCTGTTAACCAAACTTTTATCTCAAGAATAGTTAACAGTTGTCTGATAAATGCCATCTTTCTGGATGTTTTCCTTGAAATTCAGGAAAGGAGTCTGTACCACAGATGAATTCATTTACTATATGCCTAAACCCACTCTTTCTCTGTGTACTCACTAAAACACATGCACATACATTATTAATTGTTGACTAATTTGCAATCACCATCAAGGGCAAAAAACTATACCCCCATCAGGAAAGCACACAAACATTATGATTACTTGAAAGCATAGGCAGATTATGATGTCTGTATTGAGTGAAATGGTAGCTACTGAGAGGTCTAGCAATATTTATAAAGGAAGCTTGGTAAAACAAAATGTTTATTATAACCAAATGATGAAAACCAGGAAGATCTGGGTGCTTGATAGAGGAGTCAGAATTTTTATTCTCCCTCTCCAACCCCTCCAAAAAATGTGTGTGTATGCAAAGTGGGAGGGAAAGAATGCAAAATGACACATAACTTTGGTCTTGACAGTAAGTCTTAGAATTTTTTCTCTTAATAAGTTAGATTACATTATAAGAAGTGTTCACAAACCATTATAGGATGGTTCACAAACCCAATCATTCAGATGGTCTGGTGAGTAATCAGATCATAGAAAGCATCTATGTTAGGAAAGTCAAATTCATGTTAATTACATAAGCAAAGGAGGATCATATTTTCATTTTCTTCTTTGCTTGGGTTTTTGTATGCTCTGTGGTATGGACTGGGATATTTTCAGTTTTAAGTATCAAGTTGCTGAATCCGAACTAACTGTATGTTTGGAAGATTCACTCTCTCTGCACTGCTGGTAGGATTTTAAATTGAAAAAATTTGAAAGGCAATGTTGAAATAGTTTTACACTGCCTTAAAAATATCCACATACTTTGACAGGATAATTTCACCTTTCTCAAGGACATAATCTGAAATTTATATGTAAAGATTTTTATAGAAAGATATGCTGTGTTATATATGTTGAGACAAATACTCAATGATGACAGTTAACTAAGTTATAGTATATGCATATGTTGGGATAATATAAAGTCATTAAGTTATGTATATGTAATATACTCAAATATGTATCATATAACATAATTGGGAATGCATGTTATGTTAAGTAATAAAAAGCTGCCCCAAACTTTTCATAAAATGTTATCTTTATTAGAAAAATATGTACTTGAAAAAATATGGAAAGTAAACAAATTGAAAAGTTGACAAGATTTCTCTCAGGAGAAGATTATGGATGATCTTAAGCATTTGCATATTTTTTACTCTTCTGAATGTTTTATTCATGAAATGACAAAGACTTTTTAGAGTCGGTGGGTTATAGAGGAGAAAATATGTGTTCACCAGATTATTTCATTTATCTGGGCTCAGAATGAAACTACATTTCCCAGTCTTCAAATGCAGGGTTATGTTTATGGTTCTCATCAATGGCAGGTAGAAAGCCACATGTCACTTCCAGTCAAAGGCTGTCAGGTGTGGAAGTGCCTTTTCCATGCACATGCCCTTTTGTCTTCTAGACTGGGAGTCAAAGATACCAGGACAGTAGAGCAACCTAGATCCTTTACCTCCCGCTTCGCTAAAGTGCTAATTATGTCATGTCTTCTTTATGGTAATTGAGATTTTCAGGTTTGTTCCTTCAGTGTAGCCCAGCAATTATCAGCTATTTCACTGAGATACAAGTGAATTGCTAGTTTTCTTAATGACAAAAGTCAGGGATATATGAGCAATGCAAATAGAAGTGTGTAAGATATTGCTGCTTTTATGTGTCCTGATTTTTTTATGTAAGTTTGTTTAAAGCTGTAAACAAATGTTACGGGTTGTGGATTCTTAGCCTGGTTGTTTACTTCCTTACATTGGGAGTGGCAGGCTTTCAGATTTTACATTAATGTCAAAAATACATACAAAATATGACAAATATGTAGATATTACTTCTGCAAGATGCTTTCCTTCAGTTCAGAAAAAAAAAAATCACACTTGTATGCTTTTACACAAACTATTCCTTCAGCCTGTAATTTCTCCTTCTCTGTGACAAATGCATATGCATTCTTTACAGTCAAACTCAAATGCCATGTCTCAATAAAGCCTTGTGCAACTCAGTCCCCGATGTGTATAGACCTCATTCTACATAAGCTCTCAGTTCAAAAATAATCATTTTTAAAATTCTTATAGTCACAAGTCTTAGCAAAGAGCCTAGTAGAATATAAATAATCATTAAATTTGATAATGTTTCCAACGTTTTATTGTAATGGCCTGTGTTTATTAATTTTATTCTTGCAGTGCTAGAACACGAGTGTTTCCCATTGCATGTTCCTCCTACTCATGTGTGTGCTTGTGCTGCCTGCCTAGTCACTCAGCAAATCTGATTCCTTGTGACCTGATGGACGGTAGCCCACCAGGCTCCTCTCTTCATAAATTCTCCAGGCAAGAATACTTCAGTGGGTTGCCATTCCTTCTCCAGGGGTCTTCCTGAATCAGGGATGGAAACTGCATCTACTATATTGGCAGGCAGATTTTTTTATCACCGGGTCTCCTGGGAAGCTCATTCTCCTACCTAACAGCTATAATAAATAAATGATTTACTTCTTTATAAAAGTATCTGGGATACTTTTGATTCTGTAATTTTAACGTAGTAATCCTTTTTCTTTCAGTAATTGAAGTTGCTTTTAAAATAAACCAACTTTATATTTTAACTTTTTTAATTGTTTAATGTAACATTTTTAATGTTAAATAACAACTTCTCTAGTATATAAATCCTAGCTTACTTGTGTGATTTAGGGACTGCTATGCAGTCATTTTTCATTCCAATTCCAAAGAAAGGCAATGCCAAAGAATGCTCAAACTACCGCACAATTGCACTCATCTCACATGCTAGTAAAATAATGCTCAAAATTCTCCAAGCCAGGCTTCCGCAATATGTGAACCGTGAACTCCCTGAGGTTCAAGCTAGTTTTAGAAAAGGCAGAGGAATCAGAGATCAAATTGCCAACCTCCGCTGGATCATGGAAAAAGCAAGAGAGTTCCAGAAAAACATCTATTTCTGCTTTATTGACTATGCCAAAGCCTTTGAGTGTGTGGATCACAATAAACTGTGGGAAATTCTGAAAGAGATGGGAATACCAGACCACCTGACCTGCCTCTTGAGAAATCTGTATGCAGGTCAGGAAGCAACAGTTAGAACTGGACATGGAACAACAGACTGGTTCCAAATAGGAAAAGGAGTACGTCAAGGCTGTATATTGTCACCCTGCTCATTTAACTTCTATGCAGTGTACATCATGAGAAACGCTGGACTGGAAGAAACATAAGCTGGAATCAAGATTGCCCACAGAAATATCAATAACCTCAGATATGCAGATGACACCACCATTATGGCAGAAGGTGAAGAGGAGCTAAAAAGCCTCTTGGTGAAAGTGGAAGAGGAGAGTGGAAGAGTTGGCTTAAAGCTCAACATTCAGAAAACAAAGATCATGGAATCTGGTCTGATCACTTCATGGGAAATGGATGGGGAAACAGTGGAAACAGTGTCAGACTTTATTTTTGGGGGGCTCCAAAATCACTGCAGATGGTGATTGCAGCCATGAAATTAAAAGACGATTACTCCTTGGAAGAAAAGTTATGACCAACTTCGATAGCATACTCAAAAGCTGAGACATTACTTTGCCGACTAAAATCCATCTAGTCAAGGCTATGGTTTTTCCTGTGGTCATGTATGGATGTGAGAGTTGGACTGTGAAGAAGGCTGAGCGCCAAAGAATTGATGCTTTTGAACTGTGGTGTTGGAGAAGACTCTTGAGAGTCCCTTGTACTGCAAGGAGATCCAACCAGTTCATTCTGAAGGAGATCAACCCTGGGATTTCTTTGGAAAGAATGATGCTAAAGCTGAAGCTCCAGTACTTTGGCCACCTCATGCGAAGAGTTGACTCATTGGAAAAGACTCTGATGCTGGGAGGGATTGTGGGCAGGAGGAGAAGGGGACGACCGAGGATGAAATGGCTGGATGGCATGACAGACTCAATGGATGTGAGTCTGAGTGAACTCTGGGAGATGGTTTTGAACAGGGAGGCTTGGAGTGCTGTGATTCATGGGGTCGCAAAGTGTTGGACACGACTGAGCGACTGCACTGAACTGAACTGATGCAGTCATTAAAAATAATGTAGTAAATCTAATTATACAACCTATAACATTTTTCAATATGTATTTTTGGGGTCAAAAATAATGAGTGACAGAATTTGACGTTAGGTTATGGACTTCTGTTTCCACTTAGAATGTAGAAAATCCTCTGAACAAGACTGTTTCCCACCTAAGAACACAAAAGTTAGTTAATCTATAAAATCTTAGTTTTTATTTGTCTTACTCAGAATGCTTAGTGTACAGGCAATCAAGAACACTGAATTCTCTGAAGAGACAGGATGCATGGACTCTTTTACCTATGATGGATGGAATGTGGGGCAAACGGCAACCACCAAAAAAGTGGATAATAAGAAAACTTCTAAAATGTTAACACACTCTTAAAGCTCAAGTGAAGTCTAGAGGAGAAATTCAGAATCTCCAGGAACCTCAGACATAAGAAAAATCAGTTTTCATTCAAAACCTTTTTTCCCATGGGCCTTCATTCTGTAATTATGAGAAAGACTTGAGGAAGAACAGGGACTTGAGTAAGTTCCCTTTGGTGACCGGCAGGCACAAAACCCTCCTCACTTCTCCAGGCTCATTCTCATATGAGGTAAAGCTGTTTGTCTCAGAGAGAAGGGAAGGGTATTTACTTGTCCCCATGACAACCATACCATTATGCAAAGTATCTTAGTCGAGCTACCAAAATACAAGCCATTGACTAGGCAGCTTAAATGGTGGACATTTATTTCTCAGAGGTCTGGAGGCTGGGAAGCCTGAGATCAGGTCAGGTTCTGCTAGAAGCCTTTCCTGATATGCAAATGGCTGCCTTCTTGCTATCTCCTCACTGACAGAGCTTTTGTCTTCTTCTTTAAAATGGGCACTAATCCCATCATGCAGGTTCTGCCCTCATGACCTCATCTAAACCCTAATTACTTTCACAGAGCTCCACTTTCTACCATCATCACATTACGGTTCAGGGCATCAATATGTGAATTTGGGTGGGGGAGGGGAAAGATGGACACATTTAGTTTATAACACCATGAAGTGTTGACAATAGTCTGCTACTGAGAAAGATGAGGAACCTTCCTACTACTAGTTCCCAGGACTGAACCATGTCTCTTATGTCTCCTGCAATGGCAGGTGGGTTCTTTACCCCTAATGCCACCTGAGAAGCCCCCACTGGTCCGAAGCAAATGTATTCTGCTCTGGAAAGAGGAGCTGAAAACAAAGCTGTCAGTTGCTACGGAAGGGGAGGTAACCCACTTGGGCACAGGATCTTGTACTGACATAAAGATGATGTTTGCTACTATTGAGGCAAGGGTGAGAAATTCTCTATAACCTAAGACCATCACAGGCACAAGGCAAAGTCTGACTATTATGGTTGGGAGAGAAACAGAAATACTGAGATAGTAACATCCTTAAATAACAGGTTCACAGGACCTGCCTAAGACTGAGGTTAAGATCACCAAGAATCTTTCATCCATCCTCCACCATAAGTCTTGCATGGAGTAACGTGCATCAGTGGTCTCCGGCTACAGAAATGTAACAGTTTTGAGAGAGCCTCCTCTATGGTGCAGGTATTCAGGACCTCAGAAATAGAGGGAAACAGAAACACTGAGAAAGTCCTCTAGCACACTAAGTCCGCACTAGCACAAGGGAGCACAGCCTTCCACTGCATGAAGAAATAGACTATTTTCCTCTCTTTTACTACCTTCTTTTAGGATTAACTAGTTTAATGGCACCCCACTCCAGTATTCTTGCCTGGAAAATCACATGGGTGGAGGAGCCTGGTAGGCTGCAGTCCATGGAATTGCTAAGAGTTGGACATGACTGAGCAACTTCACTTTCACTCTTCACTTTCATGCATTGGAGAAGGAAATGGCAACCCACTCCAGTGTTCTTGCCTGGAGAATCCCAGGGATGGGGGAGCCTGGTGGGCTGCCATCTATGGGGTCGCACAGAGTCGGACATGACTGAAGCGACTTAGCAGTAGCAGTTTGATCTTGAGTCCAAGGAACTCTCAAGAGTCTTCTCCAGCACCATAGTTTGAAGGCATCAATTCTTCAGTGCTCAGCCTTTTTTATTGACCAGCTCACACATCCATATATGACTACTGGAAAACCATTGATTTGACTATATGGGCCCTTGTAGGCAAAGTAATTTCTCTACTTTTTAATATGCTGTCTAGGTTTGTCATAACTTTTCTTTCAGGGAACAAGTGTCTTTTAATTTCATGGCTGCAGCCACTGTCCACAGCAATTTTGGAGTCAAAGAAGATAAAGTCTGTCACTATTTCCATTGTTTCCCCATCCATTTGCCATAAAGTGATGGGACCAGATTCCATGATCTTCGTTTTTTGAATGCTGAGTTATAAGTCAGCTTTTTGACTCCTCTTTCACATTCATCAAGAGGCTTTTTAGTTTCTCCTTGCTTTCTGCGATTAGGGTTATGTCGTCTGTATATTTGAGGTTAGATGGCTGGATGGCATCACTGACTCGATGGACATGAGTCTGAGTGAACTCCGGGAGTTGGTGATGGACAGGGAGGCCTGGTGTGCTGCGATTCATGGGGTCGCAAAGAGTCAGACACAACTGAGTGATTGAACTGAACTGAACTGAACTGATATTTCTCCCTGCAATCTTGATTCCAGCTTGTGCTCCCTCTAGCCTGGAATTTCACATGATACAGTTTGCATATAAATTAGTATTCAGGTAACAATATACAGCCTTGACGTACTCCTTCCTTAACTTTGAGCCAGTCTGTTGTTCCACGTCCAGTTCTAACTGTTGCTACTTGACTTGCATACAGGTTCAGGAGGCAGGTAACGTGGTTTGGTATTCCTATCTCTTTAAGAATTTTCCACGGTTTGTTGTGATCCATGTAGTCAAAGGCTTTAGCATAGTCGCTGAAGCAGAAGTAGATGTTTTTCTGGAATTCTCTTGTTTTTTCTGTGATCCAGCAGATGTTGGCAGTTTTATCTCTGATTCCTCTGCCTTTTCTAAATCCACCTTGTACATCTGAAAGTTTTTGGATCACATACTGTTGATACCTACCTTGAAGGATTTTGAGCATTACTTTGCTAGCATGTGAAGTGAATGCAATAGTGCAGTAGTTTGATCACTCTCTGTCATTCCTCTTCTTTGGGATTGGAATGAAAACTGACTTTTTCCAGTCTATGGCCACTACTGAGTTTTTCAAATTTGCTGGCATATTGTGTGTAGCACTGTAATGGTATCATCTTTTAGGATTTGTAATAGCTCAGCTGGAATTCTATCATATCCACTAGCTTTATTTGTAGTGATGCTTCCTAAGGCCCACAAAACTTCACACTCCGGGATGTGTGTCTAGCTCTAGGTGAGTAATGGCTCCATCATGATTACCCAGGTCATTAAGATATTATTTTGTATAGTTCTGTGTACTTCTTGCCACCTGTTCTTAATATCTTCTGCCTCTCTTAGGTCCATAGCATTTCTGTCCTTTATTGTGGCCATCTTTGCATGAAACGTTCCATTGGTATCTCTAATTTTCTTGAAGAGATCTCCAATCTTTCCCATTCTATTGTTTTCCTCTATTTCTTTGTATTGTTCACTTAAAAAGGCTTTCTTATCTCTCCTTGTTATTCTTTGGTACTTTGCATTCAGATGGGTATATCTTTCCTTTTCCCCCTTGTCTTTGCTTCTTTTCTTTTCTCAGCTATTTGTGAGGCCTTCTCAGGCAACTGTTTTGCATTTTTGTATTTCTTTTTCATGGGAGTGATTTTGATCACTGCCTCCTATACAGAGTTATGAACCTCCACCCGCAGTTCTTCAGGCACTCTGTCTATCTGACCTATTCCCTTGAACCTATTTGTCACTTCCACTGTATAATCATAAGGGATTTGATTTAGGTCATACCTGAATGGTCTAAAGTTTTTCCCTACTTTCTTCACTTTAAGTCTGAATTTGCAATAAGGAGTTCATGATCTGATCCACAGTCAGCTCTCAATCTTGTTTTTGCTGACTGTGTAGAGCTTCTCCATCTTTAGCTACAAAGAATGTAATCAATCAGATTTTGGTATTGACCATCTGGTGATGTCCATGTGTAGTATTTTCTTTTGTGTTGTTGGAAAAGGGTGTTTGCTATGACTGGTACATTCTCTTGGCAAATCGATCAGCCTGTGAAAGTGAAAGTCGCCCGGTTGTGTCCTACTCTTTGTGACCCCATGGACTGTATAGTCCATGGAATTCTCCAGGCTAGAATACTGGAGTGGGTAGCCTTTCCCTTCTCCAGCAAATCTTCCCTACCCAGGAAGTGAACCAGGGTCTGCTGCATTGCAGGTAGATTCTTTACCAACTGAGATTGTTAGCCTTTGTCCTGCTTCATTTTGTACTCCAAGGCCAAACTCTCCTGTTATTCCAGGTATGTCTTAACTTCCTATTTTTGCATCCCAGTCCCCCACGATGAAAAGAAGGACATTTGTGTGTGTGTGTGTGTGTTAGTTTTAGGTTTTATTGGTCCTTATAGACCTGTTCAACTTCAGCTTAATACAAATGTAATTTAAATCATTTTAAAAAATGAAATAAAATATATATTTTATATTTGGATAAAAATTGGATGACTTATTTAATCAAAATTGTTCTTTTAAAATTGCCATCCAAATTCTCATTAGGGAGATAACATGCTATTTTGGAAGTTATTTCATTAGGCTAATTGAGATTGAGTATAATTTTAATGTCTTGAGTTAGCAAGAGCAAAAATATCAAAATAGGTAAATTATTCTTTGTTTAAACCAATCAGGGATTTTACTTATTTATTTTTAAAGCCTTCTGGAGTATAGTTGCTATGCACTGCTGTTTGTTTCTCTTGTACAACACAGTGAATCATTTATACATATATCGCCCCTTTTTTTTTTTTAAGATTTCCTCTCCATTTAGGTTACTAGAGGGCGCTGAGTATAGTTCCCTGTGTTGTACAGTGGCTTCCCATTAGTTATATATTTTAAGCATAGTAGTGTATATATGTTGATCCCAATCTCCCAATTCATCCCACCGCCTCCCTTTGCGCCCTTGGTATCCATATGTTTGTTCTACATCTGTGTCTCTGTTTCTGCTTTGCAAATAAGTTCATCGGTACTGTTTTTCTAGATTCCACATATAAGTGATATTTGTCTTTCTGTTTCAGACTTACTTCACTCTATATGACAGAGTGAAATACCTAGAAGGAAAGAGTAACAAAGTGCTATCCAGCAACATGGCAGTGTTGCAAAATGAGAATGTCTGGTATTTAATTCTGAGGTAAAAATTCTGTAAGCATATGACACTCTCTCCTCTCTCTCTTCACAAACTTCTAGTAAAATTGGCTCCATGCACACGAGCTTTGTATAATATTTAGAGTGATACAAGGGGAGAAACAAAGAAGTAGTGGAAAAAGGCATAGTTGAGAAAAAAATAAATTCATCAGTATCAGAAAGAAGTCTTTCTATTCCAGAATTCAAGGAATACTGGAGTACAGCTTTGTACAGTCTTCAGACTATGGAATGGTGGTCCAAGGCCAGCCTTTTGGATACTAAGGCAGAGAGAACCCTAATGTGTAAGTTACATGACTATGTGTAGAAAAAAGATAGACATTCACTAGAAGCAACATGTATTTGCATTGTGTTATTTTTAGATATACATTGAAAGACCAATTTCATAGTTATCAAACAGTTTTTACACTCATGGAAAGAAATGAAACATTACCACAAAACAGCACTATGGAGCTGAACTTGACACTTCTTTGGCATGTGATTGCTCAGGATGGTAGCACAGAACCCCCAGAAAGAGAATGAATGAGTCTGGGAGAAAGTAGTGGTGAGGGACTTCACTTCTCCAATTTCTGGGACTGTGGGGGCTGAGGAGACTATAACTTCAGTATTGAGAAAAAAATTTATGATGTTTTATCCAGAATATTTTGTTACAGAAAGTACTTTCTTTTAATGGCTTTCACACTTCTTTTGTGGAAGGAATCAAGGGTATTAATCAAGGGTATGCTATGTGTTTGCATTAAACTCTTATTCTACTGGTTATCTTGAGTGAGTGTGAAGCTTCCCTTTTTACTTGTGTTTTCCTTTACTTTTATTGTTACAATAAATATGTGTTACTTTCATATTCAGAAGTCATAGAAATAGTAAATATTCAAATATAAATAGACATTTAAAGTCTCATTACCAATTAGGTATTTATACTTTAAATGTTTGTATCTTTTCCCAAACAATTCCTATCAGTACTTGATTCTTCCTTTATATAGGCTATAAAGTAATTTCTACAATTATGTGTTCTTCTAGTTCTCACATGTTTATGCCTTATATGTTTTTGTGTTGGTTGTTACATGTTCTTCATAGATATGACATTTAATAATTTCAAAATACATTGATTGCCAAGTGGATAACTATTTTATTATTGGGCCATTAAGATTTTTTCCTATGTTTCCTCCGTCATGAAGAGTACATTCTTAATCTATTCTGGTTAAAGCAAATTGACTTAGCTCACTCAAAAGAAAACAGAAAAAAATAGGTATTTGCCCCTGACAATCTAAGGAAAAACTGAACAAACTTTTCAGTTGGCTCTGAGCCTGGGACAGTTCTGAGGCTCCCCACAGGGAATAGATTTTATTTTCTCTCTTCCACTTAGTTGTTGTTGTTCAGTCACTCAGTCACATCTGACTCTTTATGATCCCATGGACTTCAGAAGGCCAGGCTTCCCTGCACTTCACCATCTCCCAGAGCTTGCTCAAACCCATATCCATTAAGTTGATGATGCCACCCAAACATTTGATTCTCTGTTGTCCCTTTCTCCACCTGCTTTCAATCTTTCCCAGCATCAGGGTCTTTTCCAGTGAGTCAGCTGTTCACATCAGATGGCTAAGTATTGGAGCTTTAGCTTCAGTATCAATGAATATTCAGGATTCATTTCCTTGAGGATTGACTGGTTTGATCTCCTTGCAGTCCAAGGGACTCTCAAGAGTCTTCTCCAACACCACAGTTCAAAAACATCAATTCTTCAGCACTCAACCTTCTTTATGGTCCAACACTCATGTCCATATATGAGTACTGGACAAACCATAGATTTGACTATATGGAACTTTTGTAGACAAAGTAATGTCTCTGCTTTTTTAAAATGCTGTCAAGGTTGGTCGTAGCTTTTCTTTCAAGGAGTAAGTATCTTTTAATTTCATGGCTGCAGTCACCATCTGCAGTGATTTTGGAGCCCAAGAAAATAAAGTCTGTCACTATTTCCATTGTTTCCCTATAAGTTTGCCATGAAGTGATGGGACCAGATCCATGATCTTAGTTTTTTGAATGTTGAGTTTTAAGGAAGCTTTTTCAATCTCTTTCACCTTCATCAAGAGGCTTTTTAGTTCTTCTATGCTTTGCATATCTGATGTTTTTGATATTTCTTCCTGAAATCTTGATTCAAGCTTGTGTTTCATCCAACTCAGCATTTCACATGATGTACTCTACACAGAATTTAAATAAGCAGGGTGACAATACACAGCCTTGATGTACTCCTTCCCCAACTTTGAACGAGTCCATCGTTCCATGTCTGGTTCTAACTATGGCTTCTTGACCTGCGTACAGGTTTCTCAGGAGGCAGCTATGGTGGTCTGATATTCCCATCTCTTTAAGAATTTTCCACAGTTTGTTGTAATCCACACAGTCAAAGGCTTTACAGTAGTCAGTGAAGTAGAAGTAGGTGTTTTCTGGAATTCTCTTGCCTTTTCTATGATCCATCAGATGTTGGCAATTTGATCTCTGGTTCCTCTGCCTTTTCTAAATTCAGCTTGAACATCTGGAAGTTCTTGGTTCACTTATTGTTAAAGCCTAGCTTGAAGAGTTTTGAGCATAATTTTGCTAGTGTTTCCACTCATTTATTGACATAAATTCTTCCAACACTCAACCTCCATGTCCTTCAGTTCAAATGTCAAAAGGGAAACATCCTGGTGTCTTGATTGTGCCAGGTATCTCCCTATCTCTAATCAACAATATACAAATATGGCAGCCAGCAAAAGATGCTCCCTTGTGAATTTGGACAAATAGTTCCAAGAAAAGAAATGTACAAATATCCCAATAACTGTCTCTGAGTGTGACAAACAATTTGGGCATAGGTCTTTTTTGATTTAGTATTATTTCCCTTAAGTAAATATCCAGACATAGATTTTCTCAGTAAAAGGATCTTTGATGATTCCTTTACAGATTGATGTCTTTATTTCTCTTTCTGTTGCTCTCTCTAAGCAATATCCTCTGCTTATCTCATCTAAGCCAATGCCTTCAACTACCCGTTACAAGTAAATAATTTTCCAATAGATTTCTAGATCTCCAATCCTGCTTGGTAGCACTATCCTCATATATCCAAGCTGCTTACTTAAAAGCTCACAGAGAAAGTCTGATTGGTACTTCAAACCACCAGAACTTTAGTTAAATTCATAATGTGTATGCTCAGTCACTTCAGCTGTATCTGACTCTGGAACCCTATGGACTGTAACCCACCAGGCTCCTCTGTACATAGTATTCCCCAGGCAAAAGTACTGAAGTAGGTAGCCATTCCTTCTCCAGGGGATCTTTCCACCAGAGATTGAACCCAGTTGGCAGGTAGGTTTTTTTTTACTACTGAGTCACCACAGAAGCCCAAGTCAATACGGATCTTAACCTAAACCTCACCATTTTTGTTGAGGTTATAAATCAGTTTGCAATGTTGCAGTCAACAATAAAAATGGACTCTGGCTAAACTAAACAGAGGAATTGGGGAAAATAAAGGATACTTGGGACTCAGAAAAAGTTATAGGAAGCAAATAGGCACATTTATTCAGTTCAGTTCAGCTCATTTCAGTCACTCAGTCATGTCTGATTCTTTGCGACCCCATGAACCACAGCATGCCAGGCCTCCCTGTCCACCACCAACTCCCCAAGTCCACCCAAACCCATGTCCATTGAGCCAGTGATGCCATCCAACCATCTCATCCTCTGTTGTCCCCTTCTCTTCCTGCCGTCAATCCTTCCCAGCATCAGGGTCTTTTCAAAGGAGTCAGCTCTTCACATAAAGTGGCCAAAGTATTGGAGTTTTGGCTTCAACATTAGTCCTTCCAATGAACACCCAGGACTGATCTCCTTTAGAATGGACTGGTTGGATCTCCTTGCAGTCCAAGGAACTCTCAAGAGTCTTCTCCAACACCACAGTTCAAAAGCATCAATTCTTCAGTGCTCAGCTTTCTTCACAGTCCAACTCTCACATCCATACATGACCACAGGAAAAACCATAGCCTTGAATAGATGGACCTTTGTTGACAAAGTAATATCTCTGCTTTTTAATATGCTGTCTAGGTTGGTCATAACTTTCCTGCCAAGGAGTAAGCGTCTTTTAATTTCATAGCTGCAATCACCATCTGCAGTGATTTTGGAGCCCAGGAAAATGAAGTCTGACACCGTTTCCACTGTTTCTCCATCTATTTGCCATAAAGTGATGAAACCAGAGGCCATGATCTTAGTTTTCTGAATGTTGAGCTTTAAGCCAACTTTTTCACTCTCCTCTTTCACTTTCATTAAGAGACTCTTTAGTTCTTCTTCACTTTCTGCCATAAGGGTGGTGTCATCTGCGTATCTTAATTAGAGTGCTGCTAAAATCTCAGGGTGTGCTAGAAGGATAATAAACAGAAAAGAAGCAGCTACTGAGAATTGTTAGATGAGATCCAGATCTTCTAAGGTAAAAACACTGTACCTACAGTGATTTTTCAGCCCAGCATCTTAGAAAGGACATCAGTACAGACAGGGAGGTTCCTGTTTCACCTAAATTGAGTGCAAATTTAGGGGAAAAAAATTGTAGTAAAATCTATATACAATAAATGTAGAATGGAACAAATGAATTGCTTTTTAAATGAAAAATTGAAGGCCCTGTGAAATTTATAGTTTCCATATTGTTCTTATTCAGTTCAGTTCAGTCGCTCAGTCGTGTCCAACTCTTTGTGACCCCATGAATTGCAGCACGCCAGGCCTCCCTGTCCATCACCAACTCCCAGAGTTCACTCAGACTCACGTCCATCGAGTCTGATGCCATCC
The DNA here is from genome assembly GCF_023091745.1 of Budorcas taxicolor. Taxonomy (NCBI): domain Eukaryota; kingdom Metazoa; phylum Chordata; class Mammalia; order Artiodactyla; family Bovidae; genus Budorcas; species Budorcas taxicolor. Next base: position 63,510,581 of record NC_068912.1, read on the forward strand.
AGCCATCTCATCCTCTGTCGTCCCCTTCTCCTCCTGCCCCCAATCCCTCCCAGCATCAGAGTCTTTTCCAATGAGTCAACTCTTCGCATGAGGTGGCCAAAGTACTGGAGTTTCAGCTTCTGCATCATTAGCTCCAAGGAAATCCCAGGGCTGATCTCCTTCAGAATGGACTGGTTGGATCTCCTTGCAGTCCAAGGGACTCTCAAGAGTCTTCTCCAACACCACAGTTCAAAAGCGTCAATTTTTCGGCGCTCAGCCTTCTTCACAGTCCAACTCTCACATCCATACATGACCACAAAAACCATAAAACCAAAAACCATAGCCTTGACTAGACAGAGCTTAGTCGGCAAAGTAATGTCTCTGCTTTTGAATATACTATCTAGGTTGGTCATAACTTTTCTTCCAAGGAGTAATCGTCTTTTAATTTCATGGCTGCAATCACCATCTGCAGTGATTTTGGAGCCCCCAAAAATAAAGTCTGACACTGTTTCCACTGTTTCCCCATTTATTTCCCATGAAGTGATGGGACCAGATGCCATGATCTTCGTTTTCTGGATGTTGAGCTTTAAGCCAACTTTTTCACCCCCCTCTTTCACTTTCATCAAGAGGCTTTTTAGCTCCTCTTCACTTTCTGCCATAAGGGTGGTGTCATCTACAAATCTGAGGTGATTGATATTTCTCCCAGCAATCTTGATTCCAGCTTGTGTTTCTTCCAGTCCAGCATTTCTCAAGATGTACTCTGCATATAAGTTAAATAAGCAGGGTGACAATATACAGCCTTGACGTACTCCTATTTGGAACCAGTCTATTGTTCCATGTCCAGTTCTAAGTGTTGCTTCCTGACCTGCATACAGATTTCTCAAGAGGCAGGTCAGGTGGTCTGGTACTCCCATCTCTTTCAGAATTTTCCACAGTTTATTGTGATCCACACACTCAAAGGCTTTGGCATAGTCAATAAAGCAGAATAGATGTTTTTCTGGAACTCTCTTGCTTTTTCCATGATCCAGCGGATGTTGGCAATTTGATCTCTGATTCCTCTGCCTTTTCTAAAACCAGCTTGAACATCAGGGAGTTCACGGTTCACATATTGCTGAAGCCTGGCTTGGAGAATTTTGAGCATTACTTTACTAGCATGTGAGATGAGTGCAATTGTGTGGTAGTTTGAGCATTCTTTGGCATTGCCTTTCTTTGGGATTGGAATGAAAACGGACCTTTTCCAGTCCTGTGGCCACTGCTGAGTTTTCCAAATTTGCTGGCATATTGAGTGCAGTACTTTCACAGCATAATCTTTCAGGATTTGAAATAGCTCATCTGGAATTCCATCACCTCCACTAGCTTTGTTCATAGTGATGCTTTCTAAGGCCCACTTGACTTCACTTTCCAAGATGTCTGGCTCTAGATTAGTGATCACATCATCATGATTATCTGGGTCATGAAAATCTTTTTTGTACAGTTCTTATTAAGTGATTGTATATACAACCATAGAGAAAGAGAGTTTATGTTTTGTGATATCTCAGGATGATGTGAAATAAGTTACTAATTCTACTCAGTAGAAGACATCAAAGGAGGCTTCACTTTCAAGATCATAGCTTATTCTTTGAAGAAGGAATTACACTTTCCAACAAGGTGGGGTTGGGAAAGAGCATTCAGTGCAAACATAGCAACAGTGTGCACAAAAGCACGTGGACACCTAAGTTCCAAGTATACTAAAGACCCTGAAGGTTGCATTGTGTGTCCATTGAATAGATTGCATCAGGAAGAATTAGTCTCAACTCAGGACTGAAAATCAGTAGGGCAGCCCATGAAAGCTGTGAGCACTAAAGAATTGGACTTCACCCTATAGGTTGTTATTGAAAGCTTACAAGGAAAGGAGTTAGAGTCTCAAATTTGCAATTCAGAATGATCACTCTGGCATCAGTAAAGCCAGTGGGGGACAAGATGTGGATAATGGGAGGAAGTTGAGATGGAAGTAACTGTCAGCCAGCATATCTTGGAAAAGCAATTGAAAATAATTTTAAATACTGTAATATAAAGAAAGTAGTAGAATGCAAGCATGACATAAAACATGGAGGCTGAGTGGCAGTCATCCTTTTAAAATATTTATTAATGATTTATAAAATATTTAAAATTTTCAGGTAGACCTTTTTTTTTTTTAATAAAATAAGCCATTCCTCTTTAAAAACATTTTAAAAATTTCAAGCAACCATCTATATAAAACATTCCTAACTCAGGTTATGCTTCGTTAATGCTCTCTCAGAGTGTATTCACAGCATAATAGTACTTAATTTCTTTTTAGAAATTAAACCAATTTTTCTTGTGTATTGGAGTAATAATTCTAGATATTATTAATATCATAATGAGCCTAGGGCTAGTCAGTTTTCCAGCTTAACAGACTACCTTGGGTCAAATTTTGATACACACAATGTTTTAATGTAATAAAGAACTATAAACATTTCATTTTCTTCAGCAAATAGAAGTTCACATAATTAATATGTTACACTATAACTCTACAATATATATTACATCTCAGGGACTGCTGTTTTGATTCATATGCTGCCTGGTTCATCAGAAATGCAAACTGTAGGCATTTGATGTGAAAACCTTACTTCTAAATTTTGAATTTATCTAATATCTATCAAGTCCAAGATTGTTCCTACAATTGATACTAACAATGACAATGTTTCAAAAATTGCAGAATACAACTTTCCTAATTTTTCAAAAGGGACTACTAAACTGTTATTTGGTCTCATAAAACCAGTGAAATAATTTAATCTTTAATAATTTTGGAAAATCAAAATCAGCTTGAGTTTTCTCCATCTCTCAACCAGTGCTGATTGTGTATTTTAACACTTTAAATGTTCTTTTACATCATAGCCTCCTCTTCATTAATACAGAAATCTTGTTTACATTCAACTGACACAAAATTGTATACTGAATTAGGCATCATATACATGTCAAATTATTTTAAAACTTGTTTTAAATGTTTTAGGGAATTATATTTCTATTTATATTTTCTATGAGACTAAAGCACCCTATGGACCTTAGTAGGTTATTCTTGGGCTTCCAGGTGGCTCAGATAGTAAAGAATCCACCTGCAATGCGAGAGACTGGATTTGATCCCTGGGTTGGGAAGATCCCCTGAAGGAGGGCATGGCAACCCACTCCAGTATTCTTGCCTGGAGAATCCCCATGGACAGAGGAGCCTGGTGGACTATGGTCCATGGGGTCCCAAAGAGTTGGACAAGACTGAGCGACTAAGCACACAGGTTATTCTTAATTACTGTATACAGTACCAAGTTCTTTTTAAATTTACTTTTTCTCTCCTGTATTTTATAAGGTGAAATTGAACAGAACTGAACCAATACCCTACAAAGGTACCCTAAAGTCAATTATACAAGTACAGGATGAAAGAAACACAGCAGTTTCTGTATAAATATGTGAGGATTGAGTTTATAATAAGCTTAGTAAATCATGTGAGTCAGTAAAAAATCAGTAATCAAATGGAAATTTGAGTTTCTTTGTATAATTTTAACTGTAGCATTGTGTTTGGTTCTGTGTACTTTAAAAAGAAAGAAGTAAATTCTCATAAAGGGGAAAAAAATCTGGGCTGTTACAGAACTGGACAAGAGTTCCTAGGTATTCATATTGTAGAATAAAATACATGGATGGATCTAATGGAAAAATAGAGACTAGAAGCCAGATCAAAGTTGTAAAGTCAGAGGAAGTCAACAAAGAATTTAACCTAAAAGAATATATGATTCATTTTTTAATTATTTTAGAACAGTTACTCATGCAGCAATGGGTGGAAAGCTTACCAGTAGTGAAACCAGCATGCAGAATGAGGGAGATGATGGAGAAAGTAACAATGGGGAAGGACAGGAGGAAAAAAAATTGAGAAAAAGAAAAAGGCAAAACCTATAGGATCTTGGGGCTTCCCTGGTGGCTCGGTGGTAAAGAATCCACCTGCCAACATGGCACACGTGTGTTAGATCTCTGTGATGGGAAGATCCGTGGGAGAAGGAAATGCAACCCACTCCAGTATTCTTGCCTGGGAAATCCAATGGAAAGAGGAAGGGCTAAAATCCATGGGGTCACAAAAGAGTTGGGCAAGACTTGGTAACTAAACATCAACAGATAGGATATGGAGACTATTAGATACTGAGTGAGAATTACACTGAAATTTTCCTCTCTCCCAGGAAGAGAAACAAGGAAAGATGTTAATGGGCAACTACTAGAGGAAAACAAACAAACAATGGCAATTAATTAAATTTTTTATTTTTAACCTCTTTCTTAAAAATAAGAATTGAAAATTAAAACAAGAGACCAGCTTTATCAACTATAAGAGTTCTAGTATTGGCTTCTGATCAAACCCCAAGTTGCAGGTGAGAGTGTAAAGGTAGGAAATGAAAAATGTCTGTGCCAATTAGGACTCTTACTTCCTTTACATTACTTATTAATGGTAACACTGGCTATATCTACTACCAGTGATTTGTCCATTACATGTCAAGCTTTGGATTAACTGCAATGCTGGAGAGCCTGTGTCTCCTAGAGACAAACTGAATTGATAGTATAATTCTATTGAACAGAAAAAAAGAGAACAAATAGGAAAAAATCTGGATCATTTGAAGCATCTGGGGAAAATAAGGGAAATTTCAAGCTTACCTTTAATAGACTTCAGATGGACAATTTGGGACCTGGGTGCATGCTGTATTACTCCAGAGGACTGACAGTTTTCAGTGGTAGAACATCCCTGGCTTCAGATTCAGGAAACCTTTATAGATGCTGACTCTGATTCCATTTCCTAAAAATGATAATCATCCATGCCAGACAGGTGTGGAGAGATGGACATTCATGTACAAAGATGAAGAAATTAAGATTCAAATCTTTCTCAGAAACTTTGTTGTAATACATGGAAGAGCCTTAACAATGTTTGTTCCCTTAGTCTCAGTAATTCCTCCTCTGGCAATTTTAGCTTGTGGAAATAAGCAGGAATGTAGGGATCAGTGTTTACAAATATTCATTGGAGTTTTATTTATAATTATAACTAAATATAAGAAATACATGCTAAAGAACCAACAGTGGGAAAATGATTGCAATGATTAAAATAGAAGAATGATTACAATAAAACAGCTGAAATGTATACAAAAAGCAAGTTGCCAAGCATAATATATAAAAATATTGCCGTTCAGTCGCTCAGTTGTGTCCAACTCTTTGTGACCCCATGGACTGTAGCACGCCAGGCTTCCCTGTCCTTCACTATCTTTTGGAGTTTACTCAAACTCATGTCCATTGAGTCCATGATGATATCTAAATGTATAAAAAAACATGCATTTATTTTTTAATATCTAATTATAATACATTGAAATATCAGCAATATTTATCCCTTGACTATAGGCTTATAGATGTTTCAAAGTTCAGATTTTAAGTTTTTCATGATAATGATGATTCATTGTTTATATAATTGAGGAAAAAAGTACCATTTAAAAATTCCAGATAGATCAAGCTTTCTGGTGTTAGACTAATTCCTTGTTTAACAATGTAAGTTTATCCTTTCCAGTTTAAAGTTTATTTCTGAATAAAGACAGAGGCAAAGGATTTGATAAGTTTAGCCTGAATTTGTCATTTGTTAATATTGCAGAATCAGTCCACTCTAATAAGTCCTCTTTCATAGTAGCTGCAGTGTTGACTAGTGAAGAAGAGAAAAATCACCAGAGAAAAATCATCCTGAATTATATCACTTGCTGAGTTCCATGTTGTAAGTGCTCCTATTATGGCTGATATCAAACTGCCAACATTTTTGCATCCATTTTGCAAATTATTTGATAGTTAACAATTGGTCCTCCCTGGGCAGCACAAGATCACTCTGACTCTTCAGGAGTGTATGCTCAACCAAGTTTGTTGAGCTAAGATTTTGGTTGCCTTCTTACATTTTTTTTTTTTTACTTTCTTTTTTTAAAAAATGTATTTTAATTGGAGGTTAATTACTTTACAATACTGTATTGGTTTTTCCATACATCAACATGAATCTGCCACAGGTATACATGTGTTCCTCATCATGAACCCCCCTCCCTCCTCCCTCCGCGTACCATCCCTCTGGGTCCTCCCAGTGCGCCAGCCCCAAGCATCCAGTATCATGCATCGAACCTGGACTGGCGATTCATTTCATATGTGATATTATGCATGTTTCAATGCCATTCTCCCAAATCATCCCACCCTCGCCCTCTCCTACAGAGTCCAAAAGACTGTTCTATATATCTGTGTCTCTTTTGCTGTCTTGCATACAGGGTTATCGTTATCATCTTTCTAAATTCCATATTTATTCATTAGTATACTGTATCGGTGTTTTTCTTTCTGGCTTACTTCACTCTGTATAATAGACTCCAGTTTCATCCACCTCATTAGAACTGATTCAAATGTATTCTTTTTAATGGCTGAGTAATATTCCATTGTGTATATGTATCACAGCTTTCTTATCCATTCATCTGCTGATGGACATCTAGGTTGTTTCCATGTCCTGGCTATTATAAACAGTGCTGCGATGAACACTGGGGTACACGTATCTCTTTCAATTCTGGTTTCCTTGGTGTGTATGCCCAGCAGTGGGATTGCTGGGTCATAAGGCAGTTCTATTTCCAGTTTTTTAAGGAATCTCCACACTGTTCTCTATAGTGGCTGTACTAGTTTGCATTCCCACCAACAGTTTAAGAGGGTTCCCTTTTCTCCACACCCTCTCCAGCATTTATTGCTTGTAGACTTTTGGATCTCAGCCATTCTGACTGGTGTGAAATGGTACCTCACTGTGGTTTTGATTTGCATTTCTCTGATAATGAATGATGTTGAGCATCTTTTCATGTGTTTGTTAGCCATATGTATGTCTTCTTTGGAGAAATGTCTACTTAGTTCTTTGGTCCATTTTTTGATTGGGTCATTTATTTTTCTGGAATTGAGCTGCAGGAGTTGCTTGTATATTTTTGAGATTAATTCTTTGTCAGTTGCTTCATTTGCTATTATTTTCTCCCATTCTGAAGGCTGTCTTTTCACCTTGCTTATAGTTTCCTTTGTTGTGCAGGAGCTTTTAATTTTAATTAGGTCCAATTTGTTTATTTTTGCTTTTATTTCCAGTATTCTGGGAGGTGGATCATAGAGGATACTGCTGTGATGTATGTTGGAGAGTGTTTTGCCTATGTCCTTCTCTAGGAGTTTTATAGTTTCTGGTCTTACATTTACATCTTTAATCCATTTTGAGTTTATTTTTGTGTATGGTGTTAGAAAGTGTTCTAGTTTCATTCTTTTACAAGTGGTAAAGCTCTCACTGTTTGCAGATGACATGATCCTCTACATAGAAAACCCTAAAGACTCCACCAGAAAATTACTAGAGCTAATCAATGAATATAGTAAAGTTGCAGGGTATAAAATCAACACAAAGAAATCCCTTGCATTCCTATACACTAATAATGAGAAAACAGAAAGAGAAATTAAGGAAACAATTCCATTCACCGTTGCAACGAAAAGAATAAAATACTTAGGGATATATCTACCTGAAAAAACTAAAGACCTATATATAGAAAACTATAAAACACTGGTGAAAGAAATCAAAGAAGACACTAATAGATGGAGAAATATACCACGTTTACGGATCAGAAGAATCAATATAGTCAAAATGAGTATACTACCCAAAGCAATTTATAGATTCAATGCAATCCCTATCAAACTACCAACGGTATTTTTCACAGAACTAGAACAAATAATTTCACAATTTGTATGGAAATACAAAAAACCTCGAATAGCCAAAGCAATCTTGAGAAAGAAAACTGGAACTGGAGGAATCAACCTGCCTGACTTCAGGCTCTACTACAAAGCCACAGTCATTGAGAAAGTATGGTACTGGCAGAAAGACAGAAATATAGATCAATGGAACAAAATAGAAAGCCCAGAGATAAATCCACATACCTATGGACACCTTATCTTTGACAAAGGAGCCAAGAATATACAATGGAGAAAAGACAATCTCTTTAACAAGTGGTACTGGGAAAACTGGTTGCCTTCTTTCTGTCAAAAGATTTGTTCCTATGGGTTTGATTTTCTTTATATTTTCATTACTATTTTATGTCATTTCCTAAGATTTTTCTTTTACTTATGTGCCCTCTCTTTCAGTCTTTTGGAAATAAGTGTTTATTTTCAGCCATGTGAGTTAAATTCTTTAAGGAGATGACACTTCTTTATTTTTCTACAGGTTTATGAATATACTATCAAAATCCATTTTTAAAACTTCCTATCATTCTCTCCTTTCAAAATCATTGGTTATAAGATTATGCTTAACTAATTTACAATTTTAATTTTTTTCCTAAAATTTAAGGTACATTTTTTCCTGTTTCAGGAGTGATTTATTCCTATTATTAAAATTATGTTTTTCACTTGGTGCTATTTTATACTCTAAGTTGAGTGGTTATATTTGCCAGGTTACTTCTTTGCCATCAAGCTTTTTTTTTTTTTTTTTTTTTCTTTTTTGGTAAGTTCTACACCAGAAGAATGTTCCACTTGTCCTTTGAATTGTTTACCTTCATTCTGGATGTTTTCCACTGAATAAACTTATGCTTTCAATCATTTAATGCCTATTACCTTCTTAATATTTATTTAAAATACATTGATTCATTAAATATGCTCATCATTCCTTAGTGTTCATGGATTTGAGTCCTGTAAAGTTGCTTAATAGAAATGGTTTACAAAATTCCCCATACCTGCTTGGTAAGGAAAGGAACATTGCATTTTTTACATTCTTCACTGTTTTTTAATTGTTTTCCTTTATTCATTTTTTTTCTGTTAAAGTCTGATGAAAGGAAGGAATTCAATAATTCAAGTGTGTTGTAGTGTCATTAATTTTACTCCTCTGCTTATTACTAGAAGATCTATTTTCTCTATTCCATTTGCCTTTCACTTTATATATTTGTAAAAACCACTTAATTAACTTCTTTAGTTATAATTATCTCACTTATTTATTTTTAGTTGTAATCCTTTCACTGTGAAGATTAACTGAAAAATTACTTTGTTTCTTTCTCTTTCTTTCAAAATCTGATCTTCTTACTATTAGTTTTTAAAGGCAATCACTCCAGCTATATTGAAATTGCAAAAGTAATTATTTTAAAGGAAAATAACCTAGAAGTAATCAGCCCATGATATCTGTGCTCAAAGTTATATGTAAATTGTTTTCTATTGTTTATATAAAGTGAACAGAGGATAAAAATAGGGGAGAGTTGAGCTTCTTATAATTTCAGGTTTTTCACTTTTTTAAGCAAAAATTGCACTTGGATACTTCTCCCTGCAAGGATATGAACTTTGAATTTATTTTCAGAAAGGTTTCCAATACTTATTAAAATCACTTTTTGATCAAATTTATAAAAATAATCTCTACATCTCATGGTTAAATGTGATATGTCCCTTGAAAGGGGGCTTTCCAGGTGACAGTGGTAAAGAATCTGCCTGCAAATACAATATCACAGGCAACATGGGTTCAATCCTTGGGTCAGAAAGATCCTATGGAGGAGGAAATGACAACCCACTCCAGTATTCCTGATGGGAGAATTCCATTGAGAGAGGAGCCTGGCTGGCCACAGTCCATGGGGTCATAAAGAGGTGGACATGACTGAGAGACTAAGGACACACATGCCCCTTGAAGAAATCTTTCAATATTCATATCCTTGGAAGATAGTTCTCCCTGGGTAGTTTCTGTTCCTACATGTCTTGCAAGCGCAGAGATTTTCATTTATTCTGTAATGTCTTTTCAAGGATGTTTATATAAAGAAAAGCCTTAGATGCTAGATTAGTATCTTCTTCTGGAGCAAAGGAAGAAGGTATAATTACTGTCCCTTATAAAAGATTTGGGCTCCTCACTCATAGCATTTTTTTCTCCTGTAATGAAACGCACTGCATGTGCAGGTAACACTTGTCCCTCTTTGCATCTCCCTGTGTGAACCAAAAAATGAAATTGTTGTTAATCTTATGACTTCTGTTGCAGTGAATAATGAAAAGTTTTGTGTCTCTGACCTAAGAATCTTGTGTTTTTCACCAGCATCTATGAAACTATAGCAAATTAGCTTTGTAACTCACAAGTAGAGTAAAATACCAGACCATTTGCCATTCTTCATACAAATAATAAATCATCATTGACTTCAAAATCAAACAGTTGTATCAAAAGTTCTAAACTTTCTAAAACATCTGATTACTTCCTTTCCACTCTCTTCCTACTCTGTGAATCAGCCAGGTTTTAACCTTGAAGAGTGAAGAAACTTAGAATTATTAAAAACTAACTGCAGTATGCATCGTTGCTAAACGAACAAGGTGAGCAGGCAGACTTTTGCCTGAGAACCGCAGAAATAGACTGAAAAGTCTCAGTGATATAACTCTAGGAATTAAAACAGATGCAAATAAACCCATAGCAATTCATAAATCAAAAATGAGGTGACTCCTTTGGCCCAAGATGCAGAGCTGTTTACAAGGCTAAGAAACCTAACTGTACTTCTATGGGTGCGAAGGGTACTGTGATCAGAACTGAAATAAGATAGAACTTTTGTGTGAATTAAAAAAAAACAAAAAAAAAGCTACGCACATGGGCCATGCAGCCTACTAGCTTGGAGAGTTGACAGTGCCTCTCTGAAGGAACAGGGCCCTGCTCTAGGGCTCAAGATTTGTGAACTTCTTGAGTAGTACTTGGGCATTTCAGAGCTTAAGACAGTTCCCCAGCAGAGCATTTTAAGGAAGATTACAAAAAACCACCTTATAAGCAGCAGCAAGATATCTCATTTTTTGTGTGTTTGTGTGTGTGTGAAAGTTGCTCAGTCATGTCCATTTCTTTGCCACATGGACTATATAGTCCATGGAATTCTCCAGGCTAGAATACTGGAGAGAGTAGCCTTTCCCTCCTCCAGGGGATCTTCCCAACCCAGGTATTGGGCCCAGTCTCCCGCATTGCAGGTGGATTCTTTACCAGCTGAGCCACAGATATGTATACTTGTGACTTATTATAAGAAAAGCTATTTATTTAATGTATACTGTGCCAGGTAGTGTGCTAAATACTTTAAGTAAACTCTCTGAAGTTAATCCAAAAGAACAGCAGGAAACAACTATTATTAACCTCATATTGAAAATGAAGGAAGTAAGATTTATAATAATGATTTACAGTATAACAAAGGCATAACTCAAACTCAGACCTGAGTCTAAAACCATGTATTTAACCATCACACACTGTTGCCTTTTGTATCTTTATCTTCTTACTTGAAAGAAAAAGATGATATTAGGTTGTAGCTTTTTCACAACTTTCTTTCACCCCCTATCACCCGCCCCATCACTCCCAAGTGTCTCTTAAATGATTTATACTCATGATGTAATTCTTCTTTATGTTACAATGTGATGATTTAGAAGTTAAATGCCAGAGTTTAACTTCATTGTTTGTATTGTACTGTTTGCTCAGTGATGCCTTAGTTCTGCTAGGGAAAAAAAAAAAAAAAAAAAAAAAAAAACTTGAATGTTGCTTAAATGTAACATGTTTAACCTTTTCCGTACTTTGATCCCTGGTGGCTCAGATGGTAAAGAGTCTGCTCACAATGTGGGGAACCTGGGTTCAGTTCCTGGGTTGGGAAGATCCCCTGGAGAAGAAAATGGCAACCCACTCCAGTATTCTTGCCTGGAACATCCCTTGGGGTTGCAAAGTGTCGGGCAGTACTGAGTGACTAATGCTTTCACCTTCAGTTCATACTTTCATTCCATGTACTGCAACCACATAGTATTCTGAAAAACAAAACTTCTTAATTACATAAATTCTAATATTCTTAACTTCCTGGTGTATTTTGTCATTTTCTTTTTTTTTCCTGCACAAAGCATCCCTGACTTTTTATAGTAAAGCAAAATTGTGTCGATTAAGTCTTTTGATTTTCTGTTCTCATGTCTGGAGCAACATATCTTTTTTAATTTTCTTCTTCCCAGAATTTAGTAAAAGCTCATTACTTTTTTGGTCTCTTGAATAAAGAATTACAACTCAGAAATTAAATAGCCTCAAATGATTTATATTTTAAAGTGTAGAGCAGGTGCCATGGGTGCAACTTGGTTTTCCTAAATCCATTGAGTTTTTCTTTGTTCTTTCTATTTACATGCTCTTGTTCCTGTGAAAGAGAATGAGGATGTCTTCTGAGGGAGTCTGCCCAAAGCACCTCTTTATGCAGCTAAGGAGAACTCAGCTTCTGAAACCAAAGCTAGACAGATACATGGGATGTTCTGCCTTGGGAGTCTTAAGCATGCATCTTTTTATATTTGTCAACAGTCAGCCTTGCTCCTTCCTTTGTAAAAAAAGAATCAATTTGTCTTTTGGCATTACATTTTGTCAACCCGCAAAGAAAAATAATGTATATAAATTATTAGGACTTTGTGATTTACAAACTTTACTTAAAAATGCATTAAACAAAACAAAACAAAACTTTAGAATAATGAACTCCTAACTGAAATTTTTGTATCTCTAGTGACTGATTCATAGTCCAAACAATACATTTTTCATTCTTCTAATTAATTTTTGGATCGTGGCTAATAATGGACTTTGGGAAAGAAAATTCAATCAAATTCTAAGGGCAAATTTTTAATCAAACAACAAAAATGAAACTTTTGTGTCTATTGCTATCATAGCATACAATGTAGTGGTATAACAATCATGATTTTTATTGCCTGAACTTGCATCTTTGTTATCCCTGAATGTCTAAATTTTTCTAATGATGATTGCTTTCTACTCTGTTTCATCAAATTCTTAGTATTGTCTCATTCAATGTAACTTGATATGATATAAAAGTAATGTATTACATAAGCAGTAGTAAAATATGGGATTCTGATAATACTACAATTATCAAGTCATCATATTCAAGGATATTTACTATCAAATTTTATTTCCTACATATCTTAATAAAATTACCCTGTTTTGTGATAAAGGTGTATACAAAATGTCTCAAGAGATTTCCATGTGTAAAAGATGCCAAAATTTGATTCACATTTCTAATTTTATGAGGCATGATAATCTCTAAGGGTACAGGAAACCGAAAATACGCATTATTGCCATGGAGTTAAAGAATCTTCCAGTTGTGACAGCAACCGACTTAACGAGCTGATTCTAGCAATAATTGAGTTTCTGTGCTTTTCTTTTAATTTCACTACCTGGTGATACCTGAGAGCTGTAGACTTTATTTCAGAGTCCCATTAGGTACCATTATGAGATCCTGTTTCCTGGGGTTTTAAAATCTAATTGTCAGTCAGTGTGTTACAGTAAGCCTAGCTTTCGTTTGATTCTCATGGCTCTACACGGTGGGAAAAAAAAACAAAAGAAGTATGTTCCATCATCCTGTCAAGGAGGTTTCTTAACAAATTACCTGTTCCCTCAAAAGAAAACACAGAAAGACTTGTTTGTTGCTTTAACAATTCTCATAGTTCATATCTTCTTTTCTAAGCTATTAAAGGGAACAAAAACTGAAAACCCATAGAGCACAGATATTCTGACAGCTGATGTTCTTAAAATTTATGAAGAAATTTAAGTATTTAATAACTATATATGAGTAATCTGTGCTTCTTATGGATATTTTAGATCTGTTCATAAACCTCTGCTTTGTCTAAGAATAAAAGTACCCAACATATATTCCACTTGACCTGCAAGAACATTTGACTTAAAGTTTGAAGATTGATTATTTCCTTTTCCTTTAGCTATGTTGTCATGAAATATGTTCTCTACATCAGTTTTATTTTTATTTATTTATTTATTTTTGGTAAGAGTTCATGGCTGTTTTCTGTTCTAGGGTTTTTTAAACCCTTTTAAACATCATATCTTTAACACAGTCAAATTAATATTATATATCCATAAATCTCACTATTGCTAAAACTCCAGAGTGAACAACCTAGAGCTAGAGGAAGATTAAATTACACATTATATTAGCTGAAATTTTTGATAAGCCCTGGCTAGATGCACTTGGACTGGAATTACTACACATCAAAATCATTTTGACAAAAGCAAGAGCGTATCTGTAGGTTTGTTCAACTTGTAGATTTGTTACTGCTTTTTTATTCTGTGGAGAAATACTCATCTAACTGTTTTAAATAAAAGCCCTTCAAAGTTCAGAAAGAACTGCTGCTTAAACATTCTAAGTCGCTTCAGTCATGTCCGACTCTGTAGCATAATTACTTAATTTCTTATAAGTCTAAAGAAGAAGATACAAAGGCCCATCTGTATTCCTACAAAATCGTAAAAATCTTGGTCATTTGCTTTTACACTGAACTGAGGAAACTAGTTTATAAGTAGTTTCAAACTGATTTATAAAGAAACCTTGAAGTGGCCCTGATCCAGGTCAAGGACATGTCAGTCCGGCCTGCTATGTGTGCAGCAATCTTGCTGTTTCCCAGATTTCACTAAATGCGTTAGATTATATAAATGTGAACTCAGCATTCAAATCCCCTTTGTCTGTCATAGTCTGACCATCCTGATCTAAGTTAACATTGTTCCCATCTAGCAACAGTAGAAGCATACGTGTGTGCTCAGTTGTGTCTGACTCTTTCTGACCCCTTGGACAGTAGTCCACCAGGCTCCTCTGTCCAGGGGATTTTTCAGGCAAGAATACTGGAGTGGGCAGCCATGCCCTCCTCCAGGGATCTTCCTGACCCAGGTAGCATAGCAGCACATAAAAGCAAGACAGCATGTGTGTCTGTTCAGGAACTGGCTGTAACAGAGGACCTTCAGCCCCTCCCTTGCTGCATTTCCCATTTATTTATAGACTTTTAAAATCATTAAACAGCTCAGAACAGTTCAGTTTTTCCTAATGAAGGATAAACATACAAAGAAAGATATGTTATCAATAAAGTAGCCCTTTGGAGAGCAGAAATCTAAAGTTAAAACATTGCCAGAGAAACTCCAAAATAAATCTACAAACTCCAATCATTCCTAGGAATTTGAGATGAAATTTAGTCTTTGGAAAAAGTGTTAATTCATGTCAGTCACATGATTTCTGAACAATGACTTGTGCTAAATACTATATTTAGTATTATACGTTTTTTTTTTCTTTAACTGCATAAAAAAAGAAGTCAAAGAAGAGTAAAAATAGTCAAAGAAGAAGACATGAACTTCTCCATTTTACAAATTAAAAACAACATTGCCAGAGATGTTCAAGGTCACATAGTAAATAGCAAAGGTAGCTTTTAAACTCAGATGTTGATGACTCTAAAATCTATAATTGCTCTACTCCATTGCTCATTAAGACCCATAGTCTTAAGTCAATGAGAAGCATGTAAGTTCTAGAGAAGGAAAATCAAAAGTTTAGATTACATTATGTGGTTTTCTTCTGATTTTAATACATCTTTCCTTAGAGCCTTTCACTGACTTGTTTGACTCCAAAGGCATTGATAAATGCTTAACCACAAGTGTTTTATTCTGTATACTTTGCTGAACTCACTTTGCTTTTGGCTTCTGCCTTTGAAATATAAATAAAGTATAAATAGAATTGAAATATGCCATGAGTTCCTGCTATACAAACAAAGATTTAGAATATCAGCATATCATGTTATGAGAAAAACCAGACATGAATATCATATTAGACACTGTCCTTTGAAAGGCAGAAGGCAAATAAATGTTTAGCCACTATTTTTCTTCAGTTACTAGGACAAGTAGAAGAACTCACAAGAAAATTATAATTTGTTATATATTAATACTTGTTAGCATGTCTACAAATTTAATCTATTTTGATGGTAGATAGTACACACGTAACTTTATCCAAGAGGTAATTTAGCCATTTAGCAGTTATTTCTTAGCATGTTTACGAGGGACTTCCTGGTAGTCTAGTGGTTAAGACTCTGTGCTTCCACTGCATGGGGCTCAGGTTCAAACTCTGGTTGGGGAACAAAGATCCCACATACTGCACAGTGCAGCCAAAAGAAGAAAAAAAATGTTGACCAGATAATTCACTGTCTAAGCTGGGATACTTTAAGAATGAGTAGGGCTATTAATAATACTCTGGAATAAAAAATATAAATGAGAGTATCCCAGAAAAATTGTGGTGTGTAGTCATTCTGTTTATGAAATGTCTACTTCATGTTTAAGATTGTTTTAGGCACTATGGAAGGGCATAATAAAATTAGCAGATGACCTCAAAAGTTAGCAGCTTCGTTAGAGAAATAAAATTTACCAGTGGTACCTCTGGAAGATAATACAAAAGAATATATCATTAACTGCTAAATATATAGTACTTTCTAAAAGTACTATAGTAATAATTTCAATGTAGGAAAGTTCCTTGTGGGAAAGCTTCATGCAGAAGGAATGAACTTTGCAGAGTTTAAGAATCTGGACTAATATACAAAAAGCCAGAATCTAAATAGCACTGATTGGCAATTTCCAACCTCTTTTCTACCTGCATTACTTTGTTAATAATCCCTCAAATAAGCAAAAAGATGATGAATAGATTTTTTTTAAAGGTAAAGATTATATAAGAATTCTGGATTATTATCCATACATGGAACTACCTGTATCTAAATTAGAAAACAGATTTATATCTTTCAACATTATGTCATGACTCTAAATAAATTTATTAAATTTTTTTGTGTGTTTAGTCAGTTTAACCTCTGTAAAACTGTATCAGAAACCTATTATTACAGCATGATGCTAGCAAATTACTCCAAAACTTAGTTCTTGCTACAAGAGTAGGTTCCCATTGCTTCAAGTCACCTAGTTGACAGTGGTTCAGCTGATCTAGACCTGTCTTGTCTGGACAGCTCTGCTTCAGGCTGCATATCGGTGAGGCTTGGATCCAGGCAGTGGTTCAGTACACTTTTATTCCATTTTTCTTGTTTGGGAGCCCAAGCGAAAGGAGCAGCAGCTACCTTAGACATATTATACTTTTAAAATCAAATCCTAGAGCACAAGCACAAACAGAACGATGTGTGCATATTTAAGGCCTCTGTGTGTTATATCCACTAAAACTGAATGGGCAAAAATAGTTATTTTGTTATGCCTAGTATCTCTGGGGTGGGAAAATATGTTCTACCTACAACATTAAAGAGTTTTTATATGGGGAGGAAAATTAAAAAATAAATAAATAATCGCCATCATATTGGAGATCCAAGTCAGGATCTGCAGAAACAAATTTCTATTTGAATAAATAGTTATCATTTATTCATTGATAAAAATGTTCTTTGAAAATTTACTCTGTGCTAGGCATGTTTCTTGCATAGAGTATAAGAACAATGACATAAAGCTTCCTCTGGAGCATCCTAGAATGTTTCAGAAGATAATGTATGAGCAAATACAGGATTGTGATAGAAATTTAACTTGGCTAAAGTGATATTGATAATGTTATGTATAACTGCAGATCTACAGAGAGATTATTTGGGGATCTGATGCTTTCTAGAACTACAGTGAAGCAGTTAATGATGACTTTGGATAAGGTTAATATAAAGCAGGCTCTAGGACAATATCTCAAATTCCTCTTTCCTACTTTCTGTTCAAGTACAGTGTTGGAACAATATAAGAACTGCTTAATTGTTCCATAATACAATTCAATTTTAAGAGTTACTTTTCAATTGTCTTTATTGTTCTGACTAAATAATTTTCCCAGTATCCAATAGTTATTTAGGATAGAAATGATAGAATATTTATAGTCATATAAATGCTTTAACATAAAGTAGCTGAGTAATTTAGGACACTGGTTGTCAAAGCTGAGTGTACTTAAAAATCATCCAGGCTTGAGCTTCCCTGGTGACTCAGTGGTAAAGAATTCACCTGCCGATGCAGGAGACATGAGTTGATACTAACCTGGTTAAGATCCCACATGCTGGGAGCATCTAAACCCTTGCATCATAACAATTGAGCCGTGTGCCCAAGAGCCTGGGAACCATGGCTACTGAACCCATCTGCCACAATTACTGTGATTTGGAGCCCAAGAAAACAAAATCTGGCACTGTTTCCACTTTTCCCCATCTATTTGCCATGAAGTGATGGGACTGGATGCCATGGTCTTAGTTTTTTGAATGTTGAGTTTTAAGCCAGCTTTTTCACTTATTTTATTCTTGCCTCAAGAACCCAATGAACAGTATGATAGAGTATTAGGGGACAACATTCAGATAAGGAAACATATGTTTCAAAATACATCTATTTTGGTTTGCAGTTATTGTAAGGTTTTGGTTTAGCAATCTATATACAAAGATGATTTTTTTCGGTTGCTGATCTCTTAATTTCAAAAATATTTTAAATACCCTGTACTTGTATTTTCCTCCCCTCCTGATGACTGGTTTTGATATCATATTTTATATCCAATTGTTTTGATTATCCCTTAGCTGTGTTTGTATATATAGATGATTTTAATACTTTTGTCTTTTAATTTCCTGATGCAATGGAATACTACTCAGCCACAAAAAGACTAAAATGATGCCATATGCAACAACAGGTTTGAATCTAGAGATTAGTTTATTGACTGAAGTCAGAGAAAGAAAATATCTATGATAATGCTATAGGTGGAATCTAAAAAAAGTGATATAAATTAACTTATTTATAAAACTAAATAGATCCATAGACATAGAAAATAAACTTATGGTTACCAAAGGGAAAGAAAGGGATAAATTAGGAATTTGGGATTAAAATATACAATCATATATAAAATACATAACCAAATAGGAGGACCTACTATATAGCACAGGCAAGTATACTTAATACCTTATAATAACCTATAGCATGAAATAAACAAGAATATATACATACACACACGTGTACTCACACACACACACACACACACACACACACACACACACACTAGTTCACTTGGCTGTATACCTGAAACTAACCCAATATTGTAAATCAACTGTATCTCAATAAAGTTTAAAAAACAAAATATATTTACAAAGGAATTACAAGAACATAATAGTAAAAGGCGGAGAAGGCAATGGCACCCCACTCCAGTACTCTTGCCTGGAAAATCCCATGGATGGAGGAGCCTGGTGGGCTACAGTCCATGGGGTCTCTAAGAGTCAGATATGACTGAGCGACTTCACTTTCACTTTTCACTCTCATGCATTGGAGAAGGAAATGGCAACCCACACCAGTGTTCTGGCCTTGAGAATCCCAGGGATGGGGGAGCCTGGTGAGCTCTCGTCTATGGGGTCGCACGGAGTCAGACACGACTGAAGTGACTTAGCAGTAGCAGTAATAGTAAAAAGACCTAAAACAAGAAAAGAATGAATGCAAAAGAGAAACCAAAGAAGGAAACTATAAAAGCTATAAAGGTACTAATAGTAAACACAAGACCTAACATTTGTGAAAAACAGAAATAGGGTCTTATGTACCACTGCAGAAGCTTGGAAACTTAATTAGTTTTAGGACCAATGTTTGGAGTCAGGGTCAGAAGTCAGAAAGAAAAACTCAGCTTTTTATCCTTTCCCTCACACTCCTGATAACTAGCCTACTAAATTATCTGTACGGAAAGCCCCAAATCAAATACTTTCCAGGTCATATGTTTTAACTTCTGTAGCAACCCCTCACCTTCCACCACTGAAAAGCAGCCATTTGTGAGAAAGTTGCTTTGCTTTATGTGCAAAACACCTCCACTTGTTGACAAGAGAGGAAGAATAGTCCTTTCTTCTGCTTCAGGGATAATTTACTTATGCCCCACTTTTTATGCATCTAAAAAAAGCCCTTTTGATGATCAGGCAATAGTCATAAAATTTTAGACAAAAATTTTCAATATTATTAATAATATAATATTTACCTTTTTATGTGCCTACTGGTTATCTGCATATCTTCTTTGGAAACTGTCTATTCAGGCCTTCTGCCCATTTTTAAGTGGGTCATTTTTTGATACTAAATTGTATGAACTGTTTATTTATGTTGAATATTGACCCCTTATATGTAATATCATTTGTAAATATGTTCCCCATTCAGTAGGTTGTCATTTCATTTTTCCAGTGGTTTCCTTTGCTGTGCAAGGGCTTTTAAGTTAAATTAGATCCCATTTGTTTATTTTTCTTCTATTTCCTTTGCCTTGGAACACAAATCAAGAAAAAAAAATGTTAAATCTATGCCAAAGGATGTTTGGCCTGTTTTCTTCTAGCAGTTATATGAATTCCAATCTTATATTTAAATCTTTAATCCATCTTGAGGTTATGTTTGTATATGGTATTAAACAGTGTTCTAATTTCATTCTTTTACATGTAGCTGTCCAGTTTCTCCAACATTACTTATTGAAGAGACTGTCTTTTCTCTATTATGTATTCTTGCCTCCTTTGTCTTATATTAATTGATCATAGTTGTATGAGTTTATTTCTGGGCTCTCTACTCTGTTGCACTGATTTATGTGTCTGTTTTTGTGCCAGTACTGTACTGCTTTGATCTCAACTGGTAAATTATCTGTTTCTCTAATTGTTTTTTCAGTGTTTTTTCATTTGAAACAACTTCCTATGTCTTCTCATTTTGCTTAACTTTCTGTCTCTGTGAAATTAGTCAAAACAGCTACCTATTGGGGTCTTGATGTGGTGTGTCTTGATTGTGGTCTTATGTGGGAGTGTCCCTATACAATCTGTATCTACCCAGTGGCTTTGGTGGAAGAGTCATATCTGATATAGCATGACCTTCCTATAGGATATGCTGGGAGCAGTCACCCAGCATATCCTGGGTGATATTACCTCCTACCAGTCACCCTGGTAGGAGGCATGGCTGTAGGTGGAGTAGCTACAGTCACCGAGCAAGAGGGGCTGAGGCATGTACTCAGCAGGGGCTGGCTTGCATGCTGCATGGTCTCAGCTCCAGAGTTCTGGATTGCATTTGATTCATTGCCCCCCTGTGACTGCAAGAAATGGCTGACCTTGCCTTGTTAGGATACCATGGTGGGTCTGAGCTAGCAATACAACTATGCATTTTCTTTAGCTGAGGCAGTCTTCACTCTAGTGTGGAGCTGTGCTTAGAGCAAGTGATCCTAAGTGAGTACTCAACTTGGGCTGGGGAGCATATTGAGTGGTCACAGAAATCCAGCTGGGGTTCAAGGCAGTTTCAGTCTGTTTCCTTCCCTTTTCTAGAGTAAAATATGTGTACTCTTCATGAGTGGAGTCTAGGCTTACAGCTATGCTATCAGTCCCACTGGTTTTAAAACTGACTAAGGGGATTTATCCTACCAGTGTCTGACCTCAGGGCTGGGCCACCCAATAGGTGGTTTGAATAGAAACCCACCCCACCCCTCTGCCCGCCCAGGGAGGGTCTCTGTATAACCCCCCTTCTACTCTGTGTCGTCTTCTAAAGACATACTACTACTGCTGCTAAGTCGCTTCAGTCGTGTCCAATTCTGTGCGACCCCATAGACAGCAGCTCACCAGGCTCCCCCATCCCTGGGATTCTCCAGGCAAGAACACTGGAGTGGGTTGCCATTCCCTTCTCCAGTGCATGAAAGTGGAAAGTGAAAGTGAAGCCACTCAGTCGTGTCCGACTCCTAGCAACCCCATGGACTGCAGCCTACCAGGCTCCTTCGTCCATGGGATTTGCCAGGCAAGAGTACTGGAGTGGGTTGTCATTGCCTTCTCCATCCAAAGACATATAACCAACCTAATTCTTTTCCCTTTCTACCCAATCTGTGTGTATCTTTACTACAGTCTTAATTCTATAAGAGAATTTCTACCAGTCTCAGATTTGTTTTCAGTGACAATTTCTCTGCATGTAGGTGTATTTTTGATGTGTATGTAGAGGGAGGTCATCTCTGTGTTCTCTTACTCCACCAATTTATTATTGAACTATCTACTGCAGCTTTACAGAGATTAGTGCCTTCTCCTCTATTTAATTATCAGTCCTTTGGAAATTAATATATTTAAAAAGTGTATTAGAGATATTAATGTATAAAAACAAATATGTGTCTTGGACTTTGAAGTTTGAGAGTTTGGGTTTGAGTCTTAATTCTTACAATTTATAAACATTATTGAACTGTTGAAAATTTTTAATAAAATCACACTGGTAAAATTCAAATATAATGCTTGGAAGATGATCAGTAAAGCACTGATGATTGCTGTCTTTAGTAATATAAATATAATACAAGGTATAAGCATATCTACTTAATATAGTGAAGTGAAAGTGAAGTTGCTCAGTCGTGTCCAACTCTTAGCTACCCCATGGACTGCACAGCCCACCAGGCTCCTCCGTCCATGGGATTTTCCAGGCAAGAGTACTGGAGTGGGGTGCCATTGTCTTCTCCACTACTTAATATAAGGAAAGTAAAATATATATTATGTATTTTAGATGTAATAATACTATAGTCCCTCCCCGCCAAAAAAACTCTTGACCATTATAAATCCATTATCCTTTGAATACATATTTGTTTAAATATGTAGATTTCACTTTTTCTAACTGAAATATAATTTGAAACATTGACTCAAAGTATAATAGTTCATTTCATTATAATCCTCTACTTGTTATATTTTTATATTAATATAGTCTCAGTACTATAAAATGCTCTTCTCACAATCTCCCAAGCTCATCAGTTTTCATAAAATGCACCCACCATTATTAATCAACAAAAGATTCTGTCAGTCTCAGCCCTCAAATGTTAAACTGTATTCTCCCCAGCAAGCCACAAAGCCCTTTTTGATATTAAAACATCTTTAGTCTCATCATGGACTATTGCACAGTCCACTCCTTTAAGTTATTAATCTCATTATGTAACCTCCCTGCCCAAGTCACTTACTTTAAAAGGACTCCCCTTTTGCTATTAATACTACTGTAAAGACCAAGGGAAAAGAAGATAGCTCTTTCCAAACCTCAAAAGGGAAGGAAGTGATCTATTCTTTATTGTACTTTATTATGTCCTTTTAAAAATCTTATCATGTATTAGCAGTAATATTCATGACACTAGAGTACACTTACAATAGTCAGCTCTCATGGTTATCAAAAAGCCTCACTTTAGCATTTAATCAACTCTAAAAGCCATTCATTGCTTTGGATATTCCCAGTGCAGTGAACATTATCCATAAGCTTTTTTTTTCTTTTCATAGGGAAGCAAAATGGCATAGATATGGAACATAACTCTAGTAGGGGCTTATTTGATTTTTAAAAGGGCATTTTAATTTCCATAATAGCTTCTCCAAGGAGTCTACTGAGCTGCCTTTAATATATCAAGTTTAGGAAAAACTTAAAAACATTGTCTTGCTTTCTTTAGTTAGGACTCCTTTCAGGAAATAAGTAGACATCTTGGTGTAGACTCTAGCAAAAGAGCAGGTGAAAGGCTGGGTTATGCAGCTGTAGTAGACTCTTTGCATGGTGGATACTGGGACACAGAAGGGTCTCTCCAATCTCAAGTGTCTTTTTCTGAGGTGCTAATACCACTGTTCTTTCTAATGGAATCACTTCTTAGAAACATATTCATTGAATCTGGGTTAAGAGATTTAGTTTCTGAAAGAAAAGGAAGTCCTTTTTCCATCTCACATGACAAAATATTATATCAAAGGGCCTTTACACTTTTGCTATCTTCTCATTATTATTACTGTACTATCATTAGCCTGGCATAAGTAGAGGCTCAGTCCATGTTTCTGATAAAATAAAACATGTTCATCAACCTGGAGCTAACAGGACTGAAAGAAGAAGATTCTCTGCTCTGTGCTCCAAGCAATTCAAGCAAAAATCCAAAGGTCTTTATTTTTATTTTTGCTTTCCTTTTTGTTTTGTATTTGTCATATATGCCATCTAGGATGCATTTGACACTTGATTAAATCTCTCTTATTTTGTCTGTTCTCCTCCTACATTTATGATCACACATTATCTACTTTACTAATTGCTTTTTGTCCTTCAGAAATCTGTTTTGTGTATGTTCATCATGCTCAGAGTCTCAAAAACAGCAACAAAAACCAAAAACATTATTTTTTCTCGACATTCTTCAACTAGTGCTTCTATGCCTAAGCTTCAACCTATCATCTAAGAATTATTTTAAACTTTTTTTCTGGGAATTCTTACAATAATATTCCATTAGCACTTTACACACAATGTTAAACTTGCATACATGCAGTCATTTTGGGGGTATATGTTTGTTTCTTTGGTTGTATTATAAGGTTCTTGAGAGAAGGGACAATATCTCTTATTCCATTTATTCTGTTACAATTGCTCATTATTTTCACATTATAGATGCTGTATCAAGATACTGCATAAATACTTGTGATGAACCAAGTCATGCATGCTATTTCTGTGGTTTGCCTTTTGTTTACTTATTTTGTTTTTACAATGATCTGTGTCAATATCTTCGAAGAAGAACTAATGCTGATAAATATATACATAGCTACCAAATAGCTTAACTTCATTACAGTGTGTTTGGCAGCATGCTAAGTGATTTACATATATTTTCTTATTCAGCACCACAACATGGTGACAAGCACAGTCAGTTTGGTAATTTTTTATTACCCATATTGAAGCTGAAGAAGTTGAGGCTAGGAATGATGAAGCAATTTGTTCAAGATCACACAGCAATTAAACAGTAGAGTCAAAGGTCAAATCCAGGTCTGGTTTTCTCCAGCATTTGATACCCTGGCAACTTCTCAGACAGAGAGCTACGCTTCACAGGGAGAAGAGTATCATGACCTGATAAATGCATTGGTATCAGACCTGAGGGGAACACGTCAAATGGAATAATAATATTCAGGGAATATGGGCAATGTATTCATGAGAACTGACAGAAGATGAAGAGAAAGGTTTCCCCATATGTTAGCACTGGATGTGATCCAAGTGTCTTGCCTTCACTGAGACTGCTAAATTGCATCATTCGTGTCCGACTCTTTGCAACCCCATGGACTGTAGCCTGCCTGGCTCCTCTGTCCATGGGATTCTCCAGGCAAGAATACTGGTGTGGATTTACATTCTCTTCTCCAGGGGATCTCCCTGACCCAGGGATTAACTTGAGTTTCTTGCACCTCCTGCATAGGTAGGCAGGTTCTTTACCACTAGTGTCACCTGGGAAGCCCACTGGAGAATAGGCACATCAAAAATGACAAAGGCTGTGGAATACATATTGAATCCAAAATAATATGTTAGAAAAAAATAAAGACATGCATATTTTTACATACATGATTACATTGGAAGGATGAATTTTTTATGTTTCTCATTTTAACCATTAAAGCTTTCAGTCAGTTCAGTTCAGTTCAGGCACTCAGTTGTGTCTCCCTCTTTGTGACCCCATAAATCACAGCACGCCAGGTGTCCCTGTCCATCACCAACTCCTGGAGTTCACTCAAACTCATGTCCATTGAGTCAGTGATGCCATCCAGCCATCTCATCCTGTCAACCTCTTCTCTTCTTGCCTCCAATCCCTTCCATCATCAGGGTCTTGTCCAATGAGTCAACTCTTCTCATGAGGTGGCCAAAGTATTGGAGTTTCAGCTTCAGCATAGTCCTTCAAATGAACACCTAGGACTAATCTCCTTTAGAATGGACTGGTTGGATCTCCTTGCAGTCCAAGGGACTCTCAAGAGTCTTCTCCAACACCACAGTTCAAAAGCATCAATTCTTTGGCACTCAGCTTTCTTCACAGTCCAACTCTCATATCCATACATGACTACTGGAAAAACCATAGCCTTGACTAGACAGACCTTTGTTGGCAAAGTAATATCTCTGCTTTTCAAAATACTATCTAGGTCGGTCATAACTTTCCTTTCAAGGAATAAGCTTCTTTTATTTCCATGGTTGCAATCACAATCATCATCTGCTGTGATTTTGGAGCCCAGAAAAATAAAGTCTGACACTGTTTCTACTGTTTCCCCATCTATTTTCCATGAAGTGATGGGACCAGATGCCATGATCTTCATTTTTTGAATGTTGAGCTTTAAGCCAACTTTTTCACTCTTCTCTTTTGCTTTAACCAAGAGGCTTTTTAGTTCCTCTTCATTTTCTGCCATAAGGGTGGTGTCATCTGCCTATCTGAGGTTATTGATATTTCTCTTGGCAATCTTGATTTCACCTTGTGCTTCTTCTAGCCCAGCGTTTCTCATGATGTGCTCTGCATATAAGTTAAATAAGCAGGGTGACAATATACAGCCTTGACGTACTCCTTTTCCTATTTGGAACCAGTCTGTTGTTCCATGTCCAGTTCTAACTGTTGCTTCCTGACCTGCATATAGGTTTCTCAAGAGGCAGGTCAGGTGGTCTGGTATTCCCATCTCTTTCAGAATTTTCCACAGTTTATTGTGATCCACACAGTGAAAGGCTTTGGCATAGTCAATAAAGCAGAAATAGATGTTTTTCTGGAACTCTCTTGCTTTTTCCATGATCCAGTGGATGTTGGCAATTTGAGCTCTGGTTGCTCTGCCTTTTCTAAAACCAGCTTGAATATCAGGATGTTCATGGTTCATGTACTGCTGAAGCCTGGCATGGAGAATTTTGAGCATTACTTTACTAGTGTGTGAGATGAGTGCAATTGTGTGGTAGTTTGAGCATTCTTTGGCATTGCCTTTCTTTGGGATTGGAATGAAAACTGACCTTTTCCAGTCCTGTGGCCACTGCTGAGTCTTCCAAATTTGCTGATATATTGAGTGCAGCACTTTCAAAGCTTCATCTTTCAGAATTTGAAATAGCTCCACTGGAATGCCATCACCTCCACTAGCTTCGTTTGTAGTGATGCTTCCTAAGGCCCACTTGACTTCACATTCCAGGATGTCTGGCTCTAGGTGAGTGATCACACCATTGTGATTATCCGTGTCGTGAAGACCTTTTTTGTATAGTTCTTCTGTGTATTCTTGCTACCTCTTCTTGATATCTTCTGCTTCTGTTAGGTCCATACCATTTCTGTCCTTTATCGAGCCCATCTTTGCATGAAATGTTCCCTTGGTATCTCTAATTTTCTTGAAGAGATCTCTAGTCTTTCCCATTCTGTTGTTTTCCTCTATTTCTTTGTATTGATCCCTGAGGAAGTCTTTCTTATCTCTCCTTGCTATTCTGTGAAACTCTGTATTCAGATGCTTGTATCTTTCCTTTTCTCCTTTGCTTTTCACTTCTCTTCTTTTCACAGCTATTTGTAAGGTCTCCTCAGATAGCCATTTTGCTTTTTTGCATTTCTTTTCCATGGAGATGGTCTTGATCACTGTTTTCCTGCACAATGTCACAAACCTCTGTCCATAGTTCATCAGGCATTCTGTCTATCAGATCTAGTCCCTTAAATCTATTTCTCACTTCCACTGTATAATCATAAGGGATTTGATTTAGGTCATACCTGAATGGTCTAGTGGTTTTCCGTACTTTCTTCAATTTAAGCCTGAATTTGGCAATAAGGAGTTCATAATCTGAGCCACAGTCAGCTCCCTGTCTTGTTTTTGCTGACTGTATAGAGCTTCTCCATCTTTGGCTGCAAAGAATATAATCAATCTGATTTTGGTGTTGACCATCTGGTGATGTCCATGTGTACCGTCTTCTCTTGTGTTCTTGGAAGTGGGTGTTTGTTATGACCAGTGCATTCTCTTGGCAAAACCCTATGTCTTTGCCCTGCTTCATTCCGTATTCCAAGACTAAATTTGCCTGTGGCTCCAGGTGTTTCTTGACTTCCTACTTTTGCATTCCAGTTCCCTATAATGAAAAGGGCATCTTTTTTGTGTGTTAGTTCTAAAAGGTCTTGTAGGTCTTCATAGAACTGTTCAACTTCAGCTTCCTCAGTGTTACTGTTTGGTGCATAGACTTGGATTACTGTGATATTGAATGGTTTGCCTTGGAGACGAACAGAGATCATTCTGTCGTTTTTGAGAATGCATTCAAGTACTCCATTTTGGACTCTTTTGTGGCTCATATGGTAAAGCATCTGCCTACAGTGCAGGAGACCCGGGTTCAATCCCTAGGTTGGAAGATCTCCTGGAGAAGGGAGTGCAACCCACCCCACCCCCAAGTATTTTTGCCCCCCCCCCAAAAAAAGTGGCTCCAAAATAAATAAATAAATAAAGCTTTATAGTACCAACAATGTTAATTTATGTAGTCTCTAAATTTACCGAAAACTAATGCAAAATTAATTTTTCATTTGTGTAAAATTTTTAAGTTAAAAAAAATTTTTAACTTTACTCTTCATATTTTATTATTTTGTTGTTTTGGCACAAAGGATGACAAGGAAAGATCAGAAGCTGTGTTCTACAAAGAAGATAGACATGCAGGCATTAACCTCATTTAAATCTGAGTGATTTGGTAGCTGAATTTCCCAGCAGTTAAGTTGTACCTAAAATTGATCAAATTCAGTGTCATTAACAGATGTCCCTAAAACCATTAGCAACTAATGAATTGTTTCAAGGACCTTAATAGCTCATTTGTCTAGTCAAAACACCATCAACTCAACCTTTGAAAACCATACTTGTCTGTCATTAGAAATTGAGTCCGTTGTCCTCTAGTTTTGAAATGACATGCATTTCAAATCAATTAAGGCAGAGAGACCAATTATCTAGTGAATTTGTGACAACCAAAATGTTGTGAATAGTTGATAAAAAAGATAGCTATGGAACTGCAGGCTATGTACTGATAATCAGGTAAAGGAAACAAAAAGGAAATGTATGTAATCTTAACAGAACTACCTTAGCCCCCAAAGGGCTATTAAGTAAAACAGGTATGTCTTCTTACAATGGCTCTCAGTGGTTTTTAATAATGAAAGCTTATATCCGAAGGCTTCTATCTTTCCTATAGCTCTTGGATGGATTTGGAAATTAGGCTTAAGTGTTCTCTGCTGTATCTTATTGTTAAACACTTTTATTTCTTCTTTTTCTTATCTTTGAATATTCTTGGTTATATGCTGTAATTTGTTCTGTAACTGAAACATAACTTTTATTTATAAAATTTGTTTTTAGAAAAAGTGAGGCATTTTCTCTTCATGTTTCTGTATTATGTATAATGATACATCTGATCCAAATTATGATTTGATAAATGCACACAACTATGCAAAATTTCCATGTGAAAATTTTCAAAAAACTACAATAATGAAATGTTAAAAAACTTTTGATTGTCATAGTGTCACTGAAGAAGTAGTTATATATAGTCAGTTACTATTAATGGCTTTACTGTTGTTAGGTAGTTAGAATAGGAAAAAGCAGTCCAAAATAGTGGTGGCTAAAAGACAAAGAAAAGGAAAAGCCTACAAAAGCAGAACAAAAGAGAATCCATGGACTTCAGGTGAAACAAATACGACCTTTTTGGCTAGACCAATTTGCATAGGGCAGGCTAAGGTGGGGAGGAGAGAAATGTATAAAAGGGCAAAGCCAAGACAGATTGAGGCCTCTCCTTTGGGGTCAGCCTGCTTTCACACCTCAAGGATGAGCTTTCCTTTGCTTGCCAAATAAAACTAAGCTGCAACCAAGCTATAACACTTGTCTGCTGCTTCAAATCTTTGCTGCTTCAAGACAGGAAATTACACACTCTGTCAACATTTCTGGTTTCATTTCTCAGATTTAACCTGGCTGAAACAACCTAGGCTTGGCCCCTGTGAAGTGGAGACCAAGCACAGCAGAAGCCCAACTCAGCAAAAGCTCCTGCAGTAGAAGCTGAAGGTGAGGAAGACCCAGTGCAATAGAAGTGACAAGAAGCCCAGTGTGCTGGAAACAGGGAAAGCAAAAACAAACTCAGCAGAAATCTCATGTGGTTCACTCTCAGATTCCAGAAGACCTCTGGTTAAGATAAGAGGTCATCACTCCAATGGCTGGAAGGCAATCAGTTCCGTTCAGTCACATGGTCAGTAGTGTCCAACGTGACTTGCTATTTCTCCCAACGTGACTGCAGCATGGCAGCCTTCTCTGTGCATCACAAATTCCCAGAGCCTCCTGAAACTCTTGTCCATTGAGTCAGTGTTGCCATCCAACTGTCTCTTCCTCTGTAGTCCCCTTTTCCTGCCTACAATCTTTCCCAGCATCAAGATCTTTTCAAATGAGTTAGTTCTTTGCATTGGAGGCCAAAGTAATGGACTTTCAGCTTCAGAATCAACTCTTCCAATGAATATTCAGGACTGATTCCTTAGGATGGACTGGTTGGATACCCTTGCAAGGGACTTTCCAGAGTCTTCTCCAACACCATAGTTCAAAAGCATCAATTCTTTGTCAGTCAGCTTTCTTTATAGTCCAACTCTCACATCCATACATGACTACTGGAAAAGCCATAGCTTTGACTAGATGGACGTTTGTTGGCAAAGTAATGTCTCTGCTTTTTAATATGCTCTCTAGGTTGGTAATAGATTTTCTTCCAAGGAGCAAGCTTTTAATTTCATGGATGCAGTCACTATCTGAAGAGTTTTTAAAGCCCACCAAAAATAAAGTTTCTCACTGTTTCCATTGTTTTCCCATCTATTTGCCATGAAATGATGACGATGGATGCCATGATGTTAGTTTTCTGAATGTTGAGTTTTGAGCCAGCTTTTCCACTCTCCTCTTTCATGTTCATCAAGAGGCCTCTTTAGTTCTAATTTGCTTTCTGCCATAAGAGTGGTATCATCTGCATAACTGAGTTTATTGATATTTCTCCTGGCAATCCTGATTCCAGCTTGTTCTTCATCTGGCCTAGCATTTCACATGATGTACTCTGCATAGAAGTTAAAAAAGCTGGGTAACAGTATACAGCCTTGATGTACTTGTTTCGTGATTTGGAACCAGTTTGTTGTTCCATGTCCAGTTCTAACTGTTGCTTCCTGACCTGCATACAGATTTCTCAGGAGGCAGGTCAGGTGGTCTGGTATTCCTATCTCTTTCAGAATCTTCCACAGTTTGTTGTGATCCACACAGTCAAAGGCTTTGCCATAGTCAATAAAGCAGAAACAGATGTATTTCTGGAACTCTCTTGCTTTTTCAATGATCCAGCAGATGTTGGCAATTTGATCTCTGGTTCCTTGGCCTTTTCTAAATCCAGCTTAAATATCTGGAAGTTCATGGTTCTCATACTTTTGAAGTCTGGCTTGGAAAATTTTAAGCATTACTTTGCT
This sequence comes from Budorcas taxicolor, assembly GCF_023091745.1. Classification (NCBI taxonomy): domain Eukaryota; kingdom Metazoa; phylum Chordata; class Mammalia; order Artiodactyla; family Bovidae; genus Budorcas; species Budorcas taxicolor. The sequence continues at coordinate 63,541,507 of NC_068912.1, forward strand.
AGCATGTGAGATGAGTGCAATTGTGTGGTACTATGAACCTTCTTTGGCATTGTCTTTCTTTGGGATTGGAATGAAAACTGGCCTTTTCCAGTCCTGTGGCCACTGCTGAGTTTTCCAAATTTGCTGGCGTGTTGAGTTGCAGCACTTTCACAGCATCATCTTTTACAATATTAATAACTCGATTGGAATTCTATCACCTCCACTAGCTTTGTCCATAGTGATGCTTCCTAAGGCCCACCTGACCACATTCCAGGATGTCTGGTGTTAAGTGAGTGATCACACCATCGTGGTTATCAGGGTCATGAAGATCTTTTTTGTATAGTTCTTCTGTGTATTTGTGCCTCTTGATGTAAGTGAAAGAGGATAGTGAAAAAGTTGACTTAAAACTCAACATTCAGAAAACTAAGATCATGGCATCTGGTCCCATCACTTCATGGCAAATAAATGGGAATACAGTGAGAGACTTCATTTTTTGGGATTCCAAAATCACTGAAGATGGTGACTGTAGCCATGAAATTAAAAGATGCTTACTCTTTGGAAGAAAGGCTATTTCCAACCTAGACATCATATTAAAAAGTAGAGACATTACTTTACCAACAAAGGTCTGTCTAGGCAAAGATATAGTTTTCCCAGTATTTTTGTATGGTGTGAGAGTTGGACTATACAGAAAGCTGAGCACTGAAGAATTAATGCTTTTCAACTGTGGTGTTGGAGAAGACTCTTGAGAGTCCCTTGGACTGCAAGGAAATCCAACCAGTCCATCCTAAAGAAAATCAGTCCTGAATATACATTGGAAGGGTTGATGCTGAAGCTGAAACTCCAATACTTTGGCCACCTGATGTGAAGAGCTGACTCATTGGAAAAGACCCTGATGCTGGCAAAGATTGGGGGCAGGAGAAGAAGGGGTTGACAGAGGATGAGATGGTTGGATGGCATCACCAACTCAGTGGACATGAGTTTGAGTAAACTCCGGGAGTTGTTTCCTTGCAAACAGGTGAGCAGCAGTGGGTGCAATTGAGGGCCTCTGGCAGGGGCTATTCCCTAGTATGTCTTGAAGGCTCTACTATCTGCTGTGCCTTAGTAGCTGTTGCCAAAGTGGTAGAGGGTTCTTCTGTTCTTAATTTTCCTTGTGCCAAGGATCAGGTTGTCAACTACAAATTAGCAATTACCAAGAGCATTGCCAATGACTGAAAAACAAAGACATTTTCCATTGCCTCCATGAAGATTGAAACCCATGCTTCTATAGCTGTTGATCTTCAACAATCCCTGAGGGAGTCCAGGGCGGAGTGAAGCACTCTGTGCTCCAGGAAATCTGGTGGGGAAGATCATTAGATAGTTGGGTATGTTTAGGAACAGTTTTTATGATCTCAATCCTTGCATCTCCTCTTATCTAGAAAAGCACTAAATCCCTTCATGGTGACATCAGGTCCTCATGACTAGCAACAAACGTTTTGTAAAATAAATGCTTAAAGGTATTGAACTTCCCCTTCACCAAAACCTTATATATTGACTTTCCCCCACTGCCGCTTTGGAGCAGTCAATCAGAGCTATCTGAAATGCTGCCTCCCAGGCTGCAGTCATCATTTTGCCTCAAATAAAACTTAACTCACAACTCTCAAGTTGTACATCTTTTTTTAGTCCACAAAGTCAAGGAAAATTGTGGGCACAAGTCAGACAATAGCACATTTTCCAACAGGATATGAAGGGGATTCCTCATCATGTTTTCCCCACTGCTTTTTCCTCCTGACCTTCACCTCCTCTCTCCATCTATGCCACTGTTTACAAAGTGTTCAGCAGGCCATCATCTTTCCTGAAGTGGAAAAGTTTTGTTTGAAACTGTTTACCTAAGATGGGATTCAAACCCAAGTGGCAGGGACTCTGTGCTATTCTTATTCACTCAGTTGTATCTGACTGCGACTTGAAACGAAGAAACGTAAGCAGTCTCTCAGTCATGTCAGACCCTTTGTGACCTGATGAACTGTAGCCTACGAGTTTCCTCCATCCATGGAATTTTCCAGGCAAGATTCCTGGAGTGGGTTGCCGTTGACTGCAACTTGAGCGCGGCCAAAACCCACTATGCCCAGTTTCAGGACCTAATGAAGTTCAGGTTCTAGATGTCTAATTGGAAAAAAAAAAAAAAAAAAAATCAGTGAGAGACACAGCCAAAGGGAGTAGATTTGTTCAAATTTAGAGAAAAGCATACTCCACAGGGTGCGGACCATCACAGAAGGAGAGTGTCCTTGGCCATGGAATGTCCTGTGGTTAATTTTTCTGGGCTGGGTGATTTCATATGCTAATGAGTGGGATAGAATTCTGACAGAATGTGGTCCACTGGAGAAGGGAATGGCAAACCACTTCAGTATTCTTGCCTTGAGAACCCCATGAACAGTATGAAAAGGCAAAATGATAAGATACTGAAAGAAGAAGTCCCCAGGTCAGTAGGTGCCCAATATGCTACTGGAGATCAGTGGAGAAATAACTCCAGAAAGAATGAAGAAATGGAGCCAAAGCAAAAATAATACCAGTTGTGGATGTGATTGGTGATAGAAACAAGATCCAATGCTGTAAAGAGCAATATTGCATAGGAACCTGGAATGTTAGGTCCATGAATCAAGGCAAATTGGAAGCGGTCAAACAAGAGATGGCAAGAGTGAACATCGACATTCTAGGAATCAGCAAACTAAGATGCACTTACATGGGTGAATGTAACTCAGATGACCATTATATCTACTACTATGGGCAGGAATCCCTTAGAAGAAATGGAGTAGCCATCATGGTCAACAAAAGAGTCTGAAATGCAGTACTTGGATGTAATCTCAAAAACGACAGAATGATCTCTGTTCGTTTCCAAGGCAAACCATTTAACATCACAGTAATCCAAGCCTATGCCCCAACCAGTAACACTGAAGTAACTGAAATTGAACGGTTCTATGAAGACCTACAAGACCTTTTAGAACTAACACCCAAAAAAGATGTCCTTTTCATTATAGGGGACTGGAATGCAAAAGTAGGAAGTCAAGAAACACTTGGAGCAACAGGCAAATTTGGCCTTTGAATACAGGATGAAGCAGCGCAAAGGCTAATAGAGTTTTGTGAAGAGAACTTACTGGTCATAGGAAACACCTTCTTCCAACAACACAAGAGAAGACTCTACACATGGACATCACCAGATGGTCAACACCAAAATCAGATTGATTGTATTCTTTGCAGCCAAAGATGGAGAAGCTCTATACAGTCAAAAATAAGACTGGGAGCTGACTGTGGCACAGATCATGAACTGCTTATTGCCAAATTCAGACTTAAATTGAAGAAAGGAGGGAAAACCACTAGACCATTCAGGGATGACCTAAATCAAATCCCTTATGATTATACAGTGGAAGTGAGAAATAGATTTAAGGGGCTAGATCTGATAGAGTGCCTGATGAACTATGGAATGAGGTTCATGACACTGTACAGGAGACAGGGATCAAGACCATCCCCATGGAAAAGAAATGCAAAAAAAGCAAAATGGCTATCTGAGGAGGCCTTACAAATAGCTGTGAAGAGAAGCAAAAAGCAAAGGAGAAAGAAAAGATATAATCATCTGAATGCAGAGTTCCAAAGAATAGCAAGAAGAGATAAGAAAGCCTTCTTCAGTGATCAATACAAAGAAATAGAGGAAAACAACAGAATGGGAAAGACTAGAGATTTCTTCAAGAAAATTAGAGATACCAAGGGAACATTTCATGCAAAGATGGGCTCGATAAAGGACAGAAATGGTCTGGACCTAACAGAAGCAGAAGATATGGCAAGAATACACAGAAGAACTGTACAAAAAAGAGCTTCATGACCCAGATAATCATGATGGTGTGATCACTCACCTAGAGCCAGACATTCTGTAGTGTGAAATCAAGTGGGCCTTAGTAAGCATCACTATGAACAAAGCTAGTGGAGGTGATAGCATTCCAGCTGAGCTATTTCAAATCCTGAAAGATGGTATTGTGAAAGTGCTGCACTCAATATACCAGCAAATTTGGAAAACTCAACAGGGGCTGCAGGACTGGAAAAGGTCAGTTTTCATGCCAATCCCAAAGAAAGACTATGCCAAAATATGCTCAAACTACCACACAATTGCACTCATCTCACATGCTAGTAATGCTCAAAATTCTCCAAGCCAGGCTTCAGCAATATGTGAACTGTGAACTTCCAGATGTTCAAGCTGGTTTTAGAAAAGGCAGAAGAACCAGAGATCAAATTGCCAACATCTGCTGGATCATGGAAAAAGCAAGCGAGTTCCAGAAACACATCTGTTTCTGCTTTATTGGCTATGCCAAAGCCTTTGAGTGTGTGGATCACAATAAACTGTGGAGAATTCTGAAAGAGATGGGAATACCAGACCACCTGACCTGCCTCTTGAGAAATCTGTATGCAGGTCAGGAAGCAGCAGTTAGAACTGGACATGGAACAACAGACTGGTTCCAAATAGGAAAACGAGTACGTCAAGGCTGTATATTGTCACCCTGCTTATTTAACTTCTATGCCGAGTACATCATGAGAAACGCTGGACTGGAAGAAACACAAGCTGGAATCAAGATTGGTGGGACAAATATCAATAACCTCAGATATGCAGATGACACCACCCTTATGGCAGAAAGTGAAGAGGAACTAAAAAGCCTCTTGATGAAAGTGAAAATGGAGAATGAAAAAGTTGGCCCAAAGCTCAACATTCAGAAAACGAAGATCATGGCATCTGGTCCCATCATGTGAAATAGATGGGGAAACTGTGGAAACAGTATCAGATTTTATTTTTTGGGGCTCCAAAATCACTGCAGATGGTGATTGCAGCCATGAAATTAAAAGACGCTTACTCCTTGGAAGAAAAGTTATGACCAACCTAGACAGTATATTCAAAAGCAGAGACATTACTTTGCCAACAAAGGTCTGTCTAGTCAAAGCTATGGTTTTCCCAGTGGTCATGTATGGATGTGAGTTGGACTGTGAAGAAGGCTGAGTGCCGAAGAATTGATGCTTTTGAACTGTAGTTTTGGAGAAGACTCTTGAGGGTCCCTTGGACTGCAAGGAGATGCAACCAGTCAATTTTGAAGGAGATCAGCCCTGGGATTTCTTTGGAAGGAATGTTGCTAAAGCTGAAACTCCAGTACTTTGGCCACCTCATGCAAAGAATTGACTCATTGGAAAAGACTGTGATACTGGGAGAGATTGGGGGCAGGAGGAGCAGGGTACGACAGAGGATGAGATGGCTGGATGCCATCACTGAGTCGATGGACGTGAGTCTGAGTGAACTCCGGGAGTTGGTGATGGACAGGGAGGCCTAGTGTGCTGTGATTCATGGGGCTGCAAAGAGTTGGACATGACTGAGTGACTGAACTGAACTGAGATAGCATATTAAAAAACAGAGACATTACTTTGCCAGTAAACGTCCATCTAGTCAAGGCTGTGCTTTTCCAGCAGTCATGTATGGATGTGATTTTTGGACTGTGAAGAATGCTGAACGCCGAAAAATTGATGCTTTTGAATGGTGGTGTTGGAGAACTCTCTTGAGAGTCTGTTGGACTGCAAGGAGATCCAACCAGTCCGTTCTAAAAGAGATCTGTCCTGGGTATTCTTTGGAAGGAATGATGCTAAAGCTTAAACTCCAGTACCTTGGCCACCTCATGCGAAGAGTTGACTCTTCGGAAAAGACTGAATCTGGGAGGGATTGGGGGCAGGAGGCGAAGGGGACAAGAGAGGATGAGATGGCTGGATGGCATCACTGACTCGATGGACATGAGTTTGCGTGAACTCCGGGAGCTGGTGATGGACAGGGAGGCCTGGCGTGCTTTGATTCATGGGGTCGCAATGAGTGGGACACAACTGAGCAACTGAACTGAACTGAAATATTCATGGTGCCTAATAGGTGTGTCACTTAGCTTGCAGATTAAGGATCAAGGTTTAGTTGCAATTTGACTTTCTGTCATTTTGGACCCTTTTGGTTTTAATCAGTTTATGTTATAAGCCCTTGGGCTATATAATTCTTTCAAAAATTTTGCCCTGCACCCTTCCTTCCTGTTTCATGCTCTTTTCCTGAGCCCGTCTGGCCCACAGTGTTACCTCTACAATCTTCTGGAGGGACAACCTGAAAATAGCTAGCCTTTGGGAGAGAAATACTGTAAAATATCCTATCCCTCTAGAAATTCAGGTCTTCATCTTCCATGTTTCCTACAACATGTGCAACAACAACGTCTCTCAGTGATCCCACTACAGCGGATGACAGGCCCACAGTGCCTGGTAGAAGTCCATCTGTTGGTGGGATCCCTTCAAGGGCAATTGGGCTTCCAGGGATAATGTTTGCCACTTTGGGAGTTAGCCTTGCAGGCCATTTGGGCCCAAACCCTTACCACCCTTCTCCTGGCTCAAATGTCCACTCCATTTTTTTTGGAACATTTGGTTTGTTACCTCTTATCAATTTGTTCTTAAGCCACTTACTAACTCCTACAACCAGGACCCTGACCCTTTGTAGGCAACATTGCTCCACCCAGCTTATTATTAAAGTGCTCTTAATGCTCCTAGCAGGACCAGATAACTCACTCCTGTGTCATTACTTCTGTTATTACCTAAAGTGGGTCTATGACAATGAAATGTTTATCATTGGAAACACCCTAAACTGCTCTTATGGAGGACTAGGGGAAGAAATCAGTGACTTAAGTTCCCTCAGAGCAACAAGAGGGTAAGGCTTATGGCTGTTTGTCCCAGTCTCAGAGCACAGGCTTGGATTGCTTTATATCATGGTACCTGTTCCCATCTGTGGTAGACAAACCAGCAATAAATTAAGATTACAATCCCTTCATCCTAGCCAGTACTAGTTATGCTGGAGACTTTGGGGATGCCCAAAGCATGGGGTCCCAGCAGGCTGACCTGCCTTGACCAGCCTAGGGATCTTGTCCTCGGGAGGTTGTCATGCCTCAGCCTGCCTGGGGATTTGCACCCTGATCTGGCTCTCAGGTTGCAACAGTACTTGGTAGGATAAACTTCAGAAAGATTCACCCCTAAGGAAGTTCACCTATGGAAACTGAAGGAAACCTGATCTCAACAGTAACTCAGGAGTCCAACTACAACCCCCACTGCCTTTCTGGAATGTCTAAAAGAGGCGCTTCAAAAGTAGGCCAATCTTGACTTAGACTCCTATGAGGGACAGGTGATTTTAAAGGACAAAGTCCTGTCCCATTGTGCACCAGACATCAGGCTAAAGTTACAACAGCTACAGCACTAGGACTCTGCTGCCTGTTTAGATGAGATGGTCCAGACAGCCACCATACCTTTTATAACAGAGAATAGGAGAGGGAGGCCAAGGCCCAGGAAAGGGAGAAAAGGAAAGAGACAAGGCATGTCCAGATACTGGCTGCCCTCCAGGGAAGCCCTATGGCAAATCTCAAGTCCTTGAAGGACAAGGCACAAGGCAAATGCCTAATCTGTAGACAGGTTGGACATTGGGTTAAAGAGTGTCCACACCATGACAAGTTTCCTAAAATGTCTTGCTGCAAATGCCATCCACTGGGACACTGGGCAGCATTCTGACCTCAGGACCCAAGAACCTGAAGGTCTAGTGCCAAGCCTTCTCTCATGATCATTCAGCAGGACTGAAGCGGCCAGCTCCAGCCAGCCTGCCTGTAACAAATAACCATCATGGGACTGGAGCCAAGGGTGCAACTGGATGTGGCAGGTAGGTCTAAAAATTTCTTGGTTGACAGTCTACCTACTCTGTCTTGACCTCCTACTCCAGAGCTGCCTTCTCCCAAACCTGTACCATTTTGGGTGCTACAGGAAAAACAATTGCAAAAAGATTCACTCGAGCACTTTTTTGTTGCTGGGATAGACACATATTTTCCCATCAGTTTCTGGTGGTCCCTGAGTGTCCTACTCCCTTACTGGGAAGAAATCTTTCCCTGCTTTCGAAATATCACAGCTATTGCAGTCCTGATAGAAGATGCTTTAAAACTCTCTCTTGGGGGCAGACTAACTAGTTTGACCAGCCACCAAGTGAAACAGCTCCTGAATGAGAGAGGCCATTTATGGATGTCTAGTCAAAGGATCATCAGATATCAAGTAGTGCTGATGGAAAATCCAGGCCTGACTATATCCCCTTATGAGGTTCTTAAACCAGCTACCCTCCTGCTATCCCCAAGGGCTCTCTTCCCTTTCACTCTTGCCTAGAAACCTTGGATCACTGTACAAAACCCCAGAGGGATTGTCAGAAGATCCTCTGACCAATCTTGAGGAAATCTGGTACACTGATGGAAGCAGCTTTGTCTTGGATGGAAAAAGAAGAGCTCTCCAATTTTGAGACCATAAAGGCTAAACCTTTGCCACCAGGTACTTCAGCCCAATTGGCTGAACTCATAGCCCTGACTTGAGCTCTAGAGCTGGGAAAAGGAACAAGAGTAGCCATTTACCTTGACTCCAAGTATGCTTTTCTGGTGCTACGTGCACATGCTGCTATTTGGAAAGAAAGAGGCTGCTTGACCACCTGAGGGTCCACAGTCTAATATGGTGTTCAAATCCTTAGGCATTCCATCTGCCCACTGAGGCTTCAGTCTCCCATTGTTGAGGACACCATAAAGGGAGAATGGAACTGGCATGAGGGAACCAAGCAGCAGATCAGGCAGCTAAGAGAGCAGCACTGCAGAACCATGTCCTAATAGGGGTTGCCACCTTAGTTCCACAGCCTAATTTGCCAGAAACTCCTTCATGTACTGAAGGTGAGACTCTTAAAGCTAAGAGTGAGGGCTTTCAGGAAGATCATATGGGGTGGTTCCAAAAGGAGGGACTCCTTTTTCTGCCTGGGAACCTCCAATGGAAGTTGGTTAACTCCTTACATGCCACCACTCATTTAGGGGAGAAGGCTCTCCAAAGATTACTGGAAAAGTCCTTCAGAGGAATAGGCCTCTAAATGACTTTAAAGCAAGTGGTCTCCTCTTGTCCCACTTGCCAATTAAACAACCCCCAAGGAGCTCGAAGGCCCCAGCCGGCCCAGGCCATCCAGTGGTCTGGGACCTACCGAGAAGAGGCCTGGCAGATGGACTTCATCCAGATGCCAGTTTCTCAAGGGTATAAATACCCATTAGTCATGATAAATACATTCACAGGGTGGACTGAAGACTTTCCCACTGGGACTGAGAAGGCTGTGAAAGTGAAAGTCACTCAGTGGTGTCTGACTTTTTGCCACCCCATGGACTGTCTATGGAATTCTCCAGGCTAGAATACTGGAGTGGGGAGCCTCTCCCTTCTCCAGGGGATCTTCCGAACTCAGGGATCAAACCCAGGTCTCCCGCATTGCAGGCAGATTCTTTACCAACTGAACCACAAGGGAAGCCCAAGAATACAGGAATGAGTAGCCTATCCCTTCTCCAGGGGATATTCCTGACCCAGGATTTGAACTGGGGTCTCCCATATTGCTGAACACCAAAGAATTGATGCTTTTGAACTGTGGTGTTGGAGAAGACTCTTGAGGGTCCCTTGGGCTGCAAGGAGATCCAACCAGTCCATTCTGAAGGAGATCAGCCCTGGGATTTCGTTGGAAGGAATGATGCTAAAGCTGAAACTCCAGTACTTTGGCCACCTCATGCGAAGAGTGGACTCATCGGAAAAAACTTTGATGCTGGGAGGGGTTGGGGGCAGGAGGAGAAGGGGACGACCCAGGGTGAGATGGTTGGATGGCATCATTAACTCGATGGATGTGAATCTGAGTGAACTCTGGGAGTTGGTGATAGAGAGGGAGGCCTGGCGTGCTGCGATTCATGGGGTCGCAAAGAGTCGGACACGGCTGAGCGACTGAACTGACTGAACTCCCGTATTGCAGGTGGATTCTTTACCAACTGAGCTATCAGGGAAGACCCTGAGACAAACAGTTCAGTTCGGTCGCTCAGTCGTGTCCAAATTTTTGCCACCCCATGAATCGCAGCACGCCAGGCGTGCTGCCTGGACTGTCCATCACCAACTCCCAGAGTTTACCCAAACTCATGTCCATCAAGTCGGTGATGCCATCCAGCCATCTCATCCTCTGTCCCCTTCTCTTTCTGCCCTCAGTTTTTCCCACCATCAGGGTCTTTCCCAATGAGTCAACTCTTCGCATGAGGTGGCCAAAGTATTGGAATTTCAGCTTCAGCATCAGCCTTTCCAATGAACACTGAGGACTGATCTCCTAGACGGACTTTTGTTGGCAAAGTAATGTCTCTGCTTTTCAATATGCTATCTAGTTTGGTCATAACTTTCCTTCCAAGGAGTAAGTGTCTTTCAATTTCATGGCTTCAATCACCATCTACAATTATTTTGGAGCCCCCCAAAATAAAGTCAGCCACTGTTTCCACCTTTTTGCCATCTATTTGCCAGGAAGTGATGGGCCCAGATGCCATGATCTTCATTTTCTGAATGTTGAGCTTTAAGCCAACTTTTTCACTCTCCTCTTTCACTTTCATCAAGAGGCTTTTTAGTTCCTCTTCACTTTCTGTCATAAGGGTGGTGTCATCTGTATATCTGAGGTTATTGATATTTCTCCTGGCAATCTTGATTCCAGCTTGTGCTTCTTCCAGCCCAGCGTTTCTCATGATGTACTCTGTATAGAAATTAAATAAGCAGGGTGACAATATACAGCCTTGATGTACTAATTTTCCTATTTGGAACCAGTCTGTTGTTCCATGTCCACTCAGGGGGTGGTAAAAAAGCTGGCTCCATGAAATCATTCTAAGATTTGGTTAGCCCAGGTCATTACAAAGTGACAATGGGACATCATTTACTTCTAAGGTCACCCAAGAGATCTCTAAAGCATTGAAAAAAAGAAAGATAGTGCTAAGTTGTCCAACTCTTGCAACCTATGGACTGTAGCCTGCCAGTCTCTTCTGCCTATGTGATTTTCCAAGCAAGAATACTGGGGTGTGTTGCTATTTCCTTCTCCAGGGGATCTTCCCAACCCAGGGATCAAACCCAGGTCTCCAGAATCTCAGGCAGTTTATTTACTGACTGAGCTACAGCGAAAGAATTGGGTATTACTTACTATCTCCATTGTGCCTGGAGGCGTCAGTCTTTAGGAAAAGTAGAAAGAGCCAACCAATTCTTAAAATCAGAGACAAGAAAGATAATTCAGGAGATTTCCCTTGGATGGAAAGAGGCTTTACCAGTAGCTCTCCTCCACACCCGTATTGCCCTTAAGGAACAGGTTGGTCTTAGTCCTTTTGAGATTCTCTATGGGAGACCTTGGAGAAGGAAATGGCAACCCACTCCAGTGTTCTTGCCTGGAGAATCCCAGGGACGGGGGAGCCTGGTGGGCTGCTGTCTCTGGGGTTGCACAGAGTCGGACACTACTGAAGCAACTTAGCAGCAGCAGCAGCAGCATGGGAGACCTTTTGTTTATGTTAATGACCTCTTCCTAGATCCAGAGGCTTAGAGCCTCTTGTCTTATACCATGGCCACTGAGCAATTCCAACAGGATATACATTTGTGGGGTGTCAGTTCAGTTCAGTCGCTCAGTCGTGTCTGACTCTTTGCAACCCCATGAATTGCAGTGTGCCAGGCCTCCCTGTCCATCACCAACTCCTGGAGTTCACTCAAATTCATGTCCGTCAAGTCAGTGATGCCATCCATCCATTTCATCCTCTGTCGTCCCCCTCTCCTCCTACCCTCAATTCCTCCCAGCATCAAAGTCTTTTCCAATGAGTCAACTCTTCGCATGAGGTGGCCAAAGTACTGGAGTTTCAGCTTTAGCATCATTCCTTCCAAGGAAATCCCAGGGCTGATCTCCTTCAGAATGGACTGGTTGGATCTCCTTGCAGTCCAAGGGACTCTCAAGAGCCTTCTCCAATACAACAGTTCAAAAGCATCAATTCTTTGGCTTTCAGCTTTCTTCACCGTCCAACTCTCACATCTGTACATGACCACTGGAAAAACCATAGCTTTGACTAGACGGACCTTTGTTGGCAAAGTAATGTCTCTGCTTTTGAATATGCTGTCTATGTTGGTCATAACTTTTCTTCCAAGGAGTAAGCGTCTTTTAATTTCATGGCTGCAATCACAACTATGAATAAAGCTGCTCTAAATATTTTTGTGAGAACACATATTTTAATGCTACTATTTATGTTTTTGTTATTAATTTTCAGGCTGAGTTTTAGAAGTTTTTAGATATATCCCAAGAGTGAAAGTGTTAGGTAGTGTTTAACTCTTTGTGACCCCAGAGCCCACCATGGTCCTCTGTCCATGGAGTTCTCCAGGCAAGAATACTGGAATGGGTTGTCATTCCCTTCTCCAGGAGATCTTCCCAATCCAGGGATCAAATCCTTGTCTCCTGAATTGCAGGCGGATTATTTACTGTCTGAGACACCAAGAAAGTCCCATCTTTATCTAGACAGAGTCATATAGGTACTTTATGTGATATGTGCTTGAAATTAGTTCCTTCCAGTCTGCCACAGTCCTTTAATAGTGTCTTTTGAGGAGTAAATGCCTTGATTTTGATGTAAAATAGTTTCTCACTTTTTTTTCTTTTATGATTCATTTTTCTGATGTTGTGTCTATACAATTTCACCTAAGCCAATCTCATAAAAATTTTCTTCTGTTTTCTTCTAGATGCTTTATAGATTTAGTTATTGCATTTATTCCTGTGATTAACTCTGAGCTAGTTTTCTTTTTTGTATGGCACAAGGTAGGAATACAATTATTTTGCCTATGAGTGTAAATTTGTTTTATCATTATATATTGAAAATACTATTTTTTCATTGAATTCTAATTGCACCTTTTTCAAAAATCAATTGACCGTATATGTGCATATTTATATCTAATTTTTCAATTCTGTTTCACTGATCTATATGTCCATCCTTTCTCCAATAATATACTGCAGCTTTACAATGACTCCTGAATTCAGATAGTGTGTGTCCTCAAACTTTGCTGTTCTTTTTGTTATTTTTAGCACTGTGTATTTTTATAACTATTTTAGAATCAACTCGTGAGTTTTTACACACAAACACACCTCTCAATTTTGTTATGGTCTTAAAACATACACTATATAATTATCACTTTTGCTTAAATTTGTTAAAGTTTGTTTCATGGCTCCAAGTATGATCTATCTTGGTAAAAGTTGCACATATGATTGAATTACAGTATGGTCTGTAGTTTGGTGAAATCTTCTTTAAATCAAAATTGGGTCAAATTTGTATATTGTTTTCAGATCTGTTTAACCCTGAATGATTTACAGTTACTTGTTTTGTCATTTTTTGAGATGAGTTTGATAAATTCTCCAACTATAACTGTCAGTTTTCTTACATGTAATTTGAAGCTCTATATTAGGTACATATCCATTTAGGATTGTTGTCATCTCTTGTAGAGTGATATATGATAATTATTCGATTTCTCTATAATTTGCAATATTCCTTATTCTGCGGTTTACATTATTTAATACAAATACAGCTACTTCAGCTTTTTTGAAAATGTTTGTGTGGTATATATTTTTCCCCATCTTTCTTTAACCTATCAGTGTCTTTATATATATATATATATATATATATATATATATATTTCCTATTGATTTTTAGATGGCTTAGAGTTGTCCGTTCCTTTATTTTGTTATTCGAGTGGACAATCTGTCTGCCTAAAATGAATGTGTGATAGGTGTGATAGACTATTTATTATTGCTAATATAGTTGAATTAAGTCTATTATTTTTCCTAATTGCTTAAAATGTTTTTGCTTCTCTTTCTTGCCATTTTTTTTTGATTTTTTTAAAAATAAATCCAACTTACCTCATTTGTGACTCATTCAGTTCAGTTCAGTTCAGTCGCTCAGTTGTGCCCGACTCTTTAAGACCCCATGAATTGCAGCACGCCAGGCCTCCCTGTCCATCACCAACTCCCGGAGTTCACTCAGACTCAAGTCCATCGAGTCCATGATGCCATCCAGCCATCTCATCCTCGGTCATCCCCTTCTCCTCCTGCCCCCAATCCCTCCCAGCATCAGAGTCTTTTCCAATGACTCGACCCTTCGCATGAGGTGGCCAAAGTACTGCAGCTTCAGCTTCAGCATCATTCCTTCCAAAGAAATCCCAGGGTTGATCTCCTTCAGAATGGACTGATTGGATCTCCTTGCAGTCCAAGGGACCCTCAAGAGTCTTCTCCAACACCACAGTTCAAACGCATCAATTCTTCGGCGCTCAGCCTTCTTCACAGTCCAACTCTCACATCCATATATGACCACAGGAAAAACCATAGCCTTGACTAGACGAACCTTAGTCGGCAAAGTAATGTCTCTGCTTTTGAATATACTATCTGGGTTGCTCATAACTTTTCTTCCAAGGAGTAATCGTCTTTTAATTTCATGGCTGCAATCACCATCTGCAGTGATTTTGGAGCCTCAAAAAATAAAGTCTGACACTGTTTCCACTGTTTCCCCATCTATCTGCCATGAAGCGATGGGACCAGAGGCCATGATCTTCGTTTTCTGAATGTTGAGCTTTAAGCCAACTTTTTTGCTCTCCTCTTTCACTTTCATCAAGAGGCTTTTTAGCACCTCTTCACTTTCTGCCATAAGGGTGGTGTCATCTGCATATCTGAGGTTATTGATTTTTCTCCTGGCAATCTTAATTACAGCTTGTGTTTCTTCCAGTCCAGCGTTTCTCATGCTGTACTCTGCATGGAAGTTAAATAAGCAGGGTGACAATATACAGCCTTGACGTACTTCTTTTCCTATTTGGAACCAGTCTGTTTTTCCATGTCCAGTTCTTACTGTTGCTTCCTTATCTGCATACAGATTTCTCAAGAGGCAGGTTAGGTGGTCTGGTATTCCCATCTCTTTCAGAATTCTCCACAGTTTATTGTGATCCACACAGTCAAGGCTTTGGCATAGTCAATAAAGCAGAAATAGATGTTTTTCTGGAACTCTCTTGCTTTTTCCATGATCCAGCGGAGGTTGGCAATTTGATCTCTGATTCCTCTGCCTTTTCTAAAACCAGCTTGAACCTCAGGGAGTTCACGGTTCACATATTGTTGAAGCCTGGCTTGGAGAATTTTGAACATTACTTTACTAGCATGTGAGATGAGTGCAATTGTACAGTAGTTTGAGCATTCTTTTACATTGCCTTTCTTTGGGATTGGAATGAAAACGGACCTTTTCCAGTCCTATGGCCACTGCTGAGTTCTCCAAATATGCTGGCATATAGAGTGCAGCACTTTCAGAATATCATCTTTCAGGATTTGAAACAGCTCCACTGGAATTCCATCACCTCCACTAGCTTTGTTTGTAGTGATGCTTACTAAGGCCCACTTGACTTCACTTTCCAAGATGTCTGGCTCTAGATTAGTGATCACATCATCATGATTATCTGGGTCGTGAAGATCTTTTTTGTACAGTTCTTCTGTGTGTTCTTGCCACCTGTTCTTAATATCTTCTTCTGTTATGTCCATACTATTTCTGTCCTTTATCGAGCCCATCTTTGCATGAAATGTTCCTTTGGTATCTCTAATTTTCTTGAAGAGATCTCTAGTCTTTCCCATTCTCTTGTTTTCCTCTATTTCTTTGCATTGATCGCTGAAGAAGGCTTTCTTATCTCTTCTTTCTATTCTTTGGAACTCTGCATTCAGATGCTTACATCTTTCCTTTTCTCCTTTGCCTTTCACTTCTCTTCTTTTCACAGCTATTTGTAAGGCCTCCCCAGACAGCCATTTTGCTTTTTTGCATTTCTTTTCCATGGGGATGATCTTGATCCCTGTCTCTTGTACAATGTCACGAAACTCCGTCCATAGTTCATCAGGCACTCTATCAGATCTAGGCCCTTAAATCTATTTCTCACTTCCACTGTATATTCATAAGGGATTTGATTTAGGTCATACCTGAACGGTCTAGAGGTTTTCCCTACTTTCTTCAATTTAAGTCTGAATTTGGCAATAAGGAGTTCATGATCTGAGCAACAGTCAGCCCTGGTCTTATTTTTGCTGACTGTATAGAGCTTCTCCATCTTTGGCTGCATAGAATAAATCAATCTGATTTTAGTTTTAACCATCTGGTGATGTCCATGTGTAGAGTCTTCTCTTGTGTTGTTGGAAAAGAGTGTTTGCTATGACCAGTGCATTTTCTTGGCAAAACTCTATTAGCCTTTGCGCTGCTTCATTCTGTATTCCAAGGCCAAATTTGCCTGTTACTCCAGGTGTTTCTTGACTTGCTGCTTTTGCATTCCAGTCCCGTATAATGAAAATGGCATCTTTTTTGGGTGTTAGTTCTAAAAGGTCTTGTAGGTCTTCATAAAACCGTTCAATTTCAGCTTCTTCAGCTTTACTGGTTGGGGCATAGACTTGGATAACTGTGATATTGAATGGTTTGCCTTGGAGACGAACAGATCTTTCTGTTGTTTTTGTGATTGCATCCAAGTACTGCATTTCAGACTCTTTTGTTGACCATGATGGCTACTCCATTTCTTCTGAGGTATTCCTGCCCAATGGTCATCTGAGTTAAATTCACCCATTCCAGTCCATTTTAGTTCGCTGATTCCTAAAATGTCTACATTCACCCTTGCCATCTCTTGTTTGACCACTTCCAATTTGCCTTGATTCATGGACCTGACATTCCAGGTTCCTATGCAATATTGCTCTTTACAGCATCGGATCTTGCTTCTATCAGCAGTCACATCCACAGCTGGGTATTGTTTTAGCTTTGGCTCCATCCCTTCATTCTTTCTGGAGTTATTTCTCCACTGATCTCCAGTAGCATATTGGGCACCTACTGACCTGGGGAGTTCCTCTTTCGATATCCTATCATTTTGCCTTTTCATACTGTTCATGGGGTTCTCAAGGCAAGAATCCTGAAGTGGCTTGCCATTCCCTTCTCCAGTGGACCACGCTCTGTCAGACCTCTCCAGCATGACCCGCCTGTCTTGGGTTGCCCCGTAGGCATGGCTTGGTTTCATTGAGTTAGACAAGGCTGTGGTCCTAGTGTGATTAGATTGACTAGTTTTCTGTGAGTATGGTTTCAGTGTGTCTGCCATCTGATGCCCTTTTGCAACACCTACCATCTTACTTGGGTTTCTCTTACCTTGGGCATGGGGTATTGCTTCACGGCTGCTCCAGCAAGCACAGCTGCTGCTCCTTACCTTGGACGAGCGGTATCTCCTGACACCGCGGTTCCTGACCTTCAACGTGGGATAGCTCCTCTAGGCCTTCCTGCGCCCGTGTAGCTACTGTTCTTCGGGATGCTTCTCCCAGCCGCCAGTCCTGGCCTCGGGTGTGAGGTGTCTCCTCCCAGCTGCTGCCCTTGGCCTCATGCGCGAGGCGGCTTCTCCCAGCCGCCCCTGACCTCCGACACGGGGTAACTCCACTCGGTGGTTCCTGCACCGTCGCAGCCTGACCTTCTAGGCCGCTGCCCCTGACCTCGGACGTGGGGTAGCTCCTCTCGGCTGGGCTTAGTGTGCCGCGCCGGCTCTCGCAGCCGCCTGCACTTAGTGCCATGCGCCGGCTGTCGCAGCTGCCTGCCTTTAGTGCGCGGGCTCTCGCAATGGCAACCCACTCCAGTACTCGTGCCTGCACATGGGCTTTAGTAGTTGTATTTTGTGGGCTACAGAACGCAGGCTTAGTAGTCGTGGCACATAGGTTTAGTTGCCCTGAGGGCTATGGGATCTTCCTGGACCAGGGATCGAACCCATGTCCGTAGCACTGGCAGATGGATTCTTTACCACTGGATCACCAGGGAAGTCCTACATTGCTACCAGTTTATTTAAAGCAGTCAGTTATCCTTTAGAGCAACTACAAGAATAAAATGTAGATTATATAATCATGTTTATTATTATTATTCATCTATATAATCATCTTTATGTGTAATAACATTATCAATAAGTAGATAAAAGTTTTTACTATTTTATTTTTTATGACAGAAGAACTTTCTTTAAAATTTATTGTATTTAGGTCTTCAATAAAGAACTGGGCTTTTCTGTGTCTGAAAAAGAGCCTTTACTGTGGCTTCATTTTTGAAAGATATCTTCACTGAGTATACAATTCTGAATTGACTTTAAGCATAATCAAGATGGTACTTTTGTGTTTTCACTGACAAAAGTTCTGATGTAAATTTTACTGTTGTTTATATGTATGCAATATGGTATATTCTCTGGCTGTTTTATTTATCTTAGATTTTTAGCTGCTTAAATAAGTTAGGACTAGCTTGTTGTTATTTTGTTTTCGTTTTAATTATTTTCTTTATATCTTCCAAGCTTCCTGAACATGTTGCTTTTATTTTTCATTAATTTTAGAAATTTCTTATACCTTGTCATCTTTGCTCCATTTTTTTAACTTTTCTCCTATCATCGGTCTATTAACATGTATGCTAAATTTATATTTTCCCATTGTCCTTCGCTTCATTATATTCTATTTTGTTTTAAATTTAATCTTTCATCTTTTTCCTCATTGCATTTCAGTTTGATCAGTTTCTTCAGTTACCTGATTTTTCCCTTATAAGTATCATTTACTGATGGGACCACTGGAAACATTATTTATCAAACTTACTGTGTATTTCATTTCTAGCATTTTATTACTTTCTTTTTTATTGTTTACCATAGACAATGCATGTTGTCTACCCTTTCCACTACAGCCTTTGATTTAGCTAAATTTGTTTTAAATTCCATGTCTGATAGTTCCAAAAGCTTTGCCATATTTGAATCTGGTTTTGTTGGTTGCTTTGTCTCCTGACCATGTATGGTTTTTCGTGGTTCTGAGTATGCTTGTAATTTGGGGCTGAAATACAGGCAACTTATGTAGAATAGCAGAAAATTAGATAGATTATGTTCTGTCTAATGCACACATCCTCTTTTTTCTGTTCTTAGTGTTGAGGTTTGAGTCACTTTAGTCAGGGGTTTAGCTAGGTCTGATTTCTTGCTATGGCTGCCCTCAGTGTACCACTGGATTCAAATGCCTCTGAGTTACCTGTGTTTTATGTTGGGGGCTGATCTTCCAGAGAGTGTTTTTTTGTTGTTTGTTCCACCTTTAGTTTTAGGTCTTCCCATTACATCTGCCTTTAAAGAAGATATCTCTCTCTTGATTTTTCTCCAGGATTAGGTGGCTGCTACATTTGCTAGGTTGGTAATGGTTGGTAGAAAGGGAAATCTCTGCTGTTGTGTCATACCTCAGTCTTAGGCAGGTTTTAGGCCTTTGGCTGTCAGGAATGGAGACTTCTCAGTGATCCTCTCTCTTCCAGTAATAGAGAAGTTCCTGTGGTCTCAGATTGGGATATATTCATGGCTGACCCTAAAAATATTGTTTAGTCACTCAGTTGTGTCCAACTCTTTGTTACCTGCCAGGCTTCTCTGTCCATGGGATACCCAGGCAAGAATACTGGAGTGGGTTTCCATTTCCTTCTCCAAGTGATCTTCCCAACCAAGGGATTGAACCTGGGTCTCCTGCATTGTCAGGCAGATTCTTTACCAGAGTCACCAGGGAAGCCAAGAAGTAGGAGCTGTTTTTTGTTACTGTTTCTCTTCCCTTATCTGTAATGGGTTTTATCTATGGCCTGGGGATGGCAGTGTTTGTTTTGCTTCCCTTAGAATCTTTAGACTTTTCTTCTATAAGAGATATAAGAAAGAAGAATCCCAGTGGGAATTTGTATCTTTCCACAGAAGCTATTTTTCTTCTCCGCTAGGCTTGCATGATAAGTAAAGCTATGCCTAGACTATGGTCCTCTAATCAGTCTTTCTTGAGAACATATAGTGAAGTGTGTGGAAAAGAGCCTTCAAGTGGATGTCAGTTCCTCTTGTGTTCATAAAATTCCATATTTCTATATATGTGAACTAGCACACTCAACTTTTATCCATTTATTAAGAATTTCAGCTGAATATTTCTTCCAACTTGTATGGCATTTTGCACCTGTTACAGGTAAGCCAGTAATCCTACTTACTTTTCCCTTGAAGATTCCTCCTTTTCAGATTTTAAGTTATGTGATTGTCAGGAAACCTCATGAAGTTGATGGAGTCACTAAAATAGTTTGATCTTAAAAATAATTAACCAGTTGTTGTTTTGATTAGTGTTACAGTAGGAATGATGCACTTTTCAACTTTCTATACTCAAGCCAAAGCCAGTAGTGAAAATTACCTGAATTTGGTAATTTCAAGTAATATATGAGTTAGAAATGAGTGAAGTAACATGAATGTGTCAAGACGCTTAGAAAGATTGTGTTGTTTTATTTAATTGGTTTATTTGGGGTCATTTATTCAGCATGTGTATTTTAGTAAATAAGTAACTGTTAGTCGCTCAGTCATATCCAACTCTTTGCAACTCCATGGACTGTAGTCCACTAGGCTCCTCTGTCCCTGGGATTCTCCAGGTAAGAATACTGAAGTGGGTTGTCATGCCCTCCTCCAGGGGATCTCCCCGACCCAGGGATCAAACCTGTGTCTCTTTCATCTCCTCCACTGGCAGGTGTGTCTTCACCACTAGCACCACCTGGGAAGCCCAGGTATTTAGGTTGTACCTGTAAAAGGGTGCGTATTTGCATGTGGAATACTTTGTATTATGTAGAAGGTATTTGATGGACATTTGAAATAAGAAAATGATGATATTTTTCCATTATAAAAGAGAAGAATCCCAGTGGCTCCCTTTCATCAGACCTAACAAGTCTCCCAGCTCACATACCAGATTGATAATTTTCTTACAGATACAAAAAAAAAAATAGAATTTCAGTATATCAACCATTGAATATTTATAGTCCATGGGAACATGAACTTATAAGAGTTTTAAATAGAAATCATTATGAAAATCCTAAACTCAATATTCATAATGCAGCATATACTATTATGTTTACGGTCTCTGTTTTTAAAATTGTGGACTCCCCCGTCCTTTCTTCAAAAGAAAGCCTACTTGCTTGTTCTGATAAATTCAGCATAAAATTTCTTTAGAGAAATATTCATAACATTTTAAAGATGGGTCCTTGCTTTGAATATTTAATAATATTTTTAAAGTTTGTAAAATTGAATAAATTAATGCATTTCTATCATAAAAATAAAAGATTACATATTCTGAGTATGTTGAAAAGTCTGATGACAGGAATAATTTGGGGCACATATGTTGGGCCTGCTTTCTTGCCATGGGTGGTTCTAATAAAAACTATTTAAATCTGAAACTTCTGGTTTTTATTCCAGAAGTGGAAATATTAGAATTAAATAGCTTGTATCCTCTCTCTCTCATGTTATATAATAAAAGATGTATATAATGGGGCCCAGCTTGGATTGGAATTTTGTCTATTAATAAAAACAAAATCTTATTATTCAAAGAAAAAATATGTGCAATTGCATAAAAGAGAAATATACAATGAAAATTAGGGACCTTCTGATGAGAAAAATAAATAAAACCTCTTCTTCTCCACTCTTTAAAATACTTTCTATTGAAGTTTAATCAACATCCAAAAATGATCACATATGAATGTACAGCTTAATAAATTTTCTAGCTAAATAGCCTTGCCTAATTGCTCTGAGATAAAAATCCTGAAACAAAACAAACAAATGAATACCCCAGATAATTACCAATGCTACAGAGGTTTCTCTTTACTTCCAGTCACGCCATCTGTGAGTGTAACCTCTTCCCTGATTTCTAACAGCATAGGTTAATTTTGTGTCTTTGTACCATATCTGAATGACATCTTGGTGTTTGTGTGTGTGTGTGTTTCTTTGTGACTTAGTTTGCTCAAAATTATGTGTGTGAAATTTATCCATATTGTTCCATATTGTTCATAATTACCCATTCTCATTGTTACAGTATGGCATTTTGTTCTGTGAATATAGCACACTTAACTCAATGACAAGAACCTGGGTAATTGTCATTTTGGTGGATTATAAGTGCTGCTGTGAATATTCTCATACATATCTTTGGCAAACATATGCATTTTATGCTAGGTATAAATCTAGGAGTAAAGTTGTTGGGTTAACGGCTGTGTACCTTTTTAGCTTTGATAGATTCTGCCAAGCAGACTTACAAAATGGTTTTACTAATCACTACTCCCACCAGCAGCTAATGAGAGATTCAGGTGTCCCAAACACTTAATACTTTATATTTTCCATCATTTTACTGTAATTATTCTGGTGTGTATTTTATGGTATCACATCGTGCTTTTTATCTACATTTTCTGCTACACAATCTCAATGCAGATGAATATATTTTGTATTTTTTGGTAATTTGGATATCCTCTTTTGTGAAATGTCTTCTTACATCTTTTGTTCGTTTATTGGATAGCTCTGATTTTCTTAATGGTTTTTAGAAAACTGATATGTTCTAGAAACTAGTCCTTTGCTAATTATATATAATTAATGTCTTCTCTTATTCTGTGAACTTTTTTCCATGTTATAAAGGTGCTGTTACTGCTGCTGCTAAGTCGCTTCAGTCATATCCGATGCTGTGCGACCCCGTAGACGGCAGCCCACCAGGCTCCCCCTTTCCTAGGACTCTCCAGGCAAGAACACTGGAGTGGGTTGCCATTTCCTTCTCCAGGGCAGGAAAGAGAAAAGTGAAAGTGAAGTCACTCGGTCGTGTCCGACTCTTAGCAAGCCCATGGACTGCAGCCTACCAGGCTCCTCCATCCATGGGATTTTCCAGGCAAGAGTACTGGAGTGTGTTGCCATCTCCTTCTCCAGTTATAAAGGTGACTTCTGGTAAATGGTTATTATTCAGTCACTCAGCTGTGTCCAAGTCTTTACATGCCAGGCTTCTCTGTCCCTCACCAAAATAGAAATTCTTAAATTTAAAAACGTTTTAAACTGTAACAATTCTGAAATATAACCTGGTCAGAAAGCTTCTGAAAACAGGTTTGTAGTAAAAAATACTTGCTGACATAAGAGGGAAATGTTGAAACAAACAAAAACTACTTGCTCTGGGTATTTTATGTTTTAAACAATATTACAGGCTTCACCGAGATCCAACCAGTCCATTCTGAAGGACATCAGCCCTGGGATTTCTTTGGAAGGAATGATGCTAAAGCTGAAACTCCAGTACTTTGGCCACCTCATGCGAAGAGTTGACTCATTGGAAAAGACTCTGATGCTGGGAGGGATTGGGGGCAGGAGGAGAAGGGAACGACAGAGGATGAGATGGCTGGATGGGATCACTGACTCGATGGACGTGAGTCTGAGTGAACTCCAGGAGTTGGTGATGGACAGGGAGGCCTGGCGTGCTGTGATTCATGGAGTTGCAAAGAGTCAGACACAACTGAGCAACTGAACTGAACTGAACTGAACAGGCTTCACCAAAGACATAGAGAAGAAATCCATTATTTGTTCTTTCTTCATGTTGTTGTGTGTATACACATATGCAATTGTCATAAAGTGCAATGCCACCTAGCAGAAAAATAGAATAATAGTGGAGATCATATAGTAATCTAGGAGATCAGAGTTGAGATCAGGATAGTAACTAAATAAAGAATAGTGGCAAGAGAATCCTCAGCATAGACAGAGCTCTTGAAGGCCCCCAAGGCAAAGAGAAGCTTGTTATTCAGAAGGTCATTTTGGTTGGAGTAAAGGGAGGGAAGCAGGAGATGAGTCTGAAAAAAGTGGGTAAGACAAGGTTAAGTTTCTATAAGTCATGTCAATAAACCTAAACTTTATACTAAGAGCTATGGGAGGGTCTTTAAGGGTTTGGCAAAGAAAATAAACAGTGTTAAGAGAGAGGGATAGGGAAGGTAGACTACAGTAAGATAAAGTCAAAACTTAATGAAGATGCAGCCATGTAGGACTGTCTAAGCAATTATAAGGACTTTTGACTACTTTCAGTGAGAGGAGGAGCCATTGAAAGGATTTTTATACAACATTCTGGTTGCAGTGTTGATAGAAATCAGGGAGAAATCTACAGTCACTGAGATAAGAGATGATGATGACCCAGACTACATGGTTACAATAATTGATAGAAGGATATGATTTAGATATATTTTTTAAAGGAGAGCCAAACATTATTTGTGTTATGATGTAAAACAAAGAAGTCATGAATGAATTTATGGTTCTTAGCCAACTGGAAAGTTGCCACTAATTCATATTGGGATGGCTATAAGTAAAGTAGATTTGAGAGAAAGATGATGAAGACATTAGGCATCCCAGGAGAAGTGTCATGAAGGCAGTTGATACTTAAGTTTGTTAGTTAGATGAGAGATCTAAGATGATGGTATTATTGTGGAAGTCATGAATATATAGATGCTATTTAAAGCCATTAGACTAGATAAAATCACTAAGGAAGTGACTATAGGCAGAAGAGAAGGAGGACTAAACCCTGAGCTTGGGGCATTTCAGTATTAAGAGTTTGGAAAGAAAATGATAGCACAGCAAATGATACTGAAAAGACGTGGCTACAGAGGAAGATAGAAAACTAATAGTGTGCAGTATTCTCAGATGGCTCTAGTGATAAAGAACCCACCTGATAATGCAGGAGACATAGGAGACACAGGTTCGATCCTTGGGTCAGGAAGATCCCTTGGAGGAGGGCATGACAACCCACTCCAGTATTCTTGCCTGAAGAATCCCATGGACAAAGGATCCTGGCAGTCTACAGTTCATGGTATCACAAAGAGTCAGATACAACTGAAGTGACTTAGCATGCATGCATTCCTCTATACATGTTAAAATAAACTATTTAAGAAGGACTGAGTAATCAGCTATGTCAACTATTGCTAATGAGAACACTAAAATGACTGAAATTTAACCTTTGGATTTAATAGGTTGGGTCATTATTGATGTTAACAAGAGCAGCTTCATGATAAAAACCAGACTTAATGGGGATGGGGTTGACAGTAGGAAAGTTTCTGGAAACAGTATTGAAATCTTATGGTGTTTTCCTATAAGAAGGAAAAAATAAATGTGGTAGAAGCTAGATGCAAGAGGGAGAGCAATGCAAAACATTTTATATCAGGAAAAAAAAAGTAACACTATGTCAATTTTTCATTCTAGTCCCAAAGAATGGTAATGCCAAGGAATGTTCAAGCTACCATACAATTGTGCTCATTTCCCATGCTATAGTAGCAAGGTTATGCTCGAAATCCTTCAAGCTAGGCTTCAACAATACATGAACCAAGAATTTCCAGACGTACAAGCTGGGTTTTGAAGAGGCAGAGGAACCAGAGATCAGGTTGCCATCATTTGTTGGGTCATGGAGAAAGCACGAGTGTTCCAGAAATAACATCTACTTCTGCCTCGCTGACTGCGCTAAAGCCTTTGACTGTGTGGATCACAAATTATGGAAAATTCCTAAGGAGATGAGAGTACCAGACTACCTTACCTGTCTCCTGCAAAGTGTCTATGCAGGTCACGAAGCAAGTTAAGACAGGCTGTGGAGCAACTCATTGGTTAAGAATTGGGAAAGTAGGATGACAAGGCTGTATATTGTAATTTACACACATAATACATCATGTGAAATGCCAGCTTGGATGCATCACAAGCTAGAATCAAGATATCCAGGAGAAATATCAACAATCTCAGATACACAGATGATACAAAATAAATGGCAAAATGAAGAGGAACTAAAGAGCCTCTGGAAGAGAGTGAAAGAGAAGAGTGAAAAAACTGGCTTGAAACTCAACATTCAAAAAACTAAGATCACAGTATCCAGTTCCATCAGTTCAGTTCAGGTCAGTTGCTCAGTCATGTCCAACTCTTTGCAACCCCATGGACTGCAGATATGCCAGGCTTCCCTGTCCATCACCATCCAGCACTTCATGGCAAATGGAAGGAGAAAAGTAGAAGCAGTGACATGTTTTATTTTTTTTGGGCTCCAAAATCAATGTGGATGTTGACTGCAGCCATGATATTAAAATACACTTGCTCCTCGGAAGGAAAGCTATGACAAACCTAGAAAATGTATCAAAAAACAGAGATATCACTTTGCTGATGAGGGTCCTATATAGTCAAAGGTGTGTTTTTTCCAATAGTTATGTATAGATGTGAGAGTTGGATCATAAAGAAGGCTGAGTGCCAAAGAATTGTTTTCAGATGGTGGTACTGGAGAAGACTCTTGAGAGTTCCTTGGACTGCAAGGATATCAAACCAATCAATCCTAAAGGAAATCAACCCTGAATATTCATTGGAAAAACCGATGCTGAAGCTGAAGCTCTAATACTCTGGCCACCAGATGCAAAGATCCGACTCACTGGAAAACACCCTGATGCTGGGAAAGATTGAAGGCAAAAGATGAAGGGGGATGAAGTGGATGAGATGGTTAGATATCATCAGTGACTCAATGAACATGAATTTGAGCAAACTCTGGGAGACAGTAAAGGACAGAGGAGCCTTACATGTTACAGTCCATAAGATAACGAAGAGTCAGACATGGCTTATCGAGTGAACAAAAACAATGGGTTCATGGTAGTAGTTTAAAAGAAAAGAAGAAGAAACACTGATGTGAAGGAAATTTGGGAGAATAGCTGGAGAGAAATGCCTCGGCAGGCGAAAGGCTTCAATGACAAATGTTGTATTAGGACTGATTTATCTAGAAACTTGGAAACTGATCTACAAGTAACAGAAATGAAAGTGTGTGGTGGGGCTACAGATGCTGTTGAGTGTATTGATATATTTGTTGAGAACGGGAAAGAATTCTCTTCTGATTGCTTTGATTTTCTCACTAAAGCCAAAGATCATCAGCTGAGAGAAAGAGAGTTATAAAAATAATCATCCAGAATAGTGAGGAAAAAGTATGGATTTTATTCTTATAATATGACTGACTTCAGCCAGTTAGAGGCACCAGCAGAAGATAACTGAAGGATAGAGAGGTCAGAACTTTTAGTCCTCTAATCCCCTGCTGCCATTGCTAGGGATTGTGTTCCTGTTGGATAACCTTTCTTGCAGCTATGAATCTTCCAAAATCTGGGAACTGCTCTTTTTGCTTACCACCTCCAGTCTAAAGATGGTAATAACTTTCCACTCTCTGCTAGCCTTGGGGTACTCCATATCCTTTGTTGGTTTACTTAAAGGAAAAATGGTGCCTACATTAAGCTTTTCTTAATTACTCCATTAGTGTGTGCCATCTGTTTTCTGATTAAGAGAATAATTGGTACCAGGAGTAGCCCCAGGGAAAGAAACTTAAAAAAATTAAGACTGTGGGATTTTATTGTTTTGCATTTTTTATAAGCACATGGATATCCTTCTTTAAGGGTGTGGATAATAATGGACAAGTGTTGACATCTAAATTCCAAAAAATGGTCACCAACAGAAAAAACTTGAAGTGCCTATGCAAGGCAAAGTTTAGTGATCAAGTGTCTGTAGCACTCAGGAACTATAGCGACAATAGAAGTTACATGGATTGTAAAATGAGGTATCTCCTTTGAAGATCCTAGAATGCCAACAGCAACAACGAAACATCACTGATTGCCTTGGACACTAATTGCAGTATTCAGATGGAAAGGTAGTTTTAAGAGTGTCTTATGTCCTGAATAGGATCAAGCTCAGGGCCTAATCATAACCAAAGTAAAATTATATACCTTTACCTTATCAAATGTGCAATTCTACTATAACTCTATGCTGAGAAAAGGCTATGGTTATGCAAGAGTGGGAGTTGGAATATGGTATGGGACCATTAGGGAAGAAACAGATAAAGGTGAAAAATTTGAATCCCCCAAACACTTGAGATTTCCTGTTAATAAAAATAGATCCTTTTACATAAGCTACAGCAAGTTGTGTTTCAGTGACATGCCAGTTATCCTTAGGCCTAACTCCCAATTCTTTTATGGCCTCTGGATAAAGGAAGATCTAAATGCCAAATTAGTTTTAATGGAGAAGTACAAATACTAAACTTGAAGTAGCTTATCCTCAGAAAGATCAGTAGAATCTTGCCAATGATCATTAAAAGTCTTAAAAGCATGACTGAGAGGGATTCTAAGGTTGCTAGGCCAAGTAATGTGAAATGTGTGATCTGTATGGGTTGAATTTATTGAAATAAGTACACTTATTCAGCATTTATGATTTGTATTGATTTAAGCACTGAACATAAACATTGATAGTATTCTCAGTTCAGTTCAGTTCAGTCGCTCAGTCGTGTCCAACTCTTTGCGACCCCGTGAACCACAGCACGCCAGGCCTCCCTGTCCATCACCAACTCCCGGAGTTGACCCAAACTCATGTCCATTGAGTTGGGGATGCCATCCAACCACCTCATTCTCTGTCGTCCCCTTCTCCTGCTTTCAATCTTTCCCAGCATTGGAGTCTTTTTAAGTGAGTCAGCTCTTCACGTCAGGTGGCTAAAGTATTGGAGTTTCAGCTTCAACATCAGTCCTTCCAATGAACACCCAGGACTAATCTCCTATAGGATGGAATGGTTGGATCTCCTTGTTGTCCAAGGGACTCTCAAGAGTCTTCTCCAACACCACAGTTCAAAAACATCAATTCTTCAGTGCTCTCAGCTTTCTTTATAGTCCAACTCTCACATCCATACATGACCACTGGAAAAACCATAGCCTTGACTAAACAGACCTTTGTTGGCAAAGTAATGTCTCTGCTTTTAAAAAGGAGCAAGCATCTTTTAATTTCATGACTGCAATCACCATCTGCAGTGATTTTGGAGCCCCCCAAAATAAAGTCAGTCACTGTTTCCACTGTTTCCCCATCTATTTGCCATGAAGTGATGGGACCGGATGCCATGATCTTAGTTTTCTGAATGTTGAGCTTTAAGCCAACTTTTCACTCTCCTCTTTCACTTTCATCAAGAGGCTCTTAAGTTCTTCTTTGCTTTCTGCCATAAGGGTGGTGTCATCTGAATATCTGAGGTTATTGATATTTCTCTCAGCAATCTTGTTTCCAACTTGTGCTTCATCCAGCCCAGCATTTCTCATGATGTACTCTGCATAATTTAAATAAGCAGGGTGTTGAATTAATGCCAGAGCTATAGTCAACGAAACTGAGATGCTGGAATTTGGTAGTTTGAACAGGAAAGGTGCCCCAAGGCTCAAAGAATGTTGGAATGAATATGCTATGTGAAATCTACTTTCTCGATGCCTAGCTCTCATTCCTTTCCTGTCCTAGGGGACATACTTTTCCCCAAGCTCTCTTAGAAACTCTGTGACTGTCCTTTATTAAGCTGGAGATGATGATGGGTGGTACTATTATGAAATTGGACTGCCCAACTTCCATGCGTGTAGTAGAATTTTGATATGCTACAGTAATAGAAATGCTTACTTGTTAGCAGAAATAAATAAATAATAAAATTTCCATAATAAAATTTAGAGAGCGGTGACAATCAGAAAAAGTATTAGGTTGGCCAAAAAGTTCATCCATTTTTCTTTTTCCTATATGATCATACTAAAGTTCCCAGTGAAATTTTTGGCCAACCCAATACATAACTGATTTATCAAAGGATCTCTAAGAGTAACTTAGGTGGAGAGACTGTTAAGGTGCACTTTGAGCTATGTAAATGGGAAAGTTTTAGGTCTGGTGAACAGAAGCCTGATTCAAATTGTTGTAGTGGGTTTATGTTCTCTTACTAAAGTTTTGGGAGTCCCAGCTGGCTCAGTGGTAAAGAATTCACTTGCCAATGCAGGAGACACTGATTCAATCCCTGGGTCAGGAAGATACTCTGGAGTAGGAAATGGCAACCCACTGCAGTATGTTTGCCTGGGAAATCCCATGGGCAGAGGAGCCTGGTGGGTCACAGTCCATGGGGTCATGAAGAGTCAGACACGACTGAGCAGGCACACGTCACACCACACTCAAGTTCCAGATTTAAGACATTTAACAGAAGATACAGGTATCCCCCACTTTCTGAAAGTTTGCATTATACTACTTCACTTGTACAAAACACCTTAGTACAGTAACAGCTTTTTTAATAAAAGTAAAAATCCTCTTTGGATTTCTTTCAGTTAGCAAAAACAGGTACTAATGTAGGTCTTTCCTAAAAGTGAAGTGGCATAATGCAAACTTTCAGAAAGTGGGAAATAACTTTTCCCTTTATGCCACTTGGGTTTCACAGAAATGCTCTACTTTAGGATGACTGGGAAAACTGGTTTTTGTTTATGGAGAAAGCCAACTGACTTTGAAGAAACATTCTTTAATGCAGCCACAAAGGAATCATCCCCACATTTTCTCCCAAAGATACATGCAGCAATTTATGAAAGTGTGCACAGGACAAAAACAAAAACTCTGCCTTTGAGTTTTGTAGATACTGACTCCAGAAGGACACCAATCCTTAGTGACTTGAAACACGTAGGACCGATTTGGGGCTTATAGAGATTGGAAGACAAACAGAATCTTGGTCCAAGTAAAACTCATGGTGACTATTTTCCTAGTCCCAGAGTGGTGAAAACAGCTATATTTAATGCATACCAAAATACCCACATTAGTTTCTCTACTGATGAAATGTGCAGTGATAGTGGAAGCTAATGGAACATCTCACTTTCCCCAAATATACTGAAAACAATACTGCATTCCTAGGGAAATTTCAAACAATTGTGCCACCATCAGAATTTGAGAAAAGAAAAAAAAAAAAAGTAGATTCCTACTTTATTTCCATCTACCTCTCCTGTTTGGCCCGCACAAAATTCACATAGATGGGTCTTGGAATATGATTGGGTTTTACAAATTTAGGGAGTCATGCCAAAAAAGAGCTACAGTTCAGACATTGTATACAGTCACTGATACTAGTACACTGCTTTAGATACTGTATTTTTCCCCCTAATTTCTATCAGCAAATGTAATCAGTAGCCATTTGCTTTTACTTGACAAGGAGAGCAATTCACATTTACTGTCTTGCCTGAGGATTATTTCTGATCTGTTCTCTTTCATAATAGATTGGAGAGATTGTCTAATCTACAGACCATCATATTTGGCCACTATGTTGATGATACTGTACTAACTGAACATATCAGGTAGGCAGTAGCAGAAATCCTAAGAAGCACAATTACCTTAGTAAGGCATGCGATTGCTAGGGAATGGGAGATAAACTCCAAAAAATGATTTACCAAATCAGGTGTCAATTATATCTCAATAAAGCTGATCAGGGGTCAAAGTAAGGCACCAATTGACATTCTCACAAAAAAGTCTCTGAAAAGTGAGAGACAAGTTGTCGAGCCATTTGCAACCCACAAAGAAAGTGGCGCATGATGAAACTCTGGATGTTGAAAATAATATGCATCACATCTAGGTGTACAGCTTCATCATTTTGCTAAATCAGAAGGCAATTTTTTAATTGGAAACAAAGAAATAAATGCTCTACTCTACCTCAAGGCTGTAGTACAAGCATTCCTGTACTTAGACCTCATACCCAGCAAATTTAATAGTATAAAAAATGTCTGTGGCAGTTGAAAATGCTAAGTGGAACTCTTGGCAAATTTCAAAAGGTGATTCTATTATGACAACATCTATATTCTCCAGGCAAGAACACTGGAGTGGGTTGCCATTTCCTTCTC
This sequence comes from Budorcas taxicolor, assembly GCF_023091745.1. Lineage (NCBI taxonomy): Eukaryota > Metazoa > Chordata > Mammalia > Artiodactyla > Bovidae > Budorcas > Budorcas taxicolor. The sequence continues at coordinate 63,572,841 of NC_068912.1, forward strand.
CAATTCATTAAAGTGAAAAGTGAAAGTGAAGTTTCTCAGTCGTGCCCAACTCCTAGCCAACCCCATGAACTGCAGCCCACCAGGCTCCTTTATCTATGGTATTTTTCAGGAAAGAGTACTGGAGTGGGTTGCCATTGCCTTCTCTGATCTTCCATTAGAAAAATAAATTTTAAATTTATGCTCAGATTTGATAGTGTCTAAACATTTGACTATGGGTACCATATAACTATATGATTTCAAATTCCCATTTTAAAGTGGATGCTATTGAATTAAAGTAATCCAAAAAATGGATGTGCATTACAGTATGCGATACTGATTGGAAAATGTCTGACTAGTACAACTGCATAACTGGCTGCTCAGACGCCCATACTATGTGCTTCTATCAAGTGCCACAGCCTTTATTGGGAGAACACTAAAAACAATGATGAAGAAAAAAGCTCCCCCTTGAGAAGGGACAGAATATTGATTGTCCAAGCCAAACTAAAGGAGACAAGTGCAAAGTACTCCCAGTTATGTGCAATGACTAAAAGGTTGACTAGAAAAATGGATGAATGATGACAAGGAGATCTGAATAATGGATATGTGAATGAATCTTTCTGAATGGGTGGAGTGTAAAGGAATTCTCAAGGACATATACTCACTGAATGTCTACTGCAAAGCATCTTTTCACTAATTTGATTGATAATATGACCCTTCCTCTGGATGCCAGTCAGCTTTCTCCCCTTGCCACCTTGTGGACATAAAAAGACTTTCTATCATGAGAAGATAGCTTTTTGTCCTTATGTAAATATTCTCACATGTCATATATACTTTATACCTTAACAGAGTTTTTCAGTGTTACCTTATGTGGTCTTAGAAAATGATTTTGATATCGTCATAATATTTACATGTTATTGCCTCTATATAAAAACATCATTTTGTAGCAAATTGCAGTATGGCGATGGCTCATGCCCAGAAAATTTATGGGTTTTATCACATTTCCTACTCTGTATAGTTTTTGGCTACATAGAACAATGCAATGACCTGATGATACTTTGGTTAAAGTGGCAAATGGGAGATATGCCTTTAAAAACTAGGGAACTTTCCTATAGTGTGTAGCTTATGTGTGAAACTTGGGACCAAGAGATAGTGCCTTCTTCCTCATAGCCAGAATTCACTATTCTAGGAATCACTGGATAGAGGTACAATAGGAATTATCTTGCCCTATTACCTACTAACTGTCTTAAGGAATGCTATATACTGTAATGAATGCCCCGTCATCTGAAATCCATATATTGAAGCGCAAATTTTCAGTATGGTCGCATTTAGAGATAGGACACTTTAGGAGGTCAGATGAAATCATGATATGTGTGCTCAGTCGCTTCAGTCGTGTTTTCCGACTCTTTGCAACCCTATGGATTATAGCCCACCAGACTTCTCAGTCCATGGGATTCTCTAGAGAATAATACTGGGATGGGTTGCTGTGCCCTTCTCCAGCAGATTTTCCTAACCCAGGGATCAAACTTATGTCTCCTATAACTCCTGAATTGCAGACAGTTGTGTGTGTGTGGTTTTTTTTTTTTTTTTAAATACTGAGCCACCAGGAAACCCTGAAATCATAATGGCAGGGTTCAAATATGATAGGACTGGTGACCTTACGAGAGGATGAGAACTCTCTCCTTCCCTTCTCCTCATCCTTACAGGAGGAAGAGATCTCTCTCCCTCCCTTCTCACTGTCTTTTTCTCCTCTCCCTCCCTGTGCATGTACCAAGGAAAGGCTACACAAGAACACAGCTAGAAGGCAGTCATCTGCAAACCAGGGAGAGAGCCCTCACTGGAACCTGACCATGCCAGCACCTTATGCTATGTAATTTCTCTCCATTTATGTAATATATTCTGAAATTTTCTTCTCTCTTCTTGAAAAATACATATTATTCAGAATAGGCGCAGGTGTAGCCTTTTTTAGGAAATCTTCTGACTCTCTAGGTCACTCTTGCTCCTCTTCCTTCATACATTTATTTATTTGGTATATGTCATTAGTATTATCCTAAGTATGTTATATTCTAATCACCAGTCTATGAAGCTGTCTTCCCTAAGACCGGTTACCATGTTTTATTCATATTTGTATCCTAAGCCACAAACGCAGTAAGTGGCATTTAGTAGGTTCTCAATAATACTTATGAAATTAAAGTGTCAATAAGTGAACAGAAGGAAGAGGATGAAGTATGATTTTAGGAAGCACAACTGTCAGAAGGCATTGCAAATTGAGATTCCTGGTCTTAGGGTCTCTTAATGTATTGGTATGAGAGTCCTCAAAGTACTGATAAGTGCGAGGGCAACTGTACAATACAAGATATTGAAAGAAAATCTCTCAAGTTCTGTTTCATCTATAGAGAAGCTCTAATGCAAAGGCTTTTTACAATGGAGGATTCAATATATTCGTTAGTAGAAGGTTAACAGAACTCAGAGGATAAGACTGTTCTGTAAGAAACAATATCCTAGAAATGCCAGTATACATTTAATATACATTTCTCAGCTGTATCTTTTCCTAGGTATTTCTGAGCCTACAGCAAAACTGTTTTTCAAGGCCTACTCCCAGCTTTATATGCCTAGCTAAATGCTAAAGGCAGTTTAACATTAAGCAATTAAGGACTCCAGAGAAATTCTCATAAACATTTTAAAGACACTTACTGGCTGAGTTGTCCCTGTTTCCTTTAAACTCCTGATCCAATCTCTTTCCATGAGAAGTTGAGGGTAAATCTAATAGTTCACTACTTATTTTTTGGAAAGCAGATACAATGAGTTATCTTGATCTGTATTTATGGAACAAGTCAAATTCTGTTCTATAAATTTGCCTTCTGAAAAATTAAGAGGGAGAAATTTATAGGGAAGGTTCTTTTCCTCATAAATGGTTTGACAGTGATGATCTAAATTAAGAAAAACATAGTATAATTTAGAAAAATCATCTGGAAAAAAATCTGAAATAGAACATATGCATTCTAAAATAAACAGATATCTTAAAACCTAACATATAGGAGACATTTAGCATTTGTTGAGTGTAAATCCTGGATTAAATTCAATGAAATTAAAAACTAATGGAAGTATTGCTATTAACAGAAACCAGAGGCTTTCTTAACTCTCTTACCCTGGTTTCTTAACTGACTATAGCACATACGGTGATTTTAATGTGCTAGCTGTAAACCTGCTGACAAGTCACTACTGTGATCAGCTATGAACAGGTCGTTTGCATATACCTCCAGGATTTTTAGGCATGTCCTCTCTGGGTACTGTATTTAGACCTGGCATCTCTTTCAGCTCACATACTGAATTGGCTTTGTTTTTGAATTGGCATCTTCTGGAGAAATTTTCCTACACTCTGCTCTGAAGTAAATACACTGTTGTGAGAAATAGGGTGAGAAATATTTCTTGGGAAACATTAATTTTCCACTTATCTTATTCCAAAGGATGATGAATCATTATTTGTCTTTAATTTTGGCAACCATCTATAATCAAGTAAGCAAATTTATACCTGCAGACACCTCAGCACGCATACATAACATTTCTTTAAAAATAAACAGGCCACAACAGCAAAACTTCAGCAGATCAACCAAATTTTTACACTGGAAAAGAAACTGATCTGTTGTCAGCACTGTGGATGGGCATATTCCAACGTTATGGCTATTAGTGACTTACAATTAAGAAAAACGTTAGGCAGTATGCAAATACTTGGCCAGTTTTGGGGAGGGTTGAATGTTGGTTGTTATTTAATGCTCTGGAATCTTTTCTATTTTTCCTCTCTGAAAATTTCTGTGGCTACTTCACAATGCAAAATTAAGAACTAGGTTAGCAGGTTTTTTTGGAATGTAGTAAAAACACATACACTTTAATTTTTATGTTAGATAAAGAAGTTTAAAATATGTAATTGACATATAGGTCAATAGAAGAAGATATGCATTTTATTCACACTTTCACTGAGTTCTTGAAAATCAAGATGGCAATCAGTGTTTTATTTTCATGTAAATAGGATAGTTGTTACTCCTTTCTAACTTTTCCTCCATCAAAACCAGGTCTCATCAGGTCTGATGATGAGATGAAATAAAGGAGCTGACAAGTGAAGTAGAATTTTAAACATGTCCCACATTTGTTTCATTAACCTTTTTTTCTCTAACTTCTGTTGTTCTGAAAGAACTTTTTAGATTAATGTTGACAGACTTCAATTATATACAAAATAGTGTATACTGATTAAAAAATAAAATTAACTGATTAAGCTTTTCTTAAAATTTCATCATATATAGAATCTGACATTCCCAAATCACTTTTAGGCTCACAGTCACCATTTTTTTCCACATAATCTTTTTTGTGTATTTCTTAAAAATGTTACTCTGATATTATCAATAAAATATTCTTCTAAACTGCTGATAACCATTCTGTAAGTTTCCTAGCACATGCCCAGGTAAAAACAGCTACATCATGTCAGTTACCTGCTTTAAAATACTTATATCATGATTTTAGGGATGATTAAAGATGAAAAAATTGGAACTCATAATCAACTAGATTATAATAATAAAATAAAAGTATTTGATCTATTGTGAAATATTAAATAATCAGTTATGCTTAGGTCAATTCCATTATTGCAAACATTCTACCAATACACTATATCTTCAAAAATTTCAGTTCAGTTCAGTTGCTCAGTCATGTCCGACTCTTTGAGACCCCATGGCCTACAGCATACCAGGCCTCCCAGTCCATCACCAACTCCCTGAGCTTCCTCAAACTCCTGTTCATTGAACTGGTGATACCATCCAACCATCTCATCCTCCATCGTCCCCTTTTCTTCCTGCCTTCAGTCTTTCCCAGTATCAGGGTCTTTTTAATGAGTCAGTTCTTTGTGACAGGTGGCCCAAGTATTGGAGTTTCAGCTTCAACATCAGTCATCCCAATGAATATTCAGGACTGATTTCCTTCAGGATAACCTGGTTTGATCTCCTTGTAGTCCAAGGGACTCTCAAGAGTCTTCTCCAACACAATAGTGCAAAAGCATCAATTCTTCGGTGCTCAGCTTCCTGGTAGTCCAACTCTCACATCCATACATGACTACTGGAAAATGGAGTTTTAAGGTTGTAAATCATTCTGAATTACATTTTGACAATATACTAAATAGAAAGGTTAAAATTCATTCTTCCAAAGAAGCAACTCTGTCAGTTGTGTGAAGGTAGTTTAAAAAGAGCATTTATTCTTTTCACAATTCACTCAAATCAAGAATTTCATGGGACATTAAACACTGGTCTTATTCTGTGACTTAAACTATTTTTCTTCAGCTTCAGCGTAAAGAGAAAACATTTGGTTACCCTTTTCAGTGTAAAGGAGAAATAGTAAATTCTCATTTTATCAAATGACTACTGTAAATATTTCCCAATTGTGTCTCATTGAATCCTTACTAAGTGGGACATGTCATACACATATACATATATACAAACATATGTATATGTAATATATAGGGAATTAAGGTTATAATAAAATTAGGATTGCTAATCAGAAGACCTTAAAATACAGGCATTGTTCTGGATTATCCAGTTGGACCTGGTGTAACTCCATGGGCCCTTAAATGTAGAAGAAGAAGGGTGGATCAGGATGAAAGACCAAGGAGGAGCAAGTCAAAGCATGAGAAGGACTCAACCACTGTTGCTAGTTCTCATGAGGAAGAGGACCATAAACTGAGAATTTCAAATGGCCTCTAGAAGCCAATTAAGGGCTTCAGTTGAGAGCCAGCAAGATAATGGGATCTCACCCCCACTACAGTAAGGAACTGAATTTTGTCAACAGTTTGACTGAACAAGGCAATGGTTCTTTCCATGGAGTCTCCAATAAGGAACCCTACCCTGCCAATATCTTAAACTAATATTAACACATTGATATATATGTAAGGTATAATATATGTTAATGTTTATAAACATACTTTATACATATTAGATAATTATATTTAATGCTATTCTATGCACATTTATTTTAAACAGTTTGAATTAAGCAAATGTTAAGAAAGCCTTAATATGTTACCTTGGGGCTGAAATCAACATTTAAAATAGTTTCATGGCAAAATGGTGGTGGCAGTTGTGGACACTGACAGTTGCAGATAGCAGCTGAGGATGAAGTAAAACTACTACAGGGAAGAAACCTGGAATAATCTTCACTATTTTAAAAAATATTAAACTGACCATATATTTAAGGACATTTAAATGCATGAACTTTAGTGTATTATTTTTATTCTTCTAAAAAAAATAGAAGTGACTTGACTTTAAAAAAGTATGGTTAAAGGAAAATAGGTTTAAATCTAAATATGAGATGAACATTCTGTTTACAGGACAAATAACCAAAATCAAATTTATCAAACTGAAGCGAAAATATGTGTATAGCAATTAGAGTTTTACAATCATATGTTTAATTTTTTGCAGCTTTATGGCTGTATAATTGGCATACATATAATAAATTGCATATAAACAAGTATACAGTTTGACAAGTTTTAGTGTAAGCGCATACTCATGAAACATTTAATCGATTAGGATATGATTCAAAACTCTCCTGTACCTTTGTAGTCCTTTCATCTTGCTCCTCTTCTCTCCATCCCATCTCATCTCATCCTCAGGCAGCCCCTTATCTGCTTTCTATTAACATAGATTTGTCTGTATGTCCTAAAACTTTATGTATATGGATTCATAAAGTATATACAGGCTTCTTTTACTCAGTATACTTATAATTATTTTACTCATCTATGTTCTAGTATTTATCATTCATTCATTTCTTTTTATTGCTGAGTACTCCATTGCAAAAAATAACATTATGTTATAGGGATCAAAAGCAATGACTTGTTTTGATGGAAATTTGGGTTGTTTCCAGTCTTAGTCTATTACAAGTAAAGTTACAAACCATCATTTTTGTTTTGTATATGCAGTTTCATTTCCCTTCAATAATTCTTGGAATGGCTGAATCATCTGACAGATGTATATTTACATGTTTAAGAAATTGCCAAATTCTTTTTCACAATGAATATACTATTTTGCATTTGTACCAGCTTTCTGAGAGGTAAAGTTCTTCCACATCCTCACCTGTGTTAGGTATGGCTAGTCTAAGTTTTCCATCTGTTTATCTTTGTGAAGGGTCTGTTCATATCCTTTGCTCATTTATATCTGGCTGCTTTCTTGTTGAGCATTGAAAGTTCTTTTTATATTCTGGAGATGAGTCCTATATCAGATACATGATTCATAAATGTTTTCTCCCAGTAGGTGGCTTTTATTTTCTTTCTCATTAATATTGATTTTTAATAAAGTAATGTTTTCAACTTTGATGAACTCTAATTTGTTTCATTTTGTGAAATATGCATCAGTATCATATTGAAGAAATATTTTCCTGTGTCTCCTGTGATTTCTTTTAGAAGTTTTATGGCATTGTTGTTGTTTAGTTGCCAAGTTTTGTCCAAATGTTTTGCAGCCCCACAGATTATAGCCCGCCAGGCTCTTGCGTCTATGGGATTTCCCAGGCAAGAATACTGGAGTGGGTTGCCATTTCCTTCTTCAGGGGGTCTTCCTGAACCAGGGATTGCACTTGCTTCATATGCATTAGCAGGCAGTTCTTTACCACTGAACCACCAGGGAAGCCCTTAATGACATTAAGTTTTGCATATAAACCTGTAATCCATTTTAAGTTTTTCATATGATGCAAGGTAGTGATAAAATTTTTTAAAAACAAATGAATATCTGCTTCTTTTAGCAGTATTTTGTTGCGTAGACTGTCCTTTTTCTACTGAACTGTTTTTGCATCTATATTAAAAATAAGTTTTCTATATATGTATGGTCTCTTCTACACACTCCATTATATTCCTTAGGTCTAATTTAAGCTAACAAATTTTTTTTTTTTTTTGCCTTTATAATGAGTCTTCAAATCAGGTTATGTTAGTTTCCTTACTTTGCTCCTCTTTTCAAAGTTGTTTGGACTTTTTTTTAGTTCATTTGAATTTACATATGAACCAGAGTATCGGCTTGTCAAGTTTGACAGAACAAAGCAACAACAACAAAACTGCTGTACTTTTTATTGATATCACATTTAATTAAGTTCAAGGGAACTGACACCTTAATAACTGTGATCTTCTGACTTATAAAATATTACTCCACTTATTTTGGCCTTCTATTTCTAAGTAATGTTTGGAAAGTTTCAGATCTTTTCCATATTTTGTCACATTTTTGCCCAATTATTTTTCATATCTTGATGCTAATACAAATGGTATTTTTTAAATATTATTTTTGATTATATCTAGCATGTAGAAATGGCACCCCACTCCAGTACTCTTGCCTGGAAAATCCCATGGACGGAGGAGCCTGTAGGCTCCAGTCCGTGGGGTCGCTAAGAGTCGGACACGACTGAGCGACTTCATTTTCACTTTTCACTTTCATGCATTGGAGAAGGAAACGGCAACCCACTCCAGTACTCTTGCCTGGAGAATCCCAGGGATAGAGAAGCCTGGTGGGCTGCCATCTATGGGGTCGCACAGAGTTGGACACGACTGAAGTGACTTAGCAGCAGCAGCAGCAGCATGTAGAAATACAATTGACTTTTTTATGGATCTTGTATGTTATGGTCCTGCTAAACTGATTTATTATTTTTGGTTAGCTTTTGGCAGATTCTATTAAATGTTCTACAGAAATCAGCAGTCCTAAACCTTTTTGGCACCAGGGAATGGTTTTGTGGAGGAAAATTTATCCATAGGACAGTGGGGGGGTAGGATGATTTCAGAATAATTTTCATAAAGAGTGCAACCTAGATCCCTTGCATGTGCAGCTCTGAGTAGAGATCACCCTCATCTGAGAACCTAATTCCACTGGTGATCTGACAGGAGGCAGAGCTCAGGCAGTAATATGAATGATGAGAAGCAGCTATGAATACAGATGAAGTTTTGCTTGCTCACCTACCACTCACTTGCTGCTGTGTAGCCCAGATCCTAACAGGCCATGGACTGGTAATGATCCAGGGACTGGGGACCTTGATATAGATGATAATGTCATCTTTGAATAAGGAAATTTCTGCTTCTTTTCCACTCTAGATGCATTTTATTTATTTTTCTTGCCATATTGCACAGGGTAAAACAGGTAAAGCATTCAGCAATACTGAATAGTGACAGTGAGACTAGAAATCCTTTTCTTATCCCTGATTATGGTGAAGAGAAAATTTTATCTTTCACCATTAAGTATAATGTTAATTGTAGGTTTTCTGTAGATACTTTTTATCAAGTTTAGGCAATTATCCTTATTCCTAGTTTGATGTGAGTTTTATAAGAAATATATGTTAGATTTTGTTAGATCCATTCTCTGCATCTATTATGAGCATATCGTTTAAATGTGTAGTTTGTTAGGTCAGTAAAATTGATTTTTGAATGTTAAATGCATCTTGTATTCCTGAGATAAATTCCACTTAGTTATGATGAAACATCCCTTTTATGTATTGTATTTGCTTTGCTAATATTTTCTTTAGAATTTTTCCATTTTTGTTTAGGCAATACATTGCTGCATTTTCTTGTAACATGTTTGTTAGGCCTTGGTATCACAGTAATGCTGGCCTCAAAATAAACAAGGAAGTATCCTATCACTTCAGTTTTCTGGCCCAGTTTTTGAAGAATGTGTTCATTATATAATTTGAAAATTTTAGTAATGAAGCTACCGGGACCAAGTGTTTTTTTCTATAAAATGATTTAAACTACATATTCAGTTTCTTAGCTATTTATAGGCTATTTTTTAGAGGGAGTTTTGTAAATTTATGTCTTTTAAGGAAATTGATAATTTTCTTTAAGTTGTGAATTGTGCTGGCATAAAGATTTTAAAAATATTCATCGTATTCTTTTTAGTGGCCTTTTAGTATCTATGTAATCTGAAGTGGTACCACCTCTCTCAATCTAGACATTGGTAATTTTTCTTCCTTTTTGTTCTTGGTTGATCTCATGGAAAAGTTGTTTTTTTAAAAAAATCTTTTTAAGAATCAGTTTGATTTCATTGAGTTTTCTCTTATTTTCTCTTTATTTCTTTGATTTTTCTCTGATTGATCTTTTTAACTCTTTCTTATGTTTATTTTTAATTTATACTTATTTTTCTCGTTCTTTGTAATAGAAACTGAAGTAATTGACTTGGGATATTTATTCTTCATAAATAGGAGAAAGTGCTGTAAATCTGCTTCCCACCAGGTAGTGCTTTAGCAGTACCTTTCAGATTCTGATATTATACTATTTTCATTTTAATTCCACTTAAAGTATTTTTATTTTGTCTATTCAATCTTTTGACTCATGAGTTACATTGATTTATTTATATACACTTTGCTATGGTGATGAGTTACTTCAGCCTTTTGATGTTGAAAAATCTGTTATTTTGCCTTCATTTTTTGAATCCTATGTTTGCTTTGTAAAAACTTAAAGGTTGAAATATTTTTTTTTCATATTTTAAAGATATCTTTTTCTGTACAATTTTCTCACATGAATTGTTTCAACAGGAAAAGAGATCTACTCTCATTCTTATATTTCTTCCTCTTTAGGTAATATATCTCCTCTCCTCCTTTTTTAAGATTTTATACTTAGCTCATTATTTGACCAGTTGGGTTATTATATACCTTAGTGTGGTTTTTCTTCAAGCTGTGTGTGTGAGTGTGTGTGTGTGTGTGTGTGTGTGTGTGTGTGTGTGTGTGTGTGTATGTTTGTACTGAGATTCATTGGCTTCTTGGATCTGTGGGTTTATTATTTTAAAATCAATTTTGAAATATATTTAACTATTTTTTTCTCTTCCTTATTTCAGAGTTTCCAATTATACAAATGCTAGGCTAATCAAAATCATACCATAGCTGCTCAACCTTTCTTCATTTTATAAATAATTTACTTTTCCTGTGAGTTTCATTTTGGTTCTATTCTAATATCTTTGAGTTTTCCTAATCTTTTTCTACGTAATGTTTACTCTGTAATTAATCTCATCTAGTGTATTTTTTTTTCTGTCAGACTCTTAAAATTTTACTTAAGAGAAGTTTAATGCTTTAAAAACATATTTCATTTTTCTACATTTATTTCCAACCTATATCAATGAATGGGGTACAGTTAACCCTTGAAAAATGTGGGGATTAACTATGCATGCTCAGTTGCTAAATTGTGTTCAACTTTTTGCAACCCCATGGACCACAGCTGGCAACACCTCCTGTCCATGGGATTTTCCAAGCAAGAATATTAGAGTGGGTTGCCAATTCCTCCTCCAGGGGATCATTTGGACCCAGGGAGCAAGCCCATGTCTCCTGCACTGCAGGTGGACTCTTTACTATTGCACCACCTGGGAAGCCTTAATCAGTATGTAATTTATAGTTTGACCTCCATATCCATGATTCTGATTCCTTCACGTCCTCGGATTCAACCAACCACCATTCCTAAGTATTTACTATTGAAAAATATTATCATGTAAGTGAATCTGCACAGTTCAAACTGCAATTTTCGAGTCAACTATATTTATAATGGCTGTTCATTTCCTTTTCTACCAATCCTTACAACTGCATCTGTTCTTGATTATACTTGATTATATTTAACTGACACCATAGATTTGTTATATTTTCCTGTTTTCCATGACTGCTAATGTTTCCTTGGATCCTAGTCATAGTAAATTGTATCTTCTTGGGTGTTGGAAGTATTTGAATTTCTATAACTATTCTTGAGTTTTGTTCTAGGATTTAGTTAAATTAATTGGAAATTATTTGACACTTTTGGGTCTTGCTACAAAAATATCTTAGGGATAAAAACCAAAGCTGCATTCCTGGAGCTAGAATGTTTAATCTGCCCACTAATGTGTATTCTATGCACATGTTTTTGGGTACTCTGATCAATTACCTACAAATTATAAGGTTTTCCAATGTACCTGGTTGGGATAGTTATGATACAACAGCCTATGTGGGCAGTGGACTCTGTTCAATATAATCCTTTTGAACTGATTTTTTCAAACATGTATCATTTCCTCATACACTTGTGATGAGCAATAAGTACTCTGCTGAATTCACAAAAGGGACCCTCTGCTAATGACCCTCCTCTGTTCTCCGGCATTCTTCCTCTCTGAAACTCTCTCCCCTTGGCACTCACCCTGTATCTCTAGCTACCTTTCATCTTTCCAGACTCTTAGCTCCATTTATACAACTCAAGGAGCTTTCCAGATCTGCTTGAATCTTTCCTCCTTGTGCCATTATCTAGAAATTCTCTTGAGGCAATAAACTTGGAAATTATAGAACTCATTTCATTTTTCTGTTTTCCCTGGGATTACTGTCTTGCATTTCCTGATAAACTATAGTTTTATATATTTTTCTTGATTTACATTTGTTTCAAATAGTACCCAATATTCTATCTTGGCTAGAAACAATCTTAATTAATTTTACAAACTCTGCTGTTTGAATGATCTAATTCTACCTGATTGTAGAATTCATCTACATGCAGAATTTTTCACAAGGGAGAGAATTTTTAAAGCTTTCACCTTGGTTTATATATAAATCATAATCATTGAAGATGGATTCCCTAAGGATCTTTAACTTACTCTTTTGTTTTTTATCCCTAAGATCTAGCAAAAGGTCTAAGGTGTAGTTAATTTTGACTGATGGGCCTGTAGGAATAAAAAGCCAAATTAAAGAATGTAAGAGAAATAATTTGATGCTGAATTTCTATCTCTTCTGGATTGAATGTTTATGGCCTACCAAAATTCATATGTTAAAACCCTACCCCCTAGTGGGACTGTATTTGGAAATTGGTCCTCTAAGGAAGTCATGAAGGATAAATGAGGTCATTTTAGGGTGGTGTTCTAATCCAGTAGGATTGGTGTTTTTATAAGAAGAAATACTAGAAAGTTCACTCTTTTTCTCTCTGCATGTACACACAAAAAGGCATATGATCACACAGCGAATATGGCTGTCTACAAGCCAGGGGAAAAGCTCTCACCAGAAAAGTGACCATACTTGCACTCTGATCTCAGACTTCCATCTTCTAGAACTATTAGGAAGTAAGTTTCTTTTCTTTAAGCCACCCAGTCTATGGTATTTTGTTATGGTAGCCTGAGCACACAAATATACCATCTAAACTTGGGAAATATTGAAAAAATAAATTTAAAAAATTATTGAGAAGATGGGAATCACTTAAATGATTGAGAGTCTCTATAAATCCTATTTAATGACTCATTTATAAAAATTCAATATCCAACATGACAGTTTTCTATGTGCCTCTTTTAGTAGTCATCTTTTCTTATTTTAATTAAATCACATTAAAGAAGAATATATTATTTATTTAAAAGGGGTTTTCCATAAAATGACACAATCAGTCTCAGAATACTATCTTTTTATATTAAATTTACTTCCTGTTGGCATTTCTGAATTTCTGGACCATATATCAGAAATGATGTTAAGAACCCTAATGCTGGATGATAACCAACAGATGGAAATTTTTGCTGTTTTGACTCCAGGAAGATAGTTTGTTATGTGATTGTGAATTCTATTTTAAAATTTTTATTTGAACACTAACATGGACACATCTTAAAAAAAGTCAGTGATTAAGTTAATAATGTTTGAACCTGACTCTTGCTTTGCTGCTTTTTCCTTTTTCTTTTGGACCATCTAGGATCAATTTTATATAGATCATAAGTAATGTGTGGACCCTCTGCTGAAATTGCATTAGAGCCCTGGGACTGAAACAAACTTTAAAAAGTCCTCTGGCATGTCCTAATGTTATAATTTTAAAAATTAATTACTTGAAGAAAGAATTAGTAGTAATATTAACTAATACCTTTGTGTGTATACTTTCTTTGAGTTTACAAAGCACTGAGAGTTTACAAAGCCCCATAAAATCAATCTTCACTCTAACTGTCAGATATATATGGCAAGTATTAACCTCATTTTACAAATGAGAAATCCAAAACTGAAAGAGGATAAATCTCTGGCCTCCCCGTTAACAAGTAGGAGACCACACTCAGATTTTGCCCTGGTCTTAGGTCTATATCATGTAAATCTTAATTAATTAGCACCTGTTTTCTGGTTAAAGTGACCATTTGATAGTTTGTAGAGTTACAGATGCAGATTCATCGTCTCCTCTGAGAGAAATGTGTTTATCACTCTCCACCTGACATGAGCAATATAATCCAAATTATCCAAATTAAATTTGATAACATTCAAAAAAAATTTTTTAATCAGAAAGACAGAATGTTTTTTCTTAGAGTAGTATCTTAAGAGCTGTGATCTCAGAAGATTGCTAGAAAAGAGACCATCAACTCCTTATGAATGATGTGATAAAGTTTCAAAAGCTTTAAAATAACTTTGATAGTAATAGGAATTATAGTATTATAAAGAAACTCTATTTCAGAAAGTTTTCTGAAAGAAATAATCATTAGCAATAGACAAATATAATAAATGGTTAGTGATCCAAATAGGAGAAGATGAAAAGAGTAATGAGGTATCCTAGAGGAATCTTTTTTTATTAGTTTAAGGAGAATACAGGCTTCAAATTGGTTTCTTGGCAGTGGGAGAGAGAGAGAAATTTTCTTTAATTCCTTGGTGTTATTGTGACACTGGATACTGTTTCTTAATTACCCCAGAATGCAATACATCAAAGCAACATGTGGCATAGAATGGATGGAAGAATTGTCTAATACAGAAAAAGTCTGTTTAAAATTTGTCACTACTTTCTCCCCTCCTCCATTATATGTTCACACATTGAGTTACATAGTAGTTATAGTTTCATCTGAGGTCATCTTATCATTCTGGGACACTAGTTACGAATCAGAGCCATGTTTTATATGGCATGAGGAAAACACAAAATGGCACTTTATCACTATCAGCCCAAATGAAAGTTACCCATTTTCCCCTTGATCAGTACCCAGTTGGAAAAAACCATATGGTACATGGCTAACACTGAACAAATGGTAGTGATTATTGTTATTACCCACTCTTCCTAAATGAAACTTTCGTCAGTTCAGCATTTCACTTAATTTCTTTAGCTAATCTGCAATTCCTTGATTTTGTGAAACTTTCAACTTTATGTACCCTAGAAAAGGTTCCTTTCAGAACTAAATCAAGACACATGTCCACTATAAAAATGTTGTCATTTTTCTAGCAGCCAAGTGGAAAGATTTATGACATAGTTTATTTGTAAAGCTTAGGGACAATTTACAGAAGCCTCGCCAGCCTAGAAAGGATTACTGGCCAAATCTTGAATCTCTGTCCAACATTATTTCTCTAAACACTTTTAAAATTTTATAAATTATTATTTATCAACTGACATATCACAAAATTACAAAATGCCTTAGACTACATTTTCTAATAAAGCATAATATTTTAAAAAATGATTCCTGTAAAAATAAGTTCTCTCTAATTCTTGTGAAGTACATGCAGCATATGAGTTATCCAGTTTCTCCATACGTTACATCTGATGGCATCTTAGTCTCAGCATTCCCCATATTGGCATGGACAGTATGAAAAATGTTTTATGTTGAAATTAATTTGATAATGGCTTGTTAAATGAGTGTAAAAGAGTTTCTTTACTCCAAAATTTCTTAGTGCCTTGGCTCTACAAATACATATTATAAATCTCCTAGAGGGAACTACAGAGTGTGAAACATTTTGCACATTTGCCTGTGGAATATACTTTTCAAGCAAATTTAGTTGAGAACTGTGCTGTTGTCCAATTGCCAAGTCATGTCTGACTCTTCGTGACCCTGTGGACTGTAGCATGTCCCTATCCCTCACCATCTCCTGGCATTTGCCCAAATCTTTGTCCGTTTCTCCAAAGAGTATTCAGTATTGATTTCCTTTAAGATTGACTGTTTTAATCTCCTCACTGTCTAAGGCACTTTCAAGAGTCTTCTCTAGCACCACAGTTTGAATTCTTTGCAGCTCAGACTTATTTATTGTCCAGTTCTCATATTTGTATGTGACTACTGGAAAGACCATAGATTTGACTATACACACCTTTGTCAGCAAAGTGATGTTTTTGCTCTTTAACATACTTTCTAGGTTTGCCATAGCTTTTCTGCCATGAAGCAATTGTCTTCTGATTTCATGGCTGCAGTCACTATCTGCAGTGGTTTTTGGAGCCCAAGAAGAGGAAATCTGTCACTGCTTCCACCTTTTCCCTGTCTATATGCCATGAAGTGAAGAGACCAGAAACCATGATCTTAGTTTTTTTAATAATGAGTTTTAAGCTGGTTTTTTCACTCTGCTCCTTCACTCTCATCAAGAGGCTCTTTAGTTCTTCTTCACTTTCCGCCATTAGAGTGGTATCACCTGCATATCTGAGTTTGTTGATATTTCCCCTGGCAGTCTTGATTTCAGCTTTTAGCTCATCCAGCCTGGCATTTTGCATGATGTGCTCTGCATATAAATTAAATAAACAGTGACAATAAACACCATTATACTCCTTTCTCAATCCTGAACCAGTTAGTTGTTCCATAGATGGTTATCACTGTTGCTTCTTGACCAGCATACAGGTTTCTCAGGAGACAGGTAAGATGGTCTTGTATTCCCATCTTTTTAAGGGTTTTCCACACTTTGTTATGATCTACACAGTCAAAAGCTTTAGCATAGTCAGTGAAACAGAGATAGGTGTTTTTCTGGAATTCCTTTGCTTTCTCTATGATCCAGCGGATGTTGACAATTTGATCTCTGCTTCTTCTGCTTTTTCTAATCCTAGCTTGAACATCTGGAAGTTCTTGGTTCACATAATGCTGAAGCCTAACTTGGAGGATATTGAGCATAACCTTCCTAGCATGGGAGATGAGTGCAATTGTCCGATGCTTTGAACATTCTTTAGTGCTGTCCTCCTTCAGAGTTGGGATGAGGATTGACCTTTTCCAGTACTGTGGCCACTGCTGGATTTTCCAAATTTGCTGACATGTTAATGCAGCACTTTAACAGCATCATCTTTTAGGATTTCAAATAGCTCTGCTGAAATTTTATGACATCCACTAGTTTTATTGGCAGCAGTGCTTCCTAAGGCCCACATGACTTCACACTCTAGAATGTCTAGCTCTGAGTGAGAGACTACACCATCATAGTTATCTATCTGGGTCATTAAGATCTTTTTGGTACAGTTCTTCTGGATATTCTTTCCATCTCTTCTTGATTATTTCTGCTTCTATTTCTTCACCGTTTCTGTCCTATATTGTGCCCATATTTGGTTAAAATGTTCCTTTGATATTTCCAATGTTCTTGAAGAGATCTCTAGTTTTACCCTTTCTGTTGTTTTCCTCTATTGCTTTGCATGGTTCATTGAGTTTTTGCCTCCCCTTTCTATTCTCTGGAACTCTGCATTTAGTTGGATGTACTTTTCTCTTTCTCACTTGGTTTTTGCTTTTCTTCTTTTCTTAGCTATTTGTAAAGCCTCCTTGGACAATCACTTTGCCTTCTTGCTTTCCTTTTTCTTTGGGATCGTTTTGTTCACTGTACATAATATTCCTGTACAATATTATGGGCCTCTGTTTATAGTTATTTAGGCATTCTATTTACTAGATTTAGTCCCTTGAATCTGTTCATTACTTTCACTGTATATTCATAGAGGACTTGATCTAAGTCATGCCTGACTGGCCTAATGCTTTTCCCCACTTTTCCTTAGTTTAAGCCTGGATTTTGTTATTAGGAGCTGATGATCTGAGCCACAGTCAGCTCCAGGTCTTGGTTTTGCTGACTATATACAGCTTCTCCCCCTTCAGCTACAAAGAATGTAATCAATCTGATTTCAGTTTTGACCATTTGGTGATGTCCACATGTAAAGTCATTCCTGTGTAGTTGAAAAATGGTGTTTGCTATGATCAGTGTGTTTTCTTCACAGAATTCTGTTAGCCTTTGCCCTGCTTAATTTTGTACTTCAACACCAAGCTTGCCTGTTGCTCTAGGTATTTCTTGACTTCCTACTTTTGCATTCCAGTCCCCTATGATGTTAGGCCATCTTTTTTTGGTTTTAGTTATAGGAGGTCTACACAGAACTGATCTGCTTCAGCTTCTTCTGCATTGGTTGGGGCATAGAGTTTAATCATTGTGATGTTGAATGGCTTGCCTTGAAAGTGAACAGAGACCATTCTGTTGTTTTCAAGGTTGCACCCAAGTTCTGCATTTCAGAATCTTCTGTTGATTATGAGGGCTACTTTATTTCTTCTATGGGATTCTTGCCCACAGTAGTAGATACAATGGTCATCTGATTAAATTCACCCATTCCCATCCATTTTTGTTCACTGTTTCCTAAGATGTTGATTTTGAAGATCTACTGTTTAGCAAATAATAATATTGTGACTTTTGATGAGTGAATCATAGTTCAAATACAGAAACAATCTATGGATTGCTATTTATAAAGATATAAATTAGAGTAAAATGCATTTAATTATATCTCAGTTCAGTTCAGTCACTCAGTCGTGTCCGACTCTTTGTGACCCGTGATTCACAGCACACCAGGCCTCCCTGTTCATCACC
Source organism: Budorcas taxicolor (assembly GCF_023091745.1). Taxonomy (NCBI): domain Eukaryota; kingdom Metazoa; phylum Chordata; class Mammalia; order Artiodactyla; family Bovidae; genus Budorcas; species Budorcas taxicolor. The sequence continues at coordinate 63,591,303 of NC_068912.1, forward strand.
AACTCCCAGAGTTCACTCAAACTCCTGTCCATCGAGTCAGTGATTCCATCCAGCCATCTCGTCCTCTGTCGTCCCCTTCTCCTGCTACCCCCAATCCCTCCCAGCATGAGTCTTTTCCAATGATTCAACTCTTCGCTTGAGGTGGCCAAAGTCCTGGAGTTTCAGCGTTAGCATTAGTCCTTCCAATGAACACCCAGGACTGATCTCCTTTAGAATGGACAGGTTGGATCTCCTTGCAGTCCAAGGGACTCTCAAGAGTCTTCTCCAACACCACAGTTCAAAAGCATCCATTCTTCAGTACTCAGCTTTCTTCACAGTCTAACTCTCACATCCATACATGACTCCTGGAAAAACCATAGCCTTGACTAGACAGACCTTTGTTGGCAAAGTAATGTCTTTTGACTATGCTATCTAGGTTGGGCATAACTTTTCTTCCAAGAAGTAAGTGTCTTTTAATTTCATGGCTGCAGTCACCGTCTGCAGTGATTTTGGAGCCCCAAAAAATAAAGTCTGACACTGTTTTCAGTGTTTCCCCATTTATTTCCCAAGTATTAGGTTATATTATTAGATCTAAAGGGTCAATAAAATTTATAAATAAATTTATTGTTTTAGTTTTCCATGTAAGAGCCATAAAATTGCTGATGAATATTTTATATAATCTAGTGTATTTAATAATTTATAAAATATAAATCACATTTTTTGTTTTAGAATTATTAAATAGAATTTGACATATTTAATATATATTTTAGTTTTGGAAGAAAATCTGAATTATGGATGAAAGGCAGAATAAAGAAGTGAAAATGATACACTATGATGGCATAATCAATATTCACCACACTTCTTATTCACTTGTAAAAGTTCTTAAAATGAACAATGGGTAAGTTAATTACTGTACAATGCTTCAGCAGAAAGGAAAAATAGTATAAAATGAAAGAAGACTTTGTTGACTAATGTATCAGTAATGAGCTGGAATTTTTTTACATGCAAGGTGAAGTACAAGGCTCATCATTCATTTACCACTGAAAAGGTTAAAATTAAGGGGCTGGCTTTGGGTAGGTGTTACAAAGTCTAAAAAGACATGGAGAGGTTGGTATTCAAGAATTCATAAATTTTTGAAAATAAGATCTCATAACAAATGTTTGAAAAGCTTGAATTAATTAACTTTGGGAATTATGAATGATGGTGAAAAAAAGTGAAAGTGCAAGTTGCTCAGTTGTGTCTGACTCTTTTTGACCTGATGGACAGTAGCCCACAGGCTTCTCTGTCCATGGGATTCTCCAAGCAAGAGTACTCTTCTCCAGGAGAGCTTCCCAATCCAGATATCAAAGCCAGGTCTCCTGCATTGCAGGCAGATTCTTACCGTGTGAGCCATCAGGGAGGGTGACAAGACTATTTTAAGGATGATTCTGACACAGTCATTCTATGGTAAGGAACCAAGACTATAACCATCACCAGCACTTGAAATAATGTGAGAATATAGCTTGAAAATATTGCTACTTTAGATAGAAAAGAGGACCATAAACTATTTAGTATAAACTTGTGATACAGATGGTAGTTATTTATTACTGAAATTCTATACTATCCTTTTTGAGAAAAAATGCATAAATATATATACACATATTCATACATACATATATATATGACATAAGTATTGATAATATACACTCAATAGAAAATCAAAATATTCGTATCTGAGTTCATACTTTAAAATTATTTAGGAGTCTGCATAAGTGACAATAATCTGATTCATGGACAACTCAATCAACCCAAGTTTTTAATGATCAGTTTAACAGTATAAAATTAGATGAAACAGAGAAGGGGAAGAGTTAGGATAAAGTGTAACAATAGCATCAGTGACTAACTGTAAAGTATGTTTTGCAGTACAAGGCAGTGAAAGTATATGAGCAGGTTTGATTTCTAATGGTACTTTATTAACTTATTGTTAGTCATTTTAAAAGGACTAATGATTCATATGAATAACTTCTTCATATATGAAATGTGGAGAGTAATGCATGCATCCTTTGTAGGATTATTAGAAGAATCAGGTATCTTGTAAACAAAATATGTGGCTGTTAATAATAGAACTGTTTATTGATAGTCTACTATGTGTTTTAATGTCAATTTTGTAGAGAAGCTAATTGAGACTCAGAAAAATTGAGTTAAAAATAGCCAAATAAATTCCTGCAATCTGAATCCAGCTCTCTTGATTTCTAACTCAGTGCTGTCTATTATATCAGACATCTCTCCATCTTCTATAGTTCATCATATTTTCACATTTCCTTTGTTGAGAATTTTTCATTTTTTTAACCTGTCCTATTATATTTTATATATTATCTTTATCCATAAATTATAAGCTTTTAAAAGCTCATCCATATTTATATCTCTCATTTCATTGCAAAATGATTTAAATATCATAGATGTTTCAAAATGCCTATTGAATGAATAAATTAATGAATTAGAAAAGAATGGCTGCAGTAATTAAATTCCTTTTCAATGGATCCAAGAACCCAGCTAATTCTGAATTCTTCTTTAGTGAATACTACATTGATGTCAGGTTGCAGAATTTAAAATCATTATAAATACCCCAACTTTACCTTCTGGCAAACACTACTTAGATATATAATCATAATGCTAATTTGAACTTTATATTCAATGCTTCTCAATTTTATTGCCATTGATACTAGCACTAATTTTCCACGGTATTTAGAAGTTTAAAACTATTGTGATTGTAGAAAAAAGTTAACATAAATTCAGTTCCACATATTTAGCAGACTCTCATGCAGTTAGTTAATATAATGCTGAAATATATACCAATGACATCTTGAAACAAAAATTAAAAGAATTCCTCTATGGACACATATTGCACATTTAAAGTCTTAATTGAAATATATAAAATTAATTATTACATTGCAATAGCCAGAAAAAAAAAATCTCTGGTTAATAGTTTAGTTTCCTAAAGTAGTTACAAAAGTATGTGTGTGTGTATATAGAAAAGGATATCATATATACATTATGTGGTTGTATTATGCTAGAAAATATATATTATAAATTTCAAATTTCAAATAACACTCTAAAAAACAAACATTAGAATCTTGGAGAACTATTTTAAAGAATACCAAAAAAAAAAAAGAAAAAGAAAGAAAACAAAAAATTTGATTCTCATTTTGTCAAAGCTGCAAAATCCAAGGAATGGAATCAGGCTCCATAATTTTTCTAACCTACAATCAAAGGCTGATGGGAAGCAGCTGAGTGATGATTACCATGAAGAAATGACACCAAATGAAATGGAGACATCTGAAAGTACTCAAGCTCACACCACAAAATGGTGGCGTATGTAAATTCTATCGGGGTCTTTGAAAGCTTATGATTAAGTGCTCCAACAGCACAGTAGCAAATGTTTTCCTCTCCTAGAGTCCATGTTGAAATCTTCATGCTAAGTAGTATCAGGGCAAATGTCACATATGGATTTAAGTGGAAATTTCTGAAGGATATAAAATACAGATTCTGTATTTGATTGAAAATTTGAAGAGAAGCACAAGGAAAGACATCCTTCTGTATAGAGATTGTTAAGGCAAAATCAATAGATTTTTAGGAGACCTTATTAATTTAGTTTTATCCAGGCTCATGTATAATACCTGGCATTTTTGTGAAACTGCAATGATAACAATGCAAAGCCAATCAGAATATACATATGAAATATCACACTAGGGAGACTAGGGAAGATCAACAGATATGGTCATAAACAAACTTGCACTAAGCAAGCTGACCAAAATATACATAATCAGTTTTCCTTTAGCTGCTGCTGCTGCTGCTGTTGCTAAGTCACTTCAGTTGTGTCCAGCTCTGCAACTCCATAGACAGCAGCCCACCAGGCTCCCCCGTCCCTGGGATTCTCCAGGCAAGAACACTGGAGTGGGTTGCCATTTCCTTCTCCAATGCATGAAAGTGAAAAGTGACAGTGAAGTCGCTCAGTCGTCTCTGACTCTGAGCGACCCCATGGACTGCAGCCCACCAGGCTCCTTCGTCCATGGGATTTTCCAGGCAAGAGTACTGGAGTGGGGTGCCATTGCCTTCTCTGGTCCTTTAGCTACCTTTGTTATTCCTACATATCCCAATCTACTTTTATTCAGTGAGTTCCTTCAGTTACAGAAAGTGTTTAGTAATTATCCTGTTTTTAGCTAATACTTTTTTTTTTTTGGAGCAGAAATATCAGCTCATAGGAGGTCATGAAAAGTTTTGTCAAAATCCACGACCATCAGAATAAATGAGATTTAATCTATGCACAAGTATTATTGTACATTCAACAAAACATTCAGTATTAGGGATTGTGTGGATCTAAAAAAAAATTATAATGTGAGATCTGTGACCATAAAGTACTTGGAATTTAAGTACATATATAAAGATAAAATGAACCTCCATCTATTAGCTGTAGCCAATAATCTTATTACTCATTTCTCTCATTCAGTCACAAAGTCCTCTTGGCATGATCTTTAAAATCTATTTCAAATCTTTCCATATCATTGCCAGCACTCCACTCTGTTTCCATTATTCTCTCCAGGAATATTAACATAGCTTTCTAAAAGACATATATGCTAACTATCCCCCCTCTTTCTTGTTTCTCTCTTCCATTTAATTCATCCTCTAAAAACAGGCAGAGTATAGTTTTCAAGATAAATTCTGTCTCTACTGAAAAATCCATCCCTGATTTTCCACCAAATCTGGAATAAATCCAAATTCATGGACATGACCTTTGCAGCCTTAAATGAACTGACCTCTCCCTATCTGTTCAAACTCACTTCCTTCCCCTTTTACTTTCTCCCATTGTATGAACAATATAAACCTTCTTTCTGGTTCTGAGTACAGTGTATTTGTAATTTCTCTATGATCTTTACATTCGCTATGTGCTTTAACTAGACTGTGCTTTTCTTGATGAGTACTTGGTTGTCTCCTTTGTATGATGTATATTTTCTCCTTAGGTAAGCTGCATTATTTAAATATTGCTATATGATAAATGATACCATCAATTAATACTTAAAAAAAGCATTCATTATATCGCAGTTTCTATGGATCAGAAATAGAGTGGCTTAATTGAGTTACTTTGGCTTAGGGTCGCGATCCAAAGGTTGCAGTCGAGGTATCAGCCAAGCTACAGCTTGACTGGTGGAGAATCCACTTCCCAGCCTACACCTGTGGCTTTTGGAAGGCCTCAGGTGCACACTGGATACTGACCAGGGATATTAGTTTCTCATCAAATGAGTCTCTTCATAGAGCTTATTAAAACAGGGTATTTGTTTCCTCAGATTGAGCCAACAGAAAAGGAAGAGTCCTCTCTTCAGCCCAAGGTGGGAACATAGACTTCTTTTAACAAAATCTTAGAGAGATGACATTTTATTTTTTGTACTGAACTCTATTTATTAGAATCTACTCACAAGTCTAACTCATACTCAAGGGAAAGGTTTTATGTAACAATGTAAACACCAACAGCTGAGGATCGTTTGGGGCCATCTCTGTGTCTACATCAGTCTGACCTAAGGCCCTCAGTGATTCATGTTTTTCCCATATGCAAGAATACACCCCAACCCAAGATTTTAAATATCTGTCACAGAAAGAGCTTAAAATTCAGAATCTCTTCATTTAAGTCTCGTGTAGATATGGATGAGGATCAAAAGCAACTACTTGAGTATAGCTATTTAAGTGTGGTTCCCCTTGATCTGTTGAAGTATAAAACTAAAGAGACAATATATATGCTCTCCTTCCACACATATTCAAATTAATGTGGTGGGACAGACATAGTATAACTGCCATAAACCTTCATCTTAAAAAATGAGGTACAAAGTCAATGATCAATAGCAGTTCTAAAATCTAGTTTGGTGAATGTTCAAGTTCCTTAAGTAGTTTTCAAAGCCTGGAAAACTTTTAGATGTAAGTTCCACACACTGAAGTCTTGGATCTACTCTTTAATCCATTCTTTGCTTTTCATGAGGCAGCATGAGCTTTCAGTTTGTTAGCTTACTCAGCCCACTTCCTGCCAGTAGCATTATAGGGGTCCAACTACCACTTTCCTTTTATAACATCTCTGTTTTCTTCACTCTACGGTAGTAGCACTACTGTTAATATGAGTCTTTCAAAAACTTCCTGGGCCACCTATGAATATCATTGACCTTTACTCAAAATTCCCATATATAGAACTCCTAGACACCTCTCCCTAACAAAGAATTCCCCTGACATGATTGCTGGGCAATGCCTGTAAGCCTTTTAAAGATCTTGTTGCTTAATGGAGAGAATCTGTGAGACATATCTTTAATCTCTCTAAGGTGTGATTTATTACTACACTGAGACAAAATTTTTGGACTTTTGCAGGTTTTAACAAAACTCTCACAGTTACACTTTCAGCTTCTTTAGACAATGCTTTTCAGGCAATACGCTGGATTTGATATTTTCACAGAGACATTTAATTTTATAATTTTTTATTTTTTAATGTGGAGAAATAAGAATCTTCAAAAACATCAAGCTATGGCTTGTTTTGTTCACAAGTTCTCCCTCTAATTAACTCTCCAATCTTGTCTTTTACTATAAGCAGCAAGAAGAAACCATGCGGTATTTTCAACACTTTGTTTTGAAATCCCTTTAGTTACAACACCAAAGCTTCCCTGGTAGGTCAGCTAGTTAAGAATCCACCTGCAATGCAGGAGACCCCAGTTCAATTCCTGGATCAGGAATATCCCCTGGAGAGGATAGGCCACCCACTCCAGTATTCTCGGGCTTCCCTGGTGGCTCAGACGGTAAAGAATTGGCCTGCAATGCTGGATACCTAAGTTCATGCCCTCAGTTGAGAAGAGCCCCTGGAGAAGGGCATGGCAAACCACTCCAGTATTCTTGCCTGGAGAATGCCCATGGACAGAGGAGCCTGGATGGCTACAGTTCATAGGGTCACCAAGAATCCGACAGGACTGGGCGACTAAACATAGAACATAGTTATAACACCTAGTTCTTTCTTTAGACCCATTTTCTACAAGGCACATAAATTTCCACAGCAGTGTTGCTAAATTTTCTGCTAATATCCCATGAGTTTTTGATACAATTTTCTTTATATTTGTGTTAGTTCTCACCTGAAGCATCCTCAGAGCCCAAAATTCTATGAACAGTTTGTTCAAGACATTTTAAGCTGTATTAAAAGTTTCCCCAAAACACACTGCCCAATCCAAAACTCCTTCCTAACTTTTGATATTAGTTATGGCAGCATTTTAGTTCCAAGCCCCCTAATATGAATTTGTTTTCTATTATTGTGTAGTCAATATTAAAGCACATAGCCTCTTAGAAGAAGAAATAATTAAAACCTCTGGCTTTTGTGGATCACAAATTTGCATGCAACTAACTATGTGACTATCTCTCACATATCGCCATCAAAATGATAGCCAGGATTGCAGTCATCTTTGTGTTTGACTAGACAAGGATCCTATTACAAGCTTACACATGAGGCTGTTGTCAGTTGTTGGATTCTCACAAGTTATTGGCCATGCCATGTATGCTTTCTATCCCATGTATACTTTACAGAGAATGAGCCCAAAACAGAGGCACAGTATTTTTGTAACCTAATCTTAAAAGTGATATCCTATCACTTTTGCTGTATTTTTTATTAGAAGTAAGTCAATAAGTACAGTCCACATTCAAAGAAGTATTTATAAGAGTAGGAAGATCAGAAGGTGGGGTATCACTGGGGGACTCACTGTAGAGATCTTTTGTGATGACCCTATATAACATACTCAATTAATCCTTGTGTTATCCTATATTAATTCTCTGCATTGTGCTTTTTGTCTGATAACTTGTGTTTTGTTTTTTTTTTTTAATTTATATCTGCCATCATTGCTGAGACTGCAAAAACAGAGGAAAGTTAATGCAGAACTTTGTAAAGTATGTCAAGGAAGAACAACATGATTTGATCTCCTTTTTAGACTCAGAAAAGTGAGGCTAATATAACAAGTCCAATGAAGCTTAGAGTTAAAGATGGGAAAGGTTTGGCATAAAAGATAGGAATTAATTCATATTTCATGAATGTGTCTATCTAAATTTTAGAAGTCTTAGAGTTAGAAGAAAATTTTAGATGAGGCAAATAATATGGCAGAGATTTGGAGAAAAAAATAATGTCTATTGTAGAAATTGTAAAGTTTTACAGGAGCAGCGAGAATATTGAGAAAACAAGATGCTTATATACTAAATTGAGACCTTGTCTTAAAAGGTAATTGGGATGAATGTTTTTAAAAAAATTATTAGCTCATCTGTTTAAAGCCACCCTACAAAGTTGTTTTTAACTATGGATTGGAGCTTTATATTCTTGGATTGGAGCTCCTACCTCAAGGGCAAAGGCTCAAGGCAGATCCAGGAAATGAAGCAGCTTGTGGGGTTTATCCAATGTGGTCTACATTTAATAAATGTGTTAGAGTTTGGGGGATATTAGAACAAGACTCTCATACAAAATAAGAAAAGAAGGAAATAGATTATTCAGAGTAAATCTAAAGCACCTTGAGAACATTAGAAAATATGGTCAGATAATCATCTTTTAAATCAAGGAAAGGGAGCTGACTCTTTTGCACAGCTCCCTTCTCATCCAAGTGGAGCCCAGGCTGTCTATAAGGGGTTCTCAACAACTTAACAGTCCCTTACTTTGTTCACACTAAGATCTCAGCACACACTTGTTAAATGGAAATAGGTTGTGACTCTAGCTCTATAATGGATTCCTAAATATAACTGAAACAATCCTTCTTGGTACTTATAATTTAGTCTGACATATGATGTGGCATGTAAAATTAATGAATTTGTGCTTGATGTCTAGGGGGAAAGTAGGCCACTACAAATTATACTATAGGCTGATGTTTAATCAAACTACTAGAATAAATGATAGTCCTTTCTTTTCTCTCTAGTCTATGATACTTCTAGATCATTAAATCATTATAACTTTGCATAAGAATTTGAGAATATTATAAAAGTTATGCTTGTATAATATCTCAAATTGCTTCAAACCCAACTGAAAAAAGTTTATAGAGTTAAAAAAATCAAAACAGATTGCTTTTGCAATACTTGCCACCCATTGTTTATTACCACTCTCATTTGTAACATGGAATAATTAAAAATTCATTCAAGTCATGTAAGTTGAGTGGACAATATGTGCAGTAAAGGAATGAAGCATATATCTATTTTTAGTGGTGATACTTTGGATGGAAAATATTTCATTCAGGCCTTAAAGGTGTTCATATTTTAAATACTGATTAAACCTTATATGCATACACTTAAAACAAGTATTCCATTGATAGCTTACAGTGAATGGATCCAGATTAGTGATCTCCAAGAAGATTTAGCTTCGGGATCAAGAAGCAGGCTTGACCACTCAAGAGCTTCTGTGTAGCAGAGTTTTATTAAACTGTGAAAAGGGACAGAGAAAGCTTCTGATCCAGACATCAGAAGGGGGGTGGAGAGTGCCCTGATCAGGGGAGTTATATACTTTTTAAATTAGTTATTACAATGAATCAAAAGATTGTCTCAAAGTTGTAAAAATTTTACCATATCTACTCCCACAGTTTACATTTTAAGATAACATGATTAGAACTTAACAATTGAAAGATTTTACCAGACCCACTCCCATAATATACATTCTGATATGTCAAGATTAGTCAGAAAGTTTTCAGGAAGGAGAAAATGTCCTCAAGAAGGATACATTGTTGTTATATAATCCTGCAGTTCAGTTTAGTTCAGTCGCTCAGTCCTGTCCAACTCTTTGGGACCCCATGAATCACAGCATGCCAAGCCTCCCTGTCCATCACCAACTCCCGGAGTTCACCCAAACTCATGTCCATTGAGTCGATGATGCCATCCAGCCATCTCAGCCTCTGTCATCCCCTTCTTCCCCTGCCCCCAATCCTTCCAAGCATCAGGGACTTTTCCAATGAGTCAACTTTTCACATGAGGTGGCCAAAGTATTGGACTTTCAGCTTTAGCATCAGTCCTTCTAATGAACACCGAGGACTGGTTTCCTTTAGGATGGACTGGTTGAATCTCCTTGCAGTCCAAGGGACTCTCAAGAGTTTTCTCCAACACCACAGTTCAAAAGCATCAGTTTTTCAGCACTCAGCTTTCTTCACAGTCCAACTGTCACCTCCATACCTGACCACTGGAAAAACCATAGGCTTGACTGGATGGACCTTTCTTGGCAAAGTAATTCTTAGTACAGAGTAAAACCTGAGTTGTTTGTGGTTTAATCATCAGTTCCAGGCTTAAAGAAAAAAATGTTTTATGTGACTAAGACTAAGGAATGTAGAGAGAGAGGAAAAAAATAATACCCTTGTCCTTTCCTCCTCCTTGAGAGCCCCAGACCTCTCTTTCTTCCTCAGGGACCCCGGACTTCTCATCAACCTGCCTAGGAATTGACTCTCTAATCACTGAGGAGAAAAAGAATATTCCATCTTCTTAGTTTAGAATTTTAGAAGCTTAAATTATATATGCTGTACTTGTAGAAAAGTTTATTTAAGTAGGCTAAAATAGGCTGGAATCGAGATTGCCGGGAGAAATATCAATAACCTCAGATATGCAGATGACACCACTCTTGTGGCAGAAAGCGAAGAAGAACTAAAGAGCCTCTTTATGAAAGTGAAATAGGAGAGTGAAAAAGTTGGTTAATATTCAGCATTCAGAAAACTGAGATCTGGTCCCATCACTTCATGGCAAATTGCCGGGGTCCAGCCCCCGCAGGATCCAGGGGAACCTGAAGGAAAAATGGCGTCGGTGATTGATTTAGAGAGAGATAAGGAAAAAATATTGTAGATAAGAAAATAGAGAAGAGAAGGAGGCTGATATTCCTTGGTTTACATAGAAAGCCAATAAAACTTCAAGACAAGAAGTTTGCCCTGTTCACGGAGGCCACAGGTGTCTTCACGGTCTCCAGAGGAAGTGACGACGCAGAACGGCTTCCCGTTCAGGTCTTAGAAACCTGGGCAGATAAGTGAACATTGGGAGCCTCTATGCTCCAAGGGATCAGTCTGAAAAAAAAGAGAGACGGAGAGAGAGAAAATGATTGACGTGGGGAGACCAAGCCACTTCAGTAAGCGAGGCCCAATAGCTTTATTATTTAAGGTACTTTTATACCTTGTCTTATACATAGAGGGAAATGAAAGATGCAAAGTCATACAGAGTCAGTCCAAACATTACATCTGTTTTGTCTTTATCGAAACCAGGATTTTTCTGCAAACCTTTCCCATAAACAATATTGTGTACATTATCTTCTGGCCTTGGAGGCCTGTGAACATTTTATGACCCTCTTTTGATAAAGGCTGCTCAACCAGAAAAGTTATTTTCTTTTGAAATGTTTTTTCTTATATTTCTAATCTATGTCAGCCTCAAAAAGTATTAAACAAGTTACATTTCTCACAGAGCAAAGGTGCAATAAGTTACAAGAAAGAACCAATTAGCTCAAAAGTTTGATGTGGTTAATTTCAAGGCTACACTTGTTTTTCTTGCATTCCAACTATGTTAACTAATGCACTCCCAGGTGCACGGTGGAATAAGAGATATGGGAACTTAGCAACAAGCTTTGGCCCAATAATGAAATCCTACGCCAGCACTACTCTAATAACTTTTAACTCTTTAAAAGGCTCTATGTTTTAGGCTGTCTATGCCTCTCACAGTTGGGAGGATGTAAACTATCATATGCATAGCTGCAAGAGTCTGGATATACCTGCCAAGCAAGCTATAATGCTAACAGAGGGGGTTTGATTTGAAATATTTCTCTCATGTCCAGGAGACTTATTAGCTATAGCCCTAAGTTGATTTTCTCCAGAAAAAGGTGGTCAGGAATAGCCCCCTGTTAATGTCAGAGGAGTCAGTGAAAGTCATGAAATAGTAAAACAGATAGATTCTGAACTTAGGGTAGATGCTCAAGAAAGCCGAGGGAGCCCCTTGAGTTTTGAAGCCTTGCTTAGCAGTTCTCTTCCACGTGACCTTGTCATGGGTGGGATCTCCCGTGGTGGCTCCCAGCAGCAAATACATGGGGAGACAATGGAAACAGTGACAGACTATTTTGGGGGGCTTCAAAATCACTGCAGATGGTGACTGCAGCCATGAAATTAAAAGACGCTTATTCCTTAGAAGAAAAGTTATGACCAGCTTAGACAGCATATTAAAAAGCCGAGACATTACTTTGCCAACAAAAGTCTGTCTAGTCAAAGCTATGATTTTTTCCAATAGTCGTGTATGGATGTGAGAGTTGGACTATAAAGAAAAATGAGCACCCCAAAATTGATTCTTTTGAACTGTGGTTTTGGAGAAAGCCCTTGAGAGTCCCATGGGCAGCAAGGAGATCCAACCAGTCCTAAAGGAAATCAGTCCTGAATATTCATTGGAACGACTGAGGCTGAAGCTGAAACTCTAGTACTTTGGACACCTGTTGTGAAGAACTGACTCATTAGAAAAGACCCTGATGCTTGGAAAGATTGAAGGCAGGAGGAGATGGGGATGACAGAGGATGAGATGGTTGGATGGCATCACCCACCTGATGGACGTGAGTTTGAGCAAACTCCGGGAGTTGATGATGGACCAGGAGGCCTGGAGTGCTGCAGTCCATGGGGTCACAAAGAGTTGTACACAACTGAGCAACTGAACTGAACTGAAAATAGGCTAATAAATAATTTAAGATTAAGACTCCATGGAAAGGATACTTTACTAAGGTAAAAATAAAGAGCAAGTATACCCTGAGATATGTGTTAAAAATGTGAAGAATAAGCAAAAGTTATAAAATGACCTGGTTTCCAGACTTTGGTATTTGCTAGAGATATGAGCCTCTCCCTAAATTGTGGAAAATGATTTTATATGTATTTTCTAACCATTTAAAAAATATTTAAAGATTTTTTTAACATGACAGTTATCTATATATTACTTCAAATAGTTTTGCAAATTGAGCAAAGATAGGTACATATATCCCTTGCTTTTCTGAAGTTTGTTTCATTCCACTTAGCGTTTATGAAAGACCTATATCAGTATTTGTTTTTTCTAATCAAAGGAAATCCAAAAGGATTTTCCCTTTTATGCACAAAGGCAAAGAGTGAAAATAGTGTCCAGTGTTTGTATTTTTGTGAGCTGTTGTGGAGGCAACATGCAGCTAGAGTAGCACCACCAAGCTCCTTCCCCAGGAAGTACACTTAGCATCTCACTGATCAAGACACCACAGCTTACAACTGTGTCTGTAAGTATCTGAGCTTTATCTTGGTTTCTTTTGTGCATCCCTTAGCAAGATGTGCCCTAAGGTAATTGCTTCTTTGCCTTATGCCACGTCAACCTACAAAAGTTTTCATAGGAATGCTCTGTTTTAGATAAGGAGGATAACCTTATGTATTTTACTTTGGTGCACACTTCAATCAAGCAGATACAATTGTAATTATATCCATATTGGTAAATACTATGTAATTCAGAGTTGCTGACACTATTTTTTTTTTCCAAAAAATTTACGTATTCTTTATTGCTGCATCTTTGCTAAAAATAAAAAATATATAGTAAAAACACACTATATTGGTCAAGGACATGCTATGGGAGTTCATATGCTTACTTTCCCCACCCTGTGTTTGGAATAATGTTACCATCATATGGCTCACAGGAATTTTTTCTTTTATATATAGGATATCAAACTTAGAGTTATAATAAATCTAAAGAAATACCATCAACCAAAACCACTTTGTGCTGCTTTTCTGTGTAATTTATTTTTTGAGTTCCAAATAAAAGTGAACATTGTAAATATCACTGACAAGATTTGTACAAGACCTGGATGGGTCCTATTCTCTCACAGCTAAAGAAATCATCAGTGATCTCTGCTGACAATTCACTATTCTGGCTTATTTCCCTCCAAACCATCTGTAAATACTACTCTTTTTGTAGGCCCCCTTCTGAATCTTTAGCTGGGACTATTTTCATTTTTGTAATGAATTTATAAAGGATGTATTGATGTGATCTTAACAAAAACTCTGTTGTAGCAAGGGAGAAGCTAGGAAGAAAAAATGGATTTCTTTGTCCAAAGCAGAACAAACTTGATGGTTTTACAAACTGCAATAACTAAATAATATGTCATTGATTCTAGTGTGAATAATGAAGGTGTTCAGGGATTGCTCTTCCCATATGAGGTTTCAGTTTCCAATATTTAGCAATCTAGATATTTGCCATGATAATAATCACTTCATGTGGGTCACAAACCACTTCAAAATAAAGAAACAGTGTAATGGAAAATACTTTCAAGTGCAGTTCATGAAACTGAATAAATGGAACATACATTTATATCTTATAACATCAGATATCATATTTGTTAACATTACAATTACAGTGGGCTCAATGCTTCCTGTTTAAACATGTCTTTTTAATTTTATACAGAATATCACATAACTGTATTCACCTTCACCATAATCACTTGTTGGCTTGTAACTCAAGTAAGGTCGAAAGTTTTGAAATTACCCATGAGACGTATTTTGATAATTTATATAAAAGAGAATCATGTTGTTTACTATGGAAATCTTAAGCCAAAAAGCTTTAAAGTATACATATATATATATATATATATATATATATATATATATATATATATATGACTGTATGCATTCTACACATTCTATATACATATACATATATATATATATATATATATATATATATATAATTCTGGAAACATTTTTTTCCATTTAGAATTTATTCTAATTTGAAATGCTACAGAGAAAACAATGCTATCATTTTCTTTAAAGAGCTTCTTCAATGTTTATACTGTCAATAAAATTAAAACTCTGCTAATATCTAACCAGCTATTCATTAGTTTTATCACTTTTCACATACTCAATAATGGCATGACCACATAGGTTAGTAAAATAAGCAGAGAAAGCTAGACATTATGGAGAGTATAAAAATCTAAACAACACCTGTTCTATTGAAAGGAAATTCAATTTAATATACAAACAAACAAACAAAAAATATCCCCAATTCAGGAGTTGAGTTGTGTGGAAAGGAGTGGCCATCAGATTTACATGACAACCATTTATCCTGGGTTTGAAAGAAGAAGACGCTTAAGTAACTATTTTTTATTAATCATACACTTGGAGAAATGATATATTTGGCATTAATTTTTATTTTCTAATGTTTTAATTGAAATATGGGCTACTTTACTTTAATGTGATATTGCTCAGCTCTCTTTTTCTCTCAACTCATTTTCTGGGTTTTATCACAATATTTATGACTACAAAGCGGAGAGTTGTGAAGATCATTTCTGTTCTACCTACCTTTTATTATAGGTGAGAAAGCCAAGGCCTAGAGGGGTTAAATGCTTTTACTCAATATGCCATAGTCAGACAAAATTGAAAGTCTTAGTTCAAGCAAAGTTCACAAATACATGTGAAGAACAAACACAAAACTGGCACATGACATGTGTTCATTTATTACATTAATTAGTAGAAATCTCTCTCATTTGGGATTATGCCTTAATTGTTCTTAACTCTTAATTCTTCATTAAGCCTGGCTAATATGTATCAGTTGTATCTGACTCTTTGTGACCCTATGGACTATACAGTCCATGGAATTCTCCAGGCAGAATACTGGAGGAGGTATCCATTCCCTTTTCCAGGGGATCTTCCCAACCCAGGGATCAAACCCAGGTCTCCCACATTGCAGGCAGATTCTTTACTGGCTGTGCCATGAGGGAAGCCCAACAGGCAAATTTGGCCTTGAAATATGGAATGAAGCAGGGCAAAGACTAATAGAGTTTTGCCAAGAAAATGCACTGGTCATAGCAAACACCCTCTTCCAACAACACAAGAGAAGACTCTACACATGAACATCACCAGATGCTCAATACAGAAATTAGATTGATTATATTCGTTGCAGCCAAAGATGGAGAAGCTCCATACAGTCAGCAAAAACAAGACCAGCAGCTGACTGTGGCTCAGATCATGAACTCCTTATTGCCAAATTCAGACTTACATTGAAGAAAGTGGAGAAAACCATTAGACCATTCAGGTATGACATAAATCAAATCCCTTATGATTATACAGTGGAAGTGAGAAATAATTTAAGGGCCTAGATCTGATAGATAGAGTGCCTGATGAACTATGGACAGAGGATCATGACATTGTAAAAGAGACAGGGATCAAGACCATCCCCATGGAAAAGAAATGCAAAAAAGCAAAATGGATATCGGGGGAGGTCTTACAAATAGCTGTGAAAAGAAGAGAAGCAAAAAGGAAAGATATAAGCATCTGAATGCAGAGTTCCAAAGAATAACAAGGAGAGACAAGAAAGCCTTCTTCAGCGATCAATGCAAAGAAATAGAGGAAAACAACAGAATGGGAAAGACTAGAGATTGCTTCAAGAAAATTAGAGATACCAAGGGAACATTTCATGCAAAGATGGGCTCGATAAAGGACAGAAATGGTATGGACCTAACAGAAGCAGAAGATATTAAGAAGAGGTGGCAAGAATACATAGGAGAACTGTACAAAAAAGATCTTCACAACCTAGATAATCATGATGGTGTGATCACTCACCTAGAGCCAGACATCCTGGCATGTGAAGTCAGGTGGGCGTTAGTAAGCATCACTACGAACAAAGCTAGTGGAGGTGATGGCATTCCAGTGGAGCTATTTCAAATCCTGAAAGATGATGCTGTGAAAGTTCTGCACTCAATATGCTAGCACATTTGGAAAACTCGGCAGTGGCCACAGGACTGGAAAAGGTCAATTTTCATTCCAATCCCAAAGAAAGGCAATGCCAAAGAATGCTCAAACTACCGCACAACAGCACTCATCTCACACACTAGTAAAGTAATGCTCAAAATTCTCCAGGCCAGGCTTTAACAATACATGAACGTGAACTTCCAGATGTTCAAGCTGGTTTTAGAAAAGGCAGAGGAATCAGAGGTCAAATTGCCAACATCTTCTGGATCACTGAAAAACAAAGAGAGTTCCAGAAAAAAAAAAAAACGTCTATTTCTGCTTTATTGACTATGCCAAAGCTTTTGACTGTGTGCATCACAATAAACTGTGGAAAAATCTGAAAGAGATGGGAATACCAGACCACCTGACCTGCCTCTTCAGAAACCTATTTGCAGGTCGGGAAGCAACAGTTACAACTCGGCACAGAACAACAGACTGGTTCCAAATAGGAAAAGAGTATATCATGCTGTATATTGTCACCCTGCTTATTGAACTTATATGCAGAAAACATCATGAGAAATGCTGGGCTGGAAGAAGCACAAGCTGGAATCAAGATTGCCAAGAGAAATATCAATAACCTCAGATACGCAGATGACACCACCCTTATGGCAGAAAGTGAAGAGGAACTAAAGAGCCTCTTGATGAAAGTGAATGAGGAAAGCAAAAAAGTTGGCTTAAAGCTCATCATTCAGAAAACGAAGATCATGGCATCTGGTCCCATCACTTCATGGCAAATAGATGGGGAAACAGTGGAAACAGTGTCAGACTTTATTTTTGGGGGCTCCAAAATCACTGCAGATGGTGACTGAAGCCATGAAATTAAAAGACACTTACTTCTTGGAAGGAAAATTTTGACCAACCCAGACAGCATATTAAAAAGCAGAGACATTACTTTGCCAGCAAAGGTCCATCTAGTCAAGGTTATGGTTTTTCCATTGGTCATGTATGGATGTGAGAGTTGGACTGTGAAGAAAGCTGAAAACTGAAGAATTGATGCTTTTGAACTGTGGTGTTGGAGAAGACTCTTGAGAGTCCCTTGGACTGCAAGGAGATCCAACCAGTCCATTTTAAAGGAGATCAGTCCTGGGTATTCTTTGGAAGGACTGATGCTGAGGCTGAAACTCCAATACTTAGGCCACCTCATGTGAAGATTTGACTTATCGGAAAAGACTCTGATGCTGGGAGGGATTGGGGGCAGGAGGAGAAAGGGACGGCAGAGGATGAGATGTCTGGATGGCATTACCGACTCGATGGACGTGAGTTTGAGTGAACTCCGGTAGTTGGTAATGGACAGGGAGGCCTGGCATGATGTGATTCATGGGGTTGCAAAGAGTCGGACACGACTGATCTTCTGAACTGAACTGAATATTTATCAGGTAAACAAAAATAAAATTTTATTAAATTTGAAATTTTTGATATTTTAAAAAATTTAGAAGTTTTTGGCAAAAATTAGCTTAATGAGATTGAGATTGTGTTTCCTGATATATTTAGTGATCTTCCTTACACTAGGCTTAACTCATTTTTCTCTACTTTTTTACATCAAGTTTTGTTTAAATATTCAAAAATTTTAAAAAGAATTCACATGTTATTAAAAAAAAAGGGGGGTATATTACAGTCATCACTCAGTATCCATGGAGGATTGGTCCAAGATCCTTCATGGATAGTTAAATTCATGAATATTTGTGTCCCACAGTTGGACTCCCCATTTCCACAAGCATGAAATCCACAGATACAGAGGGATGACTATATGCATTCTACACAGAATCATTCCTGATTAAAGTAGATTCAGCAGGACACAGACATAGTGGTGGGGCATATCTCTCTTAAATACAGTTCAGAGACTATGGAATTGAAACAGAAAGGGAGGGACTGTGAGTACTTGTAGTTGCATTGGACAAGCAATATGGTCTGAGAGTTGCTATGATCTACTGATGCTCAGAGTAGCATGGAGGTGTAACTTGGCATTAATTACCCCTACCAGTGATAACCGAGGAAGTTCACTACAACAGATGCTCCAGAAATTTTTAAAATGATGTGTGGAAACTTGATAAGCAGAAGGAAATATAAGTCAATATCTATAGAAATGGGAATTAATCAGTGCAGTTAATGATTTATTTGAAAAAGCACAGTAGATTATTTGAACAGGTATTCAAGTTCTGATTTTGCCTTGTTCCTTAGTTTTCTCATCTGAAAAAAAAAATGGCAAAAAAAATACGTCATTTCAGTTCAGTTCAATTGCTGTCATGTCCGACTATTTGCGACCACATGAATCACAGCACGTCAGCCCACCTGTCCATCACCAATTCCAAGAATTTACTCAAGCTCATGTCCATTGAGTCAGTGATGCCATCCAACCATCTCATCCTCTGTATCCCCTTCTCCCACCTTCAGTCTTTCCCAGCATAGGGTCTTTTCAACTGAGTCAGTTCTTCACCCCAGGTGCCAAAATATTGGAGTTTCAGCTTCAGCATCAGTCCTTCCAATGAAGATTCAGGACCAATATCCTTTAGGATGGACTGGTTGGATCTCTTTTCTGTCCAAGAGACTCTCAAGGGTCTTCTCCAACACTGCAGTTCAAAAGCATCAATTCTTCGATGCTCAGCTTTCTTTATAGTCCAACTCTCACATCCATACATAACTACTGGAAAAAATCATAGCTTTGACTAGATGGACCTTTGTTGGCAAAGTAATGTCTCTGCTTTTTAATATGCTATCTAGGTTGGTCAGAGCTTTTCTTCTGAGGAGCAAGCGTCTTTTGATTTCATGGCTACAGTCACCATCTGCAATGATTTGGAAACCAAAAGATAGAGTCTGCCACTGCTTCCATTGTTTCCCCATCTGTTTGCCATGAAGTGATGGGACCGGGTGCCATGGTCTTAGTTTTCTGAATGAAGAGTTTTAAGTCAGCTTTTTCACTGTCTTCTTTCACTTTCATCAAGAGGCTCTTCAGTTCCTCTTTGCTTTCTGCCATAAGGGTGGTGTCATCTGCATATCTGAGATTATTGATATTTCTCCTGGCAATCTTGATTCCAGCTTGTACTTCAACCAACCTGGCATTTCCCACGATGTGCTCTGCATGTAAATTAAATAAGCAGGGTGACAATATACAGTCTTGATGTACTCCTTTCCCAATTTGGAATCAGTCCATCCAAGTCCAGTTCTAACTGTTGCTTCATGACCTGCATACAGGTTTCTGAAAAGACAGGTCAGGTGGTCTGGTATTCCCACCTCTTTCAGAATTTTCCACAGTTTGTTGTGATCCACAGAGTCAAAGGCTTTGGCATAGTCAATAAAGTGTAAGTAGATGTTTTTCTGGAATTCTGTTGCTTTTTTGATGATCCAGTGGATGTTGGCAATTTGATCTCTGGTTCCTCTGCCTTTTCTAAATCCAGCTTGAACATCTGGAAGTTCCCAGTTCACGTATTGTTGAAGCCTAGCTTGGAGAATTTTAAGCATTACTTTGCTAGCATGTGAGATGAGTGCAATTGTGTGGTAATTTGAGCATTCTTTGGCATTGCCTTTCTTTGGGATTGGAATGAATACTGACATTTTCCAGTTCTGCGGCCACTGCTGAGTTTTCCAAATTTGCTGGCATGTTGAGTGCAGCACTTTCACAGTATCATCTTTTAGGATTTGAAAGATCTCAACTGGAATTCCATCACCTGCACTAGATTTGTTCATAGTGATGCTTCCCATGGCCAACTTGACTTCATACTCCAGGATGTCTGACTCTAGGTGAGTGATCACAGCATCATGGGTATCTAGGTCATGAAGATCTGTTTTGTATAATTCTTCTGTTTATTCTTGCCACCTCTTCTTAATATTTTCTGCTTCTCTTAGGTCCATACAGTTTCTGTTCTTTATTGTGCCCTTCTTTGCATGAAATTTCCCTTGATAGCTCTAATTTTCTTGAAGAGATCTCTAAATGCACCAATGAAAAGACAGAGATTGATAGAGTGTCTCAAATAACAGATCCAAGCATATGTTGTCTACAAAGGACCCTTTTTAAATGTAAGGACACATTAGATTAAAATATAAATGATTGAAACATATATACTATGATTTACTAATAAAAAAATCAGGAGTGGCAACTTTAATTTCAGACAGTATAAACTTCAAATCAGTGGATCTAAAAAGAAATGGTATGAATGAACTTACATACAAAACAGAGAGACTCACAGACTTAGAAAATGAACTTATGGTTGCCAGGGCGAAGGTATAGTTAGGGACTTTGGGAAGGTAATGTACATACTGCTTTATTTAAAATGGATAACCAACAAAGACGTATTGTCAAGCACATGGGACTTTGCTCATTTATATGCCAGCCTGGATGAGAGAGGGTCTCAGGGGAGAATGGGTATGTACAGCTGAGTCCCTAGATGTTCACCTGAAACTATCACAGCATTGTTAATTGGCTGTTTCCCCATACAGAATAAAATTTTAAAGTTTGAGGGAAAAAAATAAAAGCTATCAGGGATAAAGAGGGGTGTTATGTAATGAAAAAATTGTCAATCCTCCAAAAGACATGGCAATTCTTTTATTCCTATTTTTTAAAACCATGAAATTTTTAATGTGTATATATTTAATGAGAGCATCAACATGCATAAGGTGAAATCTGATAGAACTGAGAGGAGAAATAGAAGAATCCACCATTGTATTTGGAGATTTCAACACCTTTCAGGAATATATGGATCCAAATAGTAGAAAGTTAGAAATGACATAGCTGAATTCAACCACACTATCAATCAACTGAATGAAATGAATATACACATAATGCTTTGTTCAACAACAACAGAATAAACTTTTTTGTGAGGTTTATAAAGAACACTAACCAAGACAAGTCACATTATGGGACATAAAACATACCTTAACAAATTTAAAATAACATAAGTTATGCCATGGCTGCTCTAAAACCACAATGGAATTAAACTAGAAATTGACAACAGAAATATAACTGGAAACCCCTCAAATACATGTAAATTAAACAACATACTTCTAAATAATACATAGGTCAAAGAAGAACTTTCAAGATAAATATATTTTGAACTAAATGAAAAAAAAAAACCCACAATCTTTCAGAATTTGTGGAATGTACCAAAAACAGTGATTCACTGGAAAGTTATAGCACTGAATATATTTATTAGAAAAAAGCAAGTTCCAAACTCAATATCTAAGCTTTAACCCTAGAGAATTAGAAAAAAAAGAGCAAATTAAATCCAAGGTAAGTGAAAGAAAAGAAAAATCTAAATATAAGTCAGTGAATTGAAAACTGGAAGCCAATAGTGAAAATCAATGAAATAAAAACTGATTCTTTGAAAGCATCACTAACATGATTAAGTGTTTGACCAGACTAAGAAAAAAGGGAGAGAACATAAATGAATAATATGAGAAATAAAAGAGAGGACATCACTACAGATTCTATGAACTTTAAAAGATAATAAGAGAAGAATAGTAACAATGCTCAAAGCCTTTAAGAAGAAGTTATATCAGTTATCTAAATGTAGAATGTAGAAGCTGAGGAGTTATATCCAAACCCATTTTATGAGCCCAGCCTGACCCTAATACTCAGACAATACATTACAGACCAATACCTCTTATGGACATAAATGCAAAAATCCTCAACAAAATATTATCAAATTGATCTAATAGTATATGAAAATAATTATACACCATAGTCAAGTAGAATTTATTCCAGATATGCAAAGTTGATTAACATTTGAAAGTCAATAAATGTAATCATTATATCAATAGACTAAGAAATCAAATTATTTATCAGTAGATGAAGAAAAAAGCATTAAAATCCAACACACATTTATAAATTAAAAAACTCAGTAAAATAGGAATAAAGGGGAACTTTCTCTACTTGATAATGAATATCTACAAAGAAACCTACTTCTAGCATCATCCCTCATGGGGAGAAACCACATTTTTTTCCACTATTGATCAGGAACAGGGCATGAATGTCCCCTCTCATCACTGCTTTTATCTTTCAGAAGGTTAATAAATAAATGAACTGTGGGTACATTCAGACAATGGAAGAGTCAGTTCAGTTCAGTTCAGTTCAGTTCAGTCGCTCAGTCATGTCCAACTCTTTGCGACCCCATGAATTGCAGCATGCCAGGCCTCCTTGTCCATCACCAACTCCCAGAGTTCACTCAGACTCACGTCCATCGAATCAGTGATGCCATCCAGCCATCTCATCCTCGGTCGTCCCCTTCTCCTCCTGCCCCCAATCCCTCCCAGCATCAGAGTCCTTTCCAATGAGCCAACTCTTTGTATGAGGTAGCCAAAGTATTGGAGTTTCAGCTTTAGCATTATTCCTTCCAAAGAACACCCAGCACTGATCTCCTTTAGACTGGACTTCTCCTTGCAGTCGTATTTAATACTAAAAGAAACGGATTATCAAGTCACAAAAAGCCAGGTAGTGAACATGCATATTACTAAGTGAAAAATATCTGAAAATGTACATACTATATGATTCCATATATATAATAATCTGTAAAGGGTCAACTGTAGGGAGAATAAAAAAAAGAACAGTGGTTCTCAAGAGGTTAATTTGGAGGCAGGGGTGAATAGGCAGAGCACAGAGTTTATAGAGAAGTCAAAATATTCTGTATGATACTACAATGATGGATATATCTTATTATAAATTCACCCAAACCCCTGAAATATACAACATCAAGAATGAATCCTAATATAAACTATGGAGTTTGGGTGATAAACTATGGAGTTTGGGTGTTAATATAAATTTTTAAACTGTAACACATGAGCAACTTTGTTTGGGGATATTGATGATAGGAAAGGCTATATATATGTGGAGATAGGAGTTACCTACAATATCTCTGTACTATCCTCTCAATTCTGATGTGAAACTAAAATTGTTCTAAAAAATTGTCATTAAAAAATCTTACTGGTTTTAGCAAAACCAAATAGTTAATTTGTTAAAAAATCCATGATATTCTGGGATCCATGCCAGATCTGATGTTACAATGACATGCAACATTCAAAAAATTTTAGTTCTCATGGGTAGATAGATATAATTTCTGCTCTGATGAGAAAGAATGGTTCAAGTGTTGAGGATTTCCTCATGCTGTTAAATTCTATGTCAATTTTGTTCTTATTTTAAAATTCTGTGTTAGATTTGCTCTTTGTCTAAAGCTTTTAGCAGCATTGTTGTAATTGCGTTTGATGACTAACTCATGTCTCTTTGCATACCCATGAACTGTAGCATGCCAGGCTGCTTTGTCCTTTGTTATCTCCGGGATTGACTCAAATTCATGTTCATTGAGTCCATGATATTATCTAATCATCTCATTCTCTATCAACCACTTCTCATTTTGCCTTCAGTCTTTCCTAGCATCAGGGTTTTTTCCAATGAGTTGACTCTTCATATTAGGTGGCCAAAGTATTGGAGCTTTAGCAACAGTTTTTCTAATGAATATTCAGTATTGACTTCCTTTCAGTTCAGTTCAGTCACTCAGTCGTGTCCAACTCTTTGCGACCACATGAATCGCAGCACGACAGGCCTCCCTGTCCATCACCAACTCCCGGAGTTCAATCAGACTCATGTCCATCGAGTCGGTGATGCCATCCAGCCATCTCATCCTCTGTCGCCCCCTTCTCCTCCTGCCCCCAGTCCATCTCAGCATCAGGGTCTTTTCCAATGAGTCAACTCTTCTCATGAGGTGGCCAAAGTACTGGAGTTTCAGCCTCGGCATCAGTCCTTCCAATGAACACCCAGGACTGGTCTCCTTTAGGATGGACTGGTTGGACCTCCTTGCAGTCCAAGGGACTCTCAAGAGTCTTCTCCAACACCACAGTTCAAAAGCATCAATTCTTCGGCGCTCAGCTTTCTTTATTGTCGAACTCTCACATCCATACATGACCACTGGAAAAACCATAGGCTTGACTAGATGGACCTTTGTTGACAAAGTAATATCTCTGCTTTTTAATATGCTATTTAGGTTGGTCATAACTTTGCTTCCAAGGAGTAAGCGTCTTTTAATTTCATGACTGCAATCACCATCTGCACTGATTTTGGAGCCCCCCAAAATAGTCTGACACTGTTTCCACTGTTTCCCCATCTATTTCCCATGAAGTGATGGGACCAGAGGCCATAATCTTCGTTTTCTGAATGTTGAGCTTTAAGCCAACTTTTTCACTCTCCTCTTTCACTTTCCTCAAGAGGCTTTTTAGCTCCTCTTCACTTTCTGCCATGAGGGTGGTGTCATCTGCATATCTGAGGTTATTGATATTTCTCCCGGCAATCTTGATTCCAGCTTGTGCTTCTTCCAGCCCAGTGTTTCTCATGATGTACTCTGCATATAAGTTAAATAAGCAGGGTGACAATATACAGCCTTGACGTACTCATTTCCCTATTTGGAACCAGGCTGTTGTTCCATGTCCAGTTCTAACTGTTGCTTCCTGACCTGCATATAGGTTTCTCAAGAGGCAGGTCAGGTGGTCTAGTATTCCCATCTCTTTCAGAATTTTCTACAGTTTGTTTTGATCCATATAGTCAAAGGCTTTGGCATAGTCAATAAAGCAGAAATAGATGTTTTTCTGGATGAGTGCAGTTGTGCGGTAGTTTGAGCATTCTTTGGCATTGCCTTTCTTTGGGATTGGAATGAAAACTGACATTTTCCAGTCCTGTGGCCACTGCTGAGTTTTCCAAATGTGCTGGCATATTGAGTGCAGCACTTTCACAGCATCATCTTCGAGGATTTGAGATAGCTCAACTGGAATTCCATCACCTCCATTAGCTTTGTTCATAGTGATGCTTTCTAATGCCCACTTGACTTCACATTCCAAGATATCTGGCTCTAGGTGAGTGATCACAACATCGTGCTTATCTGGGTCATGAAGATCTTTTTTATACAGTTCTTCTGTGTATTCTTGCCACCTCTTCTTAATATCTTCTGCTTCTGTTAGGTCCATAACATTTCTGTCCTTTATCGAGCCCATCTTTGCATGAAATGTTCCTTTGGTAGCTTTAATTTTCTTCAAGAGATCTCTAGTCTTTCCCATTCTGTTGTTTTCCTCTATTTCTTTGCATTGATCGCTGAGGAAGGCTTTCTTATCTCTCCTTGCTATTCTTTGGAACTCTGCATTCAGATGCTTATATCTTTCCTTTTCTCCTTTGCTTTTTGCTTCTCTTCTTTTCACAGCTATATGTAAGGCCTCCCTAGACAGCCATTTTGCTTTTTTGCATTTCTTTTTCCATGGGGATGGTCTTGATTCCACTCTCCTGTAGAATGTCACCAAACAAAGCTAGTGGAGATGATAAAATCTCTGTTGAACTATTTTAAATCTGAAAAATGATGTTGTGAAAGTGCTGCACTTGATATGTCAGCAAATTTGGAAAACTCAACAGTGCCCACAGGACTGGAAAAGGTTAGTTTTCATGCCAATCCCAAAGAAAGGCAATGACAAAAAATGCTCAAACCACCGCACAATTGTACTCATCTCAGTGCTAGTAAAGAAATGCTCAGAATTCTCCAAGTCAGACTCCAGTAGTGTGTTAACCGTGAACTTCCTGAAGTTCAAGCTGGATTCAGAAAATGAAGAGGAACCAGAGATAACATTGCCGGTATCTGTAGGATCATCAAAAAAGCCAGAGACTTCCAGAAAAATATCTACTTCTACTTTATTGACCTTACCAAAGCCTTTGACTGTGTGCACCAAAACAAACTGGAAAATTCTGAAAATGATGGGAATACCTGACCACTTGACCTGCCTCCTGAGAAATCTGTTTGCAGGTCAGGAAGCAACAGTTAGAACTGGGCATGGAAAAACAGACTGGTTCCAAATAGGGAAATGAATACGTCAAGGCTATATATTGTCACCCTGTTTATTTAACTTATATGCAGAGTACATTATGAGAAACGCTGGGCTGGATGAAGAACAGCTGGAATCAAGATTGCTGGGAGAAATATCAATAACCTCAGATATGCAGATGACACCACCCTTATGGCAGAAAGCGAAGAACTAAAGAGCCTCTTGATGAAAGTGAGAGAGGAGAGTGAAAAAGTTGGCTTAAAGCTCAACATTCAGAAAACTAACATCATGGCATCCGGTCCCATCACTTCATGGCAAATAGATGGGGAAACAGTGGAAATAGTGAAGGACTTTATTTTCTTGGACTCTAAAATCAGTTTAAATGGTGACTGCAGCCATTAAATTAAAAGACGCTTGCTGCTTGGAAGAAAAGCTATGATCAACCTAGACAGCATATTAAAAAGTAGAAAATAAATAAAAAAGAAAAAGCAGAGACATTACTTTACCAACAAGGTTCCATCTAGTCAAAGCTATGATTTTTCCAGTAGTAATGTATGGATATCAGATTTGGACTATAAAAAAGCTGAGCAACTAAGAATTGATGCTTTTGAACTGTGGTGTTGGAGAAGACTCTTGAGTGTCCCTTAGATTGTAAGAAGATCCAAGCAATCCGTCTTAAAGAATTCAGTCCTGAATATTCAATGGAAGGACTGATGCTGAAGCTGAAACTCCAATCCTTTGGTTAGCTGAGGCAAAGAACTGACTCATTTGAAAAGACCCTGATGGAAAAGATTGAAGGTGGGAGGACAAGGGAATGACCAAAAATGAAATGGTTGGATGGCATCACTGACTCAATGGATATGAGTTTGAGTAAACTCCAGGGTTTGGTGATGGACAGGAAGGTCTGGTGTGCTGCAGTCCATTGTGTTGCAAGGAGTCAGACACGACTCAGCAACTGAACTGATCTGAACTGATGACTATTAAATATCTGGTTAAGCACACGTCCAGTAAATATTCTGCCATCTCTTTCCACATGTAGTTTATGTGTTTTTTCCATAAAGGCTAAATTCATCAAAGAAATTCTTGCCACAGACATGAAACAACATAGAATTTCCAATGTGATCCCAGGAATTCTTGATTAGTTCTTTATGCAAAGTTGCAGATATTCAAACAATTCATGAATATCAGAGTTTTTACTTAGCTTTTTAATAAACATTCTTTTTGTTGCAAATTGAAAGTGGAAGGTAAGTTCGAATTTACACAAAGGGAAGAAAAAGCTAAGGAAGAATAGATCATAACTTTTAGTTAAAATGAAGTTGTCAGTGGAAAGAGAGTGAGGGCCCTTATAGAGAATTCTTTTTGCTATCCTTTTCACATGCACGATGAAGAGAGAAAATATTAGGCATACAGTATTGTTTGGCTCAAATGCTTTATAACCTAGGTGTTTTGACAGCTTAATTATCTTATTAATGACTTTATTTTGTACTAACCTCAAAATTATGATTTCCATTTCAGTGGTTTCTTTTGAATACCAAGGAGTATGGTTGTTAACAGGAAATTCAAGCAGAATCTCTGGGAACATTAAAAAAAGAGTTTTCTAGGTATCTTACCCATAAATAGCCATGACCAGTTCCAGATGGTCTCAAACCTGTTTTATGTGTGTGTATGTTTCAAATAATGAAAGAGTTTACTGAGAACTTAAAATACATATATTGTACAATAAAAGATAAAAGGTCATGTTACTCAGAATACTGCAGATCTGTGCTGTCCAATACATTAACCACTAGCTATAGGCAGCTATTTATATGTAAAATAGCATTTTTTATATTTAAAAATTCAGTTCTTCATTTGTGCTAGCTATTAATACATTTCATTTTTTTCACTAGCCATACAAGTCCAGTGGCTACCATGTGGGATAGCACAGATTTTACAAAACATTTTCCTTGTCACAGAGAGTTATCTTGAATAGTCCTGTGAATGTCTATTTTAGGCAAAAGCCCTGATCTCAGTGAGTTGACTGCCTAATGGGGAGAACTGAGACTAGCTAATTAAAATGTTTATTAAAAACTCCAAGACAGTCCAGGTGCTAGAAACAGAGCAGCAAACAAGAAAGGTAGGTTATCTGCTATAGTAGGGTTTAAATTCTTAAATTTAATATTTTTCTAAACATCAGGCTCTTCTAGGAATCATTTCTCCCTTGTGAGTCAGCCTGACATATTAATTAAAAAAAATACTGAAGTATAGTTGATTTTCAATGTTGTGTTGTGTTGGTTTCTGCAAAGTGAACTGGTATATTAATTTTAATCTTATTAACCTACAAGCTTGGTACATAGGACTCCTCATAGTCACATCAGTCCTTTAAGGGTATTGCTCTACATGTAACCAAAAACATGTCCAGATAATCATCACACTATGGGTCTTGGGACAGACCTCATCCTCTGTCTCCAAATGGCTATATCAAATTCATTCATAAGTCAAATATGAAACCAAGGAGAAAGATTAAATGATCCACAAGCTGTGACAAACTGGGCATTCTACACTCTATATCCTTTTATTGTGTATATTATGCCACTAATAAAGTATGATTAGTATTGGATGACTGTAAAGCTCCAAGTAATTGAGGACAGAGGTATTGCTATGAAGTTAACTTGTAATGGGTGGACAGGAGGATGTTAACATGCTGCAACACACTTACACACAGTCCCGAACTTGACAGCAGTAGACAGATTTGCCTGGCATGTAACAAGACAACATCAGGTGGCTCAGTTTGAGATAAGGCTTCATGCAGTCAGAGAGATGAAGAGACTAAGATGCAGAATGTGACGAGTCTTAAATATGAGTGTCCCTGGCCAAGCTTGTATCTATTGGCACAAGGATTGCCTTTCACCCCTGGGGATGTAGTCCCACTTTTACACATGCATTACAATACTGTCAATGACATTTGGAGACAAATCATGATCACTTTAAAGGGTGTACTTCATCAAGAGTTTGATGGAATCATTTTCCTCATCCTTTAATAACATTTATCTTACAGATTGCAGTAATAATGTGAAGTATTGTAAAGGCTTTTTTCCCTTTTTTTCCCTTTGGTTCAGTGTCCATGTGTGAATGGAATTTACACAATTGTCTGAATCTTTATTATGACCTCAAGAATACTCTACCAACAGGGAACTAGTAACCATTTATGAATGGTTTACATCTCCAAGCTTTTGCACACCATCCATTTCTGGAATGTCCTTTGCTCATGTGGTATATTTAGTATTTGTTCATTCTTTCTGATCAAAATGCCAACTCTTGTTTCATTCATGCGCTCCAGTAATGTTTATTGATAGTCACTATGTTTTAAGTACATTTCTAAGCTTATGGAAATGGCAGTGAAAACCAAGTTCTCGGCCTCATGAAGCTTACTGTCTTTGGAAGAGGCAATAAAATATAAAAATAAATATTAATTTTAAAGGTAAGGCTGTGTTACATTAACAAAAGTAATGCAGGATAGAGAATATGAGTGAACTTTCTTAGGTAGGCGGTCTGGGAGGCATCTATAAGAAGGGGATAATTCAGAAAATTTTCAGTGCAGTGATGGAGTGGGCCATGAGACATCTATGAGAAGCATATGCCTGGCAAAGAGAATGGCAAGAGTAAGCCCCTAAGTAAAAAAAGACAAGAATAGAAAAATCAGAAGTGATGAAGAGTGTAGAAGTGGCAAATGAGTTTAGAGAGTGAGGCAGAAACCAGAAACATGGGGCATTGTAAGGTCATGGTGTTGGGTTTAAACTTTGTGTGACTGGAAGCCAATGGAAATTTTAAGACAGGAAGTGATATAATCTTGTTTTAAGATTTAGAAAGGTCACTTGGCTGCCAAGTGGGGGATAGATTAAAGGGTCAGGAATGGAAGCCAGGAGGCCAGTTGGGAGATTATTGAAGTAGGTACATGAAAGATGATGGAGGCTTAAACTAAAGTGAGAACAGTGAATGTTATGGAAACTAATCAAATTCAGGATAAAATTAAAAGTTAGAGGCTATAGTACTTGCTGATATATTGGATATGGCATGTAAGGAAAAGATAGGAGCAAAAGATAATTTTTTAGCCTGATCCACAGGATGAATGCATTTGACCAGAGTAGGAGCAAGTTGTGTGTAGAGGGGTCATATGTCAAGAGTTGTATTTTAGCCATAATAATCTTGAGATGCCTACTAGGCATATGGGTAGGAATGTTAGATAGATAGTGTGATACATATATCATTTGGAGATTGGGAGTTGGTGAATTTGCATTGATGACCCTTAAAAACTAAGAGACTTCTTGACAGTACCTTGGGGAAGGGTATAGGCGGAGAAAGGGAGGGAAATTAAAGGAGGAAATCCTTGGATCCTATCATGTAAAAATTAGCAAGAAAAGGAGATGAAAAAGAAATAATCACTCCCTCCGTGAGTTACCAAAAATAGTTATAGGCCTATTATATAGAGGCCAGTCACATTGTACTGTGGTTATTTTTATCCTTTATTTCCTCTCTAATAGATTTCTTGTTTTTATACATACCACATAGTAAACAATAAATGTTTGCAACATAAATGCTTGCCTAAATAAACTTTTTGTGACTTAGAGAAGAAAATTTTCAAAACATATTTATTGGGAAAAGTAAATGATACAAAGCAACACTTCAATCCTCTATTATTTGAAGACACTGACTATGTATTTCTTTGTAAAGTGAAACATTTGATTACTCATCTCTAAATTCTTATATTTATTATTGATGCCTCAACTATGTTTCAGTTTGTTTTTACCCCATTGCTTTCATATTTATATCTCCTTTATGTTAGGACTTGTAAGTGAATAAGGTTATTTATTACTTTTCTTTCTTTTAGAGACCAAACAGATTTTCCATTGTCAGGTTTATTTGTATCACTGGCCACACCCTCTCCATGCATTACAAATGCAGATTAGTTCCCTCAGTGGTACACAGTCACTGTCTGTTGGCTCAATGGGCTAGATTTTGAGTCATCCACAGCCAGAGAACTTAAACACTATAGGCATAGAGTATACCGTCTCTCTCTCTGAACTATGGTGTTGGAGGAGACACTTGAGAGTCTCTTGGACAGCAAGGAGATTCAACCAGTCCATCCTAAAGGAAAACAGTCCTGAACATTTGTTGGAAGGACTGATGCTGAAGCTGAAACTACAATACTTTGGCCACCTAATGTGAAGAACTGACTCACTTGAAAAGACCCGGATGCTGGGAAAGATTGAAGGCAGGAGGAGAAGGGGACGACAGAGGATGGGAGGTTTGGATGGCATCCCCAACTCAATGGACATGTGTTTTAGTAGAGTCTGGCAGTTGGTGATTGACAGGAAGGCCTGGAGTGCTGCAGTCCATGGGGTCACAAGAAGTCAGACAGGACTGAGCCACTGAACTGAACTGAACGGATACAGTCTCTGATAGCACACCTATGCCTGCGGGCAGATATCTGCAAATGATTGGCTTCAGGTGTTTGCCTGCAGGAGCTCATTGAAAGTCAATGCAAATGAGGCCATTTTCCCGAGCAGAAGACATTAACCTGCAGGAACCTTGTAGGCACAGGTGTATTTTGGGACCACAACCGTGTACTTTTTAAACATATATATAATATTATACATTGATCATAAATACTAGGTCAACAATGTGAGGAGTTCTCAACGAAGTAGGGGAAAGAGGAGATGTGTCAATGAGCAGTATAGTGGAATTAGAACAGTTTTGTCTACCTTGCTTTCTTGTACGTTTCATCTCTGCCAAGATTTCCATTCTCATTCTGCCAAGATTATAAGAAACAATAATCTTGAGGCATATTGACAAATGGAAAGTATAAGTAAAGCAAATACAACTTACTTGAAATTGCATTGTGTTTGGAATATAAGAAATTAATTATATTTAAGCTATGCCAGTAGTATTCAAAACCATGTTTCTATTTCTGAATTATACCAAGTGTTCAATGCTAAACTAACAATTATATGAGGTCACATTTAGCTGCTAACCTGGGTAGGAATTGAAAGTCTGTTCTATGTTTTATGCTTTTTAAAATCGTTAGCACTTAATATATATTTTTTATCCGTGGAAGCACTGAACTCATCTTCTTCTATAACTGACCACTTCATGGTGATTTTTTCCTGACTGAGAATCCCTTCAGTGCTCTCACAGTATGCACTTGATTATTGTATGCATACTCAAATGTTGCCTTAGGAACCAACCATTTCACGTCTATAAGTGTTTTGGTTTTTTCTCCCCTCTCTCCCCTTACATTATAACTTTCCCTAAACTAGGAAGCGTTTTATCTAATTTCTGTACATCTTTTCATCTTTGTCCCCACAACATGCATTTTCATTGAATTGAATTACATAGAAAAATTATCAAACTGTTTCTTTTAAGGTGTAGTGAAGTTTAATATATGTAATACTCTTGAGATTCAAGACAATATTGGATGGGGTCAAAGAGAAGTTATAGCGCTTTATGCATGTTATGTGGTATACACATTAAAACTTATATTGACATTTGCAAGGGATTTAGACTCTGCTATAATTTCATATGCAGGTGGGTGCTTAATAAATAATTTTGGTGATAAGCCAAGAATATGCTCTATGTAGGATTTGAGCATATGCTCCATGATATTAATGATAAAACATATGTTTAGAAACATTTCCATCCAAGCCTGGGACATATTGCCTCCATCCTGTACTGAACATCTCCTCCAAAAAGGACTCCTCATCTTGAAATAAAAGTGTTTTAAAATCTATGAACATTCCCCTGCTCTAGTTCTTTTCCCCACTTGCCAACAGCATAACCTTCAAAAATATAAGTCTGATGGTGCCTGTCTTGCTTAAAAACTTTCCAAGTCTATAACATGGCACCTGGGACCTTTTACACATTCACAATCTGATCTTAATCTACTACACTCTTCCCTGTCTTATTTTTCACTATGATCTACTCCCACCCATTATACAACTACATTGTCCACTGTTCTCGGAACACATCACCAAGTCTCACACGTCCATTCACTTTTTAGTGCTATTTAACCTGCCTGCAATATATTTTCCAACCTCCAGTCCTTGGTGAGTTTGACTCAGGCTCTCATTCTCTTTTTAGGAAGATTTACCCTTTGAACTGTGGTGTTGGAGAAGACTCTTGAGAGTCCCTTGGACTGCAAGAAGATCCAAACTGTCCATTCTAAAGGAAATCAACCCTGGGATTTATTTCTTTGGAAGGAATGATGCTAAAGCTGAAGCTCCAGTACTTTGGACACCTCATGCGAAGAGCTGACTCATCGGAAAAGACTCTGATGCTCGGAGGGATTGGGGGCATGAGGAGAAGGGGACGACCGAGGATGAGATGGCTGGATGGCATCACGGACTCAATGGATGTGAGTCTGAGTGAACTCCGGGAGTTGGTGATGGACAGGGAGGTCTGGCGTGCTGCGATTCATGGGGTCACAAAGAGTTGGACACGACTGAGCGACTGAGCTGAGCTGAACTAAACTTACCCTCTTAGAGCTCCTTCCTGGTTTTCTGATTCTTCTCTGCCCTTCCCAGTTCATCCACCGACTAACTGTTCCAAGTTGGCTGCTCTTATTTGAGCTCTCACACAGTCCCTGGCTTATCTTGTTTGAGTATGGTATATAGCACAGTGACATGAACAGTCACAACTGAGCCACATTCTTTAGGAGATCCTTCACAGCTACTCTGCTCATTTGGAAACACAGTTTGTTTATTTTTTGGTAAATAACTTTTAAACCTGACAAATAACACGATTTTGTAGGAAGAATGTAAACATTAAAATTGTACACAATAAATATATAGAGAAAATATGTTGAGAGAGTAGATAACTATTCAATTACCTCAGTTCCCTAATTCAGAAATAAACACTTTAAACACTTTTTTTTTCCTGTCTCTGCACATACTTTCACATGCTGTTTTTTTTTTAAAGAGAATGAATTTTTTTCAATATAATGCTTGATTTTATTCAATTGTGATCCTCTTTGTACATTGAAGCAACTAGATGTACCTTACACCTTTATATCTTGTATCATTTACCTTGAACCTTTAATATCTGCATAAGTAGCCATAAATTATTTATTATTTTTATTGGTATTTAGGCTGTTCAGTTGTTTGTTGTAGCCAACAGTACTGCAGTGTGTTTTCTTGGATTTATATCTTTCCCCATTTGGACACTGAAAACTAAGATCTATATTATTCAGCTTTCTATCCATAAGAGTGGGCTTTCCTGGTGGCTCAGATGGTAAAGAATCCGGCTGCAATGCAGGAGACCTGCATTCGATCCCTGGGTTGGGAAGATCCGGTGGAGCAGGGCGTGGCATCCCACTCCAGTATTCCTGCCTGGAGAATCCCTATGGACAGAGGAGCCTGGCAGGCTACAGTCCATGGATTAGCAAAGAGTTGTTAACGACCGCGTGACCACGCACAGCATGCATAAGAGTAACAAGAGATTCATTAATCCAGAAAAAGTGTAAAGTAGGGAGGGAAGTGCAGAGGCTGATTAACACATACAATGAAACACAAATTGCTAACATGGCTTCTCTACTCAATCATGATAATACATGTAGCAAGCCATAAACATTAGTAGCAATGTTCTTGTTTTATTTTCTAATTACACTTCACTTAATCTTTGACTCCCTTAGCCAGTGTGGCTTAAGAAACCATCTTTGACTTGATCTGATTTGGAGTATTTAGAGTATTTCCTCCTTTTTTTTTTTTTTTTAAACCCTATGAGGTACTTATTCCACACCCATCTAAAACTAGAAAAAGTCTGTTTTTCTTTTTTATATTGAATTTCTTAAAATTAATTAAAGATCGTTCCCAGTTTCTGCATCACTGTGGCTCAAGGATTAAATACCAAGTTTCTAGTCACTGTATAAAACCAGAGCTGATTTCCTTCAATATAGTGCAAAATGTGCCAATTTCATAGGATCATGAAGTCTGTCACCATTTGCAAGGCTCTGAAGTGTTTCACTTTCTTCCTTTTTTTTTTTTGAACAGTATTTATGTCTTTGACCAATTGTCTATTTAAATAGGCAACAACTTGTACTTTCCTTTTCTGCTATTATTTGCCACTCTTCAGCCACGGGAAATGGTTTCTACTTTTCAGAAAGAAGAAGAACCCAGGGGAGGGATGGTCATTAGGTGGATTCTTGTGGAGAATCACTATATTGCTGGCAATGGTGGCCTCTGTTTTTACTATTTGACTATTCCTACCATTGTGTTGATGCCATAGTAACATGTGTGATATGATATTGTATCTGTTCAATACATATCTTGCTTCCCAGCAAATTCATCTTTCTTCCCTTTGTTTCTTAATTAATTTTTCTGAATGAATTAATGCATATATAAAGTTTCTCCTTAATAAAGATGAAACTATAAAGACAGTGCTTTTTAACGTTATTTAAAGATATTGATCAAACTGATTCAATTGAAGTTGTAGATATTATTTGGAAAGATAATTTTATTCTCAAATATGACATTGCAAGCTTTTTTATAAAGGCTCAAACCTTTTCTTTTGAGTATAGTGTTTTTAAAAATAAGGAAGAGAAGTAAGCTCTGGAAAAACTTCTTGCTATGAAGCATTAAAATTCAGCAACCATTGTTTAACCTCTTGCACAGAAGCGAGATCCTTTTTTTTTCCTGAAAAATAAAAAAAGGGGGGTCATGAAAGAAAAGCTACAGGGCATCTAATATTTGGCAAAAATAATGCTTATTTGGAAAAAGAATATTGCTTATGCTTCAACTTGAGGAATAATTATCTCTCATCATAATTAGAGCTTATTCTTTACAGTTGTTTTGTTCATCTTTTTCTTAGTAGACAAATTAGGAGGTAGCTGGAAGGGGCAGTCAACAATTTTTGTCACAACCAACTGTTCTCCCATGTTTTCTGTGAATATGTTGACCATCTGATGATGGAATGAAACTATAATGGAGGCAGCAAACTACAGGGCTGTACAAACCTTTCATTTTCATTTGTGCTAGTTGCCTCCACCATACTTCTGCAAATAATTATATTTCTTTGTAGGAACAATTTTGACTGTCATTGCTCCTAGCAGATTTCTTTAAATGTGGTTTTTTTAAAAATCTGGCTGGAAATGATTTCTAAAACTATGTACACAGTGCCTTAAGCTCAGAGCCTGGCTGTACTGTCACCTCTTTTGAATAGAAGTAGGAACTAGGGAATGCAGTTTCCCCTGAATTTAGTCTCCTGTGTAAGCTCAAGGGTAACCCATGTTTTGTTTTCTAGAATATTTTTTCTGGTCACTGTAGTAGCTGCTACTATGAAAGAATTCTGTACATGCACTGACCTTTGCAGGTATGTTCTTTGATTACTTTGTATGCTTTAACATTTTCTATTCGTATGTACACGATATCCTTGATTTTGTACAATCAGTTAACTTACTGTTGCAATTGCCTGATATATGTGTTCTCCTTCTCATTTTTCAGGTAAGTGGACAGTAGGAATGGAAACAACAGCCTCTGAATCACTTAGAAATTATTAAATGTGAGTTTCTATTTATGATTTGTTATCCAGAGGACTACTAACATTTTTATTTTGCATTCTTTCACACCATGCAAATTGGGACAAAAGTGCAGTCAGAAGCCTCCAGGCCTGCTTAAAGACATGTAGCTCACTGATATTCATAATCTTATATGTCAGGCATATTTGTACTCGTCTAGGTATTTGAAAAGCGGTTTTCTTCCTTTGTCTCCTACTGGAAAATGAGCAAGTATAGGAATCAGTTCAGTTCAGTTCAGTCCCTCAGTTGTGTCTGGCTCTTTGCAGTCCCATGAATTGCAGCACGCCAGTCCACCCTGTCCATCACCAACTTCCGGAGTTCACTCAGACTCATGTCCATCAAGTCGGTGATGCCATCCAGCCATCTCACCCTCTGTCGTCCCCTTCTCCTCCTGCCCCCAATCCCTTCAAGCATCAGGGTCTCTTCCAATGAGTCAACTCTTCGCATGAGGTGGCCAGAGTATTGGAGTTTCAGCTTTAGCATCAGTCCTTCCAATGAACACCCAGGACTGATCTCCTTTAGGATGGACTGGTTGGATCTCTTTGCAGTCTAAAGGACTCTCAAGAGTCTTCTCCAATACCACAGTTCAAAGGAACAAATTCTTTGGTGCTCAGCTTTCTTCACAGTCCAACTCTCACATCCATACATGACCACTGGAAAAGACGAACCTTTGTTGGCAAAGTAATATCTCTCCTTTTCAATATGCTATCTAGGTTGGTCATAACTTTCCTTCCAAGGAGTAAGGGTCTTTTAATTTCATGGCTGCAATCACCATCTGCAGGGATTTTGGAACCAAAAAATAAAAGTCTGACACTGTTTCCAATGTTTCCCCATCTATCTGCCATGAAGTGATGGGACCAGATGCCATGATCTTCGTTTTCTGAATGTTGAGCTTTAAGCCAACTTTTTCACTCTCCTCTTTCACTTTCATCAAGAGGCTTTTTATTTCCTCTTCACTTTCTAATATATATATATATATATATATATATATATATATTACATAGTATTAGGTTTAAAATGTCTAAAATGGGATAATATCAAATGTTTTCAGCCATTAATGTGTGGTATCAGTGTGAAGGAATAGTTAAAATACGAAAAAATAACACATTTTCACAGAAATATTTTTTTCTTGACTAGAAGTATTCAACTTGAAGTCCTAAAACCCCATGGAATGAACCAAACTGATACTAGATATCCAATTGTCAATTTTAGTTGACATATTAATCCATCTCTCCCTTGACTATGTTTTGGTAAGTCAATTGATTGTGTTGATCAAAAGGCTACAGTATGGGATTGAATAACAGCTCTTTAAAAGGGGGAGAATGTGGAGAAAATGAATAAATTTATATCTGGCTTAGCATTGAAGTATAAAATTCTACTTAAGTCTATGTGTTAGCTGTCAATTCATATGCACTAAAGTCAGAATGCAGCAATTGCCAAAGATACTAGCTGATTTAAATGAATATAATTTTCAAATAATTTGGAAATATAGTAGGAATGTATTTCTTGTGAGCAGACATTTCAATCTATGGACAGTCATCAGTGGTGTTCAACTGAGTCGCTCAGTGGTATCCAACTCTTTGTGACCCCATGAATTGTGCACGCCAGGACTCCCTGTCCATAACCATCTCCTGGAGTTCACTCAAACTCACGTCCATCGAGTCGGTGATGCCATCCAGCCATCTCATCCTCTATCGTCCCCTTCTCCTCCTGCCCTTAATCCCTCCCAGCATCAGAGTCTTTTCCAATGAGTCAACTCTTTGCATGAGGTGGCCAAAGTACTGGAGTTTCAGCTTTAGCATCATTCCTTCCAAAGAAATCCCAGGGCTGATCTCCTTTAGAATGGACAGGTTGGATCTCCTTGCAGTCCAAGGGACTCTCAAGAATCTTCTCCAACACCACAGTGAAAAAGCATCAATTCTTCAGTTTTCAGCTTTCTTCACAGTCCAACTTTCACATCCATACATGACCATTGGAAAAACCATAGCCTTGACTAGACAGACCTTTGTTGACAAAGTAATGTCTCTGCTTTTGAATATGATATCTAGGTGGGTCATAACTCTGCTTCCAAGGAGTTAGCGTCTTTTAATTTCATGGCTGCAGTCACCATCTGCAGTGATTTTGGAGCCCTAAAATATAAAGTCTGACACTGTTTCCATTGTTTCCCCAACTATTTCCCATGAAGTGTTGAGAACAGATGCCATGATCTTCATTTTCTGAATATTGAGCTTTAAGCCAACTTTTTCACTCTCCTCTTTCACTTTCATCAAGAGGCTATTTAGTTCCTCTTCACTTTCTGCCATAAGGGTTGTGTCATCTGCATATAAGAGGTTATTGATATTTCACCTGGCAATCTTGATTCCAGCTTGTGCTTCTTCCAGCCCAGCATTTCTTATGATGTACTCTGCATAGAAGTTAAATAAGCAGGGTGACAATATACAGCCTTGATGTACTCAGTTCCCTATTTGGAACCAGGCTGTTGTTCCATGTCCAGTTCTAATTGTTGGTTCCTGACCTGCATATAGGTTTCTTAAGAGACAGGTCAGGTGGTCTGGTATTCCCATCTCTTTCAGAATTTTCCACAGTTTATTGTGATCCACATAGTCAAAGGCTTTAGCATAGTCAATGAGACAGAAATAGATGTTTTTTTGGAACTCTCTTGCTTTTTTCCATGATCCAGCAGATGTTGACAATTTGATCTCTGGTCCTCTGCCTTTTCTAAAACCAGCTTGAACATCATGGTTCACATATTGCAGAAGCCTGGCTTGGAGAATTTTGAGCAATACTTTACTAGCATGTGAGATGAGTGCAATTGTGCGGTAGTTTGAGCATTCTTTGGCATTGCCTTTCTTTGGGACTGGAATGAAAACTGACCTTTTCCAGTCCTGTGGCCACTGCTGCATTTTCCAAATGTGCTAGCATATTGAGTGCAGCACTTTCACAGCATCATCTTTGAGGATTTGAAATAGCTCAACTGGAATTCCATCACCTCCACTAGCTTTGTTTGTAGTGTTGCTTTCTAACGCCCACTTGACTTCACATTCCAAGATATCTGGCTCTAGGTGAGTGATCATACAATCGTGATGATCTGGGTCGTGAAGAACTTTTTTGTACAGTTCTTCTGTGTATTCTTGCCACCTGTTCTTAATATCTTCTGCTTCTGTTAGGTCCATAACATTTCTGTCCTTTATCGAGCCCATCTTTGCATGAAATGTTTCCTTGGTATCTCTAATTTTCTTGCAGAGATCTCTAGTCTTTCCCATTCTGTTGTTTTCCTCTATTTCTTTGCATTGATCGCTGAGGAAGGCTTTCTTATCTCTTCTTGCTATTCTTTGGAATTCTGCATTCAGATGTTTATATCTTTCCTTTTCTCCTTTGCTTTTTGCTTCTCTTCTTTTCACAGCTATTTGTAAGGCCTCCCCAGACAGCCATTTTGCTTTTTGCATTTCTTTTCCATGGGGATGGTCTTAATCCCTGTCTCCTGTACAGTGTCATGAACCTCATTCCATAGTTCATGAGGCACTCTATCTATCAGTTCTAGTCCCTTAAATCTATTTCTCACTTCCACTGTATAATCATAAGGGATTTGATTTAGGTCATACCTGAATGGTCTAGTAGTTTTCCCTACTTTCTTCAATTTAAGTCTAAATTTGGCAATAAGGAGTTCATGATCTGAGCCACAGTCAGCTCCCGGTCTTGTTTTTGTTGACTGTACAGAGCTTCTCCATCTTTGGCTGCAAAGAATATAATCAATCTGATTTCTATGTTGACCATCTGGTGATGTCCATGTGTAGAGTCTTCTCTTGTGTTGTTGGAAAAAGATGTTTGCTATGACCAATATGTTCTCTTGGCCATACTCTTTGGCCCTGCTTCATTCCATATTCCAAGGCCAAATCTGCCTGTTACTCCAGGTGTTTCTTGAGTTCCTACTTTTGCATTCCAGTCCCCTATAATGAAAAGGACATCTTTTTTAGGTTTTAGTTCTAAAAGGGCTTGTAGGTCTTCATAAAACTATTCAACTTCAGCTTCTTCAGTGTTACTGGTTGGGGCATAGGCTTGGATGACTGTGATATTGAATGGTTTGCCTTGGAAATGAACAGAGATCATTCTGTCATTTTTGAGATTGCATCCAAGTACTGCATTTCGGACTCTTCTGTTGACCTTGATGGCTACTCCATTTCTTAAGGGATTCCTGCCCACAGTAGTAGATATTATGGTCATCTGAGTTAAATTCACCCATTCCAGTCCATTTTAGTTCATTGATTCCTAGAATGTCGATGTTCACTCTTGCCATCTCCTGTTTGATCACTTCCAATTTACCTTGATTCATGGACCTAACATTCAAGGTTCCTATGTAATATTGCTCTTTATAGCATTGGACCTTACTTCTATCACCAGTCACATCCACAACTAGGTATTGTTTTTGCTTTGGCTCCATTCCTTCATTCTTTCTGGAGTTATTTCTCCACTGATCTCCAATAGCATATTGGGCACCTAATAACCTGGGGATTCCTCTTTTGATATCCTATCTTTTTGCCTTTTCTTACTGTTCATGGGGTTCTCAAGGCAAGAATACTGAAGTGGTTTGCCATTCCCTTCTCCAGTGGACCACATTTGTCAGACCTCTCCACCATGACCCTCCCATCTTGGGTGGCCCCACAGGGCATACCTTAGATTCATTGAGTTAGACAAGGCTGTGGTCTAACAGCTTGTATGCTTGTGGTCATACAGTTTTATGTATGTCATAAAAACAATAAAAAGTGTAGGCTACACCTGAATTCATTAGGATGTTCATTCTGAACCTGCTTAGTAGTTCAAAGTTAACCCCAAACTTCCCTTGATATTTACTATTAGATGGCATTTGGAAATCTTATCCTTAGCCAGTTTTTATTTTCTGATTTACAGTATATGTCCAGAGGATGAAGAACAC
Organism: Budorcas taxicolor; assembly: GCF_023091745.1. Classification (NCBI taxonomy): domain Eukaryota; kingdom Metazoa; phylum Chordata; class Mammalia; order Artiodactyla; family Bovidae; genus Budorcas; species Budorcas taxicolor. Next base: position 63,633,271 of record NC_068912.1, read on the forward strand.
TTTTCAGGTCATCATTAATGCAAAGCATACTTATTAATTCTAATCAAGAATTTAGTAGTGCTTTCTTTAGCTCTGCCTTTGTAACTCCCCGAAGAAGTGCATTGTGTGGATTTATCAAGTTAGTATATTTCTGTGTGTTATTTGATTTGAAATGATAGAGCATTCAAATTACTAAGCCTAATGTAAGCAAATGATTGAATTGAGAAATATTTCTTTCTAGTATTCCAGGTATGGTATTTTGAGAGGAAATAAATAAATTCACTTTTAGACAGATAAAAAATGATACACATAAGCTTCTCTCATACTTGAAGGGAATTAAACAAATCTTGTTGGTAAATTCTTTGTGTGTGTATGTATTGTATATATATATTTATATAATATATTCCCTTGCTTGAGATAAAGCATTGATATCAATTCAAGGACAGTGCAGTTTTCAATAGGAATTTTGGATTAAAATTATCATAAGGATGATTCCATATTCAACAGTGTATCTGGAGTGACTCTCTTGGATGCTAGCTGTGCCCTAACTTCTTAATATAGAATGTTTTGCATTCTATAGACTGAAAATGTATCTAGTCCAAAATAAAATTCTTCTCAGTTCTTTTGATCTTTCTACCATATAGTTTAAATAGTTTCTTAGATAAGATCAGCAGTTTGATGTCCAATTTCATAGATTTCAGAAAGAAATCAAATTCTTACTTGTTGAACCATACATTTTGCATGAACTTACATATTTAATTTGTCATATCATTTTCCTACTGCTGGAACACCTATTCAGCATGATTTTTATATGTTCTGTTTATTTTTAGTATTGCTTTTTTTTTTTTAGGTCTCAACCATATCTAATGATTGGACAAAATACCTAATATTAATGATTAATGATTAATATCTAATGATGTTAATAAAATACCTAACAATTGAACAAAATAGCACCATTATCACTATCTAAAAAATTTGTCATAATTTTAGACAGCAATTTTAAGTCAAAATCAGTAGAGAAGGCAAGTGATGCCATTTACAGAAGTGAATCCATTTTCAAAGTTTCAGGTTACTCAGTGTTTTTTGTATCTACAGATCGCCAGTTTAGTCAAAACAAAATGATCAAGAACAAAGACTTTGCATCCTATACTTCTTACCTCAGAGAATTTGGGGGTTTTCTTTTAGTTGGTACAGTTGCTCACTTGTGTCCGACTCTTTGAGATCGCATGAACTGCAGCATGCCAGGCCTCCCTATCCATCACTGACTCCTGGAGCCTACTCAAACTCATGTCCATCACATTGGTGATGCCATCCAACCATCTCATCCTCTGTCATCCCCTTTTCCTCCCACCTTCAATCTTTCCCAGCATCAGAGTCTTTTCCAATGAGTCAGTTCTTCGCATCAGGTGGCCAAAGTCCTGGAGCTTCAGCTTCAGCATCAGTCCTCCCAGTGAATATTCAAGACTGATTTCCTTTAGGATTGACTTTGTACATTTTGCTTCCCTGTTGGCTCAGATGGTAAAGCATCTGCCTGCAATGTGGGAGACCCGGGTTGATCCCTGGGTCGGGAAGATCCTCTGGAGAAGGAAATGGCAACTCATTCCAGTATTCTTGCCTGGAAAATCTCATGGATGGAGCCTGGTAGGCTACAGTCCATGGGGTTGCAAAGAGTCAGCCGTGACTGAGCGATTTCACTTCTTCTTGTATGTTTTGCTATTGCTACTGCCAGAATGTTGGCTGTTTAAATGACAAACCTAATTTATAAATCACCTGCTTAGAGACAAAATCAGTGCTAAGGAAGGATTTTTAACAAAACCAGAGTTAAAGTGAAATTTATATTAGTTCACAAAGGATGTTCTATGAGATTTTTAACTTTCAGCTATTTCAGCACAGTGATTAAATCAGGTAGCACAAAAACTAGAAGCATTTTTATTAAGTATTGATCAAACTAAAAAACTAGCTCCCATTATGTTATGAAAATCAAGTTTTATTCCTAATAATTGTCTTTGTTCTAATGTATTCAATGGCTAGTTAGTCAAATTTGGGATTCTTTGTTATCTCATTAATTATTTATAAGTGAACACTGTTACAGTAACCTTTTGCCACATTCAACTAAAATGACTAAGAAAGGATGTGTTCTGAGACTAAATTGAAAAAGAGATGGTAAAGGTATTGCTGAATCAGCTAAATATGCCATATTGCTTAGAGTAAGCATTTAGATTTCACACACATGAAAACCTAGTTTTCTTTTTCCAAGTTACAGTCAGTTTTTTTTTTTTTTAATGGCATGTTAAACTGCTGCTTCTGCTCTTTCATAAATGTTTATTTGAAAGTGATTGGATACTGTCAATTAAAATTGTTCATGAAAAGGGTTTACCTATGAAAGATACTATGTCGTTATGTTAATTAGCATATTGCATTTGATGGTCTTATATATTTAAAGATTTGCTGCTGACAGATGATCATTGTAATGAATGGGTTTGGGACTGCATAGATTTTAGGAGAGCAAATTGACTATGGTCATAAAAGTGGGCTAAGATTTCTGCCTGTTTTGACCTCTTTCAATAGATAAGGCTGAAAAAGGGAATGGCAATCCATTCTAGTATTCGTGCCTGGAGAATTCCATGGACAGAGGAGCCTGGCGGGCTATAGTCCATGGGGTTGCAAAAGAGTCAGACACGACTGAAAAACAAACACACACTAGATAAGGCTAATCTGGGATTTCTTTATTATACTGAGCTTCAAGCTACCTCCAAAATACAGCATATGCTATTCCCTACTGTATCCCACTGATTTCTTTTCCAGGTTTTCTTCTTTCAATCTCTTTCTCTCTCAGTTCTAATTCTTAGGCACATTCTAAACATTCTCACTGCAGATGGTGACTGTAGCAATGAAATTGAAAGACGCTTACTCCTTGGAAGAAAAGCTATGACCAACCTAGATAGCATATTGAAAAGCAGAGACATTGCTTTGCAAACAAAGGTCCATCTAGTCAAGGCTATGGTTTTTCCAGTGGTCATGTATGGATGTGAGAGTTGGACTGTGAAGAAAGCTGAGCACCGAAGAATTGATGCTTTTGAACTGTGGTGTTGGAGAAGACTCTTGAGAGTCCCTTGGACTGCAAGGAGATCCAACCAGTCCATTCTGAAGGAGATCAGCCCTAGGACTTCTTTGGAGGGAATGATGCTAAAGCTGAAACTCCAGTACTTTGGCCACCTCATGCAAAGAGTTGATTCATTGGAAAAGACTCTGATGCTGGGAGGGATTGAGGGCAAGAAGAGAAGGGGACAACAGAGGATGAGATAGCTGGATGGCGTCACTGACTCGATGGACCTGGGTCTGAGTGAACTCCGGGAGTTGGTGATGAACAGGGAGGCCTGGCGTGCTGCGATTCATGGGGTCGCAAAGAGTTGGACATGACTGAGTGACTGAACTGAACTGAACTGAAGCATTCTCCTTTCCCTCCTGGATGTTTCAATCTCTTCTTTATTCCTCCCGAATTTCCAATTTCTTCCTTATTCCTCCCAATTTGGAAATCTCTTTCAGCAGATCAGATAAGTAAGTAAAGAAAACTATCTCGCTCTTCACTGTTACTGCCCTTTCATACTCCATCATATTTAGTAATAAACTTGACATTTACTGAGTTTTCTACTAGGACTATTATTTCTATGCTTACATTTTAATACTGCATCTAAATTCCTGGAATTTAAGTCCACTTGCTTCACAACATATACATTAATTATATTTTAAGACATTTGACTGACAAATCACGTCTATAAGCAACATATAATTAAAACAATCTTTAAAATTTGAGAAACCGCTGACTTTGAGGTACATCAAATCTATGGTACATAGCAATAGTAGGTGTCCTATTAAGATTGCTTATTATTTCAGATTCATTTTCCTGTTATTTTAAGGTATAAATAGCCTAAAATATTAAAAGAAGTATGTTCACATGAAAGTTATTTTGAAAACAGAGAGAATAGAAAATATATATAAGGAAATAGAAAGTCAACCTTTCATAATAAACTAGCATCTATTTGTACAAGACTTCTCAGTCTTTAAATATTTTTTGCATCACAAAGTAATATTGGAATGCAAGTTAGTATCCAGCCTTAAAAAAAAGAAAAAAAAAAAACACCAAAGCTATTCATGTGTTCTCACATGACAACACTTTCTAAAGACATTGCAGGTAGTAATTAGAATGTAGACACTGAACCCTTTTTCCTAGGGTCTTTTCCTAGGTTTTACTCCTTGCTTTACCACTTATTAACTTTATATTAAATATTCAATTTCTGTCATATAGTTAGTGCTGTATAAGAATAAGTTGCTATTCTTTATAAATATTTTAGATCATTTAGTATTCTGTCACAAGTTATAAATATATTTTATTAATATTTCTTACAATATTTAACAGATGATATTTAGTTTTTGCTATTATAAATAATCTGCAAAGAACATCTCTAGAAGTTATCTTTCATTTTTATTTAAATTTCTACTTGTTTCCTTTTGTTTAAAAATTGAAGTATAGTTGATTTATAATGTTGTGTTATTTTCAAATGCACTGTAAAGTGATTCAGCTATACACATATGTTATATATACATATATATTTATATATATATGTGTGTATATATATGTGTGTATATGTGTGTATATATGTGTATGTGTATATACACACACACTTTTTTAGATCCTTTCCCTTATAGGTTGTTACAAAATACTGAGTAGAATTCCTTGTGCTATACAGTAGGTCCTTGTTGGTTACCTATTTTACGTATAGTAGTGTGTACATGATATGTTAGTCCCAAAATCCCCATTTATCGGCCCCTTTTCCACTTTGGTAACCATGAGTTTGTTTTCTATACCTGGGGTCTATTTCTGTTTTGTATATAAGTTCATTATTTCATTTTTTTAAAGATTCTATATATAAGCATTATCATATGATATATGTCTTTATCTTTCTGGCTTAATTAACAGTATGATAATTTCTAGTTCCATCCATGATGCTGCAAATAGCTTTATTTCATTCTTTTTATGGCTGAATAATATTCTGTTGTATGTATTTACCACATCTTCTTTATCAAATGCTTATCTAGATGGGTGGATAAGTAAGGCTGATGTAGTATAATGTCCTGACTATTGTAAGTAGTGCTGCAGTGAACATGGGGGTAGATGTTTCTTTGTAAATTATGGATATATGCCAAGGAATGGGAATGCAGAATCATATGAAAGCTTTACTTTTATATTTTTAAGGAATCTCCATACTGTTCTCCATAGTGTCTGTACCAATGTACATTCTTACCAACAGTATAGGAAGGTTCCTGTTTCTCCACACCCTCTCCAGCATTTATTATTTGAGAGCTTTATGATGATGGCCATTCTGACTGGTGTGAGATGACACCTCACTTTAGTTTTTATTTTCATTTCTTTAACAATTGGCCGTGTTGAGCATCTTTCCATGTACCTTTTGGTGATACATATGTCTTTTTGAGAAATATATAGTTAGGCCTTCTGCTCATTTTTTGATTGGGTTGTTTGTTTTGATATTGAGCTGTATAAGCTGTTTGTATATTTTGGAGATTAATCCCTTGATGGTCACATCATTTACAAATATTTTCTACCATTTGAAAAGCTTTTAAGTTTAATTAGACCTCATTTGTTTATTTTTGTTCTTATTTCCATTACTCTAGCAGACTGATTCAAAAAGATGTTGCTGCGGTTTATGTCAAAGAATGTTTGTATCTTCCACTAGGAATTTTATATTATCTCTTCTTATGTTCAGATCTTTAATTCATTTTGGGTTTATTTCTGTGTATGATGTTAGAAGATGTTCTAGTTTCTTTCTTTCATATATAGCTGTCTAGTTTTCCCAACACCACTTATTGAAGAGACAATCTTTTCCCCATTGTATATTCTTAACTCCTTTGTTGTAGATTAACTGACTCAACATTCAGAAAACTAAGACTATGGCATCTGATCCCATCGCTTCATGGCAAATAGATTGGGAAGCAATGGACACAGTGACAAACTATTTTCTTGGGTTCCAAAATCACTGCAGATGGTGACTGCAGCCATGAAATCAAAAGATGCTTACTCCTTGGAAGAAAAACTGTGACCAATCTAGATAGTATATTCAAAAACAGAGACATTACTTTGCCAAAAAATGTCTGTCTAGTCAAAGCTATTGTTTTCCCAGTAGTCATGTATGCATGTGAGAGTTGGACTATTAAGAAAGCTAAGTGCTGAAGAATTGATGCTTTTGCACTGTGGTGTTGGAGAAGACTCTTGAGAGTCCCTTGGACTGCAAAGAGATCCAATCAGTCCATGCTAAATGAAATCAGTCCTGAATATTCATTGGAAGGACTGATGCTGAAGCTGAAACTCCAACATTTTGGCCACCTGATGCAAAGAACTGACTGATTGGAAAAGACCCTGATGCTGGGAAAGATTGTAGGTGGGAAGAGAAGAGGATGACAGAAGATGAGATGGTTAAATGGCATCACTGACTCAATGGACATAAGTTTGAGTAAGCTCCAGAAGTTGGTGATGGATAGGAAGGCATGGCATACTGCAGTCCACGTGGTCACAAGGAGTTGGACACGACTGAGTGACTTAACTGAACTGAACCAAACTGACCATTAGTGTGTGGGTTTTTTTCTAGGCTTTCTATTCTATTCCATTGATCTGTATTTCTATTTTTGTTGCTTATTTCATTGAGGAGAGAGTCATAGATCTGAAATTATTAGATCAATTTTCCTTTTGCATAGACGCTCAGTCATTTCTGACTCTTGGGACCCCATGGACTATAGCCTTCCAGGAGTCTCTGTCCATGTGGATTCTCCAGGCAAGAATACTAGAGTGGGTTTCCATACCCTCCTCCAGGGGATCTTCCCAACCCAGGGATCGAACCCAGGTCTCTCACATCTCAGGTGTATTCTTTACCATCTGAGCCACCAGGGAAGCCCAAGAATACTGGAGTGGGTAGCCTATGCCTTTTCCAGGGGAACTTCTCGAGTGAGAAATCGAACCAGGGTCTCCTGCATTGCAGGCAGAGTCTTTACCAGCTGAGCTCCTTGGGAAGGAATTTATTATTTAAATGCTCCTGCTGCACATTGGCAAATTAATGTCCATAGTATCACTATGTTTTTCTCAAACTATTTATAAAGAAACCATACTCTCTCCATCCATGTCACATGCTGTCCTTATGAAGGTGATGCTCTTTTCCATTTCTGCATTGACATATGTTGTCATTAGATGCAGAGCAAATTTTCACTTCTGGAAAGGATTATGCATTAGTGTTTCATTTACAGTGTAACATGTGCTGATCTTGATCTGAAACTTCTCTGGTGAACCAGTATTTCTATCTAGAATATTAAAAAAATATATTTTGACAGTTTTGTATTTTTTGCAAGAACAACAATAGCAGATTTCTACATCAGAACTACTTAGAAGTTTGCTGCCCAATCGTCCTGCCCAAATACCTAATTTACAGTTGCATGGATAATGCTTAAGGATTCTTCTTTCTTGGCAAACTTCTGGATTCATCTCCATTATACCATAAGTGCTTACTAAACACTTTGCTCAAGATTCTTTTATTGTTCCTTTGTTGTACCCTGTGTGTATGTGCATGGTTTTGTTTTGTGGTAGGTCAAGTTCCTATGATCAAACCTCCAGCAACTCTGCCAGAATGTGAACTTCTCAAAGGCAGATGGAAAATTAATTTTACTTTACATAAAAATATAGTAAGGACAAATCTTAAATGTACAAGTGTTTACAAGTAAAAGAGTAATATTATAATTTTTTCTTAGTATGCACCTGAAACAGAAGTGAATTGATTGTTTCAAGAATTATCTAAAAATTTGGCAGGCATTTGCAACTAAAGAAAGTTTAAGGCCTCTAAAGGATGCATTGACCTCAGGTTAAAATGGCTGGAAATTTCTTTCTCTTTGTTACTTTGTGGGTAAGCAGTAAAACAAACCAGAAATAATTTTACAAAAAGTGTAGACAAAGAATGGATTAGAGGGTTCTACAATTAACGGGTCTAATTTCTATATTTTTATGTAATAAAGTATCTTTCTAGAAATAAGTTGCCTCTAATGAAGCTTTATATTCCTCAAAATATTTGTTGCTCTCAGTAAATCTTCATATAGAAAACTTATGCTTTAAAGTGGCCTCATAATCATAGGCCAAATGCTATTATTATTAGCTTTAGAAATTCTTAATGTTCAGCAAAGTTTTTTTCTTAGAAGATTATGAAACCCCAGAGTAGAATTCACTCTTTAGAATAATTTACTATTTTACACTAGCTGAGATTACTAAATAATATGAATTGTAGAATCTTACTTTATAGAGAAACTGAACAAAAAATTTGGTGAAAGCTGCTGCTGCTGCTGCTGCTAAGTCGCTTCAGTCGTGTCTGACTCTGTGCGACCCCATAGACAGCAGCCCATCAGGCTCCACCGTCCCTGGGATTCTCCAGGTAAGAACACTGGAGTGAGTTGCCATTTCCTTCTCCAATGCATGGAAGTGGAAAGTGAAATTGAAAGTGAAGTTGCTCAGTTGTCTCTGACTCTTAGCGACCCCATGGACTGCAGCCTACCAGGCTCCTCCATCCATGGGATTTTCCAGGCAAGAGTACTGGAGTGGGGTGCCATTCTATAGAAACTGTAGGACAGTTTTTCCTTTACAATGAAGCCAGAGCAGGGGGACAAAATGTAGCAGGACCTGATTGATGAAAGAAAGGAGCAGTTTGTGTATATATTTGGTTTACATACAGCGGAGAATATTGCATTTGATAGTTTAGCTTCCTTAATTCCAAGAATAGTAACATAAATAGTGAGCTATGAAAATATATGTTTAGGATAAAAAAATCATTTTTATTATGGAGTAATATTGCTTCCTTTTGTTCTAAATGTCTTCATAGAAAATGGTTTCTAGGTCTCCAGCTTCACTTGTGGGTGGACATTTGATCTCTTCATATTAGAGAAAAAGGGCATATACGTGGTTCTCAAAGGTTCTTGCTTTATGATTCCCTTGGTTTTTCAATATTATTTCATGCAAACAAATGCCTAACAGTATCATCTACTAAGTAGTTAGGTCTAAGCAACTTAAAAAGCATTAAAAGAAATCATATGTAGAAATTAAAAGAAAAATTACTTATTTTATTCCTAAATACAACTATATAAGTGAGATGACTATGACTGCTATACACTATACACTTAAGCAGTATAATTTGATTGGATACTACCAACTTAATCTTCTGTGACACATTGTTTTTGCTTGAGGCTTGCTTTTTATCACAATTGCCAAATCCCAGTTTTTCAAAAACATGACACCATCAAAAGGAAAATAACCTAATGTTAAAACAGTGAACTACATCAAGCTAGCAATTTGCATGGTATTCAACAGATACTGAGTAGAGGAATACTTCAAAATTTTTTAATAATTCATTAAATTTATTTGCATGTTCCAGGGTACCTCAGTGCCAAGTTTATAATCAATGGGACTGTATTTTATGGACTCACCTTTGAGGCACACTCTCCATATGTGCATCTTCTCTCCCATACAGAAAGATAATTTTCAGGAATTGACATTTTTATTTAAATTCTTCCAAGTTTGGCTTAGGGGCAGGGGGGAAGATCACACAGATTTGTCATTACATTTTGACCCAGGTACAAATTACTGATTCTTACTTTTCTCATCTGTTTAAGAGAGAAAAGGAGGCAAAACTACTGACTTGTGGGATTATTATAATTTCTCAGTTTAAATAGTAGATCCATGTTTGTTTCTTCTCTCGGACATTAATAGTCATAAAACCATGAACAGTCACTTTGCTTCTGTGGACTTCAGTTCTCTCATGGATAAAATTGGAGGATTGAACTAGGTAGTCTCTGAGGAAAATTTCAGCTCTATAGTTCTTTGTTTCCATAACACTAAGTAGATAGGTGATTTCTTTGACTTGTTTCCTCAGCACAAAATACCCTGGTAGTATGCTGTAGGTATTGGCATTTACTAGTAACTAAAACTGCACACACAAAATTGATTAGTATCATAATATCTTATTTCTTGATATGCTTGTTTTCAGTTATTTTTCTTTCTTTGCAACTTCTTTGATTGAAATTATAGCACAAACAGCAGGGATTTTTTAAAAAAATCTTTTGAACTATTATACACACAAAAAATCTATCAAAATCTTCAATAATAGAAAAGTCAGCAGTTTGAAACTATGATTTTCTTTCACACTAAGCTATGTAGGTCAAATTTATTTTAGAGATAAGTATTTCACCATCTATTGTTTATTCATATGTGAGTGTACCATTATAATAACTTGGTCATTAAGATTTTGTGTCTTTAATTATATTTACCTTAGAATGTTTAAAAAGGAACAAATAAACAAAATTTCAACCTATTCCATCAAACAAATAATAGGAGCATGGGTTATAACAAATTGAAATTGCTAACCCAGACAAAACTAGAAGAAATTTTATGTTTTGATGATTGCTCTTACCCCTAGAAAAATATTGTGAATTCTGGAAGCTTTCTAAAACCTGTTGAGCAATTTAGAATGAGGAACAAACTTATGAGAAATATATGCTCATTAAAAATTTAGGTTAAATATTCTTTAAAATATACCTTAAATTTTCTAAGCCATAGTCAGTTCAATCAGTTCAGTCGCTTGGTCGTGTCTGACTCTTTATGACCCCATGGACTGCAGCACACCAGTTTTTCTTGTCCATCAGCAACTCTGGAGTTTACTCAAACTTGTGTCCAGTGAGTCAGTGATGCCATCCAATCATCCCATCCCTTTCTTCTCCCACCTTCAGCTTGTCAGATCAGAGACTTTTCAAATGAGTCAGTTCTTTGCATCAGGTGCCAAAGTATTGGAGTTTCAGATATAGCATCAGTCCTTCCAATGAATATTCAGGACTGATTTCCTTTAGAATGGACTGATGGGTTTTCCTTGCAGTCCAAAGGACTCGCAAGAGTCTTCTCCCACACCACAGTTCAAAAGCATCAGTTCTTCACCACTCAGCTTTCTTTATAGTTCAATACTCTCATTCATACATGACTACTGGAGAAAAACATAGCTTTGACTAGACAGACATTTGTTACCAAAGTAATATCTCTGCTTTTTAATATGCTCTCTAGGTTGATCATTGGTTTTCTTCCAAGGAACAAGTGTCTTTTAATTTCATGGTTGCAGTCACCATCTGCAGTGATTTTGGAGCCCAAAAAGATAGTCTGTCACTATTTCCATTGTTTCCCCATCTATTTGCCATGAAGTGATGGGACCAGATGCCATTATCTTAGTTTTCTGAATGTTGAGTTTTATGCCAACTTTTTCACTCTCTTCTTTCACTTTCATCAAGAGGCTCTTTAGTTCTTCTTCACTTTCTTCCATAAGGGTGGTGTCATCTGCATATCTGAGGTTATTGATATTTCTCCCGGTAATCTTGATTCCAGCTTGTGTTTCATCCAGCCCGGCATTTCACATGATGTATTTTTCGTATAAGTTAAATGAACAAGGTGACAATATACAGCTTTGATGTATTCCTTTCCTTATTTGGAACCAGTCTCTTGTTCCATGTCTGGTTCTAACTGTTGCTTCTTGACCTGCATACAGAGGGCAGGTACGGTGGACTGGTATTCCCATCTCTTTAAGAATTTTCCACAATTTGTTGTGATCCACACAGTAAAGACTTTGGCAAAGTCAATAAAGCAAAAGTAGATGTTTTTCTGGAACTCTCTTGCTTTTGCAATGATCCAACAGATGTTGCCAATTTGATCTCTGGTTTCTCTGCCTTTTGTAAATCTAGCTTGAACATCTGGAAGTTCAGGGTTCACATATTGTTGAAGCCTGGCTTGGAGGATTTTGAGCATTACTTTAGTAGTGTGTGAGATAAGTGCAATTGTGCAGTAGTTTGAGCATTCTTTGGCATTGCCTTTCTTTGGGATTGCAATGAAAACTGACCTTTTCCAGTTCTGTGGCCACTGCTGATTTTTCCAAATTTGCTGACATATTGAGTGTAGCACTTCAACAGCATCATGTTTTAAGATTTTGAAAGAGCTCAACTAGTATTCCATCACCTCCACTTAGCTTTGTATATAGTGATGCTTCCTAAAGCCCACTTGACTTTACCTTCTAGGATGTCCGGCTCTAAGTGAATGATCACACCATCATGGTTATCTGGGTCATGAAGGCATTTTTTGTATAGTTCTATTGTATATTCTTGCCACCTTTTCTTAATATTGTCTGCTTCTGTTATGTCCATACCATTTATGTCTTTTATAGAGCCCATCTTTGCATGAAATATTCCCTTGGTATCTCTAATTTTCTTGAAGAAATCTCTGATCTCTCCCATTCTATTGTTTTCCTCTATTTTTTTTTTTGCACTGATCCCTAAGGAAAGCTTTATCTCTCCTTGCTATTCTTTAGATCTCTGCATTCAAATGAATATATCTTTCCTTTCTCTTCTGCCTTTAGCTTCTCTTCTTTTCTCAGGTATTTGTAAGGCCTCCTCAGACAACCATTTTGCCTTTTTGCATTTCTTTTTCTTGGGGATGGTCTTGATCACTGCCTCCTGTACAATGTCACAAACCTCTGTCCATAGTTTTTCAGGCGCTCTGTCTATCTGATCTAATTCCTTGAATTTATTAGTCACTTCCACTGTATAATCATAAGGGATTTGATTTAGGTCATACCTGAATGGTCTAGTGGTTTTCCCTATTTTCTTCAGTTTAAGCCTGCATTTGGCAATAAGGAGTTCACGATCTGAGCCACAGTCAGCTCCCGGTCTTGTTGTTGCTGACTGTATAGAGCTTCTTTCTCCATCTTTGACTTATCAGGTTAAAATAACAACAAAAAAAAAGTTGAGTGTCACAGTCTCAATCAACATAAATAATTCAAGTAATCCTGATTCACTTTAAAATCTTGTCCAGTACGTATAAAAGTCCTCTAGAGCATCTCAATGATCTGAAAAGTAGCTCAGTGATCTAAAGAGTAAGATGTTATGGAAAAACCTGAATAAACTTTTTGACCAACGTAATACTGTTTTTCATTCTAACTGATTTCTGTTCTCTCCATTACCTTTCAATATTTCAGGAGCTCCTTGGTTGTGGTTCCTAAATGTTGCAAAAATTGTCGGTGTTGCATGAGACCCACTGTGACAAACAGTAATAAGGGGAATCTTATTACTTAGTCCTGCCCAACTCATCAAGGCCCCATGGGCTGCAGTTGCCAGGCTCCTCTGTGCATGGGATTTCCCAGGCAAAAATATTGGAGTACATTTTGCTATTTCCCTCTCCAGGGGATCTTCCCAACCCAGGGATCAAACCCATATCTGTTGAATCTCCTGCCTTGCCAGGAGGATTCTTTATCTCTGTACCACCTGGGAAGCCCAATCAGGGGATTAGTATTACCTAAAATGCCAGACTGGTGCCATCTTCAGTTTCTAAATATATAGTTAATAAAATCTTAATTTATAACCTTGACTTCAATTTTTGGCCTTAAGATTTTAAAATCTATTGGTGCATCTCTAGATAGATCTCATGTGGCTAGTACCGGTGCAGCAAATCAGAACAGAACTCAATAAATTTCCTATCGGATCTGATTTGCTACTGTGCTTCTGAGTGTAGTCACTGGCATCATTATGCCTACGATAATTCAGTTTAGAAAATGGGAAGTCATTTCTGAATATAACTTTTTAAAGTCAACTTTCACATTCAGTAGGAAAACAAGCCCTGTTGATTTTACTCTATGATATCTATGAAATCTATCAGCCTTCCTTCATTCTCATAGTATTGCCCTGAAAATATTTCCTTCTATGGCAATAATCTACTAATTAGCCTTCTTCATATTCTTCCTTTTCTCACTTTTAATTTAATCTATACACCAGCTCCACAGCTTTCTTCCTGTAACTGAGATCTGTCATTCTTAGTTGCCTACAAAAACAAAACCAAAATAATCTCTAAACTCCCTTTGCAGTTAATTATCAGTGCAATTTGATCCCTAGCATGCTTTTCTAGACTGATTCCCTGAGGTCTCCCTTTCAGACTAGGTTTTCCAGTCTTGGACAAACTCAGTTTTCATCTATATTTGCCCAAACACTGAATTCTAATATCTCAGTCTCAAATGCTGAGGAAGCTTTCTTATTACTTTAAATTCTTATTAAAATTCTTCTCTGTTTTCTTTATTTAAGGCTCAGTGTTTATGGAATCTTATCCAATATCAAATAGCACTCATCACTTTTCTTTAAGTTTCTGTAGCATTTAATTTTTAGTTCTATTACCTCAGAGTGTGATGAATCACATGACTGTCTCTCCTATGATTGTGAGTTCTTTGAACAAACGTCACATCATCTTCCTCTTTGTACTAATATATAGCTTTGCATGGGGAAGGTGCAGAATAAATAGTTGTTACACTGAAGTTAACTAAATTGTAGATTGACCAAATAGAATTATTATTAGGGATGAGTGAGTTATTCAAGACCAGAGAGGAAAAATAAAATCTCCCAGTTCTTTAAATCACATTGCCTATGACTATCTGCAGCACGGATGCCACTGCCATTGTGGAAAGTGATGAATCTGGAGGCTATAGACTATAGAATCTCACTGTCTTGCTCCAATGGTGAATGCTACCTTCATCATTGCAGGGAGTCATCTAATTAGTATCCGTGATGCTCTGTTACAAACCTTATCATCAAAATGGATGCATCACATTCTGCACCTCTTGCCATGTAATTCAGTTCCAAATCTAAGACAGAATGCATTTGGCTGAAACTAAATCACAACAGAACTCTAAATTGTAAGAGATCTAGAAATGGAGTTTTTCATTTTCCAGACTTTGCAGTACATGATAGCACAGTAAAGAATGTTTGAAGCCAAGGTTGTCTGAGCAAAAGTTTTCCCCTAGAGGTACTTGCCATTTATAGTACACTTCATTCTAATTATGAGTTTCAGTTTCAAAACAAAGACAACTAGAACCACAACATGACCTCAGCTCACATGATGCAGCTGTCACTTTATAAGTGAAAATGACTATCAAGCCCTGCTCCCATCTCTTCTTCTCTCCACTAATTCAGTAGAGTGCTGTCTTGTTGTCTTGTAAACCAAGGATAACATTATAATATTCACCACCACCTACATTAAATATGAAATTGTAGGAGAAAGGAAGAGATGGAGGAAAAAAGTAGAGCTAGTTAATATGAATATGTACACCACAGAAGAAGATTATGTGGGTACCTACTGAAGACCTCATATATAAATCTGATAGTGATACTGTTGTTGGTATTTATAATTTCCTTCCTCTACTCTCAAGTTGATGTTTTATCTTCATCTTATTCATAGCTTTCTCAGGCGAGTGTAATCTCCTCGATTCTATCTCATCACAACAAAAATTTGAAGCAACAGATGTTAAAGCCCTTGGCACGTCACAGCTCTCAGACAGTCTGTGTTATAGTTTTCAGACAGATCAGTTTTATTTAGAAAATAAAGAAACAAACATCCTTGAGGCGTGGGGGCATGCTAACCCAAAAGATGCGAAGAGAAGAGAGAGAGAGAGAGAATGAGCGCACCTGCTCACGGGAGAGAGAGAGAGACCCCTGGCTATTTGGCTCCTCTTGTTATATATTTTTTCCTCCCACCCTGGGCCTGCCCTATGTTAATTGGGCTAGCCAGGAGAGCTGTTTGTTCTACCAGAGGTCCTCACTCTGGTCCTCAGACCTTCCTTTGACCTTCCTTTGTTCTATTTTCATGGGCTTTTCCCTTCCCTGTCTTTTAGCCACCGCCATTTTGGACTCCTGTTTCCTATTCTAACTATCTAACAGCTTCAATAGTTTTCCCATTGAATTTTTTTAAATTTATTTACTTTTTAATTGAAGGATAATTACTTTGCAGAATTTTGTTGGTTTCTGCCAAACATCAACATGAATCAATGAATATGATTCAGTTTTGTCAGGCACATCAGATGATGCAGTGAGTTCAAATCTTTTCTAGTTCTTAATGTGCAACAGCCACCCTCTTTCACCTGACCAGTAAAGATCAATCACTATAGTAGCAGCAGACTTCTTTTGTGCCTCTTGATTAAATGCAATGAAAAGATAGAATTGTCAGAAAGCAGACTCAACTCTGAGTCCAGTAATTTCCATGTTTTCTGTTGGAAGAATTTCTTTTTGTGGACTATGACCTCTAAACTAGGAGAGGCCAAGTTCACAAAAATAGTAAGCAACCTTTTGTAAATGGATCATAAAATGGAAATGTGCCACTGTTACGCTTGTTTCCCAAAGCCTTTATTCCATCTGTGACAGAAACACCATTGTACTAATGGTTAGTTAAGACTATGCATGCATGTGCATCACCAAATCTTATCAGATTACTTTCCAGTTGGGACTGAGAGGGTAACAAGCAGGAAGGCCAGGGGTCTCCAAACGGAGGAAATAGGCTGCAAGTGTCAGACATTTTTTATTCCCTCTCTTAAGCGGCAGGAGGAAACAAACAAGTGTTAGATTTTTTTCCCATTCTCTATACAAATTTAAAAAGAGGTTTCTCTTAAAATTCTGTGTTGCCATGACGACCCCTGGCTCCACCTGAACTTAACTTTTCTCAAACCTTGAGCTAACCCATGCATTTTTCTTACGGAAATGTTTGTCTTAAGCTATGTTCATGAGCTATGTATTTACCCTAGATTCTGTCTTCAAGTCCCTTCTACCTAAGACTCAGAATGGACTTGACAAACCAGTATGTTTTACTCACACAAATGTTTTCTTAAGCCATGTTATTAAGACTGTATTTGCTTGGAAACCTGCATTTCTTTGAGATTCATGTCAATTATTTTATGGATTGGAACAACTCACCTTGTGCCAATATTATCTCAAAATGCATGTTATGGGTGAGAGGCCTGGTGCCAGTCTCTGGGTTTTGAGACATTCCCTTTCTTCAGTTAGCAGACTGCTAGTAGTTATATACTACTAATAGTTATATACAATAAACTGTGTAAAATTCTGAAAGAGATGGGAATACCAGACCACCTGATCTGCCTCTTGAGAAACCTATATGCAAGTCAGGAAGCAACAGTTAGAACTGGACATGGAACAACAGACTGGTTCCAAATAGGGAAATGAGTACATCAAGGCTGTATATTGTCACCCTGCTTATTTAATTTATATGCAGAGTACATCATGAGAAATGCTGGGCTTGAAGAAGCACAAGCTGGAATCAAGTTTGGCGGGAGAAATATCAATAGCCTCAGATATGCAGATGACACCACCCTTATGGCAGGAATTGAAGAGGAACTAAAAAGCCTCTTGATGAAAGTGAAAGAGGAGAGTGAAAAAGTTGGCTTAAAGCTCAATATTCAGAAAACGAAGATCATGGCATCTGGTCCCATCACTTTATGGGAAATAGATGGAGAAACAGTGGAAACAGTGTCAGACTTTATTTTTTTGGGCTCCAAAATCACTGCAGATGGTGACTGCAGCCATGAAATTAAAAGATGCTTACTCCTTGGAAGAAAAGTTATGACCAACCTAGATAGCATATTAAAAAGCAGATATATTACTTTGCCAGCAAAGATCCATCTAGTCAAGGCTATGGTTTTTCCGTTGGTCATGTATGGAGGTGAGAGTTGGACTGTGAAGAAAGCTGAGCACTGAAGAGTTGATGCTTTTGATCTGTAGTGTTGGAGAAGACTCTTGAGAGTCCCTTGGACCACAAGGAGATCCAACCAGTCCACCCTAAAGGAGATCAGTCCTGGGTGTTCATTGGAAGGACTGATGCTAAGGCTGAAATTCCAATACTTTGACCACCTCATGCGAAGAGTTGACTCATTGGAAAAGACTCTGATGCTGGGAAGGATTGGGGGCAGGAGGAGAAGGGGACAACAGAGGATGAGATGGCTGGATGGCATCACCGACTCAATGCACATGAGTTTGGGTGAACTCCAGGAGTTGGTGATGGACAGGGAGGCTTGGAGTGCTGCGATTCATGGGGTCACAGAATCGGACATGACTGAGCGACTGAACTGAACTGAACTGAGTTACATAACATCCATCTGAAGACTGTCAGAGGGGCACTCTTTAGCCCTCTTCTGATGTTTATGTCAGAAGTTTTCTCTATCTCTTTTGTAGTTTAATAAAACTTTATTATATAAAAGCTCTGAGGGATCAAGCCTCATCATTGGCCCTGGATTGAATTCTTCTCCAGAAGCCAAGACTCCCAGCATCTTCATGGCTCAGCAACAACATTTTGGTACCATTACTGAGTAGTATATATGGTGGTCTTTTCTAAGGCTCCCTCTCTCTGGGTAATGGAGCACCTGGTATAGTTATTGAATCCTGTGGTCACTATCCTTTTGCTCCAATTCTTTTACTGTGAAGTGGGATCCTTGGTCAGAGGTAAAAATGTGTGGGATATATTAGATTGAATAAGACCCTCAGTAGGTTTATGCATATTGTTTGCAGCATCACTGTGGGTAGGAAAGACAAAGCTATATGCAGAATATGTGTGTGTTCCGACATGAATAAATTACTACTTATTCTGTTTTCAAAGATATATAACAAGCAACATTTTGCCAGGTAGCAGACAGTTTTCCCTAGTTATAGCATCATGTTAGAGCTCAGCATGATTTCTTCTCTGCTAGTAAGCAGAGCACTGTGGCTAGGAAATATAACATTTATTCCCAATGTCCATGTCGCTAGCTGGAAATCAGAAATTCTATTACTAAGGAAGATGTCATGAAGCAACTTGTAGGCTTTGCAACAATGCTGAATCCGGTTATGCAGATATAAACCTAATCTGTTTAAATCCAAATTATTTTAACAATAAAACTGAAATTTATAAAGCAGTATAAATTAAATGTTTACATAACTTTATTGAGCAATAGTGCTAGGTCATTTCACGTACTATCTCACTGAATTTTCATTGTAGTCCATAAAGCTTGTTCTAATATAGGCATTTAAAATGTTAAGAGATTTTATTTTCTATGATCAAAGGTGTAGAACTAGAAAACAAGTCCAGTACTTTTCACAGTCTATCACTATTTCTTAAACAGAAATACTGCTTGATTTATTATGTGGTTGAATTGATTGGCTAAAATTTATTGAATATTTACAATGTGCCACACACTGTTGTACCAAGTATGAGGTTAGTGTATTATATAGTTTCTCATTTCATTTTCTTACTAACCATGTGGAATACATATGTTATTATCTCCATTTTGTAGTTGACAAAATTCTGGCTTAAAGAGTTTAAGCAATATAACCAAGATCACATAGCTAGTAAGCAAAATTCAACTTCAAGGCCATAGGACACACACAGCTAAATACACACAATTATCCCTTTGGAAGTAAGATAAATGGGAACCAAGTAACAGCTTAGACACTGGCATAATTTGTTTCAAAAGTGAGGAAAATGTAAATCAGGGATGTTACTGAAAGAAATACCCATTTTACATGAAGAATTTTACACAAAATATTTAAAAAAAATTAAACAAGAACTCAATATAATTTATGTCTTACAAAAATATTGAAGCATGTAAGTAAGTAGTAGGTTCTTTTTAAATCTAATTTGCTACTATGGAAAATGAACACCACACATCATATATTGTCACTCTAAAGATGAAAGGCATTCAACTTTATATAAATATATATTTATAAAAGTCTGTTTAATAGCCACTTCATGACCTAGATTTATGCTCCATAAACAATTGAGAACTGACATTTAAATCAGACACTTGTGTTGAGAATTATGATTTTTTAAATAATTCAACATCATTTCTACAAAAGCAAAGTTTAAATATTCTGACTTATTTTAGGAGATTTTAAATGATTAAGAAAATCTTCCAGTATCTTATTGTGATCTAAATGTAGAAAAAATTCATGTATAATTCAGATCAGAGCAAATATTTCATTCAAAGGAAAAAAAAGTCAGCATTGCAGCACTTTGAGAATAGTAAAATGCTTAGTTTCCATGGAATGTGTTTGACAGTAAGATTTTTTAAAAGATCTAAGAGTCTGACCTTTCTCCCCCGCCCCACAACTAAGTAGGTTTTTAAAATGAGCACATCTGGTTTATGTTTCTAAACCTCTGGCCTTTAAAAGCTTTGTTCCCAATTCACACAAAATACCATTCAGAATTGCTTGACATAATGACCCTTCTCTGTAGGTGGTTAGGTGAATAAAGTGATTAAATGGAATCAGGAATTTAACAGGTATGTAGCAAGTTAATTTTTGCATCCTGAAAGGATTTGTAAACAGTTATTGTTTGTGGACATATCTTAAGTGATTTTTACTTTCTTAACGTTTTAATTATATTGTTTTTCAAGAACCAAATTTGTCTTTTTTTGGTAAGTAATCACACTGGCACTCTTATCTGGTAATTTAGAACAAAGCACATAGTGTTAAAAACGGAAGGTTTTTTATTTTATTTCAAAGCTGCAATACTGTCACTAGTTTAAAAAAAAAAAAAAGCCACTGGAAAGGTAGTCAGGTTGGATCCATAAATCCAGATGGCTGTTCAACATTTAACAAACTCTTTGGTACTCAATTGAGTTAAACACTAAATGGTGCATTGACAAGGAAGATTTCATTTCTATGAGGTCCACTAATAAAATGCTCAGAGTTATTTGTGTAGAGTGTAATTCCTTCTGACTGTGCCTTCCATTTGCCTGGAGGACATACCAGTTTAAAAATGTTCAGCACACTACACCATGCATAACAGGTAATCTGCCTAATTAAGTCCTATAAGAATGTTCTAAGTAAAAGGCTGAAGAGCTCTGGTAACCTCTGCTTCACCCTCCCCATGCACCAGAGCTTCTGAGATTGAGAAACTCCAGCCATTAACTCAAGTGTTTACACTTGAAACTCAAATTCTACTTTGCCAGAATGGCTCATTTCACATTTTACAAATCTGTTTTCTCATTTGTAGGCAGAAAGAGTCTGTCAATTTTTTATGTTATAATTCTCAACTTGTTCTGATAGGGAATGATCTAACTCATAACTGCAACTCATATTGCAAAAATCATGCTGGGACTGGGACTGCTATATTCAGAGACCTAACAATATTTACATCCATGTTTTGAGTATATTCATTTAGTATGTTTCAATGAATTATTAATTATGACCAACAATAAAATATTATTTTGCTTAGATGCACAGCAATAGGAAAGATGCCCAAGAGAAATTTATCTGACAGCTCAAAACAAAATGGCCAAATCCATTCATAGGTTACACATTCAACACAGCATGAAGTATATTTGCCCATCAAATGCACTCAGTGAATGTTTTTCTCAAGTTGTCAATGTTTTATCAAGAGAATAAAAGCCAAACTTTAAGACTCAGATATAGAAATTTACTGATTAAAAATAAAGCACAATAGACAAATAACAAATAAGGGTTTTGGAAAACTCTTCAACTGTACTAGAAATTGATAATGATGATTTTATTTAACATCAATATGGGTAGAATCATACTACATACACTGAAGTACAGATTATACTTTATTGAATTATACTTTATTAAATTTATGTCGATTGTCAAATAATATTCACTACCTCTTAACATACTCCCTTATAATCATCTTTTGATCTATGCAACAAAATCCTGAGAAACCTCATACTATTCACTGAATTGTCTTTTTTTTCTCTTTTACTACACACATTGGACTGATTGCAAAATCAGTGCTACTTATTTATTCTACACACATCTTTCAGTTTTTTCCTTCTTTATTTAGATAGATGGCTTCAAACCTGACTGTTTCAGGATTTTTTTCTCAGCTGTACTACTAGGTCAGTAATAAACCCTCCAGTCTGTTGGTTGGCAGCTGTCTTAGAGATATTTTAGAAGGCATGGGAGGTACCAGCTAGTTACCAGTAGAACTCAAACCATGTCATTTGTGTTGCCAGCATCTAATGACGCATCATTAGTTTTTCAGACCCAGAAAGAATGTTAAGGACCTAGAGATGATGGGCCCCAGAGAAAGCTGATGTTAGTTAGCTAAATATATACATACTCAATTTTAGACCCAAATTATCAGAGTCAGACTTTGTAGCCTGGAAGAGCTGGATTTAATTTCTTGCTGTGCAGGAACATTGAGGGAAGCTAGTTAATTCGTATGCCTCAGTTTCTTCATCTGAAATAATAATACTTATGATGTTTTTTTCCAGTAGTCATGTATGGATGTGAGAGTTGGACTATAAAGAAAGCTGAGCACTGAAGAATTGATGCTTTTGAACTGTGGTGTTGGAGAAGACTCTTGAGAGTCCCTTGGACTGCAAGGAGATTGAACCAGTCCATTCCAAAGGAAACTAGTCCTGAATATTCATTGGAAGGACTGATACTAAAGCTGAAACTCCAATATTTTGGTTACCTGATATGAAGAACTGACTGATTGGAAAAGACCCTGATGCTGGGAAAGATTGAAGGTGGGAGGAGAGGGGACAATAGAGGATGAGATGGTTGGAAGGCATCACCAACTTAATGGACATGAGTTTGAGTAAACTCTGGGAATTGGCGATGGACAGGGAGGCTGGGCGTGCTGCAGTCCATGGGGTCACAAAGAGTCAGACTTGACTAAGTGACTGAACTGAACTGAATCACGTAGGTCCATTCAGAGGATTGAGAAAATGTTTGTGGAATGTTTAAAAAACAGACACATAGGCATAGGCAGTGCTAACGAAGAGTAATTATAGTTAGATCAACTCAGAAGTTCTGTAATCAACCTTTATGTCAAAATAGTTCTCTCTCACTGACTTGCCATTATACCATTTTCAGATATTCACAAACCACTCATGATCTTGAAGTCTGCACTTCAAAACAGGTATGCTCCATTTTTACCTATCTCCAACTACTGCTCTTAATTTTACTTTTCTCCCTCATTTCAATAATCTTTTGTAAAAAGTCTTTGGACAGAATTTAGAGACTGTAAATTGATGCTAGGATTTTTTAACCTTAATTTTTCTTTTTTTGTTTTTGCTATTTTAAAATAAAGTCTGAGTGTTCACATAAATATTGAATTTAAATATTTTGTCTCAAATAAGGTCTTCTCTAAAAAAAAAAACCAAAAAACAAAGTTAGGTAGTATTTGGCTTATGTTAGCCTCATGGCAAAAATCAGTTGGATGGTTTTCCTCTTTCATATTTATCTGTCTGTCATAATTCAAACTGTTTCCCACTTCTCTGGTAGCTGTGTGCCCCTTATAGGCATTTAACTTTGTGTTCTCTGCCTTAGAGTCTTCTCCTAAGGCTAAATTATAAGTCTAAAATTGCTTGTGTACTAGGGTTTACTTTTCTGTTTTCCTCCTTATTTTGAAAGGTAATCCCACCATTATCTAATTAATTCTTGTGGTAATTTTTACAACTAACCTCTCTTAACTTTCCATTAAGTACTTTCATTTTAGTCTCTGTCATATCTTTATACACATATGTGTGTATATGCATATATAAATATATAAATATGTGCTTATATATTTGGTGTTGTTTAATCATTAAGTCGTGTCCAACTCTGCAACCCCATGGACTACAGCATACTAGGTTTCTCTGTCCTTCACCATCTCGGAGTTTACTCATCCTTTCAGTCAGTGATGCCATCCAACTATCTCATCCTCTGTTGCCCCTTTCTCCTCTTGCCCTCAGTCTTCCTCAGCATCAGGGTCTTTTCCAATGAGTAGGAGACCAAAGTATTGGAGCTTCAGCTTCAGCATCAGTCCTTCCAATGAATACTCAGGGTTGATTTCCTTTAGGATTGACTGGTTTGATCTCCTTGCAGTCCAACAGACTCTCAAGAGTCTTCTCCAGCACTTCTTTATGGTCTAAACTCTCCATACATGAGTACTGGGGAAAAATATATATATATGTGTGTGTGTGTGTGTGTGTGTGTGTGTGTGTGTGTGTGTGTGTGTGTATCTATCTATCTATCTATCTATATATAATTCTTAGCTTCTAAAATTCAATTAAAATATACATTAAGTGATGGCTGTGAAAAAAGTGAATACTATGGTCATATAAAAGATGATATGATTTAAAGAAAGACAAATACAACACAGGACTATTTTTAATGGGGAGAAAAGCAAGTGTGAAGTAGAATTTTATTACAAGACTAAATGTGCTGTGATAAAACAGTGACACCAACAGGAACACTGGAAGAACAGAGAATAAACCTTATGGTAGCATGAAAGTGGTGCCTGGAGACAGTGACACTTGAGCCAGGCCTGGAAAAGTGGCACTGATTTGCAGAAGGAAAAATAAAAGAGCTGGCAGGGCAGAGGAAAGAACAGATTAAAGTATGGAGTCACACATGTAAGAGGTCATTGCTGTTTTGGAGATCGGGATGTGATGAGGAAGCAGATGGAGGGTAGTGGAAGATAATTATACTAAGAATATTTCAACCAGAATGGCTGTTTGCTTGACTGCTAGGCCATAGAAGACTTGATTTTGAAGACAATATTCAGACACTCAGGAAGGTTTTTGAACAAAATAGTTGCATAAGTTTCATTCTACTTTCCATAATAAGATACTATAAGCATAAGATATCAATGAACAGGATAAAGATAATTGAACCTTGTCCAATATAAATTTCCACTGTTTTAGGGACAGACTTCTACCACCCAGCTTGAAAGATGGCCATCCTCCTCAAGCTGTGAGAAACTGGAAAAGGTAAGAACTTGGAATGTCAGGGACAGGCATAATGTTAAAGGTCGACTTTTGGTTTTGTTCTGTAACTTACAAGATCTGCAATAAGAATTCACTCTAGTGTCGATGCTGGATGTGAATGTCCTACAGTCCAGTTCCTGTCATCCAGGTTAGATTGCCAGTTATTCTGTGCCACACAAGATCAGACAGGGCTCTTCAATAAACCCTTTCCAAACTTAATCATTTGTCCTCTATTTTTACTTTTAATTATCTGACTTCCAGTTCATCCTGTTTACAAAATGTTTAAAATGTTGTGATAAGGTATTAATATGTGTCCCTCTTCATTATCTAAAAACAATCTCCTTTTTTAAGATCACAGAAAATATAATTATTTATACATTTTATCTCTCTTGGCATTAGAATTTTCAGGCTCAGTATTATTGATAAACATTGAACCAAAAATAAAAATATTTTCTTTACTTTCAAGGGGTTTTTTCCAAGTTACTATGAAGAAGTAATACTAGTATAACTGGGTTATGCTTTTATATTGTAAATTAGGAAGACTAAAGAGCAAAACTGGGAAGTGAGATATTCTAAAAGTGATTAATTCGTTTGTATAACTGCAGATGTATTTATTATCCTTGATTTACATCTTTTTTTAACTTCTAATATCAGAATGTAATTTTTATTTTTGATAAAAATATTTTAACTTATTTTAAAAACAGTTAAATGCCCTTGATATCTTTGTTTTAATGTCATCCTTATTATCCATGTGTTAGCTCTGCTTTACATGTGAGATTATTTTATAAATCTTCATGATTGAGATCCTAAAGACATTCACTTTTTATGAACATTTTAGAGGGAAAGCAATGATTACTTTATAGTTCAAAATATTAAGATATTTGGCCTTCTTCATTCTAATCCCCATCATTGACCAGTCATGGTTAAGAAAACTTCATCCTCACAAAAAAATCTATGGCACAGTTAAAGCTATTATAATTATGGAAAGAGTTAATTAAATTAGAATTCAAGATATACTGAGTTATTGGTATAACTCAATAATTACTTAGCTATGAGGCATCCCTGAAGAGCATGCTTTTTTTTATCCTATTATATGGCCACTCCATAAAATATATATGCACCCGAGGACATAATAATCTTTTTCTATCTGGGAAGAAGTTACTATCCTTTATTGAGAACTGTGGACACCTCTAGTTATCTAGGATGGTGAAGTTTGCAATCCTTGTCTCTTACCTTGCTTCTTTACCTTGTTATGTGAGTTTTTGTTTGGTTTTCTACTCTTTACAAGTATGCATTATCTTTGGTTTATACTTTAGTAGCAAGACACCATCATTCTTAACATATATTACCCTATAACTATCATGTTTTAAATATCACAATTTGGACCCACTAGAATATTAATTTCAGGGAAGAGAGTCATAATCTTTCTTAGTCACTAGCATATCACTGGTATTTTTTTAATACCACTTCAGCAAAAGAAGAGGCCATGATGTCTCATTTCTTTCACTTATGTATAAATGTCTAGGTCCTTTAATTAGCCTCCAGTGATACTTGAGATCTTTTATGACATAACACTTGAGAAGGGATTGGGGTACCTTATTACTGTATGGAGGTTGTAGAAGCCTCATCTCACTAGTCAGCCTTTGTCAGGGTGGATTTTGATGGGACGATATTTTTTCTGAAGTGTTTGGATGGAATTGAGTGGGCTAAATGTGATCTGTTATCTTGCTGGACTGCTCATTAGCTGAACATTTGGTTAGAGCACAATCGCTGTCATTTTCCTTTGCCATTTTTTTTGGTCTTCAACCATTGGTGTGTCTAGGCTGCCAGCTTCAACTCTTAAGCCTGGGATACATGAAGCAAGAAGAAAACAAAACAAAGTCATCACTGTCTTGTTTCTTGAGTCCCAAGTTCCCCAGCTAGCCTCCTTCTTTCTTTCTGTCTTTCAGAGTTGTCTTATGTTTGTTTTACATATAATGCTCATGGCTTAGAATTGTACCTTGGAGGAGAGAGAAAAGTATGCTACTCCATTTTTCAAACACTTGGGACATAAACAATATACTTCTAAACAACCTTGGGTCAAAGAGAAAATATTAAAATTAAAATACAATAAATATGAATAAACCTACTTGAGTCACTGACAAGATAGTATGTGGCAAGTTGTCTCAAAGATATCTGAATCTACCAATGGCCTAAGATTTAGGTCTGCAAATAAGAGATACTGTTTCTGAAAAGAATATTGAAAGCTACCTCTGTCTGATAGCCGATGTCAAAATGTGATTGCTAATGGAAATTATAGCCAACAGAAATCACCACAGAAAGCTGTAAGCTTGTTTCTTGGATAACCAGAGAAGCATAGCTTTTTTTTTTTTGTATGCAGTTTACAAAGAAAAAGCGTATGAGCTTGGAAGTGTTGCAGACTCAGTACTAAATATAATACTTGATAGTGTTGAAGGCCTAGAATTCATTCATAGTCTAGATGCCCACACATTAAAATACTAAAATATGATTTATAATCAAGTTGATCAAGATATTCATCAGATATCTAAAATAAGACATTGTTTTATATGCCCCCTGAACTTTTCAGCAATACATTATATATTACATTTTTATTTGTTTTAAAATTAATTTATGAATCCTAACTTCTCTCTGCAATGTATAGATTATTATATAAGGACTATTTTTCTCAATTGATATAGCTTAGAGCTTCTTTTCCTATAGATTTACGTATTGCAAAAAGAGTCTAGTAAGCTCCAGGTTCCAGAAATGTCCTGAAGTGCTTTTGGGGAAAACTGACTGCCCAAAGTCCTGCAACCTTGCAGTAGAAAAGTAAAGCAAACAGAATTATAATGATATGAATAGCTCTGTATATATCAATACTTTCTGCATCAAATCACTCTTTTGCCAGCCATAACTCTTTGGACCAAGAATAGAGATTGATTGAATAAAAGAGGACATTTGATGCTTTGTGACTTCTAAACTAGCAGGAGATAAGGTTTAATTGCTTGAGAATACAATTTTCTGGATGATATAGTAATAGAAAGTTGTCAATGTATTAAGCTGCTATTGAATTTCAGGGACTATTGCTGTGGATTGTTGACACTATTTACAGTTCAACTTTCTCTGTCTGAGAAAGTTTAAATCCCAGAGCTGATGGTCAGGGAAGGGCAGTGACTACTTGAGTCACTGCAATCCCAGGAGAAAAGGAAGAAAGCCTCGGCCTATTCTCCCTGTTCTATAGTTTCTCCCATTCAACTAAGTAGATAGATAAAGCAAACAAAATTATAACGACGTGAGTTATCAACTTTATAGACCTGTCCAGAGACAGCCATAGAGGTAAGACTTTTGTGACATCTCCAGTGTTGTCAAGAGTACCTGTTTTGATTTAGATATTTATACAAAATAAATATCCTAGGTCATATTGTTTGGCATTTGCTTATTTACTACTTCCTTAGTGCTAACCCTAAAGCTGTTTGACTTTATTTCAAGTATGTGCAAATTACATCATACTGTTTATGGATAGAGCAAGTTTTTACTTTCTGTTATATTTTATGGAGAACAATCAAAATTAAATTGACTTATTTTTGTCTTTCATTGCCTTTATAAAAGCTGGTGTTTTCTGGTTTTACACTTACTCTTCTTCAAAAGTTATCTGCTTATTTTTCTGATGCTATTTAGGTGTCAACACCCTAATATATTTTATTATTAACCTTATTCTCCATCACTAAGAATAAGGAGTCTATTCAGTATAAATAAAAGCAATATGTATGTTGCTGCTGCTGCTGCTGCTGCTGCTGCTGCTGCATCACTTCAGTCATGTCCGACTCTGTGCAACCCTGTAGACGGCAGCCCACCAGGCTCCCCTGTCCCTGGGAATCTCCAGGCAAGAACACTGGAGTGGGTTGCCATTTCCTTCTCCAGTGCATGAAAGTGAAAAGTAAAAGTGAAGTCGCTCAGTCGTCTGACTCTTAGTGACCCCATGGACTGCAGCCTACCAGGCTCTTCCGTCCATGGGATTTTCCAAGCAAGAGTACTGAAGTGGGGTGCCATTGCCTTCTCCGAATATGTATGTTAGGAAAGGAAAATTTAAGACCATTTGTTTAGCTTTCCCTTCCATCCAGATATCCTATTGAAAGCTCCTGCAATATGGAAATTCAGGAGATCTTCACAATAAGAACGTAAGTGAGGCCTTTGTTTCTTGCATCCAAAAAGGGCTTATCTCATGCAATTCTTAATGTGATTAAGATACCCTCATCCTTTTCTGTTAGTACTTTATGATTCTCTTTATGAAACTAGGAGACTTACTATGAATGATTCTGCTGGTAAAATTCTCCTTTTAATCATTAATGATACCTACATTTTATGAGTATAAGGCTACTGTTTGCCTTTAGAATTTCTTGTACTTTGCTGATGCTAGTATAATTCATATTGATTCCAACTGAATTATATCATCAAAATATTCACATAACCTATGTCTTTGAAATACTCAATTATTTCTCTAAATATGGCTGAATACTATTTCAGAGTATTTATGTTTAATTCTTCTGTCTTCTTTTTTTCCTTTTCTGTCTACTAAGACAGTTAATCGGCTCTGTGCTTCATGCCCTTTGAAGAGGAGACAGATGTAATGACGTTGAATGCAGTGATAACCTATAAAATGTCTTAGAATTTGTTTTCTGATAATCCTACTATACGGAAAAATATCAGGTCTGAGAAAAAAAAAAGTCTTGGGAAAAGCAGAAAAGATAAAATTGTGTCTGTAAGTCACAGAAGGCATTCCCTTAGCTATGGGAAAGAGAGAGATGTATAGACTCTGGAAAGGGAGGAAACAAGGTCCTATTTTCTGACACTGTCCTGGTGGAGCCAGGGAGATCCCAGAGACATAAAGCTCCAGAAGACATCTCTGGATGTAGTAACAGAGGCATTAACAATTCCGCCTCACATATAAACACCATATCCCAAGTGTCACCATATGGTGTCAAGTCAACAAATTCCCCAGGTCTGATAGACAAGGAAAATAAGTAAATGGAAAATCTTTGCAGTCAAGTTTATACAGTGTTGATTGATAAACAGAGAGTACCTCACTCTACCGAACCACATGAACTCAGTGTAAGATTCCAGAATCTTGAACATGTTGTCAAGATGAGGACTGTATAGAACTCCCAACGCTGACCAACATTATATTTGTCCTAATTTAATGGAATGTAGTCTAGATAGCAAAACTCAAGTTTAATTTAGAAAATTTAAAAAATACATTTCCCTCATATCTTATTTTTTAAGTTATTATGCAAATTCTCAGAAACAAGTTACATTCAAACTATAAAGTATAACTCTAATTTAAAATGTTATACTATTTAGAGTTTTTAATACATGATTTATTCATATTTTTCATGAGAACCGTAGGGAGTATTTAAAATAGCTATGCTCACATATTATCTTTTATCCATGTTTACAGGGATAACATCACTTTAAAGATGACAAATCTTAAGCCAAGAGTATTGTTATGTGTATATATTTGTGTAAAATCTGGAATTAAGGCCTAGAGTTATGAATTGATTTTTGAAAAATGAGTTCTTAAGAAAGATCTCATTACACTTAAAATGTCTAGAGATTTCAAAGAGCATCTTAGATTCTATGGTCTTTCCTAGATTTCAAAAGTTCAACAGTTTATAGTCTCTTGTATTCCTTTCCTCTCATGAGACTAAATGTTTTGGAGAAATGACCTTTTAATGTAGTAAATAGAGATCTAACTACTAATTACTAATTGTTATTGCAATTCTTGACCTGATCTCTAGAAGTGGAAATCATATCCTTGTCTCTGGAGTGTAACCAGATCTAATAGACAGCTCCTGAGTTGACACAGAATATATTAGCAATTGAGTGACTTTTAAAGTGTTACCTTAACGTACAGCAATGAATGTAATGTGTTTTGAAGCTCAGACTAGGTGAATGTACTTTCCTTTTCACTGATAGTAGTTAAGTTCAAATTTTTTCTACTCCTTTGTTTAAAGTGAAGAAGCAAATTAGTGGAAAAAAGTATATGAAAGTCCCCTATTGGTACATTTTTAATAGCTTCAAGCTGTTAACTGTTACATTGTATCTAGATGTGAGCTGGCAGATGTTATGGTTAACTGATTAGCACAGAACCTCTCTTGACATATAGACATTTTTCTGTTACTTGTATCAGCCATGAAAATATATTTCCAAGCAATTAAGCCTTAACTCCTGCTGATTTGGAAGCCATGAACCTTCAAATTCCCATGCAAATTATTCAGCACCTACCACTGGTGGAAAAAAAAATACAACTTCATTAGTAAAAGTCACAAAGAAATCTATTGATAAGTTTTTAAAGCTTCTTTAACATGGGAAAAATGCAAAAGTGTTCAGATGGTAAATTAGCCACACAACTCCAAAATGACCTCACTTTCTTTTTTCATAACTCTAAGGATTTACTTTATGAGGTCTTAAGTTTAACAACATACTTCAAGAAGAATGTGGACAGCAAAATAAATATATGAAAGGTTATATGTAGGGGAGCAGGGAGAAAACTAGGGCAAAGGAAGTAGTTTTATAATGACAAAACTATGTAGTTTCAACTTTTTTCAAGGTTCTATAGGAACTAGATATCCACATAAAATTGGAACAATTGAATATTAAGCAAGTAGACATAGTGTTTGCCAGTCAGTCCTCTCTATGCTTATGGACAATATCTGTTTCCCTTTCTCACTGTCTCAAAAGTGTGTTAAGCCCTATGGAGATATTTGCACATGAATCTGTTTTCTTATCTCTAGAAAGAAATAGAACGGGAGAGTAAAGTGAGCTGGGAATGGAGAAAAGTTCTCCTAAGTAATAATTTTGTGAAGCATTGGAGGGTATTATTGAGATACATGTTTTATTCTAGAAAATTGTATTACTCTAGAGAATTATTCTAGAAAATTGTTTTCAGTGTCTTATGAATAACTTCTTTCAATACCCTATAAATAGATTTACATCTATAAAGTTAGCATTGTATTTTGAAAACATATGTAATAATGTTTGATGAGCTGGACTTCACAACAAATTAATGGAAATTGAAGCACATAACTTTACCAGGTTATTGATAGTAAAACGATCTCACTGATATTTTCTGATCATATTATATGCCTTAATAGTAATTCCCTATTTCATCCCATATTTCAGAAAATTTATATTTTTAAAGGAAGTCAAATCACTATAATATAAAACCGTACATAAGTAGATGACCTACTCTGTTTTGTGGTTATGGCATTTGTTTTGTTTTTACTGCTTTAAAAGCTCTGCAGTAGACTTGCAAGCTGATAAGTAACTTTATGATAAACATTCTCTCATCTAGGTTTTAATTCTGAGCTTTAAGCTGTTAGTCCTTGTCCTTACAATAATGACATGTTATCACATCTTTATCTTTTTATGTGAAAATTTTAAACACAACTAAATTATTTTAAGAACTTCCTGAGTAGATCTTTCAAGGGTAAGAAAGAAGAATGAGCCAAGTCCAGAAGATCTCTAATGAAAATTCAACATTGGAATTATCTCTGCAGAAGAAATCTATGTGTTAAATGTACTTTCTCAATTGATTATTACAAATTGTATTTATGACATCAGCATGGAAGTGATCCATGCTAGTGAATTAATTGTTTATTATCAGGGTTGATCATAGCAGATTTAGAAAGTCACTAAATTTTGTCATCTGTTGCCCAATTGTTGCTTTTATCCATGCCCTTTTAAATGGTTTGTAAAACTTTTTTATTAAAACCTACCATAATTTTTTCTGTAGAACTTAAAAATAACAAAGAGGCCAAGATTCCTCTTCAGGAACAGAGTCTGCGCATAGAGATAAAACAAATATACTAAATTTTAAGTAATAGCCCATCAATGAGCAAAATATGTGTTAAGTAGTGGAGATAGTAAAAACTTAACGAGACCTCATTTCTACATAAATTGTTGGAGTAAAACTTCACAGTGGAAATGGGATTTGAATTGGATTTTAGATGACAGTGAAGTTTCCCTTGAGAATAACTAATTTTAAGTATGTTTAAGGAAGGCAATAAGGGGCAAATGAATTAAATGTGACTCGTTGTTATAGATAGTAATAAAGGAGAGTTACATTGAAGCCTGATTGTGAAGGGCATTGAATATCAATTTAAAGTCTCTGAATATTTCCCTTATAAAACAAAGAAGAATACTCAATTGAGTCTGAAGAGTGACCTGACAAATATTTTTCCTCTCAAAATTAGTCTTCCAGAGAAGTTTGAGGAGGAGATGAAGGAAGGAGGAAAGTCTATGAAAGTATTCTAACTATGAATTACTAAGACTCTGAATTAGGAGAATGACAAGAAAAATGGAAAAAAAAGAGATATATTGAAGAAGCATTATCTGAGAAGAATCTGTAAGACTATATTATTGAGTCTATATGAGCTAGAGAAACTAGCCAACATATTTCTGAGTTTATTATTCTGAGAACAATAATGACCTTAGAGATATAAAATGCATTTTATATAATAGGGTGTTTCTTCTGAGGTGCTGGAAATGTACATTTTGATCTGAGTTATGTTTACATAAGGCTTCCCTCATAGCTCAGCTGGTAAAGAATCCATCTGCAATGGAGGAAACCTGGGTTCCATCCCTACGTTGGGAAGATCCCTTGTTTAAAAACAAACTCAGCAGAAAGTTCACGCGGCTCAGTCTCAGATTCCAGAAGACCTCCAGTTAATGTAGGAGGTCCTTGCTCCTACGGCTGGAGGAGCTCCTATGGCTCTTAGGCTCCTATGCCTAACAAAATCTTAATTCCTTTACAATCTCTCCTTTCTTGTTTTCTCAACCCCCCTGTGAACAGGCGAGCAGCAGTGGGTGCAATTGAGGAACTCTGGAGAGGCTAGTCCTCGGTATGTCCCAAAGGCACTATCTGCTGAGCCCCAGTAGCTGTTACCCAAGCTGGTGGGGGTTCTTCTGTCCTTAATCTTCTTTGTGCTAAGGATTAGACAAGTGAAAACTGTGAGCACATGTCCAGTATTTAGCAGATTTTTTGGCAGGCTATGAAGGGGATTCCCTGGCACATTTTTCCCACTGCTTTTTCCTGCTGTCCTTCAGCTCCTCTCTCCCAGGACTTAAGCCTGGCCAAATCCCAGGACCTAATGAAGTTCACGCTCTGATGTCTCATTGCAAAAATTCAGTGAGAGACACAGTGATAGGTAAGAGGTGGATTTGTTAGGATTCAGAGAGAAGTACACTCTGCAGGTGTGGGCCATTGCAGAGGGCACAGGTTTAGGCCATGGAGTTGGTCTGGCTAGGTTTTGTGAGTGGGGTGAATTCATATGCTAATGAGTGGGAGGATCATCCAGCCCATTGGGGAACCACCCACTCCTCTGTCTTTTGACAGTGCCTTGGAGCTATCCTGCCACCTCTGGGTGTGTCATTTAGTTTACAGATTGCGGATTAAGATTTACTTGATTTGACTTGTCATCTTGGCTATAAGGGTGTCATCTGTATATCTGAGGTTACTGATATTTCTCCCTGCAATCTTGATTCCAACAAGTACTGCTTCCAGCCCAGCGTTTCTCATGATGTACTCTGCATATAAGTTAAATAAGCAGGGTGACAATATACAGCCTTGACATACTCCTGTTCCTATTTGGAACCAGTCTGTTATTCCATGTCTAGTTCTAACTGTTGCTTCCTGACCTGCATATAGGTTTCTCAAGAGGCAGGTAAGGTGGTCTGGTATTCCCATCTCTTTCAGAATTTTCCACAGTTTATTGTGATCCACACAGTCAAAGGCTTTGGCATAGTCAAAAAGCAGAAATAGACGTTTTTCTGGAACTCTCTTGCTTTTTCCTTGATCCAGCGGATGGTGGCAATTTGATCTCTGGTTCCTCTGTCTTATCTAAAACCAGCTTGAACATCTGGATGTTCACAGTTCACGTATTGCTGAAGCCTGTCTTGGAGAATTTTGAGCATTACTTCACTAGCATGTGAGATGAGTGCAATTGTGCAGTAGTTTGAGCATTCTTTGGCCTTGAATTTCTTTGGGATTGGAATGAAAACTGACATTTTCCAGTCCTGTGGCTACTACTGAGTTTTCTAAATTTGCTGACATAATGAGTGTGGCACTTTCACAGCATCATCTTTCAGGATTTGAAACAGCTCAAATGGAATTCCATCACCTCCACTAGCTTTGTTCGTAGTGATGCTTTCTAAGGCCCACTTGACTTCACATTCCAGGATGTCTGGCTCTAAGCAAGTGATCACACCATCATGTTTATATGGGCCATGAAGATTTTTTTGTACAGTTCTTCTGTGTATTCTTTCCACCTCTTCTTAATATCTTCTGCTTCTGTTAGAAGCCTTATGGCAGAAAGTGAAGAAGAACTAAAAAGCCTCTTGATGAAAATGACAGAGGATAGTGAAAAAGTTGGCTTAAAGCTCAACATACAGAAAATGAAGATCATGGCATCTGGTCCCATCACTTAATGGGAAATAGATGGGGAAACAGTGGAAACAGTTTCAGACTTTATTTTTGTGGGCTCCAAAATCACTGGAGATGGTGATTGCAGCCATGAAATTAAAAGACGCTTCCTCCTTGGAAGGAAAGTTATGACCAACATAGGTAGCATATTGAAAAGCAGAGACATTACTTTGCCAACAAAGGTCTGTCTAGTCAAGGCTCTGGTTTTTCCAGTGGTCATGTATGGATATGAGTGTTGGACTGTGAAGAAAGCTGAGCAATGAAGAATTGATGCTTTTGAACTGTGGTATTGGAGAAGACTCTTCAGAGTCCCTTGGCCTCCAAGGAAATCCAACCAGTCCATCCTAAAGGAGATCGGTCCTGGGTATTCATTTGAAGGACTGATGCTAAAGCTGAAACTCCAGTACTTTGGCCACCTCATGCGAAGAGTTGACTCATTGGAAAAGATCCTGATGCTGGGAGGGATTGGGGGCATGAGGAGAAAGTTATGACAGAGGATGAGAAGGCTGGATGGGTCACCGACTCAATGGACATGAGTTTGGGTGAACTCCTGGAGTTGATGATGGACAGGGAGGCCTGGTGTACTGCAGTTCATGGGGTCGCAAAGAGTCAGATATGATTGAGTGACTGAACTGAACTGTCATCTTGTACCCAACTGATTTTAATCGGTTTATGTCATGCCCTTGTGTTATGTCATTCTTTCAAAACTGTGCCCTACCCACTTCCCTCCTGTTTCATGCTCTTTTTCTGAGCCCCATCTAGACCCACAATGTTGCCTGTACAATCTTCTGGAGGGACAACTAGAAAATAGCTGGCCCTTGGGAGAGAAATATTGTATAATACCCAATCCCTCTAGATATTCAGGCCTTCGTGCTTCCTACAACATGTGCAGCACCAGCATCTCTCAGTGAACCTGCTAGGGTGGGCGACAGGCACATGATGCCTGATAGAAGTCCATCTGTTGGCATCCCTTCAAAGGCAGTTGGGCTTCCAGGAGTAATGTTTGCCACTTGGGGAGTTAGCCTGCAGGCTGTTTGAGCCCAAACTCTTACCACCCTTCTCCTAAAGTTACAAACACCCCTGGATCAAATCTCCACTCCACTTTTATAGAACATATGGTCTGTTGCCTCTTACAAATTTGTTCTTAAGTCAATTACTAATGCCTAGAGCCAAGATTCTGCCCCCTTGTAGGCAACATTTCTCCACCCAGCCTACTATTAAAACACTTTAATGCCCCCAACAGGGCCAGATAACCCACTCCTTTGTCATTACTTCTGTTATTACCTAAAGTGAGTCTATTACAATGAAATGGTTACCATTGGAGACACCCTAACTTGCTCTTATGGAGGACTAGAGGAGGAAATCAGTGACTTACAATCCCTTAAAGCAGTAGGAGGATAAGGCTTATGACAACTTCAGCAGGTTCCCAGTCTCAGGGCACAGGCTGGGATTGCTTTACATCGTGATATCTATTCCCATCTGTGGTGAACAAATGCAATGAGTTAAAATTACAACCCCTTAATCCTACCTAGCACTGGTCACGCTGGAGAACTTGGGGATGCCCAACTGCAGTCCGGGGGTCCCAGGTGGTCAACCTGCCTTGACCTGCCTAGGGATCTGGTCCTTGAAATGTTGTCATGCCTCAACCTGTTTGGGGATCCTCCAGTCCAGGGGTCTCAGGAAGTTGTCACGCCTCAAACTGCTCAGGGACCCAATTCCTGGGAGGCTGGCCTGCTTTGATATGCCTAGGGATTTGATCTCCAGGAAGCTGTCATGCTTCAGCCTGCCTGGGGATCTGCACCCTGACCCAGGGACGCCTGGCTCTCAGGTTGCAACAGTACTGGGTAGGATTAGCTTCAGAAAGACTCACCCCTCAGGAAGTACACCCATGGAAATAGAAGGAATCCTATTACTTGTGGGACTATGTCCAGTCTCAGCAATAACTCAGGAGTTCAACGAGAACCCCATTGCCTTTCTGGAAAGGCCCTCAAAAAGTTTACCAATCTGCACTTAGACTCATACAAGGGACTGCTGCTGCTGCTGCTAAGTCACTTCAGTCATGTCCAACTCTGTGCGACCCCATAGACAGCAGCCTACCAGACTCCTCCGTCCTTGGGATTCTATAGGCAAGAACGCTGGAGTGGGTTGCCATTTCCTTCTCCAATGCAGAAAAGTGAAAAGTAAAAGTGAAATCGCTCAATCGTATCTGACTCTTCATGACCCCATGGACTGCAACCTACCAGGCTCCTCCGTCCATGGGAGTTTCCAGGCAAGAGTACTGGAATGGGTTGCCATTGCCTTCTCCGTTACAAGGGACAGGTGATATTAAAGGACAAATTCCTGTCCCAATGTGCATTAGATATCATTCACCCTTAGATGGGCACTGCTATTTGGACTCTGAAACCTAAGACTAGCAAAAGGGGGAGGCCCAATACCCCTCACCATCCCACTTCAGCAAGAAGTATCCAGAAAGACATTGATGCCCCTATTCCCAAAGAATTAGGCCTCCTATCTCTTGAGGCGGGGAATGTCAGGTAGTTAGAATAGGAAACTTGTTTCATCAGCAAGAGTCACTTTTGGAACTCAGAATTTGGAACATGGAATATTTTCACTTAGAATTAACTGTCTCTTGCCCGTTATACCCAGTGCTGGGTTATCATCTTGACCAGGTCAAACCTGTGTCCCCTGCATTTTCTGCATTGGCAGGCAGATTCTTTACTACTGTGCCACCTGGGACACCCATATAAGAATAAAATGCTATGCAATTGCTTAATAGTATTATGATATTTTTCTTATTAAGACAACTTTACTGAATTATCTTTAATATTCAAGGATTCTTGCCTTCTTCAGTCCAACTACTCCACACCATTCTTATTTCTTCTTAGAGCAACCCAGTGAGATTTTAAAGTGGCAACCAATACTATTTTATTTTAGTAATGGGAGAAACTGAGGCAAAAATAGTTAAAACGCATCACACAGCATGTCAGTGGTAAGGCATAAAACAAAGCCAGTCTTTTTAATTTTCATGCCCAAAGCATACCTTAGAAAACTGAAGAAATTTCTTTCCATCAAGAAAAAAAATAGGGGAATGTCATATTACAGTATCACAATCATGGGGTGTTATGAGAACTAATGTGTTTCTGAAAATTGTAAAGTTTATTTCTTATAACAATACATTTATTATTTACCAACCATGTAGAGAATTTCTAGTACTTTATAGAGCAACCACGAAACATGATAAGAAAAGGCATGTATAAAATAAGCATAGCATCTTGAAATACTCATTGCATCTCAATCTATAAATTATCACTTTGTAAAATAGTAACATTATTTTCCCAATCTCTCTCAAAAATATTCACATCTAATCTTTTTGCTCAAAAGCACTTTAAAATAATGTTTTAATTATTAATTAACCTTATGGATAACAGAAAGACATCTTCACCAACTGATCAACAGATAGTAGTAGATAAACCTAATACAGCTTCTATTTAGGTACAAAATATAATGTCTGAAGTGTACAGTTTAGGTTTAATGTTTTATGTGACAGAATTTCTGCAGATTCATCTTAAGGAGATTTAATGAAGCATTGTGAACTATTCATTGAATAGAAGTTACCTTGTTCTGCTATTAACAACATATGCATGGTAGAAGAGTTCACTTAAAACTTTCTTTTTTTTAGAAAGTTAAATTCATCATATTTTTCATATTTTCCAGGGCTAAGAGCCCCAAACCTCCATGACTGATAAACATATAGACTTCAGAAATTCATTGTGGAAACTCTCCAATATAAACATATGAAATCCTTTCCAATTTGATTCTACTTTATTTTTATGCAAAATTCAATATTGTTTTTCTAAAACTTCCAGCTCTCATTTCCTGCTTCTTGAGAAGCAATTATAATTTATTTAATCATTATTATTGAAAAATTGTTGCTCCCTTATTTTTTTATGGAACTCTGTTTTTGGCATCACAAATAATTGTGTTTCTTATAAGCTTAGCATTTTAAATTTTATCAAATATTTTATTATCTGTGAGTATGGTAACACGGTAGAATATTTTAGTAGAATGTTTAGTATTATTTATGCAAATGTAGGTTGCATTTCCTTAGTTTTTTGCTACCATCAGAGATTAATTCTTGTTGAAATTTTTCATTTACTTTCAATGATTTTTGTTTACTTGTTTAAAAATTAGAACTAATTTCACTTATTTGTACATCTTTATTTCACTGCCTTTTTTTTAATAGCATGGTAATTTTTTGGGGGGGGGTTAAAATACATACACATACATATAACATGAGATCTATCCTCTTAACATGTTTTTAAACCTACAGTCCAGAATTGTTAACAACCAGCACAATATTGTACAACAGCTCTCCAGAACACTCATATCTTGCATGTCTGAAACTTTCTATTCATTGAATAACAACTCCCCATTGCCGCTTCTTCCCTAGGGGTTGCCATCTTTTCTCTCTATTTCTGTTTCTTTTATTGCCATTTTCTTATCCTCGCCATGGCCTTTTCATACTTCAGTTCAGTTCAGTTCAGTCGCTCAGTCGTGTCCGACTCTTTGCGACCCCATGAACCGCAGCACGCCAGGCTTCCGCATCCATCACCAACTCCCGGAGCTTGCTCAAACTCATGTCCATCAAGTTGGTGATGCCATCCAACCATCCTATCCTTTGTTGTCCCCATCTGGTCCTACCTTCAATCCTTCCTAGGTTCAGGGTCTTTTCCAATGAGTCAGTTCTTTGCATCAGGTGGCTAACGTATTGGAGTTTCAGCTTCAGCCATCAGTCCTTCCAAGGAATATTCAGGACTGATTTCCTTTACGATTGACTAGTTTGATCTCCTTGCTGTCCAAGGGACTCTAAAGAGTCTTCTCCAACACCATAGTTCAAAAGCATCAATTCTTCAATGCTCAGCTTTCTTTATAGTCCAACTCTCACATCCATACATGACTACTGGAAAAATCATAGTTTTGACTAGACGGACCTTTATCAGAAAAGTAATGTCTCCACTTTTTAATATGCTGTTTAGGTTGGTCATAGCTTTTCTTCCAAGGAGAAATCATCTTTTAATTTCATGGTTGCAGTCACTAACTGCAGTGATTTTGGAGCCCAGGAAAATAAACTCTGTCACTGTTTCCATTGTTTCCCCATGTATACATATATATATATGAAACAAAGACATTTTCACAGTGACCACCAAACTGTTATTAAAAAAACAAACAAAAAAATGCAAGTTAATTAAAAACAGTGACCATAATATTTATGACAGTATTGTCAGAGGAAATTTCAGAAACTTCTCTGATTTATACTTTTGGAGGACAAAAAAATAATCAGGAATGGTAAAAAAAGATAAATAAACACATGAAGCTTACTAAATTAAAGAAATAAAATGCAGTCCCTTAGAACATTGTGAAATGCACATTAGTTTCAACCTATCCTCAGTGGACTCTTATTTTCATAGAAGGTAGGCTCCTAATGGATGCAAATAGATTAAAGCTAAATGTTTCTGTTCCACATTCTTTCATAGAGAGCTGATACCTTGAGAACCTCAGTGCTACTGTAGGATTCTTAACTAATTTCAACGCAGAGAAGGTAATACTGTTAGTAGATTAAGTAGGAAAGAATTGATAGGAAGAAAAAAAAGTAATAGAAAGTCAATACTAGAGCCATAGACATTTATACATATTTCACCCCTCTCTCATAAACACACTCACACACACATGTTTGACAGAATTCATTCAGTTGTCCAGTTATGTAAACTGTTACATCTTCACTTCAGTTCTTGAATCACCTTTATGATGCATGTGGCAAGTTTTGTAGATCACGTATCCTTTATCTATTAACAGATATTTTTTTTTTTTTTTTTTGCTAACAAGATTCCACTATTGTTGTATACAGGAGGAGAAGGGGACAACAGAGAATGAGATAGTTGGATGGCATCATTGACTCAATTGACATAAGTTTCCTCAAACTCATGGAGAAAGTGAAGGACAGGGAAGCCTGGAGTACTGCAGTCCATGGTATCACAAAGAGTCAGACAAGACTGAGGAACTGAACAATAAGATAAAATTAACTACACCAAAATTGACAATCATATTTCCAATTCCTCAGCTTCTTTGGCTATTGATCAGGTATCTCTAAAAGGGGTAGGAAGCTCTTACTCTGCTAATAAAATGGACAGCTGCTGCTGGCACTGCCCATCTCCATGTATTTCTGTATTAAACACAGATAAGATGATATGATGTCTGGGACTACAGCACTTATTTTGCAACTCAAGGTGACAGACATGAGGATAATCAATGAGTTAGTGATGGTCAAATGGAAAGATAAAAAGAACCTGGTTCCTTTATTGTAAACCTATTGCCTATGTAGCTTCCACCTAGGCCACCATATGGTCTCTGCAGCCTAAGGGCATGAGAAATAACTATGAAAATGAAGGTTATGTGCATTGCTTTATCATGACTATTAAATCATTTCTATGTGAGCTAGATTCCTGTGTTTTCTCCAGCATCCAGAAAACTGTGGCAGATTAATTTATAATTAATTTAGATTAACTCATCAAAAGTAGGGCAAAATATCAAGATGCTTCAGAGTTCTTCACAATAAGTACTATGGTTTAAAGTTTTCTTCAGTTTGCTCTAAGTTTATTTAACCCATTATTTCTATTGTTGCATACTAGCTCATGATTTCCCTAGTGGCTCAGTTGGTAAAGAGTCTGCCTGCAATGCCGGAGACCTGGGTTCCTTCTCTGGGTCAGGAAGATCCCCTGGAGAAGGAAATGGTGACCCACTCCAGTATTCTTGCATGGAGAATTCCATGGACAAAAGAGCCTAGTAGGCTACAGTCCATGCGGTCACAAAGAGTCGGACACAGCTGAGTGACTAACTTTCATACTAGTTTGTGTAATACTGTGTGAACAAATTTGTATATGCCCCTTTGTGGATTTGTGAGAGAGTGTTCATTTGGGAGTGTTACAAACCTAAGAGCAGGACAATTTTAACTGTCTTGTCTATATTTAATTCGTATCCTAGGGTCAGATTGCTATCCTGAAGAACTGATTCAATACCAGCCACTTATGTACATGTCACCTTCACCTTCAGCATTTG
This sequence comes from Budorcas taxicolor, assembly GCF_023091745.1. Lineage (NCBI taxonomy): Eukaryota > Metazoa > Chordata > Mammalia > Artiodactyla > Bovidae > Budorcas > Budorcas taxicolor. The sequence continues at coordinate 63,675,484 of NC_068912.1, forward strand.
ATATTATTCAGTTTCCTATTTTTTGCCAAAATAACAATCATAAAGTTATACATGATTTTAGCTGTAATTCGCATTTCTCTTATTACTCATAATTTTGAGCATCTCTTTTTCTGCTTCTTAGCTTTTGGCATTGCCTCTATAAATTGCCTGGACATATCCTTTTTTTGTTGTTGCAAACCCTAAGTAACCACACTTTTGTACTTTGCTAGAAACTAAATATTATACTTCCCTGAATATTTAGTCCTCCCATTTAATAATTCGATAGATGTCCTTGGCCCATTTCACCTTTTGTACCTAATATGCCACTGATTACCTAGGCAAATTAATAGTATTATTGTTTCAGTACTGTGATATATCATCAGGTTGACAAATCAATGTTTTGATGTGATTATTAGCTCCTAATAACAGGAATTGTTCCTTATTCAGAGAAAGTAAAAAAGAAGTACCTTGGCTTAAAGATGATAAGGAGGAATATCTTAACAACAACATCTTGGGATGGATATCAACTTTCCTTTTATTTAAGAGATGCCTATAATAGCAGCCATTACCTTTTGAAAGAACATGGAAACAAAATAGAAACATTCATTTAAGCCATTTCCTTTTACTTACATATGGGATACCCTTGCCATAGTAGAGATTCTGGCCCTTTAATAGAAAAAGAAAAAGAAATTAACAATGGACAATTTCCTAATTTATTTAAGGGAGCTCCTTTGAAAACTTCTCGGTCAAGGATATGCCTTGTTCACATTTGTTGACTCTGATGCCACACCATTTGGCATTGGAATGAATGTTTAAACAAATAAAAGGATCTGTCATTCTGAAGATGTTTACTTCTTAGACACAAGCTTGCAGTAGTTCTCTCAAAGGCCATGAGGTCTGAAGTTTAGATTGTGCTAGGAAGCCTACTGCTAGAAAGCTGTTGTTTTGTTCTTGGAATGTACTGGAATACTAAAGGTAAGCAAGATTAAATACTAGAGCCTAGTGCTGGTTTATCTCAATCAGGATTTTTCGTAGCAGTGGGTCCCTTCTTCTACTCTTTTCTTTTAATCAGACTTGCACATTTATGCACTGAAAGTGATGCTTCCATTTATCTATCGGTGTGCTTACCTAGGTCGTTGAATTGGAAGATGTGGCATAAGGGGGAAAAAGGAAGAGAATTAGAGACTGAAGCACATACAGAAGACAATGTGGAGAGAAGCTAGGTAGCCTGGTTGGGCATGGAGAGGAGATTGGAGGGAGCATGGTTGGTGTAATGATTTAGATATTTTCACCAGTGTTCAGTATATGTGTGTAAGAGTGGTAGAAGATAAATTTAGACTATTGTCTTATGGAAGTAATATGGACAATGAAAAATAATGTAGGACCTGGGGAATAAGTGTAAGATTTTGATAAAGAGAGCAATTTAACAAAAATTACATTTGAGAATCTCTTTTTTGGCAGTTCACTGCAGCATGAATTTATGTAGAGTAAATCAGGAGGCAAGGACACTCTTTGGCAGATTGTGGTAGTTGTCCAGCTGGGAGGGCAGAAGCAGTGAAGAAACTGAGAATTGAAATAAAGGCATGACAGATGCTATGGAATTTGGAAATGCTCAAATGAAAGAAAAAGGAGAAATAAAAGAATTTATGATAACTGCTAGGTTTTAATTATGGGTTGCTGAGAATATGGTGACTCTATAAAAAAAGATTTAGAACTATTTTTATGAGTTAATGTTTAAGTCTGATTTAGAATCAACAATGTTTATTTGGATAAAATATCAATATGGATGCTTATTTGGCTTTTAAAGGCAAGGATAAATAGAATGGTTCAACTTGGTTACAAATTATATAAGCATTTGTTTACAGTTGATAATCTGTGAGAAAGGGTAAAGTTGTTGAGAGAAATAAAAGAAAGTACATCAAGGCTGTATATTGCCACCCTGCTTATTTAACTTATATGCAGAGTACATCATGTCAAATGCTGGGATGGATGAAGCACAAGCTGGAATCAAGATTACCAGAAAAAATATCAATAACCTCAAATATGAAGATGACACCACCTTTATGGCAGAAAGTGAAGATGAACTGAAGAGTCTCTTGATGAAAGTGAAAAAAGAGAGTGAAAAACTTGGCTTAAAGCTCAACATTCAGAAAACTAAGATCATGGCATCTGGTCCCATCACTTCAAGGGAAATAGATGAGGAAACAGTGGAAACAGTGACAGAATTTATGTTGTTGGGCTCCAAAATCACTGCAGATGGTGATTCCAGCCATGACATTAAAAGACACTTATTCCTTGGAAGAAAAGCTACGACCAGTCTAGACAGTATATTAAAAAGCGGAGACATTACTTTGCCAACAAGGGTCAAGGCTACAGTTTTTCCAGTAGTCATGTATGGATATGAGAATTGGACTATAGAGAAAGCTCAGCGCAGAAGAATTGATGCTTTTGAACTGTAGTGTTGGAGAAGACTCTTGAGAGTCCCTTGGACTGCAAGGAGATTCAACCGGTCCATCCTAAAGGAAATCAGTCCTGAATATTTATTGAAAGGACTGATGCTGAAGTTGAAACTCCAATACTTTGGCCACCTGATGTGATTAACTGACTCACTGGAAAAGACTCTGATGCTGGGAAAGAGTAAATGTGGGAGAAGAAGGGGATGACAGAGAATGAGATGGTTGGATAGTATCACCAATTCAATGGACATGAGTTTGAGTAGACTCAGAGTTGGCAATGGACAGGAAGGCCTGGCGTGCTGCAGTCCATGGGGTTGCAGAGAGTTGGACACGGCTGAGTGACTGAACTGAACCAAACTGATTAAAAAAAAGGAAAAGAAACTCTTTGAGAATGGCCTTATTTAGCAGGCCAAATATCTCTTTGCCCCATTTTTTGATAGAAGCATAGTCTTACAAAGCCCTATATCACTGAACACAAAGAAATGTTGTAATTACCAGTGAGACAACATTTTACTGATCTAATACAATATGATTTCTTTGGAGAATCTTTAGTCCTAGAAACTAAATAATGAGCCTTCTTTAGAGTGTGAGATGTTATACATCATTTGGTTGCATGAGAAACAGAAATCAAACTATAGTATTAGATTTGAAACGTATTTGAACAACCAAAAACTGGTATAATCAGAACTGTAGATTTCTCCCTTTACTTTTGGAAACTTGGTAAACTTATGTGAAGTAGTAGTTGTATATGTAGTAGTGAGTCAGTTACTTTGCAAATATACCAGAATATGTTATTCAGCAATCTGACATCTTTTCATCTAGGACTGGTCATCTGAAATGCAGTTTCACAAAGAACAGGGCCATTCAGCACTCAGAGTGAATATTCCAAGTGAAAGTCACTCAGTCATGTCCAACTCTTTGCGACTCCATAGACTATACAGTCCATAGCATTCTCCAGGCCAGAATACTGGAGTGAGTAGCCTTTACCTTCTCCTGGGGATCTTCCCAACCCAGGGATCGAATCCAGGTCTCCCACATTGCAGTGGGATTCTTTACCAGTTGAGCCACAAGAGAAGCTGAAGAGCACTGGAGTGGGTAGCCTATCCCTTCTCCAGCAGATCTTTCCAACCCATGAATATTCCAAGGCCAGGTGCAAAATTTGATTTTGCTAATTTAACAGCACTTGTATTCTAATTAAACAACATATCTCAATTCCTTTTAGAGAAGTGCATTTATGCTCAGTCACTCAGTCCTCTCTGACTCTTTGTGACCCCATGGACTGTAGCCTGTTAGGCTCCTCCATCCTTGGTAATCTCTAGGCAAGAATACTGGAATGAGTTGTCATTACCTTCTCTAACTTTTAGAGACATTAAGCAGTAATTCACAGACTTTTGTTCTTGGAAATACCTCCCATCTAATGTGTTGAAACTTCAGACTTCCAATATAAATATTATTCTTGATCTAGCAATTTTTAGTGGTAAGTCTGAGTGGTAACCATAATTCTGTAATTTTCCTATGCATCCCTGGGTGATATTCATAAAAGTTTTATATAGAAGACACTGATTCAAAAGCATGAAGGCAAATAAGGCTCAGGCCTTGTCTTAGTACCTAATGTAGAAGAACAAACCTGCAAACTATAAGCATTATAGATTGTGGTTCCTTAGAAATAAGAAGATATAGAAGTAAGTGAATGATATGAGTAGAAATGTGTATTTAAAATATTCTATAGCAGTAAAGGCAAAAAGAGAACATTACTAATTATATGTAATTTGTGTAACCACAGAAGTGACTTGTGTGTTTATTTTCATGTGCATATCTACCATGATGATCACAGTGAAAGATGTTCTAAGCAAAGTGAGCAGCATGACCAAAAAAATGGGAATATAAATCATTATAGTATATTAGTAATGTACTGGTCATTAAATATCTATTGTTTGTCTTTAATTTCGATTATAGTAAAAGACAAGATGTCATTTTAGGAAATTTGGATCCATGTCTTACTCAGGGGAATCAATTGAAGGATTGGATGCAAAGTAGTGATATTATCAGGGTTGTATTCAGAAAGCTCACTTACATAGAGTGGATGAAAGTTCACTGAAGGCAGTTAAGTCACGTGGGTGAAAACTGATAGAATATATACCAGGAGTCATTGTAGTTTGAAAATATTTGAATGCTACTGTTCAGTCCTTGCTAAGAAATAACACAAGGTCATTAGAACTTCTGTGTCTACTAAGTGATAATAGATAACAACTAATTTGCTTTAAGAATTTTGCTTAGGGAAATGCTTTTCAAACTTATTTAAGGATTTGTTTTCAAATCTTTTCCCCAATAAAAACTTACTCAGTTAAAAGTTAAAACAGAGAACAATGGAGCTGTTCTACTTCCAGCAGGTGATACAGGAGGGAAAGACTCCTTCCCCCCGGACATTGCTTCTCCTCAGTCATTTCTTGACATGGCACTTTGAAAACTGTGAAATTTTAGTGTTATGAATCAGCTGAAAATGACTAGATGAGACTTTCTATAGGCATGACAAGGTTTTATTATTAAGATCGTAAGTTGAGATCACCACAGCAGTATCATTTCAAGAATTAAATCGTAAAGCTGTGTATAAGGATAATCTGTTTCTACAGATTTCATAAATAGGGAATATATATATTCCACATAAAATGCAAGGTTGATTTAAAAAAAAGACAAAAGTAGGGTAACAGTTTTCATTGAATTTAAATGTTACAATATTTAGACCAACCCATTTTTACATTTAAAAATGAACTGAATTGTGAATAAAATATTCCGTGTATTTCCATATCTTTATTGTATTTAATAAACATGGAATTCACTAGCTCCAATCCCAGAAACAAATCATTTCTATTTTCTCTAAGCCTTAGTCTTTTTCATCTTTCTGTGCTGCACTTTACAATAATAGCCTAATCATTCTCAACTCCTTTGGTATTTATTGCAAGGACATTAATTCTGATGGGCTCATTTAGTATTAATGTGGATGTCATAAGTACTTCAGTAGGAATAGGGTTTCTACTGGAATTCAGCATTAATTAGCCAGGTCATTACTTCAAAGTGTTACTCTTTCCTTTTTGAATGGCTGCACTTCAGCATACTTCTTCCTGCAAAGTACATCGTCTCTTTCTGTTAGAAGGGGCACTTTTAAGTACTTGAATCTACTAAGACAAAGTTGTGGAAGTGAATAGGCTACAATAGACAAGGTATGGTAATTACTAGAAAACTGATTAATAGAAAGCAGATGTTTTAATTGAGTTTCTATGAGACCTACAATAGTTTGAACTGAATAGGAGACTTAATTGCACTTTACATTTCTCTGGAGCATAAGGAAACAATACCATAAATAAAAGGTTCAAATAAGTCATTCAGTTTTCATACAGAAAAAATACACATGTAAAACCATAACAGTTGGTGTATTAATCAGGTACTATCTTGGATTAGAAATACTTGTATATTCATAACAGAAGATATTTTTAATGCTAAAAATACATTTTTAAATTTTGGGTATTTGTCTGAAGAAATATAAATTTCTTACTTTTTGTGATTTTATTTCATTATTCTAACAAGCTTTTAAATATCTTAGAATAGCTTTCATGTGCATCCAAGGTGCCAAGGTCAACCTATTATTCATTAAAATAACCATGAAGTTTAACTTCTTAACCATATTACAGGGCTTTCTACCTTTTCTATCTTTATGAAAAGGATTGACTTGATAAAATAGAAAATCATTTTAGACTTGTATAAATGGGAGGGCAAATTCACTTTTTTTTCCAGTGACCTCTCAGTAACTAATTCTTTAATCATTACGGCATTGTAGCAAATACCTTTTTAAAAATTCTCAATTTTATTCAAAGAGAGGATCTCTTTTTCACTCTTCTCTAAGAATGCCATTTAGATTTCTAACTTAACTATAGGGATTATAGCTTTAGTTTAAGAATAATTCCAAATCTCCTCTTTATAAAATCATTTGCTTCAGACCTACTGTCCAAGTTTTCTATGACATATCAATGTCCATGATTAAAGGAACTTATCATTTCTAACAAGTGCTAATTATTCCTCTTTTGCCACGGAAAGATAAGATCAAATTTTTAAATCTACTGAAGTAAGACTAAACAATACAAAGGAACAAGACTGAATAATAAAAAAGAAGTAAAAACATCAAGATCTTAGGGTATATTAAATATCCATATGGAAAAATATTTTGTCCCCTACTTTGCACCATACACAAAAGTCAACTCCATATCTATTATATATATCTCTACAATCTTAACTGTTTTACATAAAACTGTTAAGATTTTAGACGGCAATATTGGAAAGCTACTTTGTGATATAGAAGTAGGCAAATATCTGTTAATCAGGTATGAAATTGTTAAATATGATTGAAAATTGACAAGGAGGCTATATTAAAATAGAAATCTCTGTTTAATAAAGAATACCATTACGATGATGAAAAGCCAACTTACCAAATGGAAGAAGACATTTTCAACATGTATATCTAACAAAGGATGACAAATCTATTAAGCCTTCTATAAATTCATATGAAAAAGGCAACCAACACAATTTTTTAAATAGGCAAAATATTTGAATAGATATTTCAGAAAAGATTATATGCAAAACTCCACTGAATAGTTTTCAGGGAAATACAAATTAAAACCAGAAAATGATATACTTTCATGAGAATGGTTAAAAATAAAAGATGAAAAATGCCAGGTATAAGTGAGAATGTGGAAACTTTACAATGACAGTGGGCTATTTCAGAAAACTACTGACAGTATCTATCAAAACTATGTGACTTCAGAAAACTATTTGACAGTGTCTATTAAAGCTGAAAGTACATCTAATCTACCCTGTTGTTATTCAGCCACACAGTCATGTCCAACTCTTCATGACCTCATGGACTGCAGGATGCCAGGCCTTCCTGACCCTCACCATCTCCCAAAGTTTGCCCAAGGTCATATCCATTGCATCGGTGATGCATCCAGCTATTTCATCCCCTGATGCCCTCTTTTCCTTCTGCCTTCAATCATTCCCAGCATCATGGACTGTTCCAATAAGTCAGTTGTTTGCATCAGATGATCAAAATACTGGAGTTTCAGCTTCAGCATCAGTCCTTGCAACAAGTATTCAGGGTTGATTTCCATTAAGACTGAGTGGTTTGGGCGATGGTCCCAAGTTGGCAGAGAAATAGAATGGGGAGACCACTTTCTCCCCCACAAATTCATCAAAAGATCATTTGAATGCTGAGCAACTGCCACAAAAATCTTCTGAATGCTGACAGAGAACACCAGGCACCCAGAAAGACAGCCCTTTCCCTTTGAAAGGAGGTAGGACAAAATATAAAAGACAAAAAGAGAGACAAAAGAGTTAGGGATGAGACCCATCCTGGGGAGGGAGTCATGAAGGAGAAGTTTCCAAACAGCAGGAAACCCTTTCACCGGTGGGTCTGTGGGGAGTTTTGAAATCTCAGAGGGCAACATAACCAGGAGGGAGTGGGGGTGGGGAAAAAAAACGGCAGAATACGCGCCTAACCGCAACTCCCAGCGGAGAAGTAACCCAGACGCTCATGTCCGCCGCTGGACAGAGAGGCTCAGGTTGCATGCTTAGGGTAAGGACTGGGCCTGAATGTCCTGAGGACAATCTGAGGGAGCGAACATGAGATAGAAACCCAAACTGGGGGATAGCCAGAGAGAGAGAGAAAGAAGAGAATTTTCCCATGAAAGGCTCTAACCTAACATGCAGCCAGGCCCACTCACAGAACAAAGGATTGAGTGAATACCAAAGGAGAGCTAGCTGGCTGCAGACTGGCCCCTCCCCCTGCCGGTGGCAGAGAGGCAAGCGAGCAAACAGCCGGAGCCAGAAGACAAAGGGCAATCTCAGCCTACAGACGGCATCCTCCACCAAACTGTGAGCAGGCTCCCAGTCGCTAACCAAATCCTCCTGGAATCCTGGACGGCTGACATCTTCCAGGAGGGTCTCAGCCTGAGATCAGCTCCCCAAAGGAGATACACAGCTCACATGAGATGGGCTCTCATGGCACACCCGGAAAACTGAGCGGCAGGGACCGGGTAGTTGAATAAGATGCACGACCTACCTGAGTCAGTCCACTGGCTAGGAACCTGGTCTCCTGAGCTGCCTGGACCTGGGAAGGGCACGAAGTGTATGCCCAACCAAGTCTGTGCCTTTGCAGAGTACCCAAGAAGCTGCACCTGAGCCTGGGCAGTTTAGACCTGGGAAGTGCACAAAATGCAGGGCCCACTTTGAACAGTACCCCTGCAGAGCAACCTGGAGCCTGAGAAGTGTAGACTGAGAAAGCACATGCAGCTGTGAGCTGGGGCAAACTCAGTATGGTCCATACACTGTAAGCACTCCCCACACATGCCAGTGATATTTGTTTGAAGTGTTCAAGTGTTCAACTGAACAGTTCAGTTCAGTTCAGTTCAGTCGTGTCTGACTCTTTGTGACCCCATGAATCGCAGCACGGCAGGCCTCCCTGTCCATCACCAACTCCTGGAGTTCACTCAGATTCGCGTCCATTGAGTCCGTGATGCCATTCAGCCATCTCATCCTCGGTCGTCCCCTTCTTCTCCTGCCCCAATCCCTCCCAGCATCAAAGTCTTTTCCAGTGAGTCAACTCTTCGCATGAGGTGGCCAAAGTACTGGAGTTTCAGCTTTAGCATCATTCCTTCCAAGGAAATCCCAGGGCTGATCTTCAGAATGGACTGGTTGGATCTCCTTGCAGTCCAGGGGACTCTGAGGAGTCTTCTCCAACACCACAGTTCAAAAGCATCAATTCTTCGGTGCTCAGCCTTCTTCACAGTCCAACTCAAGCCTAAATAAGTGGCCACCTTCGCCCCTTGGATCAGGGCAGAACTTAGATACTAAAGAGACTTGCAGACAGAGGAAGCCAAAATAAAGAAGAGGGAACCATTCTGGAAGTGACAGCTGCAACAGATTAACCCTGTAGTTAACATTGACTAAGCATTGGAAAGGGACTATAGACCTTGAGAAGTATAAGCCGGAACAAGGAACTATCTGAACTGGCCCCACACTGCCCTCAACAGCTCCAGAGAAATTCCTAGATATATTTTTACTATTACTATTTTTTTTTAATTTTTAAACTTTTTATTACTCCTTTAGTTTTCATTTTTATAACCTACTGCTGCTGCTGCTGCTGCTGCTGCTGCTAAGTCACTTCAGTCGTGTCTGACTCTGTGCGACCCCATAGATGGCAGCCCACCAGGCTCCACCATCCCTGGGATTCTCCAGTCAAGAACACTGGAGTGTATAACCTATTATTACCTTGCAAAAAAAGATTCTATTTTTAAAGCAAATTTCATATATATATATATATATATATATATATTATAATTTTTGTGATTGATTTCATTTTGTATTTTTAACATTGTATTTTTGAGAGTCTAACCTCTACTAGATGTTTAATCTTTGCTTCTTGGTATTTGTTGTCAATTTTGTACCTTTAAGAATCTAATCTTCAGTACCCATTTTTACTTAAGGGTGAGCTTACTGGCTTGATTGCTTTCTCACCTTTTAACTCTCCCTTTTCTCCCTCAGATCTCCAATATCTCCTCCCTCCCCTTTCTCTACTCTACTTAACTCTGTGAATTTCTCTGGGTGTTCCAGGCTGTGGAGAACACTTTGGGAACTGATTACTGGCTAGATTGGTCTCTCCCCTTTTGACTCCCCTCTCTTCTCTGGTCACCTCTATCTCCTTCCTCCCTCTTCTCTTCTCTTCTCTTTGTATCTCTGTGAACCTCTCTGACTGTTGCAGACTGTGGAGAGCACATAGAGAATTGCTTACTGGCTTGATATCTCTCTCCTCTTTTAACTCCCCCTCTTCTCCTGCTGGTCACCTCTATCTCCCACCTCCCTCTTCTCTTCTCTATGTAACTCTACAAACCTCTCTGTGTTTTCCTCACTGTGGAGAATCTTTTCACCATCAGCCTAGATGTTTTATCATCTGTGCTGTATGAATGGAGAAATCTTGAGGCTACTGTAAGAATAAGACTGAAAGCCAGAGGTGGGAGGCTTAAATCCAAAACTTGAGAACACCAGAAAACTCCTGACTCCAGGAAATATCAATTGACAAGAGCTCATCCAAAAGCCTCCATACCTACACTGAAACCAAGCTCCACCCCAGAGCCAACAAGTTCCAGAGCAAGACATACCATGCTAATTCTCCAGCAATGCAAGAACACAGCCCTGAACATTAAAATAAAGGCTGCCCAAAGTCATGCCAAACACATAGACACCCAAAAACTCACTACTGGACACTTCATTGCACTCCAGAGAGAAGAGATCCAGTTCCACCCAGCAGAACACAGACACAAGCTTCCCTAACCAGGAAACCTTGACAAGTCACTCTTCCAACCCTACCCACAAGGAGGAACCTCCACAATAAAGAGAAACCACTAACTCCCAGACTACACAAAGGCCAACCCAAACACAGCAATCTAAACAAAATGAAGAGGGAGAAAAATATTCAGCAGGTAAAGGAACATGATAAACACACACCAAACCAAACAAAAGAGGAGATAGCGAGTCTACCTAAAAAAGAATAATGATAATAGAGATGATCCAAAATATTGAAAACAAAATGGAGTTACTGATAAATAGACTAGAGACAATGATTGAGAAGATGCAAAAAATGTTTGACAAGGAACTGGAAGAAATAAAAAATAATCAATAATGAATAACGCAATAACTGAGATCAAAAGCACTCTGGAGTGAACCACCAGTAGAATAACTGAGGCAGAAGATAGGATAAGTGAGGTGGAAGATAGAATGGTGGAAATGAATGAAGCAGAGGGTAAAAAAGAAAAAAAAATAATTAAAAGAAATGATGACAACCTCGGAGACCTATGGGACAATGTTAAATGCCCCAACATTTGAATCATAGGAGTCCCAGAAGAAGAAGACAAAAAGGAGGGCCATGAGAAAATACTTGAGGAGATAATAGTTGAAAACTTCCCTAAAAAGGGAAGGAAATAGCCACCCAAGAAACCCAGAGAGTCCCAAACAAGATAAACCCAAGTCAACACACCCCAAGATACATATTAATCAAATTAATGAAGATCAAACACAAAGAGCAAATATTAAAAGTAGCAAGGAAAAAGCAGCAAATAACACAAGGGGATTCCCTTAAGAATTATAGCTGATCTTTCAATAGAAACTCTACAGGCCAGAATGGAATGGCAAGACATACTTAAAGTGATGAAAGAGAAAAGCCTGTAACCCAGATTACTATAGCCAGCAAGGATCTCATTCAAATATGAAGGAGAAATTGAAACCTTAACAGACAAGCAAAAGCTGAGAGAATTCAGCACTACCAAACCAGCTCTTCAACAAATGCTAAAGGATCTTCTCTAGACCAGAAACACAGAAAAGGTTTATAAACTCAAACCCAAAACAACAAAGTAAATGGAAACAGGATCATACATATTAATAATTACCTTAAATTTAAACGGGTTGAATGCCCAATCAAAAGACAAAGACTGGCTGAATGGATAAAAAAAACAAAACCCCTATATATGCTGTCTACAAGAGACCCACCTCAAAACAAGGGACACATACAGACTGAAAGTGAAGGGCTGGAAAAAAGATATTCCATGCAAATAGAGACCAAAAGAAAGCAGGAGTAGCTATAATCATATCAGATAAAATAGACTTTGAAATAAAGGCCATGAAAAGAGACAAAGAAGGATACTACATAATGTTCAAAGGATCAATCCAGAAGAAGATATAACAGTTAAATATGCAGCCAACATAGGAGCACCACAATATATAAGGCAAATGTTAACAATCATGAAAGGGGAAATTAACAGTAACACAATAATAGTGGGAGACTTTAATACTCCTCTCACACCTATGGATAGATCAACCAAACAGAAAATTAGCAAGGAAACAAAAACTTTAAATGATACAATGGAACAGTTAGAACTAATTGATATCTCTATAGGACATTTCACCCCCAAATAATGAATTTTATCTTTTTCTCAAGTGCACATGTAACATTCTTCAGGATAGATCACATCCTGGGCCATAAATCTAGCCTTGGTAAATTCAAAAAAAAATTGAAATCATTTCAAGCATCTTTTCTGAGTACTATGTGGTTAGATTAGATGCCAACTACGGGGGGCGGGGGGGGGGGGGGGCGCGCGAAACTATTAAAAATACAAACATACGGAGGCTAAACAACATGCTTCGGAATAACCCACAAATCAGAGAGGAAATCAGAGAGGAAAAAAGAAATCAAAATATGCATAGAAACAAATGTAAATAAAAACACATCAACCCCAAACCTATGGGAGTCAGTAAACGCAGTGCTAAGAGGAAGGGTCATAGCAATACAAGCTTACCTCAAGAAACAAGAAAAAAATCAAATCAATAACCTAACTTTACACCTAAAGCAACTAGAAAAGGAAGAAATGAAGAACCCCAAGGATAGTAGAAGGAAAGAAATCATAAAAATTAGGACAGAAATAAATGAAAAAGAAACAAAGGAGACTATAGCAAAAATTCAACAAAGCTAAAAGCTGATTCTTTGAGAAGATAAATAAAGTAGACAACCCATTAGCCAGACTCATCAAGAAAACAAAAGGAAGAATTAAATCAACAAAATTAGAAATGAAAATGGAGAAATCACAACAGACAACACAGAAATACACAGATCATAGGAGACTACTATCAGCAACTATATGACAAAAAAATGGACAACTTGGAAGAAATGGATGAATTCTTAGAAAAGTATAACCTTCCAAACCTGAACCAGGAAGAAATAGAAAATCTTAACAGATCCATCACAAACATGGAAATCAAAACTGTAATCAGAAATCTTCCAACAAACAAAAGCCCAGGACCAGATGGATTCACAGGTGAATTCTACCAAAAACTTAGAGAAGAGCTAACACCTATCCTACTCAAACTCTTCCAGAAAATTGCAGAGGAAGGTAAACTGCCAAACTCATTCTATGAGGCCACCATCACCCTAATAACAAAACCTGACAAAGATGCCACAAAGAAAGAAAACTACAGGCCAATATCACTGATGAACATAGATGCAAAAATCTTCAATGAAATTCTAGCAAACAGAATCCAACAATGTATTAAAAAGATCATACATCATGACCAAATGGGCTTTATCCCAGGGGTGCAGGGATTCTTCAATATTTGCAAATCGATCAATGTGATATACCACATTAACAAATTGAAAGATAAAAATCATATGATTATCTCAATAGATGCAGAGAAAGCCTTTGACAGAATTCGACATCCATCTATGATAAAACCCTCCAGAAAGAAGGCATAGAAGGAACATACCTCAACATAATAAAAGCCATATATGATACCCACAGCAGATATCATCCTCAGTGGTGAAAAACTGAAAGCATTTCCCCTAAAGTCAGGTACAAGACAAAGGTGCCCACTCCTACTACTACTATTCAACATAGTTTTGGAAGTTTTAGCCACAGCAATCAGAGCAGAAAAAGAAATAAAAGGAATCCAAATTGGAAAAGAAGAAATAAAACTCTCACTGTTTGCAGATGACATGATCCTCTACATAGAAAACCCTAAAGACTCCACCAGAAAATTACTAGAGCTAATCAATGACTAAAGGTGCAGGAAATAAAATTAACACCCAGAAATCATTTGCATTCCTATACATTAACAATGAGAGAACAGAAAGAGAAATTAAGGAAGCAATTTCCTTCACCATTGCAACAAAATGAATTAAATACTTAGGAATAAATCTACCTAAAGAAACAAAGGACGTATATATGGAAAACTATAAAACACTGATGAAAGAAATCAAAGAGGTCACAAATAGATGGAGAAATATACCATGTTGAGGGATCAGAAAAAAATCAATATAATGAAAATGAGGATACTACCCAAAGCAATCTATAAATTCAATGCAATCCCTATCAAGCTACCATCGGTAGTTTTCAGACAACTAGAACAAATAATTTCACAATTTGTATGGAAATACAAAAAACTTCGAATAGCCAAAGCAATCTTGAGAAAGAAGAATGAAACTGGAGGAATCAATCTGCCTGACTTCACATTATACTACAAAACTACAGTCATCAAGACAGTATGGTACTGGCACAAAGACAGAAATATAGATCAGTGGAACAAAACAGAAAGCCCAGAGATAAATCCATGCAGCTATGGACAGCTTATCTTTGACAAAGGAGACAAGAATATGCAATGGAAGAAGGCAATCTCTTTAACAAGTGGTGCTGAAAAGGTGGTCAACAACTTGTAAAAGAATGAAATCAGAACACTTTCTAACACCATACACAAAAATAAACTCAAAATGGATTAAAGATCTAAATGTAAACTATAAAATTCCTAGAGGAAAACATAGGCAAAACACTCTCTGACATAAACCACAACAGGATCCTCTATGACCGACCTCCCAGAGTAATGGAAATAAAAGCAAAAATAAACAAATGGGACCTACCTAATTAAAATTAAAACCTTTTGCACAACAAAGGAAATTATAAGCAAAGTAAAAAGACGGGCTTCAGAATGGGAGAAAATAATAGCAAACAAAGTAACTGACAAAGAATTAATCTCAAAAATATACAAGCAGCTCATTCAGCTCAATCCCAGAAAAATAAATGACCCAATCAAAAAAATAGGCCAAAGAACTAAACAGACATTTCTTCAGAGAATGCATTAGTTCATATCCGACTCTGTGTCCCCATGGTCTGCAGCATGCCCGCCCCCCTGCCCGTCACTAACTCCCAGAATGTACTCAAACTCATGTCCATTGAGTCAGTGATGCCATCCAACCATCTCATTCTCCATCATCCCCTTCTCCTTCCACCCTCAATCTTTCCCAACATCAGGGTTTTTACAAATGAGTCAGTTCTTTGCATCAGGTGGCCAAAGTATTGGAGTTTCAGCTTCAAAATTAGTCCTTCCAAAGAACACTCAGGACTGATCTCCTTTAGGATGGACTGGTTAGATCTCCTTGTTGTCCAAGGGACTCTCAAGGGTCCTCTCCAAATCCACATTTCAAGAGCATCAATTCTTTGGCGCTCAGCTTTCTTTATAGTCCAACTCGCACATCCATACATGACTACTGGAAAAACCATAGCCTTGACTAGACCGACATTTGTTGACAAAGTAATGGCTCTACTTTTTAATATTATGTCTAGGTTGGTCATAATTTTACTTCCAAGGAGTAAGCATCTTTTAATTTCATGGCTGCAGTCACCATCTGCAGTGATTTGGGGCCCCCAAAATAAAATCTGCCACTGTTTCTGCTGTTTCCTCATCTACTTGCCATGAAGTGATAGGACCAGATGCCATGATCTTAGTTTTCTGAATGCTGAGCTTTAAGCCAACTTTTTCACTCTCCTCTTTCACTTTCATCAAGAGGCTCTTTAGTTCTTCTTCACTTTCTGCCATAAGGGTGGTGTCATCTGCATATCTGAGGTTGATATTTCTTCTGGCAATCTTGATTTCAACTTGTGCTTCTTCCAGCCCATCGTTTCTCATGATATATTCTGCATATAAGTTATATAAGCAGGGGGACAATATACAGCCTTGACGTACTTCATGACATAGAGATGGCTAACAAATACATGAAAAGATGCTCAATATCACTGTTTATCAGAGAAATGCATATCAAAACCACAATGAGGTACCAGCTCATGCTGGTCAGAATGGCTGCTATCAAAAAATTCTACAAACAATAAATGTTGGAGAGGGTGCAGAGAACAGGGAACTGGTTCCTCTTACACTGTTGGTGGTAATGCAAACTAATACAGCCACTATGGAGAACAGTGTGAAGATCCTTAAAAATACTGGAAATAGAACTGCCATATGACCTAGCAATCCCACTTCTGTGCAAACACTCTGAGGAAACCAGAATTGAAAGAGACACGTGTACCCGAATGTCCATCACAGGACTTTTTACAATAGCTAGGACATGGAAGCAATCTAGATGTCCATCAGTAGATAAATGGATAAGAAAGCTGTGGTATATACATACAATGGAATATTACTCATCTATACGAAGATCACATTTGAATCAGTTCTAATGAGGTGGATGAAACTGGAGCCTTTTATATAGAGTGAGGTAATTCAGAAAGAAAAACACCAATACAGTATATTAATGCATATATATGGAATTTAGAAAGATGATAACAATGACCCTATATGCGAGACAGCAAAAGAGACACAGATATAAAGAAGAAAATTTTGGACTCTGTGGGAGAAGGTGAGGATGGGGTGATTTTAGAGAATAACACTGAAACATATATATTACCATATGTGAAATAGATCGCCAGTCCAGGTTTGATGCATGAGACAGGTCGCTCAGGGCCAGTGCACTGGGATGACCCTGAGGGATGGGATGGGGAGGGAGGTGGAAAGAGGGTTCAGAATGGGGGACACATGTACACCTATGGCTGATTCATATCAGTATATGGCAAAACCACTACAAATTGTAAAGTAATTAGCCTCCAATTAAAAAAAAAAATATATTGAGTGGTTTGATCTCCTTGCTGTCTATATCTAACCTTGGCTAGACAATTTTCCACCATGGTATATGTCCCCCCAAATTCCATTTATATGTTCTCCCAAAGACATATATTGGAATTTTTATGCCTGCCTTTTCCCCATGGGGGGTGGGGGGGAAATATTTCACTAATCCTGAAGATGCTTTGCCTTAGTTAAAACCTGTTCCTTATTGTGAGACTCAGTATTAATAAAAAGTGAAGACCAACAATCCAAATAGATATAGTTGAGAAAGATTATTGTCATTTGTGTAAGTGTGTCAGTCATGTCAGACTCTTTGTGACCCCATGGACTGGAGCCCACCAGGTTTCTCTGTCCATGAAATTTTTCCAGGCACAAATACTAGAGTGGATTGCCGTTTCGTTCTCCAAGTGATATTCCTGACCAGGGCTCGAACCCATGTCTCTTGCATCTCCTGCATTGGCAGGTGGGTTCTTTACCATCTGAGCCACCAGGAAAGCTGTCACAAATCATAAATTGTCATAAATTATTGATATTTGTAGTTTTGTTTATTACTAAAACCTAATCTGATAAATATATTACTACTAGTAGTAGTATCTTTATTATTATTACAATTATTGTGTTGTACATATTTGTTATCATGGATTGTCTGCTGATGCTGCTGCTAAGTCGCTTCAGTCGTGTCTGACTCTTTGCGACCCCATAGATGGCAGCCCACTAGGCTCCTCTGTCCCTGGGATTCTCCAGGCAAGAATACAGGAGTGGGTTGCCATTTCCTTCTCCAATGGATTGTCTAAAGGAAGAAAATCAAAAGGAAGTAGTAAGTGGTAGTTTCACTAATTTAAGAAGTTCCTTTGTTTACTAGGACAATCCACAGTCAGAAAGAATTTAGTAGAGGAAACTGAAGCTTGATATTTTGGAGAAAGTTAAATCTAAGCTTTGGTTATAATCTCTTGTTAAATTTAAAGTGGAAATGAAATCTAATTGCAATCTTATATATTGTTTTTGTGCACATCTGGAGAACTCATTCTTAAAAATGTTGATTTGTTTTATAGAAATACATATTTTAATTTTTAGCTATCATTAAAATAGCTTTTATATATGAATGGAATGAGTTTTATATTGCTTAGTGATAGCTCTTTCTTTAAGTAGTCTTTAGTAATAGGGTATATATAAAGAAGATTTTTTTTAAAAATATATTTAATTATTAATATTGATCATTGTTGAATAATTGAAGTGAGTCTTACAAATTCTGTAGAACTTTCAGTGTAAGCATCAGGAGCTCTAAGAAAAGACATATTACAAATGAGCTCTTGATGAGAGTGTGACATTAAATTTCTGGAAATTAGAAATAAAAGCACAGATTAAGAAATATTAAAAGGCAGGAAAATAATTCATCTGAACATCATATAATAGAATACAAAAGTATAAACAAGTCAGCTACTTAAATTGTCTTAAAATATTAACTCAATTACTGATTTAACAGAAAAATCAAAGTTGCAAATATAGAATTGTTGGACAATAAAATTACAAGAAGCTCACTTGTTTTAAAAGTTTAATAATATGTATTACTCAGAGAGGCAAAGGCATAAATTATTAGTACAAAACTTGCCACTTTATGTATTCCAGTTTCTTTGCAGTTTCACCTGGATTCGTATTTTTATGCTTGGATTTCTGCCTAAACTTTCCACATTTTGAGTCCTTTAAGAAGGCAGAGTGTTAATGGGATTAGCTTGTTAAACAGTACAATGTTACTTTTGTACAGGCTTTTGCTGAGTTGCTATTCATAACATAGACTTTTCCGAACTTTGTAAACTGAAAAAAAAATTAAGGAATTTTATTTTTTGTTGAATTGGATGCTGCTGCTTTAACAATATATCAATGCATGCTGCTTTGTTTTGACAGCAAATACCACATGTATGTATACACGTTGAATATATATATATGTATAATAAATTATATCATGTTTTTAAAAATTATCCTGTCTTCAATTCCTTTTCCATTTTATTGATAGAGTCTATCTATTTCACAGCCAATATTAATGGGGCAATAACAAATTTAAAAAGTGAGAGAAACATACTAAATTAATGTTTTGCTTTGTTTTTTTCTACCCTTTGCACAATATTGGAGCTTATGGTAAGGACCAAGAAGTGTGCCAGGGATCTCAGAGACAAGGGTGTATCCTAGCCTTGGAAATGAGCTGGAAGCTGCAACTTGAATTTAACACTTATTTCTGCCAAGGTGGGCTTAGTGATAAAGAATTCACCTGCCAATGCAGGGAGATGTAAGAGATGCTGGTTTGGTCCTTGAATTGGGAAGATTCCCTGTAGGAGTGTATAGCAACCCACTGCAGAATCCTTGCTTGGAGAATCGCATGGACAGAGGAGCCAGACAGGCTAGTGTCCACAGTGTTGCAAAGAACCGGACACAAGTGAAACAACTTAGCATGCATACACACATGGTAACTCTAAGTTTGGGCATCCCTGGTGGCTCAGATGGTAAAGAATCTGACTATAATGCAGGAGGCTCAGGTTTGATCCCTGGACCAGGAAGATCCCCTGGAGAGGGAAATGGCTACCCACTCCAGTATTTTTCCCTGTAGAATTCCATGGACAGAGGAGCATAGTGGGCTACAACCCACGGGATCTCAAAGAGTCAGACACAACTGATCACGTAACACTTTCACTTTCTGCCAATTGCTTCTGCTTCCTCCCTTCCTTCCTTCCTCCCTTCTCCCTTTCCTCCCTTCCTCCTCCCTCCCTCTCTCTCTCTGGCTTTTTTATTTTTAACGGTCATTTTAGATTCATGGAAAAATTAAGAAAGTAGAGAGATTTCCCATATACTCCCTGTACCACATGTACACAGATTCCATCATTATCAGCATCACTCACCAGAATGGTACATTTGTTATTAGGAAGATCCTACATTGAAACATCATATTCACCCAGAGCCTACAATTTACATTAGGTTGTACTCTTGGTGTTATATATTTTGTGGTGTTTGAATAAAGGTGTAATGACATGTATCCACCAATATAGTATTATATATCTTATATGATATTAGATATTTTCACTGCTCTAAAAATCATCTGTTCTGTCTATTCATCCCATCCCACTTCTCCCTATAAACTCCTGATCTTTTTATTGTCACCATAGTTTTGCCTTTTCCAGAGTTTTGTATGATTGGAATCATAATGTATGTAGCCTTTTCAGATTGGCTTATTTTGGTTTTCATTTATGAATATGCATTTAGAGTCTTCCATGTCTTTTCATGGCTTGATAGCTCAGTCTTTTGAGCACTGAATAATATTTCACTGTCTAGTGGTACAATTGTTTATTTTCCATTCATCTACTAAAGGGCATTTGGTAACTTCCAAATTTAGGAAATTACAAAGAAAGCTGATATAAACATCTCTATGCAGTGTTTTGTGTGGACATACATTTTCAACTTCTTTGGGTAAATGCCAAGGAGTGTTATTGCTGGATCTTGGTAAGAATATAGCTTTATAAGATATCACTAAATTGTTTTCCAAAGTATCTGTACTGTTTTGCATTCCTGTAACCAATAAATGAGAATTCCTGTTGCTCTACATCTTCACCAGCATTTGATGGCATCAGTGTCCTAGATCGCTGCCATTCTAGTAGGTGTATGGGAGAAGGAAATGGCAACCCACTCCAGTGTTCTTGCCTGGAGAACTGCAGGGACAGAGGAGTCTGGTGGGCTGCTGTCTCTGGGGCTGCACAGAGTTGGACACAATTGAAGAAACTTAGCAGCAGCAGCAGCAGCAGCAGTAGGTGTATAATAATGTCTTATTATTTTAATTTGCATTACATGTGGAACATCTTAGTTGTTATCTTTGTATCTTCTTCGATGAGATGTCTGTGAAATTCCTTGGCCCATTATTGATTTGTTAATTTTCATTTTAAGAGTTCTTTGTATAACTTGAAATATAGCTCTTTATTAGGTATGTATTTGGCAAACATTTTCTCCCAGTATATGTCTTGTCTTCTCATTCTTTTGATATTGCTTCTTATAGAGCAGAATTTTTAATTTTAATGAAGTCCAACTTATCAAGTATTAACTTCATAGATTGTATCCTTGATGTTTTATCTAAAAAGATGTCACTATACCCATATTATCTAGGATTTATTCTACGTTATCTTGAAGGAGTTTTAAAGTTTTACATTTTACATTGAGGTTTATGATCTATTTTGAGTTAATATTTGTGAAAAGTGTAAAGTCATAGTCTAGATTCATTTATTTTGCATGTGAGACTCATTTGTTGCAATACCATTCATTGAAAAGTCCATCTTTTCTCTATTGTTTTATCTTTGCTTCTTTATCAAAGATCTGTTGATTCTATTTATGGGGGTTTATTTATGTCTTCTTTATTCCGTTCTATTGATTTATTTGTTTAAACTTTTGCTAATATTTCTGTCTTGATTATTCTAGCTCTGTAGTAAGTCTTGAATCCATGTAGCATCCGGTTTACCAACTGTATTTTTCCTTTAACAGTATGTTGGCTATTCTGGGTCCTTTGGTTTTCCATACAAACTCAACATTTTCACATTTGCAAATAATATCAACTTTATTGTGTTGTCCCTGAAAATGCTTCTTCAGGCTCCTCTCAGATATGTACTAGGGCTACTGCCTTGACTGATCAAAACTGTTGCTTCTCTTTTCTATAACAAAAGTTATGGAGATTTTTGAGTATGTATTCCCTCGTTATCACCATAATAAGAAGTTTGTATCACAGTGAGAAGAATGGAAACAGGAGGGATTTATTTAAAGCAATTATTTTTATAAGAAGAGATAAAAATAGCATGTGTATATATTTGGCACCTTCATTTGCTTTATTCAGTTTAAAAATAAAGTCCAATATTAATCAAGCAAAATATAAACGTGTGTGTTAGTCTCTCAATCATGTCCAATGCTTTGTGACCCCACGGACTATAGCCCGTCAGAATTCTCTGTCCATGGAATTTTCCAGGCAGGAATACTGGAATGGGTAGCCATTCCATTCTCCAGAGGATCTTCCCAACCCAGGGGTTGAACCTGGGTCTCCTGCATTGCAGGCAGATTCTGTACTGACTGACCTATGAGGGAAACCCACAGTATAAAAAATTAAGTCTAATTAAGAGCAATTTCAAGGGTAAGTCTGGCTTTTTAGATAGTTTATGAGTATTGAAGCAGTCTCACATGTTATTGTGGGACAACAATAGCATCTAGGAGATTAATAGCCACTGTCTACTTCTGTAACTAATGCTATGTAAAAATGACACCTAGAAAGCATTTTCTAAACTTCACAGAGAAACATATGCTAAATGTTGGACAGTACCTATCTGCCCATCTGTCTCTGCAAAATGCCACCTTTAGAGGCCTTGGCTTGCTCTAGAAAGCTCACTGTTTCATTGCTGAATGTTCAACTGAAAATGTTCATAGAGCTCTGACCTAAAATCCATTTATCAGAACAAATCCCTAAAGAATTGTGGGGGTTTTGTGTGTTTGTTTGTTGTAAAACTTTTTAAATTGTAGGAAATAATAGAGACTGACATAAACAGCTGGATATCTACCATCTAAAATTAACAAATGATCTTTTTTGCATCAGAGGGATTAATTAAAAAAACACACATAAAAGTAGACTTTTCAAAAATCCCCTTCCTATTTCTATTTCCCACCTAACCTTATATTTTAGATAAAACTATGATGAAATTACTGTATTCTTCCTGCTCATGTTTTTTATTTCATTACATTTCTCTTAATCATAAATAATACATAGCATTACATAATACATTTTTAAACTTTTTCACAAATACTATCACACTGAATTATCTAGGACAGATCCATGAACACATCTCTTGTTTAATGGAGTAAATCTTTGTAATATATACTGTAATATACATTGAAGACCCACAAGTATCTTCAGAATTTTATATTAGCAGAAATACTGCCAGGTTGAGCTAACATAACCAAATTAGACTTAAATAAAAGGTATTGGATTTCCCAACTCTAGTGGCAAGAAACCAGCTAATGAAACTACTTAGCTATATAATCTGCTAACTTTTATAATAAAAAAGAATAATTCATAGGCTAAAGTTTTGAGCCAGAGGGCAGAGATGCAAGCTGTAGAGAATTATGCCTAGGTCTTGAAACCTAATGGAATTTGTGTGGCTGAATTGCAAAACTGCTTGAAAATAGTGCATTTTTTCTTATTTTGAGTTGATACATTAACTCTTAGTTCTATTTCTGTCCAATCATTGCATTACATGCCATGTTTCTTTAATTTCACAAGTTCACAGATGGAGAGGAATTGTGTCCTGGGATGGATTATACCAAGAATCATCCGTACCTGATTTAGGTGATGAGATTCTGGATTTTTTGGAGATGACATGTTATTGAGATTGCTAGACCATTAATTGATACTATAATGAGTTGAGGACATTGAGCTGGGAATATTATATTTGGGACGGATAAGAACCTTTTAGGCCCACAAGTTGGACACTTAACGATATGCAGTATAATAGTCATGAAGATTGTCTATGCCCTATTCATCAGAACATGTGATTGTTACCATAAAGAGCAACAGGTTTTGCAGTTATGTTTAGGATGAAAAACTTTGATATGGTGAGATTATTTTGGATTATTCAGGTGGGTATGATCTAATCACACAAGTTGTTAAAACTGGAAAAAAACTTCCTGGCTGTACTGAGAGAGATGTAATGATGGAACAAAAAGAGTGGGTCAAGGTAGTAGTGAGAGAAAGTTTCCACACCTTGTCACTGGTTCTGAGATGTGAGGATTATATGCAAAGACCAGAGAGAGGATCATAGAACCACAGGAGTTTATGGCAGCCCTCAGGCTGACAGGCACCAGATACCTCAGTCCTACAGTGATATGAAACTGAATTTTTCCAATACCTAAATGATTGAGAAAAAGATAATCCACTAGAACACACCAGAAGGAAGAAAGACCTAACACCATGTGACCTTAGCCTGATAAGATATATGTCAGATTCCTGACATAAAGAACTAACAAATTTGTCTTGTTTAACCAATAAGTTTGTGGTAACTTTTTATGGTATCATAGAAAACCAAAATAGTATGGGTAACTCTGTATTATATTTTTTAAATCTATCTAGGTCTACATTCACAGATACAGATAAAGTTGTTTTATTTTAATTGATGTATTATGTTTTACCATCTGAGCCACCATACAAATAAATCATACTTTATCCATTTCTGTCCTGATGGATATTTATATGTTTCTAGTTTTTCTCTGTAACAATGTAGGAATAAACAAAACATCCTTCTTTCTATCTGCTACTAGTCAGTGTAAGATTTCTGAACAACATCTAGAGAAATATAAGTATTGTATCATTAATCATACATATTTTAAATTTTATTTGAAATTCTCAACGTCTTCTAGAGTTGTTCTACAAATTTTAATGTATGGTGATTATTGACATAGTTGATCCTTCCCCTATTCTTTTCCTACCCTTTGCTGATTTGATTCAGTTTTTATTCCCCAACCCCCACCCTGTCCAATTTTGATCTCCAGTGATTAAGTATTCAGTTCAGTTCAGTTCAGTTCAGTAGCTCAGTTGTGTCCAACTCTCTGCAACTCCATGGACTGCAGCATGCCAGGCTTCCATGTCCATCACCAACTCCCAGAGTTTACTCATGTCCATTGAATTGATGATGCCATCCAACCACCTCATCCTCTGTCGTCCCCTTCTCTTCCTGCCATCAATCTTTCCCAGCATCAGGGTCTTCTCTAATTAGTCAGTTCTTTGCATCAGGTGGCCAAAGTATTGGAGTTTCAGTTTCAACATCAATCCTTCCAATGAATATTCAACACTGATTTCCTTCAGGATGAACTGATTGGATCTTCTTGCCGTCCAGGGGACTCTCAAGAGTCTTCTCCAACACCACAGTTCAAACGCATCAATTCTTTGGTGCTCAGCTTTCTTCACAGTCCAACTCTCACATCCATACATGACCACTGGAAAAACCATAGCCTTGATTAGACAGGCCTTTGTTGGCAAAATAATGTCTCTGCTTTTTAATATTCTGTCTAGGTTGGTCATAGCTTTTTTTCAAAGGAACAAGCATCTTTTAATTTCATGGCTGCAGTCACCATCTGCAGTGATTTTGGAGGCCCCCCCCCAAATAAAGTCAGCCACTGTTTCCACTGTTTCCCCATCTATTTGCCATGAAGTGTTCGGGCCAGATGCCATGATCCTCGTTTTCTGAATGTTGAGTTTTAAGCCAACTTTTTCACTCTCCTCTTTCACTTTCTTCAAGAGGTTCTTTAGTTCTTCTTCACTTTCTGCCATAAAGGTGATGTCATCTGCATATCTGAGGTTATTGATATCTCTCCCAGCAATCTTGATTCCAGCTTGTGCTTCATGCAGCCCAGCATTTTGCATGATGTACTCTGCATATAAGTTAAACAAACAATGTGACAATATACAGCCTTTATGTACTCCTTTCCCAATTTAGAGGCAGTCCATTGTTCCATGTCAGATTCTAACTATTACTTCTTGACCTGGATACATAGTTCTCATGAGGCAGGTAAGGTGGTCTGGTATTCCCATCTCTTTCAGAATTTTCCACAGTTTATTTTGATCCACACAGTCAAAGGCTTTGGTATAGTCAATAAAACAGAAATAGATGTTTTTCTGGAACTTTCTTGCTTTTTTGATGATCCAACGGATGTTGGCAATTTGATATGGGGCTACTCACAAATTTTAACATGCATACTAATTTAACAAAGTCTACTTTTACTGTAAAATCTTATAAAATAATATAAGGACACTGCTATTGCTGTTTAGTCACTAAGTTGTGTCTGCCTCTTTGCGACCCCATAGATTATAGCCCGCTAAGCTTCTCTGTACATGGGATTTCCCAGGCAGAAATACTCGAGTGGATTGCTATTTCCTTCTCCAGGAGATCTTCTGGACACAGGGATAAAACCTATGTCTCCTTGCTTGACAGGCATATTCTTTACCAATGAGCCACCTGGAAAGCTTTAAATTTGTTTTCCCATGCTATTTTCCCTGTTATTTAATTTTAGTTTCTTTTTGATTCTAAGCACTCCGATAGTTACTATTATGTATTTTTTAGTTAATTCTCATTTAATTTTGCCAGCATTTTATAATTTATTTGTTAATCACTAATTGTTGCATAAACCAGTGGTGGAAGTGAAAGTCGCTCAGTCGTGTCCAACTCTTTGCAACCCCATGGATTATTCTCCAGGCTAGAATACTGAAATGGGTAGCCTCTCCCTTCTCCAGAGGATCTTCTCAACCCAGTTGTTGAACCCAGGTCTTCCACATTGCAGGCGGATTCTTTACCAGCGGAACCACAGGGGAAGCCCTAGAATACTGGATTGGGTAGTCTATTTCTTCTCCAGTCGATCTTCCCGACCCAAGAATCAAACTGAAGTCTCCTGCATTGCAGGAGTATTCCTTACCAACTGAGCTATCAGGGAAGACTGCACAAACCTACTTTCTTTTGTATTCAACTCCCTTCTCCTAAAGTATATCCTTTAGTTATTCTTTAAAGCATGGCCCGCAAATAGTTCATTTGAAATTGACATCTCTTTTACTCAGAACTTTAAAGGTATTATTCCTTTTCTTCAGGTTTTTATTTGTCCTAATGAGAACTCTGCCATAAGTCTAATTATTGTCTTCATATACAAAATCTTCATTATTTTTTGGTTTATTTTTAAAGTGCATGAGGTCTTGCAAGTTTGCCATTATGTATTAGAGAGTGGAATGTTTTTTTTTTTTTTGATCTTTCAAATCTGATCAGGACTTGAATGGCTTTATTAGTCTAAGAATTGCTGTATTTCTTGAACTCTAAAAAGAAAATGGCTGCTGCTGCTGCTGCTGCTAATTCGCGTCAGTCGTGTCCAACTCTGTGTGACCCCATAGACGGCAGCCCACCAGGCTCTGCTGTCCCTGGGATTCTCCAGGCAAGAACACTGGAGTGGGTTGTCATTTCCTTCTCCAGTGCATGAAAGTGAAAAGTAAAAGTGAAGTCGCTCAGTTGTGTCTGACTCTTCACGACCCCGTGGATTGCAGCCTACCAGACTCCTCTGTCCATGGGGTTTTCCAGGCAAGAGTACGGGAGTGGGTTGCCATTGCCTTCTCCAAAGAAAATGGCTAGCTACTGTCATTACTTGAAACTCTGCTTCTTCACCACTGTTTCAACTTTCTCCATACAAAATGCCTATTAGCATGCAGGACTTTCCCATTATACATATCATGCTCAACTTACCTTTCTTATTCGCTTCTCTCTGTTTTTTTCTCCTTGCATTCTAGGTGATTCCCTCAGATCTCTATTTAAATTCTTCAGTTCTCTTCTCAGTTATTATGTTATATTCTATGGGCTTTCCTGGTGACTCAGTGGTAAAAACTTGCCTGCCAATGCAGGAGACAAACTCAATCCCTGGATCAAGAAGATTCCATGGAGAAGGAAATGGTAACCCACTACAGTATTCTTCCCTGGGAAATCACATGGACAGAGGCGCCTGGCAGGCTACAGTCCATCAGGGTGCAAAAAAGTTGGACACGACTTAGTGACTAAACATTATATTCTACACTATGGTTATATTCATTTTTGTTTTTGTTTTTAAAATATACTGCAATTATTCTAAATTTATTTCTAGTATTTATTTCTAGAGTTTTTATTATTATTATTAAATTGTCCTATTACTTTTTTGTTCTGATCCTATGTTAAGCAAGTGGCTTCTGTTGCCTATTATCAGGAGTAGAAATCTGAACACTTCTACCCAATGATCTTGGTATCAGTCACCAAGAAAACATAACAGAATCTGAATGGAATGATACTTTATTCACACAGCTAAGAAATGGAACAAGATTGGTTTCAGTACTGTGTGTCAGTGGGTCCCTCCAGCAGGTTCCATGGTGAGCAGGTGTCTCCTGGCAGCTGATGCAGTGCAATGGCCTACATGCTTACCTCTTCTGAGGCTCAGAAGGGACTAGCTCCTCTCCACAGGGGGCAATATGGTAGTGGAGTTGGCCAGGTGTCATGTGACACACCCACTTAAGCAGGACAAAGGAGTGCACATTGAGTCTGAAACAAGGGAAGATATTCCTATACAGGGTGATGAGCCAAGTATAGGCTATGAGCAGGCCATCTCTTAGTAAGGAAATACTCTGGGCCCAAGATCCATTCTTATGGGGCCAGGAGGAGAAAAAAAACTATGCATGGATTACTGCCTTTTTCAGCTTCTTATATTGTCTATTCCTTCTTTTTCCCCTTCTTTATCCTCTTTGATAATTTAAAATGTACCTCTCTGAAAGTTGATTAATCGATTCAAGTTTATTTCCTCTTGTGGTTTATAAAATGTTAGTTTAAGTTCATTTGCCCATGGCTTGTATTTTCCATAGATGCTTGTGCTGGAGAATTGTCTCTGAAATATGTTTGTAGGTGATCCTGCCTAGGACCCTGTGTTTTTATTGGTTCTAAAATTGATTTTAAATTCTTAACTTTAGATTTCAGAATCATATTTGCAGGGTAACATATGTCCTACACATATGAGTTATAATGAGCTGAATTTTTATGATGTTTATCACCAGGCCCTAGGTGGATAGAAAATTTCCTCACTGCTTCCACAAGCTTGTGTTTAGAGCTTGTAACCTGAACCCATTCTAGAAGTGAATGGTAAAGCCTGAGGCTCGTTAAAGTTTATATCTGATATCTGCATCATATATTACTGATTCTTTCAGATGCATTCCCTGTTTGTTCTAATTTTGGATTTCTCTTTTATTTCTGGAACTTTGTATTTCCTTCTGTTTAACTTTAATTATGTGTTTAATCTATTATTTCTATGTACTGGGCTTGAAGTCAGGCCTTTCTAAGTTAGATTGGCCCATTATGTTCTTTACCTTAAAGAAATATCTTCAATGTATATCGATGGTAAAATATAGTAAGCTGCCAATTGTGAGGCGTGTTTTTATTTTTTCTTCATATATTCTTGCTTTTCTCTTGTAGACAATGATAGAAGAGACTATTTTTAAAATAACATGCTATTCGTTCATCCCTTTCAAATTGTTTGTTTTGAAGAGAGGTTGATTCTGGCATCGTATCTCCCTGAATTGCTGGTGTTTATCTAGGCAGCTGTGCCACATGGCAGCCAAACAAAAAATGTTGGTACCTCTGCTGGCATTCATTAAAGGTGATGGAGTATTTTGATCTGAATATAGTCAACCATCCCCATATAGAACATTTCGTGTGCATGATCATGGGGAAGAAAGGACTAGTACCAGGGACAAATATGAAATGACTATAAGTTCCATGGAAATAAAGGAGAGTGGAACAAATAATAATTTTAGATAGCAATGTAAATCATGTTTACTAGGCTAGTGTAGCATTTAAATAAATACAAAATAGATTCTCCTGATTTTCCTCCTGTGCATATTGCAGGACTTCCAACCATTTCTCCCAGGCTATTTTATAGATTTCTTACAGGGTGACTTACAATATGCCGTTGAGCCATTCCCCCTGATAGCCACGTGGCTCCTAGCATTTCCATCTGCTCCTTTTTTGGTCTGGCTATGATACTGTCTCCACGCTGCTGGTGCAAAAATCACCAGTGTTATGAAGGCTCACTGAATGCTCAAAAGTCAGCTGACACAGAACATCCTCTCCTGTTTTTCTGCTGTTTCAAATGCAGATGAGTCCAGCTTCCAGAATAACCTGTTAAATCTATTCTGTGCTCTAACATACTCCAATAGTATCCTGTTGTTTGAAAATAAGGGGAAAAATACGTTTCAAAGGCTTCTATCAACAAGAATAATACAACTAATATTTGCTTCAAACTTCATATATAAGTGCTGGGTATTTAAGTGCATTACTTATATTATCATACTCAACCAGAGCAGATGTAAGTAACATTACTGTCTGCTTTTACATTTAACTAAATATAAACAAAAATTTTAAACTCGTTCAGATTCAGCAAGTAAAATAGTAAGTTCTAGATTGAAAATCATATCTGCCTCAAAGCAGACCTCAAAATCTTAAACATTATACCATTTTATGTTCTTTAAAATATATATTTTTGAAAGCTTATGTGTGCCTGCCACTGTGCTGTTTTACATGCTGTATCACATTTTTTTCTTGGTAGCAAACCAAGAAAATAAGGTCTATTTTTTATTATAATTCTAATTTAGAGATTCAACTAAACTTTCAGACTCAATAAGTAACTCTTGATAACACAGTTAATAGCAAAAGTGATTTAAATCAAAGTCTATCAGGTTTTTGTAGGCTTAACCATTGTTTTGTTATATATTCTCCAAAGTAATTCTGTCTTGAATTCCCAGTGATTTTCTGAACTTAAAATAAATTGTGTTATCATTTGTGTTTCAAATACCCTTTCTAAGACTAAAAGTGAGAGAAAAACATTTAGAATCTATTTTCTTTGTTTATACTGATACTAAATTCTTGAACTAAAATTTTTATCCTTGATAAATTTTCCAAAGAATAAATAATTTCCTTCAGAAATTAACGAAAAATGGATCTCGCTATTCTAAGCATCAAAATCCAAAGATGACCACAGTTTGGGTTCAATCTTGGAAACTTACAGAAAGATAACATAAAGTTTTTGTTTTTTTATTTGAGCAAAATGCTTGAGCATAAAAAGAGAAGTTGAATGTGTACACTAAGAAATTTCTTAACTTCATAGCAAAAGCATTGAAAGTATATTGTATACTTTCTTTTCCTTTTGAAGCAGTAGAACTTTTCTTAGTGTCCGTTACATTTGCAACTTTAAGCTCAGACTATCATGTCATCTCTTCGTGTTAGGTTCGGTTGGGTTAAACACCAAGAAAGAAATTTGGAGAACCTGATTTTCTTCTATGATTTGATACAGGTGTATAAAAATAGAAAATAATCATTTGAAGAAATGTTGACTTGAAATCTATTTTAGTATTAGTGCTAATGTTCACCTATATCAGTACATATGCAAAAAATGCAAAGGAATTTTACCAAGTCAAGTGACTTCCAAATACTAAGTCCAAAGTATTATTTCTCAAATGTAATTAAAACCAAGTAACAGTTCAAGATTTTTTTTTCAGCACTACTCTCTAATAAAGCACTGAAAAATCCCTGGAGGAAGTTATAAATGTTTCCAACAAACAAAATGAAGAGAAACATTAGTCAGTTTCAAGCCTCATTTACTCAATGATGGGTGGTAACAATGTCATAAATCACTGAGTACCTTTTAAGTCATATGATCTTTCATTCCACAGGCCTTTCAATAATTTTTTTCCTTAACTAAGATGGAAATATTTGAAACATAAATATTTTTAAGAGCCCAAGAATGTGCAATAGGAACAATACATTAGAATAATGAAGAGTTCTAAAAAAATCCATATCAGTTGGCAGCTGTAGGTCATAAATGTCACTTATTAATGATACTTGATAAAACGATCTTTATAAAGAAAAATCTGAAAGAAATGCATATTTAATAACCAAATATGTGCTCTAGTACCTTGAGAAATAATTTTGATATTTCCAAAATGAAATACACCTTCATTTTGACTAAACAATATACCACTATTGCTTAGCTAATTAACAACATATGCTTCTTCAGAATCTTTTCTAATACTCAGGATGGAAACAAGACATTTTAATGAAGGTGTAAGATTATGAACAATGGTTTATACTTCAAACTTAAACCATGTAATGAGAGAGCATATTTTGAATAGTACAACCCTATTTAAATGCCACATATAAAACTGTAAATCATATGCAATTTATTTAAAGCTTAGATTCATTCCTCATTTTAAAATGTTACTTCCTTTTATTAATGGGAAGCACTATATAAAAGCCAAAAGCATTGCTAAAAGAGAAAGGCATGTCTGGAAAAATCATAAATAATGCTAACCACTTTACATGTTAAGTCTAACAGGTATACAAAATAATTACACACAAGTACTGTTTAATGAACATTATACATTTAAACAGTTTGTCGATATGTTTGAAAACTTTGAAACAACTATGTGAAAAGGCTGTATCATTTTGTGCATCAGTATTGATTATGAGTTAAAAAATGCTTGCAGTTGTTGCTTGAGTTATTGAAAATATATCAACACATTTACATATTTTTCAGTTTAAATATAATATGTACATTTCTTTCATATATAATTCTTGGTTACATTTTTTGTCCTTCTCTGTAATAGTAGAGACTCTCATTCTCTTACTGGTTTTGTTACCCAGAATATATCCCTCAATATGGGGTTTATAAGTGCAGAAAAGGAAATTTTTGGCTCCTTTGAAGATGTCACAGAAGTAATATCTTTCATAGCAAAAGAAGCTTTAGACTTTCTGAATGTCTTTGGCAGAGTCTATAGCAATGGGTTTTATACTTTGGTAGCATTGAATTCAGAGAACAAATGACTGCTTTTGTGGGAAATGTTCACTTGTCCTTTTCTTCTGTCTTCTGAGGATGGAGTAAAAAAAAAAAGAAAGAAAGAAAAAGAAATGCTATAGAAACTAACCTCTCTGGTCTTTGTTGAATGTAGATAGTTTTATTTTTTTTTTCTCCTCTGTGTAACCAGTTTTCTCAATGCAAGATCTAAAAATATGGATTGCTTAAAAATTGTTTCAGTCCTTATTTTCTGAAATTATCATAAAGCTTAAAAAGTCCCTTTTTTAAAGATAGGTTGAATAAAACTCACTATCTAAATAGTAAACTGTTTACAATTACCCTGATGGACTAGAAAATATAAGTGGGCAGGTAAATTACTGTTTTACCAAAATATTTTTATATTTGCATCACATTTTTCTTATTAGACTTGTGAAATGTAACGTTGCTGGCAGAATAAGTGTTTAACAGCAATTAACATCAAGAACCTAATCAGAATTTAAATTTAAACCTAAAATGTATAGTCACACTTGTAGTATATTCACACTAATAGTTTCAGAAAATAAAAATATATTTTTTAAAAATCTAATGGAAGTAAATTGCTCTTTCAATATGACTATTCATATGTAGTTGATAAATTAGAAAATAAGGGTTGAATATGCCTTTTTAACCCGTTTATCATTATTATCACTATCAATCCCATCATTAACAAAAAGTTCCCTTTAAAGAAGTTATTTAGTTTGATGTTCAAATATCTTTGTAAGTAGATAATTTGGAGTTCAAATTCCTACTCTGCCTCTTGAACTATTTAAGCAAGTTGGTCAACCTACTTAGTTTCTCATTTTATCAACACTTTAAGTGAGATGGTTAAACACTGCCTTGTTTATAATGAGCAATTAATAAATACTATCACTATTACTTTGACTATTGCTATTATAATATGTTTTCTTCCAAACATAGCTCTATAAGTTACTATAACTATCTCTTTTTTTGTAGATTAAAAAAAAAATGGTTAAAGGGGGATGATTTGGGAGAATAACACTGGAACATATACATTACTATAGGTAAAAAAGGTAGCCAGAGGAAGTTTGATATGATGCAGGGAACCCAAAGCTGATTCTCTGTGACAACCTGGAGGAAGGAAAGTGGGAGGGGAGTTCAGGAGAGAGGGGACACAGGTATGCCTATGGTAGGCTCATGTTGATGTATGGCAAAAACCATCAAAATATTGTAAAGTAGTTATCTTCCAATTAAAATGAATAAATTAAAAGAATTATCTTGGTGATATATCTAGAAAGAGATAAGATAGGAAAATAAACACAAGCAGCCAGTCAACTCCAGAGCCAAAGCTGCCTTAACATATACTGTGTTCTGCTCTGCTTAGTCACTTATTCGTATTCAACTCTTTGTGACCCCATGGACTGTAGTCTGCCAGGCTCCTTTGTCCACAGGGATTATCCAGGCAAATATACTGGAATGGGTTGCCATGCCCTCCTTCAAGGGATCTTCCCAACCCAGGGATCAAACCCAGATTTCCTATATTGCAGGTGGATTCTTTACCATCTGAGCCACGAGGGAAGCCCCTTTAAGATAATACCTAAATGTAAAACTAATACTATTTTATGTCTCTTAGTGAAAAAGTAAGCTCACTCAAAATGGGATTTCTTTGTGAAAAATGAGATATTGCCCATAAATATGTATTGGATAAACAGTTTCTCAAAAAGCATATTGTGTGCTCAAATGCAATGCAAACATAAGACTGTATCTAATTAAAATGAAGAAGTAAATTTGGTTGAAACAAAATGAAATCATTTAAACAAATTTATAGTATAAATCTGATTAAAATATATTTTGAGAAAAAACACTCTTGATTCCAATCTTAGTTTTTCTTTTCTTATCTAAATGATGTTAAGAAATAATTTCTGAGAATAAATTCTGGTTTATGTCTAACAGAATTTAACTATAAACAGATCTAACCGCCAATGAAAATCAGGGGCCACTGGAAAGAAACAAATCTCCTATCACCATAGCTATCAATGCTTCTATCAGATCGTGAATAATAAGTAGTTTAGCCTATGTTTTAGAGGAAACTAAACAAAGGGATAAGAATAAGGAACATTTACTCACAGAGTTGTAGTGTAGTCCTGTGGAATGTTAAAGGAAAATTTAAAGGTAAATTTTCTAGGTAACATTATTCTAGAAAAAGAGCAGAAGCATTACTGAGATTAACCTAATGATAGACTTAATCTTTAAGAGATGAAATACTAGATTGTCCATGGAAGATTCTAGAAAGGGACTTGGCTACATGAGTTGGGAATATAATATTAAGGCACATTAGGCTGTACTTTACTTGTCAATTTGTATATGTCTAAGGCACATTCTGAGGTAAAAGTCTATAGGCTACTACCTAAAATATTTTAAAATGGAATCATTTCACAGGGCCAAAAACTTAATATAATTAGCCTAATATATTCTGAGCCAAAATAAACCTTAAAAAAAGAAAAAAAAAAGAGAATAAATTTGAAATGAAGTAGCTCTCCAACTGATTGATTTAAAATTTCTCTTGGTACACAAATTAATTCCTAAAGAATAAATCCAATTTAATTAAGAAAGATACTGCATGAGAATTAGTAACAATATTGATATTAATTAGTAAAAAAATTGTATGTAAATTAGTAAAGAAATCTTTATAATATGCATTTGTAGTAAATGTCAATTTTACAGAAAAGTCCTGTAAGTGCTAATTGCATTCAATTAAAAATATTTTCATTCAAAGTCACATGGGATATTTAAGTAAAGATAAGAAAAATATAGACAATAAAGAAGCACAGCTTAATAGAGAAGGAAAAACTCATTAGTTGCAAGACTTGAGTGTCCATGTAATAAATGGCTAAATATAACATTTCACAAAGCATGACTGATACTTATGCCATCAGGAGTTATCTGATCTACCTAAATGCACTGCTAAATTATTGATGAATATAGAGTAAGCAGTGTATTTGTTGGATTGCTCAGTGGATGAAGTTGTTGTTGTCCAGGTGCTAAGTCTTGTCTTATTCCTTGCGACCCCATGGACTGCAGCATTCCAGCATTCCCTGTCCTTCACTATCTCCCTGAGTTTGCTCAAATGCATGTCCATTGAATCAATGATGCCATTCAACCATCTCATCCTCTGTAACCCCCTCTTCCTCCTGCCCTCAATCTTTCCCAATATCAGGCTCTTTTCCAAAGAGTCAGCTTTTCACATCACGTGGCCAAAGTATTGGAGCTTCAGCTTCAGCATCTGTCCTTCCAGGGACTATTCAGAGTTGGTTTCCATTTATTGTATTGCTCAGTGGATGAAGTACAGGGAAGTTTTGAACCCAATGACATTCTGCCCTGAAGACTTAGATTAAACCATATGGCTTTCTATCTAGTATTTTAGGTGTTTCTTCAGCAGTCTCTAGAGTAGTCAAAATCAACTTTCTTCTCACAAAGTACTGGTGTATCTTGCCGAACAAGCTCCATCTGATAATCACTATGAAAGTGAAAGTCACTCAGTTGTGTCTGACTCTTTCAAATAGAATGCAGATACAAACTGATAATAGGCAATTTCCGATAGCTCAGTGGGTAAAGAATCCATCAGTAATGCAGAAGACACATGAGGCGTGGGTTGATTCCTGTGTCAGGAAGATCCTCTAGAGGAGGGTATGGCAACCCACTCCAGTATTCTTGCCTGAAAATTTCCATGGACTGAGGAGCCTCGCAGGCTATGGTCCAAAGACTCACAAAGAGTTTGTCTACAATGCAGGAGACCTGGGTTCAATCCTTGAGTTGGGATGATCCCCTGGAGGAGGGCATGACAAGCCATTCCAATATTCTTGCCTGCAGAATCACTTGGACAGAGGAGACTGGTGGGCTACAGTCCATGGAGTCGCAAAGAGTCAAACATGACTGAAGCAATGTAGCACAGCACATTTTGGAATAGTCTCGAACACATTAAGGGAATAGAGTTTTAAATGAACTCTAAGCTGTTCTTCCCCTCTAATATTACAAAATACCTAGGCAAAAATCCTTGCACATTTTATTGTATACTGTGTATTGTTCTAGGTCAAGAGATTCTGTATCACCTGACTCTTGAAATTATGTATCTAATAGTCTTTTGAGAAGGGTTTTGTTTTCCTCATAAAAAATATAAATTTCTTTATTTTTCTATTATATACATTTTCTTCTTTTACATTATTCAATTTCAATTACAAAGATTCACCTAGTCAATAGTCTATGTTTAATATACTTAATATTGTAGTAGTTGTTACAATAGTAATCATTACAATAGCAACAATGATGACAGCAATATCTGTATCAGTTTCCTACTGCTGCTATAACAAAGTATCACAAAGTTATTGGCTGGAAGTCCTAAAATCAATGTGTCAGGAATTCTGCATTCTTTCTGGAGCCTCTAGGGGAGAATCTTATTTCCTTGCCATCCCCAATGTGATGGTATTTGGTGGTGGTGGCTGGCTTAGTCACAAAATTGTGTCCAACTCTTGGGCACCCCTGAACGGTAGTCTACCAGGCTTCTCTGTCCATGGAATTCTACAGGTAAGAATACTAGAGTGGGTTGCCATTTCCTTCTCCAGGGATCTTCCTGATCCAAAGATCAAACCCACGTCTCCTGCGTTGGTATGGATTATTCACCACTGAGCCACTAGGATGGTATTTGGAGGTGAGATCTTTGGGAGATTATTTTGGGGATGATTGGTCAGCTCTGCCCCATGAATGGGGTTAAAAAATAAAAGAGGTCCCAGACTGCCCTCTTGGTCCTTTCATTATGTAAGGACACAGTGAGAAGACAGCTGTTTATGGATCCAGAGACACATCCTGAACAGACACTGATTCTGCTGAGTGCCTCAACCTTGCAGTTCCTAGCCTCTACAATTGTGATAAATTTATTTTCTGTTTATAAAACCACCCAGACTGAGGTATTTTTAGCAGCCTGATGGACTAGGACACACAGTTGCTGTATACCCAAATATAACTCGGAAGATCAGAACATCTTTGATTCCAGTATATTTTAGTTATATCTGAAATCTTTTGCCATCACTCAGTGAGGTCGGAATGTCAGCTACACAGATAGCAAGGGAATTCCCTATAAACTCTTTGACATGCTCATAATCTGGCTGGGGATGAAGGCAAAAATACAAGTAATGCCAAAGAGATCCTTGTGTGATTAATGTTATAGTACCTTTAATTATCCCTAAGGTAAATGGCTGTCTGGGGAGGCCTTACAAATAGCTGTGAAAAGAAGAGAGGCAAAAAGCAAAGGAGAAAAGGAAAGATATAAGCATCTGAATGCAGAGTTCCAAAGAATAGCAAGAACAGATACGAAAGCCTTCTTCAGTGATCAAAGCAAAGAAATAGAGGAAAAGAACAGAATGGGAAAGACTAGAGATCTCTTCAAGTAAATTAGAGATACCAAGGGAATATTTCATGCAAAGATGGGCTCGATAAAGGACAGAAATGGTATGGACATAACAGAAGCAGAAGATATTAAGAACAGGCGGAAAGAATACACAGAAGAACTATACAAAAAAGATCTTCACGACCCAGATAATCATGATGATGTGATCACTAATCTAGAGCCGGACATCTTGGAAAGTGAAGTCAAGTGGGCCTTAGAAAGCATCACTACGAACAAAGCTAGTGGAGGTGATGGAATTCCAGTTGAGCTGTTTCAAATCCTGAAAGATGATGCTGTGAAAGTGCTGCACTCAATATGCCAGCAAATTTGGAAAACTCAGCAGTGGCCACAGGACTGGAAAAGGTCAGTTTTCATTCCAATTCCAAAGAAAGGCAATGCCAAAGAATGCTCAAACTACCGCACAATTGCACTCATCTCACATGCTAGTAAAGTAATGCTCAAAATTCTCCAAGCCAGGCTTCAGTAATACATGAACCGTCAACTCCCTGATGTTCAAGCTGGTTTTAGAAAAGGCAGAGGAACCAGAGATCAAATTGCCAACATCTGTTGGATCATGGAAAAAGCAAGAGAGTTGCAGAAAAACATCTATTTCTGCTTTATTGACTATGCCAAAGCCTTTGACTCTGTGGATCACAATAAACTGTGGAAAATTTTGAAAGACATAGGATTACCAGACCACCTGACCTGCCTCTTGAGAAACCTATATGCAGGTCAGGAAGCAACAGTTAGAACTGGACATGGAATAACAGACTGGTTCCAAATAGGAAAAGGAGTATGTCAAGGCTGTATATTGTCACCCTGCTTATTTAACTTTTATGCAGAGTACATCATGAGAAACGCTGGACTGGAAGAAACACAAATTGGAATCAAGATTGCTGAGAGAAATATCAATAACCCCAGATACGCAGATGACACTACCCTTATGGCAGAAAGTGAAGAGGAACTAAATAGCCTCTTGATGAAAGTGAAAGAGGAGAGCGAAAAAGTTGGCTTAAACTCAACATTCAGAAAACGAAGATCATGGCATCCGGTCCCATCACTTCATGGGAAATAGAGGGGGAAACAGTGGAAACAGTGTCAGACTTTATTCTGGGGGGCTCCAAAATCACTGCAGATGGTGACTGCAGCCATGAAATTAAATGACACTTACTCCTTGGAAGAAAAGTTATGAGCAACCTAGATAATATATTCAAAAGCACAGACTTTACTTTGCCGACTAAGGTCCATCTAGTCAAGGCTATGGTTTTTCCTGTGGTCGTGTATGGATGTGAGAGTTGGACTATAAAGAAAGCTGAGCACTGAAGAATTGATGCTTTTGAACTGTGGTGCTGGAGAAGACTCTTGAGAGTCCCTTGGACTGCAAGGAAATCCAACCAGTCCATCCTAAAGGAGATAGTCCTGGTGGTTCATCGGAAGGACTGATGTTGAAGCTGAAACTCCAATACTTTGGCCACCTGATGCGAAGAGCTGACTCATTGGAAAAGACCCTGATGCTGGGAAAGATTGAGGGCAGGAGGAGAAGGGGACAACAGAGGATGAGGTGGTTGGATGGCATCACTGACTTTACAGACATTAGTTTGGGTAGACTCCAGGAGTTGGTGATGGACAGGGAGTACTGGCATGCTGCATTTCATGGGGTTGCGAAGAGTTAGACACGAATGTGAGACTGAACTGAACTGACCTGAGCTATCATTTTTCTTAGTTATACCTGACTTACTGTGCTGTAGGAATCAACCTGATTTAGTCATAACCTAATTTGTTTGTCAGAATTGAAAACAAAATGAGAAAGCAAATATAATTATTTTCTGTAAAAATAAAACAAACTAGTCATTCATTACACTAAAATTATTAATTCTGTGTCTTTCTTCCCTGGACTATAAAATTCTTGATGACCATGTCATTTGTTTTTTAAAACTTTAAACTTTATCTCCAGGATATAGCACAAAGAATGACATATAAAGTTACATATTAGATGCTATTTAACCAAGCCTAACAATCAAAATTTTAGAACATTGAAAGTAATGAAAATGTTTAATATGAAGAAGAAAAACCTAATTATTTTCAAAATTTAAAAAGATGTTTCAAATGCATTTATCAAAATCCTTATTACTGTTGTTATCATTTATCCTATGGAGCTGATATAACTTTTTATTTTACATAAGAGGAAGCTGGGGTTTCAAGAAGTTATGAGATTTCCCCAAGTTTATAGAAACTAGTAGGTGTGTGCTGATAGATCAGGATTATATACAGAGGTCTAGTTCCAAAGGCAGTCTTAACTGCTACTGTACTGCTTCTACTGATGCATAGATGAGTAACTAAAACAGAGCTGATCTTGGTCCAGTGTATAAAATGGGAAACAACTAAGTGCTTCTGAATATATTAATACCAAATCAACTTTTTTTTTTACTCATACGTGTAGGCAGATTTCTTTCTTTGTTTATGATCTATTTTTCTAACTAAACTCCTCAAGAGTAAAAACTTGGATGTCTTTTTAACTACTACATGTTGTACCAGAAAGTAGACGAAACATTATTATTGGTCTTAGTTCTTTGGGATTGCTATTAAAAAATACCACAACAGAAATTTATTTCTCACAGTCTGGGAAGCTGGCCAGTCCAAAATCATGGCACCAGCATGGTTGTGGTCCACTACTACAGGCTTTGGACTTCTCATTGGCTCTTTACATAATGAAAAGGCTGAGGAGCTCTGAGGAGTCTCTTTTATATGGGCACTAATCCCAATTAGGAGGGTTTGACCCTCATTACCTAATCACCAGTACAGGCCATTACCTAGAGGACTATATTTCAACATATGAATTTTGGAAAGTAACATTCAATCCATGGCAGTATTGAACTGGAGTTGTACCCAGGAAAAGCGTAATGAATCTTTATTTAGTTAATGAATGTGTGGTAATTCAAGGAATGAATGTCACTAATGAGTAAGTTCACTGCTGAGTTGAAATTGAAATATTATTGCAATATTACTTCTCACTACTTGCCCAAGATGAAGGGTGATATTGTATAGTTAGAATAGAGGACCAATACAAAAAAATGTATAGTTTCAACATCTGCAATACTTTAAAAACCAAACAGATGCTAGTAGCTTAGTTCTCTGTCAAGGAGTAAAGAAACAAAATAATCCAGATTCAAAGAATTCAAACATGTACTACTTGTGATGTGCAATGAATCACTTAATCCCATCTCTAAGAGACAATAATAATAGTCTCTGACTTACATTTGTTGTGAGATGAATGTATTACTGGAGATTCCAGATGGCTCAGCCAGTAGGAATCCACATGCAATTCAGGGCAGACACAGGAGCCAGGACTTGGGTGTGATCCCTGGGTCAGGAAGATCCCCTGGAGGAGGAAATGGCAACCCCTCCAGTATTCTTGCATGAAAAAACCCATGGACAGAGGAGCCTGGCAGACTACAGTACAAAAGGTGGCAAAGAGTCAGACAGGACTGAGTGACTAAGCATGCAACCATGAATATGTTACCAGACAATGAAGCCTTAACTCAGTGCTTAGCATGTAATAATAATTTAAAGGAACTGTTGTTATTGTATTAGGGTAAACTCTAACTTTCAATTGTGTTCAATTACTTTTTAAAACTTTATTTCAGAAACAAAGGTAATTCATGTATTCAGTAATATGCTTTTTACCTCCTTTACAGATAAAAGAAGTTTTTGTTTAATTATTTCTAAGAGACTGATTTTCACTTTTTGATTATTCATATTGCACAATGCTAAATAAATGTAAACTGTTTCATTTATAAATTTAATTTTAGTAATATTAATGTATATGAATAATTGTATCAAACTGCTAATTCAAATAATACAAGATGATATTATTACAGCCAGTTTTTAGACATGTTCATTATATCCCATTTTGTTAACATCTTCCTTCAGGCTTCCCCTTACCTGTGTAGAATATAGCCTTGCAAAGTTATCTAGCACACTAAAAAACAAATTAAAAAAAAAAAGTTTGAAAGGAAAAACAAGCAAAAATTTATTTCCTTAATCTATTTGTTTAACGTATTAGCAAACTTTTCA
This sequence comes from Budorcas taxicolor, assembly GCF_023091745.1. Lineage (NCBI taxonomy): Eukaryota > Metazoa > Chordata > Mammalia > Artiodactyla > Bovidae > Budorcas > Budorcas taxicolor. The sequence continues at coordinate 63,717,358 of NC_068912.1, forward strand.
AAATTATCTAAGATTAATTCTAACTGAAGGAAACATACATAGCTTGTTTCAGGGATCTAGAAAAAAGTCAGTTGTGTTAGTGGGTTGATTATATTTGTTCACTGTATAGTTTTATTGGATAATAAAGAAGAAAAATCACTGATTTAATTTCTGAATCAATATTTATTTTCTATCTCATTTAAAACTTTCAGATTTCAAAATAGTTTTGTTAATTTTTATACAATTTTTATAATAATTTTTAATATATTTTAAATGTGTTCAACCTTATTAACAAGAGAAAGTTAGACTATACTAATTCATCACCACTGGCACATATGGTCCTTTACTGACATTTATGTGGAACTTATCAATGGCACAATGAATGTTTCAAAAGATTCAATAGTTTTTCAAATCTTAGTAGGTATTTATCTTTGGAAAGATTTGTCTTATCAAACACTTTTGATAATTTTATTTTCTCTATGATCTCAATGTTCACGGGGTTCTCAAGGCAAGAATACTGAAGTGGTTTGCCATTCCCTTCTCCAGTGGACCATGTTTTGTCAAAACTCTGCACCATGGCTTTTCCATCTTGGATGGCTCGACATGGCATGGCTCATAATTTCATTGAGTTAGATAAGGCTGTGGTCCATATGATCAGTTTGATTAGTTTTCTGTGACTGTGGTTTTCATTCTGTCTGCCAATCCTAAAGGAAAAGTTTAAGAGGCTCATGGAAGTTTCCTGATGGAAGAGACTAACTGTGTGGGAAACTGGGTCTTGTTCTAATGGGTAGGGCCATGCTCAGTAAATCTTTAATACAATTTTTTGTTGATGGGTAGGGCTGTGTTCCCTCCCTGTTGTTTGACCAGAGACCAAACTATGGTTGGAATGATAAAGATAATGGTGACCTACTTCAGAAGGTCCAGTGCATCCCACTGCCACACTCAGTGCCCCTGACCCTGCAGCAAGCCACCACCGACCCATGCCTCCACCAGAGACTCCTGCATCATGGCATCTGGTCCCATCACTTCATAGCAAATAGACGGGAAAACAATGGAAACAGTGACAGACTTTATTTTGCGGGGCTCCAAAATCACTGCAGATGGTGATTGCAGCCATGAAATTAAAAGACGCTTATTCCTTGGAAGAAAATCTATGATCAACCTAGACAGCCTATTAAAAAGGAGAGACATTACTTTGCCGACAGAGGTCCCTCTATTCAAAGCTATGGTTTTTCCAGTAGTCAAGTATGGATGTGCGAGTTGGACTATAAAGAAAGCTGAGCGCCAAAGAATTGATGCTTTTGAACTGTGGTGTTGGAGAAGACTCTTGAGAGTCCCTAGGAATGCAACGACATCCAACCAGCCTATCCTAAAGGAAATAAGTCCTGAATGTTCTTTGGAAGGACTGATACTGAAGCTGAAACTCAATACTCATTGAAAAGACCCTGATTCTGGGAAAGATTGAAGGCGGGAGGAGAAGGGGACAACAGAGGATGAGATGGTTGGATGGCATCACCGACTCGATGGACATGAGTCTGAGCAAGCTCCGGGAGTTGATGATGGACAGGGAAGCCTGGCATGCTGCAGTCCGTGAAGTCACAAAGAGCCAGACACAACTGAGCAACTGAACTGAACTGATGATCTCACTATAGTTCACTTGCAAGTGTAGAGGTCTTAAACCTTCTTATCAGTTCTGGTCAATAAAAGAAAAAAAGAGAGCTTCAGAGACTTTTGGGTCTATGTATTTCTGCCAATCAAGGTAATCCAGGAGATAAATTTCCTTTGTTCACCACTAATTCATCATACATTTCATAGCTGGATCTCAACTAAAGCAACACAGATTTGACCTTTAAATCTTAGCTAGGTTGCTTTTGAGCCTATCTCCCACAGGTACTTCCATTGCCCTTTTCCCATAATTTGACTTTGATTTATCTTTAACTATCAGCAGTCAACATTAACACAAGAAGCCATGGATGTAGAAATCAAGTGTGCTTTATCAGGACTGTAATCATATACATCTATTCAATATCATTCTATTAACTTTGAAGCAAAAATACAATTTGATTTTATCGATTTAACAACAGAACAAATTCGCAGAATTAGTTATCTCTTGTTATAATAACTTTATCTGCCTTGGGATTTTGAGACTGTGGTAGCTTTACAGGCAGAAAATATAGAGCCATTAATGAGGTCAAAATACAGCAGCGGTTTAGGTACAACATTCAGCTATTCTTATGATTTCACAAAACATTTTTATTGATGTATTTCTTTCTTTTTCTCCTTCAGTGACACTGGATGAATTCTAAAACTTCACTGAAAGTTAATTCAAGGAGGTTTACTGAACAATAAAAACTCAAATCCTTAAGGACTGTTTTTTTCCTAATTATTGTTTCTTTTAAACTGATGTAAACCTACCTGACCCTCCAGTAATTTTTTACTTCTAACCAACTGAAATTAATGAACCACAAATTACACTGGGGAAGAGAATTGGCTTTTTACAAGGAGCTGGAATGTGTTGAATGTGGTGAGAGAACATTAACAAGTCTGTCATTTAGCCTGCAAGGTATTTGGCCTTTTGTGTGTTCTCTTTACTTGCTCAATATATCAAATGAATTCCCTTCATTTTGTTTAGTATACTTCTAATAATAACAATAACCAACTATCTGTTTTCTCAGTCTATAATTGGTCTTTCATGACAGTCTGCTCAGAAGTTGCAGAGACATAAGCACAAACTTTTCAGACTCACAGTATAATTGTCCTACTTCTTGATTCTCACTCCAGTAATCTTTGAGGAGGAGATAAGCTATTTATTCATAATTTTTTTTTACCAGTTTTTGCTCATAACTGCTCTTCATTAGAACCAAAGTTCTAACCAAACCATTTAACAAACATCAAGTGCAGACAGATATTACAGTGTTTCCCCAAACTGTAAAAGGCATATTACCGATAACTCGATCTTAATATCTAATAGGAGTATCCATTCATTCGTGATATGGTAAACTATTAGTATTTACAGCCTTTCATAATCTTAAATGCAATTTTTACAAGTGCAAAGAGAACAAAATCTATCTATTGATGCTATCCACTACTTAACGAAATGGCTTTCCAGTCTTGGTAAACCTGAGAGCCTAAATTCAAAACAAATGTAAACCAAGAAGACAAGCTTAGCACCAGAAAAGAAAGAAAGGAAAGGAAAGGAAAGGAAAGGAAAGGAAAGAAACATTAGTAAAATGAAAGAGAAACTTCATTTTAAAGTGTTTAACTTTTCAGGGCTCAATAACTCAAAACAAACAATAATTATCATTCTATAATTTATCATGAGCAAGCACATAAAAAATGTGTTGTCCTATTTTTGAAGAATTATAATTTGAAGTATCAAGATAACTTTTTTTTTAACCATATTTTACCATATAATACCATATACCATATTATAATTTTTTTACCATGGATAAACATAACTTTAAGGACAATTGTGATTATTAACTTTTATTAAGGTCACATAATGATTAAAAGGGCTTCCTTGGTAGTTCAGATGCTAAAGAATCAACCTGCAATGCAAGAGACCTGGGTTCAATCCCTGGATTGGGAAGATCCCCTGGAGAAGGGAATGGCTACCCACTCCAGTATTCTGACCTGGAGAATTTCATGTTCAGAAGAGCCTGGAAGGCAAATGGGGTTGCAAAGAGTCAGACACCACTGAGTAAATTTCACTTGCAATGATTAAAGATAATAATAACAATTTTAAAAAAAAGAACCTAAGGTAATTGTGAGGGAACCTAGTCTTAAGTTTCTAAATATCCAATTCATTGTTCTCAATTATAACACCCAGAGAACTCCATTTTCAATACTTAATGAATCAGTTGGAGTAATTATACAGAAAATAATAATTGTTGGCCAAATGGATACTTCTGATTATTGTTAAGGCTCAGAGATGTGTGCTATATATAGTAAGAAAGACTTTAGAAAAGAAGTTTTTTTTTTTTCTTTACTATAAAGTATTCCATTAGTAAATAGAATAGAGAACAGTAAAATAAAATACAGATACTAAATACTTCTGTAAAGAATCCTTTACTTACTATGTATTCTTCTACCAATATTTTGAGTACACTACTTATTGTAATAAAGGAGTTTAAAACATTCTATAGAAATATGCTTGTCTTCAATGAAGACATTAAAAATAATTGCCTGAAAGAGCAATGCTATTGCTGAGCTTAAAACTTAATAATTAATATTTTTTTTTGAATTTGAATTGATGTTGCTTGGAGTGATCAAGTATCCCATTTGCCTAAGATTTTAGCTACATAATTCATGGCATATGAAATTTCAATTAGTAAGTCAGAAATTACTTTCATAAATGTAAACAAATATTTCCTTTTCTGTCCCTTTCTTCTGCAAGTAGACAATAAGTCATCCAAAAAGAAGTTATTCTCAAAATAAGATGTTCATATGATAATATATCACATAGTTAAACTGAAGGAGAAAACCCAGGATTTCACGTATTCAGAAATCACGTATTCAGAAATGTTTTTGAATTTTTACATTCTCGAAATGGTTAACAGTGAATTTTCTCACATGTTAGAAAATGCCTGCTTCCCTGGCAGCTCCAATAGTACAGAATCTGCCTGCAATACAGGACACCTGGGTTCGATCCCTGTGTTGGGCACTTTCCTGGTGGCTCAGATGGTAAAGCATCTGCCTTCAAAGCGGGAGACCCAGGTTCAATCCCTGGGTTGGGAAGATCCTCTGGAGAAGGAAATGGCAACCCACTCCAGTACTTTTGCCCGGAAAATCCCATGGACGGAGGAGCCTGGTAGGCTAGAGTCCATGGGGTCACAAAAAATAGGACACGACTGAGTGACTTCACTTCACTTCCTATAGGAGGGCATGGCAATCCACTCCAGTATTCTTGTCTGGAGAATCCCCATGAACAGAGGAGCCTGGCATATTGCAGTCCATGGAGTCGCAAAGAATTGGATACTTAGGGATGTACTATCTCATAGTGAGATTGAAATTAAAAACAGCAAATGTGAAAAATCTTATGTTCATCTTTGCCTTTTCCCTCTCTCTTTCTTACCAATATGCCTATTGATGAAATAATGCTTGGGGAAAAAAAAAAAACAACATTAAATCTCAGGAATATATACAATGTCTATTTATTGTTTCTCAGAAGCCAGTGGGGTGCCTGCCTGATCCTGTTTCTTTGGGTGATTGATCTTCTCCAGGTTCACACAGGTGACAGTTCAACTAGAATCTGGCTATATAAGGTGACCTCAACTGGAGTTCTCAGCTCTGCTCTAGATATTACTTCCTCTTAGTAAGCTAGCTTGGGCCTGTTTCCACAATGGTAGTTGTGTTCCAAGAAAGAAAGTGGAAATGAGAAAGTATTTTCAAGTCTACACTTGTAGCAAGTTTGCCACTATCAAAGAAAGTGGACAAAGAAAGTTGTATGACTAACCCAGAGTTAGTTTGGAAAAATAGACACCACCTCTTGAGGAAAGTGGCTGTGATGCCAAATTGTAAAGAGCATAGATATTTGTATAGAGTGATGCTAGAATTTTTGCAACAATTTTCCATCAATCCATTACACTCTACTTCCGGCTGGTTGTCAATTCCTTTTGAATATAAAGCCATATGGTCCCTGTTTTTCTTCCTGACCTGTTTTTCATACCACTACCCTAATGTAAAATCAGGTTAACACTCACCTGAAATATGATACTGAATCATGTAACCAGATTTCAGACTCCTAAGTCTTCCTCCTCCTCAATATTCTCTACATACATTTCAGATGTTTCAAGACTTTGTTTGTTTTGTTCATCTTTTCTACCATGCTGCTTAATAACACTTATTAGGACATAAGGTTGCAGCACACTCTTCTTTATATCTTCCACAGTTTTTGCATATGTAGTCCAATACACTGTTCACAAAGTACACTTAACTGTTTTAAATTAGGAAAATAGATGAATGAATGAAAGGAAAATAAATCACAAAATAATCTAAAATCTCAACCTCAAATATTTTCTGATGTAATTTTTTTCCTTAAGATCCCTATGAATTCAGATCCCCGTTCCAAATCTTTAGAAATTACTCATGTTAATTTGTGTGTCTTATTGGCTGTTACTAGATGCTGATTTAATGGCATTCTTAAACTTTTTAAATATAGTTTATACTACCTCCTTTCTGCGTCATCATGATCTCTTACATCTATGAAATGCACTGAAGTATTTATACGAGAGGCAGTTGTATGTTTCACTTTACAACTGAGTTTATAGAAGGTATAATCCTGAGAGAATTCTTTCAGCAGTGATGAAGTAACATTAAAACAAATGCCCAGTTCTCTCTTTGATTGATTATTATAATAATTATTGTTCCCGATGCTCTCAGTATGTAAAATCATCCTTGAGAAGTAAATTAGTCCTTTGGGAAGTTTCATCATAACTCCTTAAAGTATATACTTCATGCAATTATTATTTTAAGGAAACAATTGATACAAATGTGGCTTACAGGTTTTTGTGATATTTCCCAAAGGCTTAACTACATCAGCTAATTATGCATTTATTAGTATTTTGGGCTTTGCAGCTGGCTCAAGTGATAAAGAATCCTCCTGCTAATGCAGGAGACACAACTGACCAGGGGTTCAGTCCCTGAGTTAGGAAGATCTCCTGGAGAAGGATATAGCAACCTACTGCAGTATTTCCTGCCTGAAAAACCCTGTGTACAGAGAAGCCTGCCAAGCTATAGTCCATGGAGTCACAAAGAGCTGGACACGATTGAGAATTCACACACTGGCACTGACTCAGTTTCAGTTTGCTTCTGTAGGCTTCCTAAGCATGGGGTATTTCATTATAACTCCTTAAAGTATATACTTCATGCAATTATTATTTTAAGGAACCAGTTGATACCAATGTGGCTTACATATTTTTATGTTTCCCAAAGGCTTAACTGCATCAGCTAATGATGCACTTATTAGTACTTTATGATTCATTGCAGGTTTTGAATTGCATAGTTTGTGTTAGAGAATCCATGGAAGATAAACTTGTCCTCAGAATACCTACATCACGGTGGTTAGATACAGTAGTATTAAAGTAATCTGACAAGGAGGCCAGTAGACTGGCTCTAATGCTTAGGTTGCCTATATAAACAAACTGAAACTTAAGCCAGAGTCAATTCCTATAAATGTCTTGAAGGTAAAAAGAACAATCACAAACACCCACCTAAGCTTTCCCAAGTAATGTAACTACTTAAGATAAGCCAATGCTATCTGTTTATTTTGCATTGTTTCTATTTTTTCTATAAAAACCTCATCTCCAGCTCCTTTCAGTAGAACACTCCTAATCACTTCTGGTTTGACATTGCCCAACTGGAATTGATTTTTTGCTCAAATAAATTATCAAAATTTGTAATATGCCTCAGTTTATCTGTTAACAGTGCAATCACCATATAATTTATCCAAACCAGAACATTCTTGAGAGTAAAAGGAATGTTTTTCATACTTACAATAGAAAGTATAGGACTGTTCTAGGAAAATGAGAAAAATGATCACCACACATATTAGCAACCCATTATAATATGATACCCAGATAAAATAAGATGTGTGTATTTCTAGATGCACACATCTAGAAATTCTGGAGACAGAACCTAAGGTCTTGCAGGATTAAAGGAACTAGAAAGCCAGACAGTAGTTACAGTACAGACAGATTCCACCCAACAATTGTTGCAATAGAGGAAGAGAGATCTCCGTGTAGAACCAGGCTCAATTCTGAATATGGCAATGACAGGCAATGTGTTTTATAGTCAAAGGATAGGATGACGGTTCAATAAATAGGAAATTACTAAGCAGAGACATCAAAGAAGGGTAGGAGAATTACTGCTAAGCTGACTTAACAGGATTCTTGGAGAAGAGAGGCCAGAGTGATTAGATCCCAGGGGTGGAAGATGAAGATTTGATCAGATATTGAGAGGGATAAGATACCAAGGGTGAATTATTCTCTCTAAACTTACCTATGCAGGATTCTTGCTAAAATTGGCCTAGACAGGTCAACAGATTTAAGGGACCAAGATGTTGAGGTCTAATTGAGAAAAGGGTTCAGAGGAATCTTCTAAAATGTGAGCAAAGAGAGAATCTTGATCAGTACAAACTTTTTGACATCCTCAGAAAGGCTTCAGTGATAGGTCTTGGAGACTAGAATATGGGCATACAACAAAGAGGAGGAATGAGATGTTCAGGGTTTCAGTGTAAGTGACTAGTTACAATTTCTCCCTAGTTTTCTTTCTTCCTTTTCTCCTTCCTTCTTTCCCTTCCTTCATCCTTCCTTCCTTTCCTCCTTCCATCTTTCATTTATTTCTTCCCATAATATTCATTGAACAGGCTATGAGGGATATAATAATAACCAATATACAATTAGCTCCTATCCTCAAGAAATTCACATTTTGGTTGGGTTTAAAATTACACAGTTGCAATTTCCTTATTTTTAAAATTACCTTTATAAAGAACTGCAAAATAATACTAAGTCTGATAGGAACCTGAACTCTTAGTCTTGGGAGGGATTTAATCAGGAAACTATTCTCTTGAGAAAGTGAGGTTGGCATTGTTATTGGTCAGATAATTAGAATTCAAAAACCCAAAACAAGGGGAAAAAGACTTTTAGCCAAAGGTCTCAGACAAAGCTACTGATATGAATTACAAATTAAACATTAAAAAAATGATCAAAATGAATAGGAATGATAGACAAGAGGATGTTTAGAAATGAGAAAATGGTGGGAGGATTCAGGTCATTGAAAGCAATTTTGACAGTTTTAAGAATATTAATTTGATACCAAGATCATAGTAAATTAGGGAAAGTAGACAATTGCACTCATCTCACACGCTAGTAAAGTAATGCTCAAAATTCTCCAAGCCAGGCTTCAGCAATACATGAACCATGAACTTCCAGATGTTCAAGCTGGTTTTAGAAAAGGCAGAGGAACCAGAGATCAAATTTCCAACATCTGCTGGATCATCGAAAAAGCAAGAGAGTTCCAGAAAAACATCTATTTCTGCTTTATTGACTATGCCAAAGCCTTTCACTGTGTGGATCACAATAAACTGTGGAAAATTCTGAAAGAGATGGAAATACCAGACCACCTGATCTGCCTCTTGAGAAACCTATATGCAGGTCAGGAAGCAACAGTTAGAACTGGACATGGAACAACAGACTGGTTCCAAATAGGAAAAGGAGTACATCAAGGCTGTATATTGTCACCCTGCTTATTTAACTTCTATACAGAGTACATCATGAGAAACACTGGGCTGGAAGAAGCACAAGCTGGAATCAAGATTGCCGGGAGAAATATCAATCACCTCAGATATGCAGATGACACCACCCTTATGGCAGAAAGTGAAGAGGAACTAAAAAGCCTCTTGATGAAAGTGAAAAAGGAGAGTGAAAAAGTTGGCTTAAAGCTCAATATTCAGAAAACGAAGATCATGGCATCTGGTCCCATCACTTCATAGGAAATAGATGGGGAAACAGTAGAAACAGTGTCAGACTTTATTTTTTGGGGCTCCAAAATCACTGCAGATGGTGACTGCAGCCATGAAATTAAAAGACGCTTACTCTTCGGAAGAAAAGTTATGACCAACCTAGACAGCATATTCAAAAGCAGAGACATTACTTTGCCAACTAAGGTCCGTCTAGTCAAGGCTATGGTTTTTCCAGTGGTCATGTATGGATGTGAGAGTAGGACTGTGAAGAAAGCTGAGCGCCAAAGAATTGATGCTTTTGAACTGTGGTGTTGGAGAAGACTCCTGAGAGTCCCTTGGACTGCAAGGAGATCCAACCTGTATATTCTGGAGGAGATCAGCCCTGAGATTTCTTTGAAAGAAATGATGCTGAAGCTGAAGCTCCAGTACTTTGGCCACCTCATGCGAAGAGTTGACTCATTGGAAAAGACTCTGATGCTGGGAGGGATTGGGGGCAGGAGGAGAAGGTAATGAAAGAGGATGAGATGGCTGGATGGCATCACGGACTCCATGGACATGAGTCTGAGTGACTCTGGGTGTTGATAATGGACAGGGATGCCTGGCGTGCTGTGATTCATGGGATCACAAAGATTTAGACACGACTGAGCAAGTGAACTGAACTGGACTGAGACTGAGACTGAGATAAATCTCAATATTTTGATGACTTAGCATGATTAAACAGTATTTTCCCTTGATATTAAAATTCTATGTGGTTGTAGGTGTTGGGGCATTATGTTGAGAGAGAGGAGGAGGGGGAAGTAGGAGGTCTGCTTAATGAAGTTATTCATGGACCCAGGCTCCTTTCATTCCATAGCTCTACCCCTTTGTGCTCATAGTTACAGTTGTTGGCATAAATGTCCAGCAACCGAGTGAGGAACATGGGAGGAGAGAACATGGAAGTTTGTGCATACATTTTACAGGCCATGTATTCTCCAGCCTCATTCCATTGGCCAGAACTCAATTACTGGTCTCTACAAAGCTGAAGAAGAGGCTAATAACTATAGTTTAGCTGTACTTACAGTGTGTAAGAGAAAAATAAATTGAGTTTGGTGGGCATGTAGCATTCTTTGTGAGGACTGAAATCATGTGTTCCTACATTTGACCTGAACACTAAGAACAGAAACCATATCTACTGTTCATGTTAGCATGAGTCTGATGTTCTACTATATTTATGAACACTTTTTTACTGGTCCAGGAGTTTATTTAGCAAGTGGTTTGCTATTTTATTATAGACACTTTTTGAAAGATCTTTTAACTCTTCAATGGAAAGCATTGAGACAGTTGTGCCGTAAGAGTCTTTGAAAAATCCTCACTTTGCTATTTCTACCAATCCTGTACTATTTTAAAGTGGTGATACTTACCAATTTCCAACAACTTTTTACATGAAAAAATCCACCTTCAACCAAATTTTCAATTCTGAATTAATTTTGATCTTATCTTTCCTCTTCTAGGTTACTGCTATATCTTTAAAGAGATAATGATCTCTCCCTTACTACAGTAAAAAATAAAATCTGCTTTGTGTTATAAACAATTTATGTTGGTGATATTTGCAGTAGCTAGCATTCAACATTTGTTGAATTAAAGCATTTTATTTATTTATGGTATAGAAAATGTGGTCTGATTTGTGTGTGCTTTAAAGTCTTTGTGGTACAGTTTACTTTTTTTTAGAATTTTACTAAACATTTCCTCATTATTTTGTAGCTGTAGAAACTATAAATAAACAAATGACCAAATTTTAGGAGTTTAAAATCAAATCTAAGGGTATTGTATCTATCAGGATGATTTATAGTACCGAGCAAGTGGTCTTATAGAGTCAAAACATTTCTGAATTGTAGGGGTAGAGAAAGTATTTTCAAATTATACTTTCATCTGAAGGTGGGTAAGTAAAAGCATTTTATAACTCAAATCAATTCCAGAACTGACAAGTGACTAAAAAACAAAATGAACTAAATAAGTAAAAACCCAGAGACACAGCATAGGTAAACAGAATCTATTCCCTCAGAAGTTTTCCTAAGAGAGTACCACTTGAGGTGGAAATTATGCAGGGTACCTACTGAAGAACAATAAGCTATTTAACAAAGCTGCATAGATCTCTGTAGTAGGTGTATAATAGGGACATGTAAACCTATAGAAACACAGCACTGTTGATTACTCTAGGTCAATTCTAACTTTAAGCAAAGATAGAGGTTGAATTTGAGTTTACTTTGTAGGTATTTCTTCAAAGAATTGACCATTCTAGTACAAATCATTGAAAGCAAACATATTGAACATTATTTATATCCAACCAAATGTTGTTTATGGGATTCACTTTATTTTATTATTTTTAAAATTTTAATTGGAGGTTAATTGTTTTACAATACTGTGTTCATTTCTGTCCTACAACAGCATGAATCAGCCACATGCATGCTGAATTGCTTCAGTCGTGTCCGATTCTTTGTGATCCCATGGACTGTAGAATGCTAGTTTTCCCTGTCCATGAGATTCTTCAGGCAAGAATACTTAAGTGGGTTGCCATGCCCTCCTACAGGGGATCTTCCCAATCCAGGGACTGAACCCTCATCTCTTTTGTATCCTACATGGGTAGAAGGGTTCTTTATCGCTAGCGCTACCAGGGAATCAGCCATAAGTATACTTAAATCTTCTTCCTCTTGAGCCTCCCTCCCATCCCACCCCATCCCACCCCTCTAGGTCCTCACAGATCACCCAGCTAAGCTCCCAGAAGCTCCCCACTAGCTATCTAATTACACACAGTAGTGTATATATGTCAATGCTACTCTCTCAACCTGAACCTAGAAATATGGAAAACTTCACAAATTTGTGTGTCATCCATGTGTAGGGTCGATGCTTATCTTTTTTATATTGTTCCAATTTTTGTATATGTTCTGCCAAAGTGAGCATGGGACTTACTTGAGATCTAAGGATACACATAGGTTGAAAGTGAAATGAAGTACGAAGATATTTTATGTGAATAGCAATCCAAACCGAACAGGAGTGGTTATACTAATGTAAGACAAAATAAACTTTAAGTTAATTTTTTTATAAGAGACAAGGACATTATAGGATGGCAAAAGGCTTAATTCACCAAAAAACATATATTTACACAGATATCAGTTCAGTTCAGTCACTCAGTCATGTCTGACTCTTTGCAACCTCATGGAGTTCAGCATGCTGGGCTTCCCTGTCCAGCACCAACTCCTGGAACTTGCTCAAACTCATGTCCATTGAGTCAGTGATGCCATCCAACCATCTCATCCTCTGTCATCCCCTTCTCCTCTTGCCTTCAATTTTTCCCATCATCAGGGTCTTTTCCAATGACTGAGTTCTTTTCATCAGGTGGCCAAAGTATCAGAGTTTCAGCTTCAGAATCAGTCCTTCCAATGAATATTCAGGACTGATTTCCTGCACCAAAGTCAGACTTCCTAAAAATGGAAAACCAACATTGGTAGGAGTGAAGGGAGCAATATGCAAGTCTACAATCCTAGCAGAAGATTTCAGTACCCTACTTTAAATAGTAGATAGAACAACCAGATAGATGACCAATAAGTAAACAGGACATTTAACCCCAGATGAATTGGAAGTACATATATATTATATTCTGCCCAATAACAGCAGAATATTCATTCCTATCACATGCACATATAGCATTCTACAGGATAGAACACATGTTAAGCCACTAAACAAGTCTTAATAAATTTAATAAGATTAAAATCATGCAGCGTATCTTTTCCAATCATAGTAGAAACTAGGACTCAATAGCTAAAGGAAAATGAAAAAAACCCATAAAATGTGGAAATTAAGCAGAATGCTTTTATATATAACCCATGGATCAAAGAAGAAATCACAAGGGAAATTAGAAAATATCTTGAGACAAATAAAAATGAAAACATACTAAAACTTATGGCATATGGTGAAAATAATACCAAAGGGAAATTTGTAGCTATAACCATTCAAATAAAAAAGAAGAAACCCTCAAATCACAACGTTACTTTACACCTTAAGAAACTAGAAAAACAACAAGCTAAACCTAAAGTTTTAGCATCATTCCTTCCAAAGAACACCCAGGACTGATCTCCTTTAGAATGGACTGGTTGGATCTCCTTGCAGTCCAAGGGACTCTCAAGAGTCTTCTCCAACACCACAGTTCAAAAGCATCAATTCTTTGGTGCTCAACTTTCTTCACAGTCCTACTCTCACATCCATACATGACCACTGGAAAAACCATAGCCTTGACTAGACATACCTTTGTTGGCAAAGTAATGTTTCTGCTTTTCAATATCCTATCTAGGTTGGTCATAACTTTCCTTCCAAGGAGTAAGCGTCTTTTACTTTCATGTCTGCAATCACCATCTGCAGTGATTTTGGAGCTCCCCAAAATATAATCTGACATTGTTTCCACTGTTTCTCCATCTATTTGCCATGATGTGATGGGACCAGATGCATTGATATTCGTTTTCTGAATGTTGATCTTTAAGCCAACTTTTTCACTCTTCTCTTTATGAAGAGGCTTTTTAGTTCCTCTTCACTTTCTGCCATAAGGGTGGTGTCATCTGCATATCTGACATTATTGATATTTCTCCCAGCAATCTTGATTCCAGCTTGTGCTTCTTCCAGCCCAGCATTTCTCATGATGTTTTCTGCATATAAGTTAAATAAGCAGGGTGACAATATACAGCCTTGACGTACTCCTTTTCCTATTTGGAGCCAGTCTTTGGAAGGAATGATGCTAAAGCTGTAACTCCACTACTTTGGCCACCTCATGCGAAGAGTTGACTCATTGGAAAAGACTCTGATGCTGGGAGGGATTGGGGGCAGAAGGAGAAGGGGACGACAAAGGATGAGATGGCTGGATGGCATCACCAACTCGATGGATGTGAGTTTGAGTGAACTGTGGGAATTGGTGATGGACAGGGAGGCGTGGAGTGCTGCAATTCATGGGGTCGCAAAGATTTGCACATGACTGAGTGACTGAACTGAACTGAACTGAAGCCTAAAGCTAGCAAAGGAAAGAAGTAAAGATTAGAGCAGAGATAAATGATATCTCTATGAAGGTCAAGAAGCAACAGTAAGAACTGGACATGGAACAACAGTCTAGTTCCAAATCTGGAAAGGAGTATGTCAAGGCTTTATGTTATCACTCTGCTTATTTAACTTATATGCAGAGTACATCATGAGAAACACTGGGGTGGATGAAACACAAACTGGAATCAAGACTGCTGAGATAAATATCAATAATCTCAGATATATAGATAACACCACCTATATGGCAGAAAACGAAGAAGACCTAAAGAGCCTCTTGATGAAAGTGCAAGAGGAGAGTGGAGAAGTTGGCTTAAAACTCAACATTCAGAAAACTAAGATTATGGCATCTGGTCCCGTCACTTCCTGCAAATAGATGGGGAAACAATGGAAACAGTGACAGACTTTATTTTCTTGGGTTCCAAAATTACTGCAGATGGTGACTGCAACCATGAAATTAAAAGATGCTTGATCCTTGGAAGAAAAGCTATATCTGCCTAGACAGCATATTAAAAAGCAGAGACATTACTATGCCAACAAAGATCCATCTAGTCAAAGCTATGGTTTTTCCAGTAGGCATGTATGGATGTGAGAGTTGGACTATAAAGAAAACCGAGCACCTAAGCATTTTTGCTTTTGAACTGTGGTATTGGAGAAGACTCTTGAGAGTCCCTTGGACTGCAAGGAGATCCAACCAGATCCAACCAGTCCATCCTAAGGAAATTAGTCCTGAATATTCATTGGAAGGACTGATGCTGAAGTTGAAAGTCCAATATTCTGCCCACCTGATGTGAAGAACTGACTTATTGGAAAAAACCCTGATGCTGGGAAAGATAAAAGGCATGAGGAGAAGGGGACGGCAGAGGATGAGATGGCTGGATGGCATCATCAACTCGATGGACATGAGTTTGAGTAGGCTCGGGAGTTGGTGATGGACAGGAAGCCTGGCATGCTGCAGTCTATGGGGGTTGCAAATAGTTGAACCCAACTGAGTGACTGAACTTAACTGAAATGAAATAGAGATTCCCAGATGGCTCAGTAGTAAAGAATCCACCTGTCAAGCAGAAGATATGGGTTCAATCCCTTAGTTGGGAAGATCCCCAGGAGTAGGAAATGGCAAACCACTCCAATATTCTTTCCTGGGAAATCTCAAGGACAGAGGACCCTGGAAGCCATGGTCCATGTAGTTACAAAGAGTTGGACACGACTGAGCATGCATGCAAATGAAACAATAGAAAAGTTGAGGAATCAATGTAAATAAGAGTAGGTTCTTGGGAAAAAAATCAATAAAATTGACACACTTAAGATAAATAAACATTATATACATCTTGTTTGGGATATAAAATTTAGAAGTATCACACTTCTCCAAAAACATTTATTTGCAGTTGGTTCTGTTAGTCTAGTAGAATTAATCGTCTTTTTCTTACAATTATTAGTCCCTACATATTTAATTTTTTTATTTAAAAAAGTATTTTGATTCTTATAATCAAAATTTGCATCCAAATCACCTAGTAGAGTTCAAAGTTAATAAACATTTTACTGAAATAAAAATAATTTCTAAGCTTGCATTTCAATTGAACACAAACTATGAAACAAAAACTTAGTAGCTGTGCTTTGAGGGGAGATAATTTATCCAAGGAAATCAAAGTGAGGCACTCAAGAAAGAGAGATAGGGAAAAAGAGCAATACCTGGAAAATGTATTAATAGACTTAATGTTGACCACAGTGGGACTCAATTCTTCCAAGACCTTCTAAGAACATGTGAAGAACACGTTTCAGAATTTTCCCACCAACACTTTTTTCTATGAAATGTTTAGGGTATTTATCCAGAATTCCTGTGCCCTGTAATTTGAGCATTGCTGTGAGGAGCACAAACTTCCTGTACACTTTTTGTTATACTTATTTAATGATGCATTAAGTGACCTACTGCTGCTTTGAGGAGAGCAAACTAAGATATGCTGAGATGAGTGCCTGATTGTCTGATAAATGACACTGACAAGGTTGCATTGGAATTTTGTTTTCTGTAAGACTATTGTAAATGGCTGGCAACCAGTATGTGTCATAGTGTGCCAAAATAACTGCTGAAGTCCATCATTTATACCATCCAGATCTATTCCTGCTGAACATAAATTGTACTCTATCACTACCACTGGTGGATAATTACAATGCTAAAAAATTTAATGAAAATTCTCTTTAAGAAGAAAATTCAAAAATATACTTTGAACTAAATTAAAATCCATTTTGATATTGAGAATTCAAATTTCTAGCAGTAAAATGTGTAAATTTCCTCAAAATATTCCTAAAATGAAGTGAAATTCTCACTATTCTATTACAGTATTATATACAGTGATATATTTCTTTAATATGAGTCCTGAAAGTGTTGATATAGCTTTGGCAACTTTTTAATTAATGCTTTAAGATGATTTAGAAAATTGGCAGATTAAAAAGAGATAATTAATTTATTTGTTAACTGTGTTTGTTGTGTGGGTAGAATGAATTATGATAACTTTAGTCAAAATATTTACCTCACTCTTTCCTGCCTCATCAGAAAAACATGGATAAGCTAAATCTAATGTAAAATTCCAAATGTCTCACTTTCAGAGAACAGAGATTTTATGGCACACAAAAACAGATTTTAAAACATTTTATAGTATGCATAAAATTGCATCATTATTCAATATTAGCTTGAGATTTCTTATTTATACCTCACATACTTCACAAACTGATTTAAAGAAGTTACTGAACTAAGAAAGATTTGAAAACAGAATAGCTTTTCCATTGATGGTTCAATTTTAATTGTTTGATACCAACTGAAACAATGCAATCTTAGTATCATGCTTTATGTAAATTTTATAGGATATCTCCCCTTTGTTTCATTATCTATTGTAACTTTCAATATTTGCAAGTAAAACTCAGAAAAAATATAATGGTTGAGCAGAAATTTCTAATAATGTATAAGAGGAGTTAAAAAGTAAGGTTTTTCTTTCTTCACTGAGTATATCTGTATCTGCTGGAGAAAAGTAGGTGAGGCCAATATTTTCTGAATTACAATTTCATATGAATAACAAATAAGAAAACAATGACAGTAATCAAAACAGCACAAATTTAAAACAAACCACTTGGGATGTAAAAACCACTCTTCTTGTTTTTTTCAAGTCAAAGAAAAAATAAAAAAAATTTATGCTCATATAATAAGTACACATATCAAAATAAACTGGATGAAACCAAAGCTGTCTTAGAGAAATATTTACAGTGTCAAATGTTTAGGGAAAAATCTAAAGAAAATCTAATAATTAGACATATTTTGCTTTAAAAACCCTAAAAGTGAGAAATATTAAAATATTAAATAGTACATTATAAAAAACAAATAATCCATATATCAAATGTAAAACTTGCATATTTAGTATTTATAGAAACAAATATAAAATGCAAAATAATACCAAAGAGAAAATAAATATAGAATATGACTAATGAAGATGATAACAAGGGCATTAAATATGACAATTAAAATATACATTTTAAGTAATAACTTGAAAATCTTGAGGTAATTATTTTATTGCTTAATGTTAACTGAAAGGAGAAGTAAAATAATTGAATAATCTGTTCAAAAGTTGACAAGATTTTTCAAAAAGCTAACTCCTAAACAGATTTTGGCCTCGGGAAGTTTTGTAGGGAAGTTTTGTAAGTAAGTTTTTAAAAAATCAGATTACAAACATGTAGATATCATTCAAAACATGCAGTTTTGAAATCCTAGATAATTAATATAAATAACTGAATGAAATTGAAGATGCCCACTAGTACTAATTTTATTTGACATTCTTCACTTCATATAAAGGAATGAAATATAAGATATAAGATAGGATTTTACTGGGAGGATGAAGAAAATTAATTTTACAATATGTACAATTTACAATGTTCAGTCCAGCATCTAGTCAAAAAGAAAATGGTCAAAAGGGTAATTTAATACATTGCTAGTGAGATGGTAAATTAACACTATTTTGTAAACTAATTTTAAAATGTTATCAACAAGCTTCAATCACACATATCTTTTAAACTAATAGTCTCTAGTAATTAATAATGAAATAATGAGACAAATGTGCTAAAATTTATGCATGCATATGCTTATCACAGATAGGTGTATGATAGCAAAGAGTGGCAAGTATATTAAATGTCTAACAGTGATGCATTAATAGTGCACAATGCAATTTTATACATAGTCATTTCAGTTTAAATTTTAATAGCTGTAGAAATGGAAACATACATATTTTGTATACTGTGTGGTATGTGCCACACCAAAGGATTTGTAATATACTAATTACACTGTTTGGAAGTATATGCACCAAAATCTTAAATATGATTATCCGTTGTAGGGTAATTTATTTTTTGTTGCATTTTTTAGTGTATTAACATAAGTAAAAAGGAAATAAACAACAGAAGAAATAAATTGCTTTTTATTATAGAGGAGAAGAAAACAGAAAATGATGTGGCCATAACCCTCACAAATGATGCAACATGGAACATGGTGCAATGTTAGGATAATGATGCAATGGCCAATACTTCCTCTACACAAATACCATTCACTGAATAAAAGCCACATCAACCTACATTTTTTCATGACAATATAGAAGCAAACTGCTTATTTGAAAGTAAAGTTATATTATTCATAATATGTGACCTTTGAAAATTGCCAGAGAGAAATGTTAAATGTTCTCTGCAATTAGTGCCAAACAACTATATATAAAGATGATTTTATTATGGTCCAGAACAATCATGAGACATAGACAAGGTCAGTGAAATATCCTAAATAAGGAGACAGGTTTTTCCCATAGTTTTGCTTCTATAGCTGATGAGCAGGATTTGAAAATAAATATTACACTAGTATAACAAGAGTATTAGACCATTTTTGCCTTTGTACTTAATCTTTAACTATTTAGTTTTGGAGTTTTCATTCTGTATTAGGATTTCTACTCTCTCAATATCTTTATTTCTATATACAAGTACCAAAAATAGGTATTTGCAGCCGATATTATATTATAAAGGCCTAGATGGAAGCTGCTACATCTAATTGTCTATTTGATGTTCTTTGATAATTCATGATACATTTTTTGATCACCTAGTATATGCCACTTATGTTCCCATAGCAGTCAGCATGTCCAGAAAATAAACTCATGATCAGTCAGTTCAGTTCAGTCCCTCAGTCATGTCCGACTCTTTGCGACACCCATGAATTGCAGCACACCAGACCTTCCTGTCCATCATCAACTCCCGGAGTTCACTCAGACTCACGTCCATCGAGTCTGTGATGCCATCCTTCCATCTCATCCTCTGTTGTCCTCTTCTCCTCCTGCCCCCAATCCCTCCCAGCATGAGTCTTTTCCAATAGATCAACTCTTCACATGAGGTGGCCAAAGTACTGGAGCTTCAGCTTCAGCATCATTCCTTCCAAAGAAATCCCAGGGCTGATCTCCTTCAGAATGGACTGATTGGATCTTCTTGCAGTCCAAGGGACTCTCAGGAGTCTTCTCCAACACCACAGCTCAAAATCATCAATTCTTCAGCACTCAGCCTTCTTCACAGTCCAACTCTCGCATCCATACGTGACCACTGGAAAAACCATAGCCTTGACTAAACAGACCTTTGTTGGCAAAGTAATGTCTCTCCTTTGGAATATGCTGTCTAGGTTGGTCATAACTTTTCCTCCAAAGAGTAAGCGTCTTTTAATTTCATGGCTGCAGTCACCATCTGCAGTGATTTTGGAGCCCCAAAAAATAAAGTCTGACACTGTTTCCACTGTTTCCCCATCTATTTCCTATGAAGTGATGGGACCAGATGCCATGATCTTCGTTTTCTGAATATTGAGCTTTAAGCCAACTTTGTCACTCTCCTTTTTCACTTTCATCAAGAGGCTTTTTAGTTCCTCTTCACTTTCTGCCATAAGGGTGGTGTCATCTGCATATCTGAGGTGATTGATATTTCTCCCGGCAATCTTGATTCCAGCTTGTGCTTCCTCCAGCCCAGCATTTCTCATGATATACTCTGCGTAGAAGTTAAATAAGCAGGGTGACAATATAGAGCCTTGACGTACCCCTTTCCCTATTTGGAACCAGTCTGTTGTTTCATGTTCAGTTCTAACTGTTGCTTCCTGACCTGCATATAGGTTTCTCAAGAGGCAGGCCAGGTGGTCTGGTATTCCCATCTCTTTCAGAATTTTCCACAGTTTATTGTGTTCCACACAGTCAAAGGCTTTGGTATAGTCAATAAAACAGAAATAGATGTTTTTCTGGAACTCTCTTGCTTTTCAATGATCCAGCACATGTTCACAATTTGATCTCTGGTTTTTGATCACCTCGTATATGCCATTTATGTTCCCATAGCAGTCAGCATGTCCAGAAAATAAACTCATGATATTCCCATACAAACTCAGTCCTCTGGGACCTATACATCTAGTTGTGAAATCAATAGACATTTCTAGTTACTTTGTATTATTACCCCCCAATCATATGTAATCCATTAAATTAAGTTCTGCCCCTTTGCCACTAAATTGTTCTTGAATTCATTTACGTTCTCAATGCCAGAGTCATTGTCATTGTACTGGTCCAACTCTCCATCATTTGTCTTTTGGACTACCACAATATCTTCCTACTTGTTTTCCCTTCTTTGACTGTTGCTTTTCTCTCAGATATCTCTTACATCTTCCTTATGATCAAAAGAAAGATACAGTTATGGCACTTTCTTAAATTTCTCTCTACTTAATGTTTTTTCTTAACTTATGAATATGAAAATCTTAACAAGTCCTTTGTAGCCTTCTTACTTTCTCCAGATTCATCTCACTTTACTCATTTCCTCCATCTGTGTGCTCAAGGTCTGTTTTCTTGTTTTTGGAAAGTGTAAAGCTCCTTTCAGTCATCCCTGGGATCAGCTTCCCTAGTACATTTTACCTTTACTTCCTAACACCAAAACTTTACTGATACTTTTTTTTTATATAATTATGTCTAAAATATTTATCTTTCCATTAGATAATAAACTCTTTTAGAATAAACCAAACAAAAAAAAGAAAGTATATTTCTACTCAATATTCTAGGCACATACTCCATTGATGGCACTTATTAAACAGGCTATATTTCTTATTAATGAAGACACATACACACACACAGAGCATTTCTTAGAGCAGTGGTTCTTTTTAAAATTGGAATATGATTAATATACTATAAATTTTACCTGTTTAAGGTGTAGAATTCAGTGAATTCACAAACGTATGCCACTATGATCATTATCTAATTTCAGGACATTTTTACCACTCCTTAAATAAAGACTTAGCAGCAATCATTCTTCATTCACCCCTGAAAAATAAGTTACTTTCTATGGATTCTCTATTTTGAACAAGTCCACAGAATAGAGTAATACAGTATATAACTTTTCTGTTTGGCTTCTTTTACTAAGTGTAATGTCCTCAATGTTCATTCTGGTTTTAGCATGTATGAATATTTGATATCAATTTATGGCTAAGTAATATTTTATTGTATAGATATACCACATTTTGTTTAGTCTTTTATCAACTGGTAGACAGTATGGGTTTTTTCTAGTTTTTGACATTTATGAAAAGTTCTGTACAAACAAATGTGTACCTTTGTATTTACATCTACATTTCTTTTGAGTACTTATCTAAAAGTAGAATTTCTGGGTTTTAGAACTCAATTTTTCATTTTTTTGAGGAATTGCCAATGTGTTTTGCAAAGCAGTTGTACCATTTACATTCCCATCAGCAATATATGAGGGTTTCTATTTTTCACATTCTTGGCAATATCCTTGCCATTCTTATAGTCACCTCAGTGGGTATGAAGTTTTATCTCAATGTGATTTTGATTTGCAGTTCATGAAAGAATAATATTGAGATCTTTCCAGAGGCTTATTGGCCATTTATATGTAATCTTTGGGAAAAAAAAAATATTCAAATCTTTTTTTTTTTCATTTTTCAATTGGGCTACTCATATTTTTATTATTGAATTATGAGTTATTCATATATTCTTAACACTAGTCCTTGAACAGACATGATTTATAAACATTTTCTCCCATTCTACAAGTCATTTTTTCCCTTGGTAGTAACCCTTGGAACACAAAAGTTTTAATTTTGATTAAGTACAATTTATCTGGTTTTTTTTTTTTCCTTTCATTGTGTGTACTTTTTCTTGTATATCTAAAAAACAATTGTTTAGAGTTACAGAAATTTATATTTATGCTATCTCCTAAGAGTTTATAGTTTTAGCTCATACATTTAAGTATTTAATCTAAGTTAATTTTTTTCAAATGAAGTAAGTTTTCTACTTTATTCTTTTGCATGCAGATATCCAATCATCCCAGGACCATTTGTTGAAAAGACTGTTTTTTTCCCATCATGTTGGCACTCTTGTAGAAAATCTGTTGATCGTAAGTAAGGGTTTATTTCTGGACTCTCAATTCTAATCCATTAATACATTTGTCAATATTCTTATTTATTTTATACCAATATCACAAAGTCTTTACTATAGATTTGTCATAATTTTTGAAATGAGAAAGTGTGATTCCTTGAACTTCATTTTCCTTCAAGTTTTTTTTGGCTATCTGGGTCCCTTACATTTCCATGTGAATATTATGTGAATATTATAATTATAATTAGTTTGCATGTATAGCAGTTGAGATTTTGATGGAGATCATGTTGAATCTGTACATTAATTTGGGGAGTATTGTCATTCTTAATAATAGTAAGTCATACAATTCATGAACACAGGGTATCTTTCCATTCTTTTATGCTTTTAATTGCTTTCAAAGATATTTGCAATTTTCAGTGTGTAATATGTGTACTTCTTTTGTGAAATTTATTCCTAATTTATTCATTTAATACAATTATAAATGGAATTGATTTTTTTCTTAATTTGATCTGATTGCTCATTGCTGGTGTATCAGAATTACAATTTATTTTTGTGTTTTTATCTTATACCCTAAAACCTTGACAAAGTAGTTTATTAGTTCTCATAGTTTTTGGTGGGTTTTTGAGCATTTAAAATTCATAAGATGATATTCAAAATTCAAAGATCATATTCATAAGATCATATTCAAATTTCATAAGATCATATTCAAATTCATAAGATCATATTCCAAATTCAAAGAATTTGACATGCAGTTGTCTTATAAATCATATATTTGAAAGTTTAAAAGAATAATAATGCATTTATCCTTACTCATGTAGTTACATTTACTGGTGCTCTTTATATCTTCATGTAAATTAGAGTTATTGTCTAGCGGTTTTTATTTTATCGTGAAGGATTCCCTTCAGCAGTTTTTGTAAGGTAGTTCTGCTAGTGAAAAACACTCTTTTTATTTATCTATAAATGTCTTAATTTCTCCTTCTTTTTTTTTTTTTTTTGGGGGGGTCTCCTTCATTTTTGATAGATAGCTTTGCTGGACTTTTGGTTGTTGTTCAGTTACTAAGTTATGTCCAACTCTTTGCAATCCCATGGACTGTAGCATACCAGACTTCCCTGTCTTTCACTATCTCTCAGAGTTTGATCAAACTCATGTCCATTGAGTTGATGATGCCATCCAACCATCTCAACCTGTCGCCCCCTTCTCCTCCTACTCTCAATCTTTCTCAGCTCAGGGTCTTTTCCAATGAGTTGGCTCTTTACATGAAGTGGCCAAAGTACCGGAGCTTTAGCATCAGTCCTTCCAATGAATATTCAGGATTGATTTCCATTAGGACCGACTGGTTTGATCTCCTTGCTCTCCAAGGGACTCTCAAGAGTCTTCTCCAGCACCACTGTTCAAGAGCATCAGTTCTTTGGTGTTCAGCCTTTCTTATGGCCCAACTCTCACATTCATACATGACTAATAGAAAAACCATAGCTTTGACTAGATAGACCTTTGTTGGGAAAGTAATGTCTCTGCTTTTTATATGCTGTCTAGGTTTGTCATAGCTTTCCTTCCAAGGGTTAACTGTCTTTTAATTTCATGGCTGCAGTCACTGTCTGCAGTTATTATTTGGAGCCCATAGAAATAAAATCCGTCACTGTTTCCACTTTTTTCCCATCTATTTGCCATGAGGTGATGGGGCCAGATACCATGATCTTTGTTTTTTGAATGTTGGGTTTTAAGCCTGCTTTCACACTCTCCTCTTTCACCCTCATTAAGAGGCTTTTTGTTTCCTCTTTGCTTTCTGCCATTAAATTGGTGTCATTTGCATATCTGGATATTCTATTCTTAGCTGACAGTTCCCCCCACCCTCCTCAGGACTTTGAGAGAATGACATTGAAACATGTATACTATCATGTAAGAATCAAATCACCAGTCTATGTCCGATGCAGGATACAGCATGCTTGGGGCTGGTGCATGGGGATGACCCAGAGGGATGTTGTGCGGAGGGAGGTGGGAGGGGGATTCATGTTTGAGATCGCATGTACACCCGTGGTGGATTCATGTCAATGTATGGCAAAACCAATACACTATTGTAAAGTAAAATAAAGTAAAAATAAAAATTAAAAAAAAAATAGGGACTTTGAATATACTGTCCCACTGACTTCTGGCTGACTTCCCACTGATTAGAAGTCAGCTGTTAACTTATTCATGATCCTTTGTATGTGATGATTTGCCTCTCTCTTGCTGCTTTCAAGATTCAACATTTGTCTTTCACTTTTGAAAGCTTGATTATGTTTCTAGATGTGGATCTCCTTGACTTTATCCTAGTTTCTTGAGCTTCTTGGATTTGTAGATTAATATTTTTTTTTATCAAATTTGGACAAAAAAACATTAACCAGTATTTCTTCAAATCCAGTTTTGCTCCTTTCTCTTTTCTTTCTTTCTGGGAACCCTAAAATCTTGCTGTGGTTGATACAGTTTCATAGGTTTCTGAGGCTTTGTTCATTTTTCATTCTTTTCATTTCTGTTACAAAGGATGGGTAATCATAATTGACTTATCCTCAATTTTGTGATTCATTTTTCTGCCAACTCAAATATGCTGTTGGGTTCCTGTAGTATTTTTTTGCATATCAATAATTGTGCTTGTCAGCTCCAGAATTTTTACATGGCTATAATTATTTTTTAATCTATCCCTTGGGAAGACACTGTTTCATAGTCTTCTTTGTTTATACATGGTTCCCTTTCATTCTTCAGACATATTTAAAATAGATTAGTTAAAACCTTGGTTTACTGTGACTAGCGTTTAGACTTCCTCCAATACAGTTTGCTGTTGACAGCTTTGGTTTCTGGTGAATGGGCCCTACTTGTTTCTTTGTGCTTGCTTGCATGCAAAGTTGCTTCGGTCATTTCTGACTCTTTGCTACCCTATGGACTGTAGTCCACCAGGTTCCTCCGTTCATGGGGATTCTTCAGGCAAGAAAAATGAGTGAGTTGCCATGCCCTCCTCCAGGGGATCTTGCCAGCCAAGGGACTGAACCCACTTCTCTTATGTTTCCTTCATTGCGGGCAGATCCTTTACCTACTGAGTCATCTGGGAAGCCCTTATTTCTTTGTATGTTTTGTCATTTTTTGTTGAAAACTGGATATTTTAAACAATATTATGTAGCAACCCTGAAAATCAGATTCTCCCCTACCTAAGGCTTGCTGCTTTTGCTTTCACTTGTTCAGTGACTTTGCTGAAATAATTCTGTAAGCTTTGTATTTACTATAATGTGTGTCCTATGAAGTTTCTTATTGATTGCTTTCTGATTTAAAATTTCATTTTAAATGCTTTCTCTTTGATTTAAAAGTTTCATTTTAAATGCTTAAGACCATAAGTTTCCTTACGTTTGTCAAGTGGCTTCATGTGTGTGTTGGGGCTACCTTTAGTACATAGGCAGACAGTTTGCAACTCGGCCTTTAGTCTTTGTTATCTGCTTGCACAGAGCCTTAATGTCAGCCAGAGGTAAGAGCACAGGACATTCTTAGGTCTTTGCTGGGCATGTATACAGCTGTATGAATGAATGTAGTCTTTATGATTTATATGAGTATATCAGAGCTTTTCAAATCCCCCTGTGGGTATCTTATTCCCCAGTTTTTCCTTTTAAGTTTTGGTCAGCTTCTAGTTGGCCTCACCTGCTATCACTGCCTCAGGCATGTGTGATGTCAAACAATTACTGGTGATTGTTTTTGACAATTGCCCCTGCGGAAAAGACTAATTTCATCAGAAAAACTCTACCAGATGAAATAAAGGCAAGCCTGTGAGTTGGGTTTTCCAGAGAATTTCCAGAGTGGTCAAAAATATAAGTTTTTTGAAAATTATGCTATTGGGGAGTTCCACATCTGTTCTGTCTTCTCCAGTGGTGGCTCGGCTGCTCATTTTCACTGTAATTGTGAGCTGTTGATTTTCAAGAGTACTGTGGACCCAGAAAGAAGGGGAAAAAATAGGGAAAGTTAAAGTGCCACAAAGTTTACTGTTTTAAATAAGATTAAGCTGCTTTTTAAATAAATAAATTCACTCTGGGATGTTGCAAGTTTAGGTTAATTCTCAAAGTTCTGAAAAGTAGATTTTGACAATTTTTGCCAGTGTTCTTATTGCTTTTATGGAGGAGAGGATTTTTGGAGGTCTTTATTCCACAGTTCCCATTCAGACTACTCAAAACACTGGTTCTTAACTTTTGTTGAATCATCAACATTTTGGGAACTCTAATAGATATTACACTCTTAATATGGCAAATATTACATTTCCTCATACTTTTAAATCAATCACTAGCTAATAATACTGGTGATAATAATAATAATAATAGGTATTTATTATGTATTTACTATGTATAAGTCATTTTAATACTTTACATGTATTCAGTCATTTAATTTCCTATCAGTCATTCTCAAGTTGATATAACTAGGCACAAAGAGGTTAAACAACTTAATGGAGGAAGTCTGGAATACAGTATACCTCAATAAATACTTATTGAATGAACAAAATTCAGAGAATTTACATAGAATGTAAGATGTTGTAGATCTCCTGAAGCCTATTAGGAGGCTAAAGATTAAGCAGAACTGAATTATAAAATGCTATTTTACCAAAGCTTTCTATCATTTTTGCTTGATATTAAACAGAGAGTTAAGTAGCAGATGCATAATTTAATAAATAGATTTTACCTTAGTCTGTGCCAGAAAGCAAATGTTTAGTAAGGTCCTTGACTGCAAGGAGATCCAGCCAGTCCATTCTGAAGGAGATCAGCCCTGGGATTTCTTTGGAGGGAATGATGCTAAAGCTGAAACTTCAGTACTTTGGACACCTCATGCGAAGAGTTGACTCATTGGAAAAGACCCTGATGCTGGGAGGGATTGGGGACAGGAGGAGAAAGGGACGACAGAGGATGAGATGGCTGGATGGCATCACTGACTCGATGGACGTGAATCTGAGTGAACTCCGGGAGTTGATGATGGACAGGGAGGCCAGGCGTGCTGCAATTCATGGGGTTGCAAAGAGTCGGACACGACTGAGCGACTGAACTGAACTGAACTGAATAGGTGTAGGTCCCGAGTTATGTTCTAGGCATCAAGCAGCAAATAAAACAGACATGCTGGTGAAAACATATTGCATATTATTGAACTTTCAATATATAGACAATGTAGTTCTCTACATATTAATGACAGAGTGAGAATTTGAACTAAGATATATATGATTCAACATGTCTTTTTGTTCTACTTTGCTGCACTTACTATCTTAACTATTTCTTGAACTGATGATTATAGTAATAATGCCAAACTCCAGTACTTTGGCCACCTGATGCAAAGAACTGACTCATTGGAAGACCCGGATGCTGGGTAAGATTGAAGGCATGAGGAGAAGGGGACGACAGAGGATGAGATGGTTGGATGGCATCGCCAACTCAATGGACATGAGTTTGAATAAACTCTGGGAGCTGGTAATGGACAGGAAGGCCTGGTGTGCTGAAATTCATGGGGTCTCAGACAGACACAACTGAGCGACTAAACTGAACTGAGCTGAACTGCCCCATGTCAATGCCCATCCACAAGAGTAACTTAGATGGTTTGTAAGTAAACTATTGAATATATTTTAAAATATGTTCTTAATTCCTTTAAGTGAATAACTAAATTCTCTACTGATAATAATATTTAATTCATCTAATTATAACTCTAGGCCAGAGTCCAGCAATATCTTGACTGATGCCATCTGTGCCTCACTACTGCCCACACCATCCCTCACCCTTTCAATGTCTTCAAACATAATTCAAGAATGTAGTTCTAAAGCCATACTGTTATTTTGTACTTAAAGTGGTTAATAATGCTTCTATATGCTCATATTATAGTTTAGAATATAGCAAGAAAGTGAGAAAAATTGAATAACTACATTTTCAAACTTTTTGTGTGCTTTTTTTAATTAAAAAATTTTATCTTTATTTTCTAATTTTACTTGTTTTGTTCTATTAGTTTTACGTTTAAAATATAAATTAGCTGGGAATTACTTCTAATTTTTAAGTTATTTGATTCTATAAATTTTGGATTTATCAACTTCTGTGCTATTCACAGAATGTTATAGTTAGTCATTTTACATTGTGCTATTGGATGTGGGTTTGGGTGAACTCTGGGAGTTGGTGATGGACAGGGAGGCCTGGCGTGCTGCAGTTCATAGGGTCGCAAAGAGTCAGACACGACTGAGCAACTGAACTGAACTGAACTGATCCTTAAAAAAAAATCTTAACTTCAAAACCTTTGACATGTATTTACAGGAAACTTTAGAAACTACAGTGGCCAGTCACCTACCATGTAGTTCAGGTTCCACAGGACACTAAGATCACATTTTAAGTATTGCATCTGGTATCTTTGTAGTATGTTTGGTATTTAATTTTTTAAATGCTAGAACATATTTCTTTGTCTTTCCTGAAAAATGTAATTTATTCTGGTATTTTTCTAACTTCACAGAAGAGCTTACTTTATATTTTATTTATTTATTTATTTTACTTTACAATATTGTATTGGTTTTGCCATACATCAACATGAATCCACCACATATTTTTTAAAGAAATATTTCTTCTGTTAGCTATGCCAGAACTTGGTAAATAGGAGATTTTTACATATTGTGCAATTTCATTTAAATTCTATTGGAAATGTATTGATAAATATTTTATAATTCTCTTTCATGGAAATAAACCAGTATCAATGGCTTCACAGCATGGTAAGAATTATTCACAGATGACATGGGATACACTTTGTGAGCAGTTCTTTGTTTTGATAAATATTAAAGCCTACATTTATAATAGTTAAGTATTTTTTAGATGATTATTGTAATGACTTGAGATGATATTAACAAGATAACAACTGCCCTCACTGAAAAAGTAATATTTGGTTTCATTTTAAGAAGTGTACTATTGAGCCCAGGTGTACTTTTGTTTCATATAGTCTTCTCAACACAAGCCTAATTATGGCATTACAGAATAAAATCAATTGCACACTGTTTATCACTATGTGTAAGTAGCAGAAAGATATTATTAGGAAAAGTCACATTTTCCTAGACGATTACTGATTTAATAATCAAGTTGAACTACTATGTCACAATAATCATACAATACATAGAAAGCTGTACCACTATAATAACTTTGATGTCTTGATGAATTAGTCTATCATCCATATCTCATATAATACTATTATACTTCAATAATATTCTAGTTACACATTAGTAATTGTATTTTATTGTAACTAAATGTGATCATAAAAACTTATTATGTTAGTTGATTAAGACATTCAAGGTTTTTTCCATGCTTAGTCCTTAATAGAGATTAATTGACTGACACTGTTGATGTTCTATAGGGTTAATGATGACCAATGACTGTCACATTAATAAATCACAATTTAAATATCAAGAGTAACATTTAAGTTTTTATAGACATGATGCAGTAATATAGACAGTGTCTGTGACTTCATCCTTTATAATTTGAGAACTGACAAACTCAAAACTTGCTGATATAACCCTCTGTGGTTCAAGTGTTATTGGATTGGCAGATTTTTGCCACTGATGCTCTCCCCATTTGCACATAATTAATTAGTAATAAGTGAGGAAATTGCATTATGACCTAGTTATATATCTCTGTGGACATCTGAGTATTTAGAGAAAATGATAGTTCTAGATAGGATATATGAAACTAATTTCAAATGCCATTCAAATGGTGCTTTTCAGTTTGTAAGTGTACATTGGGGTGAGATACATCTCACTAGAACCTTTTTAAGCTATTGTCCCTGAATATGCTTTTAATATTATAGGGCATAATGACATTTTGAACTTGTAGCTCAAGATCTTTGTATGTGAACTCTCATCTCTGCTGAGGTTATTAGTGATCTCAATAGCATGTAAAACTGCTTGGATGTTTGGAAAAAATCATACTTTTGTTTACTTTTTCTACTTTAATATGTATTAAGCTTATTGGAAGCCTCTAAACTATGTATGTTAAGTAAAATACTAGACTTATGATATTTAGGTGATATGCTATAACCTAAATAAAATATCATAAAATATGCTATCATTTCAGGTAAGGTAACTGACTAAATTTGTGATCACAGGTTGTACCCTTTCTCATTATTTATGGAATATTTTTTTAGCAAATGTGTCTGATGTATTCTCAAACATATACATATAAGAAGGAAACTGAAGCATTGGTCACAGAAATATTTAAAAAGTTGTGTAAACGTTATTAGACATAGAACTATGTATGTGGATGATTAAATTAACTATATATAAATTAATAGAGTGCTATGATTTAAAGATTATTTCAATGAACTTCTTATGGAGAGGTAGTTTATACCAAAATCCTGTAGAGAAGGAAGGGTTAAAGTAATACAAATAAATAATATATTATTTTCACTTTTCTATCAGTCATTACCTGGATTATTATGCACAGAAATGCCCCTGCATCATTTGAACTATATTAATTTTCATTAACTTTCTATTCCTTGTGACAGGAACATGCTGTTTCTTTATACTCATTACAGAATATTTCAGGCATTGCATTCTCTGATTGCTGTAGTATCTGGTGTTCAAGCTATTCCAGTTTCCTGGGTTACCTAAGGAAAAACATACTGAGAGAGAACTATTTATTTTATGTTAGCTTTTTTCCTAACATGAGAATTTTATTAAATGTCAACATAAAGACATTCTGAGAATAATCAAGAGAAACTGTCCTTAATGAAACTATTTCTTAGCAATAAATATGATCAAAAAATGATCACCGCATTTATTTTTTGTGGTACACTCAATTTTAGCATACATCCATTAACTATTTATTTAAAAGGTATATATTTAGCATTGGCAAGTGCTAGTTTTTGTGCTTCTCACTGGGGATGTAGAGAGAAAAGTTTGATGTTCTCTTGGAGCTCCCAGTCTGTCAAGGCATCCCAACCTTCCTAAAGATTTAATTACCTTTATGATATGTGTTGAGGAGGGCATGGCAACCCACTCCAGTATTCTTGCTTGGAGAATCCCTTGGACAGAGGAACCTGATGGGCTATAGTCCACTGGGTCACAAAAAGTCAGACAGCACTGAAGTGACTTAAGATGCACACACATATGATATGTGTCAGGAACCTCACATAGAAGACACTATAAAAATGTGTGAAAGGGAAATTTGACAGATCTATGGATTCAGAGAAAGATCTCTTTAAAAAAGTCACATTTAAACTGAGATTTGATGAATAATAGTCATTTAGGCAAAGAGAAAAAGGAGATTGAATATTCAGGAATGGTAACAGAAGACTTGTCAAAACCCTCTTTTTCCATCCATCAGGAAGAAACACAGCATGTTAAAAGTATAACAATTACTTTAAGAACTGGTCTAACTTGTACAAGAAGATTTTTATAATAGTGGTACATGCATATTGCAATAATATATAACATTCATTTTTTAATTAACTGGATTTAAAGAATATCTGGATAGAAACAAATTTCCTATTCAAACACATATTCAATTGTAGATAATAAATATGCATTAATTTAGAATTCCAGTGCTAGTTTCAAGCAGTATGGCTCATAAATATATCTAGTATTAAAATAAGAAAGAAAAAAATAAAATGCCAACACTTACTCTCTGCTTCCATGGGTACATGGGATGTAATTTAAGAGAGTAGAATGAACGCTTGACAGAAAGTTAGAAAACGAAGAATCTAGTTGCAGTGTTTCTATGGCCAGATTGAACCTCAGTTTCCTATCTTATAATGACATTGTGAAGGTCAAGTTTGATAATGTTACTCATTTTGAAAGCCAATATAAACTATAAAAATGCAGTGTTTTATCATTATTATTTTTTCCTGAGCACTCCACACATATTTGGACTTTTCTTATCTTTGATCAAATATGTTCCCTCTATTGGAATGTTTTCAACCTGTTCTTTTCTTTTCCTCCCCAAAGGCCAAATTCAAATCCCATCACTTTTTTGAGGCTTGTTCCCACTAGAAAAGAGGTTATTTCTCCTCCCACCTCTAATCTTCTTTAGCACTTATGAGTTATTTGATGACTGGCATTTATTGACTTGTATAGTTATTTTAATGTGCATTTCAAAAGCATAGCATTTTGATGTTGAAAGGGAAATTAAAGTTCATTTGGTCCCCCAGATCTCAGAGGTTGGGCTATTCCTCTGAATGACTTCAACCCACTTGTCAAATCAATTTTGCTTGAACAACTCCACTGACAGATAGTTTGTTATCTTTTGATTAAGTATAGTTTACTTCTTGACATCTCCAAGAGAAAGTTATTCTGTAAATTTAGAATAAATATGTCAACTTGCTTTCATATCTAGCAACTATTTCCTGATATTTTTAACATCTCCTTCTTTTGTCTCGGCAAAGTCAGCTTTTAAGTATCTTAGTTGTATCCATCACTGTTTTCTGAAGCTGCTGCTACAGCTACTGCTAAGTCACTTCAGTCGTGTCCGACTCTGTGTGACTCCATAGACGGCAGCCCACCAGGCTCCCCCATCCCTGGGATTCTCTAGGCAAGAACACTGGAGTGGGTTGCCATTTCCTTCTCCAATGCATGAAAGTGAAAAGTGAAAGTGAAGTCGTTCAGTCATGTCCCACTCTTAGCGACCCCATGGGCTGCAGCCCATCAGGCTCCTCCGTCCATGGGATTTTCCAGGCAAAAGTACTGGAGTATATATATATATATATATATATATATATATATATATTCATCTTAAAATGAAACATTCAGAACTAAATGTATATTTCAACTATAATAAAGTATCTGCCTTTTATTTCAAATATTATAATTCTGGCATTGCAGCCTAAAACCTCATTATACTTTTGGTAGTTATGTCAAGTTGAGCTTACTTTATCTTCAGTCCCCATGTCTCATTCACATGTGATTCTGCTAAATCATAAATAGTCATCATAGATTACTGCAATATATTTTTAAAATACAATTTCAAGGAAACTAAAATATGCTGTTAGTTCTGATAGTAGACACTAGATAGTAAAGTGGCAAACTAAAAGAGAATATATATATATATATAAAATCTTCTTAAACATACATCAGTCATCATAAAATGAGAAACCTATTTGCTTTCTCAACTATAACTGTATCATATAGTAAAATTCATAGCAAATATCAAATTCATTGAACTTCTAAAGAAGATATCATCATGATGATTTGCTTAAGTACTTTTTGTTCATATATGCATATGTACACATGTATGAGGCTATTTGCATTTTCATTGCTAAGTTAATAGAATTATGGACTAAATAATGATGTACTTAAGAATATCCTTATTTATATTACTAAGGACTTCCCTGGCAGTCCAGGGGTTAAGATTTCGCCTTTTTTTTTTTTTTTTTTGCATTGTTCACCTAAGAAGCCCTTCTTATCTCTCCTTGCTCTTCTTTGGGACTCTGCATTCAGTTGAGTATATCTTTCCTTTTCTGTTTCGTCTTTTGCTTCTTATCTCTTCTTAGCTATTTGTAAAGCCTCCTTAGACAACCACTTTGCCTTCTTGCATTTCTTTCTCTTGGGGATAATTTGCTCACCACCTTTTGTACAGTTACAAATTCCATCTTTAGTTGTTCAGGCATTATGTCTACAAGATTTAATCCTTTGAATCTATTCATCACCTCCAAGGTATAATCATAAGGGATTTGATTTAGGTCATACCTGAATGACCTAGTGGTTTTCCCTACTTTCTTCAATTTAAGTCTAAATTTTGCAATGAGGAGATAATGATCTGAGTCATAGTCAGCTTCCAGTCTTGTTTTTTCTGACTGTATAGAGCTTCTCCCACCCCAGCTGCAGAGAATATAATCCATCTGATCTTGGTATTGATCATCTAGTGATGTCCTTGTGTAGAGTCAACTCTCTCTCTCTCTTTTTTTTTTTATGTTGTTGAAAGAGGGTGTTTGCTATGAGCAGTGCATTCTCTTGGCAAAACTCTGTTAGCCTTTGCCCTGCTTCATTTTGTACTCCAAGGCCACATTTCCCTGTTACTCCTGTTACTCCAGGTATCTTTTGATCCTACCTTTGCATTCCAGTTGCCTAAGATGAAAAGGACCTGTTTTTATTTTTTATTTTGTTTTTGGTGTTAGTTCTAGAAGATCTTGTAGGTCTTCATTGAACCATTTAAGTTTAGCTTCTTCAGCATTAGTGGTTGGGTTGAATTAGATGTAGGGTGTGAGAAAAAGTAGAAGTTCTAAATTTTTTGAGTAGTTGAAATGATTGAAATCAACAATTGTCTCAGTCTATTTGGATTGAAATAATAAAGCATCATGGACTAGATGACTCATAAACAACAGAAGTGTATTTCCTATGGTTCAAGAGGCAGAATATCTGATATCAGATTGCCATCATGGTTTATTTCTCGTGGGAATTCCCTTCTAGGTTTTAGGCTACACACTTATTGTATCAAGTGTTGGAAGCAATCTAGGTAGCTCTCCGGCCTCTTTTTATGAAGTCACTAATCCTATAGTGAATACCCTCTTCCAACAACACAAGAGAAGACTACACATGGACATCAACAGATGGTCAATACCGAAATCCGATTGATTATATTATTTACAGCCAAAGATGGAGAAGCTCTATACAGTCAGCAAAAAGAAGACGAGGAGCTGACTGTGGCTCAGATCATGAATTCCTTATTGCCAAATTCAGACTGAAATTGAAGAAAGTAGGGAAAATCACTAGACTATTCAGGTATGGCCTAAAACAAATCCCTTATGATTATACAGTGAAAGTGACAAGTAGATTGTAGGGATTAGATCTGATGGAATGCCTGAAAATTATGGATGTAGGTTTGTGACATTGTACAGGAGGCAGTGATCAAGACCATCCCCAAGAAAAAGAAATGCAAAAAGCCAAAATGGTTGTCTGAGGAGGCCTTACAAAAGCTGTGAAAAGAAGAGAAGTGAAAGGCAAAGGAGAAAAGGAGTTCCAAAGAATAACAAGATATATATATAACAAGATATTATATAATAATAATAATATAATAACAAGATATATATAATAATATATATAATATATAAAATAAAATATATATAAAATAGTAATATGTATAATAATAAGAAAGCCTTCCTCAGTGATCAATGCAAAGAAATAGAGGAAAACAATAGAATGGGAAAGAATAGAGATCTCTTCAAGAAAAACAGAGATACCAAGGGAACATTTCATGCAAAGATGGGCACAATAAAGGACAGAAATGGTATAGACCTAACAGAAGCAGAAGATATTAGGAGGTGGCAAGAATACACAGAAGAATTATACAAAAAAAGATCTTCATGACTCAGATAATCATGACGTTGTGATCACTCATCTTGAGCCAGACATACTGGAATGCGAAGTCAAGTGGGCCTTAGGAAGCATTACTAGGAACAAAGCTAGTGGATATGATGGAATTCCAGTTGAACTATTTCAAATCCTAAAAGATGATGCTGTGAAAGTGCTGCACTCAATATGCCAACAAATTTAGAAAGCTCAACCGTGGCCACAGGACTAGAAAAGGTCAGTTTTAATTCCAATTCCAAAGAAAGGCAATGCCAAAGAGTGTTCAAACTATTGAACAATTGCACTCATCTCACACACTAGTAAAGTAAGGCTCAAAATTCTCTAAGCCAGGCTTCAACAGAACATGAACCGTGAACTTCCAGATGCTCAAGCTGGATTTAGAAAAGGCAGAGGAGCCAGAGATCAAATTGCCAACATCCACTGGATCATCAAAAAAGTGAGAGAGTTCCAAAAAAACATTCACTTCTGCTTTATTGATTATGCTGAAACTTTTGATTGTGTGCATCACCAAAAACTATAGAAAATTCTGAAAGAGATGGGAATACCAGACCACTTACCTGCTTCCTGAGAAATCTGTATGCAGATCAGGAAGCAACAGTTAGAACTGGACATGGAACAACAGACTGGTTCCAAATCAGGAAAGGAGTACGTCAAGGCTGTATATTGTCATCCTACTTATTTACTTATATGCAGAGTACATCATGAGAAACGCTGGACTGGATGAAGCACAAGCTGGAATCCAGTTTGCCTGGAGAAATATGAATAACGTCAGCTATGCAGATGACACCACTCTTATGACAGAAAGAGAAGAAGAACCAAAGAGCCTCCTGAGGAAAGTGAAAGAAGAGGGTGAAAAGTTGGCTTAAAACTCAATATTCAGAAAACTAAAATCATGACATCTGGTCCCATCACTTTATGGCAAATAAATGGGGAAATAATGGAAAAAGTGACAGACTTTATTTTCTTGGGTTCCAAAATTACTGCAGATGGTGACTGCAGCTATGAAATTAAAAGACGTTTGCTCCTTGGAACAAAAGTTATGACCAACCTAGACAGCATATTAAAAAGCAGAACTACTACTTGTCAACAAAGATCCATCTAGTCAAGGCTATTGTTTTTCCAGTAGTCATGTATGGATGTGAGAGTTGGACTATAAAGAAAGCTGAATGTCAAAGAATTGATGCTTTTGAACCGTGGTATTGGAGAAGACTCTTGAGAGAGTCATTTGGACAGCAAGGAATTCCAACCAGTCCATCCTAAAGGAAATCAGTCCTGAATATTCATTGGAAGGACTGATGTTGAAGCTGAAACTCTAATACTAGCCATCTAATGTGAAGAATTAACTCATTTGGAAAGACCCTGATGCTGGGGAAGATTGAAGGCAGGAGGAGAAGGGGATGACAGAGGATGAGATGTTTGGATGGCATCATGACTCAATGGACATGAGTTTGAGTAAGCTCTTGGAGTTGATGATGGATAGAGAAGCTTGGTGTGCTGCATTCCACGGGGTCAGAAAGAGTCGGTCATGACTGAGTGACTGAACTGAACTGAAGTGAATCCTATTGTGGGCTCACTCTCAAGATGTAATTAACTTTCAAGGCCCCACCTTTTAATAACATCACTTTAGGATTAGGATTTAAAATACAAATTTAGGGGATGTAAGGTACTGCCTTATATCAAGGTTACAGAAATAGCAATTTTTGATGGTAGGAATATCAAGAAATCAGTTTTAGATTGAACATCTAGGAAGGTCTAAAGAAGAAATTGTTTCAAGCAGGACAAGTCTGTGACATAATATTTTACTTAGGTTAAAATAAACAAGGATGAGAACCGTTGGATTTATCAACATGGAGTACACTGAAGACCTTGAGAATAATAATTTCAGTAGAGGACTAGTAAAATTATTTATTTATTTTTTTGTATAGCCGTAGTAAATTCAGGGAGTGAAAACCTGATTAGTATAGATTGAATAAAGAAAAGGAAGGAAGGAATTAGGGTGAACATAGATAACTATTTTAAAAAGTTTTCTGTAAATAGAATAAAACTAGTATGGCAGTAGTTGAAGGAAGAAAGTGACATATGAAATTGTTTTTATTTAAACTAGGGAAAAATTCAGCACTGCCAATGAGAATTACTTTATTTTGTAAGTCACTTACATGATATATTGAGAATGATTTATAAAAGCTTTGTGATTCCTGGAAGGGAAAAAATATAGAATATGTATACATATCCATAAATACCAGTATCATTTAATTTTCTTGCTGTGCAGAAATATGAGGCTCCTATGGGATACAAAATACAACTTGATCTGCAGTTCCTGAAATAATAAAACTAATGAAAAAATAGAAAAAAAACATAGTTGCTACATGAACCACATTTTACTTAAATTTGGTACTGTAAGAAATAGGATCAAGTACATAGGATTAAGAGTAGGTTAGATGTCAAGAAAGCAAGTTATTGTGAATCAGAAATAATATGAGACAGAAATTCTATTAGTAAAAAAGACAGTTATAGACTAGAATAATCCCACTAATTAAACATAACAGATTACATTTCTTCTTTAAAAAGAGAGATTTGAAGATCACATAACTGTGAGATGCTGCTTAGTAACTGGAAATAACAAAGTCAGTGGTAAATAGGAAAATCTGTAGAAGGAACTAATTAAAAATGGGTAGCAAGGAGAAGTCTGAAGGTTTCTAAAATAGTTATGGGTTAATGTTAGCAAAAGAAATTTAAGAGAATAATACATGCTTTTAGGATTTTATACAGAGAAAAGAAGATAATAAAGATAAAATTGTTTTTCTGATGAATGTTTAAGGGCATGCAATTTTTCATAATTTGAAAATGATTAAGATAGTACATTTGTATAAAGCTTTTTTTCTAAAAGAAGATTAAGAGGAAAATACGGTATAATAAGGCACAATGAAGATTTTATAACAGTAGCTATTGTATAAAAGTGAATATAAAAAATATAAGGGATATTTAGTAATTTAGATACATTAAAGAGTTCTTTTTAAAAGAAAATGTCAGTATCTTAAATTGGTTACTTAACACAATGTCAAGTAGACCAACTCCATCTCTAATTAGGTGTTTGACTTATGGCAGTGTACTCAATTTGCAGTGCTATTTTCTTAGCTATAAAGTGGAGATTAGAATAGCATTTATCTCTTAGACTTGTGATGTTTAAATGAGTTACTGTATATAAATTGTTTAGAATATTCAGTGGCACTTAGGAAGGCTTTGATAAAGGTTAAATATCATCATCATTATTATCACTATTCTAAATTATTAGTTTATAACTGAGTAGAATCTAACACATTGAGTATTAATTCCACATTTTATATCATGCACAGTCAGATTTAATTTAACAACTATTTATCATATCATTTACCCCCATTTTTTGATACTCTGACTAAACTTTCAGGAAAATAACAGTGAGCAGGATAGACACTGTCTTACTCTCTCCAGGAAAGTCTGTTTGATGACATACGCAATTAAGTGAGTTAAATTGTAAAAAACAACTATCCTATGAGAGTCAAGTGTGGATAAAAGGGTTTTAGGGAGAGATCTTTTCAAGAAGTTATTTCAGAGATTTGCCATAGTATTTGGAAAGCTAAGAAAACTTTCATTAAGAAGTAGAAGTCTCAGTCACTGCTTAATTTAAAAAAAATAATATTTTGAAAAAGGGACCAGAGGATAATAAATTATGATAGGAAAAAGAATGTGCTGTCGAAGAAACTAATAGGAGCCAAGAAAACATTCCAAAAAGTGACAGCAGGGCATGGAAGACCCCGGGGGTGGGGAGACTGGAAAACTATATTCCTTTAATTAGATATCTTGTAGACCTATCATAAGAATATCATGCTAAAGTACATTCTTTGAAATAAGTGATATATTAAGGAAATAAAAAGATTGGTTAACAAGATTAAATAACTTAATAGATAAACAGTGGAATGGGATAACTGTTCTTTGAGCTGCATTTGATGAAAGGGTTGAAAGATAAAGAATTGGGGGGATATAAAATGGCAAGCTGTTATGAGAAATAGCACAATAATGTTTTATGCCAATATTATTTTTTTTCAAAAACTCCAATACTATTAGGACCACTGTATGAAATACCATTAAAAAACCAGTTTTCTCTCTTCACTCCCCCCTTTCACCATTTAATCAGAGAAAGTGCCATGTGTGATCATACGCTGAATAAATGACAGGGAAAAGAAGGTGAATCAACTCATGGAACTCAAAAATACAGTCTTGGACATAAGCATGGTATAAATTGTAAAGGATATACAGGGATACCCCATTTTGACAGAAAACTCTTTGCCCTGGTAGTTGCTCTCGGTTCAGTTCAGTTCAGTTCAGCTCATTTCAGTCGCTCAGTCGTGTCCAACTCTTTGTGACCACATGAATTGCAGCACGCCAGGCCTCCCTGTCCAATACCACCTTAATTTTGGAGAACACTTTTTTTCTCCCCCATTCCTTTTCCTCCACCCTACTTGATGAAGAGACTGGAGACTATTGTAAACTTGCAGTAATTTCAATATTTAAAAAAATCTACAGATGATCTATAATCTATTTGAAAACACTCTTAAAAATAAATGAACAACAACAACAAAAACCTGGCAATATCCAAATATATTATATCAAGTAAATATGTACTTGTTGAAGTCCTTCGCATCAACATTTAACCTCCTGGTGTTTAGACAGTGTTAAACTGTTAATTCCCTTTCCATCAAGATTTGCCTGTGATGAAGTAATATTAGTATATAGCATTAGTTAGATACTTGTTTATGTATTAGTTTCAGATGTATAACATAATACATTTATTTTTGTATATACTGCAAAAGGACCACCACAATAAGTCTACTTATCATCTGCCATGATATATTTGACCCCATCACCTTATTCTCCCAAGAATTTTTTTTTTTTTTTTTACTTTTCTCCTGTTTATTACAGAACGAAGAAAAAAACACACTTGCTTGAAACAGATGCCAGATTTCAAATGCAGAGGCAAAATAACAGGTGTCAATTAAAATGTCATTACACAGAGTCTGGACACTGACAAAAGTTTACAGGATAGTGGGTGTGGCTTTTCTGTAACAGACACTTAAACATACGTGATGATAATTGCAAATAGAAAACATCAGTGACAAAACCCAAATCAACTATTCATGTTTACAGACTCATTTTTTTCCCCCAGATCACAGAGCCTTACATTAGAACAAGTACTAAAAGGCCTTAAATCAGGAGCATCTTGCCTCCGCACTGCAAGGTACCCATTAGAGTAGTGCAAACTGTCTGAGTGATAAAGGGTGGAACCCTCAGAGATGCCCAGCTCACAAACTCTCTTCGCCTCTCGCAGATCTCCAGAACTCCGCTGCTGCTGCTAAGTCACTTTAGTCATGTCCGACTCTGTGCGACCCCGTAGATGGCAGCCCACCAGGCTCCCCCGTCCCCGGGATTCTCCAGGCAAGAACACTGGAGTGGGTTGCCATTTCCTTCTCCAATGCATGAAAGTGAAAAGTGAAAAGGGAAGTCACTCAGTCGTGTCCAACTCCTCGCGACCCCATGGACTGCAGCCTACCAGGCTCTACCATCCATGGGATTTTCCAGGCAAGAGTACTGGAGTGGGGTGCCATTGCCTTCTCCATCTCCCAAGAATTTTTAACTACACATAATGGATTAGTTAACATCTAAGACAGCCCAGTCTACCTAACTCACCGACTAAATATATTATTCTGAAAGTTCAGTACTCTTTAGAACTATAGAGATATTGCAAGCTCTGTACATGATGTATTATAGGCTCATGTTTACTTTTTTTTTGTTTCCATTTCAATAATTGTGTTTTAAGATATTGAAGGAGAGTAAAATGGTCTTTTAACTCCATCTGTAATTCTGTTTCTTTTTACGCTCAAATCCCCTAAATAGGCTCACAATGTACTCTCCATAATCTCTGATAGCAGATCTAAGGGAGAACTGTTAAATCAAAGACCAATTACCTGGTTCTTACATGAATCTTTCTGGCCTCTACAATGACTGCTTATTACTTAATTTAACTGTCTAGTGTTGGGATCTGCCTCTGAGTGTTTTGTATGTGTCTAGCACATTCTGTCACTTTTTACAATATCTGTGATTATTGTTATCATTAGTTTTTTGTGTCTATGTGAAACTAGTTCTCAGCTTGATGATGTGGCAGCTGTTTTACCTGTAATTTTATCTCTTGAGTTTATGTACATAGAGCATTTTAAACACATGCGAATAAAGCTGTGTTTGTGTGTGTGTGTGTGTCTGTAGAGAGAGAGCTAGAGAGCAAGGGTGAGAGTTTAATCTAGGTCTTAACCCTAGGATCTTGGAAATGTTCCCATCTGAGTAATTGAATTTTTATTAACTCACTTATTCTCGCAAGTATTCTTCATTTAATGCAGTACACTGTTCTGTATCATTTCTAGCTGTTAAGGTGTTGCTATATTTCTCCCTATGGTGACTATATTTCATCAATGAATTAAGCATTGATGAGATGAGTGAAATCACTTTATTTTAATAAATGTGCTTTGGAATCCTCCCTTATTTTAATATAGACACTAGAAAGTGAAAGACGATAGCAACACAGGTGGAAGAAATCAAGATATTTGCAGGATTCCTATTATTTAAAAATACTTTATTTCAGTATTATCCCTATTTGTGTAGATTTTTATACCACAAAATAGTGGAAGTAAATGGTTTCACTATTTTTATAGGTGATCCATTTAGGGAGTCTGGGAAACAATAGAACTGGCTTAAAAAAACAAAATGTAGTAGGAGATAGATATGGCTGTTTGTTTTTGTCCTCTGAATAATGGCTAGTGACAACACAGATGTTAAACACAAAATATTACAGGGATTAATTCATAGTGCTGTAGTTTGCATCCAAGGTCATGTGCAGTGCAAACAATAACTTACAGCCAGGCAGTCTGTAGTAGCAATTAAGGACCACCTAGTGCGGGGGTGAAGCTGAAGGTGGCTCCAACCCTAGGAGGTCTGCAGTCACTTCAGTGTACCTCCTTAGAATGCCTTCTTGCTCATATAAATTATAGAAAAGTGATTTTTTTTTTCCCCTTTAGGGAACAAACAATAATCCGTGGCTCAGATCCTGCAGCCTAAGCATTTCTTCCTTTAGAACTGCAACTGAACCTACACTAAACAGCAATTAGCATTTTAATAGTATTAATAACACTCATGATTTCAACAATCTGAAGCTTTCTGCTTTTTATTGATGTCTTTTGTTGCAATTTTGTCTAATAGTGTGCCCCGGGTAGCAAAACATAACCAATTAAAACATTTGCCAAATAGCAAGGAATCTGTATAGATTCAATGCTACACAATTAAACATGAAAATGGTTGTATGAAAATAACATTTCGAACCAGTAAGACTTGAGGATATACCGGACATGTTTGGTTGGGCAGTCCCCTTACCCTACTCTTCTACTTTAAAGTGAAAGTGACTTGCTCAATGTTGCATTACTAGTGTCAGATTAGAAAAATCAAGGCT
The DNA here is from genome assembly GCF_023091745.1 of Budorcas taxicolor. NCBI lineage: Eukaryota > Metazoa > Chordata > Mammalia > Artiodactyla > Bovidae > Budorcas > Budorcas taxicolor. The sequence goes on from NC_068912.1 coordinate 63,761,089, forward strand.
GGCTGTCTTATAGTCTCTGGAAGTCTGAACTCTATACTCTTTATAGAAAATATAAATATGCACAAAACTGAGTAGTTTTAGCTTAATACCAGGTTGTACTATTTGTCAGGGAAGACTCTCTGAATATAATCTTAATTAGGTTTCCTTATTATATATTCTTTTAACATTGCATTTTTCTTTCAGTTAGCTTGGTATACCTATTTCTTTAATGATAACAAAGTAAATAACATTTATTGAACACTTACTAAGTGTAGGCCTTAAGTAAAATTTTTACATGATTCTTCTTACTTAATCTTTGCAAAAACCAATATTCCAGGTTCTATCATTATCTTTGCTTTTACAGACAAATGAGCTTAGAGAGACCTTTGTTCAAGGTCAAAGGCTAGTAAATAGAGCAAGGATTCAAACCCAAATTCCCTGCCTTCCCAGCCCATATCTAATGTTGTATTGCTTTCCTTGTGTGACTTTTCCTGGTGGGTGGTGGGTGGGAAGATGTTGGTTTTATTGGGTTTTTGTGAAACAATCTGCTTCAGTGGCTAGACTCTAACATCTATGAAGGTAAGAATTATTTCTACTTATTTCACTCCTTTCTAAATTAGCATGGTGTTTGGTACATAGAAAGAGATTGGTAATATATATCTTTTTTGAATGAATACGAGTCTAGGTAGATATGTTGTATCTAACCAGATTGTCACATGACTTCTGTTTACTTGCTTAATGTGATTTAGGCCCTTTGTATTCCTGGTTTCTAAAGGAGGCATACAGAAATTTGAGCAATTTTTAATAACCCATCATCTTGCTCTTAGCTTTGCTCGTATTCTCTCTACTGCTTTACCCTGCTCATTTCATGTTCAACTCTGTGCCCCCATGGACTATAGCCCACCAGGCTCCTCTGCCCATGGAATTTTATAGGCAAGAATACTGCAATGGGGTGCCATTTCCTACTCCAAGAGATCTTCCCAACCCAGGGATTGAACCCACTTCTCTTGGGTCTCCTGGATTGGCAGGCAGATTCACAACAGCACCTGGAATAATGTTATAGCCTGTATTGTTTCCAAAAAGGAATTTAAGTTATTACACTTCTTGGTAGTCTTTCGCTTTAATGCTGGTGAGGCATGTTGTGTTTGCTAAAAATGAAATAGAAGTTACGGGAAATGATTTTGGAGCACTTTAATGTAGCTCTTACCCCAATATGAAAATCATATACATATATATATTTATGTATATACATATATATCTATATAATGTATACATATATAAACATAATGCAATAGCCAGGTAAGATATAGAGTCAAATAATTTGTTTAAGAAAATGCAAGAGCCAGAGGAAAATGAATGATTAATTGTGAAAAGCAAGTACTTCTCAGATGACAGAACACATTCTTACAACCTTATACCCTTTGATAGCCATGGCTCTCATATTTAAGCATGAGAATCACCTGGGCAGCTTGTTAAAGCTCAAGTCCAAGGCCCCTGCACCAAAGATTCTGACCCAGTCTGAGCTGGGAGTTGGGGGTTTGCTTTTCTAACAAGTCCCCAGGTGATGCTGCAAGACTACACATTAAGTAGCACTGAACTAGCTATATTAAAGCAATTCCAGGTCAGAAATTAGTTATCAAGAAAGAAGTCAGAGTAATATTTTTAATTCTCTTCTCCTTGATGCCTCAACTAGATTAAATATCTAGTGCTGTATGTCAGTCAAGCAGAGTGGTACACTTGTTTCCCCTGAAGCGTAATAAAGAGCAGTTAAAAAGAATTCATCTTGCTCCTATGCTTTCCCCTGACTCTGCATTCAAACTGCTCTATGACCCTCATGGAATATGACTCAACCATGATACCATGATTTTCTCCTATAGTAGTAATTCTCTGATTTCTTTTCTTTTGAGTTGATAGTACACAGTGGTGGTGAAGAGAGTAGTTGCATAAGCAAAATGCCTAGGATCAAACTCACCTCTGCTCTTTTCTAGCTTTCTAGATTTGGGCGTTGGGAAAGTTGTTTAATCTCTCTTTTGTTCAATAGTAAAATAAGAAGAATAACAGTAGCTATCTCATTATGTTGTGAATGTACATCAAGCATGAAACAAATGTATTAATTATAATCTCAACAAATGACTAATCTTTTTGTTCAGTTTCCTATTCATGGTGGTGCATCTTGCTGAACCATTAACTCAGCCAACCATCACTCTATCCTTCATTTACCAGACTTTCTCTTATTTTTGCTTTTGTAAATAATTGGGAACCTCAGGCAGAAATAACACTTTAATCCACAGTCAGGTGTATGTTTTGTACTTGAGTTGTGAAAATTTTAATTCAGTACTTCACTAGACCATAACTCATAATCCAAAGATTCAAATTAAAACAAAAGCAAACAAAAGTGATGTCACTCCATGTTGATTCAATCTGAGTAGGGGAAAAGGGGAGACTTGTTTTCCTTAGTGTAAAAATATCACATCATTTACTTCTTTGAATTGATAATACTGATTAATTGAATTCTCCACTTGACAATGTTAAAACACACAGACAAAACTATGATATCTTGATCATTTCATCTCTAGGGCATAACACAGAATCTGGCACAATTACACCAAAACACCTTCCTTGAAAGTCAACTTGTATTTTAATACTATTTTAACAAAGAATTGCACACTCCCAAATTTCAAGTAAAACTTTGTGGGGAGGAAATGATGAATTTGTTCTTATATTCAAATTTCCCTGTTTTATATGAAATTAAATGTCATATTGCTTAAAAACATTGTTAAAATGCTGAGATATTATACTATAATGCATATGAAAATCAATGATTATTTTGTTGTTCACTCAGTTTTTGACACAAGCTTTCCTATTTCCCCTTTTTGATCCACTAAGATCTCCTTGATGAGCTCAATGAATATAATTTTATTGTCATATGAAGTCCTAGCCATTCTAAGTTTAATACTTTCAGTTAAATTTTGCTAGCTAGGTATCTCATTAGCAGTTACTTCTTGTTGTGAATAAACTGTCCAATGAGATATAAGAACTCCCTAATTCACAAGTTCACATTCTTCTACAAGGTCACTTAACCATCTAAGTTGATTATAGCATATTAACATTTCTCTGCTTCTAAGTATTATTTCTCCAGGTATAGAGTTGTAACTGTTTAAGTTATAACCAAAATACAAGCTATATTAATCAGGTCTGTCTGAAAGGATAGGGTTAAAGTAGCTTTAAATCAGATGAAAGATATCAAAGGAAATACCTCACAGTTATTTTGACTGCTATAACATCAATATTCAAAATAATATCTGGAAGTGATAAAAAAATAACAATAATGAAATTATTCTTTTTTATTAAGTTAATGAAATGATTGAAGGAATATAAGATTGGCAGTCCAGACATATAAAATATTCTCTTCAAAGATGAGATACCATATTCATAGAAGAGAGATAAAAATCTTTTCACAAGACATCTCGGTCTTTTTAAGGGTAAAGTGATAGGGAGAGTGCTGATCTTGGGATAGTGTCATTGCATACCAATAAGGGTACTCATAAAGTAACTGATAATAAATGTGGAAAGTATCATAGAGATTCAGACCTCGACATGGTTCAAACACATTAGTACTTGCATTCCAAATTAATCCTTCACATTTCCAGAGAGTCATACATGTGAGGCATTTAAGCCATAGATTTTTAAATAATATAAAAATAAGCCTCAACCATCACAGCCGTTCTTATAAACGAGATGGGAAGTGGAAGGGAACTTTGATTACATTTATCCAGGAATGTGGAGAGATGAAAAATATATATGAAATAACCAGTCCCCTGAGCCACCATGATAGCATATTTTGACTAGCATAACTCTAAAACTTCAAGTAATATTGGATTTAACACATTTTTTCTTATGCATCATAGCTCAGTTGGTAAAGAATCCACCTGCAATGCAGGAGACTCCAGTTTGATTCCTGGGTCAGGAAGATCCACTGGAGAAGAGATAGGCTACCCACTCCAGTATACTTGGGCTTCCCTCGTGGCTCAGCTGGTGAAGAATCTGCCTGCTGTGCAAGAGACCTGGGTTTGATCCCTGGGTTAGGAAGATCCCCTGGAGAAAGGAAAGGCTACCCACTCCAGTATTCTGGCCTGGAGAATTCCATGGACTAGTCCATGGAGTTGCAAAGAGTCAGACATGACTTTCACTTTCACTTTTCTTATGCATCAGACTCACCTAATAAAATGTTATTATAACACAATTGAATTATTACTTTTAAAATAAAAAACAAACAGGCTTCCCTGGTGGCTTAGATGGCAAAGAATCTGCCTGTAATTCAGGAGACCTGGATTTGATCCCTGGGTTGGGAAGATCCTCTGGAGAAGGGAATGGCTACCCACTCCAGTATTCTTGCCTGGAGAATTCCATGGACAGAGGAGTCTGGCAGACTACTGTCCATGGAGTCACAAAGAGTCAGACACAACTCAGCAATTAACTCACATAAACATTGTATGTGTACCCTATACATCACTGAGTGGTTGGGAAAGGGACAAGAGGAGGTAAGGGAGATCAGGAGTTACAAACTACTAGGTATAAAATAAACATTGTTTTGAATTTACAACATTCACAGACTAGTGCTGAGCATTTTGGAGAATGTTTAAAAAATACTGTAAAATGACATCCCCATACAAAACACTACCATTTTTATTTGAAACTGCAACTCCACATTGCTCTTTAAGTAGTTTTTGTTCATATTATAAGCAAATAATGGCTTTAAGAAATAATAAAATAAAAGTTAAATCAAAACAAAAAAAAAAGAATATGAAAACCAAATGTTTTCCGTACCTAGAGATAGGGACTCCACATACAGCTGTATGACTAGGTCAAAAAACCTGGCCCAGGTAACAGGTCTGTGGTTTTCAAAGGGGTAAAAGATAGGATTTTACAACATACTTGTGAGACCTATGAAAATGTATGTTCTGTTCTAGAATTTTTGTGGTTTATGTGATTGTAAAATCAGTCAAGAGGTAAGGCAATAATTTGGGGTTATTTCTTTTTTAAATTATTTTTTCAATTTATTTTTAATTAAAGGGTAATTGCTTTACAATGTTATGCTGGTTTCTGCCACTCAACAACATAGATCAGCCATAGGTATACGTAGACTTCCCCGGTGGCTCAGACGGTAAAGCGTCTGTCTACCATGCTGTCTACCATACCTGGGAGACCCGGGTTCGATCCCTGGGTAGGGAAGATCTCCTGGAGAAGGAAATGGCAATCCACTCCAGTACTATTGCCTGGAAAATCCCATGGACAGAGGAGCCTAGTAGGCTACAGTCCATCGGGTCGCAAAAGAGTCAGACACGACTGAGCGACTTCACTTCACTTCACTTCACTTACCTTCTAGGTATACATATGTTCCCTCCTTCTTGAGTCCTTATCCCACCTCCCACCCCATCCCACCCACTAGTTGTCACTGAGCACCAGATTTGAGCTCCCTGAGTCATGCAGCAAATTCCCACTAGATCTCTATTTCACATATGGTAATGTTTATATCTCAATGCTACTCTCTCCATTCACCGCACCCTCTCCTTCCCTTACTGTGTCCACAAATCTGTTCTCTATATTTGTGACTCTGCTGGTGGTTTAGTAGTTAAGTCACATCCGACTCTTGCAACTCCATGGACTATAGAGCAAGGGATTCTCCAGGCAAGAATATTAGAGTCAGTTGCCATGACCTCCTCCAGGGGAGCATCCCAACCCAGGGATTGAACCCAGGTCTCCCACATTTCAGGCAGATCCTTTACCATCTGAGCCACCAGAGAAGCTGGTGACTCTATTGCTGACCCGAAAATAGGTTCATCAGTACCATTTTTCTAGATTTCATATATATGAGTTAATATACAATATTTGTTTTTCTCTTTGTAACTTCACTGTTTACGGGCTGTAGGTTTATCTACCTCACTAGAACTGACTCAAATTTGTTCCTTTTTATAGCTGAGTAATATTCCATTGTGTACATGTACCACAACTCAGCTTCTTTACCTTTTCATCTGTCAGTGGAAATCTAGGTTGCTTCCATGTCCTGGATATTGTAAATAGTGCTGCAATGAACCCTGGGGTATATGTGTCTTTTAGAATTATCATTTTCTTGGGATATATGCCTAGTAGTGGGTTGACTGGATCATATGTTAGTTTTACTCTTAGCTTTTTAAAGAAATCTCCATACCATTCTCCATAGTGGCATTATCAATTTACATTCCCACCAACTGTGCAAGAGATTTCTCTCTTCTCCTCATCCTCTTCAGCATTTATTGTTTGTAGATTTTTCTGATCATGGCCATTTGGACTGGTGTAAGGTGATAAATTTTGATTTATTTTTCTCTAATAAAAAAAGATGTTGAACATTTTTTCCTGTGTTTATTAGACATCTGTGTGTTTTCTTTGGAGAAATGTCTGTTTAGGTCTTCTGCCCATTTTTTTTTATTGGGTTGTTTGTTTTTCTGGTATTGAGATGAATGATCTGCTTTTATATTTTGAGGATTAATCTTTTATAAGTTGTTTCATTTGCTCTTACTTTCTTCCATTGTGAGGGTTGTCTTTTCATCTTGCTTATGGATTCCTTTCCTGTGCAAAATCTTTTAAGTTTAATTAGGTCTCGCTTGTTTATTTTTGTTTTTATTTCCATTACTCTCAGAGGTGGGTCATAGAGGATCTTTCTGTGATTTATATCAAAGAATGTTCTGCCTATGTTTTCCTCTAAGAGTTCCATAGTTTCTGGTCTTACATTGAGGACTTTAATTCATTTTGAGTTTATTTTTGTGTATGGTGTTAGAAAGTGTTCTAACTTCATTCTTCTACACATAACTGTCCAGTTTTCTGGGCTTTCCTGGTGGCTCACACGGTAATGCGTCTACCTGTAATGCAGGTGACGTGGGTTTGATTCCTGGGTTGCGAAGATCCCCTGGAGAAGGAAATGGCAATCCACTCCAATACTCTTGCCTGGAAAATTTCATGGATGGAGGAGCCTGGTAGGCTACAGTCCATAAGGTTGCAAGAGTTGGACACGACTGAGCAATTTCACTGGTTCACTGGTCCAGTTTTCCAAGCATCATTTATTGAAGAGTCTGTCTTTCCACTATTGTATATTCTTGCCTCCTTTGTCAAAGATAAGGTACCCATATGTGTGTGGGCTTATAGCTAGGCTTTCTATCGTGTCTCAGTGGTCTGTATTTCTGTTTTTGTGCCAGTGCCATATTACCATGATGACTATAGGTTTGTTGTGTAGTGTGAATTCAGGAAGATTGATTCCTCTGGCTCCATTTTTTATTTTCAAGATTACTTGGCTATTCAGGGTCTTTTGTGTTTCCATATGAATTGTGATATTTTGTGTTCTAGTTCTGTGAAAAATGTCACTGGTAATTTGATGGGGATTACATTGACTCTGTAGATTGTTTTTATAGTCATTTTAACAATATTGATTCTTCCAATCCAAGAACATGGTATATCTTTCCATCTGTTTATGTAGTTTTTTATTTCTTTCATCAGTGTCTTATAATTTTCTGTACTAGTTTTTTGCCTCCATAGGGAGGTTTATTCCTAGGTATTTTATTCTTTTCATTGCAATGGCTGCTGCTGCTAAGTCACTTCAGTCGTGTCTGACTCTGTGTGACCCCATAGACGGCAGCCCACCAGGCTCCCCCGTCCCTAGGATTCTCCAGGCAAGAACACTGGAGTGGGTTGCCATTTCCTTCTCCAATGCATGAAGGTGAAATGTGAAAGGAAAAGTCGCTCAGTCGTGTCTGTCCCTTAGCATGGACTTCAGCCTTCCAGGCTCCTCCATCCATGGGATTTTCCAGGCAAGAGTACTGGAGTGGGGTGCCATTGCAATGGCAAATGGGAATAATTCCTTAATTTCTCTTTCTATTTTTTTTTTTCCCCACTGTTAGTGTTTGGAGTACAAGGGATTTCTGTGTATTGATACTAAATTCACTGATTAGCTCTAGCAATTTTCTGATAGTATGTATCTTTAGGGTTTTATATGTATATAGTATAATGTTATCTGCAAACAGTGAGAGTTTTACTTCTTCTTGTCAATCTGAATTCCTTTTATTTCTTTTTCTTCTCTGATTGTTGTAGCTAGGACTTCAAAAGTATATTGAATAATAGTGGCAGAAGTGGGCACACCTGTCTTGTTCCTGATCTTAGAGGAAATGTTTTCTGATTTTCACCACTGAGAATGTTTGCTGTGGGCTTGTCATATATGGCCTTTATTATATGAGGTAGTTCCTTATAAGCCCATTTTCTTTAGGTTTTTTTTTTTTTTTTATCATTAGTGTGCTAAATTTTGTCAAAAGCCTTTTCTGCATCCATTGAGATGATCATATTTTTATCTTTTAATTTGTTTATATGGTGTATCACACTGATTTGCTTTTATTGAAGACTCCTTGCATCCCTTGGATAAACCCCACTTGATCATGGTGTATGATCTTGAGATTATTTCTTTATGAAAAAGAAATCAGTATATGTTGTTGCTTTCTGCAGTCATCCCATAGTGCAAATATATCTTGGACTTTTTATTAGTCAGACGATCTATGATTCCTTTATATATGACAAATAGTTTAAATTTCAGTTCAGTTTAGTTCAGTTCAATCACCCAGTCGAATCCAGCTCTTTGTGACCCCATTAACCACAGCACACTAGGCCTCCCTGTCCAGCACCAACTCCTGGAGTCCATCCAAACCCATGTCCATCGAGTCAGTGATGCCATCCAACCATCTTATCCTCTGTCGTCTTCTTCTCCTCCTGACCTCAATCTTTCCCAGCATCAGGGTCTTTTCCAATGAGTCAGCTCTTCGCATCATGTGGCCAAAGTATTGGAGTTTCAGCTTCAACATCAGTCCTTCCAATGAACACCAAGACTGATCTCCTTTAGGATGGACTGGTTGGATCTCCTTGCAATCCAAGGGACTCTGAAGAGTCTTCTCCAACACCACAGTTCAAAAGCATCAATTCTTCAGTGCTCAGCTTTCCTTATAGTCCAACTCTCACATACATATATGACCACAGGAAAAACCATAGCCTTGACTAGATGGACTCTTGTTGACAAAGTAATGTCTCTGCTTTTTAATATGCTGTCTAGGTTGGTCATAACTTTCCTTCCAAGGAGTAAGCATCTTTTAATTTCATTGCTGCCGTCACCATCTGCAGTGATTTTGGAGCCCAGAAATATAAAGTCAGCCATTGTCTCCACTGTTTCCCCATCTATTTGTCATGAAGTGATGGGACCAGGTGCCATGATCTTTGTTTTCTGAGTGTTGAGCTTTAAGCCAACTTTTTCACTTTCCTCTTGTACTTTCATCAAGAGACTCTTTAGTTCTTCTTCACTTTCTGCCATAAGGGTAGTATCATTTGCATATCTGAGGTTATTGATATGTGGTCAAACAGGAAATGAGAAGAGTGAACATTGACATTCTAGAAATCAGGGAACTAAGATAGACTGGAATGGGTGAATTTAACTCAGATGATGATTATATCTACTACTGTGGGCAGGAATCCCTTGGAAGAAGCAGAGTAACCATCATAGTCAACAAAAGAGTCCAATATGCAGTACTTGGATGCAATCTCAAAAACGACAGAATGATCTCTGTTCATTTCCAAGGCAAACCATTCAATATCACAGTAATCCAAGTCTATGCCCTGACCAGTAATGCTGAAGAAACTGAAGTTGAACAGTTCTATGAAGATCTACAAGATCTTCTAGAACTAATGCCCCCCCCCCCCCAAAAGATGTCCTTTTCTTTATAGGGGAATGGAATGCAAAATAGGATGTCAAGAAACACCTGGAGTAACAGGCAAATTTGGCCTTGGAGTACAAAATGAAGCAGGGCAAAGGCTAATAGAGTTCTGCCAAGAGAATGCACATGTCATAGCAAACACCCTCTTCCAACAACACAAGAGAAAACTCTACACATTTTAAAGTTATAATTCCCAATTTCTAGCATAAGGAGGAAATTTTCAATACCTGGATAAGTATGATACTCTCCTGTTAAAGCCCCATTGTGGTGAAAATCTGAAATCTGTCCTAAATGGTTGGTGTTGCTGCTCAACCAATTGTTAAATATTTTGAAAATCATTCCTATAATATGATCACAGGAATTCCTAGGCTGAGCAAAGAGGCCACATCAATGCTCTTGCTGCTGCTAAGTCGCTTCAGTTTTGTCCGACTCTGTGTGACCCCATAGACGGCAGCCCACCAGTCTCCCCCATCCCTGGGATTCTCCAGGCAAGAACACTGTAGTGGGCTGCCATTTTCTTCTCCAATGCATGAAAGTGAAAAGTCAAAGTGATGTCACTCAATCATGTCTGACTCTTCGTGACCCCATGGACTGCAAACCTACCAGGCTCCTCCATCCATGGGATTTTCCAGGCAAAAGTACTGGAGTGGGGTGCCATTGCCTTCTCTGCTAAGGAGTACTAGATCAAAAAAAAAAAAAAGAAAAGAAAAGAAAAAACTGTCGCTAAGGATAATTTTCACAGCCTTACAAATGGCATGAACAAAAGTAATGGTTAAAACTCCGGCATTATTCTGTATCACACATGCACAAAATCTGTATCTCTCAAATGTGAAACAACCAAAAAAAAAAAAAACCTTAAAGACTAAGAACATGGAAAATAGAAGTGTCCTTGATGTCAAGGACCATTGTATTGGTGATAATGTCAAGACCATTGTATTGGTGATAATGAAGCTGCTTTGTTGACAAATCTATCATATAATTACATCACTAATGTAGCTTTTGTGTTATCAAAAATCAGTCCAGAAAGGCCAAATACTAACAATGTTTTGAATTGCTTGAATAATCATACATTTGATATGAACTTTATCAATGATCAAAATTTATATAAAAATCATTACACTTTCAATTCATCCAAAAATTCTATTTTAGCCTTTTAAGTTTTAAAATATAAAGTAGTCATTAAAATATTTAATTTTCTGTCAGATATTTGCATCCATCTTTGCTATGGTTTTTCCAGTGGTCATGTATGGATGTCAGAGTTGGACTACAAAGAAAGTTGAGTGCCAAAGAATTGATGCTTTTGAACTGTGGTGTTGGAGAAGACTCTTGAGAGTCCCGGACTGCAAGGAGATCCAACCAGTCCATCCTAAGGGAGATCAGTCCTAGGTGTTCATTGGAAGGACTGATGTTGAAGCTGAAACTCCAATACTTTGGCCACCTGATGCGAAGAGCTGACTCATTGGAAAAGACCCTGATGCTGGGAAAAATTGAGGGCAGGAGGATAAGGGGACGACAGAGGGTAAGATGGGTGGATGGCATCATTGACTCTAAGGACATGGGTTTGGATGGACTTTGGGAGTTGGTGCTAGACAGGGAGGCCTAGCATGCTGCAATTCATGGGGTCGCAAAGAGTCGGACACAACTGAGTGACTGAACTGAACTGAATTTGCTTATCAAAAAGGATAAGCTCAAAGTGCTCAAATTTCAATATATTAAACAATATATTATGTAAATTTGAGCAAAATGCACATTTTTATTTCATGATTATAAAGATTATTTAAGATAATAATATTGAGGCTATGTTTGTAATTCAAAAGAAATTACAAGCCATGGTCAGAAGCATATCATAAATATTTAACTGTAAATATTACTCAGATATTACTAAATGAAGAGGAAAACATTATTTCTCTTGCCTGATTTTTAATCATTCTTGAAGTATAGTAAGTATAATTTTACTTTTGGTATAAGGGATAAAATAATTAATGGAATTCTAATCAATGTTTTCTATTCTTATTTTTTAATGTATTATTATTATTATTTTTTAGTTTCTTTGTTGAGCTAGTGGGAATTTAAAAAGTACCAGGCATAAATAATATTATTAATTGTTTAGAAAGAGCTCTGGATTTTTATGAACATTTACATATTAGGATTTATCACTAACACAGCATTCACTAAATAAATGTAAGAAATAAATATTGAGTCATGAGTTGACTAAATATTAAAGTTTTTTCAACATAAAAGAATATGTTTCTCTATTATTTTGATCAAAGTATTGGTTTAATAGTGGTCTTTTTATCTTTGTCTCATTTGAGCTTTGGGATAAAAGAATCTGCTTTAAAATTCTTCAGTTGGAATTATTTTACAAGCAAGAAAAAAATAACAGTACTCACATGTAAACAAAATCATTAAGAGGCAATCTTGGTACTTATTTTTGCCAATATTGAGCTAAGAGCTATTTTTGCTTAAAGGTGATAATCTTTCCAACCTATGTTCTCTTATGGTGATTAAAGAGTAGAATTTTTAGAAGCAGACAGATTACAGAAAGAAATAGCAAAAACCAAGGTTGATGTCAAATCAATACCTAGGTTTAGTTGATTTTTGCTATATTTGGATTTAACATTGATCTAATCTAGAAAGTGCTGAACTCACTATGAGCTTGAAACAATGGACTTTTTATGTAGTGATATGTTTGATAATAAGTTAGAAACAGCCTATCAAAATGCAAAATAAAATACTATAAAAATAAATATAAATTAAAAGTATCTTTATCAGTATTTAAAAAGAAGCGGGGGTGGGAATCATTGGGCTTTCTTTCTATGTTATGTGCGTAATGTACTTATTCCTGAGGAGCCTCACAACATCTTCTTTTAAAAAATATCATGTCTCTCATCTCACTCTAATCTATATTTCATATTATTTTGTATCAAACTTTAAACACCTGGGATATTTTGTATACTTTTTTTTTTTTTTTGCTATTGCTTTCTTTTTTTTTAAGTTTATTTACTTTTATTTATTTTTTTAAATTTTTATTTTTACTTTATTTTACTTTACAATACTGTATTGGTTTCGCCATACATTGACATGAATCCACCATGGGTGTACATGCGTTCCCAAACATGAACCCCACACCCCCCACCACCTCCCTCCCCATAACATCTCTCTGGGTCATCCCCGTGCACCAGCCCCAAGCATGCTGTATCCTGCATCGGACATAGACTGGCAATTCGTTTCTTACATGATAGTATACATATTTTAATGCCATTCTCCCAAATCATCCCACCCTCTCCCTCGCCCTCTGAGTCCAAAAGGCTGCTCTACACATCTGTGTCTCTTTTGCTGTCTTGCATACAGGGTCATCATTGCCATCTTTCTAAATTCCATATATATGTGTTAGTATACTGTATTGGTGTTTTTCTTTCTGGCTTACTTCACTCTGTATAATCGGCTCCAGTTTCATCCATCTCATCAGAACTGATTCAAATGTATTCTTTTTAATGGCTGAGTAATACTCCATTGTGTATATGTACCACAGCTTTCTTATCCATTCATCTGCTGATGGACATCTAGGTTGTTTCCATGTCCTGGCTATTATAAACAGTGCTGCGATGAACACTGGGGTACATGTGTCTCTTTCAATTCTGGTTTCCTTGGTGTGTATGCCCAGCAGTGGGATTGCTGGGTCATAAGGCAGTTCTATTTGCAATTTTTTAAGGAATCTCCACACTGTTCTCTATAGTGGCTGTACTAGTTTGCATTCCCACCAACAGTGTAGGAGGGTTCCCTTTTCTCCACACCCTCCCCAGCATTTATTGCTTGCAGACTTTTGGATCTCAGACATTCTGACTAGTGTGAAGGGGTACCTCATTGTGGTTTTGATTTGCATTTCTCTAATAATGAGTGATGTTGAGCATCTTTTCATGTGTTTGTTAGCCATCCGTGTGTCTTCTTTGGAGAAATGCCTATTTAGTTCTTTGGCCCATTTTTTTATTGGGTCGTTTATTTTTCTGGAATTGAGCTGCATAAGTTGCTTGTATATTTTTGAGATTAGTTGTTTGTCAGTTGCTTCATTTGCTATTATTTTCTCCCATTCAGAAGGCTGTCTTTTCACCTTGCTTATATTTTCCTTTGTTGTCCAGAAGCTTTTAATTTTAATTAGATCCCATTTGTTTATTTTTGCTTTTATTTCCAGAATTCTGAGAGGTGGATCATAGAGGATCCTGCTGTGATTTATGTCGGAGAGTGTTTTGCCTATGTTCTCTTCTAGGAGTTTTATAGTTTCTGGTCTTACGTTTAGATCTTTAATCCATTTTGAGTTTATTTTTGTGTGTGGTGTTACAAAGTGATCTAGTTTCATTCTTTTACAAGTGGTTGACCAGTTTTCCCAGCACCACTTGTTAAAGAGATTGTCTTTACTCCATTGCATATTCTTGCTTCCTTTGTCAAAGATAAGGTGTCCATAAGTGTGTTGATTTGTCTCTGGGCTTTCTATTTTGTTCCATTGATCTATATTTCTGTCTTTGTGCCAGTACCATACTGTCTTGATGACTGTGGCTTTGTAGTAGAGCCTGAAGTCAGGCAAGTTGTTTCTTCCATTTCCATTCTTCTTTCCAAGATTGCTTTGGCTATTGGAGGTTTTTTGTATTTCCATAAAAATCTTGAAATTATTTGTTCTAGTTCTGTGAAAAATATCGCTGGTAGCTTGATAGGGATTGCGTTGAATTTGTAAATTGCTTTGGGTAGTATACTCATTTTCACTATATTGATTCTGCCGATCCATGAACATGGTATATTTCTCCATCTATTAGCGTCCTCTTTGATTTCTTTCATCAGTGTTTTATAGTTTATATATAGGTCTTTAGTTTCTTTAGGTAGATATATTCCTAGGTATTTTATTCTTTTCGTTGCAATGGTGAATGGAATTGTTTCCTTAATTTCTTTTTCTACTTTCTCATTATTAGTGAATAGGAATGCAAGGGATTTCTGTGTGTTGATTTTCGATCCTGCAACTTTGCTATATTCATTGATTAGCTCTAGTAATTTTCTGGTGGAGTCTTTAGGGTTTTCTATGTAGAGGATCATGTCATCTGCAAACAGTGAGAGTTTTACTTCTTTTCCAATTTGGATTCCTTTTATTTCTTTTTCTACTCTGATTGCTGTGGCCAAAACTTCCAGAACTATGTTGAATAGTAGCGGTGAAAGTGGGCACCCTTGTCTTGTTCCTGACTTTAGGGGAAATGCTTTCAATTTTTCACCATTGAGGATAATGTTTGCTGTGGGTTTGTCATATATCACTTTTATTATGTTGAGGTATGTTCCTTCTATTCCTGCTTTCTGGAGAGTTTTTATCATAAATGGATGTTGAATTTTGTCAAAGGTCTTCTCTGCATCTATTGAGATAATCATATGGCTTTTATTTTTCAATTTGTTAATGTGGTGAATTACATTGATTGATTTGTGGATATTGAAGAATCCTTGCATCCCTGGGATAAAGCCCACTTGGTCATGGTGTATGATCTTTTTAATGTGTTGTTGGATTCTGATTGCTAGAATTTTGTTGAGGATTTTTGCATCTATGTTCATCAGTGATATTGGCCTGTAGTTTTTGTTTTTTTTTTTTTTTTTTTGTAGTATCTTTGTCAGGTTTAGGTATTAGGGTGAAGGTGGCCTCATAGAATGAGTTTGGAAGTTTACCTTCCTCTGCAATTTTCTGGAAGAGTTTCAGTAGGATAGGTGTTAGCTCTTCTCGAAATTTTTGGTAGAATTCAACTGTGCAGCCGTCTGGACCTGGGCTTTTGCTTGCTGGAAGATTTCTGATTACAGTTTCGATTTCCATGCTTGTGAAGGTTCTGTTAAGATTTTCTATTTCTTCCTGGTTCAGGTTTGGAAAGTTGTACTTTTCTAAGAATTTGTCCATTTCTTCCACGTTGTCCATTTTATTGGCATATAATTGCTGATAGTAGTCTTTTATGATCCTTTGTATTTCTGTGTTGTCTGTTGTGATCTCTCCATTTTCATTTCTAATTTTATTGATTTGATTTTTCTCTCTTTGTTTCTTGATGAGTCTGGCTAATGGTTTTTTAGTAGAATAATTTTATAAAGGAGGAAGCATTTTGATTTGTTCTATATTTCATTTTGCAAAATATCTTCATGCTCTCAAAAGTATTCCAGGCAGTGCCTGTCTCTCTTTCAAGCACAAATATTGAATATTAATTGGATATCAATCTTGGGTACTAGCTATAATGAAAATTTTCAGTTAGGTCTTAGTTCATGAGCAAGTATGAAGAGTTCACTATTTCATGGTGCAGTTACTAAGAACACAGATAAGCCACCTAGTTTAGTAACTATTTCTACAGAAAAATCAACTCAGAGATCTTATCAGTTCAGTTCAGTTCAGTTGCTCAGTCGTGTCCAACTCTTTGCGACCCCATGAACTGCAGCACGCCAGGCCTCTCTGTCCATCGCCAACTACCGGAGATTGCTTAAACTCATGTCCATTGAGCTGGTAATGCCATCCAAACAGCTCATCCTCTTTCATCCCCTTCTCCTCATGCCTTCTATCTTTCCCAGCATCAGGGTTTTTTCCAATGAGTCAGCTCTTCTCATCAGGTGGCCAAAGTATTGGAGTTTCAGCTTCAGCATCAGTCCTTCCAATGAATATTCAGGACTGATTTCCTTTAGGATGGACTGGTTGGATCTCCTCACAGTCCAAGAGAATCTCAAGAGTCTTCTCCAATACCACAGTTCAAAACATTACTTCTTAGGCGCTCAGCTTTCTTTATGGTCTAATTATCACATCCATATATGACTAGTGGAAAAACCATAGCTTTGACCAGACAGAACTTTGTTGGCAAAGTAGTGTCTCTGCTTTTTAATATGCTGTCTAGGTTGGTCATAACTTTTAGTCCAAGGAGTAAGCTTCTTTTAATTTCATAGCTGCGGTCACCACCTGCTGTGATTTTGGAGCCCCCAAAATAAAGTCTGTCACTGTTTCCACTGTTTCCCCATCTATTTGCCATGAAGTGAGGGACTAGATGCCATGATCTTAGTTTTCCGAATGTTGAGCTTTAAGCCAACTTTTTTACTCTCCTCTTTCACTTTCATCAAGAAGCTCTTTACTGCTTCACTTTCTGCCATAGTGTGGTGTCATCTGCATATCTGACGTTATTGACATTTATCTTGGCAATCTTGATTCCAGCTTGTGCATCAAGCAGGGAAGCCTGGCATGATGCAGTCCACGGGGTCACAAAGAGTTGGACACGACTGAGAGACTGACCTGAACTGAACTGATGGTTCTAAAAGTGTTCAGTTCAGTTTAAGTCAGTCACTCAGTCGTGTCCGACTCTTTACGACACCAAGAATTGCAGCATGCCAGGCCTCCCAGTCCATCACCAACTCCCAGTGTTCACTTAACTCATGTCCATCGAGTCGGTGATGCCATCCATCCAGCTCATCCTCTGTTGTCCCCTTATCCTCCTGCCCCCAATCCCTCCCAGCATCAGTGTCTTTTCCAATAAATCAACTGTTCGCATGAGGTAGCCAGAATATTGGAGTTTCAGCTTCAGCATGAAATGAACACCCAGGACTGATCTCCTTTAGGATGTCCTGGTTGGATCTCCTTGAGTCCAAGGGACTCTCAAGAGTCTTCTTCAACTCCACATTTCTAAAGCATCAGTTCTTTGGTGCTCAGCTTTCTTCACAGTCCAACTTTCACATCCATACATGACTACTGGAAAAACCATAGACTTGACTAGACAGACCTTTGTTGGCAAAGTAATATCTCTGTTTTTGAATATGCTATCAAGGTTGGTCATAACTTTCTTTGAAAGAGTAAGTGTCTTTGAATTTCATGGCTGCAATCACCATCTGCAGTGATTTTGGAGCCCCCCAAAATAAAGTATGACACTGTTTCCACTGTTTCCCCATTTATTTGTCATGAAGTGATGGGACCAGATGCCATGATCTTCGTTTTCTGAATGTTGAGTTTAAGCCAACTTTTTCACTCTCCTCTTTCACTTTCATCAAGAGGTTTTTTAATTCCTCTTCACTTTCTGCCATAAGGGTTGTGTCATCTGCATATCTGAGGTTATTGATATTTCTCCTGGCAATCTTGATTCCAACTTCTGCTTCTTTCAGCCCAGTGTTTCTCATGATGTACTCTGTATAGAAGTCAAATAAGCAGGGTGACAGTATACAGCTTTGACATACTCCTTTTCCTATTTGGAGCCAGTCTGTTGTTCCGTGTCCAGTTCTAACTATTGCATCCTGATCTGCATACATGTTTCTCAAGAGGCAGGTTAGGTAGTCTGGTATTCCCATCTCTTTCAGAATTTTCCACAGTTTATTGTGATCCACAGAGTCAAAGGCTTTGGCGTAGTCAATAAAGCAGAAATAGATATTTTTCTGGAACATTCTTGCTTTTTCCATGATCCAGCAGATGTTAGAAATTTGATCTCTGGTTCCTCTGCCTTTTCTAAAGCCAGCTTGAACATCTGGAAGTTCATAGTTCACGTGCTGCTGATGCCTGGCTTGGAGAATTTTGAGCCTTAATTTACTAGCGTGTGAGATGAGTACAATTGCATGGTAGTTTGAGCATTCTTTGGCATTGCCTTTCTTTGGGATTGGAATGAAAACTGACCTTTTCCAGTCCTGTGGCCACTGCTGAGTTTTCCAAATTTGTTGGCATATTGATTGCAGTATTTTCACAGCATCATCTGTCAGGATTTGAAATAGCTCCACTGGAATTCCATCACCTCCACTTGCTTTGTTCATAGTGGTGCTTTCTAAGGCCCAGATGACTTCACATTCCAGGATGTCTGGCTCTAGGTAAGCGATCACACCATCGTGATTATCTGAGTTGTGAAGATCTTTTTTGTACCATTCTTCTGTGTATTCTTGCCACCTCTTCTTAATATCTTCTGCTTCTGCTAAGTCCATACCATTTCTGTCCTTTACTGAGCCCATCTTTGCATGAAATGTTCCCTTGGTCTCTAATATTCTTGAAGACATCTCTAGTCTTTCTCATTCTGTTGTTTTCCTCTATTTCTTTGCATTGATCACCGAGGAAGGCTTTCTTATCTCCTCTCGCTATTCTTTGGAACTCTGCATTCAACTGCTTATATCTTTCCTTTTCTCCTTTACTTTCTGCTTCTCTTCTTTTCACAGCTATTTGTAAGGCCTCCTCAGACAGCCATTTTGCTTTTTTGCATTTCTTTTCCATGGGGATGATCTTGATCCCTGTCTCTTGTACAATGTCACAAACCTCCGTCCATAGTTCATCAGGCCTGGTAGGTTGCAGTCCATGGGGTCGCTAAGAGTCTGACAGGACTCAGCGACTTCACTTTCACTTTTCACTTTCATGCATTGGAGAAGGAAATGCCAACTCACTCTAGTGTTCTTGCCTGGAGAATCCCAGGGACGGGGGAGCCTGGTGGGCTGCCATCTATGGGATCGCACAGAGTCAGACACGACTAAAATGACTCAGCAGCAGCAGCATAGAGCTTCTTCAACTTTGGCTACAAAGAATATAATCAGTCTGATTTCAGTATCGACAATCTGGTGGTGTCCATGGGTAGAGTCTTCTCTTGTGTTGTTGGAAGTGGGTGTTTGCTATGACCAGTGCAATCTCTTGGCAAAACTCTATTAGCCTTTGCCTTGCTTCATTTCATATCCCAAGGCCAAATTTGCTTGTTACTCCAAGTGTTTCCTGACTTGCTACTTTTGCATTTCAGTCCTCTATAATTAAAATGACATCTTTTTTGGGTGTTAGTTCTAAAAGGTCTTGTAGGTCTTCATAGAACTTTAAAAGTGTTATAGTCTACAACTGTAATTGTTGGGAGCCCTGTGAGTTAATGTTGATGGTGAATGCCAGATCAAATTCCTTCTATGGCACTTTATTTTCCTCTCAGATAAGTGGCCCTTTCAAAGTTTAAAACTCAGTGCAATGATTAGGAAAAGTCATTCACAGAAAGAATGGTCATGAACACATATCAAAATATGTGATATTTGGAGTAGATTATAAGAGTTAGATCATTGTAGAACCAGATAGATGATAAAAGGGGAATTGAAAAAGGAAAATAAAGCAGACTTGTCCAATGTATTTTTACATAATCTTTTAGCAGAACAGTGAATTTGTGATTCATGCAATTTAGCACAAAAGCAGAGATTTCATGACAAATTCAGCTTTGATAATGAAATTAAAGCACTGGATTTAATAAACTTCAAGATTTAAACACTTTCTATGCTATCAGTTAAATATGCAGAAGTGTGCTAAGATACAAACCAACCAGTTTTTGTACATGTAAAATAAGTAAGACAATGTCAATTACAGAGAATTGTGGATAATTTTTTATCATATTATAGATTTGCCTCCAGTGTGTATGAAAAGAGCAGGGATTATTTATTTCCACTTGATCACCAGTCAGCTTTTGCTATCGTCATTTCAGAGACTGTTATCAAGATACATAAAAATTGAAGGCCATGTTCTTCCAAAGCATGACACTGATCTGCTCTTTAGACCAACATTGTAGCTGCCCATCACTGACTTATTATTGCCTTGAGCTATGTATTGCTGTCTTCCAGTGCTATACTGCTTGAAAATTTGACATGGAAATCTGTGACACAAACTGTCAGCTAAGTGTAGAAAAAAAAAAGATCTCAAGTTCTCTCATTAATATTAAACTTCTGGGGGAAAATGTGTTGCTGAAACAAGCATTTCTTTTAGGGATGAAGGAATCCATATATTACTATTGACATGTTAATTGAAATCATATTCAGCAAAATGGATGGTGAAGAAGTTATACCCATGCATTCTAAAAGAAGGGACAAAGATAGATCTGAAGAAGGAAAAGTTTGTTATCACAAAATATGTAAGGATTCAGACATCCTTATCAAAATGATATAACAATGAAAAGGAAATTTATTGTGACCATCTTTTATTGTTTTTAATGATCCTCAAAGAGATTGTAATATAGAAAAAATTGCCAGTCATTGTAACAGAATATATCTGAATAGCTACATAGTTTTATGACAGTGCAAGCAAGTATAATTTGGATGTAAATCATATCTTTGTTATCACTTTATAATGGACTTTATACTTCACACAAAATTAGAGAATGGGAAAAGCTGGAAAGTCAGGGTCTTATTTCTGCTTCCCCTCTTTGGATTCCTTATACAAAACTCCTAGTGATTTCAGAGAACACTAATAAGTGTGGACAGTGTAAGGTCTGCTCGTGGGAGCTAAAGAGAAATGGCATTCCCTTCTCTGCCTCTCTTTTTTTATGTGGCATAAAAACTACTGGCAATTTTCATTTCTCTATCT
The DNA here is from genome assembly GCF_023091745.1 of Budorcas taxicolor. Lineage (NCBI taxonomy): Eukaryota > Metazoa > Chordata > Mammalia > Artiodactyla > Bovidae > Budorcas > Budorcas taxicolor. The sequence continues at coordinate 63,782,161 of NC_068912.1, forward strand.
CATCGGAAAGATATTCCTTTGAAGTCAAATATTGTTGTAGTTTTTTTTTTAACATACCATTTTTTTTCTTCTGCTTTCCCTTTGGATATATTCTGTTCATTTGAAGTAAAAGAAGTTTTATTTTGAAATAATTCATTTGAGTGCAAAAGAAAATGAAACCTTAGTCTTGTTTCACACTGATGAAAGGAATTAAACTTTTCTATGTTGTCATACTGTCATTGAAATATGAAAATAAAATCATTTCATTTCATGAAAATGAAATCATGCTATGAAAATAAAATCATGTGAGAGTCAAGGGAAAATTATCTTCCAAGGCCACCTCTTCTAATAATAATTAATATTTAAAGAAAACTCTAAGGTTAGCAGAACATTAACATTCATTGCTTCCTATGATCATCATAATAACAATGTGTTAAGAACAATAATTTATTGTCACTTTAAAGATAAGAAAATTGAATTTGAGAGATATACATTAACTTGGTTCATATCATGTACCTAGTAGGAAGCTGAACTGTGTGTCTTAAACACAAAAGCTCTTATTTAACTCCTGGGTTTCTTGCACTGTATCACATAACATCAATTGATATTTTACATCATGGTAGATTTTTTAAAACTAAGTTAGAAATGAAGTAAGTTTGGTGATTGCCAGTATTTTTCTAGTGCCTAATAAGACTAGTAATTACCTAAATCAATGAGTATTTCTTTCATTTTATATATATATATATTTTTTATATACATACATACATTATATATATATGTTATATATACACAGACACATATATGCCTATATATATATATGTAAAGAGAGAGAGAGACAGAATTGGGAACACAAATTCAATGTGCTTATTCAGAATGCACAATCCTGGTCCTAACCCCCCAGCAATTTTGATTCACTACATCTAAGTGAAACTCCATCATCTAAGTTTCAAATAAAGAACTAGATTTTAAAAAGCCCTGTCCCTGTATGTGAGACAGCAAATGAGACACAGATGTGTAGAGCGGACTTTTGGACTCTGAGGGATAGGATGGGATGATTTGGGAGAATGGCATTGAAACATGTATACTATCATGTAAGAAACGAATTGCCAGTCTATGTTTGATGCAGGATACAGGATTTGGGGCTGGTGTACAGGGATGATCCAGAGAGATGATACAGGGTGGGAGATGGGAGGGGGGTTCATGTTTGGGAACGCATGTACACCCGTGGTGGATTCATGTCAATGTATGGCAAAACCAATACAGTATTGTAAAGTAAAATAAAGTAAAAATAAAAATTAAAAAAAAAAAGCCCTGTAGTAAGAAATGAGTAGCTTGTTATACAGGTCCATACCCTATTTTTCAAATCTCTAGCAGACAAATTTTCTTTTTATTCTTCTTTCTTTTTTCATTTCTTCTTCTAGTTTCTTCCCTTTTCCTCTTTTAGTTTTTTAGCTATCAAATTGATGTTCTCTAATTGTATTACCTCTCTTACCTGCTTAAAAATAATTTTAGACTGCTTATAAGTACATAAAAACAAGTGTAAATATGACCAAGATTCTTGTAGCAATTAATTATTTTATGGATTAGTTAGTTATTTCTTGATTGAAATGGATACAAGATAAGCAGATGACAATAACATAGAGTCAGGTAACCCAGGTTCAAATATTCTCTGTTTTTGCTGTCTGGCTGAATTTTTAATTTTTCTATTCCTCAATTTACTCATCTGTCTTGGGTTGGGATGACCTACTGGAGAAGGAAATGATAACCCATATCAGTATTCTTTTCCGGGAAACTCCATGGTCAGAGGAGCCTGGCAGGCTGCAGTCCATGGGGTAGCAATGAGTTGGACCCAACTTCATGACTAAACAACAGCAACAAAGTTAGAATAATATCATTTTATGTGACAGAGATTTTATGAATATTAAAGTTTTTGTTAACCTTTATCCAATGCATAACACTGTGCCCAGAATACAGAGAACACTTAGTAAAAGTAGTTATTATTCTTGTTAGTTTTTACTGTAATAATTATTGTTATTGTTTAGCTGATTATAATGATTTTAATTATAATTTCTAATGATTATATAATTAGAAAAAAGTAGATGCTTCCACTGACTATCTGTTTCTGATTTTTGGAACATCCCTGAGGAACAATGAAATAAATTAATTTTCAGAATAGAGTTACTTGATATGACTATCAGTCTTCGAGAATAATGGCCAAAAGCAAAGATCTTCTTTTCATACAATCACTATTGACACATTCCTCCTAGTTTGCTACCATGATTTATCATATATTGAGTCATCCCTGGACCACCATATTATCTGTATGCTATTTAATGATTTTTTTTAATTTGTGTGGTTATTGATTTGGTATTTAGCAAGTTATATAAACTACTTGTGTTATATATGTTTGGATAATTTCAACATTTGAAGTGTGGTTAGTTTAATAATGAGGAAGGAAAGTTATCTGAAATATTCTATAGGAAATTCTCAGATATATTTTCTCAAAGTACAGTAGAATTTCACTTTTACATGGTAATCTAAGTCAATGAATAAGCAAGTATTCAGTGGTTGCATTAAAATGTCTTTTGTTACTGTAAAAGTGACTTTACAGGTGTCAGATAGGCAGGCAGATGATAATTTTAAGAATTATCTTTGTTTTTCTGAGAGTTTGCTTTCTTGATCTTTATGAAATTATCATATGTACTATTAAACTTGGGCCACCTCTTTTGACCACAGATTTCATACAATAAGAATTGTAACCACCTCTGCATGTTTATTTACGAGGTCAATGTCTTTTAGGCATTAAAGCATGTATTCACTTATGTAAAGGTTCAAAATTCTAAGTAGTATAAAACTACTGAATTGAGTGTGTATACTATGAGAACCCTAAGAGGAAATGCAAATTAAACGTTAGAAAAAGAGCTAAAACAAAGAGGATAGATAACACTGAAGAAAGAAAGGAAAAAAAAAAAAGTTATAGATAAAAAGCAATGAAGTGCCATAAAAATAAGAGAGAAGTTTATAGGGTGACAGAAATCAGCTTATTTTATCTTCTGGGTATTTGCACTTGCTGTTTCACGTACTGAAATTGTTTTTAATCTAGATAAATTTATGATTTGCTTCTTTTTCATTCAAGTAGTAGCTTGGATGTTGCCTATTAAAAGAAATTTTCCTGGTCCATGCCATTAGTGGCAACACAAATTTGTAGCCAATAGCTATCTCATTATTTTTCTCCTGATATTCTGAAAATTGTTGTTCAGTCACTCACGTGTCGGACTCTTTATGACCCCATGGACTTCAGCATGCCAAGCTTCTGTCCTTCACAGTTTTCCTGAGTTTGCTCAAACTTATGTCCATTGAGTCAATGATGCCATCCAACCATCTCATACCTGACCCCCAAATATTGGGAGCTTCAGCTTCAGCATCTATCCTTCCAATGATTATTCAGAATTCTTATTTTATTCAGAATTGATTGACCAATCAGTCAATTCTGAAAATACCTTCCCTGTTAAATGCAAGCAACCTGAGGACTGATTAGTTTACCACTAGTCAACATGGAAACACACACACACACACACACACACACACACACACATATACAGATAGATAGCCTTGATGTAATTTTGGGAAATCTAGTGTCAAATATATTTGAACTAGTATCAAATATACATATATAAATATACACTTACTGCTTAATCCCTGCAATTCAGGAAACAGGAAGCAGGATATTAGGACAGTGTATCCTTTGTAATGCACCACCTTGGCTAGATTGAATCCAAGAATATTCCATATATGTTTTCTATCAGTGAGAGACCACAGAGAGATTCTTGGGCAAGATTTGGTAAATAGGAATGAAGCAGTAGCCACTGTTGCTTCTCTGATCTGAGGACTTATCTCTATGGTGTAGGGGAGTAGAGAGCCTGCAACTGTTCCTTCTTCCTTAGATACTCTGTGTTTAGTGCCACAAGGAACGGTGCCAGGTTCTTTTGAGCATGAATACCATCAGGATAAGAGGTGGAAGTACTGCCAGCTCATACTTGTGGATTTAAGTTTATTCTTACTCCCTGTGTTTTATATCCATCTTCCCCTCCTCATTTTCTATTCTTTTGATTGGAAGCATCAAATATGAAGACAATAACCTTACATACAGTCTTACCCAGCATTCACTACTGAGTAAGGCCCAATCCCGGTAATATATCTATTTACCCATCATCTGTCTAGCTATCTATAGAATCCATCTTTCTGCATCATAGACTTCTTAGTTGTTCTGCTTTTTTGATTGAACACTGACAAACACAATCACCCTATAATATTGAACGAAACTGTGGCACCCAGTTTAGTAAAGATATGCCTCAAGGACATATGGTGACCTCAAAAGACCAGTAGTTAAGCAATAGGTTATAGATAGCTCAAAAGGTTTCAGTGATAATTTTATTTGCAGTTTTTTTTTAATCTACTTTCTTTTCCCTGTGATAGAATGGAGGTGGAAGCGGAGCAAGGGATGATCAGCGCCCCCCTCTTTTTGACATATTTTATGAAAAATGGCTTAAGTTCTCAATTTATATTTTTACTACCTTTATTAAAACTTCTAGTAAATACATATATGAATCATGCAATATACTTCAAAGACAATGATTTCAAAAGGTATGAACTCCTGGGCAGGGTTATATAAATAAAGGCTTAAGAAAAAAATCCATCTTATTAGCTTTTTCAGACTGAATGTTGGATTTTGTTGCTTTTCTACATTGTATATTTAATTTTTCCCATTAATCACTCAAATCTCAATTCTAGTTTCAGTATGCTATATTTTTCTGCTTCTAACTTCATAATTTGATTTTTAAAATTATACTTAGTTAACAAATGCTTGTATAGTGAATATTATGTGCCAGGTACTATTCTCAGAACTTTACAAATATTAATTTATAAAATATTTTAACACCTTTACAAGGTAGGTACTATTGTTTTATCTATTTTACATATAAATAAACTGAGACACAGAGAAGTTAAATAACTTGCCTGAGATCTATCAACTGTAAACTGCCAAACTGGGATTTGAACTGAATCTGACTCAAGAGTTTTTTCTTTTCCTAGTATTATCATTTAAAGCTATAGAGCTTTTTTGTCAAAGTTCTACTTTATATCAGGGAATAGGATATGATGACATTCAAACAGAGACCTAAGTGACTGAAGAAGAGGATAATATGGAGCTATCGGGGAAGAACATTCTAGACAGAGAATACCAAGTGTAAATAAAGTTTCAGGAGGGGACTTTAGTTAACCTGCTTTGAAAGTTTGGGAGAGACTGAACAAAATGAGGGGGATACAAATGGTAAAAAGATAAAAGTTCAGAGGGATAGAAGGAAACCAGATCATATAGTCCCTTGCAAATAGGATGACACACGTTCTACTTGCTCAGGAAACCCAATTTTCATGCTTCTTATCCTGGCCTAATTATCTCACTTCACTGAAACAAGTGTATAAGTTTGGACTGTAAATCATAGAGTCACCTTTCTTACAGACCATTGAGGAAACTTTCTTTTTAATCTAATGAGATAGAAAGTCACTTTTAATCTGTTGGCAATAATGTAGGGGATCAGTAAAAGACAGATATCAAGTAAAGGGAGCACTTCAGATAGGAAGAGTGATGGTAGCCTAGACCAGGGTGGTTGTGGTGAATGGGCTAAGCAGTGGTAAGATTCTGTGTGTATTTTGAAGGTCAAGACAGTGGATTTGCTGATGAATTGGTTGCTGGGTATGTGAGAAAGGTTGGGAAATTCCATGGACAAAGGAACCTGGTGGGCTATCATCCATGGGGTCACAGGGAGTCAGATAAGACTTATCAACTAAACAACAACAAAAATGTGAGAAAGGTAAACCAAGAACGATGGCAATATTTAGGCTGGAACAACTAAAAGTGTGAAGCTGCTACTTAACAAAGAAAAAACTGAGGGAGGAACTGGATCATGGGGAGGAGTATAAATTAAGTTCGGATGTGTAAAGTTTAAGATATTTAAGATTTATCCAAGGGTTAAAGTTGAGTTAGATATAGGACTCTAGCGTTCCTGAGAAAGGACTAGATTAGGGTTTATATTAGGAAGTTAGCAGATTAGAGATGGTATTTAAAGTCCCAAGGTGATATAACTTTACACAATGTTAACAGCTTGAATTAACTCTCAAGGCTTCTCTTATACTTTTTAAACAAATGAGTAGTTGATTTCTGAGATATCTAGACAGAGAGTTTAGATATTTCTATTCATATTGGGGTCTAAGATTAGAGAAGGGAGAAGGCACAGCTGGGAGTGATAAGGCATGGGCAGAGTTCTGTTATAGAAAGCAGAAAAGTAGTGTCAAATCAACTGTTCAGCATGACAAGAACCTTCTGCAGATGCCCACAGACTGTGGATAATACTTGTTTTTCTTACACTGTGCCTAATTCTATCACTAAATTTTTACATGATAATTTTCTCTCCAAAATTTCAGCTTCTTTGTGTCAAGAACTGAGATTTAGTTTTTTGTTTGTAGACTCACGAGGCCCATACAGTTAAACTCATTTAAGAGAGCGAATATTCAATAATCTTTTAATCAATAATACAATAATTTAATATAAGCTGACCTAGTAGATACATAATCACTGGTAATTGAAAAATAAAATGAATGAATTAAAGGGAATGATAGAAACTCAATTATTAAACTATGTCTCAAGGTATTCAGACCTGTTATTATCAATGGGTCCCGGGACAAAAAAGTGCCTACTTACTGGAAAAGATTTGCAAAATGTGTTTTGATGCTGGTCCATTTAAAAACTATTTAAAATTCTGGAAATTTCAAGTTTTGTTCAGAGTTTGACTCTAGTGTAAGGGCAGGGAGGAATTGACAGATTTAAAGAAGGCAAATCAAGAGCTAAGGCATGAAAGGTCAATAAGATAAATAAATTGTATATCCTATATTCTTCTACACTTAAATAATTCAGATTTAGATATGGGAATACTCAGTAAATAACATTTAAAAGCAAATTTATTAAATTCATACAGTTATAAATGATTTATTAAGATACATTTTAAAATGCATACTTTTAGTGAAAAGATAACAGTTAAATATCAGGCAGGACTAATATCCTTCTCCTATATGAGAAGGAAATAGTTTTTGCCTTCAAATATAACTCATAGATTATGTCAACATATAGTATAAACCAAAAAAGTTTAAAAACTACATAGGCATTTTTCAAAAATATTGTGTGTTCAATATGTAAAATAATTTCAGTGTATTTTATTAATGTGTTATTGAAACTGGCTCATGTTTTATGTTTTCTTATCTTTTTAACGTATTACCTAGGATATGATGTGGAGGTCTTGTATGGACTGATTGTGTATGTCCTCTCTAAAATTCATAAGCAGAATCCTAACCCCCAAGAGGATGGTGCCTTTAGGAGTGGAGCTTTTGGGAGGTGATTAGATCATGAAGGTGGAGTCCTCATGAATAGGATCAGTGCACTTATGAAACAGACCACAGAGAACTTCCTCATCCCCTCCTACCATGTTGATTTACAACCAAAGGACAGCTGTTGAGGAAGAACCTCACCAGACGTTAAATCTGCTAGAACCTTGATCTCGGAGTTTCCAGAACTGTAAGAAATAAATTTCTGTTTATAAGCCATCCAGGTCTGGTATTTTGTTACAGTAGCCCAATCTAAGACAAGTGTCTACCCCTGAAATTTCCAAATATTCTGTATAACATACTGATTTTTCTGGCTTAGCAAGTACATACATAAAAATATACTTTGCAATGAGAGCTAATGAAGAAATCTTAAACAACCATATAAGAGTATTTCTAGAAAATGATGTGTGTGTGCATAGGAATTCTATATAGATTTATGCTTTAAACATATAATATTTCAGGGAATATGACATGTGAGTTATTTTAAATACATAATAACCTTGAAAAAGAAAAGCTTGGGAAAAAATGACCTGACCTCATGAAGATCAATCTGACTAAACTGATCTTCTATAGAGTAAAAGATCCATCAAACTGAGTAAATTAAAAAGAAGTAATAGACATAATCCATCTTGAGCTTTATTCTTACATAACAATATGCTTAACACTAGACAGAGAAATCATAGGTTTTGATAATGTAAATATTAAGAAGTGATCACCTTAAGTGTTTTTTCATATCCATTATAGTTATTAAAATATTACATTTAACCTAAAGCGGCATGATTCACACACTAATTCTTTTCACAAATATTTCTTGAATACCTATGTAGGAAAAGGAGAATCATTATTAAAAAGAGTCCTCCAAGATTCAGTTAGTCAATTCAGTCGCTAAGTCATGTCTGGATTTTTGTGACCCCACGGACTGCAGCACGCCAAGCCTCCCTGTCCATCACCAACTCCTGGAGTTTGATCAAACTCATGTCCATTGAGTAGGTGATGCCATCCAACCATCTCAACCTTCTTCATACCCTTCTCTTCTTGCCTTCAATCTTTCCCAGCATCAGGGTCTTTTCAAATGAGTCAGTTCTTTGCATCAGGTGGCCAGAGTATTGGAACTTCAGCTTCAGTAACAGTCCTTCCAGTCCTTCCAGTTCCAGTCAGTCCTTCCATTTATCCTTCCAAGTCTATCTAGTCCTTCCAATATTCAGGACTGATTTCCTTTATGATTGGTCTGATCTCCTTGCTGTCCAAGGGACTCTTAAGAATCTTCACCAACACCACAGTTCAAAAGCATCAATTCTTCAGCACTCAGCTTTCTTTATGGTCCAATTCTCACCCATACATGACTACTGGAAAAAAATGTAGCTTTGACTAGATGGACCTTTGTTGGTCCATCTCTCAGTAATGTCTCTGTCTTTTAATCTGCTGTGTAGATTTGTCATAGTTTTTCTTCCAAGGAGCAGGAGTCTTTTAATTTCATGGCTGAAGTCACCATCTTCATTGATTTTGGAGACCAAGAAAATAAAGTGTCACTGTTTCCATTTTCCCCCCTATTTGTCATGAAGTGATGGGGCCAGAGGCCATGATCTTAGTTTTTTTGAACGTTGCATTTTAAGTCAGCTTTTCCACTCTCCTGTTTCACTTTCATCAAGAAGATCTTTAGTTCCTCTTCGCTTTCTGCCTTAAAAGTGGTATCATCTGCATATCTGAGATTATTGATATTTCTTTCTGGCAATAGTGATTCCAGCTTGTGCTTCATCCAGCCCAACATTTTGCTTGAAGTACTCTACATACATATTAAATAAGCAAGGTGACAATATACAGCCTTGATGTACTCTTTTCCCGTTTTGGAACCAGTCCGTTGTTCCATGTCCAGTTCTAAGTGTTGCTTCTTGACCTACCTGCAGATTTCTCAGGAGGCAGGTAAGGTGATCTGGTATTCCCATCTCTTAAAGAATTTTACACAGGTTTTTGTGATCCACATAGTCAAAGGTTTTGGCATAGTCAATAAAGCAGAAGTAGGTGTTTTTCTGGAACTCTCTTGCTTTTTCTGTGATCCAACGGATGTTGTCAATTTGATCTCTGGTTCCTCTGACTTTTCTAAATTCAGCATGAGCATCTGGAAGTTCTCAGTTCTCGTACTGTTGAAGCCTGGCTTGGAGAATTTTGAGCATTACTTTGCTAGGTGGAGAATTGTTTCAGAAAGATGATATCCTGTTTGGATGAGGGTGGAGATTAATTTAACCCTGAGCCATTCCTTGGCTGAGTGTTCTCTTACATTGATTTCCACTGCAGCAGAGGACAAATGGTTCTCTCTTAATATCTAGCCAAGAACAACAACAATAACAAAAATCATTTTTTTTTCCCCTTTCACATTCTCACAGACACAGGACGAGTGCAAATTTAAGCATATGCTCCTGCCCTTAGTGCGTATATATTCCAGTTCTAAAGTTATTGCACACACAAGCAGTTGTTACATGAGAGGAATTGTTCCATAACAGAGAAACATATACAACATCACTGAAGCGTGGAACTAACAAAGTTCTGTTGTGGACTGCAGAATGGTAAGAAGACTGATGAAGGAAATAGGTTTGGGGAAGAGTTGGTTTTCAGTTATGCCTAAAATATGAGTGGGATTGTATAGGAATAACTATAAAATGGCATACATTCCTGGCAGTAGAAATATCCTGACCAAATACTTGGAAATGGGTATATGTGAAGCATCTTGGAGAACTACAGTCAGTCCAATATAAGTCATGTGTAAGGTACATGACGTATACAGTGGGAGGTAAGGCTTACAAAAATCATCTGTGAATCTTAAATATTACTATAGGTAAAATGCATCATATTTTGTAAAGATGGGAGTTCACATTAACAAGAGTTACTGAAACTAAATGTATCTTCAGAGGAGGAAAGAAGATATATCAGGCTTTATGTATGGAAAGAAAAGAAGCACATTTATTTATAGAACACTTTACTCTAGACCCAGAATTTAACATACATTATCTCACTTAATCCTCACATTTTATGAGGCAAGGAATATAATGTCCATTTTGTACATGAAAATACCGATTCCAAAAGGTGTTATGGAACTTGCTTTATGTAATTGTGTCTGTGCTGATACTTAAACCTAATTCCTAACCCTGGCTGCTCATTAGAATCATCTAGACAACTTCTTAATCATTATTCAATAATACTGATGACTAGACCCATTCAAAGAGACTGTAATTTAATTGACCAGTAGTCTAGACCATACTTTCTCATAAAGATAAGATTAAAACACATTGATTTTTCTAGCTGAAGGAGTTGTCATAAATAAAAGTAGTTATTCAATATAGTTGAGTAAAGAGTAATAGAGCTTAGAATGAAAAAGAAAAAACAAAACTCTGACAAAATACTAGGAAGATTGTTTCTTTAGTTCCCTCAAATATATATTTTTTATAAAAATTAAAGAAATTTCTCTAACTAAAAATACTTGTACTGGAAAATATATGAATACCACACACATATAGACAGCTAATCCTTATTATTGCAAATTTACCTTCTTGCTAAAATTTATTTTTATTCATAAAATTAATGTCTGTGATGCTTTTGCCATCATCCACAGATATGTGCAGAATGGGGGCAAAGGTTTGCTGCCCGACATGCACACTGCCAGCTTAATCCAGTCCCCCATTAAGCAAGGTGACAGTCTGCCTTCTTCTTTCAACTCTCAAAATGTAAACAATTGTCCTTTTGGCTATTTATTCACAAAGTGTTTGTCACACTTTTGTGTCTTTTGTTGGTGATTTCTCTGTTTAAAATGGCCCCCTAGTGCATGCTGAAGTATTGTGTACTGTTTCCAAAATTCAAGAAAGCTCTGATGTGCCTTACAGAGAAAATATGTGTATTAACTAAAGATAATTCACAGTGTGAGTTGCAGAGCTGTTGTCTTTGAGTTCAATGTTAATGAATCAATAATATATACTAAATAAGGTGTTTATAAACAGAAACACACATAACAGTATGTATTCATTGATTGACACAACCTTGTGACCAAAGGCTCACAGGATCCTAACCCTGCATTTCCCCCGGCAGGCAATGATTAAGGATTCACTAACTCAGTGTTCCCAGTGTAGAGCAATACCAAGAATAACAGGAACCAACTATAGATACAATAATAAATGACACAAATTTTTCAAAGGGACACTAAAACTGATCATTGTAATTGTATTTACATACTAGTGCAGTGAGTATTTGTTGAATATTTACTATGTACTGGCAGTGAACTTGGCTGAAGGGTCAGTACTAGGTGAGATAGAATCACGTTCTGCACTCACAGTTTATTCGTTCATTCTCTTACGAGTCACTGCCACCAACCACTGGTTATCTATGGGCTCCAATAGACAGTAAGCAAATATTCTGCCTCCTTAGTGTCATACCTACCCAGTTTAAGAACCTTTCTAGAATCTGTCTGCCTTAATGACTCAGCCTCTGGCTAGGAATAAATCCCCAGGCCATGCTGCTGTCAATTTACCTAACACTACAGTTTCTCTCAAGAAGAGGGCTGGCCTCTTGTGCTCCCACAATGATGGTGCAAGTCCCCTCTGGGAGTTCCACCTGACCCTCAGGAGCTCTGACCCAGCCTTTCATTTCAGACTTGAAATGTGCCCACTCCAGTACTCTTGCCTGGAAAACCCCATGGACGGAGGAGCCTAGTAGGCTGCAGTCCATGCGGTCGCTAAGAGTTGGGGACGACTTGAGCGACTTCACTTTCACTTTTCACTTTCATGCATTGGAGAAGGAAATGGCAACCCACTCCAGTATTCTTGCCTGGAGAATCCCAGGGACAGAGGAGCCTAGCGGGCTGCCGTCTATGGGGTCGCACAGAGTCGGACACGACTGAAGCGACTTAGCAAGCAGCAGCAGCAGCAGCAGTAGGAAAAGATACAGCTACTGCCACCTACAGGGCATATCCAGCAAAGGCCAGGGAGTCAAAGCAAACTGACTGAGGGGCAGGAAGAGGAGAGGGAAAAATGTCCTCTCCTTCCTCTGACTAGAAAAGAACTGATCCCAGATGCAGCTTGCTTGGATGGTCTAATTTGTAATATAGACAGAGACCACTCTTCTCCTCTTGCTTATTTCTCACATTAAAAAAACAACAAAACAACAATAACAGCTTTTCAATCACAGTCTAAATATTTGTAATCTTTATTTATTTATTTTTCTGATTTGGAGTAGTGTTGGATAATATACAAAGCAAAGATACATCATTGCATCTTTTTCCCTAGAAGATCTCCTCTCTTTATCCAGCAGACATGGATAATTGTCTGCTGCTATATGGCAACTCGGTGCTTGTATTATGCTTAAACTCTTATTTGTCCCAAACAAAGCATGGAATTTGTATCAAAACTTAGTTATTAGTTCTCAAATTATACTTTGTTTTTAGCAGCATTTGCCAAGATAATAGCAGGTCAGTGAACTGAAACACTGACTTGCTACTGACAAGAAGCAAGTTATTATCTAGCAGGTCAAGAAGCAACAGTTAGAACTGGACATGGAACAACAGACTGTATACAAATTGGGAAAGGAATATGTCAAGGCTGTATATTGTCAACCTGCTTATTTAACTTATATGCAGAGTACATCATGCGAAATTCTGGGCAGGATGAAGCACAAGCTGGAATCAAGATTGCTGGGAAACATCAATAACCTCAGATATACAGATGACACCACCCTTACCGCAGAAAGTGAAGAGTAACTAAAGAGCCTCTTAATGAAATGAAAAAGTTGGATTAAAGCTCAACATTTAGAAAACTAAGATCATGGCATCTGGTCCCATCACTTCATGGCAAATAGATGGGGGAAAAAATGGAAATGGTGATAGACTTTATTTTTCGGGGCTCTAATAAAATCACTGCAGATGATGACTAAATTAAAAGACGCTCCTTGGAACAAAAGCTATGACCACCCTAGACAGTGTATTAAAAAGCACACACATTAGTTTGCCAACAAAGGTCCATCTAGTCAAAGCTATGGTTTTTCCAGTAGTCATGTATAGATGTGAGAGTTGGACTATAAAGAAAGCTGTGTGCCAAAGAATTGATGGTTTTGAACTGTGGTGTTGGAGAAGACTTTCAGAGTTCCTCAGACTGCAAGAAGATCACTAGTCAATCCTAAAGGAAATCAGTCCTGAATATTCATTGGAAGGACTGATGTTGAAGCTGAAACTCCAATATTTTGGCCACCTGATGTGAAGAGCTGACTCACTGGAAAAGACCCTGATGCTGGGAAAGATTGGAGGCAGGAGGAGAAGGGGATGACAGAGGGTAAGATGGTTGGATGGCATCACCCACTCAATGAACCTAAGTCTGAGCAAGCTCCAGGAGTCGGTGATGGACAGGGAAGCCAGGCGTGCTGCAGTCCACGGGGTCTCAAAGGGTCGGACATGACTTTGCGACTCAATTGAACTGAACTGAAACACTTTCAAACACCATGAAATTTAAAGAATTGATGAATTTGCAACCTAAAAATTCACATAAAAGAACTTTTTGTGTATACTTTGTGTCACTTCTATTTCAAACGTTATTCTTTTAAATATATACCAAGCCAGGCAAATACTGTATCTAAATTGAATTTGTTTATGATCCCTATAAACAAATGTGTAGCCAAGTGAGGCATCTGGGGAAGTCTTCAAATGTTAACCTCAACATTTCAACAAAACACATTTGATATTTTTTATTGTTGTTGCAATCTTCGCTATAGTGATGGACTGAGGTTATGCCCTTTCCTTTCCTTGTAATCTTTGACTCAAGAAAGAGGAAGGATAATTAATGCTTGGTATAGTCTGGGAAATGCTATCAGCTTTTAACAGACTTATTAAAGTATGTTTGGTTTTTTAAAACATACTGTGTGTTTTAACTGGCTGTCTATTGAAACTCTCATGAGTTCATGAGGTCATATAAACATAAGAGGATGTAAATACTCTGTGAGAATCAAAGTAAAGAAAATGAAGAAGATCAAAGTGATCTAGTCTACAGCTTTCATGGAATGTGAGGCCAGATTTTGAATTCTTTCCCTGATGATACTAACCATATACTTTGTAGACCAATGTGTGTATTGCTACATTGTTGAAAATGCTTTTAACTTATTGAAGAATAGGTCTACACCATTTCTCCTAAATTGAAATAAAAAGAGATTTAAAACTGGAACAAATTAGGAGTTGGAATGAAGTAGGGACTTCAAATAGAGTCCAATAGTCTTTGTCCGGAGGCATTTTGAAAAATCACAGGGTAGCTTCTTTAGACATCTCCTTCACAATTGGCACAGATATGTTTTTCCCACAAAAGTAATAGATTGTAATTATTAAATCATTAATAACTGTGGACAGGATATTTTCAAGATTATATATTTCTTGTGAAAATTAGAAATATTTCTAAAAGAAACTCAAACACTCCCCAAGGACATTGCTTTTTAAAAGTAAAGATCTTAATCTAATTACCAGGACTTTTCACTTGCACCAGGGTGAACATAGGAGACAGTGGACATGAGGACACACGCTGGACATGGTGGACATAAAGCTAAGTGACTGAGTGGGGTGCCCACTTACTGCCCTCCCAGCATTTTTCCTCTACTTCCTTAATTGAGGTTCTGTCTTGTTTTCAGAGGGATTTCAGGGGTTAGTAGTAGCTTCTCCCATTTGAAATTCCTACTTATGAGTTCTGCTGGCATGCTCACTGTATTGTTTCCTTACAGTGTATTCTCAGAGTTGAAAAAAGAAATAAAGAATCCTTGTAGTGAAAGGAATCATTTCAAGAGAAAGAATGCATTTTACTTCATCAAATTGATGGAATTACCTTAGTAATGCTTCTTATCCTCTAATACTTGTTCCCTCCTACTTCCATCATAATAATTTTCTTTTTTTTTTTTTTTTTCCTTTTAAACAAATACTTGTCAGTTTGCACTGAGATATGTTCAAGTAACTAAATTAAGTGGGGGTGTTTTAAGTGAGAGTGCTCTGGGGCAGAGTTCAAAAAACTTCCTTAACAGTCAGCTGGCCTATGAACTTCACCCTTTTTACTTTTTCTCTCTTTGCATGTGAAGTCTGCATAAATACCAGTGTGAACCATAGGGAGAAAGGACATCCCCTGGAGATGAAGAAGGAACCCTAATTTCCCGAGGACTTCTTTGAATAGAGTCAGAATACTAGCTCTAGACTGTCAAGCACATAGCCTGAGAGAAACAAATTTCTATCTCATTTAAGCCAACACCTTTTTTTGTGAGGGAGAAAGGGAGATTAGGGAAGGTGGGGGAGGGGTATAGGCATTTCTTTCTTCAACAGAACATAATTTCATTCAATAAGCAGCATCACAATCAGACTTTTTCTGCCAATCTCTGGGGTCATGAATAATTTTAGCCCTTAGTTTGGGGTTTCCATTCTAGGCCAAATGCTTTTTAAAGTATATCAAGAAGGTATTGAACCCACCATATGTGAAACAATTTGGTGCATAAGAGAGCAAATTGATCTTTATAAAAATAAACATGATTCAGTAGGCAGTCATTCTGCATGCTGAGACAGCAGCTTAAGGAAAGTGGCATTGGTACTTTATAATATATATATTTACATTTAAATCTTCAGCTTCTCATCCCTTCTCCCTCTATTTTTCCTATCAACTAAAAAAATAGGAAAATCCTGTTAACCTTGCTAATAAGTGTGACATTTACCAGAATGTTTTCTCCTTTGAATTTTACCTGCACAAACTCTGTCCAAGGAGGATGACAAATATTAAAGTCAGCATTTAGAACTTCTCACCTGGCACAGACTTCACTGGCTTCAGGCTCGAGGATAGAGTTGCTTTTGGCAAAAATGTGGAGTGTTTATTATTGCATAATGTGTACATATCCTTCCAAGAAATATCTTTTAGAAGCAAATGACCTTTACTGATTCTCTTGTGTCACTTGATAGCATGCCAAGGCTGAGTTCCAAAGGCCATGCAGTAATTTTTTAAAAAAGCAATGGTAGAAACATAGCCGGAAATCCAAACCAAATATGAACCAACTTTAGCATATCATCTTTTTCATGGGTTCAATTTAGATCTCATTTTCTCAGAAAGCACTTTCTATAGGAAAATATTTTGCCTCAAGATGGAGGCTAGGCAGGACATTTTATAGAGAGTTGGTGTCAGCTTCTCTATAGAGCTTGATTTTTGAACCAGAGCAAACTAGCCCTCACTAGGCTCACAAACACCCCACCATTTCCCCTTAGGCATCTCTGGCTGAGGGGCAGCTGCTGGTGACATTAGGCTGGGGTCTGGTCCCGCAGATCCTGCAATAAAACAAGCAGGTAAAATCGATGTGAAAAAGCAACCGTCAGGTGGAAGCACAGGGCGAGGCTGTCTTTTTCATATTTTTATATGAAGCATTTCTCTGAACTAAAGGGGGAAAAAACACAGACTGAGTAGGATTTTACAGCAGGGAGTATTGATGATATTAGAGTTGATTTTTTCTTTCATCTTTATTTTAAATTTGACAGTGTCTGCTTAGGTATTTGTAAAATGACTCTGAATAAACCTGAGAAGATGCCCCGGAAGGTTAAAAGGAAATATGGGTGAAATAACATCCCAGTTTTTGTTAGGATGTTTAAGTAGTTTTCTACAGGGCAATGAATCTGTCATTAAAATACATCTTTCTCTGTGCTGTTTCCTTTTCTGAAGAAAAAATATAATTTAAGGCAAGTTTTAATGACTGTATTTTCAGCGATCTACTTTTCAGAAAGATTGTGGCTCAGGTAACAATCTTACTTCCCTTTTTCTAATGTATCCTATCCTCTTCTAGGGTGTTTTTATAAGATCTTAGATACAGTTTCATTCATTTTCATAACAGATGGAAAAACTGCCTTTTGCCAGCTGATGTGTCCTGTCATCATATCAGAGAAAGACTGGTAGAGACTGCAAGCTGTTTTTCAATTTGTTCCCAATTTGATGACCACATTTCTTTGAAGGAAAATTATTTTGAGGAGAAATTAATAAAATATACGAAGAAAACTTAAGGAAGAGTAAGCAAAGATTGAGAATGAGATGAGTAAACTATAGAATAACTGGATTTTGTTTTTTCTCAAAAGAAGAAAATTCATAATAGTTACCTTTTCCTTCCCTAACTTTGCCAGTTCTCCACTTTTCCTTCAAATCCCTTACCTTTCAGTTCTAAAGACACACTTTCTTTCAGGCCAGTGCGCAATTCCCTTACCTGTTTTGACAAGAAATGCATACTGCAGTCACACGCCAGAGGCCATGGTTATACAAAAGTCACAGGTCAATAAAGATCACTTACATTTCTTATGAGCTTTTTCATCTTCCTTTCCTCCTATGTGGACAAGGCCCACAGAAAGGAAAAGACAGAAATGTCAAGGGGCCTGGCTGTCAAATTCTTAAAGAAACCCCCATTCCCACCAAATAATTTGATGGCCCTTAAGCTTTTCTTACCTTGCCTTAGGAAAAATGGCCTTTTCTCTTCTATTCCTTATCACACTGGAGAAGGAAAGGTGTTCTCCTCTCTTTCAAAATGAAGTTAAAGCCTTGACCCTCTTCCTTGATGATACACATTACAGTAAGAAAAGATTAGTAGATTTTCTTTAAAATTGTCCTTAAAAGGAACAAGAGAAATGATCTACATTGCACTTTAGTTTAACATATTTGACATATGTTCTGTGAGTTCATACATATTTCTTGAAGGTCATAAAGATATGGGACTTGTAAATTAAATTCAGTTTACTTCAGGAAATTTTAGATGCCTTTTCTAGTGTAGTTATGTATTACTAGTATTTACATGGTCATTTTCTTCCATAAGTGACCATAGGCATGTTTGGGGATTATGACTGGGAAATTCATCCCGTTAGATGGATGCTAAAGATTGCTATCTAATTAGAGAGGCAAACGGAAATGGAATGTTCAAGAAAATATTCCTCTCAAAGACAGTTAGGTCATACTGAGTTTGATAAAAATGTAATCATCATTAATAAAGTAAACTATTAAAACTGTTTAAAAGATGCAGGTTTGAGTTTTTCACTTTTGAAATAGATATGCATTTATATAATAGCAAATATGTGTGAGCCCAATTATAAGCTGGAACTCTGAGGCTATGGACCTGCAAATGAAACTTGTCTTAGCAGATTTAATGAATAAAAAATTAAGAAAGGCTAGAATCCCTGCCCATGCTTCCATAATTATAAAAGCTTATAAACATCAGGATATAAATAAGTATTTTGTCCTCCTGATAACCTACATTTATTCATTCAGTCTTCACTGAAGTGCTACTATGCATTTAGGTTGTCTATATAAAATTTAAATCTATAGAATTTTAATAAAATTACAAAAGAATAAAACAATGATTGGATAAATTATTTTGTTCGCACACATGGAGACACTTTTTAGGAACTTTAAGCATTACTTCTGATGTATGCTTAATTTTATGAGGATTATACTTCAGTAATTTATTCTGCCTCCATAGTAGTGCTCCCCACCCTGCAGGAGAAACTTAATACTGTACAATTTACTCATTTGTATTAATTATTTTAGCTCGCCATCTAATAAAATGCACTGCATTGATATAGAAGGAAAGATTTGAGTTCGGTTTCTTACAGATTCATATGTCATATTTTAGGAGGTTTACAACAAAATGTTTACATTTGATCCTGTGTAGCAATTCCTCAAGATTAGATTTAGTCGTGATTTAATAAAAGATGATTCTTCCTCTTAGAAGAGTTTTTAAATGGTATAACAATTTATTTTCAGGACCTGAAATTATTGGTCCTTCAGTGAAAGGAAAATAGGTAGTTTTATGATTAGCTTATTGTTGGAAATAATGAAGGGCATATTCACTTAGCCTAGGAATACATCTAAGAAAATAGCAATCTGTTTCAAACCTCTTGTCACTTGATTCATCTTCAAACTTTTACTACAGTAGTGCTTTAAAAATCATGATTGAAAATCCTGTTTATTCATGCCCTATTTCAAGGTGTTTTTGTAGGGCTGGAACCATTATTTAATTTTTTATAATTAAAATTTATGTTTAATTATAATTATATATATAATATTTTTATAATTATATTCATAATGATCCTTACATTGCCATATTTAGCATTGACTGCCTCCCTTTTGAATCAAGATAGATTAAAAAAAAGGCACATTTTGTTTACGAGTACCAAGGGTCATGCTTAATTTCAAACCACTAGCTGTCAAAATCCTGTTATTCTCCTAGGCTGGTCATTTTATACTTGATAAGTAAACTCACTTGAGGAATGTTTACATGCCCTGACGCCTTTGGACAAGTTCACTGACAGAACACATTCTTTGAAGAAATATATCACAACTGTTTATCTCCAAAAGTGTTACCCTAACCCCTGTCAGTACTAATGATATCAAGGCATGGATTAAATAAATCATTTAAAAGGACTATGGGTATTTCTGCATTCAAATCACAAATATAGGAATTTTGGCTATGAAAGTGGGTAACGGATATTTCAACATGCGCAGCATTCTGTACATATGACGAGCTTTAATAGCAAAATGCTCCAGAGATGCACTATTGTCATGCTTGGGTTTAACATACAAATGCCTTTTATAAGAGGACTGAAAAAAGGTACACTTCTACACAGATTGCATGTGTATATCACAGTTCTGTCACAGTGAAGTAGAAAACAATAATAGTTCTGTATAAAATAGTCAATACAGAGGTGTAATGCTGGTTCTCCAGTGATAATAGTGACCACAATTTGTGTGCCCCTCACCTCTTTAGCTTTCTCACACCATGTATGCTGAATTTTACCTTTCTATTAATGGACTCAAGCAATTAAAATCTATATGAATAATACTGTGACTTCTAAGACTAATTCTATTATTTTTATTTTCAGCCCAATGACATTCTATATCTTTCTTTCAGTGAAAATTACTTTTTAACGAACTATCATTTTTCAACATTGTTTTTCTGTATATATGTTATCATTTATTTTAAAACAATTCCAAATATTTGGCAATAGAATATCATGTCAGAAAGTCATTTACATGTATTTTGTATCAAAAATCTTTTCTGATAGTGGTTCTCATGTTAAGAGTCTTAGTTTTATTCAGTTTTAATAAAAATAAATTTATTTGTATTTAATTTGGTGTATTTAATTAGCAGAAATGAGTGTTGTATGTTCATAGGTGGCAAAATAGCATCAAAACTTGTTATGTTAATGTGTAGATTAAATTTGAGAAGTAATTGAAAATTGAAAATGTTTTACTCCTAAATAACAAATAAACTTGTTTTTATTCTAATAGCTTTTAATATAAAGGCATATTTTGGCCTTGATTTCTCTGTTTTCAATTAAATATGACACATAGAACAAATCCTTACAATTTTTATGTGTACTCGGGAATAAATTGATTTACTGCACTAGAGGCCCTTTTTTTAAACAAATAGAAAATATGTTTTTACCTGTTTTCTAAGTCATCACATATTGTGCATTAACCCAAATGAGGAGACTTTTTTTTTTCTCCTGACTACAAAGCCAGGTATTCTATTGTTTATATATTATTGACATTGCAGATAAGCTTTTAAAATATTATTTCATTGCCTATTTAGATTAATATGAAAAATATATTTTTAAAGTCCAGGAAAAAATTTAACATTCTATTAATTTGTGAATTAATCTCACAATTTAGTGATATTGTGAAACTATAAATTATTCAGGTGCTGACAGTATTTTTTTAGCAGTTTATGAAGTTTTAATGTGAAAACAACTAAATGAAATAATTAAAAGTCAGATAATGGAAATTATATTGCTCTTTTTTAAACATTTCTTATGTCTTATATTCTTAAACATAAAGTGAATGAAGCTCTTCTGTATTATTTAAAAATGCCACTAAGTAAAAGAATTTGATACTTTTAGAATGAATGAACACTTTATAAAAATATTATGAATAGTTTTAAGGATGAAATAATCCTGCAGAAAAGTTGAAGAGTGATTGTATACATAAAGTCAAATGCATATAAAATATTTTGAAAAATATGTTTTAGATGTGTAAGTAAAATAGGTGCATGACATTATAATTGTAACTGTAATATACTATTGTACTCTCCTCCTAACAGTTTCTAAAACTTTGTATAAAATGGATCAGAAAAATCTACTATAGACAGCTACATAACAGCCTATTAAACCAGAGCTGCTCCATTCCTGTAACTGTCTCTTTGAAACTGCTATGGCACCGACTGTGGCAGGCTTCAGGGGGAAAAAAAGGAATTTCAAAAACAAGCAATATTTTTTATTAAAAAAAATTTTTTTGGGTATTCATGCTATTCAGAACTAAGTTCTGAACAGAAGAAAAGAAACTTTAACAAAAAGCAGATTTCTTTTTGATTGCCAGCTTCAGCCCAAACCATGTTAGTTTCAAAGAGACAGTAGAGTTGATAAGCTACAGTTTAAAAGGTTGGTGTGGGGCTACTGACTGAAAGCTATGTTTTTTTTTTTAATGTTACAGACTATCCAAACCCCACTAGAGTTGAAATGTTTCATCTTAGAAAAAATAAACACTCTGTGTTGTTAAATTGAAAGTAAATGAATGTAAAAAACTCTAGAAGAAAAAAAAATAACTAAAGTGTATCAGTATACTTTTTTATTAGAAATTAGCAATTTTTATTTACCTGTTTTTTTAATATTTGTAATATGCCTTTTATGCTAATATTCACTATACTTACTTTATATGCTAGTTGCTTGTATTTATAATACAAAATACATTTCAGTTCAGTTCAGTCACTCAGTGGTGTCCAACTCTTTGCGACCCCATGAACCAAAGCACGCCAGGCCACCCTGACCATCACCAACTCCTGGAGCTTACCCAAACTCATGTCCATTGTGTTGGTGATGCCATCCAGCCATCTCATCCTCTGTTGTCCCCTTCTCCTCCTGCCTTCAATCTTCCCCAACATCAGGGTCTTTTCAAATGAGTCAGCTCTTCGCATCAGGTGGCCAAAATATTGGAATTTCAGCTTCAACATCAGTCCTTCCAATGAACAACCAGGATTTATCTCCTTTAGAATGGACTGATTGGATCTTCTTGCAGTCCAAGGGACTCTCAAGAGTCTTCTCCAACACCACAGTTTAAAAGCATCAATTCTTCTGTGCTCAGCTTTCTGTATAGTCCAAATCTCACATCCATACATGACTACTGAAAAAACCATAGCCATGACTAGACGGACCTTTGTTGACAAAGTAATGTCTCTGCTTTTTAATAAGCTGTCTAGGTTGATCATTACTTTCCTTCAAAGGAGTAAGCGTTTTTCAATTTCATGGTTGCAGTCACCAACTGCAGTGATTTTGGAGCCCCCCAAAATAAAGTCAGCCACTGTTTCCACTGTTTCCTCATCTATTTGCCATGAAGTGATGGGACCAGATGCCATGATATTAGTTTTCTGAATGTTGAGCTTCAAGCCAACTTTTTCACCCTCCTCTTTCACTTTCATCAAGAGCTCTTTAGTTCCTCTTCACTTTCTGCCATAAGGGTGGTGTCATCTGCATATCTGAGATTATTGATCTTTCTCCTAGCAATCCTGATTCCAGCTTGTGTATCTTCCAGCCCAGCGTTTCTCATGATGTACACTGCATATAAGTTAAATAAGCAGGGTGATAATATACAGCCTTGAAGTACTCCTGTTCCTATTTGGAACCAGTCTGTTGTTCCATGTCCAGTTACTGTTGCTTCCTGACCTGCATACAGGTTTATCAAGAGGCATGTCAGATGGTCTGGTATTCCCATCTCTTTCAGAATTTTCCACAGTTTATTGTGATCCACACAAAGGCTTTGAATATATATATAAATGATCACTGCATACAAATATTAAACAATAAACAATAGTATGTATATAGACAGCATATATTTATTATTATATATAATTTAACTCTAGTTTGGTTCTAACTTAAATTCCTAGGCATTACCACAATTTTCTCATGCTCTATTTCTCTTCTGCTTACTACATTTGACAGTATATCTAGGAAGAATCTTTACAGTCTATTTTAAATACTAGTTTTTATCTTAAATAATTCATTTCATGTGGTAAATTAAACTTTTAAAATGTATTTTACTAAATTTTTTTATAAAAGAGATGGAAATTTTTAAAAAGATTTCAGTTTTCATATATTAATCCAGAGTTTAATATATAATTATATAATTTAATATGTTAAAGTCTTTGATATTATTTTTTTTGCTTACTGAAAATTTTAAAATATTACATTTTACTGAGTCAAAATTCAAGTGAAATATAAAAGCAAATAATAATTTTGTATTTTTATAATGTTTGTGTATTTGATACTTTTTATTGAATGCTTTTTAACATCATTTTATATTTTCATTTATTTATTATGAAATAGCCACTAATACTGATTTTCATATGTGATTTTTTAAAAAAAGGAAAAAAACTCTAAATAAATATGGTAATACTGGTATATTTACCAATACTGAAATCAGATAAGAAGTAAGATTAGCTGGCTACACTAGCAAGTCTAAATTATTCCTGGTATAGCTTCTAAAATGACTCTCTAGTAGCAAGTTTAAAATATCCTGATATATTTCCGAAAGTCACAACAGAAGCTAAAATTTGATTAACTTTCTCTGAAATCCTACACTCAGAGTTTTATTTATAATCAAACAAAACTCTCAATGCTTTCATTACTTGCTTGATATTTTTAATTTATCCATGAATGAGTCTTTAGGTCTTCCTATATTTATTATTTTGGTTTAATCCATGATCTATGAAACAGAAGGGCTTGATTCATAAATATGATGACTTAATGTGCAGATGTTCACATTTACAGATTTCTGAATAGATGACATGTTTATTGTGTCTTACACAAATGTTCTAAATTAGAATGTTATAATAATAAATAATCTTCTGTTTTCTTTTTTAAAAAATAAGCCTTGGTTAGATATTTCAGTAAAGATTTCTAGTTACAGAAAAGCTGGTTAAGTATAACCAATTTTCTTCCACTTCTGATATGTTATAGTAGTTTCAAGATGGGCAATATATATAATACCACTGAGATAATTAACCAAAATTATTTTATATAGCCAATTCAGTATACTTTTCATAATCTGGATATTATTTTCTATGTGGCATCTGCTTGTTAGTGGACCAACTCTTCATGAGTAGGCTTCTGTGCAATTTGGCAGATTTTAAACTGCCCAAATAAAAACATTGCAGATCAAATGCAACAGAACTTCTTCCCCTTAATTGTGAACTGGTATCATTGTTATATGATAGAATTAAGATTTACATCTCTTAAAGTCCTGTCCTTTTGCTATCTCTGCAATTTATAATCATTATTTTCCATGTCAATATTAGTATATGATGAAGTATTCTGAAAGTAATTATGCCTCCATGAGTTACTTTCTCAGATGTTTTATACACATTATATAAAGCAAACTCAAGATCACAGATGTTTTTTAAATTTCCAGGTTCCAATGTCTGAATTTTTCAAGTCTTTGACTTGGATTCTCACTTAACAATTGCCATAGGTTACAGGTAACATAAGAATCTGAGATGGTATATATGCAAAAAAAAAGTCTTGGCATAACAGCAAATTTCTTCATTTCCTTTAGTGATTACTGATGGAAATTTTATGAGAATATTTAAATAAATGCAGCCAGTGCATTTGAGTTCCAATTCATCCATTCTAATGAATATGCAGTGAGTCAAAGTTTTGAACAATCACATCATTCCCTTTCCCTCATTTTTCATATGAAAAGCAAGGCCATTCTATTTGAAAATAACATTAACACAGTGTCATGATTGAGTAAATGAACAAAACTCAGGAAAATCATTTTCCCATTTGTCTAGAACTGTAGCTTGGCAACATAATGTGTATCTTGAACTGCTAAAAAAGTGTAAGATATTCCTAAATTAAAAAAAACATTTATTTTGTTTTCCTTGCTAACAGTATTTAAAAGAAAAAAAAAAGGTAATCTTAAGTCATTGACAAGCCAGTATTAACAAATCAGCAGACCAAATGAAAAATCCTTAAATTCTTTTATTCAATTCAATAAAGCTTTGCCCAAGGCATGTAAAAATATGGATGGTTGTAAACTAAAATAATAAGCTACATGGGCAAAGGGGAAATAATTGTAACCTGATGACCCACCTCGTCTCTCTAAATGAATTTTTGTATTCAGTAATTAGCAAAGATTGCTTGAAATTTTCCCATGACATTCAATATTTATAAACTGAGCCCATACTACTTCAAAATTAATACAATGAATGAGGTAGAAACATTCTTCAAATTTTTCTATTTAGCTAATCACCTGTTTTCTTCTACAATATAATTCAGGGGGGCACCAAATATCCCAGTTCCTCAAATAGATATTTCTTTTGCTGACCAGAATTTCTTCAGAAAAGAAAATAAAAAAATAAACTCTAATTTTCATAAGCTTAGATGAACATTTTATCTCAATGTATATTTAATTACATTTTCTTTCTAGAAAAATTTCCTGCCCAGGAAACCACTGTATGAGAAAAATTGAAATCAGAATATTGAGCCACTTTGATTCTAGTAAAGCTGCAGTGATGATTCACTGTGAAAGTGGCAGTATAAACTCAGAGACTCAGAAAGACTGTCTTGAACTTAACCCAACACAATTTTGCTATACTCTTACAGATAGGTTTTTCTGCATACAGATAGCCAAGTCAGGAGTGTGTGTCAAAAGTAATGGATATGGAACCATTTGATCATAGTATTTTGAGAAAATAGAAAAGGGGTTATTGAGGACTTGAAATAAGGAAAGATAGGTGAAATGGATGAAGTAGGATAAGATCAGTAAATACTCTGTGAACACATGGGTCCTATGATCAAAAAGTCTCTATATTAAATGTTATTTCTTTTCTCTCAGAGAATAGCAATATGCAGTACATTTTAGGGCCAGGGCAATTTTACAGTAATGTAATACCCATATCTTTATTTAATTATACTATTCCATATTACTTGATATTGAAAACCTTTATTTAAGAGATAACTGATACTGTGTTAAGATGTTTTTTCCAGAACCTAATTTGGGAAAAAAAATCATAAAATACGAGTACAATCACCATTATTGGCAAACTGCATAAATCAATTGTTGTTGTTCAGTCAGTACTCATGTCCAACTCTTTGTGACCCCATGGACTACAGCACTCCAGGCTCTCCTGTCCTTCACTATCTTTTGTAGTTTGCTCAAACTCATGTCCATTGAGTCAGTGAAGCCATCCAATCATCTCTTCCTCTGTCACCCCTTCTCCTTCTACCCTCCATCTTTCTCAGCATCAGAGTATATTCCAATGAGTTGGCCCTTTGCATCAGTGGCTGAAATATAGGATTTGATCTCTGTCCAAGGGACTCTTAAGAATCTTCAGCATCACAATTCAAAAGCATCAATTTTTCAGTGCTCTGCCTTCTTTATGGTCCAATTCTCTCATCCATACATGACTACTGGAAAACTGATAGCTTTGACTATATGGACGTTTGTTGGCAGAGCGATGTCTTTGCTTTTTAATATGCTGTCTAGATTCATCATAGCTTTTCTTCCAAGGAGCAAGTGTCTTTTAATTTCATGCCTGAAGTCACCATTTGCAGTGATTTTGGAGCTCAGGAAAATAAAGCCTGTCACTGTTTCCATTTTTCTCCATCTATTTGCCATGATATGATGGGACCAGATGCCATGATTTTAGTTTTCTGAATTTTGAGTTTTAAGCTTGCCTTTTAACTCTCATCTTTCACCTTCATCAAGAGGCTCTTTAGTTCCTCTTTGCTTTCTGCCATTAGGGTGGTATTATCTGTATATCTGAGATTATTGATATTTCTCCCAGCAATCTTGATTCCAGCTTGAACTTCATCCAGCCTGGCATTTTTGCATGATGTACTCTGCATATAAGTTAAATAAACAGAGTGACAATATTCAGCCTTGACAAACTCCTTTCCCAATTTTGAACCAGTCTGCTGTACTATGTCTGGTTCCAAACTATTGCTTCTTGACCTGCATGCAGGTTTCTCAGGAGGCAGGTAAGGTGGTCTGGTATTCTCATCTCTTTAAGAATTTTCCACAATTTGTTGTGATCCGTATAGTTAAAGTCTTTAGCAAAGTCAATGAAGCAGAGGTAGATATTTTTCTGCAGTTCCCTTGCTTTTTCTTCAATCCAACAGATGTTGGCAATTTGATCTCTGGTTCCTCTGCCTTTTCTAAATCCAGCTTGTACATCTGGAAATTCTCCATTCATGTAGTGTTGAAGCCTAGCTTGAAGGATTTGAGCATTACTTTGCTAGCATGTGAAATGAGACCAATTGTGCGATAGTGTGGACATTCTTTGGCATTGCCCTTCTTTGGGGTTGGAGTGAAAACTGACCTTTTCCAGGCATTTCTGCATAAGTCAGGATGGCTGATTGTAGAATGATTAGACCAAGAATTGTGGGGGAAGAGCCTATTGAAGTTAGTACAATAAAGCATCATAAATATCATTGCTAATGCTTTCATATATTTTCCATAAGCTGTGAAGCTATAAAAAAGTTGTTAAGGGATTTTTAACATGCATCCTATATGTAGATCAGATCTATATCTTAGAAATATCACTGAGATGAATGTTTAGGATTTAATTGGGGGAACAGATATCAGGACTGATAACATGGACGGTAGAGAAGCCAGTTAAAAATCCACTGCAAAACGAAGGGAGAAATAAAAGACATGTTGTTGGTGCTAAGATGAGGAAAACAGAATTGGAAGATATTAAAGGAACAAAATTAACAGGATTAGGTGGCCAAATTGAATGTAGAAGTTGAGTGATATTTAGAAATCTAGGATAAATCCCAAATCATCATGGAAAGTTCAGGTGGGATGTTTGCCTAGAGTACCAAGGGAAAGTGGTATTGAGGTTTTTTTGTTTTTTTTTTTTTCCTTTGTGATTACTTTATAACCTAAATCTTCTTACTGAAACTTCTTGACTAAAGACACTGGAAAACTTGATGAACAAGTTAAGGTCTCTAGTGAGTTGTTAGATAAAGATTATAATAGAGGAGCATATTTTATCTTTCTTGTGGCTTAGAGAATTCAAACTCTTTCTAGTTCTATTATAGGAATGAATGAGAATTTTTCATGATTCAGCCCTGTACTTAACTCTCTACTTTTATTTGGTGGAGTTGGGCTCCTGGATGGATTATTCATGTGAAAAAGTGTTAAATAACGTAGCTAAAAGAAATCTCTAAGGACAGATATCATTACACATTGAGAAGTTAGTATGTAGTAAGTTGACTTCTAAGGACTGATGATTTTTGCTAGATTGAAAAGAATAAAAAAGCAGAACACTGACTCAGGTACTATGAAGCTTCCTAGAACTGATTGTACTTCCTCATGGCTTTTTTCTTTCCTTTTTAAATTATGAAAGTATAACACATTTACAGGAGACTCGAAAAATACAGAACAAAATTCCATATAGTTTCACATATATTACGATTATTTTTTAAGTAGACAGAGTAAGATTTTTAGTTGATGTCTGTGTTCTGCTGTTGTGTGAAAATTGTATAAATCTTAATTATCTTGAATTGGTTCATAGTGCTTTTCAGGGTTACTATATCCTTCTCCTTTTCTATTCATTCTATTAATTTTTGAGAGTTTGATATTGAGACCTCATGGCTTCTTAATTTCATCCTCTCTGATGTGATGATACTTGATCTCCCAAATCATTTCCGTTGTTTAGATCTGGTTTCCAAAGAAATTTAGGCAACAATATGGCCTCAGGGAGTAAGGTGAGTTAGTGTGTGCATGAGGTGAGTGTTTCAGAGACCAAGAGACAGAGACACTCAGGAAAACTTGTTTAATATCAGGAATGCCAGATTATCATATCAGTAATAATCCTGGATAATAATTTTGCTCACATTGTTATTCAAAGATGAATTGGATATTAAAATTATTAAAAAACATAACTTTCTATTAATATCTAGCACTATTGAGCATAGTTTTCAATGCTTCCATACTCATTATAGTTAAACATGAGGATAGTCTGTTAAGCTATAACAATAGTCAAACTGTTTAACATAGTTAAGCTATGAAAATAGTTTCTAACAAGCCACAGTTATTCTGGTTATTACTTATATGTGTTATTGTGAACTTAAAGGTTGAACATTTCAATTTAGTATGTTGTTTATGTCATTTTTATGATGGCATTTTGATGGAGGTGGTATGGACAGAAATGACAGAAGAGAGATGGAAATATAATCAAGGAGAGTTTCTGATAATTTCTGTTTACTGAGAACACATTTACATTTCCTTTATTCATCTCTGTGAGGTTTTCCCTTCATGTTGATGGCCTTTCAAAATATTTTCCTTTCAAACATGAAACTTTTTTTTTAACATAACATTTTATCACTCTAAAAGTTTTGGTGAGGGATCATTTTAGAATTTTTTTGGCATTGAATGGTATCAACAGCTTCCTAGGCTGAATTTAGCATAAAATAAACTATTTCCACAGCATGATTTTCTTGAATGTATAGCTCATAGTACTCATAGTTTCAGAGAAAATATGAATAAAGCTTTTTTTAAACTTTAAACAAATACCCATATATCTATAATAATGTCTGTAAATCTGGATGAAAACATGATCTTCAAGTAATAGGTGAGAGAATTTACTCTTGTACACATATAGTGCCTAATGATATGTACATATCAGAATAACAGAAAATAAAAATAAATACAGTACAGGGAAAGCAAAGAAAAGTTCACCTTCTCCATGAAATAATGTTTCATATGGCTAAGAAAAGTTTCCTGGCTTATACTTGAGAAATAACAAGACTTTCATCTTATAAATAGAACATAATAATAATGTAAAACAATTACTCATTGTGGTTTTAATTTTCTTACTTTACATTGTCCTAAAAGCTTTGAGGCATATTGTATTCAAAAGATTACTATTGTATTAGTTTCCTAGGGCTGCTGTAACAAACTACCATTAACTTAGTGGCTTAAAAGAATAAAAACTTACTTTATTATAGCTTTGGAGGCTAGAAGTACAAAATTAAATTATCAGAAGGGCCATGATCTGTGTGAATGGTTATTCCCGTGTCTTCTAGCTTCTTGGATTCCTTGAATTTTAGACATATCACTGCACCATGGATATATAACATTATTCCTGTGTGTGTCTGTGTCAGTGTCCAAAGTTCCCTCTTGTGAAGACATCAATCACTAGATTAAGGCCCACACTAATATAGCATGACCTCACTTTAACTTGATTCCCTTAACTTGATTACATATATAGAAATCTATTTCCAAATACGGTCACATTCATGGATACGAGGAATTAAAACTTCAACTCCTTTGAAAGTTTCAACTCCTTGAAATATTTCTGGAGAAGATACCACACAATTCAATCTACAACGATCATAATATTTGAAGAATTGTTCAATCTACTAATGATATTAAAGAGATGCTGCTGTGTTTAGTCATGAAAACTCTTTGTAACCTCATGAACTGTAGCCCACCAGGCTCCTCTGTCCATGGGGATTGTCCAGGCAGAAATACTGGGGTGGGTTGCCAGGCGTTCCTCAGGGAATCTTCCCATCTGATATCTGAGGTCTCCAGCATTGCAGGTCTGAGCCACCAGGGAAGCCCAGAAAACTGGCATAGATAGCCTATCCCTTCTCCAGGGGATCTTCGTGACTCAGAAATTGAACCGGGGTCTCCTGTATTGCTGATGGATTCTTTACCAGGTGAGCTACCAGGTAAGTCCAAAAAATGATAGACAGCAAAAATTAGGTTGAATATGTTATCTGAATAGCACATTGGTTCAAATGCATTAACATCACAATTCTTTGGAAATTTGGTTCTTATTTTTTTTCAATTTAAATTCTTATCAAGATATTTTAGGTTCAGTTCAGTTCAGTCACTCAGTCGTGTCCGACTCTTTGCGATCCCATGAATTGCAGCACTCCAGGCCTCCCTGTCCATTACCAACTCCCGGAGTTCACTCAGACTCATGTCCATCGAGTCCGTGATGCCATCCAGCCATCTCATCCTCTGTCGTCCCCTTCTCCTCCTGCCCCCAATCCCTCCCAGCATCAGAGTCTTTTCCAATGAGTCAACTCTTCGCATGAGGTAGCCAAAGTACTGGAGTTTCAGCTTTGGCATCATTCCCTCCAAAGAAATCGCAGGGCTGATCTCCTTCAGAATGGACTGGTTGGATCTCCTTGCAGTCCAAGGGACCCTCAAGAGTCTTTTCCAACACCACAGTTCAAAAGCCTCAATTCTTCGGCGCTCAGCTTTCTTCACAGTCCAACTCTCACATCCATACATGACCACTGGAAAAACCATGGCCTTAACTAGATGGACCTTTGTTGCAAAGCAATGTCTCTGCTTTTGAATATGCTATCTAGGTTGGTCATAACTTTCCTTCCAAGGAGTAAGCGTCTTTTAAATTATATGGCTGCAATCACCATCTGGAGTGATGTTGGAGCCCACAAAAATAAAGTCTGACACTGTTTCCACTGTTTCCCCATCCATTTCCCATGAAGTGATGGGACCAGATGCCATGATCTTTGTTTTCTGAATGTTGAGCTTTAGGCCAACTTTTTTCACTCTCCTCTTTCACTTTCATCAAGAGGCTTTTTAGTTCCTCTTCACTTTCTGCCATGAGGGTGGTGTCATCTGCATATCTGAGGTTATTTATATTTCTCCTGGCAATCTTGATTCCAGATTGTGCTTCTTCCAGCCCAGCGTTTCCCATGATGTACTCTGCATAGAAGTTAAATAAGCAGGGTGACAATATACAGACTTGACATACTCCTGTTCCTATTTGGAACCAGTCTGTTGTTTCATGTCCAGTTCTAACTATTGCTTCCTGACCTGCATATAGGTTTCTCAAGAGGCAGGTCAGGTGGTCTGGTATTCCCATCTCTTTCAGAATTTTCCACAGTTTATTGTGATCCACACACTCAAAGGCTTTGGCATAGTCAAGAAAGCAGAAATAGATGTTTTTCTGGAACTCCCTTGCTTTTTTCATGATCCAGCAGATGTTGGCAATTTGATCTCTGGCTCCTCTGCGTTTTCTAAAACCAGCTTGAACATCTGGAAGTTCATGGTTCACATATTGCTGAAGCCTGGCTTGGAGAATTTTGAGCATTACTTTACTAGCATGTGAGATGAGTGCAACTGTGCCTTAGTTTGAGCATTCTTTGGCATTGGAATGAAAACTGACCTTTTCCAGTCCTGTGGCCACTGCTGAGTTTTCCAAACTTGCTGGCATATTGAGTGCAACACTTTCACAGCATCACCTTTTAGGATTTGAAACAGCTCAACTGGAATTCCATCACCTCCACCAGCTTTGTTTGTAGTGATGCTTTCTAAGGCCCACTTGACTTCACATTCCAGGATGTCTGGCTCTAGGTGAGTGATCACGATATTTAAATCTTTTTAAATATTAAAGTTATTTTAAAAATAATACAAAAAGGACTGGTATGTACTTTTTATAGTTTTCCCCAGGAGAAAAATTTTGCAACCTATAGTAAAGTATCACAGCCAGGATATTGGCATGGATATAATTGACTAATCTTATTCAGATTTCCCAGGTTTTATTTGTACTCTTGTCTGTGTCTCCCTGCTGCTGCTGCTGCTAAGTCACTTCAGTCGTGTCCAACTCTGTGTGACCCCATAGACAGCAGCCCACTAGGCTCTGCTATCCCTGGGATTCTCCAGGCAAGAACACTGGAATGAGTTGCCATTTCCTTCTCCAGTGCATGAAACTGAAAAGTGAAAGTGAAATAGGTAAGTCGTGTCCAACCTTTCGTGACCCCATGGACTGCGGCCTACCAGGCTCCTCCATCCATGAGATATGCCAGGCAAGAGTAATGGAGTGGGCTGCCATCGCCATTTCCGTATGTCCCCATAGTTCTATACAATTTTATAATGTGGACCTGTTTGTGTATTTATCACTATAG
The DNA here is from genome assembly GCF_023091745.1 of Budorcas taxicolor. Taxonomy (NCBI): domain Eukaryota; kingdom Metazoa; phylum Chordata; class Mammalia; order Artiodactyla; family Bovidae; genus Budorcas; species Budorcas taxicolor. The sequence continues at coordinate 63,815,522 of NC_068912.1, forward strand.
TCAAGATATAGTTCTCTCACACCAATATCTTTTATAGTCCCCTTTTATAATCATACCCCTTCTTTTCTGCCCCCACTTCTTTACCCCTAACCCCTGGTAATTACTATTCAGTTTTCCATTTTTAAAATGTTGTTATTTAGTAAATTTATATAAATGGAATATTTAGTATAGAATTTTTTGAGAGTGGCTTATTTCACTCAGCATTATGACTTACAGATCCATCCAAATTGTTGTTTGTTATCAGTAGTTCATTTTTATTGCCAAGAAGCATTTCATTGTATGCATGCATTAATTTGTTTAACCATTCCAGTGAGTCTAAGAGTAGAATTTTATTTAAATTATCACTTAGATAGAAATCAATTTCCTGAGTTCATTTCAGATATTTCTAGCTTTCTTTTCCAAAGTTCTTAGGTCATTTTGTTTTGGTTTTGTGTAAGAGTATTGTACTAGATTTGTATTGGTATTCAGGAATTTTCATGATGAGTTTGAATGAGGAAAATTTAAGTTCAGTTCAGTTCAGTGGATCAGTCGTGTCCGACTCTTTGTGAACCCATGAATTGCAGCACGCCAGGCCTCCCTGTCCATCACCAACTCCTGGAGTTCACTCAGACTCACATCCATCGAGTCAGTAATGCCATCCAGCCATCTTATCCTGGGTCGTCCCCTTGTCCTCTTGCCCCCAATCTCTCCCAACATTGGAGTCTTTTCCAATGAGACAACTCTTCGCATGAGGTGGCCAAAGTACTGGAGCTTCAGCTTTAGCATCATTTCTTCCAAAGAAATCCCAGGATTCATCTCCTTCAGAATGGACTGGTTGGATCTCCTTGCAGTCCAAGGGGCCCTCAAGAGTCTTCTCCAACACCACAGTTCAAACGCATCAATTCTTCGGTGCTCAGCCTTCTTCGCAGTCCAAATCTCACATCCATACATGACCACAGGAAAAACCATAGCCTTGAATAAACGGACCTTAGTCAGCAAAGTAATGTATCTGCTTTTGAATATACTATCTAGGTTGGTCACAACTTTTCTTCCAAGGAGTAAGCGTCTCGTAATTTCATGGCTGCAGTCACCATCTTCAGTGATTTTGGAGCCCCAAAAATTAAGTCTGACACTGTTTTCCACTGTTTCCCCATCTATTTCCCATGAAGTGATGGGACCGGATGCCATGATCTGCATTTTCTGAATGTTGAGCTTTAAGCCAACTTTTTCGCTCTCCTCTTTCACTTTCATCAAGAGGCTATTTAGCTCCTCTTCACTTTCTGCCATAAGGGTAGTGTCATCTGCATATCTGAGGTGATTGGTATTTCTCCCAGCAATCTTGATTCCAGCTTGTGTTTCTTCCAGCCCAGTGTATCTCATGATGTACTCTGCATAAAAGTTAAATAAGCAGGGTGACAATATACAGCCTTGACATACTCCTGTTCCTATTTGGAACCAGTCTGTTGTTCCATGTCTAGTTCTAACCGTTGCTTCCTGACTTGCATACAGATTTCTCAAGAGGCAGGTTAGGTGGTCTGGTATTCCCACCTCTCTCAGAATTTTCCACAGTTTATGGTGATCCACACACTCAAAGGCTTTGGCATAGTCAATAAAACAGAAATAGATATTTTTCTGGAACTCTCTTGCTTTTTCCATGATCCAGCGGATGTTGGCAATTTGATCTCTGGCTCCTCTGCCTTTTCTAAAACCAGCTTGAACATCAGGGAGTTCACGGTTTACATATTACTGAAGCCTGGCTTGGAGAATTTTGAGCATTACTTTACTAGCATGTGAGATGCGTGCAATTGTGCGGTAGTTTGAGCATTCTTTGGCATTGCCTTTCTTTGGGATTGGAATGAAAACTGACCTTTTCCAGTCCTGTGGCCACTGCTGAGTTTTCCAAATTTGCTGACATATTGAATGCAGCACTTTCACAGCATCATGTTTCAGGATTTGAAACAGCTCAACTGGAATTCCGTCACCTCCACTAGCTTTGTTTGTAGTGATGCTTTCTAAGGCCCACTTGACTTCACTTTCCAAGATGTCTGGCTCTAGATTAGTGATCACATCATCATGATTATCTGGGTCGTGAAATCTTTTTTGTACAGTTCTTCTGTGTATTCTTGCCACCTCTTCTTAATATCTTTTGCTTCTGTTAGGTCCTGACCATTTCTGCCCTTTATCGAGCCCATCTTTGCATGAAATGTTCCCTTGGTATCCCTAATTTTCTTGAAGAGATCTCTAGTCTTTCTCATTCTGTTGTTTTCCTCTATTTCTTTGCATTGATCGCTGTGGAAGGCTTTCTTATCTCTCCTTGCTATTCTTTGGAACTCTGCATTCAGATGCTTATATCTTTCCTTTTCTCCTTTGCTTTTTGCCTCTCTTCTTCTCACAGCTATTTCTAAGGCCTCCCCAGATAGCCATTTTGCTTTTTTGCATTTCTTTTCCATGAGGATGGTCTTGATTCCTGTCTCCTGTACAATGTCACGAACCTCATTCCATAGTTCATCAGGCACTCTATCTATCAGATAGACCATTCAGGTATGACCTAAATCAAATCCATTTTGATTATACATAGAAGTGAGGACAATTTAAACTTGTAGATTATTAATCCATAGAAGATGGGGCACACTCCTTTGGGTATTGTTTATTCAATTCCCTTCTTCTTTCTTCTTCCTAATCTTCCAATGAATTTTTAAGTGCTAAATGTACAATGTTAAATCTTCTTTCCCCCTTAAATTAGGAAGAGAAGAGATATATGTTTACATAAGAGAAGAGATATATGTTTACATAAAATATGTTTATATTATTTATTTTATATATGAGAACAAGGTATATTAGTTAATATACTATATGAAAAATTGCCTTATTATGTAAAACTTTTAAAAAATGATAATCATCTCAATCAGGTTTTTTCCAAATGCAATAAAAGAAAAAAAAAAAAGAGGAGCTTACACAATTGAAATTGAAAAAGTAACTAAGATGTTTTGTCAAAAGTGATTCTCCAATGCAAACTTGTTACATTATTCTCTTTTCTCTTTTCACATTGTTTTTGTCACCTAACCTGATCTTTAAGGGATAACAAAGAGGAAGTTATAATTTATTAAGTCAATTCTAAATCAGAGAGTTTAATCTACATTGTCATCCTAGTTAGTCTTCACCAAATCTTTAAGGAAATAATTGGGTTTATTTCTACAGATGTTAAGATGTAAGTTCTGAGTAATATAGACCATAAATATGAATAAGACTACAGTTTGTGAAGTTACATATGTCTGTATTCAAACTTACTTCGGCTATTAGTACTGATTATTAGAACATATGCACGTTACATAAAACCTCTTGGACTTCAGTTTTCTCATATGTATTGTAGGGTTAATGATACCTATCTATAAAATTTTTCATAAGTAAGCTAATCTGTATACAAAGTATACTCAAGCTATTGCCTGAAGTGATCTTAGTTTCTAGAAATTAATTATTAAAATATTAATGTTTAAATTAAATTACATTGATTAATATTTAAAGATAATAGCTAGAAATTACAGAGAATATCAAATGTAGGTCTAGATGTTAGACTGAGCTAGGTTTCGAGATTGTAACAGATCACTCTAAATCTCCATGGCTAGAAATACAAAAGGCTATTCTTAAAATTGCTGCATATCAATCTTGGGTCAGCAGGTGATTTCTGCTCATTTAAATCAGAAACGTAATTTAATAATGTTCACAACATCTTGAATGTTATCAGGCATTATACCAGAGAACAGATCCTCTCATGAAGTATCCATTGTCTCCTAAGATAGACTACAAATGACTACTCACTGTTGTTTGTATTCAGTATTTCATTGGTAAAAGCAAGTAACATGACCATATCTGAAATCAAGGGATAGCAGAATGCCCTCTTGTCAGGCACCCAGAACATGAAAGAACAATGGTAGTATTTATCGACAGTCCTAAAGCCCTTTTCTATTATATTGTAATGATCCTAAATTCTAGATCTTCCTTTTTCAGCCTACTGAAAAAAGAAGGATTTGGGAAATTACCAACTCTTATAGAAAACATTTTGTGGACACTAAAAATGATAGGGAAAATGATTTATAAATAAAGAATTAAATGGCAATTTTCCTTTCTTACCTCCACATATGTTTCCATACATTCATTCCTAAAACCAATATTGAGCCCTTACATGTGTTGGGCATTCACTAGAACAGTCATCATTCTCCTTTTCTAAGTCAGTGCAGATATTATTCATAGTACTACCCAGGTAGAAGAAAAAGATGAAAACTATAATCCAATTCCCAGTGAAGCAACTGGCAGAAAAAAAAAAAAAAGAAAGAAAACAGAACACAAAACTTAAAAAGTGTTTTTTAGCCAACCCACATGATATGAATTGAAAAAAAAAAAAAATCACTCACTGTTGTCTAGGCTGTTCAGCATTTGAAAATGAAATATCCCTGTCAGGCTACCTGACAATAAAACAGAGTTTGTAAGTAAAATCTTGCTGAAAACTCTGCAACAGGGAGCTAATTAGTGTGTTGGCAAAGCTGTCAGCTAAGACTTTTTTTTTCTCTATCATTGGATAATAAATGAGGGTAGATTTTAGAGATATATGAATATAATTTTTGGTGTCACACATACTCATATAAATACCCTTTATCTCACACCTTTGAGAAACTAATAAAAGTTGTTGCTTTAATTTGCCACTTATGCTTGATAAATGGAGATAAAATGTGCTCATATAAAAGAACTGATCCTTTCATTTAAACATATAATACACACCTAGTTACAGGAACTAGTATAAGAATGTACATAAAGTATGAAATCTATTCAGAGCAAACAGGCTTTCCTTGATTACTCTGTCTCAAAGGACTTAAATAGAAGATTTAAATTTCTAGATTGGCAAAGGTGTTGAACAGGAGGAAGAGAAGATGAAGCATGAGGGACTGGCAGTTAATAGCAGGGATTTTCTCTTGCTGGCTGAATGTTTTAGGTGTCAGTCTACAATCACTAACAGATTCAAAAAGGCCCTGAGGATACAACTAAGACTGCTCTGAAGTGACCGTCTAACCACAAGAAATTATTCAGTGATTACTGCTAGCATTTCACTTTAGATATATTTTCAATCATTCCAAAAATGCAATGAAATATTAATATCCCAGGAAGAAGAACCTTACTCAGAGAAGTTAAGCCACTTATTTAAGGTGTGAAATGAGTAACAATTTGAATTTGAGTTCTCACACACGCGTTAGTCATTTTGGACTTCATTTAGTGTCTATGATGTTTCCAGTTCTTGATCTCTCAGGGCTCAGAATTTTATACAATGCAGTACCATCTTCCACTTTTTTTGACATGGCAAATTCTTGTTTGTTTTGTTTTTTTTTTTTCCAATTTCCAATTGAACTGAAGCCCTAACAGTACCCCTGAATCCCTTGATGACAATTAGGAAACCATAGTGTGCTAGATAGAATAGTAGACCTCCACAGACATTTACAGGCTTCCCTCATAGCTCAGTTGGTAAAGAATCTCCCTGCAATGCAGGAGACCTGGGTTCATTTCCTGGGTTGGGAAGATCCCCTGGAGAAGAGAATGGCAACCCATTCCAGTATTCTTGCTTGGAGGATCCCATGGGCAAAGGAGTCTGGCAGGCTACAGTGCACAGGGTTGCAAGAGTCAAATAAGACCTAGCGACTAAACCACCACCGCCAAAGACATTTACATCCTATTCCTCAGAAACTGTGATTATGTTACCTTCAGTTCAGTTGCTCAGTAGTGTCCGACTTTTTGTGACCCCATGAATTGCAGCACACCAGGCCTCCCTGTCCATCACCAACTCCCAGAGTTCATCCAAACTCATGTTTGAGTTGGTGATGCCATCAAGCCATCTTGTCTTCTGTTGTCCCCTTCTTCTACTGCCCCCAATCTCTCCCAGCATCAGAGTCTTTTCCAATGAGTCAGCTCTTTGCATCAGGTGGCCAAAGAACTGGAGTTTCAGCTTCAGCATCAGTCCTTCCAAAGAACACCCAGGACTGATCTCCTTTAGGATGAACTGGTTGGATCTCCTTGCAGGCCAAGGGACTATCAGGAGTCTTCTCCAATACCACAGTTCAAAAGCTTCAATTCTTCAGCACTCAGCTTTCTTCACAGTCCAACTCTCACATCCATACATGACTACTGGAAAAACCATAGCCTTGACTAGATGGACCTTTGTTGGCAAAGTAATGTCTCTGCTTTTCAAATGCTATCTAGGCTGGTAATAACTTTTCTTCCAAGGAGTAAGTGTCTTTTAATTTCATGGCTGCAATCACCATCTGGAGTGATTTTGGAGCCCACAAAAATAAAGTCTGACACTGTTTCCACTGTTTCCCCATCCATTTCCCATGAACTGATGGGACCAGATGCCATGATCTTCGTTTCCTGAATGTTGAGCTTTAAGGCAACTTTTTTTCACTCTCCTCTTTCAGTTTCATCAAGGGGCTTTTTAGTTCTTCTTCACTTTCTGCCATAAGGGTGGTGTCATCTGCATATCTGAGGTGATTGATATTTCTCCCGCCAAACTTGATTCCAGCTTGTGCTTCTTCCAGCCCAGAGTTTTTCATGATGTACTCTGCATATATGTTACCTTATGGCACCCCACTCCAGTACTCTTGCCTGGAAAATCCCATGGATGGAGGAGCCTGGAAGGCTGCAGTCCATGAGGTCGCTAAGAGTCAGACATGACTGAGCAACTTCACTTTCACCTTGCACTTTCATGCACTGGAGAAGGCAATGGCAACCCACTCCAGTGTTCTTGCCTGGAGAATCCCAGGGACGGGGGAGCCTGGTGGGCTGCCATCTATGGGGTTGCACAGAGTCGAACACAACTGAAGTGACTTAGCACATGATGAAAAAGGATTTTGCAGATGTAATCAGGCTAAAGGTCTTGAGATGGAAGATTAATATTCTAGTAGGGCCAGTGTAGGACACAAGCATCCCTATAAGAGTAAAGTGGGAAGGTCAGAGAGGTGGGGGTAGGACAACATAAGCAGAGGTTGAAACGATAAGTTTGAAAATCATGGAAGAGCTGATGAGTCACGAATTGTGGGTGACTCTTGAACGCTGAAAACAAATTCTCTGTTGAGTTCCTATAGAAGGAACTCAAGTCTGCTGATACCTAGATTTTCACCCTTAGTTTCCCTTCAGAACTGGAAGATAATACACTGGTTTTGTTTTAATCCACTAGGCTTATTATAATTTGGTATATTAACAATAGGAAACTAATGTGCATAGCTAATCAATATCTCAGCTGTTCATTTAAGCCTTAACTGAATGCTTCCATCCTCAAAAAGTTCTTCATAACTGAAAATGGAGTGTAGCAGATCAAGATTCAGAAGCATGGTTTTATGAAGTAAGAAAAAAGTCCATGTAAATATCAATCTTTATTTGAACCTGGCTTATCTGTTTTTCTTACCTTGGAAGAAGGGTATCTCTTCACCGCCGCCCTTCCTGACCTTCAACGTGGGATAGCTCCACTAGGCCCTCCTGCCCCTGCGTAGCCACCGCTACTTGGACGTGAGGTTGCTCCTCCTGGCCGCCGCCCCTGGCCTCTAGAGCGGGGTGGCTCCTCCAGGCCACTGCCCCTGGCCTTGGATGCAGGGTAACTCCTCTTGGCTGCCGCCCTTCGGGCATGGGGTCCTCCCAGCTTCTGCCCCTGACCTCAGACGTGAGATAGCTCCTTTCGGCCGTGCTCAGTGCGCAGGTCGCAGCCGCCCGCGCTTAAGGTCCGTCAAGTCAAGGCTATGGTTTTTCCAGTGGTCATGTATGGATGTGAGAGTTGGACTATGAAGAAGGCTGAGCGCCGAAGAATTGATGCGTTTGAACTGTGGTGTTGGAGAAGACTCTTGAGAGTCCCTGTGACTACAAGGAGATCCAACCAGTCCGTTATGAAGGAGATCAGCCCTGGGATTTCTTTGGAAGGAATGATGTTAAAGCTGAAGCTCCAGTACTTTGGCCACCTCATGCGAAGAGTTGACTCATTGGAAAAGACTCTGATGCTGGGAGGGACTGGGGGCAGGAGAAGAAGAGGACGACAGAGGATGAGATGGCTGGATGGCATCACCGACTCGATGGACGTGAGTCTGAGTGAACTCCGGTAGTTGGTGATGGACAGGGAGGCCTGGAGTCCTGCGATTCATGGGGTCACAAAGAGTCGGACACGACTGAGCGACTGAACTGAACTGAACTACCTGTTTTTCATGGCTGTCTCTTCACTAACTTCAAATACTTAGATGTAGTGGGAAAGAAAAGGCTGCTTGATAAAACCAGTTCTTCACTGTTAGAACTATCTTAAAAAAAATTAAGAAAGAAACTAAATTCTAAGGAAGTTATTCTGATAGTATAAAGATTGGATTGACAGAGTGAAAAATCTACAAGAAAAGACGACAAAGATTCCCTAGGGTGCACTAGAGACATATCAAACAGTATGCTGCTGCTAAGTCGCTTCAGTCGTGTCAGACTCTGTGCGACCCCATGGACGGCAGGCCACCAGGCTCCCCCATCCCTGGGATTCTCTAGGCAAGAATACTGCAGTGGGTTGACATTTCCTTCTCCAATGCATGAAAGTGAAAAGTCAAAGTGAAGTCACTCAGTGTCCGACATGGGGTCGCTAAGTGTCCAACTCTTAGCGACCCCATGGACTGCAACCTACCAGGCTCCTCTGTCCATGGGATTTTCCAGACAAGAGTACTGGAGTGGGGTGCCATTGCCTTCTCCATCAAACAGCATAATTACACAGATAACATTTTTACATCAATATAGAGTTTAATGATCTTTTAAGACATTTCAGAGCTATTCTACACATACTTAGGCTTCCTGGTGGCTTATGTGGTAAAGAATCTGCCTGCAATAAAGGAGACCCAGGTTCAATTCCTGGGTCGGGCAGATTTCCTGGAGAAGGGAATGGTAACCCACTCCAGTATTCTTGCCTGGAGAATACCATGGATGGAGGAGCCTGGTGGGGTTTCTAAGAGCCAGATATTAGAAGTGACTAACACACATATTTTAAAATTATTTTTAATAAATAACCTTTATAGTGTTATTATAGATATAATTTAAACCAAGGCACATCATGATACAATGACATGTTTATGTTCACATGTCTACTAGGTGGTAGAGAAGACATTGAGATTCTGGATTGCTTGATTCCAAAGTCCTTATTCTTAACCACTGACAGGAAAAGAACCTAGCCATGTGACTCTAATGTCTACAGAATATGTCTTAATAATGCTTACCAACAAAAATGCCCAGGGTTCTTCTGAAATTCCACAAAGAAAACCATGAAATAGAAAACTTAATAATCAAATAAAAATTTCATTCCATGGCTTTTCAAACACTTTCTTACAAAGAATCCGGTGTTTGTTTCTTCGTTTTAGTTCCTTGTGCTTTTTTCCCACTATTGCAAGATCAATATATTACTGTAAAAAAAAAAAAAAAACTTTTAAATTTTGGACTTAAATCATTGTTGTCTGATTAAAAAAAAAAAAGAAATTGATAACTGACACTAGTTTGTAGACCACACTTTACATAGCATTGTTTTAGAGAACACAGTTATCAACATAATGTATTTTTCAGAGTGTATCTCTGTAACATAAATTGTGTCCCATATGGCAGGATTATTGTTTGATGTACATTCAAAGAAATACCACTTTGATGCTAGAACCATTGCTGAATTGTATAGATACCTATAGGCTACTATGGCAGAGGGAGGAATGATTGATCAGAACTACACAGAGAATTTTGTCTTAAATTTCTATTCAAATTTTTGGCCTAGCCTTCAATTATTCTTACTTACAGCAGCAGTTAGAAGAGCCTTCTCTGTCTATCTAAACCACAACTCCTCTATAAAGAACCATAACACCACCCTGCCCCAGTGTTCTCACTAGTTGACCCATATGGACCAGTGTTACACAGTCTAAGAATTTGGCTCATTTCTCTATTCCTCAGGCTCTTAATCTAAAAAAGCGGGGAAAAGTTCATGATAAATGTGACTGCCTCATGAGACTATTAGAAACAGTAATATATACTGTATTTGGTATAAGATGAGTGCTACTTACTATTCAGTTTAGTTCAGTTCAGTTCAGTCGCTCAGTCATGTCTGACATTTTGCGACCCCATGAACTGCAGCACACCAGGCCTCTCTGTCCATCACCAATTCCCAGAGCCTACCCAAACGCATGTCCATTGAGCTGTTAATGCCATCCAACCATCTTATCCTCTGTCATCCCCTTCTCCTCCTGCCCTCAATCTTTCCCAACATCAGGGTCTTTTCAAATGAGTCAGCTCTTTGCATCAGGTGGCCAAAGTATTGGAGTTTCAGCTTCAGCATCCGTCCTTCCAATGGACACCCAGGACCGATCTCCTTTAGGATGGACTGGTTCGATCTCCTGGCAGTCCAAGGGACTCTCAGGAGTCTTCTCAACACCACAATTCAAAAGCATCAGTTCTTTGGTGCTCAGCTTTCTTTATGGTCCAACTCTCACATCCATACATGACTACTGGAAAAACCATAGCCATGACTAGATGGACCTCTGTTAGCAAAGTAGTGTCTTTGTTTTTTAATATGCTGTCTAGGTTGGTCATAACTTTCCTTCCAAGGAGTAAGTGTCTTTCAATTTCATGGCTGCAATCACCATCTGCAGTGATTTTGGAGCCCAGAAAAATAAAGTCAGCCACTGTTTCCACTGTTTCCCCATCTATTTGCCATGAAGTGGTGGGACCGGATGCCATGATCTTTGTTTTCTGAATATTGAGCTTTAAGCCAACTTTTTCACTCTCCTCTTTGCTATTACTATATTTTCTCAAAAAAGTAAGCCCAGTGGTTTCCCAGGAAGTATAGTTCATTTTACTTAAAGTAGGCTTTCTTAAAAAAATGTCTTTTTTTTCTAAATTCATCTTAATATTTCTGTCTTTTAATTGGAGCTGATTGAACCACTTATCATTTTGCCTTTTCATACTGTTCATGGGGTTCTCAATGCAAGAATATTGAAGTGGTTTGCCATTCCCTTCTCCAGTGGACCACATTGTGTCAGACCTCTCCACCATGTCCGCCTGTCTTGGGTGGCCACACAGGACATGGCTTAGTTCCCCTGAGTTAGACAAGGCTTTGGTCCTAGTGTGATTAGATTGACTAGTTTTCTGTGATTATGGTTTCAGTGTGTCTGCCCTCTTGCAACACCTACCGTCTTACTTGGGTTTCTCTTATCTTGGATGTGGGGTATCTCTTTATGGCTGCTCCAGCAAAGCGTAGCTGCTGCTCCTTACCTTGAATGAGGGGTATCTTCTCACCGCCGCCCCTCCCGACCTTGAATGTGGAATAGTTCCTCTAGGCCCTCTGGCGCCAGTTCAGCCACCGCTCCTTAAACATGGGGTGGCTCCTCCGGGCCGCTGCCCCTGACCTCGGACACAGTGTATCTCCTCTCGGCTGCCGCCCTTGACCTCGGATGTGGGGTAGCTCCTCCCAGCTGCCGCCTCTGACCAGTGGAGAAATAACTCCAGAAAGAATGAGGGATGGAGCCAAAGCAAAAACAATACCCCCCCCCAAAAAAAAAAAAAAAAGAAAAGAAAAAAAACACCCAGCTGTGGATGTGACTGGTGATAGAAGCAATGTCTGATGCTGTAAAGAGCAATATTGCATATGAACCTGGAATGTCAGGTCCATGAATCAAGGCAAATTGGAAGTGGTCAAATAGGAGATGGCAAGAGTGAATGTCGACATTCAAGGAATCAGTGAACTAAAATGGACTGGAATGGGTGAATTTAACTCAGATGACCATTATATCTACTACTGCAGGTGGGAATCCCTTAGAAGAAATGGAGTAGCCATCATGGTCAACAAAAGAGTCTGCAATGCAGTACTTGGATGCAATCTCAAAAATGACAGAATGATCTCTGTTCGTCTCCAAGGCAAACCATTCAACATCACAGTCATCCAAGTCTATGCCCAACCAGTAATGCTGAAGAAGCTGAAGTTGAATGGTTTTATGAAGACTTACAAGACCTTTTAGAACTAACATCCAAAAAAGATGTCCTTTTCATTATAGGGGACTGGAATGCAAAAGTAGGAAGACAAGAAACACCTGGAGTAACAGGCAAATTTGGCCTTGGAATGGGGAATGAAGCAGGGTAAAGACTAATAAAGTTTTGCCAAGAAAATGCACTGGTCATAGTAAACACCCTCTTCCAACAACACAAGAGAAGACTCTACACATGGACATCACCAGATGGTCAACACAGAAATCAGATTGATTATATTCTTTGTAGCCAAAGACGGAGAAGCTCTATACAGACAACAAAAACAAGACCAGGAGCTGACTGTGGCTCAGATCATGAACTCCTTATTGCCAAACTCAGACTTAAATTGAAGAAAGTAGGGAAAACCACTAGACCATTCAGGTATGACCTAAATTCAATCCCTTATGATTTTACAGAGGAGGTGAGAAATAGATTTAAGGGACTAGATCTGATAGACAAAGTGCCTGATGAATTATGGAATGAGGTTTGTGACATTGTACAGGAGACAGGGATCAAGACCATCCTCATGGAAAAGAAATGCAAAAAAGCAAAACGGCTGTCTGGGGAGGCCTTACAAATAGCTGAAAACAAGAGAAGTGAAAAGCAAAGGAGAAAAGGAAAGATATAAGCATCTGCAAGCAGAGTTCCAAAGAATAGCAAGAAGAGAAAGAAAGCCTTCCACAGCGATCAATGCAAAGAAATAGAGGAAAACAACAGAATGGGAAAGACTAGAGATCTCTTCAAGAAAATTAGAGATACCAAGGGAACATTTCATGCAAAGATGGGCTCGATAAAGGACAGAAATGGTATGGACCTAACAGAAGCAGAAGATATTACTAAGAGGTGGCAAGAATACACAGAAGAACTGTACAAAACAGATCTTCATGACCAAGATGATCACTATGGTGTGATCACTCACCTAGAGCCAGACATCCTGGAAAGTGAAGTCAAGTGGGCCTTAGAAAGCATCACTATGAACAAAGTTAGTGGAGGTGATGGAATTCCAGTTGAGCTATTTCAAATCCTGAAAGATGATGCTGTGAAAGTGCTGCATTCAATATGTCAGCAAATTTGGAAAACTCAGCAGAGGCCACAGGACTGGATAGGTCAGTTTTCATTCCAATCCCAAAGAAAGGAAATGCCAAAGAATGCTCAAACTACTGCACAATTGCACTCATCTCACATGCTAGTAAAACCATGCTCAAAATTCTCCAAGCCAGGCTCAGCAATACGTGAACCGTGAACTTCCTGACGTTCAAGCTGGTTTTAGAAAAGGCAGAGGAACCAGAGATCAAATTGCCAACATCCGTTGAATCATGGAAAAAGCAAGAGAGTTCCAGAAAAAACATCTATTTCTGTTTTATTGACTATGCCAAAGCCTTTGAGTGTGTGGATCACAATAAACTGAGGAAAATTCTGAAAGAGATGAGAATACCAGACCACCTGACCTGCCTCTTGAGAAACCTATATGCAGGTCAGGAAGCAACAGTTAGAACTAGACATGGAACAACAGACTGGTTCCAAATAGGAAAAGGAGTATGTCAAGTCTGTATATTGTCACCCTGCTTATTTAACTTCTACGCAGAGTACATCATGAGAAATGCTGGGCTGGAAGAAGCACAATCTGGAATCCAGATTACCGGCATAAATATCAATCACCTCAGATATGCAGATGACACTACCCTTATGGCAGAAAGTGAAGAGGAGCTAAAAAGCCTCTTGATGAAAGTGAAAGTGGAGAGTGAAAAAGTTGGCTTGAAGCTCAACATTCAAAAAATGAAGATCATGGCATCTGGTCCCATCACTTAATGGCAAATAGATGGGGAAACAATGGAAACAGTGTTAGACTTTATTTTTTTGGTCTCCAAAATCACTGCAGATGGTGACTGCAGCCATGAAATTAAAAGACGCTTACTCCTTGGAGGAAAAGTTATGACCAACCTAGATCGTATATTCAAAAGCAGAGACATTATTTTGCCGACTAAGGTCCGTCTAGTCAAGGCTATGGTTTTTCCAGTGGTCATGTATGGACGCGAGAGTTGGACTGTGAAGAAGGCTGAGAGCCGAAGAATTGATGCTTTTGAACTGTGGTGTTGGAGAAGACTCTTGAGGGTCCCTTGGACTGCAAGGAGATCCAACCAGTCCATTCTGAAGGAGATCAATCCTGGGATTTCTTTGGAAGGAATGATGATAGAGCTGAAGCTCCAATACTTTGGCCACCTCATGCAAAGAGTTAACTCATTGGAAAAGACGATGATGCTGGGAGGGATTGGGGGCAGGAGGAGAAGGGGACGACAGAGGATGAGATGGTTGGATGGCATCACGAACTCGATGGACGTGAGTCTGAGTGAACTCCGGGAGATGGTGATGGACAGGGAGGCCTGGCGTGCTTTGATTCATGGGGTCGCAAACAGTCAGACACGACTGAGCTACTGAAATGAACTGAACTGAACTGATAGAAGTCTTTGGGAAAATGGAAGAATGAATTTTGAAAAAAAAATTTGCAAATTTTATTTTACCTGCTCTTTCTTAGTCTTCCTGAGCTTCACTCTTCTATATGTGAAAATGTAAGAAGAGAATATATTTGCAATAGTATTTGTGAAGTTTAAATGAGAAAATACATATGGAATATCATATACTAATGCATTAACATTTTGTATTTCTTATATGGATGAATAAATCAAGGTAAGTAATGATCTCTAGTCGAGTTTTTTGTTGTATATTATTATAACTATAATATAATTTGTTGAAAGTACTTAATTAAGGAGATTTGAAAAGAGGTCAGATCATGTCTTGCAAGTTATGATAAGATTTTGGATTTAATCTTTGGTGCAATGAGAAACCACAGGAGAGTTTCACTTCAGTTCAGTTCAGTCATGCAGTTCTGTCTGACTCTTTGCAATCTCATAGACTGTAGCATGACAGGCCTTTATGTCCATCACCAACTTCTGGAGTTTACCCAAACTCATGTCCATTTAGTCGGTGATATCATCCAAACATCTCATCCTTTGTCATCTCCTCCTCCTGCCTTCAATCTTTCGCAGCATCAGGATCTTTTTGTGAGTCAGCTCTTCACATCTGGTGGCCAAAGTACTGGAGCTTCAGCTTTAGCATCATTCTTTCCAATAAACATTCAGGACTGATTTCCTTTAGGATTGACTTGTGTAATCTTCTTGCAGTCCAACGGACTCTCAAGAATCTTCTCCAACACAACAGTTCAAAAGCATTAGCTCTTCACTGCTCAGCCTTCTTTATGGTCTAACTCTCACATCCATACATGACTACTGGAAAAACCATAACTTTAACTAGATGGGCCATTGTCAGCAAAGTAATGTCTCTGCTTTTTAATATGCTGTTTAGGTTGGTCATAGCTTTTCTTCCAAGGAGTAAGTGTCTTTTAATTTCATGACTGCAGTCACCATCTGCAGTGATTCTGGAGCCCAAGAAAGTAAAGTCTGTCACTGTTTCCATTGTTTCCCCATCTATTTGCCATGAAGTGATGGGACCAGATGCCATGATCTTAGTTTTTTGAATGTTGAGTTTTAAGCCAGCTTTTTCACTCTCCTCTTTCACTTTCATCAAGAGGCTCTTTAGTTCTTCGTCACTTTCTGCCATAAGCGTGGTGTCATCTGCATATCTGAGGTTGTTGATATTTCTCCTGACAATCTGTATTCCAGTTTGTGCTTCATCCAGCCTAGCATTTTGCATGATGCATTCTGAATATAAGTTAAATAAGCAGGGTGACAATATACAGCCTTTACGTACTCTTTTTCTGATTTGGAACAAGTCTGCTGTTCCATGTCTGGTTCTAACTGTTGATTCTTGACCTGCATACAGACTTCTCAGGAGGAAGATAAGGTGGTCTGGTGTTGCCATCTCTTTAATAATTTTCCACAGTTTTTTGTGATCCACACAGTCAAAGTCTTTGGCATAGTCAATGAATCAAAAGTAGATATTTTTCTGAAATTGTCTTGCCTTTTCTATGACCCAACAGTTGTTGGCAATTTGATCTCTGGTTCCTCTGCCTCTTCTAAATCCAGCTTGAACATCTGGAAGTTCTTAGTTCACATACTGTTGAAGCCTATCTTGCTCGATTTTCAGCATTGCCTGCTAGCATATGAGATGATTGCAATTGTACAGTAGTTTGTACATTCTTTGACATTGCCTTTCTTTGGAATTGGAATGAAAACTGCCCTTTTTCAGTCCTGTGGCCACTGCTGAGTTTTCCAAATTTTCTGGCATGTTGAGTGCAGCACTTTAAGAGCATCATCTTTTATGATTTGAAATAGCTCAATGGGAATTTAATTACCTGTGCTAGCTTTGTGATAGACAGTGATATGATAGCATAGTGATTCTTCCTAAGGCCCACTTGACTTTGCATCCAGGATATCTGGCTCTTAAAAGACAGTAATCATAGAATAATTTTTTTCATAATGTACAAGGATTATGTTATCTGTTCTGTGTAGAGAAATTAAAGATATTTTGAACTAACTTAAATGAAAATATAATTTTCAAAATTTGTGGGTCATGACTAAATAATGTTTAAATATAAGTTTATGGCAATAATCATATATATTAGAAAAGAAAGATCTAAAATCAATAATCTAAGTTTCCACCACCACATGAAGTAAGACAAAGAACAGCATATTAAAAATAAGTATAAGGAAGAAATAATAAGAGGAGCAGAAACCAATGAAACTGATAAAAGGAAACCATAAAGAAAAAAAGAAAATCACTGAAACCAAAGCTTGTTTTTTGAACAGTTCATTCGAATCTGCTATTATAATCCTCTACCCAAGTTAACCTGAGGAAAAGAAAGAAAACACAATTACTAATATTGGAAATCAAGGAAAGTCTCTACAGATCCCAGGGAACTTAAAAGGATAATAAGAACATACTAAGAACAAATCTATGCACATAGTTTTAACAATTTAGATGAAATAGACCAATTACCTAAAGATTCAATCTGCCAAAATGCACACTGGAAGAAATAGATTATATGAATAGGCTTGTATCTCTTAATGTAATTGAATCAATAATTGACAACCTTCCAAAACAGAAAAAATCAGGCCCAGATGTGTTCACTAGTAAATTCTACAAAACATTTAAAGAAATTGTATAAATTCTCTACAATTTCTTGTAGAGGAAGAAGGAAGTATTTAACATCCTTATAGGGTAGGAAGCAGAGGAAATATTTCTGAATTCATTCTATGAGGGCAACAAGACCTAATACAAAAACCACACAATTATAAGAAAAGAAATTATAATATCTCTCATGAATGTGAATATTGATTCAAAAATCTTCAACAAAATATGACCAAATCAAATAAATCCAATAATGTATAAGGAGAATATTGCATAATGACCAAGTGGGATTTGTCCTGGGTAACCAAGACTCATTTTAACATTTGAAAATCAGTAATGTAATCCATCCTCATTAATAGGCTATAACGAAAAACTATATTATCATATCAGCAGGTGAATAAGCACTCATTCGTAATAAAAACTCTCAGTAAACTTGACATGGAGGGGACTTCCTCAACTTGATTAAGAATATCTACAAAAAGTCTATAACATAATATAGCAGCATACTTAATGGTGAAAAACTTGAAGCTTTCCCACTAATATCAGCAACAAGACAAGGATGTTCCCTCTCACCATTTCTACTCAATGCCATGCTGGAAATTCCACCTAGTATAATAAGACATGAAAAAATTTTCAGATTGGGAAAGAACTAAAACTGTCTTTTTTATATACATGAAATGATCATCTGTGCAGAAAATCTGAAAGAATTGCCAAAAAGTTCTCTGGGACTAATGTGTGATTGTAGCAAGATTGCAGAGACAAGGTTAATATAGAAAAGGTAATTACTTTCTTATATACTGGCAATAAACACTAGAATTTGAAATTTAAAATGAAATAACATTTACATTATCAATCCCCAAGTACGAAATGCATAGGTATAAATCTAACCAAATATGTACAAGATCTATATGAGGGAAACTAAAAAAACTCTGATGAATGAAATCAAAAAACTAAATAAATTAGGTATATTCCATGTTCATGGATAGAAAGACTGAATATTATGAAAATGTCATTTCTTCCCAAATTGATTTATTGATTCAATAAAATATTAATAATAGTCCTAACAAGTTGTTTTGTGGGTATTGAAAAATTGATTCTAAAATTTATATAGAGAGGCAAAAGAACCAGAATAGTGAATACAACATAGGAGAAGAGAGTTGGAAGACTGATACTACTCAACCTCAGGCTTCCCCAGTGATTCAGCTGTAAAGAATCCACCTGCAATGCAGGAGACATGGGTTCGATCTTTGGGTCAGGAAGATCCCTTACACAAGGAAATGGCAACCCACTCCAGTATTCTTGCCAGGGAAATCTTATGGACAGAGGAGCCTGGCAGGCTATAGTCTATAGGGTTGCAAAAGAGTTGGACATGACTTCGCAACTAAACATAAACAAAATTCAACTTTAAGATGTATTATAATGCTACAGTAATCAAAACAATGTGGTACTGAGGAAAAAACTAGATCAATGTAACTGAATAGAAAGCTCAGAAATAAGCCAGCATTCGTTAGTCATTAGATCTTTTACAAACAAGCAAAGGCAATACAAGGGAACAAAAATGAGATTCTCAACAAATTATTCTGGAGCAACTGTATATCTACATTAAAAAAAAAAAAAAAGAATCTAAACAAAAGACCTTACCGCCTTCACCAAAACTAGCTCAAGATAGATTATAGACCCAAATGTAAAGTGCACAACTTTAAAACTTCTAGAAAATAACATAAAATCTAGATAACCATGGTGGTGGCTATTACTTTTTAGATATAGCATTAAAGGCACAATCATGAGAGACAAAAACAAACACTTGATAAACTGAACTTCGTTATTAAAAAAAAAAAAAGAAAAACTCAGTTCTACGAAATACAGTGTCAAGAGATTAAGGAGACAAGCCACAGACTAGAAGAAAGTATAGCAAAATACTCATTTGATAAATGACTGGTATCCAAAAATACAAAGAAATTAATGATAAGAAAAATCCAATTAAGAAATGAGCTAAAGATCTTAACAGACAAGTCACCAAAGAAGATAGCAGAAAAGCGTTATGTAGAGATGTCCCATTCACATGTCATCAGGGAAATGTAACTCAGAACAACACTGCGACACCACTGCATACCTATTCTTTATGCTTGGTCACTCATTCGTGTCCTACTCTCTGCAGTCTCATGGACTGTAGCCCTCCAGGCCCCTCTCTCCATGGAATTTTATAGGCAAGAATACAAGAGCGAGTTACTATTTCCTAGGGGATCTTCCCAACCGGGGATCGAACCTGTGTCTCTTGTGCCTCATGCACTGGTAGGAGGATTCTTTACCACTAGACCCTGGAAGGCTTGCATACCTATAAAAATGGCCAAAATCTGGAACACCAACAACATCAAATACTGCTGAAGATACAAAGTAACAGCAACCCTCATACACTGCTAGGGGAAATGCAAAATGATACACCCTTTTGGAAGACAATTTCAGATTTCTAACAAAAGTAAACACACTCTTACCATATGATCTAACAACTACACTCTTTGCTATTTATCCAAAGAAGCTGGAAATTTGTGTGAACACAAAAACTTGCGCATAGATATTTATAGAAACTTTATTTGTAACTGCCATACTTGGAAGCAACAAAGATGTCCTTTAGTAAATAAATGAAAACTAAACGCTATTACATCCAGACATAGGAAAATTCTTCAGTACTAAAAAGAAATGCGCTTCTAAACCATGGAAAACCATGAAGAAAACTTAAATGCACATTACTAAATGAAAGAGCCAATCTGAAAAGGCTACATGGTATAGGATTTCAATTACATGATATTCTGGAAAAAGCAAAACTGAGGAGACAGTTAAAAGATACATAGTTGCCAGGGGATGAACGAGAGGATTGCAGAACAAAGGATTTTTAGGACAGTGAAAATACTTCTTATGATACTATAATGGTAGATGTGCTGTGCTTAGTTGCTCAGTCGTATCTGACTCTCTGTGATTCCATGGATCATAGGCCACATGACCTCTGTCCATTGGGATTCTCCAGGCAAGAATACTGGGGTGGGTTGCCATACCCCAAACCAGGAATTGAACCCAGGTCTCCCACACTGCAGGTGCATTCTTTATCATCTGAGCCACCAGGGAAGCCCATAATGGCAGATATATGTCATTAAATTTTGTCCATACCCATAGACTATACTACATCAAAAATAAATTGTATATTATGGACTTCAGGTTGTGATGATGTGTCAATAGAGGTTCATTAGCTACAACAAAAACCCTGCTCTGGTGAAGGGTGTTGAATGGAGAAGGATATTCCTGTGTAAGTTCAAGGTGTATATTGGAAATCTCTGTTGCTATGGATCTAAAACTACTCAAAAAGTTGTCTAAAGAATTTTTTTTTTCATGTGTTCCCCATCCTGAACCCCCCTCCCACCTCCCTCCCCATCCCATCGCTCAGCATCATCCCAGTGCACCAGCCCTGAGCACCCTCTCTCATGCATTGAACCTGGGCTGGCAATCTGTTTCACATATGATAATATATATGTTTTAATTCTATTCTCTCAAATCATCCCACCCTTGCCTTCTCCCACAGAGTCCAAAAGACTGTTCTTTACATCTGTGTCTCTTTTGATGTCTCCATATAGGGTCATCATTAACATATTTCTAAATTCCATATAGGCATTAATATACTGTATTGGTGTTTTTCTTTCTGACTTCCTTCACTCTGTATAACAGGTTCCAGTTTCATCCACTTCATTACAACTGAGTCAAATGCATTCTTTTTAATGGCTGAGTAATATTCCATTGTGTATATGTACCACAACTTTCTTATCTATTCATCTGCCAATGGACATCTAGGTTGCTTCCATGTCCTGGCTATTGTAAATAGTGCTGCGATGAACATTGGGGTGCATGTGTCTCTTTCAATTCTGATTTCCTCAGTGTGTTTGCCCAGCAGTGGGATTGCTGGGTCGTATGTCAGTTCTATTTCCAGTTTTTTAAGGAATCTCCACACCGTTCTCCATAGTGGCTGTACTAGTTTGCATTCCCACCAACAGTGTAAGAGGGTTCCCTTTTCTGTGCACTATCTCCAGCATTTATTGTTTCTAGACTTTCTGATAGCAACAATTCTGACTGGTGTGAGATAGTACCTCATTGTGATTTTAATTTGCATTTCTCTGATAATGAATGATATTGAGCATCTTTTCATGTGTTTGTTAGCCATCTTTATGTCTTCGTTGGGGAAATGTCTGTTTAGTTCTTTGGCCCATTTTTTTATTGAGTCGTTTATTTTTCTGGGATTGAGCTGCAAGTGTTCATGCACATTTTTGAGATTCTTTGTCAGTTGCTCAGTTTGCTATTATTTTCTCTCATTCTGAAGGCTGTCTTTTCACCTTGCTTATAGTTTTCTTTGTTGTGCAAAAGCTTTTAATTTTAATTAGGTCCCATTTGTTTATTTTTGCTTTTATTTTCATTACTCTGGGTGGTGGGTTATAGAGGATCCTGCTGTGATTTATGGCAGAGAGTGTTTTGCCTAAGTTTTCCTCTAGGAATTTTATAATTTCTGGTCTTACATTTAGATCTTTAATCCAGTAGGATGTCAAGAAACACCTGGAGTAACAGGCAAATTTGGCCTTTGAGTACAGAATCAAGCAGGGCAAAGACTAATCGAGTTTTGCCAAGAGAATGCATTGGTCATAGCAAATACCCTCTTCAAGAACACAAGAGAAGACTCCACACATGGACCTCACCAGATGGCCAAAACAAATCAGATTGATTGTTTTTTTGCAGCCAACGATGGAGAAGCTCTATACAAACCAGCAAAAACAAGACCAGGAGCTGACTATGGCTCAGATCATGAACTTCTTATTGCCAAATTCAGACTTAAATTGAAGAAAGTGGGGAAAACCACTAGACCATTCAGGTCTGACCTAAATCAAGTCCCTTATGATTATACAGTAGAAGTGACAAATAGATTTAAGGGACTAGATCTGATAGACAGAGTGCCTGATGAGCTATGGACAGAGGCTTGTGACATTGCATATGAGACAGGAAGCAAGACCATCCCAAAGAAAAATAAATGGAAAAAAGCAAAATGGCTCTCTGAGGAGGCCTTGCAAAAAGCTGTGAAAAGAGAAGTGAAAAGCAAAGGAAAGAATGAAAGATATACCCATTCGAATGCAGAGTTACAAAGAATAGCAAGGAGAATGTAAGAAAGCATTTCTCAGTCATCAGTGCAAAGAAATAGAGGAAAATAATAGAATGGGAAAGACTAGAGATCTTTTCAGAAAATTAGAGAGACCAAGGAAATATTTCATGCAAAGATAGGCTCAATAAATGACAGAAATGGTATGGACCTAACAGAAGCAGAAGATATTAAGAAGAGGTGGAAAGAATACACAGAAGAACTTTACAAAAAAGATCTTCATGACCCAGATAATCATTATGGTGTGATCACTCCCATAGAGCCAGACATGTGACAAATCACTCACCTAGATTACAGACACTTCCTGGAATGTGAAGTCAAGTGGGCCATAGAAAGCATCACTACAAACGAAGCTAGTGGAGGTGATGGAATTCCAGTGGAGCTATTTCAAATCCTAAAAAGTGATGCTATGAAAGTGCTGCACTCAATATGCCAGCAAATTTGGAAAACTCAGCAGTGGCCACAGGACTGGAAAAGGTCAGTTTTCATTCTAATCCCAAAGAAAGGCAATGCCAAAGAATGCTCAAACTAACACATAATTGCACTCATCTCATATGCTAGTAAAGTAATGCTCAAAATTCTCCAAGCCAGGCTTCAGCAATACATGAACTGTGAACTTCAAGATGTTCGAGATGGTTTTAGAAAAGGCAGAGGGACCAGAGATCAAATTGTCAACATCCGTTGAATCATCAAAAAAGCAAGAGATTTCCAGAAAAACATCAATTTCTGCTTTATTGACTATGCCAATGCCTTTGACTGTGTGGATCACAATAAACTGTGGAAAATTCTGAAAGAGATGAGAATACCAGACCACCTGACCTGCCTCTTGAGAAACCTATATGCAGGTCAGGAAGCAACAGTTAGAACTGGACATGGAGCAATAGACTGATTCCAAATTGAAAAAGGAGTATGTCAAGGCTGTATATTGTCACCCTGCTTATTTAACTTATATGCAGAGTACATCATGAGAAATGCTGGACTGGAAGAAATACAAGCTAGAATCAAGAGTGCCAGCAGAAATATCAATAATCTCAGAAGTGCAGATGACACCACTCTTATGGCAGAAAGTGAAGAAGAACTAAAGAGCCTCTTTATTAAAGTGAAAGAAAATAGTGAAAATTTTGATTTAAAGCTCAAAATTTAGAAAACAAAGATCATGGCATCCAGTCCTATCACTTCATGGGAAATAGATGGGAAAACAGTGGCTGGCTTTATTTTTGAGGGCTCTAAAATCACTGCAGATGGTGACTGCAGCCATGAAATTGAAAAAGCATACTCCTTAGAAAGAAAGTTGTGACCAATCTAGACAACATAATAAAAAGCAGAGACATTATTTTGACAACAAAGGTCTGTCTAGTCAAGGCTAGGTTTTTCTAGTAGTCATCTATGGATGTGAGAGTTGAACTCTAAAGAAAGCTGAGAGCCAAAGAATTCATGTTTTGAACTGTGGTGTTGGAGAAGACCCCTGAGAGTCCCTTGGACTGCAAGAAGGTCTACCAGTCCATCCTAAAGGATATCAGTCCTGAGTGTTCATTGGAAGGACTGATGTTGAAACTGAGACTCCAATATTTTGGCCACCTGATGCGAAGAGCTGACTCATTTCAATAGCCCCTGATGTTGGGAGATATTGAGGGCAGGAGGAGAAGGGAGCGGTAGACGGTCAGATGGTTGGATGGCATCACCGACTCAATGGACATGAGTTTGGTTAAACTCCTGGAGTTTGTAATGGATAGGGAGGGGTGGCATGCTGTGGTATATGGGGTCGCAAAGATTCGGACATGACTGAACGATTGAACTGAACTGAATTGATAGGTTTTGGGTTGTTGTGTTTTCATTTTCATTTGTTTCTGTGCATATTTTGATTTCTTTTTTAATTTCTTCTGTGATTTCTGGTTATTCAGAAGTATGTTGTTTTTCCTCCATATTTTTATATTTTTAATAGTTTTTTTTTTTTTTCCTGCAGTTGACATCTAATCTTACTGCATTGTGATGAGAAAAGATACAAGGAATGGTTTTATTTTTTTTGAAGTTACCAAGGCTAGATCTCTTTTCACAGCCTTTATTTCAAAGTCTATTTTATCTGATATAAGTATTGCTACTCCTGCTTTCCTTTGGTCTCCATTTGTGTGAAATATGATTTCAAGCCCTTCACTTTCAGACTGTATGTGACCCTTGTTTTGACGTGGGTCTCTTGTAGACAGCATATATAGGGGTCTTGTTTTTGTATCCATTCAACCAGTCCTTGTCTTTTGGTTGGGGCATTCAACCCATTTACATTTAAGGTAATTATTGATAAGTATGATCCTGTGGCCATTTACTTTGTTGTTTTGGGTTTGAGTTTATACACCTTTTCTGTGTTTCTGGTCTAGAGAAGATCCTTTAGCATTTGTTGAAGAGGTGGTTTGGTGGTGCTGAATTCTCTCAGCTTTTTCTTGAACTCCACTCCTCGTGAAAGACTCCCTTCTCTCCCAGCTCAGAAGAGCAGTTGAGTGGCCCCAGAGTCCATCTGAGAGTCTGAAGTGTTACTTGCAGCAAAGCGGGCTTTTGAAGCTGAATTTGGGGCTCCAATCTAACATCTGTCAGGGCATTTTCCCAACTAGTTCAATACATCAGATCAGTCACTGAATAAAGACATTGATGAGGGATGGCCCTAAGATGGTGGAGGAATAGGATGGGGAGACCACTTTCATCAAAAGATCATTTGAATGCTGAGCAAATTCCACAAAACAACTTCTGAATGCTGGCAGAGGACACAAGGCACCGAGAAAGGCAGCACGCTATCTTCAAAAGGAGATGTTTTATGATTGGTGCGGTATGGATGGAGAAGTCTTGAGGTTACTGTAAGAATAAGACTGAAAACCAGAGGCAGGAGGCTTAAATCCAAAACCGGAGAACTCCAGAAAACTCCTCACTTCCAGGAACATTAATTGACAAGAGCTCATCCAAAAGCCTCCATACCTACACTGAAACCAAGCTCCACCCAAGAGCCAACAAGTTCCAGAGCAAGACATGCCAAGCTAATTCTCCAAAAATGCAGAAACAACACACTAAGCATTATAATACAGGTCAAAAGTCACACCAAACCCACAGACACTTCAAAACTCACTACTGGACACTTCATTGCACCCCAGAGAGAAGAAATCCAGCTCCACCCACCAGAACACTGGTGCAAGTGTCCCTAACCAGGAAATCTTGACAAGTCACTCATCCAACCCCACCCACAGAGAGGAACCCCCACAATAAAGAGGAACCAGAAACTTCCAGCATACAGAAGGCCACCCCGAACACAACAATCTAAACAAGATGAAAAGGCAGATAAATATTCAGCAGGTAAAGGAACATGATAAAAGCCCACCAAAGGAAACAAAGGAGGAGGAGATAGGGAGTCTACCAGAAAAAGAAGTCAGAGTAATGATAGTAAAAATGATCCAAAATCTTGAAAACAAAATGCAGTTACAGAAAAATAGTCTGGAGACAAGGATTGAGAAGATGCAAGAAATGTTTAACAAGTACCTAGAAGAAATAAAAAAGAGTCAATCAATAATGAATAATGCAATAACTGAGGTCAAAAGCACTCTGGAGGGAACCAACAATAGAATAACTGAGGCAGAAGATAGGATAAGTGAGGTGGAAGATAGAATGGTAGAAATAAATGAAGCAAAGAGGAAAAAAGAAAAAATAATTAAAAGAAATGAGGACAACCTCAGAGACCTCTGGAACAATGTCCAATGCCCCAACATTCGAATCATAGGAATCCCAGAAGAAGAAGACAAAAAGAAGGGCCATGAGAACATACTTGAGGAGATAATAGTTGAAAACTTCCCTAAAATGGTGAAGGAAATAGCCACCCAAGTCTAAGAAACCCAGAGAGTCCCAAACAGGGTAAACCCAAGGCCAAACACCCCAAGACACATATTAATCAAATTAACAAAGATCAAACACAAAAAACAATTATTAAAAGCAGCAAGGGAAAAAGAACAAATAACACACAAGAGGATTCCCATAAGGATAACAGCTGATCTTTCAATAGAAACTCTTCAGGCCAGAAGGGAATGGCAGGATATACTTAAAGTGATGAAAGAGAAAAACCTTCAACCCAGATTACTGTACCCAGCAAGGATCTCATTCAAATGTAGAGGAGAAATGTCTTAAAACTTTTAAGACAAGTTTTAAGACACACACACACACACACACACACACACACACACACACACACCATATAAGGTTCAAAACTATTCCTTGACATTTCAAAATGACATTGGTTATCATCTATTGGCTGTTTTGGGTCTTAGTTGTGGCAAGCAGAATCTTTAGCTGAGGTATAACTTTAGCTGCGCCATGTGGGATTTAGTTCCCTGACCAAAAATTCCACATGCATTGGCAACATGATGCCCTAGTGAGTGGACACCAGAGAAGTTGCTTGGTTACCTTGTGCGTAGAAAACTGAGACAGTGGATGGGAAGGGCAAAGAGGGATCTTCCTGAGTACAAATCGCTTTGTATATCTTAACTTTGCTGTGAGTCTCTTGAGTTTGTTCACTTTGTGATGATTCATGGGGCATTACTCCTATGGTATGTATACTTCATTAAAAAAGGAAGGAAGGAGGGAAGGAAAGAAAGAAGGAAAAAAGGAAGTTTTCTAACCCAGAGTCCCTGTCCCTGTTTTACTCTCTCCAACTAGAAACTATTAACTCTATTCTTGATTATAACCTAAAACTCTATGCTTCAAATTTAGATTATGGATAAATGGAGTTAGAAAACTGAGAGATCTATGATCAAATCAAGGGCACAGTATATGAAAGAATATAAATGAACTAAATGTTATCATCAGCCAAAATTCAATGTATACTTAGAAAGATGTACTTATTTTAATTTCCAGGGATTCTGGAAAATGTGGCGTCTCAGGCAGTTTAAAGTATACAGGATATTACTTACCACAGTCACATTCCCATTACAATAATTTTTTATTGGGGAACATGAGCTTATATAATTTCTTTTGGAAAAGGAGCTTAATTTTAATGAGAGAAAATAATGTTAGTATTCATTTGAATGTGTGAGCATTTAATATTGAACATACAGAATTTTCAGTGGGGATTTAAAATGTGATATATGAGGGAATTTTAAGTGTAATACATTTAATAACATGAAAGTTCACTATTTTACTAGGAAGAACTAAGTTATCCTCATCTCTACAACACACTTGGCAGTGTTAATGTTCTTTTCCTATGGCTACAAATAATCTTCAGCAAAACTTTGTAATATGCCTCATCATATTCAATATAACACTGACACTTAGGTAGTTAAGTATGGCTCTGTGCCTTTTAATGACTCATTTCATGAGAAAATAATCATTCCCTTAAACTTCCTGGAGAAAGTACAAAATCTCTACTGTTGCAGAGAGAAGGAAATCTATGCAAGATCTATTATATTAAAGGAGGGGAATAAAATGACCCTTGACAATTTTCACTTCTGAAGATGTCTGTTTATTGTTTGCCATTTTCTTGACAGTTACAACTTAGCAAAAGATACATAGATTTTTTTTTCCCCTAAATTTTTTTTTTATTGAACTTCAGACTTGTGTCAAATATCTGGAGGCTAGGGGAAGAATATGCAGGCTTAAGGAAGACTTCTGACACATCATTTTGACGTTTTGACTCTGCCTCTATTAAACAGTCAAATAATGAATTAGCACAAGCTATAGAGGGGAATAATAGTTATCAAAAGATGGAAAACTCCTTTTACTTGGTCTACAAGTCTTTATTTCTTAAAAGACTTTGCCATGTACAGAGAGAAGCCCTAGGAAATTCAAATCACAGAACTTGATCACATTTGTTAATATACAGTTCTGAGACATGTCTAAAGGGTCAAGTATAAATGGAGATTCTAAATATTGAAGTCTCTCATTCACTGACTGCTTCAAAATTGGGAAAGCAGTATGACAAGGATGCATATTGTCACCCTGCTTATTTAACTTATATGTAGAGTACATCATGCAAAATTCCAGGCTGAATGAATCACAAGCTGGAATCAAGACTTCTGGGAGAAACATCAACAACCTCAGATATGCAGATGATACCACTATAATGGCAGAAATTGAAGAGGAACTAAAATTTCTTGATGAAAGAGGAGAGTGAAAAAGCTGGCTTGAAACTCAACATTAAAGCAAACTAAGATCATGATATCTGGTCCAATTACTTCATAGCATAGAAGGAGAAAAAGTGGAAGCAATGGAAGATTTTATTTTCTTGTGCTCCCAAATCACTGCAGATGGTGACTGCAGCCTTAAAATTAAAAGATGCTTGCTCCTTGGAAAGAAAGCTATGACAAACCTAGACAGCATATTAAAAAGCAGAGACATCACTTTGCCAGAAAAGGTTCATATAGTCAAAGCTATGGTTTTTCCAGTGGTCATGTATGGATGTGAGAGTTGGACCATAAAGAAAGCTGGTCACTAAAGAATTGATGCTTTAGAATTGTGGTGCTGGAGAAGACTCCTGAGAGTCCCTTGGACAGCAATGAGATCAAACCAGTAAATCATAAAGGAAATCAACCCTGAATATTCATTGCAAGGACTAATGCTGACTGTATAGAGCTTCTTCATCTTTGACTGCAAAGAATATAATCAATCTGATTTCAGTGTTGACCATCTGGTGATGTCCATGTGTAGAGTCTTCTCTTGTGTTGTTGGAAGAGGGTGTTTGCTATGACCAGTGCATTTTCTTGGCAAAACTCTATTAGTCTTTGCCTTGCTTCATTCCCCATTCCAAGGCCAAATTTGCCTGTTACTTCAGGTGTTTCTTGACTTCCTACTTTTGCATTCCAGTCCCCTATAATGAAAAGGACATCTTTTTTGGGTGTTAGTTCTAAAAGATTTTGTAGGTCTTCATAAAACCATTCAACTTCAGTTTCTTCAGCATTACTGGTTGGGGCATAGACTTGGATAACTGTGATATTGAATGGTTTGCCTTGGAGATGAACAGAGATCATTCTGTTGTTTTGGAGATTGCATCCAAGTACTGCATTTCGGACTCTTTTGTTGACCATGATGGCTACTCCATTTCTTCTGAGGTATTCCTGCCCACAGTAGTAGATGCAATGGTCATCTGAGTTAAATTCATCCATTCCAGTCCATTTTAATTCGCTGATTCCTAGAATGTTGACGTTCACCCTTGCCATCTCTTGTTTGACCACTTCCAATTTGCCTTGATTCATGGACCTGACATTCCAGGTTCCTATGCAATATTGCTCTTTACATCATTGGATCTTGCTTCTATCACCAGTCACATCCACAACTGGGTATTGTTTTTGCCTTGGCTCCATCCCTTCATTCTTTCTGGAGTTATTTCTCCACTGATCTCCAGTAGCATATTGGGCACCTAATGACCTGGGGAGTTCCTCTTTTGGTATTCTATCATTTTGCCTTTTCCTACTGTTCATGGGGTTCTCAAGGCAAGAATACTTAAGTGGCTTGCCATTCCCTTCTCCAGTGGACTACATTCTGTCAGGCCTCTCTACCATGACCCACCCGTCTTGGGTTGCCCCGAAGGCATGGCTTGGTTTCATTGAGTTAGACAAGACTGTGGTCCTAGTGTGATTAGATTGACTAGTTTTCTGTGAGTATGGTTTCAGTGTGTCTGGCCTCTGATGCCCTCTTGCAACACTTACCATCTTACTTGGGTTTCTCTTACGTGGGGTATCTCTTCACGGCTGCTCCAGCAAAGCAGAGTTGCTGTTCCTTACCTTGGACGAGGGGTATCTCCCTACTGCCACCATTCCTGACCTTCAAAGTGGGATAGCTCCTCTAGGCTTTCCTGTGCCTGCACAGCCACCACTCCTCGGGTTGCTCCTCCTGGCCACCGGCCCTGGCCCCGGGCGTGGGTGGCTCCTCCCAGCTGCCGCCCCTGGCCTCAGGGTCCTGGTGGCTCCTCAAGGTCACCGACCCTGGCCTCAGGCTCGAGGTGGCTTCTCCCTGCCGCTGCCCCTGACCTCAGACCTGGGGGAGCTCCTGCCGGCCGCCGCCACTGACCTCGGAGGCAGGGTAGCTCCTCTCGGCCACACTTAGTGAGCAGGCTTGCAGCTGCCTGCGAGACCGGGAGCTGACTTTGGCTCAGATCATGAACTCCTTATTGCTAAATTCAGACTTAAATTGAGGAAAGTAGGGAAAACCGCTAGACCATTCAGGTATGAACTAAATCAAATCCCTTATGATTATACAGTGGAAGTGAGAAGTAGATTTAAGGGACTAGATCTGATAGATAGAGTGCCTGACAAACTATGGAATGAGGTTCGTGACACTGTACAGGAGACAGGGATCAAGACCATCCTCATGGAAAAGAAATGCAAAAAAGCAAAATGGCTGCCTAGGGAGGCCTTACAAATAACTGTGAAAAGAAGAGAGGCAAAAAGCAAAGGAGAAAAGGAAAATTATAAGCATCTGAATGCAGAGTTCCAAAGAAGAGCAAGAAGAGACAAGAAAGCCTTCTTCAGCGATCAATGCAAAGAAATAGAGGAAAACAACAGAATGGGAAAGACTAGAAATCTCTTCAAGAAAATTAGATACCAAGGAAACATCCCATGCAAAGATGGGCTCGATAAAGGACAGAAATGGTCTGGACCTAACAGAAGCAGAAGATATTAAGAAGAGGTGGCAAGAATACACGGAAGAACTGTACAAAAAAGATCTTCATGACCCAGATAATCATGATGATGTGATCACTAATCTAGAGCCAGACATCTTGGAAAGTGAGGTCAAGTGGGCCTTAGGAAGCATCACTACGAACAAAGCTAGTGGAGGAGATGGATTTCCAGTGGAGCTATTTCAAATCCTGAAAGATGATGCTGTGAAAGTGCTGCACTCAACATGCCAGCAAGATTGGAAAACTCAGCAGTGGCCACAGGACTGGAAAAGGTCAGTTTTCATTCCAATCCCAAAGAAAG
Source organism: Budorcas taxicolor (assembly GCF_023091745.1). Classification (NCBI taxonomy): domain Eukaryota; kingdom Metazoa; phylum Chordata; class Mammalia; order Artiodactyla; family Bovidae; genus Budorcas; species Budorcas taxicolor. The sequence goes on from NC_068912.1 coordinate 63,846,746, forward strand.
GCAAAGCCAAAGAATGCTCAAACTACTGCACAATTGCACTCATCTCACATACTAGTAAAGTAATGCTCAAAATTCTCCAAGCCAGGCTTCAGCAATATGTGAACCATGAACTCCCTGATGTTCAAGCTGGATTTAGAAAAGGCAGAGGAAACAGAGATCAAATTGCCAACATCGGCTGGATCACGGAAAAAGCAAGAGAGTTCCAGAAAAACATCTATTTCTGCTTTCTTGACTATGCCAAAGCCTTTGAGTGTGTGGATCACAATAAACTGTGGAAAATTCTGAAAGAGATGGGAATACCAGACTACCTAACCTGCCTCTTGAGAAACCTGTATGCAGGTCAGGAAGCAACAGTTAGAACTGGACATGAAACAACAGACTGGTTCCAAATAGGAAAAGGAGTACGTCAAGGCTGTATATTGTCACCCTGCTTATTTAACTTATATGCAGAGTACATCATGAGAAATGCTGGGCTGGAAGAAACACAAGCTGGAATCAAGATTGCTGGGAGAAGTATCAATAACCTCAGATTTGCAGATGACACCACCCTTATGGCAGAAAGTGAAGAGGAGCTAAATAGCCTCTTGATGAAAGTGAAAGAGGAGAGCGAAAAAGTTGGCTTAAAGCTCAACATTCAGAAAACGAAAATCATGGCATCTGGTCCCATCACTTAATGGGAAATAGACGGGGAAACAAAAGAAACACTGTCAGACTTTATTTTTTTGGGCTCCAAAATCACTGCAGATGGTGACTGCAGCCATGAAATTAAAAGACACTTACTCCTTGGAAGAAAAGTTATGACCAACCTAGACAGTATATTCAAAAGCAGAGACATTACTTTGCCGACTAAGGTCTGTCTAGTAAAGGCTATGGTTTTTCCTGTGGTCATGTTTGGATGTGAGAGTTTACTGTGAAGAAGGCTGAGCGCCGAAGAATTGATGCATTTGAACTGTGGTGTTGGAGAAGACTCTTGAGGGCCCCTTGGACTGCAAGGAGATCCAACCAGTCCATTCTGAAGGAGATCAATCCTGGGATTTCTTTGGAAGGAATGATGCTAAAGCTGAAGCTCCAGTACTCTGGCCACCTCATGCAAAGAGTTGACTCATTGCAAAAGACTCCGATGCTGGGAGAGATTGGGGGCAGGAGGAGAAAGGGACGACAGAGGATGAGATGGCTGGATGGCATCACTGACTCGATGGACGTGAGTCTGAGTGAACTCTGGGAGTTGGTGATGGACAGGGAGGCCTGGTGTGCTGCGATTCATGGGGTCGCCAAGAGTCGGACACGACTGAGCGACTGAACTGAACTGAACTGAACTGAACTGAATGCTGAAGCTCCAATACTTTGGCCATCTGATGCAAAAAGCTGACTCATTGAAAAAGACCCTGATGATGAGAAAGATTGAAAGCAAAAGGAGAACGGGGTCGTAGAGGAAGAGACAGTTTGATAGCATCACCAACTTAATGGACATGAATTTGAGCAAATTCTGGGAGGTAGTAGGGCAGAAAAACCTGTTGAGCTACAGTCTGTGGGGTTGCATAGAGTCAAACATAACTTAGTGACTGAACAACATTTTCCCAAAGTTGCTCCTTATTTATTATATCTAGGATGGCCTAAAGGCTCTCATTAGGGTCACTAATAGCTAGCCTCTGTGATCAACTATAGACCATGTATGTATATAACCTTAATACTCAGTTGTATCTGATTCTTTGAGACCCTGTGGACTGTAGCCCACTCTGCCAATGGAAATTTCCAGGCAAGAATACTGGAGTAGGCTTTCATTTCCTACTCTATGGGATCTTTGTAACCCAGGGATTAAACACGTGTCTCTTGTATCTCCTTCACTGGCAGGTGGATTCTTTATCACTGCACCACGTGGGGCCCCCTGCATTGTAGCAGGAAACCTTAAGCGTTTCTTTTTGCTCAAATCCTCTTTCCAACCTTTACTATTATTTTAATTTTCTAACTTCATCCACTGTTATGATTCTAATGTAGCACAATATAATTTTGTAATTATATTTTTAAACAAGAGGCAAAACTTATGCAAGCTGTATTTTAACATGAAGATCATAGTCATATATTTGGATTATAAATGAAGTTGGAGAAGGCATGATTTGAGGCGAAGACATTATTTTAGGCAAAGTTGTTTTGATTCCAGGGCCAATATTTATCCAGTACTTCCATACATCACTACTTGACCCCATGCCATTCTTCTTCAGGATTTTTTTTAATTAAAAAAAGAAAAGAAAAAAAGAAAACCTCTTACTGACTGTTAAAACTACATACCAATTATTTTCTTTTGTGATCACTGGTATTTAAAAGTGACATGGCTAATCTTAGGAGCAGCATCCAATTTGAGAAATTGATTGAACTAAGGGGTTTTAGTGGTTACAAACTCATTTAGTTTGTATGTGAAAGTGAAAGTGAAGTCGCTCAGTCGTGTCCGACTCTTTGCTACCCGTGGACTGTAGTCCACCAAGCTCCTCCGTCCATGGGATTCTCCAGGCAAGAATACTGGAGTGGGTTGCCATTTCCTTCTCCAGGGGATCTTTCTGACCCAGAGATCGAATCCAGGTCTCTCACATTGCAGGCAGATGCTTAAACCTCTGCACCACCAGAGAAGTTTGTATATTAAAGATTAAAAATAAATCTGCTGGAATTTGAGGACAGTGTTGCAAGATGACAGCTACTTCAGGCTCAAGAATGGAGTCCCCGCATGTTAGAATTCAAAGAATGCCGGAAAAGAGAAGATGGCACAGGTAGCTGAGGTCTAAAAGATGACACACATGACACGAAACAGCCAGAGATGCTAATTCAGCCTCCAAGAAAAAAAACATGGAAACTGAATATATAGTTTAAAATAAAGTGTAGACCTAAATACTCAGAAGCACTTTCCCCTGATAACATTCATAGCAATAATATGAATTGACCGAATAGGGCTAATAATGAACCTCAAGAGCTGTATCTGTTAGCAAAATGGCAGAATTCTTATAGCATCAAAGTTGTCCTATAAGAGCTTTGGCACCTAAGAATGTTGAAAATCAATATGAAACTCCTGCAATCATCTGAAAGACAGTGTTATAGTAATTAATCAAAAAGAAAAACAACAAAATAAACTCTCCCTCCCCCTTTATTCTGTTTAAGCATTCTTCATTTTTCACAGCAGTAAATCCTCTAGATATGTGTTGGAGACCTTACAGCACAGGAAAGGAAACTCCCATTCAAAGCAATTTATCTTAAGATACTATAAATGATCCTTCTAACTTTGTGTTCGTTTGAGATTTAGACATTTTGCTATGACAGTAATCCTGTCAAGTGTAGCCACTATCCATTTAGTTGAACTTTTGGATTAAGAAAATACATTTAATTTCCATCACAACTTATCCATCATATCTAACTCAATTGAGAAAAACGACATCACACAATCATTTTGCTTTTGATTATATGGGCTGGGGTCTCTATCTTATCTTCTGTCACCTCCTCCTGCCACCTTGCCTTCTCCCTCTCTGCAATAACCTTCCAGCTTGGGTGATTTCTTAGATGTTAAAACTTTAGGTCACAACCTGTGGGACTATTATTGAGTGTATGAATGTGCTTCTCTGTACCCCTGGTTTCTTTCTTTCTTTTTTTTTTAAGTCTTAATGGCCACCTTCCCAAATATTCTTTCCCCACTCTTCTCCACTATTCTTAACAGAAGGATATATTCTAACTCCATGCTGCCCTCTGTAATTGGCCTGAGGTAGGAAATTCATGACTTTTCCATATCTTCTTTCCCACACTTTTATTAAGGGGTTCTACTTTTTCTTTCCTTCTTCTCAGTTCCTTTCTTCACTGTCAGTACCAAACACTTATTTTGATACTTCTTACCTTTTGACTAGGTGGCTCAGATGGTAAACAATCTGCCTGCAATATAAGAGACCCGGCTTGATCCCTGGATCAGGAAGATACCCTGGAGAAGGGCATGGCAACCCACTCTAATATTCTTGCCTGGAAAATTCCACGGACAGAGGGGCCTGATGGGCTACAGTCCATGGGGTCACAAAGAGTTAGAGATGACTGACTGAGCAACTTACACTTTCACCTTTGACCAGAGGCCATCAGGTAAGATTTAAAAGAGTCTCTCTCTTCCCTCATTTAGTTTTGGAACCATATTTAATTTCTCTTCATCAGCCTAGGAAATGCATATGAGGTCCTTAGCCCTGACATTCTCTGCTGTCATCATTAGCTGATATAAATATATATTTATGTTTTAGCTCAGGTTTTGATATAATGAAACAAATAGTCACTGGGTTACTCAGATGTGCCAGCTCTTAAAATCTTTAGTGGTTAAATTTGGATAAACTTCATGAACACACTAGGTAACACAAATAATACCTCTGAATAAATTTTATTTTCCTGTAATTGCTTTTGCTTTTGAAAATTGAAGAAATTTTTAAGTTTTAAGTTCTTCTTAAATTATGAAGTTTTAAATAACATTTGGTCATTATTGCAATTCATCTGAATCTAGATTGGAATTTGACAATTGGAATAAAAAGAACCTTGAATTCAATGCATGTTCTATTTGTCATTGTTCTCAGCAGGGATTAGGAAAGAACCCAGTATGCATGGCAGATTCCTGAAGTTGGAGGGCTTGACTTCCTGGCAAAGTGCTGTATTTCTCCACCTTTCTGTTCATGACCACTAACTGATGAAAATGTGGATAAACACTGAGATAAAAGCAATTCATTGTGTTTTCAGACAACCAGACAGACAGACATACTGTGACACAAGAAAATAGTTGGTGTTTGTCCTCAGTTACTGGTACATAGGGCTTCCCTGATGGCTCAATTGGTAAAGAATCTGCCTGCAATGCAGGAGACCCCGGTTCAATTCCTGGGTTGGGAAGATTCCCCTGGAGAAGGGAAAGGTTACCTACTCTAGTATTCTGGCCTAGAGAATTCCGTGGACAATACAGTCAATGAGATTGCAAAGAGTCAGGCACAACTGCGACTTTCACTGGCATATAACTCCTAAAACTCTTATAATTTCATGAGTTTGAAGGGTGATGGGATGGCTTTTGTTATAAGGAAGTGACACTTTGTTGGCTGTTTGATATATTCAGGATAGAAGATGGTCACCAGCACACCAAGCCTTGATTAGAAGCTTAGAACTTTCAATCTTACTCAACAACTGCTGGGGAGGGGAGAGGAAATGGATATTGAACTAATCAGCAATGGCCAATAATCAATAAATCCTGCCTATGTAAAGAAAACTTCATAAAAATCCCTAAATGGTGGAGTTCTTTTGGGGAACTTTCCAATGGGCAGATATATCCATGTGCCAAGAGGATGGCACCACATCTGAACTGCGAGAGGCTAGAAGCTCCAGATCTGGGGATCCTTCTGGACCTTGTCCTATGTAAATCTTCATCTAATTGTTCATTTGTATCTTTATGATAAATGGATACAAACAAGTAAAATGTCTTCCTGAGTTCTGTGAGCTATTGTAGCAAATTATCAAAGGGTAAAGAATCCGCCTGCAATGCAGGAGACCCCAGTTTGATTCCTGAGTCAGGAGGATCCCCTGGAGAAGACATAGGCTAACCACTCCAGTTTTCCTGGGCTTCCCTGGTGGCTCAGCTGGTAAAGAATCCATCTGCAATTCAGGAGACCTGAGTTGGATCCCTGGGGTGGGAAGATCCACTGGAAAAGGGAAAGGTTACCCACTTTAGTATTCTGGCCTGGAGAATTCCACTGTATAGTCCACGTGATTGCAAAGAGTCAGACGTGACTGAGCAAATTTCATTTTCACCTTAGAGGGTGTGCTACAATTCAAGAGATGGAGAAGTATTGGAAAAAATACTACATATTTGGTGTATCATGTGGAAAAAACTGATATATAAATAAATAAGAAGTTAATTATTCCAGACACATGAAATACATGTTTTTTCAAAAATTTCTATTTCTATATGCTTATTTCTATATGCTTTATTTACTGAAAGGCAATTTCTGCTCTTTGAGATTTGATTTTTATTGTGTCATGCCAAGTCTAAAATAAATTTCAACATTTATTTAACAATGAGAAAATAAATGTATCTTAAGATACTATAATACTAACCAGTTTAATAGGTCCTGATTATTTGCCTGGATTTACAAAAGAAACAAACAAACAAACAAACTATGGTCCTGCCATTGCAGCGATTAGTTATTGGGCAGGTTAAATTCCATCAGTTTATTTTTGTTCAGTCATTCAGTCATGACCAACTCTTTGCAACCCAATGGACTGCAGCATGCCAGGCTTCCCTGTCCTTCACCATCTACTGGAGCTTGCTCAAACTCCTGTCCATTAATTTGGTGATGCCATCCAACCATCTCATCCTCTGTCATACCCTTCTCCTCCTGCCTTCAATCTTTACCAGAATCAGGGTCTTTTCTAATCAGTCAGCTCTTCACATCAGGTGGCCAAAGATTTGGAGCTTCAGCTTTGGCATCAGCCCTTCCAATGAATATTCAGGATTGATTTCCTTTAGGATTGACTACTGTGATCTCCTTGCAGTCCAAGGGACTCTGTAAAGTATTTTCCAACACCACAGTTGAAAAGCATCAATTATTTGGCATTCAGCCTTCTTTATGGTCTAACTCTCACATCCATACATGACTACTGGAAAAAAACATAGCTTTGACTAGATGGACCTTTGACGGCAAAGTGATGTCTCTGCTTTTTAATATGCTGTCTAGGTTGGTCATAGCTTTTCGTCCAAGGAGCAAGTGTCTTTTAATTTCATTGCTGCAGTCCCCATCTACAGTGATTTTGCAGCCCAAGAAAATAAAGTCTGTCATTGTTTTCATTGTTTCCATCCATTTGCCCTGAAGTGATGGGACCGGATGCCACGATCTTAGTTTTTTTTTGAATGATTGTTAAGCCAGCTCTTTCACTCTCATCTTTCAACCTTCATCAAGAGGCTCTTTAGTTCCTCTGCTTTCTGTCATAAGGCTGGTGTCATCTGTATATCTGAGCTTATTGATATTTCTCCTGGAAAGCTTGATTCCAGCTTGTGCTTCATCCAGCCCAGCATTTCTTATGATGTATTCTGCATATATTTTATAAGCAGGTGACAGTATACAGCCTTGATGTACTCCTTTCCCAATTCCATCAACACTTCACTTCTAATGCTTTTGGAACTAGAAATGTGAAGAGATTCCCCACACCAACCAACTCTGCCACATCAGCTGGGTGCCCAACAATTCAATTTAGTTTTGATACTAACTAGAGTTAGCAACAGATCCTGTAGGTAAAGGGCTCAGTCTCACTAGATTGCACACCCCTCCAATGTCCAAGGCAAATTGTTCAGGCAAAGGAACAATTTGGCAAAGGCAAGGGAAAAGGCAAATTTCCAATACATCCAAGTCCAAGTTATTTCCTGTACTTCTAACTAGCTAGCTATAAATAGAATGTTCCCATCACCTCCTGCTCGAGTTCAAGAGAGAACTTGAGAGTTGTGACCATCTAATCACATGGTTCCTCTGGAAGCCAGCCCCATTCTTGGGGGCTTTAGAAAATTCGCCTTTTAATATAAAGTCAGATGCGGTTGAAAGAGTCTTGTGAATAACAAAAGACACCTTTATTCCTCTTATCACTTACAAAATTCCAAAGGTTTCAGAAGCTCTGAGCCAGGAACTTGGATAAAGTTGACATACAGATTTCTTTATTATGTATCACAATAACCATACAAGCTTTGTGCCAGGTTTCTAATTTTTTTCAATCATTTATGATCAGATTCTTAAAATCAGTAATCTTTTTAGTGTTTTATGAACCCTTGAAAATAATTTTTTCATACATTGTTTAGTTGCTAAGCTGTGTCTGACTCTTGTGTAACCCTGGACCAGCAGGCTCCTCTGTCCATGGGATTTCCCAGGCAAGAATACTGGAGTGGTTTATCCTTTCCTTCTCTAGGGGACCTTCTCAACTCTGGGATTGAATCTCTGTCCCTTTGGCAGGCAAGTTCATTACCACTGAGCCACCAGAGAAGCCCATTTGACATTCTAAATATACCCAGGTAAAATAATCTATTAATTTTACATTAAATGATACTTTCAAATGACAAAAATAATGCAATTTAGTAATGAGGTTGTTTATTCAAAGGAAATAATCCATGAATTGGGGAAGTACTGCACCTTACAAGCAATGGATCAGGTCCTGAGGAATTTGGGGCAAAAGACAGTTTTATAAAGCTTTAGAAGAGACAACTTGGGAAACAGGACTTGATGGGCTAGTAGGTTGAGATTTCTTTATAAGGCTAAAGTGAGTTAGCTGAAGTAGACTTGGAGGACTGTGATTAGTTGTATGTGGTTTCCTTGCCAGTGAAGCATTTCCAGTAAATGCAGGCAGATTTAGATGTAGAGTGGGGACTTGGGCTGGGCCACTGAGGCAGACCTCACCTGAGGGTTCCAATACACAGTTTACTTTCATCTGTATTGTACTATTCTGACAGGTACAGGCCTCAGAGAACCTAAAAGTGACACTGCATGTTGTTATTGGTTGGTTGCCAAGTCATGTCCCGCTCTTTTCTGACCCCATGGATTGTAACCTGCCAGGTTCCTTTGTCTATGGGTTTTCCCAAGCAAAAATACTGGAGTAGGCTGCCATTTCCTCCTCCAGGATATCTTCCCAACCCAGGGGTTGAACCGTGTCTCCTACACTGGGAGGTGGACTCTTTACCACTGAGCCACCGGTGCATATTAGATGTGCTCATATATGTGGTGGTTCCACACTGCTAGTCCTCTGGTCTTCAGAATGCCTAATGTGAATGACAAGTCTGACTTTTCCAAGAGAAAATAGGAGAGAAATAGAAGAATTCTAGGGTTATTTTTAGAAAAGTTTTTTACCATCTTTCAATTGAGTCCCTGAATAACCTAGCTTTGCAACTCCATGGACTATACAGTTCATGGAATACTCCAGGCCAGAATACTGGAGTGGGTAGCCTTTCCCTTCTTCAGGGGATCTTCCCAACCCAGGAATCAAACCAGGGTCTCCTGCATTGCACATGGACTTTTTACCAACTGAGCTATCAGGGAAGCCCTTATATAGGCTAATATCAGGTAATCCTATTTATTTTAAATTATGCAAAATATACTTTTGACCAAGTCATAGATAAGTAACTTCATCAAGGATAATCAAAACATATTATTAATATTAACTACACTCAGTTCATTTCAGTTCCGTCGGTCAGTCTTGTCCGACTCTTTGCAACCGCATGAATCGCAGCACGCCAGGCCTCCCTGTCCATCACCAACTCCCGGAGTTCACTCAGACTCACGTCCATTGAGTCAGTGATGCCATCCAGCCATCTCATCCTGGGTCCTCCCCTTCTCCTGCCCCCAATCCCTCCCAGCATCAGAGTCTTTTCCAATGAGTCAACTCTTTGCATGAGGTGGCCAAAGTACTGGAGCTTCAGCTTTAGCATCAATCCTTCCAAAGAACTCCCAGGGCTCCTTTAGAATGGACTGGTTGGATCTCCTTGCAGTCCAAGGGACTCTCAAGAGTCTTCTCCAACACCACAGTTCAAATGCATCAATTCTTCGGCGCTCAGCCTTCTTCACAGTCCAACTCTCACATCCATACATGACCACAGGAAAAACCATAGCCTTGACTAGACGGACCTTTGATGACAAAGTAATGTCTCTGCTTTTCAATATGCTATCTAGGTTGGTCATAACTTTCCTTCCAAGGAGTAAGCATCTTTTAATTTCATGGCTGCAGTCACCATCTACAGTGATTTTGGAGCCCCCCAAAATAAAGTCTGACACTGTTTCCACTGTTTCCCCATCTATTTCCCATAATTAACTACACTAGCTTTTACTTATTAGAAACAAAAATACTATATTTGGTAATGAGACTTTTGATCATTTCAATTGGAAATAACTTACAGCAGAAACAATCCAGTTTGTAAAAATAATGAATTATATTATCTTCAGATACATCAACAAAGATTTAACTGATTGTCCAAACCCAATATTTAATATTTCTGGAATTTCTATGGAAATCCTTAACACTTTAAATGCAAACAAAATTTAAGTCTTGAGCACAAATGAGATGCAAGAAAATTGTACATATGGCAGTTGTGTTTCAAAAGGTCCCTGAAGTTGTGGAAAACAGAAACAAAACGAGTTCTGGGAATATGCCCCAACCAGCTATAAATAAGTAATTCTGTTTTTCACATTTTGATCTTACAAAAGTTTTGTTGTACTTCTTCTCGGCTAGAGCACACTTTATAGCTTATTGTATTTTATACTGACTTTGAGTAGTTTGTTCTGGTGAATTTATACTTAAAAAAATACATATGCTTTAGTACTGGTTTTTCTAGACAAATTAATCAACAAAATTCAAGTCAGAGTGGGTTCATTGGTCATCTGAATAAGGAGATAAATTTTAAAACTTTGAAAAAATTTTTTTGTTGCCTGAAGGAATTATCCTTCAGAGCATCTATCATTTCACAAGTCCATTCAGATAGATGTTTAACGACAATGACAATCAGTCTTTCGTCTTTCTTGAAGCCGACTATAGGACTTTACTTTCTTGTCAGAACCAATCAATGGACTTTAGAACAAAAACTCAGCAGTAGTGAAACTGAGAAAAAAGAAAAGGGGAATTTTGTGGTCCAAGATGCATTTCAATAAGCTTAAACTCTATGTGACAGATGAGGAATTGAAGCTGCTCTGTATAATTCTACAAATGAGGTGCGTGAGAGAGGTTTTCATTAAAATGAATCTCACTTCACAGAAGCTTATGAGTCGTCCTGATGGTGTTTGCTGACTCTCATTAAAGGACTTGAAAAGTGTAAAGCTTCCTCTACAGTTTTTCACACTCACTCTCTATATGTTTATGTAAATATGATATATGAATTTCACCAGGAAAACATCTTGAAAGAGTATTTGAACTGAAAACTATATTCATGACATGAATTAAACAAGAGTTCTGTTTGATCTTTCCTTGAGAGAAATACATTTACATTTTCAAATGTGATCATTTATTAAAGTGCCACAGTTTGTGTTAGTCATGGCAAAAAAGATCATGCTTACTAGCTGGGTTGCAGGTTTTGGCTACAGGTGAATGGATTCACATATGAGTCTTGGGGTACATTTTTGTTTTGCAGTGAATCTTTTAATTCCATTTAAATGTTATATCATTTAGAAACATGCTTTTGATGATTATCTCTAGGGCTTATAATAGAATAAGTGAAAATCAGCATTTAGAAAGTCTGTATTAATACTATCATGTTGCTTTAATTACTTTAAATGGAATTTCCATAATTAGGTTCCTCATTGTGAATTTTTTTATCCTTACTATTTTCAACACATTTTTATAACTCTTGGTCAATAAGTACATGTATGTGCCCAAGCTATTTTTTTTACATCAGGAAAAAAAAATTAATGTCTTAGTATTTAAATTTCATGAAAGACCTATTAAGAGAAAACCTAAAATTAATAATATTATTAGAAAACTGTTTTATGATAAATTGTTTGTTTTTTCATTTTCACATATGAAATAATTACTCATATAGCTATTTTTATGTAAATAAATTTTACATGTCTTTTTAAACATTCAATTTATATAAGAAAAGCAAATGACACTGAGATTGCCATGACTTACCTTGGTGACTTTTACAAGCTGAAAGTTTTAGTCATATGATTTATGTTTAATAATTTAACATATTAATAATATTTAAAATGTGGATTGTTGAGTATAAGCATGCAGATTATTTAAATGAATATTTAATTTTTATTCACCTTGCCAGAATACAGAACATGCATTTAATTTCCTGATATGAAAAATGTAAGAAAGATCAGTAAAGTGGTAATATTTTTAGAAGTTTAAAATAAAATATATACATTTCTTACTTTGGGGCCACAAAATAATAATTTTATTTAACTAAAAGTATCATACAATTTCATTTTAGTTTTCAGTTGGAAGAGATTGAGTCTGTATGAGCCACATAGTCAAAATGTACATTTTAACTTGAATCTGTTTTTTTTTTAATCCTGAAAATCTTAAAAGGCATTATGAATATTTTACATAATGAGATTAGTACTGTGCCTAGAATGGACACCTGATGAATAAATACTTTTTCTGTGTTTTTCTTCTGTGTTGACTGCCAAAAAAACATGCTAGAAGAAACTACTCTTAAGGCAGATTGGGAAACTGACCCCAGCAATAGGCAGTCAGGATATGACTGTGAGTAACACTCTGAATATTGGAGAAAAGAATATTTTAATACTAATATGGAAAGAAGGGTGAACTTTATGTTGAAACTAGTCTAAAATACATAATCTAGATTTCCATATACTGGATATTGTCCTATCCAATTTGGAGTAGATCAGCAACTTAGGGAACAGTAAATTATATATACATACACACACAGAACTTTGTTCTATTTTCTAGAGACTCATATAGAGTGAGTTATAATGATTTCCTTTTGCAAACTAAAATTCTTTGACTATGGTTCACATACTGAATTCTGCTCTATAGCAAATACTGTTAAGGACCCTCCAGTGTATTTGGAGTGCTTAATGCAGGAGGCAGTGATTGGTGAGCATTGATACTAGAACAGCTACTCTTGAGAATTTGCAAATAAAGCTGTGGCACTTTCCATAATGCCTATTTTCAGTGTCCATTTTCACACACTTTCTCCTTTTTTTCCCCTCATAATCTTTTTCTACTCTCATCTTTTTAGCTTCAAACACCCAACTTTCTGGTGGGTGAGGGCATAATCAAGATTAGAATATTATTGCCATTTTGGCCGCTTCCTTTCCCTTCCTGGCCTGCATTTCATCACATCTATCTTGTCCTATCCTAGCCCAACATATTTTGTACCTATGCCTTGCTTCAAATTGTCCAATTTTGAAGACACACTATAAAGAAAACTTTTTCCTTCCACAGTAGGCTATAATTTAAAGGAAGAGAGAAATATTCAATATAAAACCTGTGTGTGTGTGTGTGTGTGTGTGTGTGTGTGTGAAAGTGAGGATAAATTCCTTTAAATTATTGGGCTGAAATTATCCCCGTAACTTCATCTGCAATTTTCTCTGATTGGAGAGAATTATTTCTATCTTGTTCAGTTCAACTACAGGCAAATAGGCAAATTTAATTTCAGGAACTTAAATTTGAGAACATTGGAACATAGTGCCTTTTAAGATATTCAGGATTAAAAAAAACAGATTCAAGTTAAAATGTACATTTTTGACTATGTGGCTCATAGAGACTCAATCTCTACATTAATGTCTTATGAATTAATAGTATATTTAAAGTGAATAGAAATGATGATGCTCATTTAAAAAGGGAGTAAGTGGCTGTCTTTACATAATTTTATTAACCCATACTAGGCATCTAAGTTTTTTCCCTTAAAAATACATAATTTATTACCCTTTCATTTCATGTAAGAGCAAAAGCACTGGTTTCTTTCTCTGTCTCAGTAGTACACATTTTTATGGAAGAAAACATAAAGAAAAACTCCACATAAAAAATTCTATAACCAGATGAACTATAACAGAGTTTTTCCCAAGTCCAATTCAAGTCTCAAGCTCCCTTGAAGCTCTCATAACAATATGTCATGTAACATTTGAGTTAGCTCTTTAAGGTACTTCCTGCCTGGAAACTCTTACATTTTGGATTTACATGCAAGTATACTAGACTGTTGTTGGTTAGTTCCTAAGTCATGCCCAACTCTTTTGCTACCCAATGGATTGTAGCCTGACAGATTCTTCTGTGCATGAAATGTCCCAGGCAAGAATAATGGACTGAATGAAAAACAAAAAAAATAGAAGAGTCTTTTGGTTACTCATTTTTTTCTTAAAGAAAGAAATCAGTTGTCTTGATGAGAGACACTATTGATTGTTACAGTCAGATCGTTGGCTGATATTCTTATTTTAATCGTATATGCCAACTCTAAGTCAGAGAGCCAGGAGCTTCTGAATTCTGATCCCAGAGTTGTCATTAGTTTCCTCTGCTGTAATGGATATGTCATCTGAGCCCAGTTGCCTCCATCTTCTTATCAATAATACCAGAATAAGACACTAGTTCTTAACTGATCTCAGAGGGGTAACATAACCAGTATTTTAGCATGAGAAATATACATTTTAAATATCTGGGAAAATTGCCTACGTTAAATATATGTATACTAAAGAAATATATTGAGTATATTATTCATTTTTTTTTAAAAAGTTACACTTATTACAAAAGAAAAGGTATGCATTTGTGAGCTAAAATAAAACTTAAACATTTTTTCTTAGTTTCTTTGTTTCCAACACAGAGACTTTGGAAGGCAACATGACTCCCATACTATTAGATGATTTCAGATATTTGTGGTTTTATTTCCATAAAAATAAATTGCCACTATCCTTCTCAAATGATTCCCTAAAATAGTAAGATTTTTGTGCCTGAAATGAAGTAGGAAAGCAGGAGTGTTAAAAAATCTATTTACACGCAAAGCAAGTAAATAATTTTAACAAAGTTAATATAACCAATAAGAAAGACAACAGTAGACAACACTTCAAACTGTTAATTGCATAAGGGATCTCAAACTTCATTAGGCTATCCCACTGTCTCTTGTTAAATGTATTGGTCCTTTAGAAATGTATCTTATCCAATATTTGCTGCAATAACTCCTCTCTGAGATTATGAGAATTCAAGCTGTTTCTCCTGTGACATTCACTCCTTTGTAGCTTAGAGACAAAGTGAATTAATTCTTCCCACACAAAGAAAATATCAAATTTCAAGGAACACAAGTTTAGTGTTAATATACAGTCATATAAAACACTCTTTGAGTTAAAGATATTTGTTGTGTTTAAATAATCTCTTTCTTCAGTCAACATTTAACTCTTAGAATGCCTTTCCTGAAACCTTAAGTTTGTACTTGTAAAAGAATATTTTAATACTTTTTTAATCATGTAACTCATGAAACTATGGATGAATCAAATGCCTTTGCAATTTGAATTTGGTTCTCAACTGCAGTGAACTGACTTGAAAGCTCCTTTATATATAAAGGAGAATAAACATAGCATATTGATTCAGTTGGATAAGATTTTAAGGATTATCTGAATTTTCTGTGGTTGCATAAATTATCTTGCATAGTATCAAATATATTTAAAAGTATGTATTTTATTGGTATTTTTGTATTTTAACATAAACTGTAAATTAATGACAAAAATTGTTGAGGTAGAGGGACTAGCTTGTTGACTCTATATAGTCAGCACCAGATATTTTATGGCTTTATTAATTATCTATAATACTTTTGTTGAATGAATGAATTATTCATTTTGGATTTTGTGTATCGGTTAATACTAAAAGGCTTAAACTACATTTAAATACAATATGTGTTCCATAAAATGGATAAGCTACATTGATATTTCAAAAGCCTAAAATATATTAAAAGGTTTATATTTAGGAATATTTTCAACCTCCAAAAAGTTAAACTTCTTTCAGAGTAGAAGACGGTTTTCTTTTAATAGAACGAAGCAAAGTGCAAAATACATAACATCAGAAACCTTTAAATCTTTTTTTTTTTTGGTTTTTTATTTTTTTAATTTTAAAATCTTTAATTCTTACATGTGTTCCCAAACATGAACCCCCCTCCCACCTCCCTCCCCATAACATCTCTGTGGGTCATCCCCATGCACCAGCCCCAAGCATGTTGTATCCTGCGTCAGACATAGACTAGCGATTCAATTCTTACATGATAGTATACATGATAGAATGCCATTCTCCCATATCATCCCACCCTCTCCCTCTCCCTCTGAGTCCAAAAGTCCGTTATAGACAGCTGCGTCTTTTTTCCTGTCTTGCATACAGGGTCGTCATTGCCATCTTTCTAAATTCCATATATGTTACTTACTTCTCCTTAAGGTGGCCTCAAGCAACGCACTAAACCTCTCAGTTTATTCATTTTTGGGGTAATATTACTTTATTTATACAGTTATTGTTTGATTGAGTAGAGTGATTGCAAAGCTCTTCGAAGACTGTAAAATATACTATAAACACTGAGCTAAATTCATTCAATATCTTCCATTGGGTTATAGACAAAGAGAGTTCCATACATATGGTGAAAACTATGTGAGGAGTAACTGATAATGAGACTTCGGGAGAATTATTGGTGAGTAGAAAGTTAATATGCCGTTAAGATGGTGTTGTTTGGCCTGTTTATCTGTGATAATGCTTTTCAGGTACTAAGGCAAGCTATGGGACTTCTAAAAGTCAATAACTTGATATAAAATCCAGTTTAAATATTGTGTTTTCTGGTAAAGAACCACATTCTATATAAAGAATGAATTGAATATAATTTTAATAATTATATTCATCCAATGTCTGACAAATTAAAATTAGATTCACTCTAGTGATGTCATTTTTTATTTGAGGACACCTGTTAGAATCTGCTTGCAATGCAGGAGACCTCAGTTTGTGTTGGGAAGATCCCCCGGAGAAGTGAACAGCTACCAACTAAAGGATTCTGGCCTGGAGAATTCCATGGACTGTACAGTCCAAGTAAGTACAGTCCATGGGGTTGCAAAAAGTCAGACACAACTGAGTGACTTCACTTTTCACTTTTGTAGATGTCAATAAATAGCATATATATTTTATATATTGAAATAAAAATTTTCAAATTATTTGTATTGGTTCAAGCATTATCCTTTTTTTTTTTTTTGGCCAAAAGAATATGATTATTTCAGTGTTTGATTTACACGTAATAGAAAAGTTCACTAAAGGTGAAACAAAAAGAATAATAAGCACTGGTTGAAATATTCACACTCCATCATAAATTAATCAATGATGTATATTTTTTTAATTAGGAAATATTTATAATCAAATTTGGGGAAAATGCCTCAAAGAAGGCACTTTCATACCATTAATGAGATGCCAGATTTATACTCTTTTAGAAGAGAATATTAGGAGAGTAGCAAGAGTGATAAAAATTCCCCTATACTTTTGAGCATGCCCTTTGAATTTTGTTCTAGGAACCTACTAGGTAACAAATAAGTGAGGATTAGGTCACAGATTTATGGGCAAAAATTGTTCATTGCAGAAGTACTCAAATTAGTAACCTGTATCAAAGTTAAATATTCCAAAAAAGGAAATACTGTCTAAGTAATACTATAGTTATATTCTGTTGTTCAATGGTTCAGTAGTGTCTGACTTTGTGACCTCAGGACTGAAGCATGCCAGGCTTCCCTGTCCTTCATCATCTCCCGGAGTTTGCTCAGACTCATGTCCATTGAGTCAATGATGCCATCCCACCATCTTGTCCTCTGTCACCTGCTTCTCCTCTTGTCCTCAATCTTTCCCACATCAGGGTCTCCTCCAATGAGTCAGCTCTTCACATCACGTGGCCAAAGTATTGGAGCTTCAGCTTCAGCATCAGTCCTTCCAATGACTTCTTTTAGGATTGACTGCTTTGATCTCTTTACTGTCCAAGGGGCCCCCAAGAGTCTTCTCCAACACCACAATTTAAAAGCATCAACTATTTGGTGTTCAGTTTCTTTATGGTCCAGCTCTCACATATGTACATTCTATTGGAAAAACCATAGATTTGACTATACAGACCATTGTCAGGGAAGTGATGACTTTGCTTTCTAATATGTTGTCTAGATTTGTCATAGCTTTCCTTCCAAGGAAGGAAGGGTAAAGCATCTACTTCCAATGCAGGAGACCCAGGTTCAATACATGGGTTGGGAAGATCCCCTAGAGAAGGAAATCACAACCATTCCAGTACTCTTGCCTGGAAAATTCCTGGTAGGCTCCTCAGTCCATGGGGTCGCAAAGAGTCGGACACGACTGAGCAACTTCACTCACTTTCCTTCCAAGGAACAAGCGGCTTTTAATTTCATGGCTCCAGTCACCATCCACAGTGATTTTGGAATCCTAGAAAATAAAATCTGTCACTATTTCTACCTTTTGTTCTTCTATTTGCCATGAAGTGATGGGACTGGATGTCATGATCTTAATTTATTTAATGTTGCATTTAAAGCTAGCTTTTTCACTCTCCTCTTTCACCTTCATCGAGTTCTTTAGTTCCTCTTCACTTTCTGCCATTAGGGTGGCATCATCTGCATATCTGAGATTATTGATATTTCTACCAGCAAACTTGATTTCCAGCTCAAGCTTCATTCAGCCTGGAATTTCACATGAGGTATTCTTTATATAAGTTAAATAAGCAGAGTAACAGTATACAGCCTTGATGTAATCCTTCCCCAATTTTGAACCAGCTCATTGTTCTATGTCCAGTTCTAACTGTTGCTTCTTGACCTGCATATGGTTTCTCAGGAGGCAGGTAAGTTGGTCTGGTATTCTCATCTCTTCAAGAATTTTCCACAGTTGTTCTGATCCACAAAGTCAAAGGCTTAAGCATAGTCAGTGAAGCAAAAATGAATGTTTTTCTGGAATTCTGTTGCTTTTTCTATGATCCAATGGACACTGGCAATTTGATCTCTGGTTCGTCTGCCTTTTGTAAATCCAGTTGTACATCTGAAAGTTCTCAGTTCACATACTCTTGAAGCCCACCTTGGGGGATTTTGAGTATTACCTTTGCTAGCATGTGAAATTAGTACAATTGTTCAGTGGTTTGAGCATTCTTTGGCATTGCCCTTCTTTGGGATTTGAATGAAAACTGAACTTTTGTGGTCCTGTGGCCACTACTGAATTTTCCATATTTGCTGGCATATTGAGTGTAGCACTTTAACAACACCATTTTGTAGGATCTGAAATAGCTCACCTGGAATTCCATCACCTCCACTAGCTTTATTTGTAGTAATGCTTCCTAAGGTTCCCTTGACTTCACACTTCACACTTGTCTAGCTCTAGGTGAGTGATCACACCATGGTGGTTATCTCGATCATTAAGACTTTTTTGTACAGTTCTATATATTCTTGCAAATTCTTCTTAATCTTTTCTGCTTCTGTTAGGTCCTTGCCATTTCTGTCCTTTATTGTGCCCATCTTTGCATGAAATGTTCCCTTGGTATGTCTAATTTTCTTGAAGAGATCTCTAGTCTTTTCCATTCTATTGTTTTTCTCTATTTCTTTGCATTGTTCACTTAAGAAGGCTTTCTTATCTCTCCTTGCTGTTCTTTGGTACTCTGCATTCAAATGGGTATATCTTTTCTTTTCTCCCTTGCCTTTTACTTCTCTTCTTTCCTGCTATTTCTATGTCTTAGGATATGATATTATTGAACTTATGCTTTAATACTATTTGAAAACATGGTGTAATGTAGCACAGTGAACTGGAGAGCAGGGCAAGATTATCTAAGTAATTTAGGGGCTCTTTTTACAATGTGAACAATTCACAGGGATCGTATACCAGATGATGGGTTTTCTAGGTCATTTTGCTATAGTTTAACCTAAGAAAGAATGATTAAAGAACACTTTTTCTCCCCTTCAGAAAATTTGGCTGTGTCAGTTTAGAAGGATCTATAAAATAACCTAGTGGTTTTTTTTTTTTGTTTTTTTTTTTTACCTGAAAACAGTTTAGCAACTGTAATATTTATCTGTGTATAACTATTACTATTAAAAGGATTGTATGAAGTTTGAAATTTAGAAAAATACAGCTTCTTCATTTGTAGTTGTCATCTTTTTAGAAGAACTTGACCAAATAAATACATCCTTTGCTGTGCCTCGGTTTCCATATTACAAGACAAAGACATCAGTGATAAACTACCTCCCAGGGATGTTTTTGAGCATTAGTTAATGTTTGTAAAGCCTCCTCAGAGAGAAGAGGATGAATAATGAAATAGACTCTCAAAGTAGTATTAGCGCTCTCATCTTTCTCATTAGTCTCTAAGAGGCTTCATGCCAACTGTTAGCATTTCAACTGCCAGAATGAGGGGTTTCTATTTTAATTCTGCCTGGAAGAGTGAGTGTTTCTTGAACATCTGGGGTTCACTTCGGCTTAATTCCAATAATGCTTCTATGGAATCAGGTATGTGAAGTGTGATGGCCAGTACCACAGAGGAATTCATATCTAATTTTAGGCCTGCTGTTTCAGTTTCTAATTTAGCTTACATTTTAAACCTATTAGGAAAAGCAGTATCTAAGTAACACTTTCGAGATTTATCTGAAGTTTTTATGGGATAAAATTTTGCTTTAAATTAAATTACATTAAAACCAAGTCGATGGGGAATGGGTAAACTGAATGGGATGTCAGGATTTTCGCCAGCTGCTTTCACCTTATTTTTCTATTATCTGTATATTGTCATGACAAAGACATAAAAGAATAAATATAAATAAAAATAATTCATTCTTTCATTTTTTCAAAAAATATATCTAGGAGTTGCTTATTGGGTGTCAAATGGTGCTGGTAATACAGCAGAATTCAAAAGCAATGAAAAGCCTGCCCCCATGGAGGATACATTTCAAAGCATCTATAAGACCCATGATGTTGTGACCATATTTTTATACCTTCCATGTGCCTGTCATACTGCCTGTCAGTAGTAGACACTTGGTGCACGTTCAGTGCAAGAAACAGTGAATGAATGACTAAGGCATATGAAGATTCTGTAGATACAGTCAAGTTTTTCATTTGCATTAACTAATTTCTGGGGAGTTATTGGCACTGGACCATATGGGCTAACAAAATTAAATAAATATTTAATCAGTTTTACAAGGTAGCTGTTGTTGTTAAGACTGAAGTACTTCTAACAATGGAATAAATGTAAACACATACATATAGATTGATGAGCATAGCTGAGTGTTCTCAGGACTCAGGAAATTAATTTTAATGAGTCATAACTAAAGATGAGAGGGAATAAAATGGAAACAAATCACATTTAACTGGTTCAAAAAATATAAACAATGGTCAGAACATCTATGCCTCCTGTTGTTCTTCAGTGCAGCACAGTAGAAACAATATCTGATTTCTAGGGTAAAGTTAAGAACAATACTGTCCAAAAGAACTTTCTGCAATGTTATATCTCTGCTGGACAAAATTGTTGCCACAGGCCACATGCAGCTATTGACACTAGAAATGTAGCTAGTGCAAATGAAAAACTAAAAATTTAACTTTAATTAATTTAAATTGCCATATGTAACTAGTGGCTACCATTTTGGGCAGTGCAGCTCTAGAAGAAGAAAAGGAAAATGAGTAACAACTCAAAGACTGTTTCACTAGAATTACTACATGAAAATTAGAACACCTATCAGATAATGGTGGCAACAACTTCAAAAGTGAATAATCATAACATGGCAGCTGGGAGCTGGGAACGTAAAGAGCAGGGAGCAACAAGGAGTGTGGTTAAAAGCTTCAACTAAGGAATGAGAATGTAGGAAACCAAGTAGATGGTAAGTGTTGCAAGAGGGCATCAGAGGGCAGACACACTGAAACCATAACCACAGAAAACTAGTCAATCTAATCACACTAGGACCACAGCCTTGTCTAACTCAATGAAACTAAGCCATGCCCATGGGGCCACCCAAGACAGGCAGGTCATAGTGGAGAGGTCTGACAGAATGTGGTCCACTGGAGAAGGGAATGGCAAACCACTTGCCTTGAGAACCCCATGAACAGTAAGAAAAGGCAAAATGATGGGACACTGAAAGAGGAACTCCCCAGGTCAGTAGATGCCCAATATGCTACTGGAGATCAGTGGAGAAATAACTCCAGAAAGAATGAAGGGATGGAGCCAAAGCAAAAACAATACCCAGATGTGGATGGGACTGGTGATAGAAGCAAGGTCTGATGTTGTAAAGAGCAATATTGCATAGGAACCTGGAATGTCAGGTCCATGAATCAAGGCAAATTGGAAGTGGTCAAACAGGAGATGGCAAGAGTGAAAGTCGACATTCTAAAAATCAGCGAACTAAAATGGACTGGAATGGGTAGATTTAACTTAAATGACCATTATATATACTACTGTGGGCAGGAATCCTTCAGAAGAAACGGAGTTGCCATCATGGTCAACAAAAGAGTCTGAAATGCAGTACTTGGATGCAATCTCAAAAATGACAGAATGATCTCTGTTCATTTCCAAGGCAAACCATTCAATACCACAGTAATCCAAGCTTATGCCCCAACCAGTAACACTGAAGAAGCTGAAGTTGAATGGTTCTATGAAGACCTACAAGACCTTTTAGAAGTAACACCCTAAAAAATGTCCTTTTCGGTATAGGGGACTGGAATGGAAAAGTAGGAAGTCAAGAAACACCTGGAGTAAAAAGCAAATTTGGCCTTGGAATGGGGAATGAAGCAGGACAAAGACTAATAGAGTTTTGCCAAGAAAATGCACTGGTCATAGCAAACACCCTCTTCCAACAACACAAGAGAAGACTACACATGGACATCACCAGATTGTCAACACTGAAATCAGATTGATTATATTCTTTGCAACCAAAGATGGAGAAGCTCTATACAGTCAACAAAAACAAGACCAGGAACTGATTGTGGCTCAGACCATGAACTCCTTATTAATTACCAAATTCAGATTTAAATTGAAGAAAGTAGGGGAAACCGCTAGACCATTCAGGTAAGACGTAAATCAAATCCCTTATGATTATACAGCGAAAGTGAGAAATAGATTTAAGGGACTAGATCTGATAGATAGAGTGCCTGATGAACTATGGATAGAGGTTCGTGACATTGTACAGGAGACAGGGATCAAGACCATCCCCATGGAAAAGTAATGCAAAAAAAGCAAAATGGCTGTCTGGGGAGGCCTTACAAATAGCTGTGAAAAGAAGAGAAGTGAAAAGCAAAGGAGAAAAGGAAAGATATAAGCATCTGAATGCAGAGTTTCAAAGAATAGCAAGAAGAGATATGAAAGCCTTCCTCAGTGATCAACACAAAGAAATAGAAGAAACCAATAGAATGGGAAAGACTAGAGATTTCTTCAAGAAAATTAGAGATACCAAGGGGATATTTCATGCAAAGATGGGCTCTATAAAGGACCGAAATGCTATGGACATAAGAGAAACAGAAGATATTAAGAGATGGCAAGAATACACAGAAGAACTGTACAAAATTGATCTTCATGACCAAGATAATCATGAGGGTGTGATCATTCACCTAGAGCCAGACATCCTGGTATGTGAAGTCAAATGGGCCTTAGAAAGCATCACTACGAACAAAGCTAGTGGAGGTGATGGAAGACAGTTGAACTATTTCAAATCCTAAAAGATGATGCTGTGAAAGTGCTGCACTCAATATGCCAGCAAGTTTGGAAAACTCAGCAGTGGCCACAGGACTGGAAAAGGTCAGTTTTCATTCCAATGCCAAAGAAAGGCAATGCCAAAGAATGCTCAAACTACCACTCAATTGCATTCATCTCACACGCTAGTAAAGTAATACTCAAAATTCTCCAAGCCAGGCTTCAGCAATATGTTAACCGTGAACTTCCTGATGTTCAAGCCGGTTTTAGAAAAGGCAGAGGAACCAGAGATCAAATTTCCAACATCTGCTGGATCATCAAAAAAGCAAGAGTGTTCCAGAAAAACATCTATTTCTGCTTTATTGACTATGCCAAAGCCTTTGAGTGTGTGGATCACAATAAACTGTGGAAAATTTTGAAAGAGATTGAAATACCAGACCACCTTACCGGCCTCTTCAGAAACCTATATACAGGTTAGGAAGCAACAGTTAGAACTGGACATGGAACAACAGACTGGTTCCAAATAGTAAAAGGAATATGTCAAGGCTATATATTATCACCCTGTTTATTTAACTTATATGCAGAGTACATCATGAGAAATGCTGGGCTGAATGAAGCAAACTGGAATCAAGATTGCCGGGAGAAATATCAGTAACCTCAGATATGCAGATGACACCACCCTTATGGCAGAAAGTGAAGAGGAGCTAAAAAGCTTCTTGATGAAAGTGAATGAGGAGAGTGAAAATGTTGGCTTAAAGCTCAACATTCAGAAAACAAAGATCATGACATCTGGTCCCATTACTTCATGGGAAATAGATGGGGAAACAGTGGAAACAGTGTCATACTTTATTTTTGGGGGCTCCAAAATTGCTGTAGATGGTGACTGGAGCAATGAAATTAAAAGACCCTTACTCCTTGGAAGGAAAGTTATGACCAACCTAGATAGCATATTGAAAAGCAGTGACATTACTTTGTTAGCAAAGGTCCATCTAGTCAAGGCTATGTTTTTTCCAGTGGTCATGTATAGATGTGAGAGTTGAACTGTGAAGAAGGCTGAGTGCCAAAGAATTGATGCTTTTGAACTGTGATGTTGGAGAAGACTCTTTAGAGTCTCTTAGAGTGCAAAGAGATACAACCAGTCCATTCTAAAGGAGATCATCTTTGGTGTTCTTTGGAAGGAATGATGCTAAAGCTGAAACTCCAGTACTTTGGCCACCTCATGCGAAGAGCTGATTCATTGGAAAAGACTCTGATGCTGGGAGGGATTGGGGGCAGGAGGAGAAGAGAATGACAGAGAATGAGATGGCTGGATGGCATCACCATCTCGATGGACGTGAGTCTGAGTGAACTCCAGGAGATGGTGATGGACAGCGAGGCCTGGCGTGCTGCGATTCATGGGGTCCCAAAGAGTCGGGCATGACTGAGCGACTGAAATGAACTGAACTGAACTGAACTGAAGGAATGAGATGGGCTTCACTGTAAAAAATCTGCCTGCCAGTGCAGGAGAGATGGGTTCAATCCCTGGGTTGGGAAGATCCCCTGGAGAATGAAATGGCACCTCATTCCAGTATTCTCGCCTGGAAAAATCCCATGGATAGAGCAGCTTAGTGGGCTACAGTACGTGTGGTGGCAAAAAGTTGGATGCCACTGAGTTACTAAATAATGACAGAAAAATGACAGACCTGGGTTTAAATTCTGATTTGAAAACATCTAGCAGTGAGTATTTGGGCAAATTAACATAACCAAATTCCGTGTGAGGCAAAGAATGATATATGCCCCCATATCATAAGACTGTCATGAGAATTAAATGACATAAAGCAGCGATAGTGCCTGGTGTTCTGTCATTGTGTGGTATGTGACTGCAATTATTATTAGCATGCTATTATTATCCAATCTGAAGTCTTCTCAGATGATATGCATAGAAAGGGAATAACATGATTAAATGACTTGTAACCTGCTCTGATGTTCATTCTGCCTGGATGCCCATTGCTCTCTGCTATTTCTCTAGTAAAATTGTACTTCATCAAGTCTTGACTAAAGTAATTTACACTGAAGGTTTACTTGAAAACAGTAGAGAAAACACAATCACTCTTTTTGTTTGGAGGTGGGGAGGGTAGTGCACAATTGCTGCTTTGTGATGGTTTATTCATATTCTTACCAAGCTTCTTCAGGATATATTCTTTAGAATTTTGGGGTGATTTAACTTCTGTATCATTTTCCTCCTGTTTGGTAAACAAAACAATACAAGTTCAGAGAACTCTTTATTCCAGAGCTATTACTATTTGGGTGGCCTTTAACCCCTTGAGGACAGAACATAATCCAGAAATTCGATATTCTGGTTCTTAAAAATGCAATGCTCTAGTTTGTTTTAGGGTTGGTGATGCTGTAGTCACTCTATAACTTCCAAGATGGGTGGTTAAGACAATGCCAGGTCTGCATGCTTAGCAGCTAACCAGTAAGACCACTAGATGACATTGGCCAATATGCCCCATATAGTCTATTTTCAATGAGTTTGTTACTTTAGAGCCAAGCGTTGTGAAATAAATTTACTTGTTAGTGACTAGAATTTTACAAATGAAATATGATACAATAAATATGAGACCACATCACACAAATATTTTTCACTTTTTTTTTCTTTCATTACAAAAGCATGTATATGTGCATGTATGTGTGGAGTCTGAACTAAGCCATGATGAATAAAATAATTTGTATTTGGGTCACAATCACAAAAGGGTGAAGGCTTAATCTTTATGAAGCTATAGACCAAAATATATTTTTGGTAGATATGTGGGCAAAGAGAGAATACAAGTTTAGAAATTATCATGAGAGTAATATAAAATGGTAGATGGTATTTAAGGGCAGTTCAATATTGTATGGTACATGGTGATTCAGAGATTAAAGTGATAAGAATGAGAAAAAGAAATTTAGAAATAAATCATGATAAGAAGGAAAGAGGAAAGAAATAAAGTCATTTAGTCAGTTTAGTAGCAAAGAGATTTCCAGCAAAGCATGCAAATCTTTGCAGCATAATAACTGGGCTGAAAATTTTAATGAGGAAAACCTGAGTTTCTTCAGAAGTAGATATATTATTTTGTCTCCTAGTACCTGGAATTTATCTCCAATCTCCTCAACTTTACCTCTCCTCCAACCCTACCTCTTCTGGGAACTGTTCCACATTCTTGCAAAATATCTCACACCCAAGGAAGCTGTCATTGTGCTCCATGACCTCCCAGTTAAACCCCTCAATTAATCCAGAGTTGAGCATATGACAAAACCAAGTGGAATTTTAAAATTGAAATCGAAAAAAAAGTTACTCTTCAGTGATGAACTACCTAAGATATAAAATCAATGTTTTCCAACATATTTGGGCAGGTTTTCTGTAGAAAGAGAATCAATCTGACACCCATAATGTAGCAAAGATGAGAATTAGAAATGGAGCCCTGGCAGATTTGGTTTGTGGGCTCCACTTGTGTTTGAGCCCCAGCTACATCTCTAGTCTTTCCAAGAGCTCAGTGTCTAATTGTTTAGTATTCTGAAATCCAGTGTATCCCTTTTCCAATCTAAAGAGAGAGAGGGGGTACTATTACTTGATTAATACAATTGTTATAGGAAATACAACTAAATAGTTCGAAAGAGAGAAGACATTGCAAGACACAGGAAGGGCAAAGATCAGCAAAGTAAGATCTACAAAAACAAGACGGAAATACAAAACAACATGACTGGACTACTTGAATGGGAATGATTGGTGGTTAAAATGAGAAACAAATCTGAAGAAGCAATTTAATTACTTTGCTTTATATATGTATAAAATATGTATGTGCATGTGATGTATAAATCTATGTATTTCACTAACTCATTGTTCATAATGCTGTGGCTTAGAATACTGCGTGTTTTCCAAACTCTGTTTACTTTCCTACTGATCTTTGTCCTTCCTGCATTTTGGAGTTGCCATACCATTGGATTCTGACTTACGGGAAAGATACATCATGATGTGAGTGACTTAGAATCCTGGCCCTTAGAAATCTCCCTCAAGTGATTCTCACTCTCTTCCCACCCATTAACTGAACGTAGGTGATGATGAATTATAGGCTTTGGTGGGCAGGAGGGGAGAGCCACAATATGAAGTGAACCTGAGTCACCACATGGAAGGCTGCCCAGAAAGAAACAATTGCTTAGACTAGGATATGGGCTAAGTTAAATCTCAGTTCAGTTCAGTTGCTCAGTTGTGTCTGAGTCTTTGCAACCTCATGGACTGCACCATGCCAGGCTTCCCTGTCCCTCATCAACTCTCAGAGCATGCTCAGACTCATGTCCATTGAGTTGGTGATGCCATCCAATCATCTTGTCCTCTGTCATACCCTTCTCCTCCTGCCTTCAATCTTTCCTAGCATCAGGGTCTTTTCCAATGAGTCACTTCTTCGCATCAGGTGACCAAGTGTTAGAGCTTCAGCATCTGTCCTCCAATGAATATTCAGGACTGATTTCCTTTAGAATGGACTGGTTTGATCTCCTTGCAGTCCAAGGGACTCTCAAGTGTCTGCTCCAACACCACAATTCAAAAACATCCATTCTTCAGCGCTCAGCTTTCTTTACAGTCCAACTCTCACCTCCACACATGACTACTGGAAAAACCATAGCTTTGATTAGATGGACCTTTGTTGTCAAAGTAATGTCTCTGCTTTTTAATATGCTATCTAGGTTGGTCATAACTTTCCTTCCAAGGAGTCAGTATCTTTTAATTTCATGGTTGCAGTCACCATCTGCAGTGATTTTGGAGCCCAAGGAATACAAAGTCTGTCACTGTTTCCACTGTTTCCCCAGCTATTTGCCATGAAGTGATGGGACCAGATATCATGACCTTAGTTTTTTGAATTTTGATCACAGAAAACTAACCAAACTGATCTCATGGATCACATCACAGCCTTGTCTAATTCAATGAAACTATGACTCATGCTGTTTAGGGCCACCAAAGATGGATGGGTCGTGGAAGAGAGTTCTGACAAAACATGGTCCACTGGAGAAGGGAATGGCAAACCACCTCAGTATTCTTGGCTTGAGAACCCCATGAACAGTATGAAAAGGCAAAAATTTACACCTAGTGTCAATTTACTGACTTAGGAGGGGGTGGGTTAACTCTTCCAGAAATCAGTAGTAACTTAAAGTATACAACGTTGTTCAGTTATTTTAAAATAATTCATTTTCATACAATGCTTAACTAAGGAGAAGGAAATGGCAACCCACTCCAGTACTCTTGCCTGGAAAAATTCCATGGATGGATGAGGTTTGTAGGGTATAGTCCATGGGGTCGCAATGAGTCGGACATGACTGAGCGACTGCTCTTCACTCTAGGCCAGCAATAGCTGAATAACTAGTTCCTATCCTTTAGCAAAAGACTGAAAATAGAGAATATACATGGATTTTAACCTGTTTACATCCCTTACATTTTGCTCAACCTTAGCAGACTAAAAAAAAAAAAAGTAGCTTTATTCTCAAATGGCTGAAGAAAAAAACTTTCTGATATTTTTCCATATCTGCAAGGAATTTCTGAATATACTCCATGCTTGTAACATGAATCCATTGATTCTAGTACATCATGTTATTGGCAAACAGAGGTACCTAAGGGATAGATACAGTTTGATAGTCCCAACCATCAATGACTGTGTGAGAGCTGCTGAGAATTTCAAGGTTATTCTCAAACAGATATGAGCATGTCCTAAGAGCTTTGTGCTTCTTAGTGAAATTATCTGCAGAGGTGATCTTTGAAGAATATAAGAATCTTAATGAATTTCTAAATGCATCTATAAAGAGTTATTTTATTTCTTATTGGAAAAAAACTATCTACTACTTTCACATTTATTTTATTCATTATACTGGTTGAACTTTAAAGCAATTTGATAAAGACAATGAGTAATTTAAGAAGCATATTTGTGCACCTGTATATTTTACTGTAGAAATAAAATATTGTAGAGGTTTAATAGAGACTGGAAAGTTATAATTTGCCTCATACTTAGACCACTGATGCTTACATGAGGATTGATGTCATCTGAAAGAATAGAGCTATTTATTTTGCTTTTTATTTTAGACAAAAGTAGGCTTTTCTATAAATTCAGCTAATTTTCTCACTTTTACAATTTTTTTTAAGTTCAGTGACCAATCTTTGCCTCTTTATTGTCCTTTGTCAACCCTACCTTATATCAAATGGCAGACAGTGGATTTCATTGAAGTTATCTCTCAAGTTGTATCTTCATCCATCAGATCTACTATATTTTATTAAGCTGGATCTCTGTGGTCTGCACATTTCTATTTTATCAGCAGTTGGTAATACCAAGTCATGTTCTCACTGTATAAACTGATGCTTTGACAGCTTTAATTTTGTATATATTAATTATTTTACTTGAGTGGCTGGTATTGCATAACAGTGTTACAAAATGTAGGTATAAAGTCAGATGGGCTGGTTTTAAACCAATTATGTCGTACTTGGATAAGCTACTTAGCCTCTATGGATCTCAGTTTCTTTATCTGTAAAATGGGAGTAGTAATAGTGCTACCTCACAATGGTACTGTGAGGATAATATGAGCAAGTACATATGATGTGCTTGGAGTAGTACCTTAATAGACCCTGATGCTTGCTGGTGTTTTTGTGATTATTTTTTATTGATGTAACAGGTATTATATATTATATTAGGTTGTGTACATGGGAAAATGGGATAAGATTAATTCTTGCCCTTAACTACTTTGAATTTTAGTAGCAAAATGCATATTTACACAGGTAGGTATTATATAATATAGGTTTATATAGACTACTTTAAGAGTTAAGTAAAGGAGATGACTATTTTGGGATGTCAGAAGTTTTACAAGGAGTTACATTTTGTTTGGTTTTAAAGAATAAGAGCCAGGTTTCCCTAGTGGTTCAGATGGTAAAGAATCTGCCTGCAATGTAGTAGACCCTGGGTTCAATCTCTGGGTCAGGAAGGTCCTCTGGAGAAGGGAATGGCAACCCACTCCAGTATGCTTTCCTGGAGAATTCCATTGACAGAGGAGCCTGGCAGGCTACAATCCCTGGGGTCACAAAGAGTCGGATACGACTGAGTGACTAAGCAACACTTTTACACATTAACGAGTAAGAAATGTGCTAAAAAAACACTTAGGAAAGTATTGAAATCAAAGAAAATAATGGGCAAAGCACAGGGTAGGGAAGCATTGTGCATATCACAGAAATAAAAAGGAATTCATTAATTCAGAAGTAGTTTACCAGTTCACTGAGGTTAGCACAGTGGTTCTTGATGAGAAGCAATTTTGTTTCCCTCCCTCCCTACTCCAAGGAACATACTGCAAAGTCTGGAGACTGTTTTATTTTCACGGCAGAAAGTGGATACTGGTATTTAGTGTGTAAAGCCAGGTGTGCTGCTAACATCCCCAAGCACTGGATAAGTCCTCACAACAAATAATTATCTGGCCCAGAATATTAGTAGTATTGGAATTGAGAAGCTCTGGGCTAGCAAATCTGGCAGGAGGGGAGAGTGGTGAACTCTACAGATAGGAATTTGGGTTGGGACTCACTTGATAAAAGCCTGACATATAATTATAAAGATGGTACATTATTATGATGGCTATATGGACTCTGGTCCATTAGCTCCCGACGTTCTGGAACACTTATCATTTGATAATTGATATATTAACAGTGAACAAGCATCTTTATTTAGAATGTCTTCACTCTTACTTAGGAAAATAAATTGCCTTCAGAAATCTGCTTTCCTTAATCATTGAAATCAAGCTTATGATCATTCAGGTAAAAATTCTGTCTTCAAAAGTGCCAGTCATGTTTCCCTCAGGCCTTAAAATATTTTTGAAAACCACTTTATTAAACATTTCCCGCTCTCATAATCATTTCTATCTGTGTTTGTGGTGGTCTCCTGCCCTGCCTCCTGCCTCCCTAGACTCTATGGTATTCACCTTCCTTGATTCCTGGTTAGTCTTGGAAAAATGAAAGACATAGAGTCTTTTTCATACACTTTTATTTGTCTTTTTAGGTAATCAAGGCACAAAGAGAAAGATAAGAGAGGAAGGAAGAGATGTGCAAGGATCAGAGTAAACAATCACTTTGAAGGCTTTGGCTTTTTAGTAAAAATGTTTCTTTAACAACACACTGCTGGATGACTAAAGGAATTCGGGAACATTTAGATAACAGAAAAAACAAAACAACATCGTTTGCTGCTTTTCCAGAAGAAAATCAAAGTGTTGCTGAGGGTCTTCTACTTCCTGCCGATTTTGTTTTTCTAAGAATATGTATTGATTTCTTCCACCTCAGAGATTCAAAAATGTTATTAAAAATGAATGGCAGGTCTGATTTAAATTAGATGTCAGGTGGTTGATCGGTTTCGTAATACTTCTGTAAAATTTTAATGGCATTCTTACTTGATTTTGTAGTAAAGGCATGCAAAACATCGAATACTAAAATCTACAATGGTATGTGCTAAATGAATGCATGAATAATGAGGCTCTTGCTTTTTAAAACTAAAAAGGAAGAGTATCCCTCTATTTATTATGGCTGTTTCCAAAGTCACACAGGCTAAGTAACATCCTAAACATTAGATAAGATGGGAACCCCACCTTTGCCTTCTTTGCTTCTATTTTTGTCTTTCAAGCACTATAATTACGTGAACAATATCAAATGCCTTTCTGATTTGGAAAACACTGCTAGACATCAGGACATAAAAAGTAGGATGAGGGGTGGAATGTTATGATAGTCTATTATAATCTCTTTGGGGTGAATGTCAACCTTTCAAAATGTCACATTGTATAAGATTGAAAAATCCCTTTTATTTGCCCCAAATGGCTTGTGGTATTCTTTAAAGTCCTAGAAGAGTAAAAGAGGCTTTTTATCTATGTAAAAATAGTTTCTTTTTCACACTTTTCTTTTGCTCAAGTGAGTGTTCACTGGCCATAACCACTTAGACATTATATATTTCCAAATGTTTTATCCTCAAACATTTGATTACTCTAATACAACCCCTGCTCTGAATCACCCCCACTTGAAAGGCATTCAATTGACCAGAAGGAAGAAGGGAGGATGTTCTGAAACCGCTACTCCAGGAACTTGACTAGTTTATCACAGGTAGACAATTTGTGTTATTTTCTCTCTTTGTGGCATTCACCCCATGCTGCTCCTTACAATCCAAAGTAGCACTTTCATTTTTTTCTGATAGTGTTCCTGGTGGATGCTGAAACACTCTGCCACCTCTGCTTTACTGATTTCATCCCCTTGTGAATTACCTATGCTGATTTTTTTGTGTGTTTTTTTTTCCCAGACTCCTGCTGACAAAACTTACAGACAGCAATATACATCTTTAACAGACAGAGTACCATGCTCCCAGCAGGGCAACCCAGGCATTCACAGCTCAAACACATTGTTGATCAAGTATTCCATAGAGAAAGCTGTCTGTGAGCCACAGGCAGAGGGTAAAAAAATCTTTGACTTCTCAGAGGACTCAACCCCTCTGATACTTTTTTATTTTTTAAAGTAGGAAAGAGAGCATAAAGTCCAGTCTTTGTATACAAAGACCTTTTCCTTGCTTCCCTATTCTGAAATAATTTATGTTCTAGGTGTAAGCATTAAGAATTGAAAGAAATAAAATATGCACTTAATAGGG
Organism: Budorcas taxicolor; assembly: GCF_023091745.1. Taxonomy (NCBI): domain Eukaryota; kingdom Metazoa; phylum Chordata; class Mammalia; order Artiodactyla; family Bovidae; genus Budorcas; species Budorcas taxicolor. Next base: position 63,879,494 of record NC_068912.1, read on the forward strand.
TGTAAGTTTGAGTTCATACTTGATTGCCTCCCCTTTTTTTTTACCTAATCTTCTTTTATTTATTTTTAATTTAAATTTATTTATTTTAATTGGAGGCTAATTACTTTACAATATTGTATTGGTTTTGCCATACATCAACATGAATCCACCACGGGTGTACACGTGTTCCCAATCCTGAACCCCCTTTCCACCTCCCTCCCATACCATCCCTCTGGGTCATCCCAGTGCACCAGCCCCAAGCATCCTGTATCCTGCATCGAACCTAGACTGGAGATTCATTTCTTATATGATATTATAAATGTTTCAATGCCATTCTCCCAAATCATCCCACCCTCTCCCTCTCCCACAGAGTCCAAAATACTGTTCTATCCTGTATGCAAGACTGCCTCCGCACTCTATCATTCATTCATTTAATAAATTCTTTTGTATTCCTGCCATCTGGCAGGAGCTGTCCTGTACTTAATCTATCTTTAAATATGTCCTGTTACTTCTATTTTTAAACACATTGATTTTTTTCCTTGTTACTGTAAACATCTCTATAAAAAGTTTTAATCATCATATGTGATATTTGTTGTGGCATGGCATTTTCTATCAGATAATGTTGAGTTACCTGAATTTTTCAGCAGAAATGTTTAAATCATGAGTTATACATAGGATTGCAATGTAGAATAGACTCATTGTAAAATATCCATCAACCCCTGTGTCTTATTTTAGTGTCACCTCAACATAGAAATCTGTATAAATGGTGCAGAAATTATCTAACAGACTGTACTGAAACAGAACTCATGGTATTGTGTCCAAATATTGTTTGTATGGATTTATTTGAAGATAATTGCATTTTTAAGCAAGAATAATATACACTAATGTTGGCAAAAATTATGATTGCAATATATTATCTTCTTCTTGCTTTTTAAAGCTTAGATAAAATGCTGGGATTGATTTTCATTGCAAAATGTTTCATCAGACTAATGTTTATCATAATAGTTCTGTTTACATAACACCAAATCTGCCAATTAATTCATTGGAGAAAAGAAAAAGAGATAAAACAAATCTTTGCTATGACATTTATTTAAAAACAGCTATTTAAAACATTTTCTTTCAAATGAGAATCTGGACAATCTAATAGTACAATGAGAGAACCAGATTACAATACAGTAGTGTTAGTCACTCTGGATAAGGAAATGGCACCCCACTCCAGTATTCTTGCCTGGAAACTCTCATGGCCGGAGAAGCCTGTTAGGCTGCAGTCCATGGGGTCGCTAAGGGTCGGACATGACTGAGCGACTTCAATTTCACTTTCCACTTTTCACTTTCATGCGTTGGAGAAGGAAATGGCAACCCACTCCAGTGTTTTTGCCTGGAGAATCCCAGGGATGGGGGAGCCTGGTGGGCTGCTGTCTATGGGGTCGCACAGAGTCAGATACGACTGAAGCAACTTAGCAGCAGCAGCAGTATTAGTCGCTCAGTCGTGTCCAGTTCTTTGCCACCCCATGGACTATAGCCAGCTAGGCTCTTGTGTCCATGGGATTCTCCATGCAAGAATACTAGAGTGGGTTGCCATTCCCTTCTCCAGGGGATCTTCCTGACCCAGGGATCAAACTCAGGTCTCTGCATTGTAAGCAGATTCTTTACCTCAATGCAGAACAGTCTTCAGATATCACAGAAAGAACAAAAATTTTAACTTTGAAATCACATAGAACTGCTTAGAGTTCAAATCTGAGTCCTAGAAATTCTTAAATCCATTACTTTAATCTTTCCAAATACATTTCCTTATTTTTCATGTACATTTAGTATATCTTCTACAAGGCTGTGTGAGGTCTAAATGATATATCATAGATGAAATAAACAAATCACAAGTTCAACCATAGTAAAGGAGTTAGAAAACATTACTTTTCATGACCTTATTTAAGAAATTACAGTGTCATCTTTACTCACTTTTTTTGCACTTTTTGTTTTATTGCTCCTCTTTCCTGATTAACTATAAATCTGGTGATGATCCTTCTCATTATCCTTTTCAGAATTCTTGTACAGGAGGGACAGAAGGTACTGTTCCTAGTTTCATAGACGATGAAAAACAAAGGCGAAGAAAGTGACTTCTTCAAGACTATGCAGCCAGAATTGACACTCAAATTTTAATTACTTAAAAACTATCTTCTCTACCATTTTCTGAATTCAATGTTGTAAAACTGAAATGACCCAAATCATTTGTACCTTTAATGACTCTCGAAATTTTGCTACTTTTAAATATTGGATCATTCATTTAAGGATGACTGAACACATATCTAATTGCTTAATTTACTTATATTATCTTAATGAATGTGAATTATAACCCAGTCACTTTAGACTTTGTGATTGACACTGATGTTAAAATTGGATCTCAAACAAAATAAGTCAGTTCTTTTTCATTCGCTAGGAACAGTTACAGCCTTTGTGTAAAAAAAATAAGTTCTTTAAAAATGGAAGAAAATAAGGAGTTTGCATCTTCATGGATCTGATCAAAAATGGCAAATATGTTTCATATGTATTAACTGTAATCTTTATCTGTGGTTTTGTTACCAACTGGAAAGTACTTAGGCCAGTGAATGTGCTAGGTACTGGGAGACAGTAATAATAAAATGGCCCTATCATTCTATTTAGTAAACACAAGAATAATTATGATTGCATATCGCATTGTGTGTGTGTGTGTGTGTGTGTGTGTGTATGTGTGTGTATTAGTTGCTTAGTCACGTACAACTGTGAGTCCATGACTATGGCCCTCCAGGCTCCTGTGTCCATGGAATTCTCCAGGCAAGAATACTGGAGTGGGTTACCATTCCCTTCTCTAGGGGATCATCCCAACCCAGGGATTGAACCCAGGTCTCCTGCATTGCAGGCAGATTCTTTACCATCTGAGCCACTAGGGAAGTGCTATTTGTATTACACATATCCTCAGATGATTGAAAGATAATGACATGAACTATATGATGCCTAAAATATGACTTAATGCTAAACTGAATAGAAAAAATTGCATTTACTTTTAAACATTAATTTTATGAATTCAGTGCATTTGATAAACATTAAATTTATGAACTTATACAATTAATACAATATGCAGGTCAAGAAGCAACAGTTAGAAGTGGACATGGAACAACAGACCTATTGCAAATAGGAAAAGGAGTGTGTCAAAGCTGTATATTGTCACCCTGCTTATTTAACTTATATGCAGAGTACATCATGAGAAATGCTGGGCTGGATGAAACACAAGCTGGAATCAAGATTGCTTGGAGAAAAATCAATAACCTCAGACATGTTGATGACACCACACTTCTGGCAGAAAGCAAAGAACAACAAAAGAGCCTCTTGATGAAAGTGAAAGAGGAGAGAGGAGAGTGAAAAAGTTGGCTTAAAACAGATCATGGAACCTGGTCCCATTACTTCATGGCAAATAAATGGGGAAAGAGTGACAGACTTTATTTTTTGGGGCTCCAAAATCACTGCAGATGGTGACTGCAGCCATAAAATTTAAAAGACGCGTGCTCCTTGGAAGAAAAGTTATGACCAACCTAGTTAGCATATTCAAAAACAGAGACATTACTTTGTCAACAAAGGTCCATCTAGTCAAGGATATGGTTTTTCCAGTAGTCATGTATGGATGTGAGAGTTGGACTGTGAAGAAAGCTGAGCACCAAAGTACTGATGCTTTTGAACTGTGGTGCTGGAGAAGACTCTTGAGAGTCCCTTGGGCTGCAAGGAGATCCAACCAGTCCATCCTAAAGGAGATCAGTCCTGGGTGTTCACTGGAAGAAATGATTATGAAGCTGAAACTCCAAAACTTTGGCCACCTGATGCGAATAGCTGACTCATTGAAAAAGACCCTGATGCTGGGAAAGATTGAGGGCAGGAGGAGGATGGGATGACAGAGGATGAGATGGTTAGATGGCATCATCAATTCAATAGACATGGGTTTGGTTGAACTCTGGGAGTTGGTAATGGACAAGGAGGCCTGGGGTGCTGCGATTCATGGGATCACAAAGAGTCAGACACAACTGACCAACTGGATTGAACTGAACTGATGCTGGGAAAGATTGAAGGTGGGAGAAGGGGATGACAGAGGATGAGGTAGTTGGATGGCATCACTGACCCAATGGACATGAGTTGAGTAAATTCCGGGAGTTGGTGATGAACAGGCAGGCCTGGAATCCTGCAGTCCATGGGGTTGCAAATCGTCAGACATGACTGAGCGACTGAACTGAACACAATTCCATTTTAGAAAGGTACATTGTGTTAATGAGGTATGTCACACTGATTGATTTACAGATATTGAAAAATACTTGCATATCTAGGATAATGCCGACTTGATCATGGTGTATTATCCTTTTCATGTATTGTTGGATTTGGTTCGCTAGTATTTTGTTGAGAATTTTTGTGTCTGTGCTCAGTGATGTTGGCCTGCAAAGTTCATTTAGTTGTTGCACCTTTGTCTAGTTTTTGTATCAGGGTTTTAGAATGACTTTCAAAGCGTTCCTGCCTCTGCAAGTTTTTGGAATAGTTTCAGAAAGATAAGTGTTAACTCTTCTCTAAATGTTTGATAGAATTCAATTGTGAAGCCAACTTGTCCAGGACTTTTGTTTGTTGAGTTTTTAATCACAGATTCAATCAGTACTTGTAATTGGTCTGTTCATATTTTCTATTTCTTCCTGGTTCAGTCTTATGAGATTATATTTTTATAAGAATTTGTCAGTTTTTTTTAGGTTGCCATTTTATTGGCATGAAGTTATTTATAGTACTGTATTATGGTGCTTTGTATTTTTTCTGCGGTTTTAGTTAGAACTCCTCCTTTTTATTTCTAATTTTATTGATTTGGGCCTTCTCCCTACCCTCCCCCATTTTTGATGAATCATGATAAAGTTTTATCGATTTTATTTATCTTTTCTTTTAAAACTAGCATTTAGCATCATTTATCTTTTCCATTATTTTTTTATTCTTTAGTCAGAATGACCATTATCAAAAAGTCTGCAAATAATAAATGCTGGAGAGGATGTGGAAAAAAAGGAACCCTCCTACACTGTTGATGGGAATGTATGTTGGTTCAGCACTATGGAGAACAGTCTAGAGATTTCTTAAAAATACAGAGCTATCATATCATCCTATAATCCCAATCCTGGGCATATATCTGGAGAAAACCATAATTCAAAAGATACATATACCTCAGCTTTCACTGCTGCTGCTGCTGCTGCTAAGTCGCTTCAGTCGTGTGCGACTCTGTGCGACCCCATAGACGGCAGCCCACCAGGCTCCCCTGTCCCTGGGATTCTCCAGGCAAGAACACTGGAGTGGGTTGCCATTTCCTTCTCCAATGCAGGAAAGTGAAAACTGAAAGTGAACTCGCTCAGTTGTGTCCGACTTTTAGCAATCCCATGGACTGCAGCCTACCAGGCTCCTCCGTCCATGGGATTTTCCAGGCAAGAGTACTAGAGTGGGGTGCCATTGCCTTCTCTATAACACTGTTTATAATACCCAAGACACAAAAGCAACCTAAATATCCATCAACACATGAATGGATAAAGAAGATGTGGTTTGTATGTATATATACATTTAAATATATATATATATGCATGCATACACATACAACTGAATATTGCTCAGCCATAAGAAATAATGGAATAATACCCTTTGTAGCAACAGAGATGAACCTAGAGATTATCATACTAAGTGAAGTAAACCAGATAGAAAAGAAAATAGCATATAATGTCATTTATATGTGGAATCTAAAAAAAAGGATACAAATGAACTTATAAACAAAGCAGAAATAGACTCACAGGCGTAGATAACAAACTTTTGATTAAAAGAGTGGAAGTGGGGGATAAATTAGGAGTTTTGCATTAACATATATACACTGCTGCTGCTAAGTCGCTTCAGTCATGTCCAACTCTGTGCGACCCCATAGACGGCAGCCCACCAGGCTCCCTCGTCCCTGGGATTCTCCAGGCAAGAACACTGGAGTGGGTTGCCATTTCCTTCTCCAATGCATGAAAGTGAAAGGTAAAAGTGAAGTCACTGAGTCGTGTCCAACTCTCAGTGACCCCATGGACTGCAGCTTACCAGGCTCCTCTGTCCATGGGATTTTCCAGGCAAGAGTACTGGAGTGGGGTGCCATTGCCTTCTCCAATATATACACTACTATATATAAAATAGGTAACAAACAAGAATCTATTATAAAGGAAAGATAATCTGAAAAAATCTCTCTTTCTGCATATGGAATTATCAAATATTAACATTTCAGGCTCAACAAAACCTTGAATTTTTCTCTACTCAGATGGCAATAAGATTTTCATATTTTGTGTCATTTTTTCCAACTATAAGAATCTAAGATTTTAAAATTATGCTACTTATTTTTTCATTAGCTAGTTTTATTCTCAATAATGTATTGATCAGACACCCTCTATTATGTGTAGGTCTGTGAGAATTAACACTAAATATATAATTTGTCTCCCATAAATTGTAGAGCATGAAAATTGACAAAAATAATGGAGAAAGAGGCCAAAAAGGAGAAATCAGTAAAATTTGGTGGCTTTTATCCCCTACTCCAATGGTGTATCTCCACGTACACATGAATAATTATGAGTATCAAAATAATTTATATGTCTAGATTAATCAATTGTCTATAACTATAAAAATAGTGAAGAATAAAACATTGAGTTGTCTAATGCTTGAACATAATAGCATATGTATTTTATAGTTTGCATGAAAACATGAAAAAAAATGTTCTGTATGTTTTCATTACATTTAATACATTTGATGGCTTTCTTTTGTGTGAATATATTTTACTTTAAAATTAGAAGGAAATATTGATGAATTTTGAGAACACAAATGCTATTCTATGCTAAATATCGTCTTCCTAATGTCAAGAATAAGGTACATAAATCTACTCATACTTTTAGAAATTATGGGATAAAAATGGCCTCTCAAATATGTTGATGTTCTAATGACTAATTCATTAGATTGTGAAATAGTTGAGAGATGGATAAAAAGTGTTAGACTGAAATAATCTTGGCATAGCATAAGGAATCAATACAGGAAAGTAATAAAGTGAAACTTTTAACAAAGGGAAAAAAATACTGTGGAGGAAAGAGTGGTAAAAATCAAGGTAGTATTACTGAGAAGAATATTATTTATATAGGGCTTTAGTAAAAATCACTTTCATAAATACTAGATAATAGCAAATATTTTAGAAAGAAACTCTAACTAGAGGATTTTGAGTATGTAACGTGCAATTTTAAAACCTTTCTTATTTTAAACTTCCACATGGTAGACCAAAACTGTGTATATGGACAATGTGGACATGTGAAGCCTCTAACCAATAATGAATATAATTCTGCGACAAATGGATTTGTTTTAGGCCAATACAATAATTATATCTACACCAATAAGAAAATAGCGTGGCTGATCCATAAGGAAGAAAACTTTATATTTCATCTATGCATGATTGGAAGCAATGAATTAACATATTTCTGCCAAGCAATATTTTGAACAAGTGATAGATTATCCATGAAAACCATTTCCAGTGACATAAATGTGTGAAATAATTGATTCAGGGGTATAACTGAACAGCATAACAGGATTAAAAGAATTAACAATGCCTAAAAATCAAATAATGTATGGCAAAGTGAACTGGAGTTTTGTTTTAGTCAATAATACTTGCGCCATAGAATTTTCTCTTAGACAAAATCAAATGAAATCCTGGGATAACAATTCTTTTTCTTCCTCCGTCTCTCCTTTATGGCGCCAAAGCAATATCATTGATTTCTTTTCTAGGAGTCAACCAAAGTATAAATAGAACAGTAGCTGTGAAGTGCATGTAATTCCTAACCCTAACTCCAATCCCATGATCATCAAAATCTGAGCCTTTCAGCATTTCCAATACCAGTTATTTGAAGAGTAGGAAAATTTGAAATGTAGCTTGTATCCATGGCAACAAAAAAAGTAGTGTGGCAAACTTAGCATGCAAGTTACTTCATCTCTAAACAAAAGGTTTGAAATCTCTTGTTTTCTTTCAACCAGAGTGTTTGGTCTTTGCTTTCCTTGATATTGTTTATACACTACCAGGAAAGTTATGATAGAAAAAAAGAGCAATTAAAAATAACAACAGACAACTATTAAGTAAAATTCAATTATTTTTAATCTATTCTTTAAAAAACTGTCTTTATGATTAGGCAACATAATAAATTGTGAATGTATCTTTCTGAAATAATGTATTTTCTTAGGGATTCTAATAAGTGATTTGACTTACCATGAACAGTACTTGGAACTATCCTGGCAGTCCAGTGTTTAAGACGTTGCACTTCCGCTGCAGGGAGTTTGGGTTTGACCCCTGGCTGGGGAACTAAGATCCTGCATGCTGTATTGCAGCCAAAAGATTAAAAACTAAAAGCAAAAGGTACTTGTTCTACCATATAATTATTTAAAATTTGTTATTAGCATAAAATTTATATATTCATTGACATGATATTCCATATATATTTATTTCTAAAAACCCTAGATTAGGGCAAAATTAGTCACTGGGTTTCCCAGGTGGCTCAGTGGTTAAGAATCTGCCCGCTAATGCAGGAGACATAGGTTTTCCACCCAAGCACCTGTTATAGCTAGTGTACTTCCCAACCATGAGGTAGCATCTCACCTAATCTTCAAAACAGGTACATCATTTTTTGATAGCAGTGAAGTTGTAGGTCCTAGGTTATTCAACAGATAATATAAACTTGGCCTTCTTTGCTCCTGAAGTTTTGTTGTTGTTGAGGATGTTTACCAAACCTTTTTTTTTTTTAATAAGAAATAACAATCTTAGAGTTTTTCCCATCATGTAAGGTTTATCTGCTCTTTTATGTCATAATGAAAAAAAGTGAAAGTGTTAGTCACTCAGTTGTATCCGACTCTTCACGACCCATGGACTGCAGATTTCCAGGTTCCTCTGTCCATGGGATTCTCCAAGCAAGAATACTGGAGTAGATAGCCATTCCCTTCTCCAGGGGATCTTCCTAACTCAGGGATCAAACCCAGGTGTCTGGCCTTACAGGCAGATTCTTTACTGTATGAGACATGAGGACAGCCCTAGAATCATGTCCATTCTTTGGAGATTTTGTATATCAAATGTTCCTTACTGAATTTTGTTGTGTAATGCTATGGTTGTATCTTTAGTTCAGCTGCGTCACCCAGTCGTGTCCAACTCTTTGCAACCCCATGGACTGCAGCACGCCAGGCTTCCTGTACATCACCAACTCCCAGAGCTTGCTCAAACTCACACCCATCGAGTCAGTGATGCCATCCAACCATCTCATCCTCTGCCATCCCCTTCTCCTCCTGCCTTCAATCTTTCCCAGCATTGGGTCTTTTCCAATGAGTTAGTTCTTCCCATCTGGTGGCCCAAGTATTGCAGCTTTAGCTTCAGCATCAGTCCTCCAATGAATATTCAGGACTGATTTCCTTTAGGATGGACTGCTTTGATTTCCTTGCAGTCCAAGGGACCCTTAAGAGTCTTCTCTAACACCACATTTCAAAAGTATCAGTTCTTCAGTGCTCAGTTTTCTTTATGGTCAAACCCTCATATCCATACATGACTACTGGAAAAACCATCGCTTTGACTAGATGGACCTTTGTTGTCAAAGTAATGTCTCTGCTTTTTAACATGCTGTCAATGTTGGTCATAGCTTTATTCCAAAACAAAAATGTCTTAACTTTATGGCTGCAGTTACCATCTGCAGTGATTTTGGAGCCCAAGGAAATAAAATCTGTCACCCATTTCCATTGTTCCCCCATCTATTTGGCATGAAATGATGGGACTGGATGCCATGATCTTTGTTTTCTGAATGTTGAGTTTTAAGGCAGCTTTTTCACTCTCCTCTTTCACTTTCATCAAGAGGGTCTTTAGTTCTTCAATTTCTGCCATAAGGGTGGTATCATCTGTGCATCTGAGGTTATTGATATTTCTCCTGGCAGTCTTGATTTCAGCGTGTGCTTCACCCAGCCTGGCATTTCACACGATGTACTCTGCATATAAGTTAAATAAGGTGGGTGACAATATACAGCCTTGACATACTCCTTTCCCTATTTGGATCCGGTCCATTGTTCCATGTCCAGTTCTAACTGTTGCTTCCTGACCTGCATATCGATTTCACAGGAGGCAGGTAAGGTGGTCTGCTATTCCCATCTCTTTAAGAACTTTCCATTTTTTTGTGATCCACACAGTCAAAGGCTTTGGTGTAGTCAATTAAGCAGAAATAGATGTTTTTCTGTAACTCTCTTGCTTTTTCAGTGACCCAGCGAATGTTGGCAATTTGACCTCTGGTTCCCCTGCCTTTTCTAAATCCAGCTTGGACATCTGGAAGTTCATGACTCACGTACTGTTGAAGCCTGGCTTGGAAAATTTTGAGCATTACTTTGCTAGCATGTGAGATGACTGCAATTGTGTGGTAGTTTGAACATTTTTTGCCATTGTCTTTCTTTGGGATTGGAGTGAAAACTGACCTTTTCCAGGCCTGTGGCCACTGCTGAGTTTTCCAAATTTGCTGGCATATTGAGTGTAGTGCAGCACTTTCACAGCATCATCTTTTAGGATTTGAAATAGCTCCGCTGGAATTACATCATCTCTACTAGCTTCGGTCTTAGTGATGCTTTCTAAGACCCACTTGACTTCGCATTCCAGGATGTCTGGCTCTAGGCGAGTGATCAACCATCACGGTTATTTGGGTCATGAAGATCTTTTTTGTATAGTTCTCCTGTGTTTTCTTGCTGCCTTTTCTTAATATCTTCTTCTGTTAGCTCCATACCATTTCTGTCCTTATTTGTACCCATCTTTGCATGAAATGTTCCCTTGTATCTCTAAGTTTCTTGAAGAGCTCTCTAGTCTTTCCTATTCTATTGTTTTCTTTTATTTCTTTGCACTGATCACTGAGGGAGATTTTCTTATCTCTCCTTGCTATTCTTTGGAACTCTGCATTTAGGTGGCTGTTCTTTCCTTTTCTCCTTTGCTTTTTGCAGTTGATGAAATGTAATTATTTACATAATGGTCTAGTCCTTATGAGGATGATTTTTTTTTTTTTTTACTTTATTATCTCATCCATGTGAGTTTTAAAGCATTGCACATGTTTGGGTATGTTCTCTCCTCCTAATTATGCAACCATAGAATTCAGTTCTGTGCCTACCATCGTTACCCTATTGGATCCTACAGCTACATTCAGGTTTGTCATTTTCCTTCCTCATCAAATCTAAAATGTCCCTGTTCTGTCCATGTTGTTGTAACTTAACTTTAGAGCTTAGTGATCAATAGGGGAGGTAACGGCAAATTCTGAGAAAGGGTATATCTCAGGAATATTTCAGCAAATGCACTGGTGCCTTGTGCCTGGAGCTATAATATTACCCTCACCACTGGTGATGGGGTTGTCGTTACTAGCCAAATGGCAGACACTCCAATTCCTTAATCCTATTGCATCATCTCAGACCATGCCTGGCACCCAGTTTTACCAGCTGGATTCCCTTCAAGGATCTGGAGATTAAGAGGCAGAAGGTGTATTAGGGAATACTCTAAGGACCAATGTTTATGAAAGAGGAGACAAGTAAATAGGAGAGGGGAAAAGTCGTGAGGAGTTTTAACAGAGGCCTTACTCTATCTGACTGGGGAATCTGAAGCTGGCATAACTATTCACAGTTGTTCTGAGTTGAAACAGAGAATCCAGGTCTGTATGCCTCTTCATCAGAAAGTCATTGTTTTCTAAATGTAAGCTTGGATAAGGCTATTCTCTTTAGATGATGTATTCTCAGTTTCCCTGAAGGAAGTTGATAGCTGAGGGATTTCTAATGGTAGCCTTTCTGGCAGCTGAGGTGATGAAAGTCCTTCATTCTTGAAGGGAATCCGGGCAGTACCTCACAGTATCATCCACATGGATTAATAAATATCTCCTCATGTAATGGCTTCTACTGAAATATAGAAGTCATCTGTATACTTCATTATGTTTGCAAACATTTTTATGTTCATTAGCTGTTCAACTTTTGTTTTCTGTAAATTTCAGTTTGTAGTTTTTGCACATTTTAAACTGGATTCTTTTATTTTTACGCTGAACTTTAGGAACATATACTACCTTTATACAGTCTTTTACATGATATGTATACATTCTGAATCTGTGCCTTGTCTTTCTCTGTGATTTAGTTTGGTGCCCAATAGGTTTTCACTTTAATGTACTTGGATTCATAAAATTTCCTCTGTCAATTAAAAAGACATTCCAATCTTTCTATTGTTTTGTAAAGATTGTAAATGTTTAGTGTTTGATGGAAATCTCTTACAAAGTTTTCTGGACCTGATGGATTTCATACTATGTATAGTGTAATTGTACTGCTACTGATTCTTCTGATTTAATTTTGTTAATTGTTACAGGTTAATTCAAATTATTATTATTTTTATTTTCCCTTGAGTCAATTTTAGATAATTGTGTGTATGTATGTGTGTTTGGGTGTGAAGTGTTGGGGGAGGGAGTGAATTAATGCTTCTAAACTTAAAATGTATTTATTTGAAATTATTTGTGTGTCTTTCATCATTTAAAAATCCTCAGTTGTATCTCTATTGTGACTTCAAGTTCTAAAATTGTTTTTTTTGATCTTTCAGTATGTTTTCTTGATCAATCTTCAGAAAATTTTTTTCTAGTTTATGAGTCTTCACAGATCACTCAATAGAAGTCTTGCTGATCTCCTCTATTTTGTGTTCACTATCATATTTTCTTTTATCTTTGTATTTTTTCCTTTTATATTATTTAGTTATATTCTGTTTATTCTATATTCTGTATATTCTGTTTATTCTTAAACTGGTTGTAGGTTTAATAATGTTCAAACTTTCTCATTTACAATAAACATTTGACACTGATAATTTCTGTATATTCTCTGGTAAAAATATTTTTGGTGACTTTCAATCTTTATTAATATATAGTTACTGTTCTTAACTCTAAAAACCTCAGTTTTGTTTAAACAAAGCAATGCCAGCATTTTCTTGCTTTATATTTGCCTCATATATTATTTTCCTACATTTCCATCATTTTGTTGCTGTTGTTCAGTCCCAAGTCATGTCCGACTCTTTGCGACCCTGTGAACTGCAGCAAGCTAGGCGTCCCTCTCCTTCACTATCTCCTAGAGTTTGCTCAAACTCACGTCCATTGAATCAGTGATGCCATCCAATCATTTCATCCTCTGTCGCCCCCTTCTCCTACCCTCAATTTTTCCCAGCATCAGGGTCTTTTCCAATGAGTTGGCTGTTCGCATCAGGTAGCCAAAGTATTGGAGCTTCAGCTTCCATATCAATCCTTCCAGTGAATATTCAGGGTTGAATCCTTTATAATGACTGGTTTGCTCTCCATTTTGCTTGCTAACTTTCTGCTGTTCCATATTTGTTAGGTTGGTTACTAACAGCATACCACTGGATTGTGTTTAGTTTTTAATCTTTTCTGATAATGTGTCATTGAAAAAAAAAAAAGTTCATTTCATTTATATTTCCATTTCATTTAAAATCCAAAGTCACCATAGCTGGATTTTTTTATCTTAAATTGTGCTTTTTTCTTAACCTCTTTTTAATACTTCTATTTCTCTTCTTAAATTTTCTTCCCTTGTTTTATTAATAGATTGGCAGTTTTAGTTCTGAATTTTTCATGCTAATACACACACACACACACACACACACACACACACACACACACACACATATATATATATATATATATATACTAGTTGTTACCTATCAGTGATAGATAATTTTTTCCTCAAAATTTCCAATTCTTCCTGGACGGCTAGATGTGTAAAATAAAATAGGCATATATTACTAGGAAAGTGAAATGATAAAGTACCCACTAAATGCAAGCTTACCTTTTTGATTACTAGATTATAACAAATACAAAATTACTCTGTCAAAATGCTTTTAAAGTTTCTAAACTCTTATTTCCAATTTCTATACATTTCCTGCCACAAATCAGTAAGACAGTTTGTGAGCTAGTACTGACTGTGTAATGTAGTTTAAATGGCTTAGAATAATAATCAATTTCTTTCTCACATAGAATTACTATCAGGTATCTTACTCCATCCTGTTTTTTAACCCCCAAAATACTATTTGAACTATTTCACATAGTTAACATATGTTTACATTCATTCATACATTTCTCAATTTCATTATATATTTATTTTTAATTTTAATCCCAGACTTTCCTTTTGTGACGTAGTTCTTTTTGCTGATATAATCCTTTAAGATTTCCTTTACTGAGAATAAGTTAGTAGCAAATTCTTTTTCTTCCTCAGATGTCTATAATTCTCCAAACTCTTGTCTAACATTTTATGTAGTAAATTTCCTCCAAATATTTTTAAACTTTGTTTTAAATTTATTTTTTGCTGTTTTGGGTCTTCACAGCTGTGTGGGCTTTCCTCTAACTATGGTGAGCAGGGACTACCCTCTAACTGCAGTGCACAGACTTCTCACTGCAGTCACTTCTCTTGTTGTGGAGCACGGGCTCTCAGCTGCACAGGCTTCAGGAGTTATGGCATGTGGGCTCAGTAGTTGTGGTTTTCAAGCTCTAGAGCACAGGCTCAATAGTCGTGGAGAACAGGCCTTGCTGTGCTGTGGCATGTGGAATCTTCCCAGACCAGGGATCGAACATTATCTCCTGCATTGTTAGGTGGACTCCTTATCAGTGAACCACCAGGGAAGCCCTCTCCAAACTCTTTAGTGACAGTTTTAATACTAAATTGACTGGTTTCTTTCTGCACCCCTTTCTTAGAACTTTGAGGAAATTATTCTACCGGCTATTTGGATTCATTGTGATGTTGCATGTTTTATGCTGAAAATTCTCCAAGCCAGCCTTCAGCAATACATGAATCATGAACTTCCAGATGTTCAAGCTGGTTTTAGAAAGGCAGGGGAACCAGAGTTCAAATTGCCAACATCTGCTGGATCATGGAAAAAGCAAGACAGTTCCAGAAAAACATCTATTTCTGCTTTATTGACTATGACAAAGCCTTTGACTGTGCGGAACACAATAAACTGTGGAAAATTCTGAGATAGAAATACAAGACCATCTGATCTGCCTCTTGAGAAATCTGTATGCAAGTCAGGAAGCCACGGTTAGAACTGAACATGGAACCACAGACTGGTCCCAAATAGAAAAATGTGTACGTCAAGGCCTTATATTGTCACCCTGCTTATTTAACTTATATGCAGAGAACATCATGAGAAACACTGGGCTGGATGAAGCACAAGCTGGAATCAAGATTGCTGGGAGAAATATCAATAACCTCAGATATGCAGATGACACCACCCTTATGGCAGAAAGTGAAGAAAAACTAAAGAGCTTCTTGATGAAATTGAAAAAGGGGAGTGAGAAAGTTGGCTTAAAACTCAACATTCAGAAAATAAAGATCATGGCTTCTGGTCCCATCACTTCATGGGAAATAGATGGGGAAACAATGGAAACACTGGGAGACGTTATCTTTGGAGGGCTCCAAAATCGCTGCAGATGGTGACTGCAGCCATGAAGTTAAAAGATACTCCTTGGAAGAAAAGTTACGGCCAACCTAGATAGCATATTAAAAATAGTGACTATTTTGTCAACAGAGGTCCATCTAATTAAGGCTATGGTTTTTCCAGGAGTCATGTATGGATGTGAGAGTTGGACTGTAAAGAAAACTGAGTGCTGAAGAATTGACGCTTTTGAACTGTGGTGTTGGATAAAACTCTTGAGAGTCCCTTGGACTGAAAGAAGATCCAGCCAGTCCATCCTAAAGGAAATCAGTCCTGATTATTCATTGGAAGGACTGATGCTAAAGCTGGAACTCCAATACTTTGGCCACCTGAGATGATGAGCTGACTCATTGGAAAATACCCTGATGCTGGAAAAGATTGAAGGCAGAAGGAGAAGGGGATGACAGAGGATGAGACGGTTGCATGGCATCACCAACTCAATGGACATGTGTTTGGATAAACTCTGGGAGTTGGTGAAGGACAGGGATGCCTGGCGTGCTGCAGTCCATGGGGTTGCAAAGAGTTGGACATGACTGAGCGACTGAACTGAAGTGAATGTTTCTCTTTGGATACTTTTAAGTTTCTCTCTCTGCATTTGATATTCTTAATTATGATTATAATGTGTTTTGATGTGGATTTCCTTTGTTTATTCTGCTTAATGGTATATATACATTCTGAAGGTAATTTTCTTATTTTTGAAAAATTCTGTAAAATTCTCATCCATTAGATTTCCCAGTGTTTCTCTCACATATTCTCTACTCTCTTATTCCTGCAAATCAGATTAGATGACATTAGGTATTTCAGTCCTATCCTTCATGCCTTACTCTTCTGTGTTTTCTGTCTTTTGAATTGCAGTGATATATCCTAAGCAATATTTCCCAAATAACTTTCCAGGTTCAACAATTCTCCACACAGTTGATTTTTCTATTCATCAATATTTTGTTTCAATGATTATATAATTTGAGTTTATATATTATCAATGAGATTATTTTTCATGTCATTGATGTATCTTAATATTGTAGATACTTTATTCTTTTATTTCTTTAAACACCTTAAGGATCATTTTTTTTTAATTCTACATCTATTAATTCTAATATCTAAATCTTTAGGGGTATAATTCCCCTGATTTGAGTCTGCTGAATAGCACTTATGTTACCATTTTTATTAAACTGTTTTATAATTTGGGGCTGTGAATTTAGGTTTGGTGTTTTTGTTTTTGTTTTTTTTTCTGATCATATGGGGCCATATTTGGGCTGTATTTTGAAAGACAATTTTTAAAAATATAGGTGCTATGGAAGAGTCTTTAAAGAATCTTTAACTATTTTATGTGAATTTACCTGTATGCTTTTCTGCAAGGTACATAGTATAAATCTAATCAAAACCCTGACGTAAGAGCAGGCTTGTATTTTTGAATTATTGCAATTTTTTTTCTATCACTGTATAGGCCAAGCTAGGTAAGTAGACTTTTCATGTTTATTTATTGTTTTATTTTCTTTTACAACCGTTCTCTGGATATATAGCTTTTTTCTGGTCTGAGAAATGTTATATAGAAGTCACAATTCTACAATGTTTCTTTCCCTCACATATTCCAATTACATGGGTCAAAGTTCATTGCTTATATTTCCCATTAACATTTTATTTCTGACCTTGGTAGAAGATATAGCTTTTATTCACTACTTTAGTTCACTGCTCTCTTTGATTTGGTTCCTGAGGTAGTTTTCTTATTAGGGGTGGGCTTGAGCTTAACTATACATTTTGAATAATGTATATTTCATTCAGAATTTTTCATTGTATTACAGAGAGAGACTTTTTAGGACATTTATCTTGCTGTAGTGCCAGAAATATAAACTGCAGTACAATTCATATTCCTCCTTCTTTATATGCTCTAGTCATACTTTACAACTTACAATAACTCCAAAATCCTTAGTTAAGCTCACATTGTTTGCTGAAGGTAAGATTAACCACATCAAAGCAATGAAAATAACCTCCCAAATTTCAGTGGGTTAAAGAGAATAGATGCTACAAAACAGAAGTAGACTCACAGACATAGGAAACAAACTTATGGTTACCAAAGGAGAAAGGGGAGAGGAGTGGGGAAAGGTAGATAAATCAAGACTTTAATATTAACATATAATTTATATATAATATAGGTAAACAACAAGGACCTATTGTATAGCACAGGGAACAATACTCAATATTTTGTAAGAACCTATAGTGGAAAAGAAAAAAAAAGAAAAATGTTTTTTGTTTAATAATCTGATATGAGGGTTTCTTTCAGGCTAGTGATTTTCATTCATGTAGTAGTTCAGGTATCCAGGCTGCCCCCATCCTAGGGCCCCATCAGAGAGAGGAAATGATACACACCACTTTCATTCAAACTCCATGGATAGGAATTAGTCACATAGCCATTGGTGCATGCAAATAGAAGCAATCCTTGCCCAGAAAAGGCTACTTCTAGTGAAGACTGTGCATTACATTGAAGGAAATTTCATTCTTGATGCACAGATACTCATTTATGTCACAAATTCATTTGTTTGTGACCATTCCTGCACCTGGACACTTTTCCCCTGTGGAAAATTCTGAAAGAGATGGGAATACTGGACCAAATGACCTGCCTCTTGAGAAATCTGTATGCAAGTGAGGAAGCAACAGTTAGAACTAGACATGGAACAACAGACTGGTTCCAAATAGGAAAAGGAGTACATCAAGGCTGCATATTTTCACCCTGCTTATTTAACTTATATGTAGAATACATCATGAGAATCCTGGGCTGGATGAAGCACAAGCTGGAATCAAGATTGCTGGGAGAAATATCAATAACCTCAGATATGCAGATGACACCACCCTTATGGCAGAAAGTGAAGAACAAAAGAGCCTCTTGATGAAGGTGAAAGAGGTGAGTGAAAAAGTTGGCTTAAAAGCTCAACATTCAGAAAACTAATATCATGGCATCCAGTCCCATCACTTCATGGCAAATAGGTGGGGAAACAGTGGAAACAGTGGCAGACTCTTTCAAAATCAAAAATTGAAATTAAAAGACACTAACTCCTTGGAAGGAAAGTTATGACCAACCTAGGCAGCATATTAAATAGCAGAGACATTATTTTGCCAACAAAGGTATGTCTCATCAAGGCTGTGGTTTTTCCAGTAATAATTTATGGATGTGAAGTTGGACTATAAAGAAAGCTGAGCGCCAAAGAATTGATGCTTTTGAATTGTGGTGTTGGAGAAGACTCTTGAGAGTCCCTTGGACTGCAAGGAGATCCAACCAGTCCATCGTAAAGGAAATCAGTCCTGGGTGTTCATTGGAAGGACTGATGTTGAGGCCAAAACTCCAATACTTTGGCCACCTGATGTGAAAAACTGACTCATTGGAAAAAACCCTGATGCTGGGAAAGATTGAAAGCAGAGGAGAAGGGGATGACAGAGGATAAGATGGTTGGATGGCATCACTGACTCAATGACATGAGTTTGGGTGATCTCTGGGAGTTGGTGATGGACAGGGGGATTTGGCGTGCTGCAGTCCATGGGGTTGCAAAGAATCGGACACGACTGAGCGAGTGAACTGAATTGAACCCTCTCTAACTCATACTGTTTTGAACTTCTGTGCCTAATCACAATCTAGGAAAGTCTTCCAGATGAAATTAAGGCCGGATGTCACTAATAACTGCCTAATAAATTCTTTACTCCTACATAGCATGTGTAAAATGGTAATTGATTTAATATCTGTGGCAGTGTTTCCTCAGTTTCTAATTCTCCCACTAAAGCATGTGCTCAAGGAAGAGCTCATTTCTCTCTCTCTTTCTCTCTCTCTTTTTTTGGCTATGATATTCCTTGTTTCCTAGTGTCTGGCAAAGTGCGAGCACTCAGTAAAAGTTTATTGGGTAAATAATAAAAAAAAGTGTCTTGCATAAAATAGTAAGTTAATCAATCCACAACATATTAATAAAGATCATCTCCACAGAGCAGGTTCTGTGACAATTCCAAATATCTATTCTCTGTCATTAGGCCTCTCATATCCACGTGGGGGCAGTGAGTCATCCCCAGACTGGGGCATTAAAACTCTTCTGTCAAATTTTTTAAGTTAATAAATTACAGATTATGTTTATGCCAAGATATGTAAGACATACCAGCCTTGATGTTGCCACAAATATTATTTTAGCTTTCCTATCTGAGACCTTGTTTATAAGCTCCAGGGGGGCAGAGACTCTATCCATTGGATACTGTTTATGGAATAAATTACTCAAGAGTTTGCTGAATAACCACACACTGTCAGAATATACTTTTACTCATACCTTAGGAGATAAGGATTGGAGAAGGAAATGGCAACGCACTCCAGTGTTCTTGCCTGGAGAATCCCTGGGACGGGGGAGCCTGGTGGGCTGCCATCTATGGGGTTGCACAGAGTCGGACATGACTGAAGTGACGCAGCAGCAGCAGGAGATAAGGATTTTATCAGGTTTTAAAAAATTAAGATTAGTTGTAGCAACATCTGTTCCCTTTAATTCTTTCACAGTTTCATCTCTGAGGTTAATGCTGCTAAAGCCACATAATGGAGAGCCACACATAAAAAATCAGTTTGGCATCAGTGGGCCACAAATAACTAATGCTTAAAACTTTGCTCCTAGCGTTATCAGTAGCACGAATATGATGGTAGCTATTGTAATAGTGGTTAGAGTTTCTTACCTCCAACATCTGGTTAAGAACTGAAAGCTTTCTCTGAAACTGAAAGCAACTCTCTCTTGGTGAGTTAGAGGACTGATGAGGTGCTTGTTGGGAAGGAAAGTTAGGTGGACTTCCTGTTGCTGTTGTTTTTTTTTTTTTTTTTTTTTGGTCTTGTTATATTTTTATTATGCCCTTTACGAAGAATAATCACTTTACAGGAATTTAGTTTTCAAAAGGAATCAGACATTATTCTTATTTGTAGGTGAGTTATCCTGAAGAAATGTTAGAGAAAGACTGATGCCAAGATTTTTACGATAAATCAATTTAACTTGCTGATTTGACTCAAGCAAATTTCAGGCTAGGCTCAGTCATTGGACATGTATGATTCTATACCTCTTTACCCTGGAGACTACATTTCTTGCCTAATAGAAAGAATAAAACTTGTTTCATTTAGAGAGCACACAAAAGGAATATCATACTATTAAATATATACTTACTTCTACAGTCATTATCTAAAATGTTCCATATGAGGATTTTTCTGCTTGTTCATTCTAGTTTCAAGTTTAAGATCCAAGTTATTTCTTTTTCCTCTAAAAATAAAACCATACATTTTCTAAAGGAAATAAAATGAATGCCAGTATATACTATTATATTAAAAATAGTAATATAAAAAACTTGTATTTTTCTTCAAATATATTTAAAATCCTGATCTCTAACATCATATTCTTTTCATCTTCTATTTTTTACTTGTTTAAAGATTTTCTTTCTTTTTTTAAATAGGTTTCCTTGCTTTCATGCTGCTAGAATCCCTCGGATCAGGTAAAAAGAACACAATATACTAATTTGAATTTTTGTGATAGAAAGAGCACAATTTGTTAGTAGACTCTTTAAAATATGTAATTACTATTCACCAATATTGTTTCTATCTTAAGCTAATTGTTGATAAGTGGCTCCTCAGTGCTACTTCTTTTTTGCACTTTTGTAGAATTTCTTTGGATGTATGTTCTGCTTTATTTCTTTTCTTTCTTTTTTTTTTTAAATTGTTGTTTTATATTTTTATGGATTTTTGTTGTTGTTTTAACTGTTGACATTGGCCTTGAATTCATTCAGGACAGCAGCCTTTTAGTAATCAAGGTCAATGAGAAAACTCTAGTTCTAATAAGTTATATAAAGCCTTTTCTGTGTACCATTCCACAGGGCAGAGTAGAAATTGTTTTATTGACCAGGCTTTCCTAAGGGGGCCTTGAAGCATTTGCAATTTTTGCCCTAGGGGGCCAGTAGATGAGACCTCTGCTGCTCTTTTAATCAGAACCAGAATCAGCAATTAACCTATAACTGTAGCTGGTGTCCTAGAAATGAGGCAATGTAATCTTTTCTCATTATTTCTTATGGGAAAATTGCTTTTGACATATGTGCTTTAAGGTTGCTCACACTTTTCAAGAAATATCTTTTTAGACTACATCAATCAGTACACGTATTACCTCTTACAGAAATGGTCATTTTTTCCTACCTGACCTGGACTGGTCTGCAATATATTCCTTCTTTATGCTTTCAACGGATGCCCTGTGCATATTTCCAATATAATGCTTATCATAATGCATTATAATCATCATTTAATTCCTTTGACTATTTGCGATTAGAGGGTATTTATCTGGATGAACTGAATTCCAAGTAGAGTGACTAGTTCTCCATTTATAATGGCATTTCAGATCAACTCTAGGAACTAAGATAGTCTCTCTACACAATGAAGAGTGCCTACTACATAGTAATCTCTCAAAAAATACTTCTTGAATTAGTTTCTGAGTAATAATCCCTGATATATAACACTTCTTATATGATCAGCATAGTTCTGACTTTTTACATATTAAATCACTTAATTCTCATGATCACCCAGTAGATAGACAGGGCCAGTATTTTTTTCCATTTTATGAGTAACTGATGCAGGAAAAGAAGAGTGAAGTTGCAAAGGGCACACGGCCAGAAAGTGGCAGTACCATGAGTCAGGTTGAGTCAATCTGGCTCTCAAATTCATTCCAAAATTGCTGTATGAAAAAAGTCAGCCTCAGGAAAAAGAAATGATTCACTAATGAAACATTTTCACATAAAAGAGAAAGAAATATTTGTACTAATACAGACTATTAAATAAGAATATATATTTTATGTGTTATATGAAAGGTAAAGGCAAATTTCTTACTTGTATTCATGCATATTTTTCATGTAACAAAACTACCATTTTTCTAGAGAAGTTTATGAATAAAACATAGTTTCTCTGTTTTATATGTGGAATTTAAAAATCCAATGTATAACTAGAAGTGATGAAAGACTCAATTCTTAATGTTGGATTGTTATGAGTTTTTGATAATGTCTAAATTAAGAACACTAAGATCATGGACAACAAAGGTCCGTCTAGTCAACGCTATGGGTTTTCCAGTGGTCATGTATGGATGCAAGAGTTGGACTGTGAATAAAGCTGAGCA
Source organism: Budorcas taxicolor (assembly GCF_023091745.1). Classification (NCBI taxonomy): domain Eukaryota; kingdom Metazoa; phylum Chordata; class Mammalia; order Artiodactyla; family Bovidae; genus Budorcas; species Budorcas taxicolor. The sequence continues at coordinate 63,902,150 of NC_068912.1, forward strand.
CCAAAGAATTGATGCCTTTGAACTGTGGTGTTGGAGAAGACTCTTGAGAGTCCCTTGGACTGCAAGGAGATCCAACCAGTCCATTCTGAAGGAGATCAGCCCTGCGATTTCTTTGGAGGGAATGATGCTAAAGCTGAAACTCCAGTACTTTGGCCACCTCATGTGAAAAGCTGACTCACTGGAAAAGACTCCGATGCTGGGAGGGATTGGGGGCAGGAGGAGAAGGGGATGACAGAGGATGAGATAGCTGGATGGCATCACTGACTCAATAGATGTGAGTCTGAGTGAACTCCAGGAGTTGGTGATGGACAGGGAGGCCTGGCGTGCTGAGATCCATGGGGTCGCAAAGAGTTGGACACGATTGAGTGACTGAACTGAACTGAACTGAAGTGAAGATCATGGCATCCAGTCCCATTACTTCATGGCAAATATAGGGAAATAATGGAAACACTGAGAGACTATGTTTTGGGCTCCAAAATCACTGCAGATGGTGACTGCAGCCATGAAATTAAAAGATGCTTGCTCCTTGGGAAAAAAGCTATAACCAACCTAGAAAGCATATTAAAAAGCTGAGACAATACTTTGCCAAAAAGGTCCACCTAGTCAAAGCTATGGTTTTTCCACTAGTCACATATGCATGTGAGAGTTGGACTATAAAGAAAGCTGAGCACTGAAGAATTGATGTTTTTGAACTGTGGTATTGGAGAAGACTCTTGAAAGTCCCTTGGCCTGCAAGGAGATCAAACTAATCAATCCTGAAGGGAATCAGTCCTGAATATTCACCAGTAGGACTGATGTTGAAGCTGAACTCCAATACTTTGGCCACTTGATGCGAAGAACTGATTCATTGGAAAAGAACCTGATGCAGGAAAAGATTGAAGGCAGGAGGAGAAGGGGACAACAGAGGATGAGATGGTTGGCTGACATCATCGACTATGGACACTATTTTGAGTAAGCTCCGGGAGTTGGTGATGGACAGGGAAGCCCAGTGTGCTGCAGTCCATAGAGTTGCAAAGTCAGACATGACCGAGTGACTGAACTGAAATTAATATTAAGAAGATAATAAAATACTACAAGAGAATAAATATATTCATCATAAAAAATATCTCAAAAAAGAATAATGTTTTAAGCTCTCATCTTAATGAATTGGGACTTAGAATAAAAACACATTGGGAAATAGTCAGTCAGTGTACTCTTGATAGTAAAATTAAAGAGCTATGTAATAGCAGAATGTGCTACATTTTATAATTATTATTAAAAATTTTTATTGTTATAAGACCTTGAAATATTTGAGGCAATTGAATTAGGAATCCCTTAAAAAATATATTTTAAGATGTATTACTTTATATTCTTGGGCTCCAAAATCACTACAGATGGTGACTGCAGAAATGAAATTAAAAGATACTTGCTCCTTGAAAGAAAAACTATGACCAACCTAGACCACATATTAAAAAGCAGAGACATTACTCTGCCAACAAAGGTCCATTTAGTCAAAGCTACAGTTTTTCTAATAGTCATTATGGATGTCAGAGTGGGACCATAAAGAAAGCTGAGCACTGAAAAATTGATGCTATTGAACTGTGGTGTTGGAGAAGACTCTTGAGAGTACTTTGGACTGCAAGGATATGAAACAGTTAATCCTGAAGGAAATCAGTCCTGAATGTTCATTGAAAGGACTGATGTTGAAGCTGAAACTCTAATACTTTGGCCACCTGATGCAAAGAACTGACTCAGTTGAAAAGACCCTGATTCTGGGAAAGACTGAAGGCAGGAGGAGAAGGGGATGACAGGGGATGAGATGGTTGGATGGCATCACCAACTCAATGGACATGAGTTTGAGCAAGATCCATGAGTTGGTGTTAGACAGGAAAGCCTGGTGTCCTCCAGTCCATGGGGTCACAAAGACTCGGACATGATTGAGCAACTGAAATGAAAACTGAAATACTAGTAGCTGGTTGTGATTCCTTAGAAACAAAATAACTTAATCAATATGCTCTCTCAGTAGTAGCAAAGTGAATACCTTTTCATATAACCTGAGCTTGGTATTAACTTCAATTAAATTCAGCTCAGTTCAGTTTCTCAGTTGTGTCTGACTCTTTGTGACCCCATGAATTGCAGCACGCCAGGCCTCCCTGTCCATCACCAACTCCTGGAGTTCACTCAGACTCACGTCCATTGAGTCCGTGATGCCATCCAGCCATCTCATCCTCTGTCATCCCCTTCTCCTCCTGCCCCCAATCCCTCCCAGCATCAGAGTCTTTTCCAGTGAGTCAATTCTTCGCATGAGGTGGCCAAAGTACTGGAGTTGCAGCTTTAGCATCATTCCCTCCAAAGAAATCCCAGGGCTGATCTCCTTCAGAATGGACTGGTTGGATCTCCTTGCAGTCCAAGGGACTCTCAAGTCTTCTCCAACACCACAGTTCAAAAGCATCAATTCTTCGGTGCTCAGCTTTCTTCACAGTCCAACTCTCACATCCATACATCACCACAGGAAAAACCATAGCCTTGACTAGATGGACCTTAGTTGTCAAAAGTAATGTTTCTGCTTTTGAATATGCTATCTAGGTTGGTCATAACTTTCCTTCCAAGGAGTAAGCGTCTTTTAATTTCATGGCTGCAATCACCATCTGGAGTGATGTTGGAGCCCACAAAAATAAAGTCTGACACTGTTTCCACTGTTTCCCCATCTGTTTCGCATGAAGTGATGGGACTGGATGCCATGATCTTCATTTTCTGAATGTTGAGCTTTAAGCCAACTTTTTCACTCTCCTCTTTCACTTTCATCAAGAGGCTTTTGAGTTCCTCTTCACTTTCTGCCATAAGGGTGGTGTCATCTGCATATCTGAGGTTATTGATATTTCTCCTGGCAATCTTGATTCCAGCTTGTGTTTCTTCCAGTCCAGCGTTTCTCATGATGTACTCTGCATATAAGTTAAATAAGCAGGGTGACAATAATACAGCCTTGACATACTCCTTTTCCTCTTTGGAATCAGTCTGTTGTTCCATGTCCAATTCTAACTGTTGCTTCCTGACCTGCATACAGATTCCTCAAGAGGCAGGTCAGGTGGTCTGGTATTCCCATCTCTTTCAGAATTTTCCACAGTTTATTGTGATCCACATAGTCAAAGGCTTTGGCATAGTCAATAAAGCAGAAATAGATGTTTTTCTGGAACCCTCTTGCTTTTTCCATGATCCAGCGGATGTTGGCAATTTGATCTCTGGTTCCTCTGCCTTTTCTAAAACCAGCTTGAACATCAGGAAGTTCATGGTTCACGTCTTGCTGAAGCCTGGCTTGGAGAATTTTGAGCATTTTTGTTTTCATCTACTTAAAATTACAGAGAGTAAACAGACAGGGTGAAAGCTACGTATGTTTTCTTTGAATTATTCAGTAGATTTGAGCATACCAAATAAAATTTTAACTATTTCTATGCCTTATAGATTAATATAAACAGTCTGGTAATAATGATAAAATTTACACAGAATAGAATTTAAGGATATACAATTAAATACCCCATAACTACTTAGTAATTGTTTGACTTTCAACCAAGTATATAATTCTCTAAGTCTTGTCTTACCTATCTGTTAAATACAAATAATAATAGCATCTTCATAGGATTTTTTTAGAATTCAAATAGTATTATTAAGACAATTATGAATAGTAAGTCAATTGATGAATAAAAATCATCAGCAGGCAAGCTAACATTAGGTAAATACTCAATAATTACTTATAGTTATTGTAATGATTTACACATATTTATAATTTTTCAGTTTTATATAATTTACATCATTGAATTCTCATAAAAATGAGATGGGGTAGACAAGTATTTATTTGACAGTGTAGGAAACTGATCATGAACTCCTTATTGCAAAATTCAGACTTAAATTGAAGAAAATAAGGAAAACCAGTAGACCATTCAGGTATGACCTAAATCAAATCCCTTATCATTATACAGTGGAAATAACAAATTGATTCAAGGGATTAGATCTGATAGACAGATGCCTGAAGAACTATGGATGGAAGTTTGTGATGTCGTACAGGAGGTAGTGATCAAGACCATCTTCAAGAAAAAAAAAAAATGCAAAAAGGCAAAATGGTTGTCTGAGGAGATAGGTCTTATAAATAGCTGAGAAAAGAAGAGCAGTAAAAAGGAAAGGAGAAAAGGAAAAATATACCCATTTGAATGCAGAGTTTCAAAGAATAACAAGGAGAGATAAGAAAGCTTTCCTTAGTGATCAATGCAAAGAAATAGAGGAAAACAACAGAATGGGAAAGACTAGAGATCTCTTCAAGAAAATTAGAGATACCAAGGGAACATTTCATGCAAAGATGAGCACAATAAAGAACAAAAATGGCATGGACCCAACAGATGCAAAAGACATAAAGAGGAGGTGGTAGACTACACAGAAGAACTATACAAAAACAAAAACAAACAAAAAAAAAAAACTTCATGACCCAGATAACCATGGTGGTGTGATCCCTTACTGCCTAGAGCTGCACATCCTGGAATGAGAAGTCAAATGAGCCTTAAGAAGCACCACTATGACCAAAGATAGTGGAAGTGATGGAGTTCCAGTTGAGCTATTTCAAATCCTAAAAGATGATGCTGTGAAAGTGCTGCACTCAATATGCCAGCAAATTTGGAAAACTCAGCAGTGGCCATAGGACTGGAAAAGGTCAGTTTTCACTCCAATCCCAAAGAAAGACAATGCCAAAGAATGTCCAAAGTACAGCACAATTGAATTCATCTCACATGCTAGCAAAGTATTGCTGAAAATTCCCCAAGCTGGGCTTCAACACTATGTGATCCAAAAATTTCCAGATGGTTCAAGCTGGATTTAGAAAAGGCAGAGGAACCAGAGATCAAATTGCCAGCATCCATCTGCTGGATCATGGAAAAAGCAAGAGAGTTCCAGAAAAACATCTATTTCTGCTTTATTGACTATGCCAAAGCCTTTGACTATGTGGATCACAATAAACTGTGGAAAATTCTTCAAGTGATGAAAATGCCAGTCCACCTTACCTGCCTCCTGAGATCTGTATGCATGTCAAGAAGCAAGGTTATTTTACTTCTGTGCAGAGTACATCATGAGAAAAACTGGGCTGGCGGAAGTACAAGCTGGAATCAAGGTTGCTGGGAGAAATATCAATAACCTCAGGTATGCAGATGACACCACCCTTATGACAGAAAGTGAAGAAGAACTAAAGAGCTTCTTAATGAAAGTGAAATAGAACAGTGAAAAGTTGGTTTAAAACTCAACCCTCAAAAAACTAAGATCAAGGCATCCAGTCCATCACTTCATGGCAAATAAATGGGGAAACAATTGAAACAGTGAGAGACTTTATTTTGGGGGGCTCCAAAATCACTGCAATTAATGGTGATTGCAACCATGAAATTAGAAGACACTTGCTCCTTGGAAGAAAAGCTATGACCTACCTAGACAGCATATTAAAATACAGAGACATTACTTTGCCAACAAAGGTCCATCTAGTCAAAGCTATTGTTTTTCCACTAGTCATGTATGGATGTCAGAATTGGACCATAAAGAAAGCTGAGCACTGAAGAATCAATGTTTTTGAACTGTGGTGTTGGAGAAGACTCTTGAGAGTCTTGGACTGCAAGGAGATCCAGCCAGTCCATCCTAAAGGAAATCAGTCCTGAATATTTACCAGAAGGAGTGATGCTGAAGCTGAAACTCCAATACTTTGGCCACCTGATCTGAAGCACTGACTCACTGGAAAAGACCCTGATTCTGGGAAGGTTTGAAGGCAGGAAGAGAAGGGAACAACAGAGGATGGGATGGTTGGATGGCATCACTGACTCTATGGACATAAGTTTGAGCAAGCTCCAGGAGTTGGTGATGAACAGGGAAGCCTGGCGTGCTGCAGTCCATGGGATTCCAAAGAGTCAAACATGACTGAGTAACTGAACTGAACTGTAGGAAATGGAAGATGAAAAAATTAAGTCAATTGTACAACATCACATAGTTAGTAGATGTTACAACTTGAACCCATTGTTTATGACTCTAGGAATCATGCTGGGGCAGACCAATTAAATAAATTATTCACTTAAATTATTTTCTACAAAATATATCACAAAATAATCTTGTAACACAGAAAATAGCAATTTATCTTTTGAATGTTCATTTCATTTAGAATAATATATAAACCTAAATTATTTATATAATGATGTGCAGTGTTTTCATGGTGTATTATGTTTTGCTTTGACAAGTTTCTAAAGTCTTTTATTGGTAGATTTCAGCTCCTCATAGACCTGGTTTTGAATGACAAGTTACACGCCGTATGTGCTGGGATTACTTGAAAATGAGGCAAAGCAGAATCATTGTTCTCATGTAATTTCAGAGTGTTTGGCAAAGAGTAAGCGATTAGAAGTTACAATTACAGTTACTGCTATCAATAGAAGGTTTCAGTTGTTAGAGAACAGAATTCATCAATTTTTATCTAGGATTCTAATGTCAAATTAAAAGTTACATTTATTTAATATAGTTAACATGTCAGTAATTTGAGAAGTATACTTATTTCACAATTGCATTTTTTCTGGTAATATAAGTAACACAAATTGTTGAGATCATCTAACTCAGCCTCTAGCACTTTAAAATTTTTACTTATTAAATTTGGAACTATTTCAGTGACTTAGAGCTAACTCATTGGGTCCTCATTCTAATCAGTGCTGTTCTCTGCTTAGGATCAAATGGGCACCATCTTGAATGTCCTAAATTATTCATACAAATCATATCTTGTCAATTTTTTTTTAAACTTTCTAATTCCCAAGTTAAGTGTCCTTATTATTTTTCATGTCACCTATTCTGGAACAGTACCCTGCTCCTTACTCTTTTTCTAAAAGTGTGTCTGTAAGAATTCCATTCCTAAATACCAGCCTTAGAGCTAAAGGGAAGCTGGGAAGCTGTGACATTGGAAGTAAGTTCCTAACATTTTCTGATTTCTAAGTGCCTGTGGCAGTAGCAACTTTCTGACCTCAGGATAGGGGCATGACTCGTGATTTTTCCATTTCCTGCCTCAATAAGCGCTTGCATTCTTAAAATATCTCATTTTTTCCCCACTGAATCCTGGATTGTCAAGTTATAAAATATATAGTGTACAAAGCATAGTGCTTAGTACTTAGTGTATTAAGTGTGAATACTTTAGTAAGTTTAATTACACTTAATTTCCTTTCACAAGCATCCCTGTTAAAAGTCACTGAAAAAATAGTGACTATATTTTTAATATGCTTGATCAGAGAAAATAAGTTCAAGAATGATACTTTTTCCTATATAAATTCATTTAGCAAATATTTATTGGAGGTTATTATGTGCTGTAAATCCTGAACATAATGGCTAGCAAAATGAGATGCAGTTCACACCTTTATATCTTCCATTTCAAAAGAAAAATACACCCTACAGAAACAAATAAATGAATTAGAAAGAGATATTTCCTTTTAGATCAGGGATACATTTCTCATAAGCTGGAAAGTCTAATGAACCTTGGTTTATTTTAATAAGAATTTCCAAGCAGGCCTCTTTATGCCTGTTCAGTCACCAAATTCAGTTGCCTTTTCTAGATGTCGCCAACGCTATCATACAAGCATGTGTGGGCTCTGCAGAGAACACTTCCTTTGGACAGCTGAATACCTATAACTTAATATTTCACAAATACAAAGATAGATTTTTATATTTTAATGATCTTTGCATGTCTTCCCTTGTTTTATACATATTACTTAGCACTACTGCTGATTCATCTTCAGACTGCCTAATCAATTTTCATGAATTTCCTATTCCAGAGTTTCTTTGGGAGCCAAAGAACCTTGTGTCCATTCTCCTTTCCTATCTCCTGTTTTACTGGAGCAAAACTACTTTTTGTCTTGTAAGTTTCACGGCAGCTCAGGCTTCTTATCACTTTGCCCTCAACCAACTGGACAATTGCACTCATTTTGTAATTAAAATCAGTGCTCTAGTTTAGGGGCAGAGAAGTTTAGGTTTCCTAGATATTTGGGTCTTATGGTTCATGTAAAGAGAAGATGGAATGCTTGGCGTCCAGGCCCACTATGACACATTTCAGATGTTAAAAAGTTAAATCAGATTTTATAGCCTGGCTTCAGAATGCAAACATTTTGTCCTTTTGTCTTCTGTGCAAGTGTGTTTTTAGATTTAAAAACAAACACACAAAAAATAAAAGACAAAGTAAACATTTTTAGATTTGACTAATTTTTAAATTGGATATTTTAAGTTTGCCTAAAATAATAATTCTACTTACAGAGTTAAGTAGTAAGCCTGTTTATATGGTCTGTAGCCCTGAGTAAAACTATTTCAAATTATGTTAAACACTAAGATAAATGCAGAGAGAACTATGATATAGATATATCATTGAGAAACTATACTGGAACACTAAATGGGAAGCACTAGTAACCAATAATTTTTTTTTCTCAAACACACCTAGTTTGAGATCATTGAATTTGGCATATTTAATCTTGCTTCAGAGAAGGTTGTTCTTTTCATTTTTTTTTTTTTTCCCCTTTCAAATCTGGAATAAATCTGAATAGTTTAATTCCCCCTTCCTTACTCAGGAATAATTTCTGTACTTTTCCTACTTATGCTGAGCCCAAGGTTTGTATATAAACCTGACTGCATAGGGAGTTGAATATCAGTATTTGAAGGTAGAATTGGGCTTATAATGGGTATTGAAAACCTGTGTACTTAAATGTGCATTTCCCCTTTCTTACTGAAAATGCTGCTCAAATGAAAGCCAATTTTCTTTTTATGAACTGAACTTATAATTAGGAACTTGAATTATAATCGTCATAGAAATGGTAGTTATAATGTAGACATATTACATTTGATTAGATTTTGCACGAGGGAAATTTCCCTTTGTATTAACTGGGCATTTAATTCCAGCTCCACAGAAGGTAACTTTGAAATTGCAGGCTTTGGACTGTGCCCTGCTCAAGCACTCTGTCTCAGTTATGGCAGCCCGCGGAGCATCAGAACCAGCTGCTAAAGACTGTTTGACTCAAAAAGTGTCATTTCAATTTTTCTGGGTTTCATTTTTAATTATTTTTTAATAGTGTGACTGCATTGTCCATGGTATAAATCTAGAAGCAGGATTTGCATTTAGAATACTGTAAAATACACTGTTCCTCCGGGTATACTAAGGGGGGTACCCTATACCAATTCACATAAATCAAGATAAGAATACTAAAAGCAAAGCAATTTGATTAGATACAAAATTCAAAACATTACAAGATTGTAGTCTAACAGTCACCAGGATCTTAAGTCGTCCTTCATCTATAGCATTGTCTAGCGTGGAAAATTAAAATGACAGTTTTAAGAGATAAAGGCAATCTTGTTCCTATTGAGCTTTAGGGTTCTTGCCAGTTTATCTCGGTTATGAGGTGTAGTGTAATATTATATACACATCTACTATAAACATTCAGACTTTTATAGACATGTCAAAAGGGTACCATTTGATGTAAAATAAAATGAATTACAACCTTGTAAAAAGTCCCATGATTTACTCTAACATGGGTACACTCTTTCTCCACCCTTTCTGCTATCCCCAAGAGAAACTGAAGAGAAACAACTGTAAATTTTACTTTAAGAGTTATCAGAGCAATAATGTATAGCTTTCCAATGTTGGGGATTAAACTCTACCTTCTCTCTTATTATAAAATGATATCATCAAAATTTAAGCATTACAAATGAATGAATTCTCTGAAGATTTGCAAGCTTATGTTTATGTAATATATTTATATAATTTTCTTTTCAAAAGTCTTACAAAAATCTTATATATAATTAATTTGCCACAAATATATATATATATATTTCAAGTGGTATCATAAGACCATAATTTCCTTGCATTCCTAAAACAGGAAAAAATACATCTAGAATATAGATTAGGAGCCTTCCTTTTTTCAATGTGTCCTCTTTAAAGCCACCTAGCATAATTTTTTTTTTTTCTCATCATGTAGTCTGTCAATGACACTGCTGTAGACCTAATTTTCTTTTTTTAATGTGTAGGAGATGTCTTGCAAGTAACAGCATTCCTTTCCTATCAAGTTTTACAGCTTTTATATAGCCAGCACAACGCATTTTAACTCATATTCATTCTATACGTACTCACTTTTAGTGTTATTTCTTCTTTGTATGTCCTCTTATAATTAGGAAGAAGGCCCCGAAGGGCCCAATTAGCTAACATGTGAATGTAATTATAACTCGACTTGTTTCTCCTTATATGTAGGTCTGTGCAGTATACAGCATAACCTACTCTGGAGAAAATTCCAGCCAGGAATAAATTACATATTGAGTTTTCAGCTAATTTATGTCAAACATTCATCATGGTTGCCGAAGAGACATAGTTTCCTTTCACCTATATTAAGGATAGTAGTAAGAGTAAAACTGCCTCATGTGGCAAGCTTTCTCTTGCATTTGCAAACTGAACTAAACAACTAAATTTCTTGTCAATTCTGTGCCATGTGTCAAACATCATACAAGTCCAAGCTTGCCACCAGATGGATTTTTAAGAGGGCTGACGTTCAAAGGTGGATTAATGAAAGGCATACAGTCAGCAGCATTGTTTAAAAGATGACAGTTTACAGCTATCAGTAGTTAAAGCCTGAATGCAGGGGATCAATTGAGACTTTGCTCTTTCCATAGATTAATTCTAAGTACCATGTTTCCCATGGTGTTCATCCTATTATGACTTCTATCGGTGCCATCCCAGGTACTAACAGACACTACTCTGGGAAAGTATTATTTCTCATACTTTAAGAGCTTCTTTCTTCTCTTAGGGCAGGTATAATTGTTCTCATACATGGTAAATTTCTAGAGACTGTAATTCTCATTATGAAATAATGCATTTTCAACATATTTTGGATTTGAAGAATTCTTTTTTAATATCAATTCATACTGATCATGCAAATGGATGACCAAATAAATATTAACATTAGCATCTTATATCATGGCCAGTAGGTATAGCTATGCAAAATGTTCACTATGTCAGTCCATTAGGTGCCTTTCACATTAACTCTGATGTGATCATTGTCTCTAGAGGTCCGAAGTATAGTTACTTAGGGTTCTGCTCTGGAGAAGGAAGTGGCAACCCACTCCAGTATTCTTGCCTGGAAAATCCCATGGACAGAGGAGCCTGGCGGGCTACAGTTCATGGCATCACAAAGAGTCGGACACGACTGAGCAGCTGAGCGCATGGGTCTCCTCTGTGCTTGATTACATACTCTTGTTTTTATTCCCATTTAGAATCAACTGTCCTAATCTGCCACTGTCTAAACCTACTTGTTCACATTTTATTCTTATCTTGTCTGGCTTGGATGGGTTATAATGATAATAGCTAATGAAATATAATATTATTTAACTGCATTATCACATCTAGTCCCCAAAATAATTCTCTAAACCAGATTTTATTATTACCCTCATTTTACAGATGAGAAAACAGAAACTTTCAAAGATATAGTTCTTATGTTGTGGAGTAGGGATTTCTAACTCAGATCTGAACACATCAGAGCTGGAGACCTTAATTATCATAGGCAAACTAGGTTTGTATTGTAAACAACTGCTATGCATAAATAAGAGTCTTTCCTCTTCCATGTTATCTCCCTGGCACTGGTCACCTGCTCAGCTTCTTTGTTGCTTGCTTTGAACTCCCTACTGTTACCACTCAAAGTTCCCAACCATGTGTCTTCTATCAATCCTTATTTGGGTCCATCTTGGGAAACATGGCTCAATATTAATGAATTTAATCTAAAACACAGTCACCCTTACTGGAAAGGCTTAGTTTATTTTGCTTTAGCCTAGGAGTATTTGACTGTATTATCCGTTGTCTCTTTGCTACTTAGCCTGGGTCATGTTGATGCTGTGTTGAAGCTGAAACTCCAATACTTTGGCTACCTGATGCGAAGAACTGACTCATTTGAAAAGACCCTGATGCTAGGAAAGATTGACGGCGGGAGGAGAAGGGGATGACAGAGGATGAGACGGTTGGATGACTGACTCAATGGACATGAGTTTGAGTAAACTCTGGGAGTTGGTGATGGACAGGGAGGCCTGGTGTGCTGCAGTCCATGGGGTCACAAAGAGTCGGACACGACTGAGCAACTGAACTGAACTAAACTGTGTTGTACACCTTCTAGATGTATGCAGATTCAACATGAAGCTCTTACAAATATTGAACGATGTTGAGTTACTGGTGGATGTTTATCTTGAGCACTACAGCTAGATGTCCTTCAGAAGAGGTGTGTCACATGAAAAAGAGATTTAGGAAAATCACAGAGGACTCAGAGTTGAAAACTATATCAGCTGAAATGAACAGAGAAAACATGAGAATAGCAAGAAACAAACTAGTGCTGTTTCATGACTGTCAACTAAAAAACCGGTTCTTAAAAACCAATCATGCAGAGCAGTCTAAAAAAAGAAAACAAAATTGACCTGTTTATGTGGGAAATATCCAGATGTATAACTTTATATATTTGATGTTAAATTCACTTATACTAATATTTACCAAGCAATGGAGGAATAACACAATTATGAAATAAATTATATAAAATCATCAAAAGATAAAAAGATATATATATATATGTACAAGAGATATTTATAAATTAAGTTTCCTAGTGCATAGTAGTACTATCAAAGATCAGAGAAGAGAAAAAGCCCCACAGGATTTTATTTACTACAAAATTACGTTTTCTGTTAAGTAGAAAACGTCAGTGTAATTTTGTGATCTGCTAGGTACTATTTTTTATGACATATTGTATAATAGCATATTATTCCAACATTAATTTGATTTTATCTTTGATGCTTTGGGAATACCTAGATATTATCTCGATTCTAAAGCAAGTTAAATTGCTATCGTTACATGACTTGAACCCTTGTCCAGGTCTGAAAGTAGAATAGGAGCAGAGCTTGCATCCCCAAACACACTCAAATAGGTTTTCTAACACAAAAAGGGAGCATATACGTATAAACTACCAAAAGAAATGTTCTAGATTATAACCCAAGAAAGTGTAAAAAAAAAATCTGAAATAAAGAACACATAAGATAAAGATACATACTAGTGTTCAGAGACCAACAAATCTTAGACTTAAATCCAACACTTGTTGACATATAATATTAAAACACTGAAACAATGTGAAAATGAAATATTAGATAATATCAATGTGGAAGTACTAGAACAAGAAAAAGAGGAAATTGAAAGCTGTTTCCAAGATGTATATGTCAAGTATTATAAAAACTATAAATGATGATTAAAAATAGTAAAGGATGATCATTAGAAGAAATTATATGAATATCATACATATATACAATGCACACACATATTTCAAAATCCTGAAATAGAATATAAATGAATACTAAGAAAAACACAAGGAATAAATCCTAATTAATTATATTATCATTGTCCAAAATTGTTAAATGGAAAACACTACTTGAAATGACTGAGACTCCTGAACTGTATATATGAGTAAGGGGGATAGTCAATAGCAAACACAATCAAAAAGCAAATCCAGGTTATATGTTATTTATAAGAAAGACTTAAAGATACACAAAATATTATATTTAAAGAGATGGAAAAAAGTATTTAGCAAATAATAACAAATCGAACCAAAGAATTATTGCTATTAGGCAAAATAGAAACCATGGTGAAATTCTGAATACATCTTGAATTCCACAACCATTATTATTTTCCTTCTGTCTTAAGAATGATCTTTTATTTTCTTTTTATTGCAAGTGAGTTAGTGGCACATTTTCTCAGTTTTCATCGATCTGAAAGCTTTGATTTTGCCTTTATCTTAAAGTGTTTTCATTGTGTATATTTGTCTCAGCTGACAATTATTTTCTTTAAACATTTACAGAAACCATTCCATTATTTTCTGACTTCATTGAGAAGCCTTCTGCTAATCATATTGATGCTTCTTTGAAATTAATGTGTGATTTTCCTCTCCTTTGGCTTCTTTTTAACATTCATTTTATTTAGTTTTATTCAGTTTTGAGCAATTTTGTTATTGCATATCTAGGTGTTTTCTTTTGTATATATACTTTTGGGAGTTCATGGAGCTTCTATAAATTTATTGCATTTCACTAGTTGTTGAAACTTATGGGCATATTTCTTCAAACATCATTTCATTCTAATTAACCCATGTATTCTAATTGTCCATAGATTAAACTTTTTGAAAATGTCTCACTTGTCAGTTATGCTCTATTTTAAAATTCTTCTCTTAGCTTTATTTTTATCCTCTTCACTTCAGTTTATATATGTACTATTGATATATCTCCTGGATTGCCAATCTTGTGTTCTGCTATGCCCAATATGCTGTTAAACACTTTCCTTTTTTGAGTTATTATTAATTATGCTTCTTAGGTATAAAATTCCCACTTTGTATGTTCTAGGGACTATTCTCTCATTAAATTTTCATACTTTCCCCTATTTTCACAGAAAAACACATCATATTTCTATAGTCCTATCTTTTACAATAATTTTTTAAATTAAATGTTGGATATTATAAAGAAAAACTGCAGAGAATCCAGACGATATCATTGTTCTGTAGAGTTTCTATCTTTTCTACTGTGAGGCAGGTTGGAGGCTGATCACCTGATTCCATTTGCTGAGGTGAGGGTGGGGTATGGTTTTAGTGTCAATGAAGCTCCATATAGCTCTGATTGATAAACAGTCCTAGGTCGTACGCATTCAAAGCGTTTAACTGAGAACCTTTTGTATTTTCTGGAGCTCCTCACCTGGCTGTTCCTAAATTCTAATCTTAATCAAATAATAATAGCTCTTATTAGCTTCTCAGCCTGTTGTAGCTCAAGTTTTCGACTTGGCAGTTGTCTTAGGGAAAAACTGCCTTTGTGTCAAACTGTTTTCTGCCCATGATTCTCTCTGACATTTTGGCCAATTTGGTGTTTTTGGCCCCTAAAGATCACCATGAACTGCTGAATTGTTCTATCTCCCAGCAGTGGCAAAGTTCATATCCTCAGTTTTATTCCCTGCACTCAGTTTTGACAATTCCCCAGAGGAAAATAGAGCTATACAAACTTAATTCTTATAGTTCTACCATCTGCAGGTTCTTGGCCATACAGTCATTGTTTCCAGCAACACTTCTTGGCCCTACAATCCTGACTTTTTACTTGTTTCACTTGGAGAGTGTATCCATCACAAACTCTTTTACTCTCTAAGTTCTTGAACCAATTTTCTTTTTAAAACATTTATATTAAAGAAGTATTTGTTAAATATCTACTTAATCATACACCATGTTCTTTACTCATTTTGATAAATTTTAAAAGTTTATGGAATCCTTTCCATTTTTAATAAAAAGTGAAAATTATTCTTCAATCTACATTGTCTGTAAGAAGCAGATTCTGAAATCATTTCTTTTTTTTACGAAGGGAAGTTTGTGCTTTTCCTCTTCTACATCCTATTTCCGGATGCTGAAAGTGAAGGAATGGTAGAGCACCTTCAGAAGCCTGAAATCAGAGAAATGTGACTCTAAGAATTTTGCACTTTCCCCATAAACCAATTTTGTGGTACCACTCTCTGTAATCTCTACCTAAGTAAGTAAACTGGAGTAGTTGTGGTCAACTAGCCATGGTGGAGTCGGGGTGGAGAGAGTGGGAAATAAATTACCATAATTGTATTATATATAACATGTATTGGGGATTATTTATCTGCCAGGCCCTCTACAGGTATTAATGTGTTTAAAGCGCCCAGCAACCCTATGATCAAGATCCCCTTTTTATTCTTATTTTACTGAGGTTGAAACTATGGTTCAGATAAGGTAGTAAGTTAGCCAAGCCTCATAAAATAGTCGGGTGAACAGTTTGTCTTCATATCTCAAATATTATCCATTATCTCACTGAATCAAAAGTGAGAAGCCACTCTTTTTCTTGTTTGGGAAATTAAACAACCCACCTTAGAGAAGAGAACCAAAAAGATAAATTTTTGTTGGAAACTTGCAGTGGTTAAATCTCAAATTTTTATCTTTATATCTAGAATTCTGTAGTTCTGTTAGTTGCTCAGTCTTGCCCAACTCGTTGTGACTCCATGGACTGTAACCTGCCAGGCTCCTCTGTCCATGAGATTCTCCAGACAATACTGGAGTGGGTTGCCATTTCTCTGCCCAGGGGATCTTCCCAACCCAGGGATCTAACCCAGGTCTCCTGATTTGCAGGCAGATTCTTTACCATCTGAGCTACAAGGAATCCATTAAGAGATCACAAATGTTTTATTCTTTTTTATGTTTTACATCATTAATAGTGGAGAAGGAAATGGCTACCCGCTCCAGTACTCTTGCATGGAAAATCCCATGGACAGGGGAACCTGGTAGGCTAGGTCCATGGGGTTGCAAAGAGTCAGACATGACTGAGCGACTTCACTTTCACTTTCATTAGTAGTCTCCTTCAAATATACATCTTACTAAGTACATTTGAATATAAAAATACTGTTGGACACTATATGAAAAGATGCCTATATCAATTTGTGAATGAACTAACAAAAGGTATAAATATATTCTGTATTGTAGAATACAACTCTAAAAATGATAGAAAAGGGCTTATTTATGGAATGATATAGTTATCTCCTATGATTTTTATTATTATAAGTTGGTTACAATGAATTCATTCTCTTATGAATGAAAATAATTCTGATTGAAACATCTTTGAGGTACAACAAAAGGGACAAAATTATAAAGAAAGATCTACTATATCAGAGACAGCTATGGCTGCCTCCTTTCCATTTTCATTAAAAATGAAGCTCTGCAGCAGATGGGCTTCAAAGATATTTTAAAGATTTCAGTGCTAATGCATGGGAGAATTCCAATGCAAACCATTTCTTTAAAGTACTTCAGTGCATGCTGGGCTGTGGGAGGGACCCGGAGAGCCCTCTTAATCTTGCTTAGATCTTTTCATTAATGGAGTGCTATAAAATTACCTTCAACATGCAGGAGAAAAGTGGTCTTACTGGGAGAAGTTTGACTTCTTTCTGAATTATCTTCTCAACTAAAATTTAGTAAATCATTCTAAATAAAGAAACAACTCCATCTACAATGCATGGGTTTTGGTTTGGGATTATTTTATTAAATAATAAATATTTAACTCTTTGAAAGCATATGGTACACAAACCAGAATTTCTAAGGAAGCCAACTTCTCATTGGATTGCTTGTCATTCTTCTTAGTGCATAAACAATTGGTTAAAATTAACTATTTAAAACAGAAATATCTTTTTTAAATTTCAGGGTATAGTTATTTGAGTCTATATATAAATGTCTAGCAAAGTCACTGCAGGTTCATCATAGTCATATTAAGAATCCTGGTGGTTCCAGTTGTGAAAGCAATAAAGTTGATAATTGGTATCATTTATTACATATGTTTAGGAAAATCTGCATGTCACACAAAAATTTAAAGGAAAGAGAATATGGGTAATAACTAATTCAGCATAACCAAAGAAGCTGCTAAAAATGGACAGATTCTATCATCCCTAGAAATCATTGTTTCATGATCAATTTCCACTTCATTTTTAACATTTTAGTTATGCAAAATATTACAAGATTATTTTATATCTTAATTTGCTCCTGATGAAGTTTTTTATATTTAAACATTAGATTTTTAGATGCTATTAGCTTCCATTTTTCTTTATATTTTTACTCTAACCATTACACAGTTTAAGTACAGAAAAAAAAAACAAATGATGATACAAAATGGAAATGAAAAATTGTAGCTTTCTGTTTGTAAAGGAAAGATGTTCATATGGCTTTCTCTCCTTATTTCCATTGTGTTCAACACTGTAAAAGAGAAAGGATGTTGCTGCCCAAGTCTTAGTAATCAGTGTGGCAGCTAGAAAAAAGATTTAATGTTTTATTTTGAATAGACATCCTATCCAAACCTCTTGGGTATGACCAGCATGGTGAAGTAAATCCCATCCCAGACTCTGGCACTTACCAGGTGCTGCTAAGTCACTTCAGTCGTGTCTGACTCTGTGCGACCCCATAGACGGCAGCCCACCAGGCTCCCCTGTCCCTGGGATTCTCCAGGCAAGGACACTGAAGTGGGTTGCCATTTCCTTCTCCAATGCATGAAAGTGAAAAGGGAAAGTGAAGTCGCTCAGTCGTGTTCGACTCTTAGTGACCCCATGGACTGCAGCCAACCAGGCTCCTCTGTCCATGGCATTTTCCAGGCAAAAGTACTAGAGTGGGGTGCCATTACCTTCTCCGACTTACCAGGTAACCTTGTATAAATAACATAATTTAGATAAATCCTATCTCTGTATCTGCAATGTGAGAATAATATATGTATACTGTAATACATTTGGACAATGAAATTAGTAACATTTAAAAAAATATTTTAAATGATAAAACTATATACAGTTGTTAGGAACTATTTCTGCTTAGTAGAAATATTGTAGTAGAACTATTCTACTTAATAATAGTGCTACTGTTAAAGGTTCTGCTCACATTGGGTCATGGGAAACCACTCTCTTTAGTTAATAGCTAGATGACTTTACTCCCTTCCACTTTATTTTATAGAGTGGGGAGTCCAGCTGTGAAACTCTGCACTAAATTAGATAAGTAAAAAAAAAAAAAAAAAAAACAACAACGATCAGGAATGACGTTCTCATTCCATTGTTGCCACCCACCCAAGTTATCCCCACCAAGGCCCCATATTTATAACAAGAGTTTCACTTTATGAAGTGCCCCATAAATCAAATTGAGGATTTATAAGAAGCCCTTTTATTTCATAGATCTAAACACAGATTGGATGCTTGGATAAATATTGTACCATTTTTATAAAATGCTGACAACTAAAACACCATTAAATACTACAGACCCAATAAATAAACCAGCATTTCAATCCAGACATATTATTAAAGGAGGAAGCAATCAGATCTATAAAGTAGTTCTACATTATAGGAGGCTAAAATAAGCCAGATGATTTAAATTTTGTTTGGTTTTTGTTTAACACAATATGTTCTGATGTACTTTACCGTCGCTAATCTAAAAAGCTGCACTTAAACCAAGTACTTTAGTTTCTCCCAATTCTAAATGACATATGCAATTTAAAATGCTCTATCATTGGCCTTTAATGGCCTCGAATGAATAATGCCCATTTGAGATTTCTTTTGATATCAACAATATTCCTAAAATTAAAAACAATACATTTTGCTCTTATTTACATGTGCCAAAAAATCTCTTTGTTGTAAATTGGAACTTCAGAATTCTTTCAACATTTTGAATTCTCCCAGATATGTTAGTGAAAGTTATTCAGTCATGTCTGATTCTTTGCAACCCCATAGACTATTTAGTCCATGGAATTCTCCAGGCCAGAATACTGGAGTGGGTAGCCTTTCCCTTCTCCAAGGGATCTTCCCAAACCAGGGATCAAACCCAGGTCTCCCACATTGTGGGAGGATTCTTCACCAGCTTTAAAGCCCAATAATACTGGAGTGGGTATCCCTTCTCCCATGGATCTTCCTGACCCAGGAATCTAATCGGGGTCTCCTGCATTGCAGGTGGATTCTTTACCAACTGAGCTATCAGGGAAGCCCCTAGATATGTTATTTATTCCTAATCCTTTATGAAGAAGGTTTGATGTGGACTGTTTTCAGACATTAGTTTTAATACAGTTTTATCTTCTGTTGGTATTTCTGTTAGACGTTTAGAACTAAGAAGCAAAGAAATGGAATTGCATATAGAGTCCCCAAAGCATCAACAAATATTTACTAAGGATTTCTCCTGAAGACTTAAAGTAGAAATTATACTGGCTTCTGCTGTGGAGCTAGTAATGACCTGAAAACATAAATGGTCATATCTGAGCCTTAGTCAGTATGAATTAGAGCAGTAGATAGAAAACTGGCTTTGGAATCTGTTAAATCTACTCTAGGATACTCACTATGTCACTCTTGTCAATTATGTAAGCTCTCTAAATATCAATTTATAAGAATAAAGAAATGCTGTATTATAATAATAGGATTAATCTGAATAGGATCAATTTCTTTGTCTTAATCACACATGTGTGTGTTACATGCTCTGCGACTGGGGAAATTATCTATCTATTCTGTTTCCCTATCAGAAAATAATGAGTCCTCTAGAAGGAGCCATAAGTCTACAGGAAGAAAAGAGCTACATACATCAAATTATTGTGTGGCGAATTGTAAGAGACGGTCTTGCTAAAGTTCAGTTATAATTTAGCATTAAGTATGTGCTTTCTGAAAAACAGAGGATGATTTGATTAATGTCTTTTCTAGCAATGCAGATTAACAAGATACCAGCACTTGTTCTAAAAAAATGATATATTAGTTTGCTAGGGCTGTCATAACAAAACACAACAGATTGCATGGCTTAAACAATAGAAATTAATTTTCTTAGTTTTGAAGGCTAGAAATTCAAGCTCCAGATGTCATTAACTCTGGTTTCTTCTGAAAACTTCTTTCCTTGGCTTGAAGATGACCCCCCTTTCTCTTTTTTGATGAAGTTGTTATCTGTGTCCTAATCTCCTCTTATAAAAATACTAACTCTATTGGAAAAGGCCCGCAACACATATAACCTTATTTACATTTCTTATCTCTTTACCCAGAGACCAAATTGCCAATATACATTAATGGATCATAGAAAAAGCAAAAGGATTTCAGAAAAAAAAAAAAAATCTACATCTGCTCCATTAACTACAGTAAGGCCTTTGACTGTGTGGATTGCAACAAAGTGGGAAATTTTTTAAGAGATGGGAGTACCAGACCACCTTACCTGACACATGAGAAACCTATATGCAGGTCACAAAGCAACAGTTAGAATTAGACATGAAATAATGAACTGGTTCAAAATTGGGAAAGGAGTACATCAAGGCTGTATATTGTCACCCTGTTTATTTAACTCACATACAGAGTACATTATGTGAGATGCCAGGCTGATGAAGCACAGGCTGGCATCAAGATTGCCAGGAGAAATAAAAGTGACCTCATATATGCAGATGACACCACCCTTATGGCAGAAAGTGAAGAGGAACTAAAAAGCCTCTTAATGAAGATAAAAGAAGAAAGTGAAAAATCTGGCTTATAACTCATCATTCAAAAAGCTGAGATTATAGCATCTGGTCCCATCACTTCATGGCAAATAGATGGGGAAAAAATGGAAACAGTGATAGAGTTTATTTTCTTGGGCTCTAAAACCACTGTAGATGGTGACTGCAAGCATGAAATGAAAGGACGTTTGCTCTTTGGAAGAATAGCTGTGACCAACCTAGATAGCATATTAAAAAGCAGAGACATCATTTTTCTGACAAAAGTTTGTCTAGTCAAAGCTATGATTTTTCTAGAAGCCATGTACAGATGTTAGATTTAGACCATAAAGAAGACTGAGCACTGAATTGGTGCTTTTGAACTAGGGTATTGGAGAAGACTCTAGAGTCCCTTGGACTGCAAGGAGATTAAAACAGTCAACCCTAATGGAAATCAACCCTGAATATTTATTGGAAGGACTGATGCAGAAGCTGAAGCTCCAATACAATGGTCACCTAATGCAAAGAGCCAGCTGGTTGGAAAAGACACTGATGCTGCGAAAGATTGAGGGCAGGAGGAGAAGGGGGTGACAGAAGATGAGATGGTTGGATGGCATCATCGACTAAATGGATGTGAGTTTGAGCAATCTCCAGGAGACAGTGAAGGACAGGGAAACCTGGAATGCTGCAGTTCATGGTGTTGCGAAGAGTGGGACATGACAGAGACTGAAAATGAACAAAAATCTCTTTGAAGACCTTAATACCCAAAAGGGTCACATTCTAAGATACTGAAATTTAGAACTTAAATGAATTTGGGGCAGTAACAATTTAGCCCATAACAAATGCCTTTTCACAAAATCCTAAAGTCAGTATCATTGGGGACAAATATCTACGTAATCAAAAACAGAAAATGAGGGAATGTGTGGGTGGAGAATGTGTGGTATATTACAAAAAAAGATAGTTGGATTAATCAGCAAAGCAAGCTGTTCTAGCACTTGTACTTCTTTATATTCACCCAATCATTTATTGCTATCTGTATTTATATTTAGCTATTTCATGATTTTGTTGATTCCATCCACTTTAAAATAATTGAGGTAAGTACAATCCTTGATATATGTCTCATAGGTTTAAAAAAAAAAGAAGAAGAAGAAGAAGTGAGGTATCAGTACACACAGAAGATGGAAAATGTCCCTAAAAATTATGCCAGACCAATCCAAATTTTTACAATAAGTAAATAAAATTTTTTGGTTAATATTAACTATAAGAACTATGGGTACATCTTAGTTGTTTGATACACATGTATGCCAGAAGAACTTGAATATAAATAATAATGCAAAAGGCTATATGTTTTGGAATAAAAGATTTAAAATACACTAAAATTTATTTGTTTTAACTTTGACTTGGTCAAAGACAGTCTTTCTGTTTGCATTCATAAGTTAACTGAATTATTTCTAGCTATGCATTTATTAGGCTTCCCTGGTGGCTCAGATGGTAAAGAATCTGCTTGCAACACATGAGAGACAAGTTCTACCCCTGAGTTGGAAAGATATCCTGGAGAAGGAAAGGATAACCCACTCTAGTATTCTCACCTGGGAAATCTCACGGACAGAGGAACCTGTAAGGCTATAGTCCATGGTGTCGCAAAGAGTCAGACATGAATGAATGACAAGCATGTATTTATTACTATATACAAATGAATAATAGCATAACTACTATAGTACTATATGTGGTAGCATTTACATTCTTAAATAGATAAACTCTGAGGAGGTAAAGCAAGAAATTTATTCTGCTGCAGGGAGTAACCCTTATTATATAAAACACTAAGCTATGTTGGTGATTATGGACAAGTTTAAAGTCTTGAGATCTAATTCACAGTAAACACTAAAAGCATTGAATAAGAACTTTTACTGTAATAAAATATAGGAAGGAATGGGCTAAAAAAGGAATATAAATTTTATGAACTCCTATGCCAAAATCAAATTTTAGGACATTATTAGGTATTCATTCATGGGATTAAATTATTAGGAATATAAGAGGTCTTCAGTTGACTGGATAAATCACAACTTGGAAATGTGAATATTTCTTAAATATATATTAATATTTTAAAAGTAATCAGTAATTAAAATATCCTTCATGGATCACAGTGTTATCATAGTGAAGGGGTTTGCATAAATCAAGGAAGCTATGAGCTGGGTTGACATGCCATGCAGGGCAATCCAAAATAGATGGGTCATAGAAGAGACTTCTGGCAAAACATGGTCCCCTGGAGAATGGGGTGGCAAACCACTCTAGTATTTTTCCATGAGAAGCCCATGAACAGTATAAAAAGACAAAAAGATATGACACTGAAATATGAGGCCCCTAGATCAGAAGGTATCCAATATGCTACTGGGGAAGAAGGAAGGACAATTACTAATAGATCCAGAAGGAATGAAGAGTTTTGGGCCAAAATGACAGAATGATCTTGGTTCATTTCCAAGGCAAACCATTCAGCATTACATTAATTCAAGGCTATGCCCCAAGCACTGATGTCAAAGAAGCTTAAGTTAACCAGTTCTATGAAAATGTATAAGACCTTCTAGAACTAATAGAAAAAAAAAAGAAAAGAAAAAAAGTGCTTTTCATCATAGGGGATTGGAATGTGAAAGTAGAAAGTCAAGAGCTACCTGGAGTAATAGTCAAGTTTGGCTTTGGAGTACAAAATGAAGTTAGGGCAAAGGGTAACAGAGTTTTATCAAAAGAACACACTGGTCATAGCAAACACCCACTTTTAGAAACACAGGAGATAATTCTACACATGGAGAATCACCAGATAGTCCATTCCAAAATCAGACTGATTATATTCTATGCAGCCAAAGATGGAGAAGCTCTATATAGTCAGCAAAAACAAGATCTGGAGCTGACTATGATACAGATCATGAACTCCTTACTGCAAAATTTAGGCTTAAATTGAAAAAAGAAGGTTAAACCACTAGGCCATTCAAATGAGACCTAAATCACATCCCTTATGATTATACAGTGGAAGTGACAAACTGATTCAAGGGATTTGATCTGGTAGGCTTCCCTGGTGGCTCAGACGGTAAAGAATCCACCTGCAATGTGGGAGACCTGGGTTTGATCCCTGGGTTGGGAAGATACCCTGGAGGAGAGCATGGCAACCCACTCCAGTATTCTTGCCTGGAGAATCCCTATGGACAGAGGAGTCTGGCAGGCTGCAGTCCTGCAGCCTGAGGTTTCAAAGAGTTGGACATGACTGAATGGCTAAGCACACGGCGCAGGCAGAGTGCCTGAAGAACTATGGCAGAGGTTAGTAACATTGTATAGGAAGTGGTGACCAAAACCATCCCAAAGAAAAAGAAATACAAGAAGTTAAAGTGGTAGTCTGAGGAGGCTTTACAAATAGCTGAGAAAAGAAGTGAAAGGCAAGAGAGAAAGGGAAAGATATACCCAGCTGATTGCAGAGTTTCAGAGAATAGCAAAGGAGAAATAAGAAAGCCGTCTTAAGTGAACAATGCAAGGAAATAAAGGAAAACCACAGAATATATAAGACTCAAGATATCTCCCAGAAAATTGGAGATATCAAAGGAACATTTCATGCAAGAATGGGCATGATAAAGGAAATAAATGGTAAGGACCTAATAGGAGAAAAATAGATTAAGAAGAGGTGGCAAGAATACACAGAAAAAGTATACCAAAAAAAAAAAAAAAGCCTTAATAATCCAGATAACAACAATGGTCCTTTACCTAGAGCTAGATATCCTGGAGTGTGAAGTCAAGTGGGCCTTAGGAAGCATTAAGATGAACAAAGCTAATGGAGGTGATGGAATTGCAGCTGAGCTATTTAAAATCACACACACAAAAAAAGATGCTTTAAAATGCTGCACTCAATATGCCAGCAAATTTGGAAAAGTCAGCCATAGCCACAAGACTGGAAATGATCAGTTTTCATTTCAATCCCAAAGAATGTTCCAACCACCATACAAATGCATTCATTTCACATGCTAGCAAGGAAATGCCAAAAATCCTTCCAGCTAGGCTTCAACTGTACATGAATGGAGAAGCTGGGTTTAAATGTATAAGCTGGGTTTAAAAAAGGCAAAAGAACTAGAGAGTCAATTGCCAACATTCACTGGAACATAGAGAAAACAAGGGAATTCCATAAAAACATCTACTTCTGCTTCATTTACTATGGAAAATCTTTGGCTGTGTGGATCATAACAAACTGTGGAAAATTTTTCAAAAGATGGGAATGCCAGATCACATTGTCTCCTGAGAAACCTGTATGCGGTTCAAGAAGCAACAATAGGAACAAGACATAGACCAACAGACTGGCTCAAAATTGGGAAAGGAGTACAACAAGGTTTGTATTGTCACCCTGCTTAGTTAACTTATAGGCAGAGTACAGACTGTGAAATGTCAGGCTGGATGAATGACAAACTGGAATTAAGGTTGCCTAGGGAAATACCAACAATCTCAGATATAGAAATGATAACACTATAATGGCAGAAAGTGAAGTTTCAATAAAGAGTTCCTTGATGATGGTCAAAAATGAGAGTGAAAAACCTGACTTGAAACTCAACATTAAAAACAAAACAAAGATTATGCCATCCAGTCCCATCACTTCATTGCAAATAGAAGGGTAAAAAGTAAAAGCATGACAGATTTTATTTTCTTGGGCTTCAAAATCACTGCAGATGGTGACTGCCACCACGAAATTAAAAGACACTTGCTCCTAGGAAGAAAAGCTATGACAAATCTTTTGAAGAAGTTGCATCAGTTGTGTCCCACTCTTTGTGGCCCAATGGACCATAGCCCATCAGGCTCCTCTGTCCATGGAATTCTCCAGGCAAGAATAATGCAGTGGGTTGCCATGCCCTCTACTCCAGGTAATTTTCTTGACTCAGAGATTGAACCCATACTTCTTATATCTCCTGCATCAGCAGGCAGGTTCTTTACCACTAGCATCAGCTGGGAAACAAGACAGAACACTAAAAAGCAGAGACATCACTTTGCTGACAAAGGTCCATAGAGTCAAAGCTATGGTTTTTCCAGTAGTCATGTATGGATGACTTAACATTCAGAAAAAAAAGATCATGGCATCTGGTCCCATCATTTCATGGCAAATACATGGGGAAACAATGGAAACAGTGACAGACTTCATTTTCTTGGGCTCCAAAATCACTGAGGATGGTGACTGCAGCCATGAAATTAAAAGACACTTGCTCTTTGGAAGCAAAGCTATGACCAATATAGACAGCATATTAAAAAAGCAGAGACATTGCTTTTCCAACAAAGATCCATATAGTCAAAGATGTGGTTTTATGGATGTGAGAGTGCTGAAGAATTGATGCTTTTGAACTGTGGTCTTGGAGAAGACTTTTGAGAGTCCCTTGGATAGCAAGGAGATCAAATCAGTCAACCCTAAAGGAAATCAGTCCCAAATATCCATTGGAAGGACTGATGCTGAAGCTAAAACTCCAATACTTTGGCCACCTGATGCGAAGAACTGACTCATTGGAAAAGAGCCTGATGCTGGGAAAGACTGAAGGTGGGAGCAGAAGGGGACGACAGAACATGAGATTGTTGGATGACATTGCCAACTCAATAGACACAAATTTGAGCAAGCTCCAGGAGTTGGTGATGGACAGGGAAGCCAGGCACGCCACAGTTCATGGGTTTGCAAAGAGCCAGACACAACTGAGCAACTGAACTTAATTGCTGTATGGTTGTGAGAGTTGGACCATAAAGAAGACTGAGCACTGAAGAATTGATGTTATCAAACTGTGGTGCTGGTGAAGACTCCTGAGAGTCCTTAGTACAGCAAAGAGATCAAATGAGTCAATCCTAAAGGAAATAAACCCTGACTATTCACTGGAATGAATGAAACTGAAGCTCCAATACTTTGACCACCTGATGTGAAGAGCTGACTCATTGGAAAAGACCCTGATACTGAGAAAGATTGAGGGTAGAAGGAGAAGAGGGTGACAGAGGATGAGATGGTTGGATGACATCAGTGACCCAAAGGATGTGAGTTGAGCAAACTCCAGGAGAGAGTGAAGGACAGGGAAGTCTGGCATGCTGTAGTTCCTGGAATCGGAAAGATTAGGATAGGATTTAGCAACTGAACAACACACTAAAAGACATACTTGCAAATAGAAAGATTTCAATTTCTTCCGTGTGGTCTCTTTTTTGAAAAATGTTTTGAAAAGTCAGACTTCATCAAAATTAGGAAGATGGCTGTTTATTAGTGATGTGTTAGCAAACCTTTGTTTATCCTTGAGCCTTAGGTGCAAAAATGAACATAAAAATGCTTAAGCTGAAGGAAGATTCTGAGAAGTAAATTGGAAATCTAAGAAAGCACCTGTATATTTTAATGAGGCACTCATTATTTTAAAATTGAAGTTTACTTTACATATAGAGTGTATAAATCTTAAGTGCATAGTCTGACAAATATTTACATGTGTGTACACCTACTCCCAGATGAAAATACAGACCATTTCCATCATTCCAGAATGTTTCTTTGAGTCTCTTCTTACACAATAACCACTATTTTGACTTTTTAAAATATAGATAATCTTTGTCTATTCTTCAATTGCATAGAAACCACACAGAATTATACTCTTCATTTCTGGCTTCCTTTGCTCAACATGAAATCTGTGAGATTCATCCATATTTTTGGGTATGTAATTTATTTTATTACTATATAGTATTTCATTGTATGAGTAAACCATAAAATTTATTCACTTGCATTTAGATTTTAGAACTTGATTTTAGAACTAAATATGAGAGAAAAAAATAAACCTTCTAGAAGGAAAAGGATAATGTCCTTGTTACTTTAGAGTAAGCAAATATTTCTGAGCTAGACAAGAAAAAATAAGTATTAAAACTATAACTTGGATTTAATTAAGATGTCTATTTACCAAATATATATCATTAAGAAAAAAATAAGTCACAGTCTAAAAGAAGATTTTTTATAACATGTATATATAACTGAAAAATAGCTTATATAAATAATTATTATAAGTAACAAAAAATGACCCAATTAAGAAACTGGTAGAATGTTTGAGCAGTCAGTTCTCAAAAGAAGATATTCAAATATGCTATAATGACATGTGAAGAGACTGATGCCATTAAATTAATGAGGAAATGTGAAATAAAAGTATAATTATACACCATCACATAACATCTTGATAGACAAAATGAGAAGACTGTCAATATCATCTCTTGGAGAAGAAGTAGAGTAACTGGAAGTCTCATACATTACTGATAGGATAGTAAATTGGTTTGAAAAACAGTTTGAGTAAACTTCTTTTAATTTCATGGCTGCAGTCACCATCTGCAGTGATTTTGGAGCCCCCAAAAATAAAGTCTGACACTGTTTCCACTGTTTCCCTATCCATTTGCCATGAAGTGATGGGACCAGATGCCATGATCTTCATTTTCTGAATGTTGAGCTTTTAAGCCAACTTTTTCACTCTCCTCTTTCACTTTCGTCAAGAGGCTTTTTAGTTCCTCTTCACTTTCTGCCATAAGGGTGGTGTCATCCGCATATACGAGGTTATTGATATTTCTCCCGTCAATCTTGATTCCAGCTTGTGCTTCTTCCAGCCCAGCTTTTCTGATGAGGTACTCTGCATATAAGTTAAATAAGCAGGGTGACAATATGCAGCCTTGACATACTCCTTTTCCTATTTGGAACCAGTCTGTTGTTCCATGTCCAGTTCTAAGTGTTGCTTCCTGACCTACATACATATTTCTCAAGAGGCAGGTTAGGTGGTCTGGTATTCCAATCTCTTGAAGAATTTTCCATAGTTTATTGTGATCCACACAGTCAAAGGCTTTGGCATAGTCAATAAAGCAGAAGTAGATGTTTTTCTGGAACTCTTACTTTTTTGATGATCCAGCAGATGTTGGCAATTTGATCTCTGGTTCCTCTACCTTTTCTAAAACCAGCTTGCACATCTGGAAGTTCACAGTTCATGTACTGCTAAAGCCTGGCTTAGAAAATTTTGAACATTACTTTACTAGCGTGTAAGATGAGTAGATCATAACAAACTGTGGAAAATTCTTAGAAGAGATGAGAATACCAAAACACCTTATCTGCCTCTTAAGAAACTTGTATGCAGGTCAAGTAGCAACAGTTAGATCCAGACATGGCACAATGAACTGGTTCCAAATTGGGAAAGTAGTACATCAAGGCTGTATATTGTCACCCTACTTATTTAACTTATATGCTGAGTATATCACTGAAATACCAGGCTGGATGAAGCTAGAGCTGGAATCAAGATTGCCAGGAGAAATATTAATAACCTCAGACATGCAGATGATACTACTCTAATGGAAGAAAGCAAAGCAGAACTAAAGAGTCTCTTGATGAAGGTGAAAGAGGAGACTGAAGAAGCTAACTTAAAGACTCTACATTCAGAATACGAAGATCATAGCATCCAGTGCTATCATTTCATGGCAAAGAGATGGGGTAACAGTGGAAACACTGACAGGTTTAATTTTCTTGGTATTGAAAATCACTGTTGATGGTGACTGCAGCCAAGAAATTAAAAGATGCTTGTTCCTTGGAAGAAAAACTATGACAAAACTAGACAATTTATTAAAAAGCAGAGACATCACTTTGCTGACAAAGGTCCATCTAGTCAAAGTTATGGTTTTTCCAGTATTTATGTATGGATG
This sequence comes from Budorcas taxicolor, assembly GCF_023091745.1. NCBI lineage: Eukaryota > Metazoa > Chordata > Mammalia > Artiodactyla > Bovidae > Budorcas > Budorcas taxicolor. The sequence continues at coordinate 63,931,832 of NC_068912.1, forward strand.
TGAGAGTTGCACCATAAAGAAGGCTGAGCACTGAAGAACTGATGCTTTTGAACTGTAGTGCTGGAGAAGACTCTTGAGAGTCCCTTGAACACCAAGGAGATCATACCAGTCAATCCTAAAGGACATTGACCTTGAATATTCATTGGAAGGACTAATTATAAAGCTGAAGCTACAAAACTTTGGCCACCTGATGTGAAGGGCCAACTGATTGGAAAAGGCATTGATTTTGGGAAAGACTGGGAGCAAGAGGAGAAGGGGGCAACAGTGGATGAGATGGTTGAATAGTATCACTGACTCAATGGACATGAGTTTGAACAAAGTCAGATATGTAATGAAAGACAGGGAAGCATGGTGTGCTGCTGACATAGCATCACAAAGAGTTGGACGTGACTTGGCAACAAGAACATAAATGTTGGTTCTGGTTCATAGCAAATACAAGGGAATTAAATGAGATTAGAAGAGAGGAAAAGAAGAGAGAAGGAGGAAATATCCTTTTCATTAAACATAGTTTTTAACTGCTTCACTGTATTTAACTTCTTATTTTAAAGTAGGAAATCACTAAACTGTCTCATACCAGATACTTGATCAGATATCATATTTTTCAAGTTTTAAAGAATTTCTCTAGCTAATGTTTTATGGGTTATCCAATGATATCCCTCTCTACCTGTTTTTCTGATTCCAATTTCTTATTTTTTTGTCGAGTATACACTGTATTTCAGCATCTCATTTCCAGTTATTATCTTTCTTTGTTCACCACTGACCCACAGAAGGATTTAAACCAGTATTTTAGTTTTCCCTATCCACCTCCCCACCTCTCCCAAGCACAGTCACTGGACATGTGATGTAACAGGCTTTCGTGAGTTTTGATTTCTGGATTTGGTTTAGATGGAGACTGTGTAACTAGTCTAAAAGTATTAGAGACATATTTGAAATGCTCCTCAGCCACTCCACCATAAGGAATTCTGTACTGGAGAAGATCATCGTCCAGCTGCAGATTCCTGTCATTTGTTAGATCTGTCTTTCTCTGTGTCTAACTTTTCTCTCTTCTGCCTCTGTTCTCCCCTCTATTCTATCCTAGACTCTTGCTTTTTATACATGCTTAATGGTCCAGTTGGAGAAGGCAATGGCACCCCACTCCAGTACTCTTGCCTGGAGAATCCCATGGACGGAGGAGCCTGGTAGGCTGAAGTCCATGGGGTCATGAAGAGTCGGACATGACTGAGTGACTTCAATTTCACATTTCACTTTCGTGCATTGAAGAAGGAAATGGCAACCTGCTCCATTATTCTTGCTTGGAGAATCCCAGGGATGGCGGAGCCTGGTGGGCTGCCATCTATGGGATCGCACAGAGTCGGACATGACCAAAGCGACTTAGCAGCAGCAGCAGCAGTGGTCCAGCTATCACATTGCTATGTCTTTCTAGTTTCAATTTGTGCTCTGTTCAGTTCAGTTCCGTTCAGTCTCTCAGTCGTGTCCGACTCTTGGCGACAGCATGAACCGCAGCACGCCAGGCCTCCCTGTCCATCACCAACTCCAGGAGTTCACTCAGACTCACAGCCATCGAGTCCGTGATGCCATCCAGCCATCTCATCTTCTGTGGTCCCCTTCTCCTGCCCCCAATCCCTCCCAGCATCAGAGTCTTTTCCAATGAGTCAACTCTTTGCATGAGGTGGCCAAAGTACTGGAGTTTCAGCTTTAGCATCATTCCTTCCAAAGAAATCCCAGGGCTGATCTCCTTCAGAATGGACTGGTTGGATCTCCTTGCAGTCCAAGGGACTCTCAAGAGTTTTCTCCAACACCACAGTTCAAAGGCATCAATTCTTTGGTGCTCAGCTTTCTTCATAGTCCAACTCTCACATCCATACATGACCACAGGAAAAACCATAGCCTTGACTAGACGGATCTTAGTCGGCAAAGTAATGTCTCTGCTTTTGAATATACTATCTAGGTTGGTCATAACTTTTCCTCCAAAGAGTAAGTATCTTTTAATTTCATGGCTGCAGTCACCATCTGCAGTGATTTTGGAGCCCAAGAAAATAAAGTCTGACACTGTTTCCACTGTTTCCCCATCTATTTCCCATGAAGCGATGGGACCAGATGCCATGATCTTCGTTTTCTGAATGTTGAACTTTAAGCCAAGGTTTTCGCTCTCCTCTTTCACTTTCATCAAGAGGCTTTTTAGCTCCTCTTCACTTTCTGCCATAAGGGTGGTGTCATCTGCATATCTGAGGTTATTGATATTTCTCCTGGCAATCTTGATTCCAGCTTGTGTTTCTTCCAGTCCAGCGTTTCTCATGATGTACTCTGCAAGTAAGTTAAATAAGCAGGGTGACCATATACAGCCTTGACGTACTCCTTTTCCTATTTGGAACCAGTCTGTTGTTCCATGTCCAGTTCTAACTGCTGTTTCCTGACCTGCATACAAATTTCTCAAGATCTGTTAGACACCTATATATTTAGAGATATTGCAGTCAATCCCTTACTATAGTAAGACTTTGTCATTAAAAGTTTTCCTTCTCATTTGTTTCTATGAAAGATATTTTAAAATTTTCCCAATTTTCACTGCGTTATGGGGGTGGTGCTTTCAGTGCCACCATAGAGTGCTGAAACATTGATGAGATCATTTGAACAGTGAGGATATTAACGGATAAATCAATTTAAAGTCTCAGATTTAACTACAGATCTCTGCTTCTATCTTTGTTTATTTGTTTTAAGCTACAGAAATAAAATGATGTTATGGATCAATTTTAAAATGTATGCTTTATTCTCCTTTGTTTCTGATAGGAAATATCACCTAACTGTGTAACCTGTAGGATTTCATACAGATTACAGGCTGAAGAAGTAAGATACAAAATTTGGATATCCAGCCCCTGAGTGATTCAGTGGTAGCTGTTTGAAGGAAAGCATGGAATTCATAGGAGTAAGTTGAAACTAGCCTAAGGGATAGCTCTGAGAAGCCTGGGACAAATGATTTTGCCCTGTTGCTGCAAACAACATTTGATGTCTTGCAACACCTTTTCTTATGATTTAACCTTCTATAGCTGTGCATTTCCTTTCTGCACATTTTGAAGTTTGCATTAAAAAATCATGGCATAATAAATGGTTTTAATGAAATATTAAGGAAGGTTAAGGGTATGATTGTTTAAAAAACACTAGAATTTTAGAAGTGTGAGAAGGGGATGGGAACTCAAGACTGCTGGAGGCCATCACTTTTGTCCTATTCACTTTGTTCTAAAAGTGTCAGCCTTTGGCAAAATTGAGAATGTGTATAAGATCTTTCACTTTTCTGATCAAATCACCTTTTCTCTACTAAACCTACTGATGATTATTTATGATCTAATCCTTTTTCAAGAAATTTTCTCTCAGTTTACTATTCCTTAAATACACAATTACTGATAAAAAGCCTATTTTGCATTTATAAAATGCTGGACATTGCATTTAGCAGTTTATCTGTAATTTACACAATGCCATGAAGTAGGAATACTACTATGACTTATTATAAGTGATCTAAGATTTAAAGATATTGAATAAATTGCCTAAGTTCATAGAGGCAGTTAGTGACAATACTGTGTTAAAAAAAAAAAATGGTCAGCCAGCTTCTACAATCTGAACTCAGAACACTGTAATGGCAAAAGAAGGACTAAATTACATTTGTGTTTGTGTGTGTGTTTATGTGTGATTACTGAAGATGAAATTGTTGATGATCCAAAGTAAAAATATCCCTAGTAGTGATATGGCACATAATGGTGTTTGGGGATGATGCTAAGTGCAATGAGGTGGCTGTCACATTCATTCAAAATCCTGTGACATCCTCATATACTTAATTTACTGTGCTTTAATGCCTGAAATATTCATGATCAACAGCTGATAATGTTTAATTATCAAAGAGGGAAATCAAAAATTGTCCATGATACTAAAAATAATTTGCTAAACAACAACAGAAATAATAAACAATAACTGGAGAAAGTAGTCATTCAATAAATATTGAGTCTACTGTGTGCTAGGTGTTAGGGATATAATTGCAAAGACAGTGCCTCTAATTTTCCAGTTTAGAAAATTTGTGAGAAAGAAAAGAAAACACAATTATAAGAAATTTGAGGTAAAAATAAAAGGTATAGGGAAATATAACAATTAAAAAAAATACCTCTCCTAAACTTGTGAAATTTTAAAAAGTTCCCTATAAGAAAAATGAATTGAATTGATGAAATTAAATCTAGGAATTAAAAAATAAGCATTTTAGTTGAATGTGATGCAATAAGGCATTCTATTTCACTCCTTTAATGCCAGATAACAAAAGCTAGTCATAATCCTTGGAGACGGCAATGGCACCCCACTCCAGTACTCTTGCCTGGCAAATCCCATGAATGGAGAAGCCTGGTGGGCTGCAGCCCAGGGGGTCCCTAAGAGTCGGACACGACTGAGCGACTTCCCTTTCACTTTTCACTTTCATGCATTGGAGAAGGAAATGGCAACCCACTCCAGTGTTCTTGCCTGGAGAATCCCAGGGACAGGGGAGCCTGGTGGGCTACCGTCTCCGGGGTCGCACAGAGTCGGACACGACTGAAGCGACTTAGCAGCAGCAGCAGCAGTCACAATCCTAAACCTCTATCTATAAGAAACAATTGTCAAATACTGTAAAAGTTAAATCAAATCAAGGACAGACTCAGGTAGCAAAAATAGAATCTAAAATCTTAAGCACTGTATTTTGAGATTAGATAAATAAAAGGGGTGAGTGTATCTCTTCTCTGGATCATCAGTTTCCTTGGCATGAGTCACAAAATTGCAAATCAGCCCAGAAACATCTTCTGGTCACAAGGGGTAGAGGGTGCAGGCAGTAAGGAGAGTTCACTGAGACCCTTGAAGATTCCTGCTTTCCTCAAAGAGGGAAATGAAATTGTAGAGAATTCAGCAAATCTGTTGAGAAAATGCTCTCATAGGAGAAAACATATATAAATATAGAAAATTAGTAAGAAAGCAGTTGAAAAGTCAGAAAAAGAAAATCAAAAGAATAACAATTTAATTCAACAATGTTAAATAAAATTTATTTCATAAGCTGTAATAAATAAATGTTGTCTAAGAAAATACAAATTTTCATAATTGTTTACCAAAGCAGTAGAGTACCTAAACTGACCCAATTGATATGAAACAAAAAGTGGGAAAATATCAGAGATGCCAGCCAGAAAGTACAGGTCCCAAAAGAGTTCAGAGGGAATGTTAACAAATGTGTATAGACATGTATATCGAATGCTTTCAAATCTTTGCTAGAACACAGGTAAAGAAAAAAAAACATTCCACCTTTTTGTAGAGAAGGCATGACATTAATGCAAAAACCGGAATCAGGTAATACAGCCTGGACACGAGGAGTATTTGGGGGAGAATGGATACATGTAGATGTGTGGCTAAGTCCCTGTGGTGCTCACCTAAAACTATCACAACATTGTTAATCAGTTATACAAAATACCCCAATCCAAAATAAAAAAGTTAAAAAAAGAAGAAATAATCTGCAGACAAATCAAATTATGAATACCTAATAAGGTAAAGAAAAATCATTATAATTTTATTTCAACAGATTTTGAGAATAAATTTTAATCTTTATCTTTCAATAAGACTTCTAAACAAAATACAAATAAACAGGAAACCCTTGACATCAAGTAGGCTCACAGAGAAGAATAAAAGCAAGAATAATTAAAATACTGATAACTTTTGATGGTTAAGTGATTACTGTTGTGCCTGGCATTTCTAATCACTCTTTCATTTATTGTATACAAGCCCATGAGTTAAGTACTGTGATTATCCCTATTTTATAGATAAGCAAACCAGGACAAAGAGATATCAAGGAACCTTTCCAAAGGTTACAAACCAAAGTGTATCAGGACTTGCTGTAGTAGGAAAGGTCAACCTGTATAGAATGGTTGTTGTTTTTCAGTTGCTAAATCATGTCCCACTTTTTGCAACCCCAAGAACTGTAGATAGAGTGGTCAGAGAGCATTCCATATATGGAGATATGTATGAAGAACATTTTAACTGTTTCCTGAGAAACACTCAGGAGAGGAGAATAGGCAAGTTTGCATAAATAGAAAATCATTTTGTACTTGGATAGGAAATATTGGAAATGCTCCCTTAACATTTTATACAGTATTTATTATAGCAGTGTTTTCAGTAGGAATGGCTGGAAATATCCTCTAATTCTATATGTCAATATTTGTTAAATAAACTCAGTATATCCATACAATGGGATAATATGCAATTGATTAAAAATAAATAAGTATACACATTGATTAACATGCACTGGTGTGAAAAGATAATTAAACTTAATTGGTAAGATAAAAAAGCTATAAAGCAATGTATATAATAGTCTTATTAATCTAGAAAAAGATGTATAGATATAAATTATCACACATGTATACATATATATATACAGTGCAATATTACTCAGCCATAAAAAGGGACACTAAGGAGTCAATTCTAGTGAAGTGGATGAACCTAGAGCCTCTCAAAAGAGAGAAGTAAGTCAGAAAGAGAAAAAGAAATAGCCTATATTAATACATATATATGGAATATAGAAAAATGGTACTGATGAACCTATTGGCAGGGCAGCAATGGAAACACATAGAAAAGAGACGAGGTCACAGCAGGGAAAGGAGAGGGTGGGATGAATTGAGCAGCATTAAAACATATACATTACCATATGTAAAGTAGACAGCTAATGGGAAGTTGCTGTATAACACAGAGACCTCAACCTGACACTCTGTAACAACCTAGAGGGGTGGGATGGGGTGGGGGTTGGGAGGGAGGTTCAAGAGGAAGGGGACATATGTACACTTATGGATGATTCACAATATTATGGGCTTCCCAGATGGCTCATTCCAATCCCAAATAAATGCAATGCCAAAGCATGTTCAAACTACTGCACAATTTGAACTCATCTCACATGCTAACAAAGTAATGCTCAAAATTCTCCAAGCTAGGGATCAGTAGTATGTGAACCGAGAATTTCCAGATGTTCAAGCTGGATTTAGAAAAGGCAGAGGAACCAGAGATCAAATTGCCAACATCTGTTGGGTCATAGAAAAAACAAGAATTCCAGAAAAAGAAAACATCTACTTCTGTTTCACTGACTTCGCTAAAGCCTTTGACTGTGTGGATCTCAACAAACTGTGGAAAATTCTGAAAGAGATGGGAATACCAGACCACCTTACCTGCATCCTGAGAAATCTGTATGCAGATCAAGAAGTAACAGTTCGAAGCAGAAATGTAACATGGACTGGTTCCAAATTGGGAAAGGAGTACATCAAGGCTGTATATTGTCATCTTGCTTATTTAACTTACATGCAGAGTATATTGGAGAAGGCAATGGCAACCCACTCCAGTACTCTTGCCTGGCAAATCCCATGGATGGAGGAGCCTGGTAGGCTGCAGTCCGTGGGGTTGCTAGGAGTCGGACACGACTGAGCAACTTCAGTGTCACTTTTCACTTTCACGCATTGGAGAAGGAAATGGCAACTCACTCCAGTGTTCTTGCCTGGAGAATCCCAGGGACGGGGGATGCTGTCTCTGGGGTCGCATAGAGTCGGACACGACTAAAGCGACTTAGCAGCAGCAGCAGCAACAGAGTATATCATGCAAAATGTCAGACTGGATAAAGCACAAGCTGGAACAAAGATTGCTGGGAGAAATATAAATAACCTCAGATATGCAGATGATACCACCCTTATGGAAGAAAGTGAAGAGGAAATAAAGCCTATGGAAGAAAGTGAGGAGGAACTAAAGAGCCTCTTGATAAAGGTGAAAGAGGCAAGTGAAAAAGCTAGCTTAAATCTTAACATTCAAAAATCAAAGATCATGACATCCAGTCCCATCACTTCATGGCAAATAGATGGGGAAAAAATGGAAACAGTGACAGACTCTATTTTGGGGGCTCTAAAATTACTGCAGATGGTGAGTGCAGCCAAGAAATTAAAAGATGCTCGCTCCTTGGAAGAAAAGCTATGACAAAACTAGACAGCATATTAAAAAAACTTAGACATTACTTTGCCAACAAATGTCCATCTCATCAAGGCTATGGTTTCTTCACTAGTCATGTATAGATGTGAGAGTTGGACTATAAAGAAAGCTGAGCACCAAAGAATTGATGGTTTTGAACTGTGGAGTTGGAGAAGACTCTTGAGAGTCCCTTGCACTACAAGGAGATCCAACCACTCCATCCTAAAGGAAATCAGTCCTGAATATTCATTGGAAGGACTGATGCTGAAGCTGAAACTCTAATACTTGGGCCACCTGATGCGAAGAACTGACTCTTTGGAAAAGACCCTGATGCTGGGAAAGATTGAAAGTGGTAGGAGAAGGGGAAGACAGAGGATGAGATGGTTGGATGGTATCACTGACTCGGACATGAGTTTGAGGAAGCTCTGGGAATTGATAATAAACAGGGAAGCTTGGCATGTTTCAGTCCATGAGGTTGCAAAGAGTCTGGCACAACTGAGTTACTGAACTCTATTTAAATGAACTTGGTGCTCAGACAGTAAAGAATCTGCCTGCAACACAGGAGACCCGGAATATTCCCTAGAGAAGGGAATGGCAACCAACACCAGTATTGTTGCCTGAAGAATTCCATGGACCAAAGAGGCTGGCAGACTGCAGTTCATACGGTCGCAAAGAGCTGGACTCGACTGAGCAACATACTTTCACAGTATTATATGGCAGAAACCAACACAACGTTGTAAAGCAATTATCCTCCAGTAAAAATAAAGTTAAAAAATAATATATGAGACCTAGTACTGCTGTTTAGCTCTGGGAAGTTCACCTGAATTTTGGGCAGCATAGGGAGTAGAGAGAGGTATTTTTAAGAGTTAATAATTATTAAGAAGAGTGAAGGTGAAGGTGAAGGTGAAGTCGCTCAGTCGTGTCCGACTCTTTGCGACCCCGTGGACTGTAACCAACTAGACTTCTCCGTCCATGGGATTCTCCAGGCAAGAATACTGGAGTGGATTGCCATTTCCTTCTCCAGGGGATCTTCCTGACCCAGGGATCAAACCCTGGGATTGGAGGCAGATGCTTTAAACTCTGAGCCACCAGGGAAGCTATTAAGAAGAGTACTGTGATTTAAAAAAATGTTAGCATGTTTTAAAAATTATATATCTCTATCAATCTATCTATATTATCTGTCCAGATTAAGTTGTGGCAGGAGTACAAAGTAGCAGGAAAGAAAGTAACTAGAATTGCCCTGAAATGAAAAATGTTCAAGTAATACATAGGAAATAAAAAATATTGAGAAAGATACTGATAATATTTTCTAAATTGACCAGTATTTGACTCCTCACTATGGCTATGGTACTTGTATAGCTCCAGGTTGTCCTTATACTGTTCCTAAAAGAAAAATGATACTTCAATGCGAATGAAGACCAGAAAGGAAAAAGCAAAAAAATGAAAAGAGTGACAACACTTGGTAATAATGCACCACCATCATTACAATATAAAATTATACTCTCTCAGGACCTACAAAGATTGTTTTAATGTTAAAAAAACTAGCTCTTGAGGGATTCAAAAGTTAATGAAATATGTTGATTAGTTTTCTACAACTCCCCCCAAAGAATCTGCTTATCAGAGCTACAATCTATGTTCAGTTCAGTTCAGTTCAGTTGCTCAGTCATGTCTGACTCTTTGCAACCCCATGAATCACAGCATGAATCACAGGCCTCCCTGTCTATCACCAACTCCCGGAGTTCACTCAGACTCACATCCATCGAGTCAGTGATGCCATCCAGCCATCTCATCCTCGGTCATCCCCTTCTCCTCGTGCCCCCAATCCCTCCCAGCTATACACAGTATATTATTCTATTCAAGGAAATCCTAATTTTACAATGATATCAAGCACATGCAATAACTTGATAGTAGGTAAATTAAAATTTTTCCTGTTAAATATTGTAGTAGGTCCTTGTATCTATTCTCTGTTTGCATTTATTAGGGCTTCCTAAAAATATAGTTCTATTATAAATTTTTTTTTTTTTTTCAAAATAAGCCTTCTGATTCCTGGGGGATATTACATATGATTGAATATCTAGTGATGGACTATTGTTATAGATTTTATCTTATATGAATACCCTGAGGATTGTTAACTTATGGTTGCATATTTGTTATATTTTTAGACAAATCATTTTATTAAATGATCACAAGATTAGTTCTCCAACTATGATAATTAACTTTGTGATGACTGCATTGTTCTTATATTGAAGGAGAAACTCATAGACTATATGAAAAATTGATAGCAGCTTTCAAACCTGAGTATATACTCACTATTTGACTGTTTTGGAAACTGGAGCTTAATTTCTAATAAATGAGAAGATAACTCTATAATTCAAAGTTTCATATTTCCTCCTAAGTTGGTTGAATCCAGTGATCTTGATGAAATCTAGGACCTTTAGGATTTTTGAAACATTGGTGAACACTGAACAATTGTATAAATGGAGATATAGGAAGTGGAGAAAAGTAAGAATGTGTTTGACAGCATGATATAGTCCAGAAGATGTTTATATGAATAAATTCCAAAAATTGCCCAGGGGTATTTTTGTCACTTGGTTCTTTCTCCTAGATATTGGTGCTGAAAAAGGAAAATAAAAATAGCAATCACATTCCCTAACAATTGAGCATTCTGAGAGACTGAGGTTTCATTAACTGTGGTTTTTACAGTACTTGGAGCTGGTTTGTCTAAAAAGAAATACATAGATATATCCCTTGGGTTATTGTTTCCATGGTTCACCTCTTTTGTAAGCCAGTTTTCATGCTCTTTACTGCAGTGAAGAAGTGTCAATCCAATCTCTAAATTCTAAAAAAAACAAAAAAAAGAAAGAAAGAAAGTAAATTTTGAGAAAAGTTTTTAAAAATTTTTTTACTAAAGTGAATTTAAACTTTTAACATTATTAAATTGCCTATATTATAGTCCCACTATTAGATTGGACTATAAAGAAAGCTGAGCACCAAAGAATTGATGCTCTTGAACTGTGATGTTGGAGAAGACTCTTTAGAGTCCCTTGGATTGCAAGGAGATCAAATCAGTCCATCCTGAAGGAAATCAGTCATGAATATTCATTGGAAGGATTGATGCTGAAGCTGAAACTCCAATACTTTGGCCAACTGATATGAAGAATTGACTCACTGGAAAAAACCCTGATGATGAGAAAGATGGAAGGCAAGGGGAGAAGGGAAGATAAAGGATGAGATGCTTGGATGGTATCACCAACTCAATGGACATGAGTTTGAGTAAGCTCCAGGAGTTGGTAATGGACAGGGAAGCCTTGTGTGCTGCGGTCCATGGAGCTCCAAAAAGCCGGACAAGACTGAGCAACTGAACTGATTAAATTTTCTGTTATCTTTAATCTTTTTTTGTGTGTGTGGTTTATTAGGATATAGACTGGGTACTAAATGACATTGTAGCATTATGATTACTTCTCTTCGATAGGAGAATAATAGTATAGTTATGTAGATGAATGTACTTATGTAGGAGATTTGAGAAGTAAGGAGTTGAACTGTTATGTCTGCCCCTTCCCCTCAAACTGTGTAAAAATATGTACGTCTTTATATACACAGTTTCCCTGGTGGCTCAGATGGTAAAGAATCTGCCTGCAATGCAGGAGCCCTCAGTTCAGTCCCTGGGTTGGGAAGATCCTCTGGAGAAAGGCATGGCAACCCACTCCTATATTCTTGTCTGGAGAAAGAAAAATCAAGTGAATGTGGCAGAATAGGCCACCTGATGCAAAGAGCCAACTCATTGGAAATGACCCCGATGCTGGGAAATGTTGAAGGCAGGAAGAGAAGGGGTGACAGAGGATGAGATGGTTAGATGGTATCATCGATTCAATGGAAATGAGTTTGAGCAAATTCTGAGAGATAGTGAAGGACAAGGAAGCCTGGAATGCTGCAGTCCATGGAGTCAGAAAGAGACACCACTGAGCAACTGAATGACAAATTCCTGTTTTGTCAATATAAGAATATAGCTTTGATAGAAAGTTTTTCAAATACCATGCTCTGCTATGGACCTCAGAGACAAACTTTTAAATATTTTTTTTTTCAAAAACACTACAAATAAATTAATAACAAATATATTTCATTGATATTTCTGGGACCAAACCTTGTGGAACTCCAATGCTGATTGGCTCAAGAGAACAAGAAGAACCAGTCATGGTACAACCATATAATAAAAGAAAACAAGTTATTTATGTATAGCTTTTTAAAATATTATAAAGTATCTGTTCATTTACTCATTTATTCATTCATCCACTAAATTTTACTATGTGCCTAATATAAACCAGGGCTTCCCTGGTGGCTCAGACAGTAAAGTATCTGGCTGCAATGCGGGAGACCAGGGTTCAATCCCTGAGTCAGAAAGATCCCCTAGAGAAGGTAATGGCTATCCACTCCGGTATTCTAGCCTGGAGGATTCCATGGACAGAGGAGCCTGGTGGGCTTCAGTCCATGGGGCTGCAAAGAGCTGGACACAACAGAGTGACTAGCACATTCACACTCACCAGGCAGTAAGTGAAGTGCTGGTTCAGTTCAATTCAGCTCAGGTGCATAGTGGTTAAGAGTGGTTAAAAAATAGGTTATGTTTCTTCCCCTTTGGATCCTAGGATTCACAGCACAAAACAGATATTAGAAAGTAAAAATCAACACGTATTTCTTTATACATTGTATATTATACATACTTCTTTTTTTGCTGCTAGTTGCAAGTAGTATTTTTAAAAGACCATTCCAGTCCTCCGCTCAGAACTTCTAGTGACTTCCTATTTGATTCAGAGTAATGCTTCAAGCCCTTCCCTTGGCCTATGGGGAATAAATGTTGGTGACTGTTTTCTGACTTTTCTGCTCCTTTCCTTACCCGCTATAGTCATGCCATCTTCTTTGCTGCTTCTCAGTCACACCAACGTGGCTTTCACCTAAGGCATTAAATTTCCTAGTCGTTCATCCTAGCTCACTTTGCTTCCAAATGCCTTATGGTCTAACATGTTCTTTTCAGTTCTCAGAGATCTTCATCCACCACTGGAATAACCCCATCCTCCAATCCATAACTTAATTTATCTGATTCTTCCTCATCGTTTTTAATAACACCATGGCACATTACATCATCATGTGATTATTGTCAGACTCTCTTCTAGAATTCTAGCTTTATGAAACAAGGGATATCGTTTTCATCACCGCCTTATCTCCAACATCAAGAACACTGCCTGGCATTTAATAAGAACTTAACAAATATTTGTGAAAAAAATGAATAAATAAATGCAAAAAAAAAGAATAAACCGTTTCCTAGTAATGAAGTTTTTAAATTTGCAGTGTTAGAATATTTAATATTATAAATACATCATAATTTATTTAATGAATCTATTTTTAGCCATTAAACTAATTTCCTTTGTTTTTTCTTTTTATAAACAATGCTGTTAGGAACTGTACTGTGGTTAATCATCTTGTATTATTTATTTAGGATAAATTCCAGGAAGTAATATTTTTCAAAGACTATGTAGTTGTTCAGCCAATATTAGGTAATGAAAAAATATCTATTAATATTATTGCTAAGACATGTCTCTATCTGAAATAGACTGAAGGTCATTGGGGTGTTAAATGCTAAACTCTGTTTAACAGTGAACTTCAACTCAAATTATTTGGGCACATTTCCATTCTTCTGGTCATAGTTTCTGTTGTATTCACCAGTCACAATTTTTAATCACAGTTTGTCTAGGAAGGTAGCACAAATGTGAGTTCTAATATGTATAATATATATGTCTCAGAAATTTTTTAAAATCTTGATTCTAAAAATCCAATAACTTTATTTTAAGGATCAGAATAGGAAACATAAATAAGGACACATACAGTGATCTATCCACAACTAGTTGACTGGGAAGTAGATTAAAATCTTAAATTATTGCTGAAGTTACCTAAGTTAAAAAAGACTCAAATATAAGAGCAGAAACCATCAAAGTTTCTCATCAGCAGCACTATTTCCTACAGAGATAATCTATACAAGTACTATTTATCATTTAAACAGTCCTGGTTCAAAGATCATTGATGATGTTATATTGTCAAAAGAAAGAATTTCTAACTGACAGTTTATTCAGCATGAGAAGGAAAGAATGAAGGAGGCTATTTGCATTTAGCTCACATTATAAAATAAAGCGAATGTGAAGAGAACACTTTCCAAATGTGACATCAGCTCCCCCCTCCCTCTTTTTTATTGAAGCTGTGTTTTAGTTTAGAAAGAAATTCTGAATTGACACTTAAATAGTGGCAGGGCAATTCTCCTCTGCTTTGTGAAACGGTCTCTGGAAATGTACAATTATGCTGTCATCTTTAGCACTCCACATTGGACAGAGTTTAATTATTAATGTGTTTTCCTCAGAGAATGACTCGATCATGTCACAACTCTAGACAAATACAGCTAATGCAAAATCATAAAATATTCACTTGAATACTGCTGAACTGACAGGAAATTAATTCTATGAACACTTTTGATATTACCAGAAAATTAGTTTCAAACACGTAAGACTGAAATAAATGTGTTCATAATTTGCTCAAGGGTAACGCTCATCTTGCAATCAGTTGGTGTCTTTTTAAAAATGTTACAAGTATTCAACATGGCTTTATGATAAAGAGGACAGCTAATGTAATGTATTATTTGTAGACAGTATTTTACTTGTAAACAGCAGGAAGTGAAAAATTGCTCTCTCAGAAATATTTAAACTCCAGTAATATTCTGCTATTTATCATTTTGTAGAACTGAAGAAGTGCCATCAAAAAAAATTTTTTTTTCAGAGACTGAGAAGCTTACAGAATGGTAATGGGATTTCAAACTTTTCATTTCAAATCACTCTCCCAAATTTTATAAAATATCTGAAAATGATTGAAAATGCTTAGCATCTTAAGACTATTTGGCATCCAGCATTGGACAAATTAGAGATACCAGGTTTTTTGATAGCTAAATACACCTAAAACTACCCTTCAAAGAAAAGAAGAAACCTACGCCCTCCTCTGTTTGTCCAGCAATTTGCATAAATTTTTAAATCATTTCATATTTATTTGTGTACATAGTTTCACTCTTGCACAACTAAAATCTCAAAAATATTGCTAACTTCTATCCTTAGTGTGTAGTCAAGTGCTTGATGCAAAGACTACATGCACAAGTCATTTGGTAGATATTTGAATGAATGGAAAAGAAGGATAGATGAGAAGAATTTCATTAAAGTACTAATAAGGAAGATCAGTCAATATAGAGTAAGTCCATTTTTACAATAAAAAATAACCTCTAAACAACAATTTTAGCTATTTCTGAGAATGGCTTCCCTAGATAGCAGTGATTTCTGCTTTTCTGTAAACTAGTCTGGACATATAAAGGTAAAATTTAAATGGTCAAAATTTGCTATAGTTAATTGATGAAAGCTATGCTAATGAGATGTTTCCTTCTAAGAATTTCAAATGTGACACATTGTTAGAGGTAAGTCATGTTTGATTGCATTTTACTGAGAAAGTTCTCCAACATATAATGAAAGTCATATTTCTTTCCTCTTGATTTCCAGCTTCTGTTCCTTCTAATAAGTGCTCCTTCTAGGTTAAGCTAATCATAGTCTATTTCTATCAATAGAAACCAAAAGAAACTTGATTCACATAGTAATGTATTGTAAAATATGTTTTGACAGTGTCTCACTGGACTAATTTTATGTTTTAAACAAAATAATCTATAGAACTGTGTCTAGTGTTCTTAGCTCTTTCATGCTTTTTTCAGACATACATTTTATGTAATGTGATAAAAGGATTATTATAATTGTTGAACATTCATTTTATATCATCTGCAAATATGCTGTAATAAAATATTAAAAGGAGCATGGTTATTAATGAACCACACCAGTAAGATTTTAGTTTAATAGTTTTAACTTATTTTAAAAATTACGAGAAATGAGGTTGTTCATTATGCCATAAAGCTACTTCTTGCAATGAGAAATTGAACGGGAGCCTGAGTTAAATATGACTGTATAAATGCAAAAAGGCAAAATGAACAAAATTGAATATATTCATAGACAGTGAAATATAGCAAATTAATTAAACAATGAAAATATGAAAAATAATGGCTGTGTTATTTTAAACTCAATGTTTTAATATTATCTTTAAAAGGGTGTTAAAATGCATACTAAAATTTGATGCCTGGTTTTTTTCTTTTTCCTTTTTTTCTTCCAGGAATGGTTATTGATTCGTGCTTACTAAAATACATACTATCATGTTTACTGATTCATTCTGCAAACAAATACTCAAAACATATTATATACAAGGCATCGACCAAGTACTAAAAATAGGCTAAAAAATAGTGCTAACATTTTTTCCTATCTTAAAGTAGTTTTTAATCTACTGGTGACAAGAAAGTGACAAAAAGTTACCATATAGATTTAAATATGTCTGAATGCTGAGAATAATATATAAATTTTATATAAAAGAAAAGGGGAATTATATTCAAAAGTACAGTTTTGAGAAGATTAAGTAATAAGATAACTTTAACAAGATGGAATTAGTCAGGAAAGGATGTTTTGCAAGATGAAGATACTTCTAGTTATGCAGAGTTATATGAGGAAAAGAATTCTTGCTGAAGTAAAGAGGATATTCAAAGACTAGCATTTAGTTAACTAGTTAACAAAGTTAGCATCTAGATAACCTGAGTATTGCTGGAAAGGAGATTATCTTCCTCAGCCAGTAGTCAAATCTCCTTATATTTACAAATAAACTTATTAATTTCATGTTGCAGCAAATTAATAGAGTTGTTTTCACTCCCTGAATATATTTCCTCTTTTCCCATTATCTTTTAAGACAATCCCAATCAGAATTTCATGTATATTTTCACTAGGTCATTTACATTGTTAAATCCAATGAAAAATTGTTTGTGCAAAATTCATGGGCTATCAAAAGAATTTGATCATTTTTCCTCCCTAGTTCCTTTTTCTTCACCTAGCTTCCAAATAACCCTATAATCATTCTTGTTTTTCTGTCTCACTTTTTCTTCCATTCTCTTCAACCTCTTAACAACACTGAGGTATTCCAGGGCTTAGACCACAGGTGGCTTCTTTTTTCTTGACTATTCATTCTTTGTGATTTAATCTAGTGCAAATATAAGTTGAAGACTCCCAAATTTGTATCAATTTAGAAAGTGAAAAAGGAGAGTGAAAAAGTTGTCTTAAAGCTCAACATTCAGAAAATGAAGATCATGACATCCGGTCCCATCACTTCATGGGAAATAGATGGGGAAACAGTGGAAACAGTGTCAGACTTTATTTTTGGGGGCTCCAAAATCACTGCAGATGGTGACTGCAGCCATGAAATTAAAAGATGCTTACTCCTTGGAAGGAAAGTTATGACCAACCTATATAGCATATTGAAAAGCAGAGACATTACTTTGCCAACAAAGGTCCATCTAGTCAAGGCTATTGTTTTCCAGTGGAGAATTGGACTGTGAAGAAAGCTGTGCTCCGAAGAGTTGATGCTTTTGAACTGTGGTGTTGGAGAAGACTCTTGAGAGTCCCTTGGACTGCAAGGAGATCCAACCAGTCCATTCTGAAGGAGATTAGCTGTGGGATTTCTTTGGAAGGAATGATGCTAAAGCTGAAACTCCAGCACTTTGGCCACCACATGCAAAGAGTTGACACATTGGAAAAGACTCTGATGCTGGGAGGGATTGGGGGCAGGAGTAGAAGGGGACGACAGAGGATGAGATGGCTGGATGGCATCACTGACTCAATGGATGTGAGTTTGAGTGAACTCCAGGAGATGGTGATGGACAGGGAGGCCTGGCGTGCTGCGATTCATGGGGTCGCAGAGTCGGACACAACTGAGCGACTGAACTGAACTGAACTGAAGAGTCCTTAATTCTAGACTCATTTATCCAACTACCTCTAAAAGTCTGCATTTTAGGTATTGAAAAGACATTTTAAAGCTGCACCTCTGATTGCTTCTCCAATGCAAGCCATCTTTACTCAGAACTTCCCTTGTTAGGTAAAGGCAACTCCATTCTTCTAATTACTCATATCAAAACTCATGGAATAATTTTTGGCTATGGTCTTTCACTATTCTTCCTCACATCCTGTTGATGCTAACTACACAATATATATCCAGAATCTGATCATTTCTTATCACCATCACTGCTACCGCCTGATCTAAGTCTGTAGTCTCTTACATAAATGTGTTCCTTATTTCTAACCTAGTGTCCTTCAGTCTGTTGTTAATACCACAGTCAAATTGATTCTGTTAAAATATAAAGCAAACTGTATTTTTCTTTATTTTTTTATTTTTTTAATTTTTTTTTTTTAACTTTATTTTACTTTACAATACTGTATTGGTTTTGCCATACATTGTCTATTTTTCTTCTGCTCAAAAATTGAACAAAAATTCCTGCTCTTTCAGAGTAAAAGTCAGAGTCCTTAAAATGGCTCACTGATTATTTCTTTACCTGGAATATTCCTCTCTCAAATCCAGATTTATTTGTTATGATGGTCAATTTTATCTGTCAACTTGGCTAGGCTATAGTACCCAGTTATCCCATCAAACAGTAATCTAAGTGTTTCTGTGATGGTATTATGTAGATGTATTTGACATCTGAAGTCAGTTGACTTTAAGTAAAGATTATCCTTGATAATCTGAGTGTGCCTGATCAAATCAGTTAAAAGGTCTTAAGAGCAGAACTAAATTTTTCCTGGAGAAGATAAATTCTGCCTGTGACTACAGCATCAGCTCTTGCCTCAGCATGTAAGCCAATTCCTTGTAATAAATCTCTCTTTCAAAAGAAAGAAAGAAAAATATCACTATAACGGATTTAACAAAAACCTAAACCATCAAGACCAGGAATATCAAAACAAAAACCATGAAAAAATTTTAAAACCACAAAAACTAATTAGCTTACAGATTCATCAAGCTCGTATTATACATGGGAGTGATGTTCTATAAAGTCACCAGGAGCAATAAATTAGAGAATATTGGATCATTGCTCTTAAGGAAAATACAGTGTAAAGTTCTAGTCACAGTATTTTTGTCAACTGATCAACCTATAACCTTAAATTATGTGTGTATTTGTTTAAAGGTGCCTTATTTAATGTACATAATTGATTCATCAACACTGTACATCGTAACTTAAGCCTGAATAAAGATTATCTAACACATGTATTTTCTCAATACGATACATTTCAGGCATTTTACACTAAAGAAAACAAACTTGTAACTACTCAATCTTGTTTTGCATCTGTATGAAAGCCCCAAAATGAGAGAAAAATAGTGCTGATTAGACCACAAAAGTGGACTTGCTTACAGTATGAGCTTAAAACAGGAAAGCATACTGTTGGCCTGTTTGACTACGGTGGCAACGTGTGGCAGGTGACTCAGTTCTTTCACTTCTCCATGCATGTCTGTGAATGACCACAGCAATGGCAAGATTGATGTTTTGTATTGATTTGTGAGTTACAATTATATTTTAGCAAGTAGATAAATTTGAAAATGTAGAATCCATAAATAATGAGGATCATACACACATACCCATGATTAGTATTCACATATCCATGAATATACATAGATTTGCACACATAAATGTGTGAACAAGGGGACTGAGTGTACACTCATACACACTCATACACTTGAACACTATAGTAATTCCAATCCTCCTTAACCTGCTTATTTATTTTTTATAAATGTCACCATGTTCTAATAATATATAGTATATTTATATTGTATGTTTATAATTATTTATTCACTCTGTTTCTTATTTATTATCTATCTCAGATTTAATGTAAGTCTTATGAGAAAGAAAAAAGAAGTCTTTTCTGTTCACTGATGTGTCACCATGGCTTAGAAGGGTATTGATGATACATGCTAATCAATGTTTTTCAGTGAATGAGTTAGGTCCTTGAGGTAAACAGTGAGTTTTAAGATAGTTCATTTAATGTTCTCTGTAATGAACTTGAAATCAGATTTCTCCCTCTAAACTTATTCTTATTGGAAATTCTAGAGTAGGCAGAATGACACATATCTAAATAAGTTTGATGACATCATTTTAACAAGTTTGTCTCATTCCCTGGTTGCTCAAATCTAAGAAACCAGCAGCACAGCCAAGTGGGACAATTAGTAGACAGTTTTCCCATGAAAAATAGAACTAAAAAGGGGATTAAGTTTAATATAAAGACTTAGAATTGTATACAAAGGTGATGGCTAAAACTGGATAAGTGTGTAAGCTGAGGAATAATATACAGATAATTCAATAGGACTGGAGAAGAAATAAAGAGGAAACTAGAGAAAATTTAAGACCAACTAAATGTAAAAACATAAGGAAGAAAATAAGATAATTAAAGATATAGTGGGGAAAATACTATTTCTATCATCTACGCATCTATCTACCTACCTATTGAACTATTCCAGAAGGAATGTGCTTGATGGGCCAATGATGAAGACTAATTAATTTGTGTTTAAATAGTTTGACCCTGAGAGTGGAAAAAAATTTCTTCTTCGTTACAAGCATTCAGTTCAGTTCAGTTCAGTTCAGTCACTCAGTCGTGTCCGACTCTTTGTGACCGCATTAATCGCAGCACGCCAGGCCTCCCTGTCCATCACCAACTCCCGGAGTTCACTCAGACTCAAGTCCATCGAGTCAGTGATGCCATACAGCCATCTCATCCTCTGTCGTCCCCTTCTCCTCCTGCCCCCAATCCCTTCCAGCATCAGAGTCTTTTCCAATGAGTCAACTCTTTGCATGAGGTGGCCAAAGTACTGGAGTTTCAGCTTTAGCATCATTCCTTCCAAAGAGATCCCAAGGCTGATCTCCTTCAGAATGGACTGGTTGGATCTCCTTGCAGTCCAAGGGACTCTCAAGTCTTCTTTTGTACAGGAGGCAGGGATCAAGACCATCCCCAAGGAAAAGAAATGCAAAAAAGCAAAATGGCTGTCTGAGGAGGCCTTACAAATAGCTGTGAAAAGAAGAGAGGCGAAAAGCAAAGGAGAAAAGGAAAGATATTCCCATTTGAATGCAGAGTTCCAAACAATAGCAAGGAGAGACAAGAAAGCCTTCCTCAGCAATCAATGCAAAGAAATAGAGGAAAACAGAAGAATGGGACGGACTAGAGATCTCTTCAAGAAAATTAGATATACCAAGGGAACATTTCATGCAAACATGGGCTCGATAAAGGGCAGAAATGGTCTGGACCTAACAGAAGCAGAAGATATTAAGAAGAGGTGGTAAGAATACACAGAAGAACTGTACAAAAAAAGATCTACATGACCCAGATGGTCACGATGGTGTGATCACTCATCTAGTGCCAGACATCCTGGAATGTGAAGTCAAGTGGGCCTAAGAAAGCATCACTACAGACAAAGCTAGTGAAGGTGATGGAATTCCAGTTGAGCTATTTCAAATCTTGACAGATGATTCTGTGAAAGTGCTGCAGTCAATATACCAGCAATTTAGGAAACCACAGCAGTGGCCACAGGACAGGAAAAGGTCAGTTTTCATTCCAATCCCAAAGAAAGGCAATGCCAAAGAATGCTCAAACTACCACACAATTGTACTCATCACACACGCTAGTAAAGTAATGCTCAAAATTCTCCAAATTCTTCAGCAATATGTGAACCTTGAACCTCCAGATGTTCAAGCTGGTTTTAGAAAAGGCAGAAGAACCAAATATCAAATTGCCAACATCTGCTGGATTATCAAAAAAGCAAGAGAGTTCCAGAAAAGCATCTATTTCTGCTTTATTGACTATGCATGTGTTTAGTCATGTCCAGCTCTTCATAATCCCATGAACTACGCTGTGAGGCTCCTCAGAGGTCCATGATTTTTTTCCCAGGTAAGAATACTGGAGTGTGTTGCCACTTCCTACGCCAAGGAATCTTTGTGATCCAGGGATTGAAACCACCGATGCATCTTCTGCACTGGAAGACAGGTTCTTTACCACTGCACTAGTGATTAGATAATCACAACAACTTCCCATAGCTATTACTTAAGGGGTTATAGGATGGCCAGTTGTTGTCCAGGGCATCTCATTTCTCTCCTTCCTGGCATTTTCCTCTCTAGAAGGCTAACTCAGATTAATTCACATGATGGTTTCAGGGTTTTAAGCATATGAGAGAGAACATGTTCCAATGCTGAAATAACTTACAAGCATCGGTGGTGCTTTAGTCAATCATTCATATCCAATTCTTTGTAACCCTAAGGACTGTAGCCTGCCAGGCTCCTTTGTCCATGGGATTTTCCAGGCAAGAATATTGGAGTGGGTTGCAGTTTCCTTCTCAAGGGGAACTTCCTGACCCAGGGATTGAATGAAGGTCTCCTGTATTGCAGGCAGATTCTTTATCACTGAGCCACCAGGAAAGTCTTTTCAATCATTACTCCCACTGTAATTGCCCAAAGTCTAGAGCCATTCAAACAAGTCAAGACAATACTTAAAGAATGGAGAAACAGATTCAGTCCTTTGATGGGAGAAGCAACAAATTTCCCATAAAAGAAAGCTGTGCTTACCTGGAAGAGAGGGGAAAACAACAACAACAACAACAACTGGGGCCATTTTGTAAACTACCATGTTTGGAATTTGAAACCCCAGAAGAGAAAGACAGATGAATTGTATCAAATGTAATATTTAAAGACTGAGGATTTTCCAAAAGTTTTCAAAGACACTATATTCCAGATTGTAAAAAAGGTATAAAATCACAAGTAGAATAATTTTAAAACAAACAAACAAACAAAAATTTAAGCATATGTTAGTTCAACTATTAAAAAGAATACATTTTAAAGGCAGCCAATGACCCTTCAAAGAGACAAAAGTAGCATATTGACCAACGTCTGAACAAATATTGTGAAATCCAGAAGATAATGAAATCATATTGTTACACCACTGAAAAATACGTATCTGAAGTGGAATAAATAAGTATTGCTAAGATATGGGCTAAACAGAACACTTGCACATTGGTAAAATCACTTTGGAAAGCTAATTAGCAACACGTTAAAAAGCCAACATGCATCTTCCTTTTAACTCAGCAATTGCATTCCTAACTGTATATCCATCCAAAATAAGAACATATGTGCAAGACTCTTATAGCAGGTTATTTCATAATAGTTACTTAGTGAAAAACAACCTAAATATCATGAAAAGTAAGGTTGCTAAATATATTCTTACTTTTTATTCAGTGGAATACTAGTGTGATTTTTAATATTCTCAGTGCAATATTTAGTAATTTTATCCTGAATTCCCACAAAGAAAGAAACTAGACTATACACAGAATATCATTATTCTTTTAAAAAGCAAATAATGACTGTGGTTTACCACAATTCAGTTCTTACTCCTGAGGTAGTATGATGAAAACCAGGTCAGAGGTCCTATACATAAAAACTGTAGAGTCTATGTCATAGGAAAGATGTAGATAAAAATTTATTTTATCTGCTGATAACCAAGTGAAAGAGAGATATCACTCCCTCTCTTCTCCATAAAGAAGGGATAAAAACTTTTACTTCTTGAAGAAGGAATCAAAAGGATTCTGAATTTTTACTCCAACCTTTTGGAATAGAAACAAAATCTCTCCAGGGGCTGAAGAGTCCCAGGTGTATTCATAGTTTACAACCTAGAGATGTTGCCACAGTCTTAGACCTCTTTTTCTCTTGAAATATAAACACACACTTCTGTAGTTAGTTAAAAGTCTCTGAAATTCTGTTAGATATAATTGTAAATTGAATTTCCATGACTTTCTCTCTGCCCGGTATCCTGAGTTTCCAGCAAAATTTATTCAGAGAGCTCCTACTCTATTTAAACACAAACATATTTTCTCTACACTTCATAACAACACAACAATGTGAAAGATAAACTACTTTTAAACTCAGCATCATGAATGAATCTCAAAGATATTATGAGTAAAGAAGTGGGAGAAAAAAGAAGTATGTACTCTCTGACTCTATTTATAAAAAAATTAAAGAATCTATTAAATTATTTATGGTGATAAAAATCAGAAAAACAGTCTCCTCTGGATGGGAAGATGAATAGGAAAGGGCATTTGAAAAAATTATGGTGTTAGAATGTCTGGTGTTGGAATTTATGTGGTGGTGGAACTGGTGTGTTTGTATGTAAAACTAATAAAATTTATTCTTAGAATTTGTGCCCTTGTACACTTTCTGTAATATTTCAGTAAAAAAGTGAAAAATAATTTTTTTTGCAAAGACTACTGTTTCAGTTAAAGAGGTGGATCCAATCAGAAGAGATTTTTCACATTTTTCCAACAATATTTATTAATCCAAGTATAAAAGTGAAAAATATGCAAGGAGTTGGATTTCTCAGAGGTTGAGAGTAAAAGATGCCATAGGAAATTTTATTAATAATGATTGCTTTCTCTTTAAGTTTGATCATGTAATTTACACTAGGCAAATGAAATTAAAGTAGGAGATTCAAGAAGATTACATAAAACATCTTCTAATAATATTTTCTTTTTAAGTTTTTAGAAACTATTTAATTTAATCTGGTCAGAAATCAAGACATAGGAAATTTTTGCATTTCCAAAACAAAAATAGCTGAAATTACAAAAATTTAAATATTAAGTTTAGTTATTGGTGGGTAAGAAATCAAGACTTAGACTAAGGTTCAGCAATAATGCCATTGCCTTAAAAAAAAAAAAGAAAAAAAGCTTACAGCACCATGTTCTCTAAGTTAAAGTATTTGAAACAGCCAAACTATTAAATAAAGTTTGAGATATACATAATACAGAGCATTAGTAGCTTAAAAAAGAGGAAGGAAGGAGAAATAAAAAGATTACTTCCAAGTGGTAAGTATAAAAACAGTTGCACAGTTTCTTTATTGTATTTCCTAAAAATCAATCTTGGAAAAGGAATTTTACACTTAGATGGCTTTAAGGGTTGTATTTAAAAATAATATCTTTAATCAACTGAGGAAGCAACGTCAGGCAGAGGGAGAAACTGAACTATGATGCAATGCAAAAGAGGACTTCATTGGCCACAGAGTCCTTGAGCTGGGATGATCTCCAGAGCTTTTCAAACTGATGTAAGAGGTTCACTCCCTTGTATTTCTACATAAATCAGTCATTAGATAAAGGCTACTTCAAGGACAGTGTTGAACTCAGTCAAAGCAGCCGCTTCCTGTATAGTAGAGGGCAAATCAGAAGGCAACCTCACAGTGGCTGGCTGAATAAATACCTCAGTCTTTAAGGTAGAAGATCTGGAAGGCATACCATTGTGTCCATTATAGTCCATTCATTGTACCACATGGATCTACCTGTGTCTTATAACTTTATTTTATATAGAAATAGACTCTCCAAGATCCTAATCTGTCTCTTTACCTGGAGAAATATATGAGAAAAGTTAGCAGTACAAGATTTTGCCACTGTTGCTGGTTTGACATCAAAGCTGATGTTGATCATCTGCCTCCTTTTCTAGACTTTCAGTTAGGTTTTACTTAGTTTCAGCTAGCACCTCCTTGTGCTACCTCAAGGAGTGAGCCACATCACACCCTCAACTCTTAAAGAGTCTAATTTCCTTGTTACCATGTCCTTCTCAGTGGAGAAGGCAATGGCAACCCACTCCAGTATTCTTGCCTGGAGAATCCCAGGGACGGAGGAGCATGGTGGGCTGCTGTCTATGGGGTCACACAGAGTCGGACACAACTGCAGCGACTTAGCAGCAGCAGCATGTCCTTCTCAGACAGATTTTCATCCATTCACCATCAAAATCAGCCACTGAAATGCCAAAAGAAGCTGCAGAAGATGGCCTCAGTTTCTAATATAACCTTCCTTTCTGATTTTAAGCGGAACACTATCTCCTGCTAGTAATTTACTCATTCCAAGCGTAATTCCATTTCAAATATTTTTCTTGACTGCCTTTTCCATGGCATGTGAAGCCCAGCATTAGAGATGGGCAGCTACAGGTTAAGGTTTAATGGAAATTTTACTATGTCCTTTATAACTCAGTTGCTAAAAAATCTGCCTGCAATAAAGGAGACCCCGGCTCGATGCCTGGGTCAGGAAGATCCATGGGAGAAGTCATAGGCAATCCACTCCAGTATTCTGGCCGGGAGAACTTTTGCTTTAGGAAAGAGGGAGGACAGTTTACCAACAGGGAAAAGACAGTTATATTGCCAAGTGTGTGGGAGTATTGCTCAGCAAACTTTTCAGGATGTAATCATCTCCATTTGAAGTCTCGGGGCACCAAACTTTCCCATTCAGGGGTCCTCTTCTGGAAACTTGATAGAGTTGAGAATTAACTCTGGAACCCTACTTCCATTTTATGAAGTCTTGGGTCTGATCCTGTTTTTTTGTTCTCCAACTTTAGAAGGTAAGATGTTCTGTATGCTGTTAAGGAAGTCTTCTTTCATCCATTGCTTAGATTTTTGATCATCCTCAGCCTTGAATTTTTTTTCCCAATATATCAATAGCACCCAGTAACAGACATCCAATTCCATACGCCTTAAAATTATTATTTTCTTATTTTCCTTGAACTTTCCAAATGCTTGAAATAATCTACCAGCCAACATATTCTATTTTATCAGCACCCTATGCCAGTTTATAATCAGTGTAAGTTTTAATAGTTGCTCTACTACACCATGACACAGGCTAAGTATGTCACTTACCTACTACAAATGATGAAAACCTCTTTAATAGCCAAATAACCATTAATCTATTTCAAAATCCATTTTTGACCTGCTTCCTCAGACAATTCTTGGCTTTTAAAACACCTAGATGGCAATAAATAATAGTTTAATAATTGAAAAGAATCAACTTCAGTGTTCTAGGTATACAAAATTGGGAAAACACAGCCTCTACCTAAAGTCACTTGGGTTGACAGACAAAAACAATTCAAGTCATTATAATATTAATTACTATATTAACATTTAAGCTGAATATGAATATAATATTTTTAACATTTATAATTTAAGTTTTAAAACAGATTCAGAGATCCTGGATTTCTGAATGCTCTGACTCCTTAAAAATGAGTGATTTTAAAGAACAGTGTCAAAATCAATTGGAAGTGAGGATGTACTGTGTATCACTGTTTTTGTGCTTCCATATTTAAGGTAAAATCAGTTCAGTTCATTTGCTCAGTCGTGTCCAGCTCTTTGCGACCCCATGAATCACAGCACACCAGGCCTCCCTGTTCATCACCATCTCCTGGAGTTCACTCAGACTCGCGTCCATCAAGTCAGTGATGCCATCCAGCCATCTCATCCTCTGTCGTCCCCTTCTCCTCCTGCCTCCAATCCCTCCCAGCATCAGAGCCTTTTCCAATGAGTCAACTCTTTGCATTAGGTGGTCAAAGTACTGAAGTTTCAGCTTTAGCATCATTCCTTCCAAAGAAATCCCAGGGTTGATCTCCTTCAGAATGGACTGGTTGGATCTCCTTGCAGTCCAAGGGGCTCTCAAGAGTCTTCTCCAACACCACAGTTCAAAAGCATCAATTCTTCGGCACTCAGCCTTCTTCACAGTCCAACTCTCATGTCCATACATGACCACAGGAAAAACCATAGCCTTGACTCAACGGACCTTAGTCAGCAAAGTAATGTCTCTGCTTTTGAATATACTATCTAGGTTGGTCATAACTTTCCTTCCAAGGAGTAAGCGTCTTTTAATTTCATGGCTGCAATCACCATCTGCAGTGATTTTGGAGCCCCCAAAAATAAAGTCTGACACTGTTTCCACTGTTTCCCCATCTATTTCCCATGAAGTGATGGGACCGGATGTAAGATAAAATAAATGTAAACAAATTGGAAAGCCAATTATACTTCGAAAGCTCTCTGCTTCAGTAGAACTAGTGATCAGAAAAAAAAAAAAAAATGTTACTATCAATCACTACTCATTTTGAAGAACCAACCAACTGGTAAGTTTCATTTGTCCTTTAAACTATGTACCAGTAGGTACAGAAAGAGAATAGGGAAAAAATTAGGGTAGGGATTTTCTTAAATTTACATCAAGGAGATCATGCTGTTAACCCATATAAATTCAAAGTGTAGAAATAATTCTTTTGTATAGGAGTTAAAAGCATTCAATTTATTAGCTCCAGATGGTGATTGCAGCCATGAAATTAAAAGATGCTTACTCCTTGGAAGGAAAGTTATGATGAACATAGATAGCATATTTGAAAGCAGAGGCATTACTTTGCCAACAAAGGTCCGTCTAGTCATGGCTATGGTTTTTCCAGTAGTCATGTATGGACATGAGAGTTGGACTGTGAAGAAAGCTGAGTCCTGAAGAACTGATGCTTTTGAACTGTGGTGTTAGAAAAGACTCTTGAGAGTCCCTGGACTGCAAGAAGACCCAACCAGCCCATCCTAAAGGAGATCAGTCCTGGGTGTTCATTGGAAGGACTGATGTTGAAGCTGAAACTCCAATACTTTGGCCACCTGATGCAAAGAGCTGACTCATTGGGAAAGACCCTAATGCTGGGAAGGATTGGGGGCAGGAGGAAAAGGGGATGATAGAGGATGAGATGGCTGGATGGCATCACTGATGATGGACATGGGTTTGGGTGAACTCTGGGAGTTGGTGATGGACAGGGAGGCCTGGAGTGCTACTATTCATGCGGTCGCAAAGAGTCGGACAAGACTGAGTGACTGAACTGAACTGAATTTATTAGCTTTTGATCTTTGAAGAGTCAATTAACTATCTTAAAGAAATAACCAGCTTTGTATTTGCTTCTCAGTTGGAATGAGTCTAGTTGATCTGAGGACAAGGGCTTATCACTTTCTGAGTTCATTTGTAAAATCCTTCTAAACAGCAGATATTTTCAAAAGGAGTTGTTAGACTACGAATGCTATAAAAGACATTAACACATAGTTGCTTAGTCATGTCCAACTCTTTACGACCCCATGGACTGTAGCCTACAAGCCTTCTCCGTCCATGGAATTTTCCAGGCAAGAGTACTGGAGTGGGTTGCCATTTCCTTCTCTAGGGGATCTTCCTTATCCAGGGATCAAACCCAGGTCTCCCGCATTGCTGGCAGATGCTTTACTGTCTGAGCCACCAGGGAAGCCCAAATCCAATTAGTACAGTGGACACAATTTCAATGTGTATTCTAGTACTGTCCTTCAAAATGCTTAGTTAATGGTGGCTGGCATTCTTTAGTTTTAAAGCAAGTTCCTGGAATTGGTAAATTATATGTTTATTAAATTTTTGAGAGAAAAAAGATGTAATGGAGTAATATATTTGAAAAGTCTTGTTTTCTTTTTGGTTATTTCTGAGGAACAAAGTCTAATTTTCAGCATGTATACTCATTATATAATGTGTGTGAATTTATAGTTTAAATGAGTACAAATTTTAAAATTATAATTTTGCATAGCACAAGCTTTTAGTTGCAAAGAATGTTTTACTGTTTTTGTTAAGTATTCCTTTGTTTTGGTGTTATCACAAAATCAAATTTTTCTACTATCCCAGTTGCAGTATGGTAAACTACTCTGTTTTGGCGATTACTTTTCCTTTCTTCTAACTGATTACAAACCAAATTATAAAGTGCTGGAAGCATTCAGGCTTAAATAAGTTTTCAACTTTAAAGCATGAAAAGCCTGTAGCAAAGATTTAATGAATTTACTTTTCTTTTCTTTGTATTTTATGGTAACAGTTGAAGCCTGTGGCAGTTCCTGTTTGTCAGATGGATTTAACACCAGACATGAGATTACAATATAAGATTTATAATTGAGATTTTTATTTAGGAATGCCAAGTGTTTCTGTGGAGCTTCTTCGTGTCAGAGCTAAATTTTAAAAAAAACAGAAAAAAAAAGTATAAGACTTTGCAAATATGAAAAAATGAAAATCATTTCAATAATAAAATGAACTGAGATGTTTTAATGCTTTTATATATTTTATTCATATAAAATATAAATGGTAATCATGCATAAGCAGAAAAGAGCATCATCACAGGGGATTTCTTATTTTTTTAAACTTGAGCATTTATGACACCATAACATAGTGGTTAGGAAGAGTCTGAAATTCACATACCAGGTTTTCCATTTGCAAGTTACCTGACCTTAGGCTAATTTAACCTTTAAACATCCGTTTCTTATTTAGAAATGATTAACAAGAAGAATAGCACTGATCTTACACAATTGAACCTAAGTTTAAATGAACATTTGTCAAAATGACTAAAGCTTAATTTCACTTAAAGCAACGAGTCTGAGGACCTCCCTGGTGGCCCAGCGGTCAAGAATCTGCCTGCCAATGCAAGGAACACAGATTCAATCCTGGTCCAGGAACTAAGATCCCACCTGCCATGGGACAACTAAACTTGCACACCACAGCTACTAAGCCCATGCACCCAGGGCCCCTGCTCTGCACCAAGAGAAGCCACCACAATGACAAGCCTGTACACTGCAAATAAAGAGTAACCCATGTTTCCCACAGATAGAGAAAGCCCACATGCAGCAATAAAGACCCAGAATAGCCATAACAAGTAAAGAGTTGTAACAAAACTAAAAAGAGTCTGAAGAGGTCAGACTCTGGTCATATGACTTGCTTTGGCCAATCATGGCTGCAAAGTGTGACTAAGAGCCTTGAGAAGTACTTGTGCTTGCATTCTTGCTTCTCTGCCTTTGCCATGTGGGAGGATGGAGAAAAACAGACCCAGAGATCAGAGCCAAATTACACCCATTATTCAAATTTTCTTCCTTTAAGATGAACTGATAGCACTAAAAATAAAACAGGTATACTTTAAAATTTATAAAAATTTCAAAATTATAAGAGATTATTTCAGCATTAAGGCAAAATTGTTGTCTGAGGAGGACTTATAAATAGCTGAGAAAAGAAAAGAAGTAAAAGGCAATGGAGAAGAGGAAAAAATATCTTCATCTAAAGGTGGAGTTCCAAAGAATAGCAGGGAGAAATAAGAAAGTTTTCTTAAGTGAACAATGTAAAGAAATAGAGGAAAATAGAATAGGAAAGACCAGAGATATCTTCAAGAAAATTGGAGATATAAGGGAACATTTCATGCAAAGATAGGCACCATAAAAGACAGAAACAGCAAGAACCTAACAGAAGCAGGAGAGATTAATAAGAGTAGCCAAGAATACACAGAACTATACAAAAAAGGTCCTAATGACCCAAATAACCACAATGATGCGGTCATTCATCCAGGCAGACATTCAGGAGTATGAAGTAAAGTGAGCCTTAGGAAGCATTACTATGAACAAAGCTAGTTGAGGGGAAGGAATTCCAAATGAGTTATTTCAAATCCTAAAAGATGATGCTGTTAAAGTGCTGTATTCAATATGTCAGCAAATTTGGAAAATTCTGAAGTGGCACAAGGACAGGAAAAGGTCAGTTTTTATTCCAATCCCAAAGAAAGGCAATGCCAAAGAATGTTCAAATTACTGTACAATTGTACTCATTTCACTTGCTAGCAAGGTAATGCTCAAAATTGTTTAAGCTAGGTTCTAAAAGTACATGAACCGAGAACTTGCAGATGCTGAAATTGGATTTAGAAACAGCAGAGGAACCAGAGGTCAAATTTCCAACATTTGTTGGAACATGGAGAAACAAGAGGATTCCAGAAAAATATCTACTTCTGCTTCATTGGATATGCTAAAGCCTTTGACTATGTGGCTCACAATAAACTTGAAAATTTTTAAAGGGATGGGAATACCAGAACAACTTACCTGCCTCCTGAGAAACTTGCATGTAAGTTAAGAAGCAACAGGTAGAACCAGACATGGAACAATAGACTGGTTCTGGTTCAAAATTGGGAAAGGAGTACCTCAAGACTGTATATTATCACCCTGTTTATTTAACTTATATGCATAGTGCACCATATGAAACACTGAGGTGGATGACACAAGCTGGAATCAAGATTGCCATGAGAAATATCAACAAGCTGAGATATGCAGATAATATCACTCTATCTAATGGCAGAAAGCAAAGAGGAACTAAGGATTCTCTTGATGAAGGTACAAAGAAGAGACATGAAAAAGATGGCTGAAACTCAACAGTTGAAAAACTATGATCATGGCATCCAGTCCCATCACTTCATGACAAATAGATGGGGAAAGAGTGGAAATTGTGACATATTTTATTTTATTGGGTTCCAAAATCACTGCAGATAGTGACTACAGCCATGAAACTGAAAGATTCTACTCCTTGGAAGAAAGTTAAGACAAACATAGACAGAGTATTAAAAGGCAGAGACATTACTTTGCCAACAAAGACCCATATAGTCAAAGCTATAGTTTTCCTAGTAGTCATGTATGGATGTGAAAATTGGACCATAAAGAAGGCTGATGCCAAAGAATTGATACATTTGCACTGTGTTGCTGGAGAAGACTCTTGAGAGTCCCTTGGACTGCAAGGAGATCAAACCAGTCAATCCTAAAGGAAAACAACCCTGAATATTCACTGGAAGGACTGATGCTGAAGTTGAAGTACCAGTATTTTGGCCACCTGATGCAAAGAGCTGACTCATTGGTAAAGACCCTGATTCTGGGAAAGATTGAAGGCAGGAAGAAAATGGGGCATAACAGGATGAGATACTTGGATGGCATCACCCACTCAATGGACATATGTTTGGGCAAACTCCAGGAGATAATGAAAGCCAGAGAAGCCTGGTGTGCTGCAGTCCATGGAATTGCAAAGCATCAGACAGGACTTAGCAATTGAACAGCAACATCCGTTTGAACTGGGCAGTGCAAAACCAGAAGTAGTTAGGAACATTACTAACAGGAGGGTGACAGGAGTTCTAGGAGAGACTTTTATAGAGAAAAGACAGAAGCAAAGTAAGAAAATTATTGACTGGCTGTAACTTAAAGCCTAGTTGGCTGTTTGTGATTAATTGTCCTTAGATATCGATTTTATAACCCTGAAGCATTCAAAGGCCTAGATTTAGGTTTGTATAGGTAGCCTATCAGGCCATTAGAGCCACCTCAGTCTAATGATCTCTTTGTTTAATTAATTTAGCAATAGTCATCCAACTTTCAGACATGTGAGCAAGCCAAGTTAAAACCTTCAGAATTACCAATTTGACACTCTGTTAATTCCACAGACATGAGCAATGAGTATTCATTTTACATAATTGAGTGGGTTTTTGTTTGTTCATTTGCTTAGTTTTTTTGTAATATTGTTGTTCGTCCCGTCCATTTGGAGGGGCATATATTTATGATGTTTATCATTATGATAAAATATAACCTAAAAACTTCATGAATGGAGAACATTTTTATCTGGGACAATGATATTCTGAGTTTATTGCTTAGATTATCTTCAAATGCTTTTTTAATTCTAATCCCAGTTCTCTTAAATTTTATGAAATGAAACATGCTAGAGAGAAACCAATGAGTATAAAACATGTGGTTAAAGATTTTTTTCTCAAAAAGGTTTACAAAATAGTGAAAAAAATCACACTCTACTCTGTACTTGCTATTGAATTTTATGTGATAAGATTCTGGAAAAAAAAGTAAAGAAAAGGACATATGTATATATAAAACTGTGACTGGGGCTTCCTAGGTGGTGCCAATGGTAGAAATCCACCTGCCATTATGAGAGACATGGGTTTGATCCCTGGGTCAGGAAGGTCCCCTGGAGAAGGGCATGGCAACTCACTGAAGTATTCTTGCCTGGCGAACCCCATGGACAGAGGAGCCTGGCAGGCTACAGTCAGTAGGGTTGCACAGAGTCAGATAAAATTGAAGCAGCTCAGCATGCACGCTTCTTTAGTGGATCCCAGTCTGAATTTGAATGTTGAATTGGCATAATAAACTACCTACCCTTTTTGTTTTTCTAGAAGTGCCAATCTCGTCATTTAGACACATAAAATTGCATATATATCACAAAAAGTTAGTGCATCTCCACTAAAATTGCATTTTTTCAAGAAATAGATCCATATAGAGAGTGATCGTGATGGTGGTTTAGTTGCTAAGGCATGTTTGACTCTTGCAACCCCATGGTCTATAACCTGCCAGCCCTCTGTCCATGGGATTCTCCAGGCAAGAATACTAGAGTGGGTTGTCATTTCCTTCTCCAGAGAGAGAGTGTAGAGTTTACAAATATTTTTACTTTTATTATCTCATTAGGTATGGATTTTTGTACCAGCATCAATACCAATTCGAATATCATCCCAAATGGTATATAATATACCATAAAATTAACAAATGTGCTAAATAACTGAGTATAGGAATTACTATTCAATACATGTCAACAGACTGACTTAAGTCACTTGTAGTTTCATAAAAGCTATTAAAATTAATAAATTAATTCTCCAAGGTAGCAGTATACAAGATTGATATATATATAAATATGTTGCAATTCTTCAAATAATAATGAAATATTGGAAAGACAAAGTGAAAAAAAATCCCTTTTAAAATTGTGTCCAAAAAAGAAAACAAATTCTGGGAATAAACCTAACCAAGGAGGTAAAAATCTTACATGCTGAAAGTTTTAAAGATTGATAAAGGATATAGATGATGATTTAAAGAAACAGAAAGATCTCAAGGTCTTGGATTGGAAGAATTAATGTTATTAAAAGGGCAGTACAACCCAATGCAATCTATAGATTTAACACAATCCTTATCAAATTATCTACAGCATTTTTCACAGAGCTAAAACTAGTAATTCTGAAATTTATATGGAACCACAAAAGGCCCAGAATTTCTAAAGCAATTCTATGAAAAAAGAACAAAACTGGAGATGTAACCCTCCCAGAATTCAGACAATCCTGCCAAGCTACAGTAATCAAAACAGTATGGTGCTGGCACAAAAACAGATGTATAGATCAATGAAATAGAGTTTAGAAATAAACCCACATATCATCAATCAATTAATCTTAGGCAAAGGAGGCAAGAATATACAATGGACAAAAGATAGTTTCCTCAGCAAGTTGTATTGGAAATCTGAACAGCCTCATGTAAATAAATGAGGTCAGAACACTCACTCACATCATACACAGAAATGAACTCAAAATGACTTAGAGACTTAAATATGAGACATGACATCATAAAACTCTTCAAAGGGAACATAGGCAAATATTCTAACATAAATCTCAGCAATATTTTCTTAGATGTTATTCTTCCAAAGAAAAAGACAAAAAAAGTAAAAATAAACAAATGGACCTAGTTAAAATTAAAAGCTTTTGCATAGCAAAGAAGATCATAAACAGAACAAAAAGATAATTTATGGAATGGGACAAAATATTTGTTGTTGTTCAGTCACTAAGATATATATGACTCTTTGCAACCCCATGGACTGCAGCATGCCAGGCTTCCCTGTCCTTACTATCTCCTGGAGTTGCTCAAACTCATGTCCATTGAGTTAGTGATGCTGTCCAACCATCTCATCCTCTGTCACTCCCTTCTCTTCCTGCCCGTCTTTCCCAGCATCAGTGTATATGTGTGCAGGGGTATGCGGTCAGTCATGTCAGGGTCTTTTCCAATGAGTTGGCTCTTCACATCAGGTGGCCAGAATATTGGATCTTCAGCTTCAGCATCAGTCCTTCCAATGAATATTCAGGGTTGATTTCCTTTAGGATTGACTGGATTGATCTCCTGCAATCTAAGAGACTCTCAAGGATCTTCTTCAGCACCACAATTTAAAAACATCAATTTTTGGAGTTCAGCCTTCTTTATAGTCCAAATCACATCTGTACATGACTACTGGGAAGACCGTAGCTTTGACTAAATGGACTTCTCTCTGCAAAGTAACGTCTTTGCTTTTTAATATGCTGTCTGGGCTTGTCACAGCTTTTCTAAGGAGCAAGCATCTTTTAATTTCATGGCTCCAGTTACTGTACACGGTGACTTTGGAGTCTAAGAAAATAAAATCTGTCACTGTTTCCACTTTTCCCCCATCTATTGTCCATGAAATGATGGGATCTGATGCCATCATCTTAGTTTTTTGAATGTTGAGTTTTAAGCCATCCTTTTAACACAATATTTGGAAGTCTTTAATTGCCAAAATATATAAACAGCTCATACAGCTCAATATAAAACAAACAACCCACCAAAAAATGTGCAGAAGATTTAAATAGGCAATTCCCCAAAGAACACAAGCAGATGACCAACAGGCCTAAGAAAAGATGCTTAATATCACTGAATATTATTAGAGAAATACAAACCAAAACTACACCGAGGTATCACCTCACACTGGTCGGAATGGTCATCATCAAAAAATCTACAAAAAATAAATGCTGGAGAGGTTGTAGAGAAAAGGTTACAATCCTACACTGTTGGTGGGAATGTAAATTGGTACAGCCACTATGGAGAACCGTGTGGAAATTGCTTAAAAAACTAAAAATAAAACTATCATAGCATTCAGCAATCCCACTTCTAGGCATATATTTGGAAAATATGAAAATTCTAATTCAAAAAGATATATGCACCCCAATGTTCATAGCAGTAGTATTTACAATAACCACCTAAGTGTCCATCAACAAATTAATGCATAAGAACATGTGGTACATATGTATAGTGAAATAAACATTATTCAGCCCTAAAATAAGAAATAATGCCATTTGCAGCAATATGAATGGACCTAAAGATTATCATACTAAGTGAAGTAAGTCAGAGAAACACAAATATTTTATATGATATCATTTATATGTAGAATATTAAAAAAATGAATTATTTACAAAACAGAAACAGACTCATGGAAAACAAACTAATGGTTATTATAAGGAAGAAAGGGAAGATAAGCTAGGAGTGTGAGATCAATGGATACATATCACTATACATAACACAGACAAGCAAAAGGATTTAATATAAAGCATATGATAATATAGCCAATATCTTATAATAACCTATAAAGGAGAAGAATGTGAAAAATTATATATGTGTGTGTGCATGTGTGTGAGCGTTCTCATTTGGTTAATCGTATCCAGGTCTTTGCAACCCCATGAACTGGAGTCCACCAGGCTCCTCTACGCATGGAATTTTCCAAGGAAGAATACAGGAGTGGCATCCCATTTCCTATTCCAGGTATCTCTCCAACCCAAGGATTGAAACCTCTTCTCTTGCGTCTCCTGCATTGGCAGGCAGTTTCTTTACCACTGGCACCACCTGGAAAGTTTATACATATGTATGTATGCATGTGGAGAAGGCAATGGCAACCCACTCCAGTACTCTTGCCTGGGAAATCCCATGGACGAGGAGCCTGGTGGGCTACAGTCCATTGGGTTGCAAGGAGTTGGAAATGACTGAGCAACTTCACTTTCACTTTTCACTTTCATGCACTGGAGAAGGGAATGGCAACCCACCTCCAGTGTTCTTGCCTGGAGAATCCCAGGGATGGGGGACCCTGGTGGGCTGCCATCTACGAGGTCGCACATAGTTGGACATGACTGATGTGACTTAGCAACAGCAGCAGCATGTATGTATATATGTGTATACATATCTGAATCACTTTGCTGCACACATGAAACTAATACAATATTGTAAAACACCTATAGTTCAATTAAAAAAAGCCTGTAATTCATCTTTACTTATAAATATTTCATGCTGCTGCTAAGTCGCTTCAGTCGTGTCCGACTCTGTGCGACCCCATAGATGGAAGCCCACCAGGCTCCCCCGTTCCCGGGATTCTCTGGGCAAGAACACTGGAGTGGGTTGCCATTTCCTTCTCCAATGCATGAAAGTGAAAAGTGAAAGGGAAGTCGGTCAGTCGTGTCCGATTCTTAGCGACCCCATGGACTGCAGCCTACCAGGCTCCTCCATCCATGGGATTTTCCAGGCAAGAGTACTGGGGTGGGGTGTCATTGCCTTCTCCTGAATATCTCATAATTTGGTATAAATAATTTAAAAAAAATAAATAGTAAGATC
Organism: Budorcas taxicolor; assembly: GCF_023091745.1. Lineage (NCBI taxonomy): Eukaryota > Metazoa > Chordata > Mammalia > Artiodactyla > Bovidae > Budorcas > Budorcas taxicolor. The sequence goes on from NC_068912.1 coordinate 63,969,589, forward strand.
AGTTTTTGGATACCTTATAAGAAGTTCTTATTAAACATACAACATAAAAATACTGGTTATTTATATGTGTTTGCAGAAAGGTCTGTGTCAGAGGAACAAGAAAGTTCTGTGTCAGAGGAACAGCTATTTTGGATAATATAAATTTAAGGTAAAGGAGACTGACTATGGAAAAAATAGGAAAAAATGAAATGTAGAACTCTAAAATATAAGATGCTTAAGAAGCAGAATGAGAAAGAACAATCAGGGAATGAAAGTGAAACTTAATAATCCAAAAATTAGAAGAACTATAGAAACTAAGTTGGAAGAAATTATTAAATAATGATTTTAATAAGATGATAATTGATGTGATAAATGTGAATCTGACTGATAATTAAGATGAAACAATACATAGGGCAAAATGAAGACTCTTTAGGAATTTTACATATAAAGAAGTAAAATAGATTAAGAACTACAGTACAAAGGTATGAGAGGGAAATTGTTATTGTGGAATTAATGATGGTTCATTGACTTTCTATGATACATACAACAATTAGTGGAAAGATATTATTGAAGACATGGAAATAATAAATTGATAGTAAATGTTTCCTGAAGAAAATGTGATAGAATAAAACAATAATTCTCAGGGGAAAAAAATTACATAGTAACCCAAAATAGGAGACTAAATCCCTCTGTTTCCTTTATAAAAGAAAAGGAGCTAAAGCTGAATGCAAATAGAGACAAATATAGATAATGAGATAAGATGTAGAAGAAATTAATGTTCAACAGGTACAATTTCTCTAGGCAGCATGACACAGGTCATCAGCTGAGGGGATATAGACATTTTATAAATAACGATTCTATATACATAGATTTGGGCTTCCCTAGTAGCTCAGTTGGTAAGGAATACATCTGCAATGCAGGAGACCCCGATTTGATTCTTGGGTTGGGAAGATCCCCTGGAGAAGGGAGAGGCTAACCACTCCATTATTCTTGGGTTTCCCTGGTGGCTCAGACAGTAAAGAATTCTCTTTCAACGTGGGAGGCTGGGTTTGATCCCTGGGTTGTGAAGATCCCCTGGAGGAGGGCATGGCAGCCCACTCCAGTATTCTTGCCGAGAGAATCCCTATGGACAGAGGAGCCTGGCAGATTACAGTCCATGGGGTCTCAAAGGGTTGGATGTGACTAAGCACAGCAAAACATACATAGATTTGCATTTATGAAATTATGTGTGTGTATATATATATATATATATATATAGAGAGAGAGAGAGAGAGAGTTAGGGGGAGCCAGGGAAAAGAAGGAAAGAGAATGAAAGGAAAACAGAGAGAGGATGGAATTAAAAAGTTGAGAAAATTGGTAAAGATTCCAGGGGGAACAGAGGCTGCTGAGATAGTTATTTGAATGTCTACTGGATCTGTTTTTACACCATGCCCATAAACTTCAGTTCAGTTCAGTTCAGTTCAGTTCAGTCACTCAGTCGTGTCCAACTCTTTGCGACCCCATGAATCGCAGCACGCCAGGCCTCCCTGTCCATCACCATCTCCCGGAGTTCAATCAGACTCACCTTCATCGAGCCCGTGATGACATCCAGCCATCTCATCCTCTGTTTTCCCCTACTCCTTCTGCCCTCAATTCTTCCCAGCATCAGAGTCTTTTCCAATGAGTCAACTCTTCGCATGAGGTGGCCAAAGTACTGGAGTCTCAGCTTTACCATCATTCCTTCCAAAGAAATCCCAGGGCTGATCTCCTTCAGAATGGACTGGTTGGATCTCCTTGCAGTCCAAGGGACTCTCAAAAATCTTCTCCAACACCACAGTTCAAAAGCATCAACTCTTCAGCGCTCGGCCTTCTTCACAGTCCAACTCTCACATCCATACATGACCACAGGAAAAACCATAGCCTTGACTAGACAGACCTTAGTTGGCAAAGTAATGTCTCTGCTTTTGAATATGCTGTCTAGGTTGGTCATAACTTTCCTTCCAAGGAGTAAACGTCTTTTAATTTCATGGCTGCAATCACCATCTGCAGTGATTTTGGAGCCCACAAAAATAAAGTCTGACACTGTCTCCACTGTTTCCCCATCTATTTTCCATGAAGCGATGGTACCAGATGCCATGATCTTTATTTTCCGAATGTTGAGCTTTAAGCCAACTTTTCCACTCTCCTCTTTCACTTTCATCAAGAAGTTTTTAGTTCCTCTTCACTTTCTGCCATAAAGGTGGTGTCATCTGCATATCTGAGGTTATTGATATTTCTCCTGGCAATCTTGATTCCAGCTTGTGTTTCTTCCAGTCCAGCGTTTCTCATGATGTACTCTCCGTAGAAGTTAAATGAGCAGGGTTACCAATATACAGCCTTGACGTACTCCTTTTCCTATTTGGAACCAGTCTGTTGTTCCATGTCCAGTTCTAACTGTTGCTTCCTGACCTGCATACAGATTTCTCAAGAGGCAGGTTAGGTGGTCTGGTATTCCCATCTCTTTCAGATATTTCCACAGTTTATTGTGATCCACACAGTCAAAGGCTTTGGCATAGTCAATAAAGCAGAAGTAGATGTTTTTTTTTCTAGAACTCTCTTGCTATTTCCATGATCCAGTGGATGTTGGCAATTTGATCTCTGGTTCCTCTGCCTTTTCTAAAAGCAGCCTGAACATCAGGGAGTTCACAGTTCACGTATTGCTGAAGCCTGGCTTGGAGAATTTTGAGCGTTACTTTACTAGCATGTGAGATGAGTGCAATTGTGTGGTAGTTTGAGCATTCTTTGGCATTGCCTTTCTTTGGGATTGGAATGAAAATTGACCTTTTCCAGTCCTGTGACCACTGCTGAGTTATCCAAATTTGCTGGCATATTGAGTGCAGCACTTTCACAGCATCATCTTTCAGGATTATAATTTTTACTCTTTCTTAAAAGTTTTGGTAGGCTTGATTTGTACCTTCTCAATTCAGTTAATTAATATTTGAGCAACAACAATATTATTGGTACTGCTGAATGTTTTCAATGTCTCATTTACGTTTAAAGCATTTTCAATATAATAATCTGCACAACTTATGATATTTAATTTTTAATTTAATAATTGCCCTCCATTTTTAGCATTAGAATTTCAATCATAAATGTAACTGAAAGTTTGTATTTCACTGTTTCTAGATATTTAATTATAAGATAATATAAAAGTAGTTTTAAAAGTCAGGACAGAGTCACAAAATATAACCTGGAAAATAGAAAATAATCAGCTAGCATATAAGCATTATTAAAGAATATATCACAATAAAAAATAAATCCATGCCAGTGATATATATAAATATATAGACTTCATTCTACTTTAGAAAGCAAATAAAACTATGAATAAATATTTTCCCAACTATGAATGATTAAAATGACGCATATGGTTACATACAATATGTAATATAGTGCTTATTTATTATGTATTAATCATGAAAACTTCAAGCATAAGTATATATTAAAAGTAAGATTTGCTTCCAAATATCTTCTGCTCTAAATTTATAACTATTTGAGGAGTAAATAAGTAATATGGAAATTATATTAAATAACAAAGGACTATTACTTTTCTTAAGTAATGAGGGCCCAACTCAGAATACAAAAACATCTGTTTAAGCAAAATGGCAAACATCTCTATATTTGGTAACATAAGCTACTCTAATCATAGCATAAAATTTTTTCATTTTACTTCATACTAACTCTGTAGGTAAAGCATTCTGAGATGTTTTGTTTACAAAAATCTATTCATCTTTAACCCATTGCATAAAATGAGTCCATAAAGGTTTGCCGCTCATGTAATGTATTCATTAGTTTGGTTTCCAAATGTAATCCAGAATTATAAAATTTCAAATAATCAGATAAAAAGCATAAACATCCACCTAAATGATTTTCTTAATTATTTTTCTTTGCATAGAGAAATTCTGGCCAGTATTCTGGGTGATCACATTGCTTTGTAAATGGAAGAATTCTACTTTTATTAATTTGTGGCATCCTACTTACATGGCTCAATAGGTCTCAAAACAAATGCTTTCTTTAAGATTTATGGGAGAAAAAAAGGAATTTATTAAGTCATTGCCAAATCATTAAAGCTAAATGCAGTTTGTTTCCCCCCAGCCCCAGACAGAAAAATGGAAAGGAAATGTTTCTTTATCACATTATCTTCATATGTTTGTATTGAGGATTCATAAGGCATTTCTCCACTCAAACAATAGAAGAAAAAAGAAAAAATTCCTGGAAAAAAAGAAACAAAATGATTTCTAAAATAACAATTCCAAGGAAAAGAAGAAAAAGTAAACAGCAATGAGAACATAGATTGCAATCAAGTTTTGAATCTGAGACCATTCTGTAATTCACTTCACCATTGATCACTGTAGTCTGATTCTCACAATGTACTGGGAAAGTTTTGTCATACATAGCCATGACTTGGCTAGTGAAGATGAGCCTTAGGCTACAAGTTGCAAGTACTTGCTGGGCATGTGATGGAATAAATATCTCAAGGAACTCACTTCAATAGGCCCTGAGGCCAAGGTAGACAGGGCTTCAGAAGCTATACTCTTATGTTCATTTCATGCTTTAGTCAGGCAGCCCCTTATTAGACAGCTACTGTGTTCACAACACAGCAATAGAGAGTAGCTGTTCATGTGACTATGCGAGTTTTGGCCCTACTGCCACTCATCCATGTGCCCATAACCTCAATCAGAGACTCAAACATGATCCCCGTTGTGTGTGTGATCATAGGATGACTCCTGGCAAATTGGATAGAAAGGGGAAAAAAAAAGAGTTTTGCTTTTGAATTCAATTTGCTATGGTTATAGACCCAATCATTGTATCTTTTATGATTTGTTGAAAGAATTCCAGATGCAAGGGCTATTGTAGCAGAGGGCATGTAGTATTCATGAGGCACCATATAGGGAAATATAGACGCCCAACAATCCAACCAACTTGCTTGATCTCTCTACTCTCCACATGTCAAGTGTCTCTGTCCTGGTGCCTCTTCCTTGTGAGAAAACACAAAAGGCAATGAATAACCCATTATCCACATAATAAATTTTAGACTCAGTTTTTGTCTGTGAAAATGAATAGATGTCTTTGGAACCAATTTTAGAAGTCATAGGTTTCAGGTCCTGTTGTCACTTACTTTGTTAACTTGGACAAGTTATTTAACCTTTCTGAGCTCAAGTTACCATATCTATGAAACTGAAATAATAGCAGCTAACTCAGAGTGCTCTGAGACAAATGCTGTAAGTGAACAGACTTTGGAAACTGCAAAGTATAGCACAGTTTAAAGTATTATTATGGATAATAGTTTCTCTTTTTTGGCACAAAATGTAGATAAAACTGGAATTCTTTTTCTGTCTCTACGTTCCTTTCTGGATCAATAAAGTTTATCAATGGAAAACATTGCCCTTAGTGCCCAGACCAGAGATGGATATAGTTATGACTTAAATGGTTCCATTTCAATCTTTAAATAGAATATCCATAGAAAAAAAAGCTTACCAACTTATTGACTTTCTAATGTTTAATGGGCTTTACTTATCTTGATTTGGGAAATCTTGTGAGGTGTAAAACACACTGTTAAACTCTCTATTTCAGTATCACCCTTTCCCTAGCCTAAATTTAGCATTGAAACTAGAGGTCAAAGTTAGGTATATTCATATAAAACCTTTGACAGTCTTTTTGTGTAACAGTAGACAAAAAACATTTAACAAGACAATATTCACAGGCATGTCAACCCTACCATGACCACTTTTTACCCTCTAAAAGCAAATCTGTCTTCTTTCTTATTTTCAGTGAAGAATTCTGACATTGCCAGGTCCATTCCTGAGAGGCTGATAAGAGAAGAGGTTCATGCGGACAAAAAATGAAAAGGATAAAGAGAGAGAGGAATGAGCAAGAGAGGAAGGAGAGAAAAAAGAGGAGGAGAGTGGAGAACTGAAAGAGTAGGAATAGTTGATCTGTGCCTCAAGGGTAAATAATCTCTTTGGAAGAAAGAAATAGTAGACATACAAGGAAAGAGAAAAGGACTAGAAGAAAAAGAAAATCCTTCAATTCTACAAAGCTTCAGATTCGTTACTGAGAATGAAGAGAAATAAAATTAAAATTTTGGGGAAAAGTAGCTGCCACCAATGTATTAAAATGGCAAGAAATAAGAATAGAGGATCTACAATGTATGTCATTATGTCCAGTGAATATAGGTTTAATTATAATTGCATTTATCAATTTTTATTTCTTGGGCTATAAGTCTCAATGCAAAGATGGGGTATTGTATGATCCAAGGTATATTCTGTTGACATTTTAATGTTTTAAATGACAAATTATATCAACAGAAATCCCATATGTAAAAGGATGTTCTTTAACCATTTAGTCCACTGTAGTTATCAAATTTTTGGTTGAAATCAAGTATATTTTACACAGTCTTGTTTCATAGTGTGCATTCTCATATCCTTGCTCCATCACTACTAAAAAGACAAGCCAAAAACAAAATGCCTCATCAAAATTAACAGTGAGTAATGTTATTTTCTATATTCTCTAAAGTATGTCTTAGGTCAAATCACCTATTTAAAATTGTATCTATAAAGTTCCATCTAGTCAAGGCTATGGTTTTTCTGGGAGTCATGTATGGATGTGAGAGTTAGACCATAAAGAAAGCTGATGCTTTTGAACTGTGGAGTTGGAGAAGACTCTTGAACATCCCTTGAACTGCAAGGAGATCAAATCAGTCCATCCAGTCCTGGGTGTCCATTGGAAGGACTGATGTTGAAGCTGAAACTCCAATACTTTGGCCACCTGATGTGACGAGCTGACTCATTTGAAAACACACTGATGCTGGGAAAGATTGAGGGCAGGAGGAGAAGGGGACAACAGAGGATAAGATGGTTGGATGGCATCACCGACTCAACGGACATGAATCTGGGTAGGCTCCAGGTATTGGTGATGGACAGGGAAGCCTGGCGTGCTACGATTCTTGGGGTCTCAAAGAGTCAGACACGACTGAGTGACTGAACTGAACTAAACTGATTATCTGCTTTGTAGAATTTTAGTAGATACTATTAATTATTCTTTCTCTGCTTAGACCAATATCTCTTACACTGATTGAAAAGAAAATTTGATTTGATTATCTTGGAAAAGTGACATCACTTTGAAATTTCCTTATCAAATGTAATACTATCTAATATTTATTTAACATCTATGGTGTGCCAAACACTGTCCTAAATTATTAAATTATTAAATTATTTTGTGGAACACTAGTGGTCTCTCAATTGAATTTAAACTAGGATTTAGCCACAGGACATTGTTATAGACAAAAACTTTTCAAGTTGAAAAGCATTATATTTAAGACTGGGCCATATATATATATATATATATATGTATATGCTGCTGCTGCTGCTAAGTCGCTTCAGTCCTGTTTGACTCTGTGCGACCCCATAGATGGCAGCCCACCAGTCTCCCCGTCCCTGGCATTCTCCAGGCAAGAACACTGGAGTGGGTTGCCATTTCCTTCTCCAATGCATGAAAGTGAAAAGTGAAAGGGAAGTCACTCAGTCATGTCCGACTCTTAGCGACCCCATGGACTGCAGCCTACCAGGCTCCTCCATCCATGGGATTTTCCAGGCAAGAGTACTGGAGTGGGGTGCCATTGCCTTCTCCAATATATGCATATGTGTGCATATATATATATATATATATATATATATATATATAACTTTCAAGTAATTTTTGAAATTCATTGCTTTAGTCTACTGTAAATGAAATACATAGAATTGTTTTTAGCTCTGAAAAACAGGTTAGTATATAGTGCTAATATTTTGCTAATGCTACTAATTCAAAGCACAATAGTTAAACTTAATTAAATCTGAGAAAAAAAATTGTTTAGTTCTAGGGACCAGAGCAACAAATGACCAGTAGGAACAATATTGTTGGAAAAAATGTGTTTCTGATGATGATAAATTGACATATTAACTTGTGCTTCTTAGAAAAGTAAGTGGAAGGATGGGTAAGAGTAAACAGCATTCTCTAATCAATATTATATAATTTACACCACGTTGGAAAGAAAATAAATATAATTTTTCTGTAAATATTCTGTTCCCTAAAAAATTGAAGAGGAATTAAGGCCAGTTAAGAACTATAGTTTAATGCCAGAGCTCTATCTAACATTGCTCTCAATAAGATGAAAGGATAGCTTACAGACAATTTGGTCTAAGAGTCTAAGAAAATTGATCTTCAAGGACTTTGATGTGGGGAAGTTTGGATGGTAAATTTAACCTTTGCTATTATATAAGCCTTCTTTTGGAACAGTGAACTTGATTTTACTGACTTATAAAAGCTCATGCATTGTTTCTAAACAGGCTTTCTCATCTTAACGAGTTATTAATATCGCTAGTGATTTTTCGCTCAGAAACAAAAATAGTGTGAACATTTTGCAAAGTAAAAACTATGCAATTCATAGAAAACTGTTGCAGGTGAAAGAAGATATCCAGAACACAACTCTTCTTTTTTTAGATATGCAGAAAGTTTTTGTTCCACTAGTATTTCTTTCCATTCTTCTTCACAAGAAGGCATGTTCACTTTATGTGGTAAGAAGGAAATGAAGTGACTATTGCAACAAATGTGGGATACAACTAGTAAAAGCAGAGAATATGGTTTGTATTAAGAACAAAACACTATAAATTCCACTCATGTGTGTTATCTGAAAAAGGCAACTTTATAAGCTGTAAAAATCAGGATGTGAAAATATAAAAATATGACTTACTAATCTGGGAATCCTTTGAACTAGATTTTTTTTATCATGGGTTTGAATACTTGACCTTTGAACCCGCTTTTGGCATCTATGATGCTATGTTGAAATATAAATGACTGCCCAACTCATTATGATCAAAGTGTACATTTTTTAGGAGGATTGAAACTTAACCTTTTCCTTTATTCATATCGTTAAAATGTTATCAATAAAATTAATGATTATTATATGAAATGATTATCTGAAAAATGTTTGGTTGGTATTGTACTTGCAATAAGCTTTAATTAAGAAATTATATCAAGAATGTGTAAATGAGGAAAAAGATATTTCCTCTCTCTAGTTTTGAACTTGTACACTCTGCCTCCTTAAAGATTCTGTGCTTATCTGTGTGATCCTCTATTTCTAGCATGTATCACTGTACCTTGAATCTTCTCACTTCCATAAAGAGGTTATATTAGTGCTTTCTTCATTTTTGTCTTTATTCTGATGTTGTCTGATACAACATCCTTACCACTCTTCCCTTCCTCTTGTCTACTGCACACTGGAACCTGGAAGTCTACACATTAAGATCATTATAATGTTCTTCCCAGGCCAAAAATCCATTTTCCATCATGCAAATATAGAATTTTTTGAAATTTTGACCAAGTTATCAGTAAGTTCTCTTTGTTTAAGTCTTGTTTATATCTATAACACTGCACTTTCCTGGTTTTCCAAATTCTTTCATTCTTTTGCTTCTTAAAGTTAATTCTCTATACCCTTTTTTTTTTTTCTCAAGGCATTCTTAAAGAATTACTTTCATCTTTTGCCTTGACCTTTCTACTACATAAGAAGTTGCAAGGTTTTAATTACTTACTGAGCATGTGTACTTTAAAGTCTTGCTATCGCTTCAAACTCAACACTAAGAAACTAATAACAGGATTCCTTGTGAAACTATTTTCTGTTTTCTCTTCGCTGTTTCTCTTATCACCCTGGAGCTCTCTCTGCTATCTTGCTTACTCCTGCATTCCAGTACTGACACACGTTGTCTATGCTATCTTTTAAAACTTCTTTTTATCTCTACTTTCATGTTTCTGTTACTACAGCTCTAAGTCATTTATCTGTCCCACATCAATCACATCAGAGAAAATTTGTAAATGAACTTTGCCAAATGACAACTTAAAAGTGAAATACACTGGTCACTACTACCAGTGTGGCTCAAAGGTTAAAGCGTCTGTCCATAATGCAGGAGACCTGGGTTTGATCCCTGGGTTGGGAAGATCCCCTGGAGAAGGAAATGACAACCTACTCCAGTGTTCTTGCCTGGAGAATCCCATGGATGGAGGAGCTTGGTGGTCTTCAGTCCATGGGGTCGCAGAGAGTCAGACACGACTTAGTGACTTCAGTTTCACCACTACTACCACCAACATTATGACCGTTATTGCTACTACCAAGACTGCAAAAATTCTAACCTGTCTCCTTGCTTTGTGAGTCCCTATCCAGATACATCCTGCGTTTAACCATCTGATTGATTTTTTGAAGATAATCACAAATATCTCCCTATTTCTTACTATAATCCCTACAACTAATATTTAAGACTTCTCATAATAAGATAGCAATCTGCTTGCCTTAACAAACTCTTCTTCCTGATAAAATTCCTAATTTTTACATGTATACCAAATATGCTATTTCTATTACCATCTTTGTTAAAAAATTCTGTTTAGGTCATTCTCTATGACTTCACTTTTTCATGCATGTTTCCAAATTATGTTATTGCTCACCTCTTTTGTGCTTACTATCTGAAGAAGATTTTATTTTCTTGGGCTCCAAAATTACTGTGGACAGTGACTGTAGCCATGAAATTAAAAGACACTTGCTCTTTGAAAGAAAGGCTACGACAAACTTAGCATATTAAAAACAGAGACAACACTTCGCTGACAAAAGTCTGTATAGTCAACACTATGATTTTTCCAGTAGTCATGTACAGACATGAAAGGTGGACGATAAAGAGGGCTGAACTCCAAATCGATGCTTTTGAATTGTGGTGCTGGAGATGAATCTTGAAAGTCCCTTGGATAGCAAGGAGATTAAACTAGTCAGTCCTAAAGAAAATCAGCCCTGAATATTCATTGGAAGGATGATGCTGAAACTCCAATACTTTGGCCACCTGATGCCAAGAGTCAACTCTTTGGAAAAGACCCTGATGCTGAGAAAGATGGAGGGCAGGAGGAGAAGGGGGCAACAGAGAAAAAGATAGTTGGATGGCATCACTGACTCAAAGGACACACTCTGGGAGATAGTAAAGGACAGGGAAACCTTGCTTGCTGCAGGCCATGGGGTTGTGAATAGTTGGACACAACTTAGCAGCGAAACAACAACAATCTCAAGAAGCTGACACTTTTTGCATACAACATTGCATTGTTAGTGTTTTCTATATTGTTAATGTTTTCTATGAGTATGTTTTGAGTATCACCTTGGTTTTAAATTCCTTGAAGCAAATAAAAATTTTTTAATTATTTTATTTTTCATAGTATACAACAATTAACTTTCTGAAAATATTACTTCACTATTAATGTGTTATTTTAAAAAACAAACACCCTACTTTGGGGTAAAATGAAAGTAAAATAATAACACTTTCATATTCATTCTAAAAATGTATAGTACTCATGAAATTACTTTTAAATTTTCTTTGAATAAGTCATATGAGGATATTAGCATTAATATAAACATTTTAGCTTATAGTAGAAATATTATTCCAGAAATATTTTCTTCCAACATATTTCTTTACTATAATTAAGAAAATGTTATGAGTTGAAAATAGTTCATAGCCTGACAACTGAAAGAAATAAACAGAATTTTAAAAACCTGTCATGATTCCTTGATTTACCTAGACTGAAAAATAGAAAGGGTCTGAAATGATTTAGGCCAACTGACCATGACGCCAGAGTTAATTATTACTCGGGGTGGGCACGCTATCGTAATGCTAGTCAGCTCCCTTGCAAAACCATGACATTGACTGGGCAGTGGAATGTGGGTAGACCAGGACAAATCCATTTTCCTTATTAGAGAAATAGCTTAAAGCACTGACTCCAATGATAGAGGCTTACTGAGATCACTTGAGTGTATGACAGACAGAATACTAATTTTTGTTATTTAGATTTTTCTTAACAAATTTATGCACTTCTGGAAAGTACTACTTCTCCTTTGAAATACTATCTGTACAGCATCATGGAAAAGATCCTAGTACATTTCTGCTACTTTCCTCAGATTAAAATATAATAGTAGATATATAAGAATTTTACTTTAGATGAAAAGATGAGTAGCAATTTTATGTGCCATATTTTATTCCTAATGCTTAATTTATATGTTTATTTAATACTGACAATAAACCTATAAAGAAGGTAGTTATCAATGCTAATAAAAATGAATGGATTGAATTTTGTTTCACACTTTCCTAAATGATATCACCATTAAATATATTTGAAATGCTATTCATATTTGTTTTTCCATTTGTTTTCATCCTGTAAATCACTATAGAATACAGCACAGCTGAAAAAAAAAGAAAGAAAGAAAGAAAGAAAAAATCTTGTTCCTGAAAGATGTGCAAAATATTCTTTTAAATAATTTGGCCTTGAATGAATCCAAACTTCTTGGTGTTGGCAGACTTCAGAAAACATTCATCCTTGAAATAAGAACAGGACAGACAGTCCCAAGGGCAGATTGGTTATGGAATATTTTGCAAGTCAGCACTACCAAATTCCCCTGTGGAGAACACATGTGTCATGGAACAAACAAGCTGTGTACATTTTCTAAATTTTACAATTTTTCTACATTACTATTTTCTTAATTTAATAAACTACAGACCTATAAAAACACAAAGAAATTTTTTAAAGAGGTGAGGAAATGAAAATGGTCAAATAAAAATATCTAAAAATCCCTATATTTTTACAGTTTGAAATACTAGGTTTGTATGATAATCTTCTGACTAGTAAATTTTTATTTAAAAATGATCAAATTCTAAAAAGTTTATATTGCATGAGGTGATATTATTATAGTAATGATCAATACCAATCTACATGCATTGGCAGATTTTGAGATATTAATGATAGAGGCTGCCCTTTCACAAATATTAAATTGCTTTCACAAATTTCCATTTTGATAATAATGAAATAGTAATTTTTGAGTCTCCTAACAGCTTCTGTATTCAAAGGTTGCAAAGTACTATAATTGATATAATTTTTCAGAATACAAAAGCACATATTAGAAGGTTAGAATGATTTTATTCTAGAACTAAGCTGTTCAATATATTACCAGCCATTGTGTCTAAATGAATGAATGTTTTAGTTAATTAAAATTAAATAAAAATAAACATTCTGTTATTCAGTTGTACTAGTCTTATCGAGGGCTTCCCAAGTACCTCAGTGGTAAAGAATCTGCTGGTCAGTGTAGGAGATTAGGTTCAATCCTTGGGTTGGGAAGATGCCCTGGAGAAGGAAATGGCAACCCACTGCAGTATTCTTACCTGGAAAATCCTATGGACAGAAAACCCTTTAGCACAAGGGGTTGCAGGGAGTTGGACACGACTTAGCTGCTGAGCATGCGCACGTGCCCAGTCATATTTAAGTTCTCAATAGTCAAATATGGCTTAGGAGTTACTGTATTGACAGGGCAGCTATCAAACATTTCTATCATTGCAGAAAGTTCTATTGGACAGTGATGTTCTAGAATTATAATCTTCAAAATGAAAAATGTATACCTTACTGAAATTTTATAAGAACTCTAAATATTTACATATAATATGTAATAACAATCAGTATAATATGTGTTTAAAAACAATCAGCAAGCTCCAATCTTATGCTAGTTCCTTAATCTCATTTTTATAGGATTTTGTATGGATCAATATAAAGATCTTTACTTTTCCGTATTTTAATACTTTGAATATGTATATCTGACTCCTTCTGCTCATATAGCTAAGCTTTACTTAATGTATTGCATTCTATATTTAAAGTATAACCATCTAATCTTATATTAAACCTCAAATAAATATTTTTATGACATATTGCTTTCACATAATTAAAAATACTTTACTTAAATTTCTGAATTACTCTTAGCTGGGAAGGAATTGGACTCAAGGAAATCTTCAGTTTTAAAGTTCATTGGTTTCTGAATTATTGAAGCATAGAGTTTAAATTGAACTTAAAATTGGAAAAGTGCTCCTATTCCTTGCTTCTAGCTTAAAAATAGCCAAAGGGTTTTTGCTCAAATGAGTCATTGGAATCCAGGAATTTTAAAGAATGTACAAAGTTTAGCTTAACTCTATTGTTTAGAGCTTTCAACATACTCATGTAAATTCGAGACCTAACACTAAGTGGAAGCTACTTTTAGAGACAAGTGTAGCCATCCAAGGGCTGAGATCGCACAGTCCCTCTACAGTTTTTCATAATTATAGTTGGGTGGTTCAAGTGGACTGAATACTATACTCATTCAATTAGTACCACAAATTCAATTCCCATCTTATTATTTAAAAAGATATAAGTATATAGAAGTAGATACATAGGCAGCAAATGTAACGAGTGGAATTTGTCCTCTTTTTAAGGACAGAAGAGAATAAGTGCACTCAAATTTCATAGTAAATGGCACAACTGCAAACTCTCTTTTTTATTCAGAATGTCTTAAAACACACTGCTGCAATGTGTCTCTCAAACTCACTGCTCCCTACACACCCATATAGGATAATATCTGAAAATTGATAGTGATAATGAAGAGAGTGGAGCTGTAGGCCCACAAAAAAATGCTTTGTAAGTTTTTCACTTCTTTCTATGGAGAGAGATAGAGTGCAGCCTCCCTATGCTAAACGCGTCAATTCCAGAGAATCCTTTCATAAACACTGGGGATGTTTTCTATAGTTTGAGATGTTACCCATCCCACAATGGATGTTTACTAAACTATAGAAATGGATGACCTTATGGCAATATATCTAGTGGAGGTCTGTGGGAAGTCTTAGACAAAACTGTCATGTGGTCCATGGAATCCATGTTAAAAAAAAAAAAAAAAAAAGACTGGTACATGCCTCTCCACTAAATAATTATGAACAGCTGGGAGTCTGGCAGCTATAACTCACAGGCTGAGGATGGAGGAATAAAAGGAGTGGAAGAGCAAGCTAAATTTCCTTTGGTATTACAGGAATATCCAAGTTTCCCAACATCTACTAGAGAGTTACTGAAAAAGGTAGATGGTTAAAGTCATCCTGAAAGATACTACACCCAAGAAAAGAGACTACTGGGATGAGGGATTCTAGAAATAAGGTTTTGTAGAGTATTCACTGCAAGAGGCCAGGATCTGAGGTGATGAGACCATAAAGGTTCATGGCTTAATTATGGAATCATCAGCTGTGAATATTCCTTGGAGGTTTCTAAGAGTTTCACAACTGTCCCCTGTGAATGATAAAATTTCAATATTTCTCTTACAGAATACCAATCACAAAATTCCTCTCTCTGCTTCCTGTCATGGCTCCTGACTCTATTCTAAAAGAATTAGAAACAGCAGAAAATAGATTAAGTTTTCTTTTTCTTTTATAACTTTTTACTTTATATTGAAAAAGTGAGTGTCAGTCAGTTACATCAGACTCTTTGTGGCCCCATAGACTATAGCCTGCCAGACTTCTCTGTCCATGGAATTCTCCAGGGAAGAATACTGGAGTGGGTAGCCATTCCCTTCTCCAGGAGATCTTCCTAACCCAGGGATAGAATCCAGCTCTCCTGGTTCACAGGCAGATTCTTTGCCATCTGAGTGATAGCCAATTAACAAAGTCATGATAATTTCAGATGAACAGCAAAGGAACTCAGTCATACACATACACATATCCATTCTCCCCCAGATTCCCTTCCCATCCAGGCTGCCATATAACATTGAGTAAAATTCCCTTTGCTACACAGTAGATCCTTATTGGTTATCTAGTTTAATGGCAATGTGCTCATGTTAATCCCCAATCTTAGCTATCCTTCCCCTCCAGTTTTCCCCACTCCTCCAGCAAGCATAAGTTTTTTTCTCTAAGTCTTTGAGTCTGTTTGTTTTGTAAATAAGTTCATTTGTATCATTTCTTCTTAGATTTCACCTATAAGGGATGTCATACGATATTTTTCCTGCTCTGTTGGACTTACTTCACTCAGCATGACACTCTCTAGGTCCATCCATGTTGCTGCAAATGCATTATTTCAACTTTTTTTTTTTTTTTTTTTAATGGCCATCTCTAAGCCTTGACTCAGAAACTGGCTGGAGTGAAGTGGAGGAGGAGTGGAGTAAAAACTACCAGTTCTGCTTTATATACAATGAACTTTTAAATGTGGACATGGCAAGCTGTTTTAATTCCTGAACATTACTTGAAAACTCTGGGATTTTCCTGAGATTCTGACATAGGTCAGGTGAAAGTGTACATCAAGCACGTTTGAAGGTGAGGGTTGCAGAAAAGTAAAGATGTTTCCTCCTTGTTCCCTGAACAAATTTAAACTTTTCAATATATTTATTACACACATAAAAACCAAATTATTTTCTATATAACCATTTCAAAATGAGTGTCATTGATCAAAATGGGCAGTAGATGAGAGAAGATGATAATTCATCACTACTATATAAAGGAAGAAAAATACAGAAAATGCATTGAATATGGGTTTGAATAGTTATCTTAGGTGTTTCGAGTCCACTTAAACAATTTTTGTTCACCTCTTTCCAATTTTAAAATCATTTTCTTTGATAGAGAAGTCAAACAGTTCTGTAACTATTTCACTTAGAAATATGACCAGCAATCCCACTACTGGGCATACACACTGAGGAAATCAGAATTGAAAGAGACACATGTACCCCAATGTTCAGCACAGCACTATTTATAATAGCCAGGACATGGAAGCAACCTAGATGTCCATCAGCAGATGAATGGATAAGAAAGCTGTGGTACATATACACAATGGAGTATTACTCAGCCATTAAAAAGAATACATTTGAATCAGTTCTAATGAGGTGGATGAAACTGGAGCCTATTATACAGAGTGAAGTAAGCCAGAAAGAGAAACACCAATACAGTATGAACGAACGTGAATGTGAAGTCACTCAGTCATGTCCGACTCTTTGCAACCCCATGGACTATAACCTACCAGGCTCCTCCATCTGTGGGATAATCCAGGCAAGAGTACTGGAGTGGGTTGCCATTTCCTTCTCCAGGAGATCTGCCCAACCCAGGGATTGATCCCAGGTCTCCCACATTGCAGGGAGACGCTTTTACCATCTGAGCCACCAGGGAAGACCCAATATAGTATACTAACGCATATATATGGAATTTAGAAAGATGGTAACGATAACCCTGTATGAGAGACAGAAAAAGAGACCCAGATATATAGAACAGTCTTTTGGACTCTGTGGGAGAGGGAGAGGGTGGGATGATTTGGGAGAAGGGCATTGAAACATGTATAATATCATATATGAAACAAATTGCTAGTCCAGGTTCAATGCATGATACTGGATGCTTGAGGCTGATGCACTGGGATGACCCAGAGGGATGGTATGGGGAGGGAGGAGGGAGGGGGGTTCAGGATGGGGAACACGTGTATACCTGCGGCAGATTCATGTTGATGTATGGTAAAACCAATACAATATTGTAAAGTAATTAACCTCCAATTAAAATAAATATTTTTATATTAAAATAAAAAAATTTTTAAAAAAGAAATATGTCTAATTTTTCTTGTCTTTTCTTTTCACTTCCAGTGTAACCCAAAGGATTTTTTTGTTGGTGTGTTACCTTAAGTATTATCCTAGCTCAAGAGTTAGCTTATACTAGGATATTTTATTTTTTCACCTTACCTTATAAAATTATGTTACACTTTGGTTTGTCCTTCAATATATATATATTTCCCCTATATTTTGTACATGTACTTCTAAAGTATAAGAAACTTAGATTTACTAAAAAACATGAATGTTTTTGAATGTCTATACCTATTTTTCAGTTTCCTTAATTATTTTGGATATCAAGGAAATGGCACCCCACTCTAGTACTCGTGCTTGGAAAATCCCATGGACGGATGAGCCTGGTAGGCTACGGTCCACAGGGTCGCTAAGAGTTGGACCCAACTGAACGACTTCACTTTGACTTTTCACTTTCATGCATTGGAGAAGGAAATGGCAACCCACTCCAGTGTTCTTGCCAGGAGAATCCCAGGGATGGGGGGTCCTGGTGGGCTGCTGTCTCTGGGGTTACACAGAGTCAGACATGACTGAAGCGACTTAGCAGCAGCAGCAGCAGCAGCAGCAGCAGCAGCAGCAGCAGCAGCAGCAGTCTACCAATATGATACACTTTTTATCTTTCTTTTTTACATGGTTAACTTTTTTTGTTTTTAAATTTTCATTTTTACTTTATTTTACTTTACAATACTGTATTGGTTTTGCCATACATTGACATGAGTCCACCACGGGTGTACATGCGTTCCCAAACATGAAACCCCCTCCCACCTCCCTCCCCATAACATCTCTCTGGGTCATCCCCATGCAGCAGCCCCAAGCATGCTGTATCCTGCATTGGACATAGACTGGCGATTCTATTCTTACATGATAGTATACATATTTCAATGCCATTCTCCCAAATCATCCCACCCTCTCCCTCTCCCTCTGAGTCCAAAAGTGCACTATATACATCTGTGCCTTTTGTTAACCTTTTAATTTTAAAAAATGTATTAATAAACTATGGGTGTATGTAATGCCTTGTTGTTGTTCAGTTGCTCAGTCATGTCTGACTCTTTGTGACCCCATGGTCTGACTCTTTGTGACCCCCTGTATGCACATGAAGGTTTCCCTGTCCTTCACCATCACCTGGAGATTGCTCACATTCATGTCCATTGAGTCAGTGATGCCATCCAACCATCTGGTCCTCTGTCATCCCCTTCTCCTCCTGCCTTCAGTCTTTCCCAGCATCAGGGTCTTTTCTAATGAGCCAGCTTTTCGCATCAGGTGGTTTCTGCTTTAGCTTCAGTCTTTCCATGAATATTCAGGACTAATTTCCTGTACGATTGACAGGTTTGATATCCTTCCAGTCCAAGGGGCTCTCAAGAGTCTTCTCCAATACCACAGTTCAAAAGCATCAATCTTTCAGCACTCAGCTTTCTTTATGGTCCTACTCTCACATCCATACATTAATGCCAGAAAATACATAGCTTTGACTAGATGGACCTTTGTTGGCAAAGTAATGTCTCTGCTTTTAATATGCTGTCCTGGCTTGTCCTGGAAATCCATTTTAAAAAATATATTTATAAACTATTTAACAATTGGGTAAATCTCTTCCAAATTACTATCAATTTGACTCTACCAAGAAGTTCTTTCATATTAGTTAAAATACAAAATCCCATATTTTCATTTGGCAAAATATGACTAACAAAAGGAAAATACTGAAAATGAAAAACTATGATTCACATATTTGCCTTGATGAAAGATTTTTCACAAAGCTGTATGTATATTTCTCCATATGGTTAGGCAGGATTTTGCATTTTCACAGGATTTGCAGATGTTTCACTTTTAAAATAGGTATCTAAATATTTAGCCCCATTTTTCTACCTCTTGACTGTGTAGATTTTTTTTTAGAAATATGTACACATTTTTGAGAAAAGAACTTGTGCTAATTTGCTCCCTCCCTTAGAACTTTGTTTCATTAGAAGACTTAAATTTGAAGCAGCAATCCAAGTCTATGCCCCAACCACTGATGCTGAAGAAGTTGAAAGTTCTGTGAAGACTTACAAGACCTTCTAGAACTAACACCAAAAAAAAGTCCTTTTCATCATAGGGGATTGGAATGCAAAATAGGAGGTAAAGAGATATCTGGTGTAACAGTCAAGTTTGGCCTAGGAGTAAAAGCTGAAGCAGTTCAAAGACTACCAGACTTTTGTAAAGAGAATGCACTGGTCATAGTAAACACCGTCTTCCAACAAAACAAGAGATGACGCTATACATAGACATCATCAGATGGTCAATACTGAAATCAGTTTGATTATATTCTTTGCAGCTGAAGATAGAGAAGCTCCATACAGTCAACAAAAACAAGACCAGGAGCTGACTGTGGCTCAAATCATGAGCTCCTTATTGCAAAATTCAGATTTTAATTGAAGAGTGTAGGAAAAATCAGTAGGCCATGCAAGCATGACCTAAATCAAATCCCTTGTGATTATACAGTGAAAGTGACAAATATATTCAAAGGGTTAGATCTGATAGACACAGTGCCTGCAGAACTAGGGACAGAGGTTTTAACATTGTACAGAAGGCAGTGATCAAAATCAACCTCCAGGAAGAGTAGTGCAAAAAGGTAAAATTATTATCTGAGGAGGTCTTGCAAACAGTTGAGAAAAGAAGAAAAGTGAGCAACAAAGGAGAAAAGGAAAGATATACTCATCTGAATACAGGGTTCTGAAGAATAACAAGGAGAAATAAGAATGTCTCCTTACGTGAATAATGCAGACATATAGATGGAAAAAATAGAATGGGAAAGACTAGAGATCTCTTTAAGAAAATTACAGATGCAAAATAAACATTTCATGCAAAGACGTACACAATAAGGACAGAAGCGGTACGGACCTAACAGAAGGAGAAATTATTAAGGAGAGGTGGCAAGGTATAACCAGGGTTCTGTGATCACACACCTAGAGCCATATATTCTGGAGTATGAAGTCAAGGGGGCCTTTGGAAGCAATACTACAAAGAAAACTAATTGAGGTGATGGAATTCCAGCTGAGCTATTTCAAATTCTGAAAGATGATGCTATGAAAGTGCTACACGCAATATGTCAGCAAATTTGGAAAACTCAGCAGTGGCCACAGGACTGGAAAAGGTCAGTTTTCATCCCAATCCCAAAGAAAGCCAATGCCAAAGAATGCTCAAACTATCACACAATTGCAGTGATCTCACATGCTAGTAAAGTAATGCTCAAAATTCTCCAAGACAGGATTCAGCAATACTTGAACCGTGAACTTCCAGATGGTCAAGTTGGTTTTAGAAAAGGGAGAGGAACCAGAGATGAAATTGCCAACATCCACTGGATCATTGAAAAAGCAAGAGAGTTCCAGAAAACATCTATTTTGCTTTATTGACTATGCCAAAGTCTTTGACTGTGTGGATCACAATAAACTGTGGAAAATTCTTCAAGACATGGGAATACCAGACCACCCAACCTGCCTCTTGAGAAATCTATATGCAGGTCAGGAAGCAACAGTTAGAACTGGACATGAAACAACAGACTGATTCCAAATAGGAAAAGGAGTACATCAAGGCTGTATATTGCCACCCTGCTTATTTAACTTCTATGCAGAGTACATCATGAGAAACGCTGGGCTGGAGGAAGCAAAATCTGGAATCAAGATTGCCGGGAGAAATATCAATAACCTCAGATATGCAGATGATACCACCCTTATGGCAGAAAGTGAAGAGGAACTCAAAAGCCTCTTGATGAAAGTGAAAGAGGAGAATGAAAAAGTTGGCTTAAAGCTCCACATTCAGAAAACGAAGATCATGGCATCTGGTCCAATCACTTCATGGGAAATAGACGGGGAAACAGCAGAAACAGTGGCAGACTTTATTTTTTTGGGCTCCAAAATCACTGCAGATGGTGACTGCAGCCATGAAATTAAAAGACGCTTACTCCTTGGAATAAAAGTTATGGCCAACCTAGATAGCATATTCAAAAGCAGAGACATTACTTTGCCATCAAAGGCCCGTCTAGTCAAAGTTATGGTTTTTCCAGTGGTCATGTATGGATGTGAGTGTTGGACTGTGAAGAAGGCTGAGCACAGAAGAATTGATGCTTTTGAACTGTGGTGTTGGAGAAGACTCTTGAAAGTCCCGTGAACTGCAAGGAGTTCCAACCAATCCATACTGAGGGAGATCAGCCCTGGGATTTCTTTGGAAGGAATGATGCTAAAGCTGAAGTTCCAGTACTTTGGCCACCTCATGAGAAGAGTTGACTCATTGGAACAGACTCTGATGCTGGGAGGGATTGAGGATAGGAGGAAAAGGGGACGACAGAGGATGAGATGGCTGGATGGCATCACCGACTCAATGGACAGGAGTTTGAGTGAACTCCGGGAGATGGTGATGGAAAGGGAGGCCTGGTGTGCTTCGATTCATGGGTCACAGAGTCAGATAAGACTGAGGGACTGAACTGAACTGAACTGAAAAGATGATAATGTGTAAGTGCTACACCCAATATGTCAGCAAGTTTGGACAACTCAGCAGTGGCCACAGGACTGAAAAATGTCAGTTTTCATTCCAATCCCATAGAAGGGAGATCCCAAAGAATGTTCAAACTACCACACAATTGCACTCACTCCACATGTTATCAAAGTAATACTAAAACTCTTCAAGCTAGACTTCAAGCATATGTGAACCAAGAACTTACAGATACACAAGTTGATTTAGAAAAAGCAGAAAAACTAGAGGTCAAACAACTGTTGGATCATGGAAAAAGCAAAAGAATTAAAACAAAACAAAACAAAACAAACAAAAGAAAACTACTTCTGCTTCACTGCCTATGCTAAAGCCTTTGTATGCATTAGAAAAAACTGTGGAAAAATCTGCAAGAGATGGGAATATTAGACCACTTTACTTGCCTCCAGCAAAACCTGTTTCCACATAAAGAAGCGACAGTCAGAACCAGACAAGGAACAACTGACTGGTTCCAAATTGGGCAAGGAGTACATCAAGGCCGTATATTTTCACTCTGCTTATTTAAATTTTATGCAGTGTACATCATGGGAAATGCTGGGCTGGATGAAGCTTAAACTGGAACCAAGATTGCCGGGAGAAATATCAATAACCTCAGATATGTAGATGCCACCACCCTAATGGTAGAAAGCAAAGAGGAACAAAAGAGCTTCTTGATAAATGTGAAAGAGGAGAGTGAAAAATCTGGCTAAAAGCTCAATGTTCAAAAATTGAAGATCATAGCATCTGGCCCCATCATATCATGGCAAATACATGGGGAAACAGTGGAAACAGTGACAAACTTTATTTTCTTGGGCTCCAAAGTCACTGTGGATGATGGCTGCAGCCATTATTTTAAAAGACACTTGCTCCTTGAAAAAAACACTCTGACAAACCTAGACAACATATTAAATAGCAGGAACATTACTTTGAGTTTTCCCTGGTGGCTCAGCTGGTAAAGAATCTGTCCGCAATGTGGGAGACCTGAGTTCACACCCTGGGTTGGGAAGATCCAGTGGAGAAGGGAAAGGCTACCCACTCTAGTATTCTGGCCTGGAGAATTCCATGGGCTACAGTCCAAGAGGTCGCAAAGAGTTGGACACTACAGAGCAATTTTCAGTTTCACTTCACATTGCCAATAAAGGTCCACCTCATCAAAATATGGTTTTTGTAATAATCATATAGAGATGTGAGAGTTGTGCCATAAAGAATCGATGCTTTCAAACAGCTGTGTTGGAGAAGACTCCTGAGAGTCTTTTGGACAGCATGCAGATCTGATCAGTCAAGCCTAAAGGAAATCAACTCTGAATATTCACTGGAAGAACTGATGCTGCAGTTGAAGCTCCAATACTTTTGGCACCCAAAGCAAAGAGCAAACTCACTGGAAATGACCCTGATGCTGGGAATGACTGAGGGCTGGATGAGAAGAAGAGGTGGTCAGAGAATGAGATGGTTGGATGGTATCCCAGACTCAATGGACATGAGTTTGAGCAAACTCTGGGAGATAGTGAAAGACAGGGAAGCCTAGTGTGTTGCAGTCCATAGAGACATAAAGAATCAGACATGACTGAGCAACTGAGCAGCAACAACAAACTTAGTCTTTAAGTAACTTTTTTTGGTTTTGTTGTTACTGATGTTAATTTTTATTAGATAATATTTAGAAAATTCAAGTTATATTTTTAGGAATAAATATGCTTTTATTTTAGGGCAAAAGAATGATAAGTTTTCCCAGTTTTTCCAAGATATATTGATATGTTTGTATTCTTTGCTTGTAGAATGTAAAGATCTTCCAAACAAGGTACACACATTCACTTGTGCAATTTTCTCTTTCTGATATAGTTGTGTACAAATTCCCTATTTTGACTCTCATTTTATTAATAATAAATTATACTTATGTTTCTAAAAGACTTTAGTTTGGGCAATGTGAACTTGACAACTTAATACCTCGAAACTTACATCCCTAAAGAACAAGTGAATTATTCCTTTAAAACAGTTTAACTATCCCATCAGTTCATGGGAAATAGATGGGGAAACAGTGGAAACAATAGCTGACTTTATTTTGGGGGGCTCCAAAATCACTGCAGATGGTGACTGCAGCCATGAAATTAAAAGATACTTGCTCCTTGGAAGGAAAGTTATGACCAAACTAGACAGCATATTAAAAAGCAGAGACATTACTTTGCCAACAAAGGTCTGTCTAGTCAAGGCTATGGTTTTTCCAGTGGTCATGTACAGTTGTGAGAGTTGGACTGTGAAGAAAGCTGAGCACCAAAAAACTGATGCTTTTGAACTGTGGTGTTGGAGAAAACTCTTGAGAGTCCCTTGGACTGCAAGGAGATCCAACCAGTCCATCCTAAAGGAGACCAGTCCTGGGTGTTCATTGGAAGGACTGATGCTGAGGCTGAAACTGCAATACTTTGGCCACCTCATGGAAAGAGCTGACTCATTGGAAGAGACCCTGATGCTTGGAAGGATTGGGGGCAGGAGGAGAAGGGGACGACAGAGGATGAGATGGTTGGATGGCATCACCAACTCCATGCACATGAGTTTGAGTGAAATCCAGGAGTTTGTGATGGACAGGGAGGCCTGGCATGATGCGATTCATGGGGTCACAAAGAGTCGGACAGGACTGAGTGACTGAACTGAACTGATACCACTTAATTATCTAATATACAATTTATATTTAATATTATTAATTGTACCCAATTTCTTAACAATGTATTTTATAC
Organism: Budorcas taxicolor; assembly: GCF_023091745.1. Taxonomy (NCBI): domain Eukaryota; kingdom Metazoa; phylum Chordata; class Mammalia; order Artiodactyla; family Bovidae; genus Budorcas; species Budorcas taxicolor. Next base: position 63,994,225 of record NC_068912.1, read on the forward strand.
TAAATTGAAAAAAATTAATATCCTGTCCAAAATAACTCATTTTCAGTTGTCTAATGTAATTTACTTTTCCACTCAAAATGTTTGTGAGATTCTACTATATTAGTTCAAGTGTTCTATTTCATATATTTTAATGCTTTATCTACAGAATTTATACATACAAACATAAACACACTACCCTATGTATGAGTTTATCTCTAAATTCTCCTTCTGTTCACATTTAGGCAGTTTCATACCACTTTTTTATCATTACACAGCATGCTGTTATGATAACTTTTACAAATGTCTTTGTATGAATGTGGGTATACTTCCTCTTGTTGTATTAACAGAAAAGTATTGTTATCCATTTGGGTAGGCATCCCTATACTTGCAACAGATATTACCAAGTTATTATTCAAACCAGTTGTCCAATTTGTACTTCTAAGAGCAAAGGATGAGTGCTCCTTGTACTTCATATCTGCTCAGTTAAGTTCAGTTCTGTCGCTCAGTCATGTCTGACTCTATGTGACCCCATGAACCACAGCATGCCAAGCCTCCTTGTCCGTCACCAACTCCTGGAGTCTACCCAAACCATATCCACTGAGTTGATGATGCCATCCATCCATCTCATTCTCTGTCATCCCCTTCTCTTCCTGCCCTCAATCTTTCCCAGCATCAGGGTCTTCTCTGATCAGTCAGCTCTTCACATCAGGTGTCAAAAGTACTGGAGTTTCAGCCTCAACATCAGTCCTTCCAATGAACACCCAGGACTGATCTCCTTTAGGATGGATGGTTGGATCTCCTTAGAGTCCAAGAGACTCTCAAGTCTTCTCCAACACCACAGTTCAAAAGCATCAATTCTTTGGTGCTCAGCTTTCTTTAGAGTCCAACTTTCACATCCATACATGACTGCTTGAAAAACCATAGCCTTGACTAGATGCAGTTTTTTTTGGCAAAGTAATGTCTCTGCTTTTTAATATGCTATCTAGGTTCATTATAACTTTCCTTCCAAGGAGTAAGCATATTTTAATTTCATGGCTGCAATCACCATCTGCAGTGATTCTGGAGCCCCCAAAATAAAGTCTGCAACTGTTTCTGCTGTTTCCCCATCTATTTGCCGTGAAGTGATGTGACCAGATGCCATCATCTTAGTTTTCTGAATGTTGAGCTTTAAGCCAACTTTTTCACTCTCCTCTTTACTCTCATCAAGAGGCTTTTTAGTTCCTCTTCACTTTCTGCTACAAGGGTGGTGTCATCTGCATATCTGAGATTATTGATATTTCTCCCAGCAATCTTGATTCCAACTTGTGCTTCTTCCATTCCAGCGTTTCTCATGATGTACTCTGCACATAAGTTAAATAATCAGGGTTACCAATATACAGCCTTGATGTACTCCTTTTCCTATTTGGAACCAGTCTGTTGTTCCATGTCCAGTTCTAACTGTTGCTTCCTGACCTGCATATAGGTTTCTCAAGAGGCAGGTCAGGTGGTTTGGTATTCCCATCTCTTGAAGAATTTTCCACAGTTTATTTTGATCCACACAGTCAAATGCTTTAGCTTAATCAATAAAGCAGAAATAGATGTTTTTCTGGAACTCTCTTGCTTTTTCAATGATCCAGCGGATGTTGGCAATTTGATCTCTGGTTCCTCTGCCTTTTCTAAAACCAGCTTGAACATCTGGAAGTTCACAGTTCACGTATTGCTGAAGCCTGGCTTAGAGAATTTTAAACATCACTTTACTAGCATGTTAGATGAGTGCAGTTGTACAGTAGTTTGAGCATTCTTTGGCACTGCCTTTCTTTGGGATTGGAATGAAAACTGATCTTTTCCAGTCCTGTGGCCACTGCTGAGTTTTTCAAATTTGCGGGCATCTGCTAGTGGCTGGTAATTTCAGACTTTTAAAGTTTTGACCATCTAAATTGCATAACACATTGTGATTAAATTTGTATTTTTGTGATTATCAGTGATGTTGAGATTGTTAGAAATGGACTTTCAACCATTTGTGTTTCATATTCTGTGACTTTCTTCATATTCTTTTTTGCACACTATTTTAAAGTTATTCCTCATTTTCTTATTGATTTGCAGAAGACATGCACTTGAGATAATAAAACTCCTTCATTTCATATATGTTGAAAAATGTATCCAATTATTGTGGTCTTTGATGCAAGGTTTTTTTTTTTTTCTCCCTTTTTACACAGACACTACTTTTTTTTAACAATTCTAGTTCAAAGCAATATTGAGTAGAAAGTACAGAGTTCACTGATTTCTCCTTCCCCTCTCCACAGGGTACCCTTGCTATCAACTTACCAAACTACAGCATTATATTTATAAAAATCAGTGATGCTATGCTGACACGTTATTATCACCTAAGTCCATAATATACATTAAGGTTAATTCTTAGTGTCATACCTTCTTTCACAAATGTATAATATGTATCTGATATTACAGTATCATCCAGAAAAGTTTCAGTGCTCTAAAAACCCTGTATTCTCTGACTCTTCATCTTTACTTACTCTTAATTCATGCCAACTACTGGTCATTTAACTATATAGTTTTTGCCTTTTTCAGAATGTCATATAAAATCATAAAATATAAAACTTTCTCAGACTGGCTTCTTTCCCTTAGTAATATACTCTTACTTTTTCATGGTTTGTTAGATCATTTCTGTTAAGTGCTGAATAATACTCCATAGTCTGTGTGTAGCACAGTTTATTTCTCCATCACCTGATGAAGGGCATTCAGCTGCTATAAATATCCATGCTCAGGTTTCTGTGTGGGCATATATTTTCAAAAATTTGGCTAAATAAAGTACAATGATGGAATATTATGATAAGAATGTTTAGTTTCATAGGTAACTAACAAATTGTTTTTCAAAGTGGCAATATCATTTTTCATTCCTACCAGCATTGAGTAAAATTTCCTATTGTTCCACATCCTTGTCAGCATTTGTTGCAAGTGTTCTGATTTTGGCCTTTTTAATAGGTGTTCAGTGCTATCTCATTGTTTTAATTTTCGTTTCCCTAAGACATGATGTTCAACATCTTTCATAAGCTTATTTACCAACTGTGGATGTTCATAGTTGGTACAAACTATGGAGAAGTTCAGGTGAAGATGGATGTGTGCTCATCTTCTCCTGTGAGAACTCCAAAATTACAGCTCACTGTTGAGTAACCATCCACAGGAGAATGTTGGATCCCACCAAAAAAAGATACCCCACTTTCAAGGGCAAAGGAGAAGCCCCAGCAAGATGGGAGGAGGAGAAAAACTGCACTTAAAATCAAACCCCACACCCACCAGAGACACTTGGAGGGCTCAAAACAACCTGTGTTCACCAGGAGACCTCACAGAAACTGTGCTAGACCTGCCTTTGAGTGTTTCAGTGTCTCCTGTGGAGGTGTGGGTTAGCAATGGCCTGCCACAGGGGCAGAGGCTCTGAGTGAAGCAGACCTGGCTGTGCCATAAGCCCTGTTGGAGGAGGTCGCAATTAACCCCACCATAGAGCTGCCAGAACTTACACAGGACTGGGGAAACAGACTCTTGGAGGGCACAAACAAAACCTTGTGTGCGCCAGGACCCAGGAGAAAAGAGCAGTGACCCCACAAGAGACTGACCCAGACTTGCCTGTTATAAATATCCATGCTCAGGTTTCTGTGTGGGCATATATTTTCAAAAATTTGGCTAAATAAAGTGCAATGATGGAACATTATGATAAGAATGTTTAGTTGAGTCTCTGGCGGAGGATGCTGTTGGTTCAGTGATGGCTTGCTGCAGTGTTGGGGACACTGAGTGTGGCAGTACATGCATGGGACCTGCTGAAGTAGGTTGTAATGTTCTTCATTATCTCCACCACAGTTTGTTCTCAGGTCAAACAATAGGGAGAGAACAAAGCTCTGCCCCCAAACAGAAAATTGGATTAAAGATTTACTGAGCATGGCCCCACCCATCAGAAGAAGACCTAGTTTCCCCACAGTCAGCCTCTCCTAGAAGAAAGCTTCCATGAGTCTCTTATCCTTATCCCTCAGAGGGAAGACAGAATGAAAACCACAATCACAGAAAGCTAATCAAACTGATCACAAGGTCCATGGCCTTGTCTAACTCAATGAAACTATAAGCCAAGCCATGTAGGGCCACCCAAGACAGATGGGTCATGGTGAAGATTTTGGACAAAGTGTGTTCCACAGGAGAAGAGAATGGCAGATCACTTCAGTATTCTTGCCTAGAGAACCCCATGAACAGTATGAAAAGGCAAAAAGATAGGACACTGCAAGATGAACTCTCCAGGTTGGTAGGTGCCCAATATGCTACTGGAGAAGAGTGGAGAAATAACTCCAGAAAGAATGAAGAGACAGAGACAAAGCAAAGCAAAAAAAAAAAAAAAAAGTCCAGTTTTTAATGTGACTGGTGATGGAAGTAAAGTCTGATGCTGTAATGAGCAATACTGCATAGGAACCTGAATGTAAGGTTCATGAATCAAGGGAAATTGGAAGTGGTCAAACAGGAGATGGCAAGAGTAAATATCAACATCTGAGGAATCAGTGAACTCAAATGGACTGAAATGGGAGAATTTAACTCAGATGATCATTGTATCGACTACTATGAGCAAGAAATCCTTAGAAGAAATGAAGTGGCCATCATAGTCAATAAAAGAATCTGAAATGTAGTAGTGGGATACAATCTCAAAAGCAACAGAATGATCTCTGTTCATTACCAAAGCAAACAATTCAATATCACAGTAATCCAAATCTATGCCCCAACCAGTAATGCTGAAGAAGCTGAAGTTGAACGTTTCTTTGAAGATCTACAAGACTTTCTAGAACTAACACCCAAAAAAGATGTCCTTTTCATTCTAGGGGACTGGAATGAAAAGTAGGAAGTCAAGAAACACCTGGAACAGGCAAATTTTGCGTTGGAGTACAGAATGAGTCAGGGCAATGACTAATAGGGTTTTGCCAAGATAATGTACTGATCATAGCAAACACCCTCTTCCAAGAACACAAGAGAAGACTGGACATCACCATCTGGATATCACCAGATGATCAACACCAAAATCAGATCAATTATATTCCTTGCAGCCAAAGATGGAGAAGCTCTTTATGTTCAGCACAAACAAGACTGGAAGCTGACTGTGGTTTCGATCATGAATTCCTTATTGGCAAATTGAGACTTCAGTTGAAGAAAGTATGGAAAACCATGAGACATTTAAGTATGACCTAAATCAAGTCCCATACTATTATACAGTGGAAGTGAGAAATATTCAAGGGACTAGATCTGATAGACAGAGTGCCTGATGGACTATGAATGGAGGTTTGTGACATCGTACAGGAGATAGGGATCAAGACCATCCCCAAGAAAAAGAAATGCAAAAAAGCAAAAGGGCTGTCTGAGGAGGCCTTACAAATAGCCGTGAAAAGAAGAGAAGAAAAACACAAAAGAGAAAAGGAAAGATATATCCATCTGAATGCAGAGTTCCAAAGAATAGGAAGGAGTGATAAGAAAGCCTCCCTCAGGGATAAGTACAAAGAAATAGAGGAAAATAGAATGGGAAGACTAGAGACTCTTCAAGAAAATAAGATATAACAAGGGACCATTTCACACAAAGATGGGCTCAATAAAGGACAGAAATTGTATGGACCTAATAGAAGCAGAAGATATTAAGAAGAGGTGGCAAGAATACACAGAAGAACTGTACAAAAAAAAAGATTTTCATGACCCAGATAATCAAGATGGTGTGATCACTCACCTAGAGCCAAATATCCTGGAATGTGAAGTCATGTGGGCCTTAGGAAGCATCACTATGAACAAAGTTAGTGGAGGTGATGGAATTCCAGTTGAGCTATTTAAAATCCTAAAAGATGATGCTGTGAAAGTGCTGCACTCAATATGCCAGCAAATTTGGAAAACTCAGCAGTGGCCACAGGCCTCAAGAAGGTCAGTTTTCATTCCAGTCCCTAAGAAAGGCAACGCCAAAGAATGCTCAAACTACTGGACAATCGTAGTTATCTCACATGCTAGTAAAGTAATGCTCAAAATTCTCCAAGCCAGGTTTCAACAGTATAAGAACCATGAAATTCCAGATCTTCAAGCTGGTTTTAGAAAAGGCAGAGGAACCAGAGATCAAATTGCCAACATCCATTGGATCATCGAAAAAGCGAGAATTCTAGAAAAACATATATTTCTGCATTATTGACTATGCCAAAGCCTTTGACTGTGTGGATCACAATAAACTGTAGAAGATTCTTAAAAAGATGGGAATACTATGCCACCTGACCTGCCTCTTGAGAAACCTATATGCAGGTCAGGAAGCAACAGTTAGAACTGGACATGGAACAACAGACTGTATGCAGATGACACCACCCTTATGGCAGAAAGTGAAGAACTAAAGAGCCTCTTGATGAAAGTGAAAGAGCAGAGTGAAAAAGTTGACTTAAAGCTCAACATTCAGAAAACGAAGATCATGACATCTGGTCCCATCACTTCATGGCAAATAGATGGGGAAACAGTGGAAACGGTGACAGACTTTATTTTGGGGGGCTCCAAAATCACTGCAGATGGTGACTGTAGCCATGAAATTAAAAGATGCTTACTCCTTGGAAGGAAAGTTATGATCAACCTAGATAGCATATTAAAAAGCAGAGACATTACTTTGCCAACAGAGTTCTGGCTAGTCAAGGCTATGATTTTTCCATTAGTCTTGTGTGGATGTGAGAGTTGGACTATAAACAAAGCTGAGTGCCAAAGAATTGATGCTTTGAACTGTGGTGCTGGAGAAGACTCTTAAAAGTCCCTTGGACTGCAAGAAGATCCAACCAGTCCATCCTGAAGGAAATCAGTACTGCATGTTCATTGGAAGGACTGATGTTGAAGCTGAAACACCAGTACTTTGGCCACCTGATGCGAAGAGCCTACTCAGTTGAAATGATCCTGATGCTGGGAAAGATTGAAGGTGGGAGGAGAAGGGGACAACAGAGGATGAGATGATTGGATGGCATCACCAACTCAATGGCCTTGAGTTTGAGTAGACTCTGGGAATTACTGATGGACAAGGAGGCCTGTTGTACTGCTGTCCATTGGGTAGGAAAGAGTCAGACACAGCTGAGCGACTGACCTGAATCCTTTATTGGACGTTTATCATCTAATAGATTTTATGCATTTAGAAGACTCTGGGTTTCATGCTGTTGAGAAACACAAATCTCAGGAAGGAAAGACATTTGTAAACATCTATGCAGTGAGATAAGTGTTTGCTGGTGGCTCAGCAGTAAAGAATCTGCCTCCCAATGCAGGAGATGTGGGTTCAATTCCTCGGTCAAGAAGATCCCCTGTAGAAGCAAATGGCAACCCACTCCAATATTCTTGCCTGAGAAATCAAATGGACAGAGGAATGTGGCAGGCTACAGCCCATGGGGTTGCAAAGGGCTGGACACAAGTTAGCAACAACCTTTATATATATAAGATTATCATATATACCCTGAGTCACATATACCTATACATATATACAGATGTATACATATATATGTGAGTATTTATTAATACATATTAACTTAGATTAAACAACATTTTATAGATTAAATAGTGGTTCAAAGAAACCTTGGAATAACAATATTAATAATAACTCTTTCTAAAATAATTACTTTAAAATACAAAATAAAACATGCAAGATTTTAGTAACCCAAAGCTGAAGAATTGGCCTTACAGAGTTAAGGGCTCTTTACATAAATGTATGTCCAAGTTATAAAAATATTTGCAAAAACTTGACAAATTTTTTTTAAATTTATAATTGTTTATTAAACATTTGATATTCAAAATAACGCATATTTATTTTAGAAGTCTTAGGAAAAATAGAGAAACAAGAAGGGAAAGAAAAAATACTGCTACTTAATGTGAAAGTGAAGTCACTCAGTCATGTCCAACTCTATAAGACCCCATGGACTGTAGCCTACCAGGCTCCTCTGTCCACAAGATTTTCCAGGCAAGAGTACTGGAGTGGGTTGCCATTGCCTTCTCTAAAAAACTTGACAAATATTTTGTATACTGTCAGCAGGAGAAAATCAGTTTTAATAGCTGAAATCAAATTTCTATTATGCCTTGACTTTTATTTGAATATTTATTTACACATTTTTAAGTTTTCAAACTTTATCAAAACATTCATATTTTAATAAATCACCCATAATTTCACTATTACTGTGCTGATTTGGTGACTTTTTCCATATAGTCTTTAAATGTTTATTTTATATATAATAAATCACAGAATGTATATCATTTTTTCATATTACTATATTCACTTTTCATTATAGTTTAACATTGACTATGCTGCATTTTTGGCCTTCAAAATCATACCATTAAATGGCTGAATAAACATGATAATTATTTACATAATGACTTTCTAAATTAATAATTATCTCAAATCAACATGACTATACTTGATTTCATTTAATCAAACCAGAATCTGGCCTTGGGATATATTAAGTATAGAATATTTAGTGAATATCTATACAAAGTTTTGTAGGGCTTTCATTAAAAGGTAGCATGGTTCAAGGATTAATAATCTGACTCTAGAATCATAAAATGTAGGGCTTTGTTGCTAACTTCATGACTGTGGTCCCAGCATCTATATAAGTGGGTACTGCAATACGTAAAGTTGGAAAATTCTGTCCCTATATGTATTAAATATTAGCATATTAACACATCATGGCATTGAGGTTTCAGTTGCAACCTCTGAGTCACAGAGAGTTGGAATGGGTTTTTATATTGATTGCTCTACTTACTAGTTTTATTACATTGAATGAGTGATTTCACCTGTCTGAGCCTCATTTTTTTCATCCATTAGATCAGAAAAATAAAATAATTAATACAGTGGGGTTTTATTTGTCAAATGATATAATCTCTGTAAAGCAAGTAGAGTGACTAACACATGATAAAAACACAGATTTTAGCAGTAGTTATATTAGTAACAGTAGTTATATAGTGGTTTCATAACTAAGTTGTGTCTGACTCTTGTAGCCCACCAGGCCTCTCTGTCGGTGCAGTTTTCCAGACAAGAATACTGGAGTGGATTGCCCTTTTCTTCTCCAGAGGTTCTTCCTGATCCAGGGATTGACCCAGATCTCCTGCATTGCAGGCAGATTCTCTGCCATGAGCCACTGCTGCTGCTGCTACTAAGTCACTTCAGTCATGTCCGACTCTATGCGACCCCATAGACGGAACAGCCCACCAGTCTCCTCTTTCCCTGGGATTCTCCAGGCAAGAATACTGGAGTGGGTTGCCATTTCCTTCTCCAACGCATGCATGCTTGTTAGGTTGCTTCAGTTGTGTCCAACTCTGTGCGACCCTAAGGACAGCAGCCCATCAGGTTCCTCTGTCCACAGGATTCTCTAGGCAAGAATACTGGAGTGGTGTCATCTCCTTCTCTATCTGAGCCACTAGAGAAGCAGTAGTTAAATTAGTTATAGTAGGAATAGTACAAATCAATAAATATTGGTATTTCCATATAGAATTTTTTTATATTCGTCAATAATACATCAAGTAATTTTTAAAATTCTATGTTGTGTTTTGAGAATTGGTTGCATTTTAATTATTTTTATGTATGCCATTACATGCTTCATGGACTGTAGCTCACAGGCTCCTTGGTCCATGGAATTCTCTAGGCAAGGATATTAGAGTGGGTTGCTCTTTCCTTTTCCAGAGGATCTTCCCAACCTAGGGATCAAAACCAGGTCTCCTGCACTGTATGCATATTCTTTACTGTCTGAGCCACCAGGAAAGCACAAACTATATTACCAGGATTTAAACAGATTTTTATTCTAGTCTTTTATGGCTGCTGAGAGAAGTGATTCTTATTTGAGATCAAATCAGGCAATAAAAAGAAATTCAGTAAATTTGAATATATAATGGCTAAACTTACAGTAGAATTATTTTTAAGTTCATATCTTAATATATATTTCCAATCTATGTTAAAATATTCTTTAATTATCAAAATAGCTATAGAAGACTCAGCCATTTTCCTCTAACAAACTGTTATGACTAACCTCATTCTTGTTTATGTTTTGTTAGTCAATGTATGTATTCATAAACTTGACCTCAAGTTAGTTGATACATTCATGAGATGAGATTCAAAAGATATACAACTGGACCTATACATTTACAGTAGAAAATGGACACCACTATGTATATTGAATTCTGAACATGATTTAAGTAAGTGCTGTCCTTCAAACTCTGGTGTGCATGCCCTCAGTCCCCAGGGAAATCACCATTTACTAATCTTATGCAAGTGTAATCCTCAGGCACTATCTGAAAGCTCTAGGTGAGTTTTGTGTTTTCTCCTCTGTGTTCTATCACTTTGTTCATAGCACTTTCATAACACTGTCTGCATTTTTCCTTTTCCTTTTTTTTGGCATTCATGATTGTATCTTCCACTGGACACTGAGTCCCTGGAGGTCAATTCCTATCTCTTCATTTGTATAGCCTCAGTACCTGGCATGATGCCTCATTGGAAAATGAATAAATGTTGAATGGACGGCTGACCACTGAGATGGGACATACAAAAGTTTCTCTAATTAAGAACAGCTTAGGTTGAAAACCTATTCATGTGCCTGAACCTAAAGTAAAACCCTCTAAGAGCTCAGTGAGAGAACTACCATTATTATGGCATTGGTGTCAGTCTTTTTGCTTAATTTAAAGTCTCCTCTCTGTGTATCTGCATTTATAATTTTTCCTTTTATTATACTTCTACATGGAAAATAAAACCTAAACCAAAACAAATAAAAATTTCTATTGTCAAACTAAAATAATCATGCTTAAATAACTAATGCCATTTTTAAAATGTGAGCTGATTTGACATGCCCTAAGGTGAAGCTTTTAAGTCTATAAAGGTTCTGAGGTTTAACCAGAGGAGATTCTGTATTATCTGAAAGCCTGATGGGGAAATGCAGTATTTTTTATTATAATTAGTTACCTTAAATGTAGGTGACAGTACACTTATTGGTGTCTTTTACATTGTTAATGACCTGTTCAACAGCCGAGAAAAATATACTGACAAAGAGCGGCTCTGATAGGAAAGGTTAAATCAAATTTCATTTTAAAAGTTCTCATTTTTCCCCCTGTTAAATAAGAGACATTTTCAAAGCTGACGTATTTGGGAGCACATGGTTTAAAGCAACACTGGACTAGAGAAACCATAATGTGCTTTTATTACTTGAGTTTTTACAAACAGTTTGGGGATAACTCAATGGTATTATCACCATTATTGAGTAAAACATGCAGCATTTTACCACTACAACAGGAACACCTGCTAGCAAAGCTGTTAAACTGTAAGTTTCCCTATTGCTCAATTCAACTAAAGCTGCTTTAAACTGCCTCCTAATGTCTGTATAACATCAGTAACGTTTTTTTTCTGTCCACTCTTGGGGCATATTGTAGAGGAACTGAAAGACAATAAGCTGGAAGATGTTAGCAGCAAAATCTCTGTTATTTACTTTAGTATAAATACATAGTTACACATGTATTTCATATTCCTTGGAGAAATATGTAAGGTATCATAAATCTCAGTCAGAATCTATCTTGGATGTTGCTAATATAATCTTTCCATCATATAAAATAATAAATCCCTAGCTTCAAAGGCTAATGAGGTCTCTGAAATTACTTGGCAATCAATTATACTTTTATTGTTATTACAAGTATTATTATTATTAGTCCAGAGAATATTGCTACCAATATATATATAGGGTTAAAAGTCAATGGCTATTTTTGTAATGCATAAAATCTTTGCTATAAAGCTCCCTGTGTTGACTAAGAATGCACTGTAAAGTTGAAATGCAGTGTTTGCATACTGAGTAATTCTAAAAGGTAAACTACATCCCTTAATATTAATGTGTTATAAGTGACACTCGTTATGTACGTCTATGATTCATACTGCTGAGCTGTTCCCCTTCCCTAGAATGATGTACTGTCACTGTCCTATTCATTTTGAATGCTGCATTCATAAGGGTTTTGTGACTAGACATCACTGTAAATCAATGTTATTGGACTATATTTTCAAACAAAACATTTACAGAGACAGTCATCTCACATTCTATCCTCAGAGTGCAACACTTGCATGAAGGTCAAATAAAGTCGACATCAACTTATGGATTAGTTTGTTGAAAGAGTAAATGAAACCAACAATTTTCAGAATACCTTAATAAGAGGTTTAATGTATTCATCCTTCACTCCAGAATTCCTATTAGTCTTAAGAGCTGAGATAGAACTGTAAAACAAATATTTGGGGGATATGTAAGTACTTGAGGTTGTCTTTTCTGATGAAGCACAGGAAATACAACAGTGTTGGTTTATACTATGACTTTAGAAAGCATGTGGTAATGTTAACACTGTCACAGTTGACTTGAAAATAAACAAGATTCATCTGTGATCACTTATTACTTACTGAATTTATATTCATGGTTGACACACAGAAGTACAAACTGTTTCAGTAGAACCAGCTGATCTACTTCTTTCTGATATGTGTATATACACACACACACACACACACACACACATTAATATTGGGAAGTCCCTTAGATTGAAGCAAAAATACTTCCGAATTTTTTTTGCAACAGTTTAGTGTGGCAGACATTTCAAATAGTTCATGGCTTCCAAATATCCTCATGCAATATTCTGTAATTGTTTTCCTCTATTTGCAGTTTCTTTATTCATATGACTCGAAAAGGAGACCATATACTATGTAAAAAAAATATATGCTCAAACCAGTACCCATGATTGCATTACAACAAACCATCCAAGTGTGAAGAAAATGAAAAAGGAAATTTCATTTTCTTGAGAGGTATGAGCCATTCTTTTGTTGTTGTTGTCTGTTGGCTATGCAGTATAGACTGTGGGGTCTTTGTTCCTGAACAGGGATAAAAACTGAGCCCCTGCTGGTGAAAGAGTGAGAGCACTAGGGTCTTAATCAATGAACAACCAAGGAATTCCTGAGAGTGTGTGGTTTTTTATTGTTTTGGCTGCAGGGCTTGCAGGATAGTTCCCAAATTAGAGACGGAACCCAGGTCCCCTGAAGTGGAAGCACTGAGCCAAGTTATTCTTGAGTAAACACTATTGAATCTAGATTTTCTGGCATAGTTTGGGCTTTCTATGCATTACTTTAGATGCTTCTTTAAAGAGTAAAGAAAATATTTTTGTTAACATTGTTGAAATTAAAAAAAAAAGTTTTCCCTAATCTACTAGAAATAGTATACATAAAACAGAACTTTCTGAATTTGAGTTATTTCTTAATGCTGAAAATGAAGCTGCAAGATTTCAGAATAAAGTTTATTAAAATTACTAATGAAATAAAGAACAGCATTCAAAAGTCACCTTACAGATACACCACACAGAAATACTCTCTTAATAAAATGGGTAACCTACACAAATTAATAAACAGTAATTTGGGATGTAAAATAGATTAATTTTATATAGAAAATTGCAATGTGCTAGAGGTAGGCTAATTTATCTTAAACTGAAGCCCATATTTTACACACTGATGACATCCATCCATTGTATATTCCGGTAGAGCACTTAGTACAAGGAGTGCTATCCTCATCCATCATCCGCTATGATAATCTTACTTCCCAATTATGCTTCTTGGTGGGTCAGTAAAGAGTAACATAGACATCAGTGCTTTCATTAAGGAACAATAGATATAAGTACTCTGGAAGAGGTAACTCTGTCTACCTCACTTTTTAAGGTACATTATATAAAGATATGATCTTAATTAACATTTGCTGGCCATAAATCATCCTAATCTTTAGGTTGTTGGAATATTCTGAAAAGTTTTGTCACTTACTTTTTTTGGAGGCTATTTGAGGGGGTGAGGAGGAATAAGTGAGGTGAAGTCGCTCAGTCGTGTCCGACTCTTTGCGACCCTGTGGGCTGTAGCCCACCAGGCTCCTCTGTCCATGGGATTCTCCAGGCAAGAGTACTGGAGTGGGTTGCCATTTCCTTCTCCAGGGGATCTTCCCGACCCAGGAATTGAACCCAGGTCTCCCGCATCGTAGGCAGATGCTTTAACCTCTGAGCCACCAGGGAAGCCCCTAGGAGGAGTAAACCAAACAGCAAAGAACAAAATGATTCCATTCCCTCTGTGAACAATAAACCAACAGAAAAAATAAGATGCACCCTGTCTGTCCGTGGGTTTCTTTTAGCTGAGTTGCGTCCTTTTCATTTGACTCCATTACAGTTACCGTAAGGCTGCCATTCTTACAGTATACGCTACCTCAGTTCATTGTTATGCAGCACAGCCACCTCCGGAAGGTAGTGTTCACTTCACAGATGAAGAAAGCAAAGAATAAAGAGACCTGCTCTCTTGCCTAAGGTTACATTATAAGTTAGTGGCAAAATGTGTATTAAAATTCGTGTCTCCAGAGCCCCAGTGTTTTAATTAGCTTAATAATCCATGCTAACTTTCATGATTGTTAGGGCTTAGGTTTTGGTATTCTTTAACATTATTCTCAACACCTATGAAAAATGGCTGCCCTTCATAAGGTTAATGCAAACTATGAGTTACACCAATTATGCAAACCCTAATCTTTGTAACTTATCTACCCCCAGGGTGCTTAGTGCTATGTGAACATGTATTTTATTTCTTATTCAAAGGAGCTTTCACCCACACTTTCCTTTTACACTATTAACAGCAGAAACAAAACCATCAAATAAATGTTACCACATTTAAACTTATAATGAAGGTATAAATATCCCTACTGTATTAATAAAGAAATTAATGTTCAGTGTCTTGTCCACGGCTGCATAGCTAATAAGAATTAGAACTTCAATTTAATTCTGAGACTTATTCTAAGTATTGCAATACATGATGTTTGTGTGTAAGGTTGATTTTTAAAAGAAATAATGATATAAATGTAAAAAATCAAATCAATAAATGAATTTGGCAATGTATACTTTCCAACGTTCTTAATGTAAGAATTTTCCTCTAGTCTTATCTTCAGTCATGGTTTATATTCTACCCTTTATTTATTCTTTCATTCATTTAATTAGTCATTGAACAAATATTGTACCAACTATTGGAGGCATAAAGCCAAGGAAAATGATTGTAGGTTGTGCTACTACAGTTTTTAAAAATGGGAAAGTGAGATAATACATTAAATTGAACTGACTCTAGATGGAGTGGTCAAAAAACATTCTCCCAAGATATATTCTATTTAAACTGAATGTTAAAAGAGATGAAGCTACCACATCAAGAGTGAGGGGAAAATATTCCAGCACAGAGAAACACAGATAAGATCTTCATCATCATTGAGTTATACTGTGAAGTAAGAGACACAGAAGCAAAGTAAATAAATAAAAGATATATTATGCCCTTCATAAGCTTAAGGCAAACTCTTAGAGAATTGAAAACAACTAGAACTTCTAAGGAACTCCAGAAGTAAGGAGATCAAGGGGAACAATTATTTTAGATGAGATACAGAAAGTCTCACTGAGAAGGAACCTGAATAAGACCTGAAAGCAATGAGGTAAGAAGCCAAGATATCCCAGGTAGTGGGAACAGCACATACAAAGGCCCTGAGGTAGATATGATAAAGGAAGGTTGAGGCAGAGTGTAATAAACTGCAGTGTTTACAAAAATACCTTTCATGGAACTTACAGAATAGAAAAGGGAACTCAAGAATGAAACAGGAGAATAATTAAGATGCTTTTGCCAAGGTAAGGGATGGTTATGACCTGAAGAAAGAAGGCACTGGAGATGATGTAATAAGGTATATTTTGGAGGTAGAATCAGCAGGATGTACTTTATTACAATGAAATTAAAAAAAGAGAAATCATCAATAACTACTAATTTTTCATTGATAGGTAGCCTGCCTTTTATTTAATTAGTACATAAACTCCACTGAGTTTGGAGAACTAATAAAATGTTCTATTCACCCCTATTAAGTGTGAGATATCTGTACAGCTCTAAGAGGAAATTTCAAGACGGTCATTAGGAAGGGTATGATATATAAATGTATTTTGTCATCATCAAAATGATATTTAATTAAATTCATAAGCTGTCAATTTCTGAACAATCCTACTCTGCACAAGCTTAGACAAATGATACTATTTACAAGTTAAACTTAATGAAAGTTAAATATTAAATTCTTAAGATTGTTAAACTTGTTTACTTAGAAGCAAATACATAGCTCTAGTCTTGAATAGATTCACAAGAGGCAATTTTGTGGGTAGCATAAATATTTTAGTCTAAATACCAATATAATCATGAACTAAATTTGAATAGGAAGTACCCCCCAAAAAACAACCAAAAAGATAAAAACTAATAAGAAGACATTATTTAAGTCTTAACTGGCTTTCTCTTAATTACTATAGTTTTCCAAAGCATATGACTATGAACTCATGAACAAATAAACAGTTAAAGCAAGATAACTATAGGAGATTCCGTGACTCACGTGAAGATATGTTAAAGGCTACAATTCAGAACTGCCTCTTTGAAATCTGAAGACATGTTTTGGTCAAGAGATATTGTTTTAAAAATTGTGCTTTGAATGCCACTAGGCATGGATTATAGAGAAAGCCAGAAAAAAAAAAAATGTCTTATTCTGCTTCATTGACTATGCTAAAGTCTTTGACTGTGTGGATCATGATAAACTATAGCAAATTCTTAGAGATGTGAATACTAGACCGCCTTACCTGCCTCCCGAGGAACCCATATGTAGGTCAAGAAGCAACACTTAGAAGTGAACATGGATCAACTGAATGATTCAAAATTGGGAAAAGCGCATAACTAGGCTATATACTGTCACTCTGCTTATTCAACTTATATGCAGAGTACATCATGTGAAATATTGGGCTGGATGAAGCACAAGCTGGAATCAAGATTGTTGGGAGAAATATCAACAACCCCAGATATGCAAATGATACCACTTTAAAGCAAAAAATGAAGAGGAACTATGGAGCTTTTTGATGAGTGAAAACACTGATGAGCCTCGATGAGTGAAAACACTTGATGAGTGAAAACACTGGCTTAAAACTCAACATTCAGAAAGCTAAGATCATAGCATCTGGTCCCATCACTTCATAGCAAATAGAAGGGGAACATATAGAAGCAGATTTTGTATTTTCTCAGGACCCAAAATCACAGTGGATGATGACTGCAGCCATGAAATTAGAAGACTCTTGCTCCTTGAAAGGAAAGCTGTGACAAACCTAGATACCAAATTCAAAAGCAGAGACATTACTTTGCTAACAAAGTATGGTCAAAGCTATGGTATTTCCAGTAGTCAAGTATGGATATGAAAGTTGGACTATAAAGAAAGCTGAGTGCTGAAGAATTAATGTTTTCAAACTGTGATGCTGGAGAAGAGTAGAGTCCCTTGGACAGCAAGGAGATCAAATCAGTCAATCCTAAATAAACTCAAACCCTGAATATTCACTGGAAGGATGGATGCTGAAGCTACAATATTTTGGCCACCTAATGCAAAAAGCTGACTCACTGAAAAAGACACTGTTGATGGGAAATATTGTAGGCATAAGGAGAAGAGGGTAGCAGAGGATGAGATGGTTAGATAATATCACTGCCTCCATGAGCGAGAATTTGAGCAAGCTCCTGCAGATAGTGAAGGACAGGAGAGCCTGGCACACTGCAGTGTATGGGGTCATAAAGAGTAGGACATGACTTATTGACTGCACAACAACAATGGATGGTGAGCTCTTTATAGTTAGTCTTAGAGGCTGCCACTCCCTATCACCTTCACTTTTATGCTTCTTGCCTGGTTCTTGACATGATTTCCTAACTAACCTACCACAGATCACTTTCAATATCTGTCTGAAAGTGAAGTCACTCAGTCGTGTCCGACTGTTTGCGACCCCGTGGACTATAGCCTACCAGGCTCCTCTGTCCATGAGATTCTCCAGGCAAGAATACTGGAGTGGGTTGCCATTTCCTTCTCCAGGGGATCTTCCCAACCCAGGGATCGAACCCGGGTCTCCTGCATTGGAGGCAGACGCTTTAACCTCTGAGCTGCCAGGGAAGTCAAGACTAACTGGCAAAGCACTGTTTATATTGATTCTTTGAAATGAGCCCTTTAAAAATGTTTTCTGCTGGCTTGTGCTTTGGTGTGTATCTATTAGCCCATGCTGAAAGATGTTATAAGAAACATACCCATGGTTCCTATCAAGTTATTCATGGTAAGAATGTTATTAAGAATGTTATGCATTATGCCACACAGCATAGCTTTTATAAAATAAAAATAAAAAACATTATTTCTAGTATTATTATTATTGAAGTTTTTAAGTTTTAGCTCTAATTGATCAGCTTATTTTATCTCAGGATATTGTTAAGACCTGACTTCACTATGCAGTTTCCACTAGTTGCTTGAAACTTAAGCAATATTAAGTTGCTTGTTTCTGCCCTCAGGTCCTGGCACATAGCTCCTAAAACCTTCTTAGTTTGCAAAGTGATGAGTACTAAAAGTGTCTTTTGTTCTAACATAAAGTCGCTGACCCTAGTTGCTGATATATAGCTTCTAAATCCCTTGGAATTTCCTGAATGATATAAATATGTTTGTTCTGATGAGGTGATTCTTGCTAGGCTCCAAGACAGATTCAGAATGGAGGCTGGTCACCAGAAAAATAAAAACTTGACTAGATTTCCAGGTCTATCTCCAATACTGAAGGAAGGGGAGGAAGGCTGGAGAATGAGCTAATAATCCATTATAGCTATATGATAAAGCCTCTATGAAAATACCAAAGTATGGGATTCAGAAAGCTTCCATATTGGTGAACACATTAATATACCAGGAGGGTCAGTTCAGTTCACTTCAGTCGCTCAGTCGTGTCCATCTCTTTGTGACCCCATGGACTGCAGAACACCAGGCCTCCCTGTCCATCACCAACTCCTGGAGTTCACTCAAACTCATGTCCATTGAGTCGGTGATGCCATCCAACCATCTCATCCTCTGTTGTCCCCTTCTTCTCTTCCTTCAATGTTTCCCAGCATCAGAGTCTTTTCAAATGAGTCAGCTCTTCGCATCAGGTGGCCAAAGTGTTGGAATTTCAGCTTCAACATCACTCCTTCCAATGAACATTCAGGACTGATTTCCTTTAGGATGGACTGGTTGGATCTCCTTACAGTCTAAGGGACTCTCAAGAGTCTTCTCCAACACCACAGTTCAAAAGCATCAATTCTTTGGTGCTCAGCTTTCTTTATAGTCCAACTCTCACATCCATACATGATCACTGGAAAAACCATAGCTTTGACTAGATGGACCTATGTTGGCAAAGTATTGTCTCTGCTTTTTAATATGCTGTCTAGGTTTGTCATAACTTTTCTTCCAAGGAGTAAGTGTCTTTTAATTTCATGGCTACAGTAACCAACTGCAGTGATTTTAGAGTGCAAAAAAACAGTCTGCCACTATTTCCACTGTTTCTCCATCTATTTCCCATGAAGTGATGGGACCGGATGCCATGATCCTAGTTTTCTGAATGTTGAGCTTTAAGTCAACTTTTCACTCTCCTCTTTCACTTTCATCGAGAGGCTCTTTAGATTGTTTCACTTTCTGCCATAAGGGTGGTGTCATCTGCATATCTGCAGTTATTGATATTTGTCCTAGAAATCTTGATTCCAGCTTATGCTTCATCTGTCCCAGCATTTGTCATGATGGACTCTGCATATAACGTAAATAAGCAGGGTGACAATATACAGCTTTGATGTATTCCTTTTCCTATTTGGAGCCAGTCTGTTGTTCCATGTCCAGTCCTAACTGTTGCTTCCTGACCTGCATACAGATTTCTCAAGAGGCAGGTCAGGTAGTCTGACATTCCCATCTCTTTCAGAATTTTCCACAGTTTATTGTGATCCACACAGTCAAAGGCTTTGGCATAGTCAATAAAGAATAAATAGATGCTTTTCTGGAAATCTCTTGCTTTTTTGATGATCCAGTGGATTTTGGCAATTTGATCTCTGGTTCCTCTGCCTTTTCTAAAAGGCAACTTGAACATCTGGAAGTTCACAGTTAACATTGCTGAAGCATGGCTTGAATTTCGAGCATTACTTTACTAGCGTGTGAGATAAGTGCAATCGTGCAGTAGTTTAAGCATTCTTTGGCATCTTCTTTCTTTGGGGTTGGAATGAAAACTGACCTTTTCCAGTCCGGTGGCCACTGCTGAGTTTTCCAAATTTGCTGGCATATTGAGTGCAGCATTTTCACAGCATCATCTTTCAGGATTTGAAGGAGCTCAACTAGAATTCCATCACCTCCACTAGCTTTGTTTGTAATGATGCTTCCTAAGGCCCACTTGACTTCACATTTCAGGATGTCTGGCTCTAGGTGAGTGATCACACCATCGTGATTATCTGAGTCATGAAGATCTTTTTTGTGTAGTTCTTCTGTATATTCTTGCCATCTCTTCTTAATATCTTCTGCTTCTGTTAGGTCTATATCTTTTCTATCTTTTATTGAGCCCACCTTTGCATGAAACGTTCCCTTGGTATCCCTAAGAAAAAGAAATGAAAAAAAAATGCAAAATGGCTCTCTGAGGAGGCCTTACAAATAGCTGTGAAAAGAAGAGAAGCAAAAAGCAAAGGAGAAATGGAAAGATATACCCATTTGAATGGAAAGTTCCAAAGAATAGCAAGGAGAGATAAGAAAGCCTTCCTCAGTGATCAGTGCAAAGAAATAGAGGAAAACAATAGAATGGGAAAGACTAGAGATCTCTTCAAGAAAATGAGAGATACCAAGGGAACATTTCATGCAAAGATGGGCTCAATAAAAGACAGAAATGATATGGACCAGGAGGGTCCACAGAGACAGAAGCTCTTCTTGGGTCCCTTGCAGACCTTACCCTGTGTATCTCTGCATCTGGCTGTTCGTGTATATTCTTCATCATATCCTTTATTATATAATAAATCAGTAAATGCAAGTACTCATTCCCTGCATTCTGTGAGTGCTTCTAGCAAATAATTGAACCTGAGGGGTGCTTGGAAACCTGTGATTTATAACTGGTCTGTCAGAAGTCCAGGCAACAATCTTGGACTTGTTTTTATGTCAGGCGTGGGGTAGGGTTGGGTGGCGTTTTGTGGGAGTGAGCCCTTAACCTGTGGGGTGTGTGCTAACTCCAGGTGATATTAGAGTTCAACTGAATTGTAGACACCCACAAATTCTGTGTCAGAATTGAAATAGTGTGGTAGTAGTGCAAGAGGAAATCAGATATACAAGAGAGTTCTTCCAGAACAGTTAGGGATGATAAGTATTGGTACTCTGCAGGCAGAATTCCATGACCTCCCACACACCTGTTGACCTTCACCCTTGTACACTTTCCCCTTGAATGAGGGTGGAGCCTATAGAAATGAAATTTTTCACGTGTAATTAAGGTCCCAACTTAGTAGATATTTTAAATATGGATCTCAAGGTCAGAGGCAGAGGAAGTGAAATACTCAAAGGATGAAAAGGACTTGTCTTGAGGTACATTCTCTCTTCCGGCTTTGTAGATAGATAGAACCACGTGACAAGGAATATGAGTAGATTCTAGGACTGAAAGCAGCTCCCTAGAAAGAAAATGAAGACCTCAGTTCTATACCTGCAAAGAACAAAATTTATTCAATTAAAAAATGAATTTTAAAGAGCACTCTTCCACTGGAGATTTCAGGAATGAACAAATCCTAGTCAATGATTTAGTTTTGCCTTGTTAAGACCTAAGCAAAAACCTAGCCATACTTTGTCTGGACATCTGACGTGCAGATCTGTGAGCTAATAAATAGATGTTGTTAGAAGTCTCTAAGCTTGTAATAATTTGTTACACAGCAATAGATACAAATACAGACTATGTCTAGAACTGTAAAAGGTCTGAAACTTCACTCTCACTGCAACCTAAAATTTAACCTGCCATAATTCATGCATATGATCTGGGGAAATGAGACTCCTGAACCACCCACAGATGGCCTTTGTACTTACAATTCAACAGCAGATGCTAGAGTATCAGGATTTGCACTGGTTTCCTAAACCCCAGTTCCCACAGGACAGTGCACAGGGCCAGGTGACTGGGCCTCTCTGCACATACTTTGGTTTCTGTTACAGGAGAGGAACCCCCAGCACAGGGAACAAAAATCTTCTGTAATTGGCAGTAAATCTGCTTGACATTCACCCAGAGTGAGACATTATTTTTATTAAACTGGATAGTATATAAACCTGCCTTCTGCTCCCGAGAGAGGCATTGTATCTTCTAAGGTCTCTTTCCATACAAAGGCTGTCAGTGATGAGCAGAAAAACAAATATTGTCCATCTTGCATCTACACTTTCCTTCTTGGCAGGAGGCAGTTACCATTAATAATAAAACATACATTCTTGAAGAATTAAGATGCAGTGAAGAATGCTATCAATATGGTAATACAGTAGGACAGCTTCAAATTATAAGATTTTGAATTTTGCATAAAAAACAAATTTACCATCCTAGCTTAAAACAAAATATATCACCTGCCCTTTGCATATATGTGTAAATGTATAGTACTTTTTAAAATTAGCCTTACTCTTCTCTCGAGTTTGTAATTCCTATATTTGCTTTTCTATTTCCCATTACTATTTCTAATTTGCATATGGTTTTATATCTTCCCTGGTGGCTCAGAGGGTAAAGCATCTGCCTTCAATGCAGGAGACCTGGGTTCAATGCCTGGGTCTGGAAGATCCTCTGGAGAAGGAAATGGCATCCACTCCAGTACTCTCTTGCCTGGAAAATCCCATGGATGGAGGAGCCTGGTAGGCTACAGTCCATGGGATCACAAAGAGTCAGACATGACTTCACTTTCACTTATATTTTCTGAATATTTTAAATTAGAAGAATTGTGTTTAAGAAAAATCTGCTAAAACATAATATCTTGATAAGAAATAGACAAACAGAAAAAAAAATATTTCCATAGCTTTCTCATCACCCTATATACCAAAGACCTGTATTCACTATGGGGCTGGGTTCATTAGATTGGATTAATAGACATTCCTATAGCTTTAGGGGTTTCATTACAGGGTATAGAGTACTATAAAGGAAAATCACTTAGAGAATATTAGATATTTTTAATATTGCTATGGGTAATTTCAAACCTCTGAATAATTTTTAGATTTGACCAAGGTTCATATCCACACAACATATAACCTGAAGAACAGAAATACTCTTTATATGCTAATTGAACAAACTGTATTTTCAAGCCTATCTCTGGAAAAACTGCTAAGAGGAAAATCAGGCCTATTCATATATTCCTAAACTATTATTAATATATTTCAGTAGCCAGTCTTGTTGGTAAATTGGATGAAATAAACTTATAATCTTGGAACAATCAGGGACCCACTATGGATTTGGGGAGGGGGGTCAGTCCTATTCATAGCTCACTAGCTGATGAAAGGGAAAAGTGGAAGGGATGCTGGAATACAATCTATGTGTTGACTTGCATCAAGACAGAGCTTATTAGCTCTGCATTACCAAATAAGAAACTAAAGACAAAAATGCTGTTAAATTGGCCTCGCTATCATAGTATGGAGAAGGGAATGGCAATCCACTCTAGTACTCTTGCCTGGAAAATCCCATGGACAGAGGAGTGTGGTAGGCTACAGTCCATGGGGTTACAAAGAGTCAGACATGACTGAGCGACTTCAATTTCTTCCTCATAGTAAGTGGCAATGTTAGATTATTAGACCAGATTTTCTGATCTCAGATCCATAGTTCTTATCCCTATTTTCTAGGTTTCTGTGACATGTTGAGTGAATTAATCTGATCGGTTCATGAAAACAGGGTTTGAAAGATAGAAAAAGGAGAGACATAAAGATGAATAGGCTCTTTGCAAGGAAAAAAAAAGATTTTCAAAGAGAAAGATGTCTAGAAAGAGGAACCCTGGGTTGGATTTTGTAAGACAATGTTTGCCTTCTACACAAATTTGCCTAGGTCAGGGCTTTCAAGCACCCAAGAGCCAGCAACTCAGTGGTAGACTGAAAACTGTGTGTCAGGAAACCACTTTTGCAGACTCACTGTCCCACTGTAACTCCTCCAAGAACAGCTCAGACTAAAACAAAGAAAACAGATTCCCATGAAAACCTAAGAAAAAGGTCATGGAAAGGAGAGGCAGATCTCATTAATTTTTTTTCAGGGCCTGAGGGTTAATTCTTTAAAATCTGTACCACATTGGCACATGCAGTTTGCATGGTGATTTTCTTTTGTATCAAAGCACATCCATCCAGATTACAAAACCTGGATTGCATTGATGCCTGGCTGCCCTTTGGCTCCATGTCCTGGGCTCAGCAGAGGCTGCTTTGTAAATTCAGGAACACATTTCTCTGTGAATCATTCAAGATGCACCTGCCTCAAGAAAGATTTTACTCATTAAATAATCTTTGAATAGTTAGTTCTGATTTGAACTGTGTACAAATGAGCTGAAATAACATTTACATTAATTGTTAAATTCCATTATTTCCAATGACTACTCCATTTAAAATGTAGCTGCTCTTTTCCCCCAGAAAAAAAGGCATAAAGACAGTATACGATAATCTGTAATTTTTACCCATAAATTCAAAAGTTGTTGTAAGACAGACAAGTTTGAAAGTTTGATATGGACACTGGCTCTTATGAGATCAACCATGACTGATAAGCCCCTGAGCTCACCTCCTCCTATAGCCACACCACAACCACAATATAAATAGCCTGGCTAAAATCAGTCTTTTTTCCCCATTCTTAATCAAGAAATGAGATGAAGGGTTAGAGACAAAGAGAAGAGTTAGAAGCCTGCTAAGGAACATTCATCACTATCGATGTTCCATTCCACACTGAAATTCTCCTTAAGTTTAGGAAGCAGAGCAGAGAGATCTGACCATAACTCAGAGTAGAGAACAAGGACTTATAAGAGGCAGTTGTTATCAAATTTTTTGAGAAACAATTTTCAATATATACATACGGTACTAACAGTCGATCAGTTCAGTTCAGTTCATTTCAGTCACTCAGTCATGTCTGACTCTTTGCGACCCCATGAATCGCAGCATGCTAGGCGACCCTATAATTGGTTAAATCTGAATATTTCAAAGTGAGGATATGCAATAAGGATTATGAGTCTTGAGCCTCCATAGATTTTAGTATCCATGACAGATCCTATAACCTATCCCCAAAAGATTCCAAGGAACAAATGTATTGCTATAGTAACATTTTTCTATTATATAATAAACACAAAAACATTACATTAAAATGGATGAGATAAAAGATGAGATAAAAAATATGCTTAGAAAATGGTATATTTAATAGTGTACCAAAATTTGTTTAGGATATTGAAATTACTTGGTGTATTCAATGCGACTATGCTTTATCATCATTAACATCTTGGTTTAAAACTATGTGCTAGAAGATGATTTCCAGGTCTGGTTCTAAGTTACCTTTATTGAGACACTTCATTGGTTCAAGGCTGCATTAATGAGAAAAGCAAGTGGTAAAAATTCATAGGTCCAAATAGAAGAAATGAAAGCTGTCTACATTTACTAAATCTTGAAATTCATGTTTCAATCTCATCTAGTAATGATGTTAGCATTTTCTTGAAAGCAGCCAGTATGTTTTGAGTTTCCATGATGTTCATCATTTGTTCTTTTGATTTAGAAAGTGCTATATTTCATATTTTTATAAAATATATCAAAGATAATCACAAATGCACCATTCCCAAAGCACCTGGCACTAAACATCAGCCTTGGAAGCAGCTTCTCATTGCCTGTACCGCTGAGGCCTTGCTGTTACCCTTCAGCTGGGATCAGTGATCTCCCCAGCAGCTGTCAGCCCTACCAGATCAGGACGACTAATTAGTTAGAAAACTGGCTTCCATGAGATCAGCTAAGGGGGATGATTGAAAGCACATGAGCTTTCAATCTTCTGCGCTCACCTCTTCTTATGGGCACACCACAATCACAATTATCCAAATAGCCATTGATGAAAAAGACTACAGCCTACCAAAAAACATCTTCTATAACCAAAGACAGGAACAAGGAACCACTCAAGGTAGGTAGGAGGATCTACATAATCAAGTCCCATAACCCAGGGTGGGCAACCCCCCAAAAATTACATTCCAGAGGCTTTTCAAAGAAGTGAAAAGTCTGAGCCCCACATCAGGCTCCCCAGCCCAGGAATCATGCACCAGAAAAATGAACCCTCAGAGCACTTGGCTTTGAAGGCCAGAAGGGCTTGCTTTCTGGGGACCCAGAGGACTGAGAGAAGTAGAGATTTCACTCTTAAATGATGCACAAAGTCTCACACACTTTGGAACCCAGGGAAAAAGCAGTAATTTCTGGAAACTCAGAGGGCTGAGGGAACTAGAGATCTCACTCTTAAAGGTTGCACAGAAAAGCTCACATGCTTCACAAACCAGGACAAAAGCAGTAATTTGAGAGGAACCTAGGTCAGACCTACCTATTGATCTTGGAGAATTTCCCAGAAAGGCAGGATACAACTGGAGCTCACAGGCACAGATGCATGTGGCTGCTTCTCTGCTGGCAGACACTATTGTGGAATCCTCGCTCTTGCTCATTAGCAACAAGACCCACCTTACCCAACAGCCTATAGGCACCAATGCTGGGCAGGCTTAGGCAAGGCAACTAACTGAAAGGGACACAGCACCACAGATCAGCAGGCAAGCTGCCTAAGACCAGACTCCCTGAGTCCACAGTCACTTCTGGACCCAGGTGTGTCCCACAAGTGAGCTCCAAGATGCTGCTCCACCCACTAGTGGGCAGGCAGCCACCCCAGAATGCCCTCCGGCCTGCCCTGGCCTCAGGGAGTCTGCTCAAGCTTCTGGGCCAGCCTCACCCACCAGGAGTCAGACACCAGACTCAAGAGAACCACAATTTTGTATCCTGCATGTTAGCAGGCCAGATCTAGCCCTCGGACCAGCTTGGCCTGGCCCTGCCCATTAGCAGACCGACAGAAGTTTCGGGACACCCCAGTCCCCATACTCAACTATGCCAGAAACCAACATTACGGCCCCGGTTCCAACTATCTGATAGTGGCTCTAGGACCCCCTAGGTCAAGCAACCAGACTCCAGGATCCAGCTCTGCCTGCCAGGAGGCTGGCACTAATCCCAGGACTTAGCTTCACTGAGCAGTGAATGTGCAACTACCATGGAGTCTTCTGCACCCTGACTCTACCCATCAGTAAGGAAGTGTAAACCCCAGGGCCCCTGGGATTCCATGGTTTTGTCACTTGGTGACCTGGTTCTGCCAACAGAGTGGCTGTACAAGGCAGGGCCGAGCAAGCAACTGGATGGGGATACAAACAATTCTATCAGATGGCCCATATAGTCAGCCCTCTACAACGGAAGGACACATGCAGCCCTCATAGGAGAAACCCCTTGAGCGTATACCTTATCAAGTGACGAAGGGCCCTGCACTGCTGGAATGCATAGAATGTATCCTACAAAAGGCCACTTCTCTAAACTCAGGTTATGTAACCAACCTGCCAGATACATAAAAACAGCAACTTAGGTAAAATAAGACAACAGAGGAAAATGTTCCAGACGCAAAGAGCAAGCTAAAACCCCAGAAGAAAAACTAAATGAAGTGGAAATAGGCAATCTCTCCAAAAAGGAAATCAGGACAATGATCATAAAGATGACCAAAGAATTGAGGAGAACGGATGCACAGTGTCGGAAGTTAGAAGTTTGTAACAAAGCTAATCACAGAAATTTATTCAGATTTGTAATTAAAGGATTGGAATTCTAAATTTTTCTTAAGGCTTACTGATGGGAGAATTTTTATAGGTGATGCTGTTTATTTTCATAAATAAATTTATCTAAATATGAACATACTTACCAAGCGTCACATTTTCAGAATGTTCTCTCTGGGAATTCCCTGGTGGTCCTATGGTTAAGAATTCACCTTGCAATGCAAGGGACATGGGTTTGATCTCTGGTCTGGGAACTAAGATTCCATATGCCACAGAGAACCAAGCCCAGGAAACACAAAGACTGAGCCTGTGCATCCTGAAGCCCATGCCACAACTAGGGTCCTCATACTGCAACAACATACACTGTATGATGCAATGAAGATCCTGCAAGCTTCAACGAACACACAATGCTGTCAAATTAATTACTTAAAAATAAGAAGTCAAAATTGTTTTTTAAAAAATGTTCTTTCCATAAAAGATGTTTCTTTCACAAGCAACTACCTTATTTTTAAAATATGGCAATATTGGAATATTTATTTTTATAAAGAAAAAATATGTAGCTTATGTTTCACTTTGACAAGTCATAAGATTTATGAAGTACTTCTGTATGGTATGTGAAATACTTCTGTGTGATATGCAAGATTTTCCTTCAAAATATCTACTATTTTCAAAATATTTGGAGATTTCTATTTGAGTAATAAAGTTTCTCTCATATTCAAAACCTCCAATACCTCATAATATACTGATATATAATAAAAGAGTGAGGATGTCTCTGCCACCCACAGAGAACCCCCCTTCTTTCCTTAGTGTGTGGCAGGTGATCATCTCAATGTTGTGACTAAGGGCAGCTCATATATATTTTTCTTTCTATAACTTAAATCATCTGGTACACCTGGTACCAGATGCATATAGTCCAATTTAAAAAACTTTTTGGTTTTGTAATAAAGTTTTTATTGAGGTAACACTGGTTTATTGGTTTATAATATGTGTAATTATTTTTGATTTATAGAAAAGTTGCACAGACATTATAGAGAGCTTCCACATATCCTTTCCCCAATTTCTCCTAATGTTAGCAACTCACAAAACCATCGTATATTTGTTAAAGCTAAGAAATTAACATTGGCAAAGACTACTGACGAAGCTGCATATTTTACACATTTGCTTACTAATGATGTTCTTATCCTGCCCCTGGATCTGGTCCACGATTCCACATTGCTCTTAGTTGTTGTGTTGCATTGGTCTCCTCTGATCTATGACAGTTTCTCAATTTTTAAATGACCCTGACAATTTTGAGGAATAATGGCCAGGTATTTCGGCAGAATGTTCCTCAATTTGGATTTGTCTGATGGCCTCTCATGGGTTTTGAGAATACGAGAGACAAATTGCCCTTCTCGGCATATCATCATGACTTATCCTCGTTGTCAGTCTCCATCAATCACCTGGTTAACGGGTACCTGAGATGTTTCTTCACTATAAAGTTACTTTTTCCCTTTATTTATTTTTGGAAGACATAAAGTCAGTTCACACTCAAGGAGAAGAGCATACTCCGTTTTGAAAACAAGATGGCCCAAGTTGGTATTTTGAGTTTTTGTGAGAGCACCCCAAAGTTCCTTTGGTTTTCATGGAAAATACTGTTCACACTCAGTAGAGAAAACATTCAGGCAGGACTTCACAGTCGTCATAAAAGTTAGGAGGGAATGTATCCTAGAATATACCTTATATATTCTCCCTGAAGATGGAGTAAGGACAAGGCAAAAATATCAAGGTATTGACTATGACTTACTAGTTCGATCCTTGGGTTGTGAAGATCCCCTGGAGAAGGAAATGGCAACCCATCCCAGTATTCTTGCCTGGAGAATCCCATGGACAGAGGATTCTGGAAGACTACAATTCATGGGGGTCACAAAGAGTCAGACATTACTGAGCAACCTACACAACCCACTATTGACTATGACAGAGTTTGCCAAGAGAAAGCCAAAATTAGACCCACAGACATCTTGGATAACATTTCATTATTGAAAAGATAGCTTGATAAGATAATGTTAAAATGGGAAAAAAAATCAGAAGAGAAATTAAACAGAGGAAGATACACATGATACTTCTACATTCAATCCAAGTTCTGAAATAATATCGTCTCAGACTTTCTTCAGGGAGAAAGAAATACATTCGAGATTGAATTTTAACATGAAATGGGACTATATTGTGAGCTTCCCAGGTGGCGCTAGTGGTAAAGAATCTGCCTGCCAATGAAGGAGACTTAAGAGACACGGGTTTGATCCCTGGGTCAGGTAGATCTCCTAGAGGCGGGGATGGCAACCCACTCCTTTCTTGGCTGGAGATTCTCACGGACAGAGGAGCCTGGTGGGCTATGGAGCTGCAAAAAGTTGGACTGGAGTGATTTAGCATGAAGAAATGGGACTGTACAATAAGCCTATGACTAAGAAATCACTGGGTTGGGCCATGAGAAGTCAGACATACGTGGATCAAAATGTTTTGCTATTATGTAGTAATAGGAGCTCATGCTAGAAACTAAGTTGAATTACACTAAAAGAAAGAAAACAAAATTTTCGAAATATCTGAGCTTTATGGACTACTGTTTCAGTTGTACATTTCACACAAATTTGGCAGCAGCATCACAGGATACAACCATGAAGTCTGTCTGTTCTGGGCTGGCTAGATAATAAAACAGTTGGTACCTGATTGCAAAACTGTGCTTGATGGTTGGGCTAAGCAAGATATGTTTTCAATGTATTTATGATCTGGGCAGACATTTCATGATAACATTTCATAAATAGGAATGAAAATCCATGAATAAGAAAGAGACTATACCTTGGCATTGGTGAGTGTCAGAGTTGGAGAGACCAAGGTTTCATTTCCAGTTTCATTATTCATTTACCTGTGATGTCATTGAATTTACTTAAATTCTTAAAGCCTCAATTAACTAATTTATACTTTATGGGATTATTATAACACTTCAATGAGATCACATATGTGATACATTGAGCACAAAGTGCCACACAGAATAAGTATTCAATATGTCATAGGTATCATAGTTTGCTACTCTTATTATTATCCTAAATATCTACTTTAAATCCTGAAATTATAAGACATTAAAACCAGATGAGTAAAATCTAGCTAAGAGTGGAGGTAGCTAAGGAGAAATGTAAGAGAATACAAATGAGAAGAAAAAAGTTTATAAGGTATAGGAAAGAAGTCAATTAAGGCATAGAATTTTCACTAGGAAAATCATTTTAAGAAAGAACTAGGTTGTGAGAAGAGAACTATATAAGTTGACTGATAATATGTACAGATACCCAGAGCTGCTTTTTTGAGGATTTGTCAACCCTTGAACAAAGGACAGTCCTTTATTTTATGGCTAAGGCAATTAGAATTTATTTTAACTTGCATATTTTAATTTACAAGTCCTAATTAGCATTTTTACAAATATAATGGAGTTCTGTATGCCGAACACAAATTCATAGAAGTGCATGTGAGATTTTTAACATTTTATTGCTCATGGCTGACCAAGCATGAAGGATTAGTAGAGTAAATTAAAAAAAAATGCTTAGCTATTAAATTAAAGCATAAACTTTTCGAATCTTTATTATCATTTTTAGATAAAGAGTTGTCATTTCTAAAGGAATACTGGAGGGTAGTTAATTTCTCTTTATGCATAGAGTTACACACTTTTAACTTTGTAGGTCTATTTCTGGCCTGACTTAGCTATTAAGAAATTTACACTATTTTCTCCCACTTTTATAATGGCCAGCGAAGCTGCAACATAAATTGAAAAGGAAAGGTAAAGGGGAAAAAATCCTTACATTTTCATTACAGTTATACTTTTCTCTCATCAAAGGACTTCAGAAATTCCCCTGCTGTATCAGTAATGTTATATAGTTAATTTCTCTGCCCAAACAGGATACACAGATGTGCTGACATAACAATACTCCAAGTTCAAGATGCTCAAGGATATTAATAAAAAGCTGTTTCTTATGGGAAATTTGGATTTTTCCCCCCAGAAAGGATTACAGATCAGTATTTGTGATCTTAAAATATTAAGGTAATTAGTGCTGGATTAATTAAAAGAAAAGCAGTATTCACACTTGTCCAAATAAATACTGAAGTTTGGAGCATGCTTAACTTGAACTTGATCAAAACTATGGATATTCTGGTGTTTGCAAAAGTGAACTGCAAGTCTGGGGGGAAAGGGCCATCTTGCAAGATTTTGAGAGCATCATTTTGCTGGTTGAACTGAAAATACTATATGCATTGCTGCTTCCTGCTTTTTCAGCATTCTCTGGGTTAGTTTAAAGAGAGAGAAAAAAATATTACCCTAGAAATTTAGAAACATTAAAAAGGCAAATGTGAGCTTTCCAAACCCTTATAAATGAGGTGTTTTGTTTTGGTTCTATTTGGAGTTTCACCTGACATTTTATTCATCTTTATTTTAAGGGAATGACAATGAACCAAGTAACTTGTAGTGACTCACATGCCCTGCTCCTCTGTTCTCTTGGACCTTTCATTCTTCCTCCTTCTAGAAGCATGGAGCCCCCGGAAGTCCATGGGAACTCTGTGCTTGCATCAGCTCAGGGGGGATCCAGAGCAATATGAGAAACAGGCCTGGAGACTGCAATGGAAGCTTGAGCAGATTGTGCAGTATCATTTTACACATGATTGTATCCCCTTATGTCACATTTTTTTCTGTTACCGACAGAAATCAGCTAAGGGCAGAGTGTGAGAAAGCTGGTGTAGCAAATGGTCTTCTTGCTGGTTTAGACAAAGCAGTCACACCAGTGGAGAGCTGCCGCCTCTTGCATTCTGCTCCACTGTCTTGAGTCCATTTCTGAACCCCGGCCAACTCCCAGCTGGTAGTATACTACAGCGCTGTCATGTCATCAACCCAGTCAAGATGTTCCAGCGTTTGTGTGTGTGTATTTTTTAAACTTGCCAACTTGGCTGTTTTCCCGTAATTGCATAGAATAATATATTTTTTTAAAAGCTTAGCTTCTATTTACCCATGGGTGAGGCAGGTTTTTAGAGACTGCTTGGTAAACAGAATTCAGGTCAAAATTAGTGACAGTGAACAGGCCATCATATTCAGCTAGTCAATGACTCATATTTGGATTTTAAGAATTCAAAATAAGGTAAAATAATAAGAAGTTTTTACTATAAGCAGCATCTGATAAAACAAGAAAATTTTAATATTTCTCAAATAAGTTATATTTATTCACGCTACAAGAGTAGTTTACTCTTTACAATAGTAGTTTATAGAAAGTTTACTTTTGAACAGTAGTTTACTCATTGTGTATATGTGAATGTATATATGTGGTTTTTTTTTGAAGGTCTCATGGTAAAAAATCAAAACATTATCTGTAAAATAAGTGACAATAAAATATCCAAGAGAAGAAAATAGTTTTCTGCATAAACAATACATAAGTCAAGATGGTTAATTTGAGAGAAGATTGTAGTTTCTTTTTTTCTTAAAAAATGCATTTGTGGGTATTTTTAATAATTTGAGCATATGGTCTGAGCAGAAGCAGAAAAGGCACTTTCTTAACTTGATGTCAGATCATATCACATTATGTTGATTTGTACTGCATAATATGATATGCTACAGAGTTTTAATAAATGGGCTTTATCAACTCAGCTAGGAGAGATTTTAGGGGTGCAAATCTAGTTATGTCCTTTTTGTTTCCTTAGTAGTTCTTGACCAATTCCATTTTCAAGTTTCTTATAGAAAGTTTTCATATTTTTCTTACTTCTTCCATTAGTAAGGCAGCAAACATATATAATGAAAATGAATTTCTAGCAGAAAGAATTTTTTTTTTTATTTTTTTAATCAATTGGTATTAAAGTTTCTTTAAATCAGGAGCAATAATTTGACAATAAGAAATGAGCAATGTTTTGATGGGGCTGGGGTTGTAAATGAAAGGTGTGAGAAATTGTGTAAGGAAAGTGGCTGGAAAGATAGACACACTGCCATGTCAGAAAGGCCAGATCTGAATGTCCTGTACTGAGCCCTTTATCTGATGGTGTGTGTTCCCTTCTTATGCTGAATCATGTATAGAAACTGCTAACATTTCTGAATACATATCAACTGTAAATCCCGAACTGTGTTTCTAGGGGGAAAAAAAAACCCTTTCAAAATTGATTTTTCTTTTCAATGAGAAATAGAAACACAAGTAGATTAAGTAGTCAGTCTAGGATTTCATAAAAATCTGATATTTTGGAAAATGAATATAAAAACTACTATTTTCAAATTGTTATTCTAACTTTCTCTTCTATTTTACATATGGGTTATCATCCAAATAATCAGTTGTCTTTAATTAAGTGACTACCTTTGAAATAGTATGTAGTTACATATACGAACCTAGAAAAATGAATCAAAACAAATTCAAAAGCAATGTATCACTCACCTATACACTTGCCAAGTGACAGTATAAAAATATAAAAAGATATGTAAGAAAAGCACAAAACTCCCAAAAGACTGTCTAGCCAGTAAGATGAATCAGTTATTTGGCTAGTGAGTTTTACATATAAACAAGCAAATGAGAAGGCAGAGGATAATGGGAGCTAGGTCTGTCCATTACCCAGTAACATAAAAACAAAACTAAGTCAGAAACATAAATCAAAAATATTTGGTGAGTAAATAAATTAATGTAAGCCATTTTATCCTATAACAGGAAAATAGAATATTTTAATTTTCTTTAGAAATGCAAAACAGAAATGAAATTAATTACTTTCAATTAGTTCTTACAGTGCACTAGCAGGGCCTCAGGTAGTTGCTATATATGGATTTTTAAATTTAATTTTTATTACTGTTCTCTTTTAGATTTAATAAAAAATTAAGGAGTTGATTTATTGAATTTATTTAGAGTTGGTAAATGATTTGTTTATGATCAGTAGCTGAATTGAAGTCTCTTAGTGGTGTCCGACTCTTCATGACCCCATGGAGCCTTCCAGGCTCCTCCATCCACAGGATTTTCCAGCCAAGAATACTGGAGTGGGTTGCCGTTTCCTTTTCCAGGGGATCTTCCCAACCCAGGGTTCAAATGATTTGGTTTGAGATGTGAGAAAATGCATTAAAGTATAGGAGGGTCTGAATATTCAAGTTCCAATCTATTTTATATCAGCGACAAATAGAATGTTATCATGATCTAGCAATATGATGTTAAGAAAATCAAGAAAAGATGAATAAAAAATAATTTGCCAATTAAACTGACTTCATACCAGAAGAATCTATCTCTAGAGACGAATAGAGAGCCAGTAGTCAGAACTTTTATGACATTTAACTCATTGATACATTCTTTTCAGGTGAGTTTTTCAACTGGAAGTTCAATTTATCCTAAGGAAAGAAATAGTTAGTTACTGTATCACTTAAGATGGGCTTCCCAGGTGGTGCTAGTGGTAAAGAATCCATCTGCCAATGCAGGAGACATAAGAGACACATGTTCAGTCTCTGAGTTGGGAAGATCTCCTGGAGTAGGAAATGGCAACCCACTCAAGTATTCTTGTTTGGAAAATCCTGTAGCCTGGTGGGCTACAGTCCAAGGGGTTGCAAAGAGTTGGACATGACTGAGTGCACACACACACTCAGTTTCAGGTCTGTGAAACAGAGATCCAAAAGTAGTAGCTTAATCAACAGAGAATGTTAATTCTCCCACACGTGAAAGTCCAGGATAAACTGGCTAATGCTGACACAGCAACTTTGTTTCACATTGTACTTAGAATGCCAGGCTACCTCTCCATTATTCTATCATGTTCATCCTTCATTCCCAAGGTCAATTTTCAATTCCAAAGGACTGTCCTTTCTACCAATCATACCCACATTCCAAACAATAAGAAGGAGGAAGGAATGATGGAGAAGGGATGCAGCGTACATTTCAGCTCTATTTTAAGGAAGGCAAGCAAGGGACACACAAAACATCTTCCTTTACATCTCTTTGGAAAGAACTGGATCACATGGGCTGTGATATTGGGCAATTCGAATTGAATTTGTTTTTAGGGAAGTTAGATAAAATATAGGAAATGTCATAAACATTACTATGGAAGAAGGGAAGAGTAGATGTTGAAACAGTGCTAGTAACCTCTGTCACATTTATTTAGAAAGTAAAAACATTTCTTTCTCACTTTGACTTCTTCAGAATTGATTTAAAGCTCCCTTCTTACACAAACACCTTCCATGCATAGAAACTAGGTAACTTGTTACTGTTTCTAATAGTGGCTAACATTCCTGAGGATTTTTGCACAGATGGGCATATTTTGCCTCAGAAATATAAAAAGAAAAATATTACAGATAACATTTATCATCAGTTACATAAAGTAATATGGATTGACAAACATTTATTCTCATATATGCCCTTTGTACTGCTTGTTTGTGGGCTCAGTAATATACTAAAAGACAACAATCTCAAACCCAGACTGAATTATTATTCTTAAAACTTGCACTTTGAGACCTGACCTAGCTCATCATCTTTCCCCAAAGCCACTTTTTCTCCTGCTGTCCATTTTGATGAATGATACCAACCAGCTACCTTAGATCATGCTTTATTTCTTATTCTTTCACTCAATGCAGTCAAATACTGTTAACCAGGCTTATCCTTTACTGGCCTCTATCTGGCTCAGACTAATATGATAAAAAGTTTTCCAAATAACTTCAACTGATTCTTTCACCATCCTCACCTCAGTTCTGCTTGATCTTGCCAAAACCCCTCTTTTTTCTGTTAGGAAGCTAAGAAATTCTATCTTTATTACACTTGTTATTGTTTAGTTGCTAAGTTGTGTCTGACTTTTTGTGATCACACGGACTGCAGTATACCAGGTTCCCCTATCCTTCAATATCTCCTGGATTTTGCTCAAATTCATGCCCATTGAGTTGATGATACTATCTAACCATCTTATCCTCTGTCTTCCCCTTCTCCTTTTGCCTTCAGTCTTTCCCAGCATCAATGTTTTTCTCAATGAGGCAGCTCTTCCCATCAGGTGGCCAAAGTATTGGAGCTTCAACTTCAGCATCAGTCCTTCCAATGAATACTCAGTGTTGATTTCCTTTAGGATTGACTGGTTCGATCTCCTTGCTGTCCAAGGAACTCTCAAGAGTCTTCTCCAGCACCACAATTTGAAAGCATCAATTATTTGGTGCTTACCCTTACAGTAGGGATATTGCCACAGTAATTTCATGAAAATTAGTGGTCAATGTTTAACTTTAAGGTTCTAAATACAGTTGGCAGTGATAATACCAGGAAAGGCACTCTGAATGTAAAATACTTGTTCTCTGGAGCAGTAAGTACCTAGCAGGTCCCGGCCTAAGCAATAGGTACAGAAGAATCATGATTATTTACAAACTATAAAGGTTATTCAACCTAAAGAGGACAGGAGGATGTTCAGAGAGAAGAGCAATGACATTAGATCTGTCTTATCTCTGAAAGCACACACTCAGTATTCCTCCAGAGTCAACCCCCCGGGGTACTATAACCTCTGGAGAGGATTGGGGATCTAAGAGCATGAGGACCTTGTGTATTATTACTTCCTTTGTTATATTCTAAGGTACAATCAGCCTTTGAATTTTTCCCTCACACTATTTTGGTGGCCAAATAGTAAAACAGAAGGTATAGTAATGGTAAGTCTATACAGACAAGTTGTGAGGAAGGGCTTGGGTGAACATGAAAAATGTCCTCTACTTTTCTGAGAACATTATAGAATTAGGTAAAAGTATAGCCTAAGAGGCCTTTCTGTTGCACAAATTCCATCCCGCTGCTATCTAATTGGATTGTGATAATGGCAGAACAAAGAAATAGATCAACAAATTCCAGTGGATATAAATGCAGGAACACTAGAGATCACCACCCCCCACACTCAACCCCACTGGATTCCACCATCTAGTAGCTTTGAGCTTCTCAGCTGGCACCAGTGGTAAAGAATCCACCTGCCAATACAGGAGACACAAGAGATCCAGGTTAGATCCCGGAGTCTGGAAGATCCCTTGAAGTAGGAAATGGCAACTCCCATCAATATCCTTGACTGGAAAATCCCATTGACAGAGGAACCTAGCAGGCTACAGTGCAGTGGGGTTACAAAGAGATAAGACTGAGTGTGCGCATGCATACACACACACACACACACACACACCCCACAACCGTCGTTACTCCCACCCTCCACTCCTCCCATGTCCCTGTAGCTTTGGAAGCTCAACAAAGGCAAGGAAGGGAATGTCTTGAACCTGGAAGGAAATAAAGGCATAGAAAAAGAAGATGCTTCTTGCTAATAAGGCCCTTTTACCCCTTTTCCTTTCATGACTTGGTTTTACATAAGTACCATCTCCAACTCAAAAATACAGTTAAAAATTCCAAACCTGGGGTGAAGAGAGAAGAGCCAGTCTATACTGCTAACCTAAAGGGATAGTTGAATTATAAATTATATTTAAGAACTTTAAAATTATATATATATATATATTCTTTAAACCAGTTTTCTAAGTTACATTGTATGAATAAGTTTTATAAACATATGCTACATATCCAATTTTTCTTTATGTTTCTTAAGTAAGTGTGTGTGTGTGTGTGTGTGTGTGTGTGTGTGTGTGTGTGTTTGCAGTCAGTCAAGTCTGACTCTTTGCGACCCCATGCTGTATTCTGCCAGGCTCCTATCTCCATGGAATTCTCCAGGCAAGAATACTGGAGTGAGTTGCCATTTCCTACTCCAGGGGATCTTCTCAACTCAGAGATGTAAACTGCATTGAATTGGCAGGTGGATTGTTTACCACCAGCGCTACTTGGGAAGTCCTTTGTATCCCTGACCTTAATCCTAAATCAAATCTTCACCATTATCTCTTGCTGGAAGCACAGTCCCTGGTGTTTCCCCAGTGCTTGGCTTACACATACCTCTTCACTTGTGACCAAGAAGATCATCCATGGGTATATCTGGTGACTCTCCTGCTGTGAATTCCAGTCTTCACAGTGACTTCACTGGTGATGCCCAAATCCTTTGCACCAGCATCTGTTGTTTTTTTTCTCAGTTATACTTATCTTGGCTGTAATGGTTGTGATTATTATGTTGGATCATAATTAAATGTTCACTTGTTTGCTTTCCCCAGTGGAAGCTCTTTGGGGTGAAGGAATGTGCCTTATGGAATTATTTCTAGCATCTGAGGCACAGCATGTGATCAATCATTTTTGAATAAGTGAAATAACAAATAAATAATTACTGTATTTTCTTTGCCTTTTGAGCTTTAATAAAAGCTTAGAATAATTATTATAGTTAAACTAAAAATGGAGAGGCCTAGGAAGAGAGATGCTTTGATTGAAGTTAAGAAAGAATCAAGTTGTAGTTTACAGTAAAAATTCCCTAAATCTATACATGCTACTCAGTAACAACAGAAGAGATAAAAATAAAATCAGAATCTTTTTTATATTTCTAAATATTCAACTGTATATACATATTTTAAATTTGGATTCTAACATTTCAAATACCCCATTTTAATTTAAAATATTAAACATTTGCTTTTGCTCTATAAGCTTTAAGTAGAAGCTTAAAAATAGCAATGTAAGAAAAAATTTTATACCAAATTCATAGCCTAAAAGCAGGTCAAAAAAAACAAAAATATCAAACATTTAGTGATTCTTACAACACTTCCCTAAACAGTAATATATTTTGTTCCCATTTCAAAAATGAGGAAAATTTCTGGGCCACTGCGGTAAATTGATTGTTCAAAGTGATCCCTGAATAAATTGTGCCTCACAGCAACCATGGCCCTTTGCCATATCTTTGCTATTCTTGTCATCGAGAGGCGCAGTGTATTTTCCTATTCTTTTGATTTGTGCTGGCCTGGTAATTTTTTCTTACCCACACAAATGCAGGGAATTATGTTCTCAGACATCTGAGATGGAAATTTAAGATTAGCTTCTACATTTACTCAATAGAACCACCACTGTCATATAACAAACCCCAGCTTACCATTCAGTAAAGCAAAGCCAGGGAGAGAGAGATATGATGGGAGATAAGAAATCAAAAGGAGAGTGAGAGCCTGTGGAGAAGAACCAAAATCCCAGACATATGAGAAAGCTCAGTCAACACCAAGAAAAGGAGCAACCCAGCTCTTTTAGCCAGCTCCACCCATTTTGTGCCAACATAACATTGGTAGCCGACCAGCATCTTCCACATGAGCTAAAGAAAGAAAGTGAAGTCGCTCAGTCGTGTCTGACTCTTTGTAACCCTGTGGACTGTAGCCCACCAGGCTCCTCTGTCCATGGCATTCTCCAGGCAAGAATACTGGAAAGGGTTGCCATTTCCTTCTCTAGGGGATCTTCCTGACCCAGGGATTGAACCCAGGCCTCCCACGTTGCAGGCAGATGCTTTACCCTCTGAGCCACCAGGGAAGCCCACATGAGTGAAGCTCTCTTAAATTGTCCAGCCTTAGTTAAGGTCAGCCCTGGCAATATACCCATGGAGCAGAGATGAGCTAAAACCTAGGAATCTTGCCTTAAATGCCTGACCCAAAATATTGCGAGCAAGAATTGGCATTTTAACTTTTTACTTGCTTTTTTTTTTTCCTAATGAAACTCTAAGTAACAAATACAGCACCTCTATGATTATGATAGCTACATGTACCTTCTATAAGTGAATGTGGGTTGGTAGCATACTAATTACTATACTGCCTATAGTGGTTGTTCATAGTATTCTGAAACTTCTGTCTAAAAAAATCTAAATAATTGTATGATTTCTGGGAGGGGGGGATAAAAACAGTTATCTTGTGTAATTTACGCACAAAGTAGTGTATCTCCTAATGCTGAGTCAAAATACATCTAGTGTTACAAAATCATCATATATATAGAAGAGAACAAAATGATTGAATTTTGTTTAAATAAAATGTAAAATCACATTTTAAAAATATGTCAATTCTAATAATATATCAAATTAAAAATACCATTAGAAGAAATAAACATGAGGTGGACATTCATGTCCAAATCATTTATATCAAGGAATATAATTACTGTTTACAGCTAGATTTTGCTGCATATATATTTTACATTGCCCAATTTAAAGTGGCATAAATAATGACATTGATAGGTCACAAATTTTCAGTATCAAAACAAAAACTAGTTCAAAAGTTGTGTTATATTAATTATAAAAACAAACACTCCAGCTAATTTAATTTAGCTCATTAGTGCATTTGTCTCATCAATATGAAAAAACAGGAAAAAAAAATTAGTTAACTTAAGGCAAAGGACGGTATTCAGACATGTTTTATCCTTTCTTGAGTCACAGGAAAGACTACATAATAGATTTTAGTCTCTGAAGTTTGAAAGATAAACTGTACTTCCAGAAAAAATAGCTCAGGATGAGTAGAGAAAAAGAAAATCAAATGTGACATTTTATTATTATATTTGTTTTGTGCTTTATTGTATTTGACCATGATCATTTCATGTTTCGTTTCACAATTTTGGCTTTTTCTTCATCAGTAAAGAGATAAGAGTTAAATGGTGTTACTCAAGGATTATCAGTCGATTTTTAATCTGCTTTTCTTAACATCACTATATCAGAGGATCTTTCATTTCTACATTATACCCCCAAAAATGTGTTAGTAATAATTCCTGATTTTTACCAAGGCAGTTTAATTTAAATCATGAGAAGAAACAGAGGCTCTTATGAAAATGTTTTATAAAAGATGATTTTTAAATGGCTCATTTGCTATAGAAATGTTTATAGGTCATTAACAGATAGTCTCTAGAGAGTCATAATTTTTCTTGAGTCTATCACTTAATTGTACTTTCAGGCACCATGGTGTCATTTTCATTCAATGTAAATTTTTGAGGGAGAAGTAATCATAGATGAAGTCTCTGAAAAATCACCCAGTTGTTACAATTAAGCTCATTGCCACTCTATATTTTTTATTTAAGAAAAAGAAAATTTACTCCTTTCTGAATGATTTGACAATGATGAATGACACTCAAGTTCGCATACATAGTTACAATGTTCACATAAAGCTTTTTTTCCTCTCATCACATATCTAACCTTTGTTTTGCCACGCATTTTATGGACAGCAAGTTCTCAACAATTCCCAGCCCTAATCAAAGACAGAGGGCAAGGTTCTGAGGCAGGAAGACATAAAAAGTAATAAATTATATCCAGTTCACTTTTCCTGAGTTCGGATTAATGTCATGTGAATAATGAGTACAGAGCTCTCACTTTCTGAATACTACTTTAAGTTGGCTTACATATATTTAAAAATTAATCCAGCTTAAACAGTGATTAGTAATTGAAACAACGAAAAATTGGCATCTTAGAAATTTAGGAAGTAGAAATTTTCAAATGAATTTTATTGGCCTTAGTATGCCTCTCAAGTCGCATACACATACAGAGAATAGACAGATGTCTGCAGGAGAGTTTATGTCTGAAGTGTCATTGTAGTGTTTCTTAGATACTCATCAGCTGATTATTAGCATTCCATCAAACGTCAGTTCAGTTCAGTTCAGTCGCTCAGTCGTGTCTGACTCTTTGCGACCCCACGAATCGCAGCACACCAGACCTCCCTGTCCATCACCAACTCCTGGAGTTCACTCAGACTCACATCCATCGAGTCCATGATGCTATCCAGCCATCTAATCCTCTGTCATCCCCTTCTCCTCCTGCCCCCAATCCCTCCCAGCATCAGAGTCTTTTCCAATGAGTCAGCTCTTCTCATGAGGTAGCCAAAGTACTGGAGTTTCAGCTTTAGCATCAGTCCTTCCAAAGAAATCCCCGGGCTGATCTCCCTCAGAATGGATTGGTTGGATCTCCTTGCAGTCCAAGGGACTCTCAAGAGTCTTCTCCAACACCACAGTTCAAAAGCATCAATTCTTTGGCACTCAGCTTTCTTCAAGTCCAACTCGCACATCCATACATGACTACAGGAAAAACCATAGCCTTGACTAGGCGGACCTTAGTCGGCAAAGTTATGTCTCTGCTTTTGAATATGCTATCTAGGTTGGTCATAACTTTTCTTCCCAGGAGTAAGTGTCTTTTAATTTCATGGCTGCAGTCACCATCTGCAGTGATTTTGGAGCCACAAAAAATAAAGTCTGACACTGTTTCCACTGTTTCCCCATCTATTTCCCATGATGTGATGGGATCGGATGCCATGATCTTCATTTTCTGAATGTTGAGTTTTAAGCCAACTTTTTCACTCTCCACTTTCACTTTCAACAAGAGGCTTTTGAGTTCCTCTTCACTTTCTGCCATAAGGGTGGTGTCATCTGCATATCTGAGGTTATTGATATTTCTCCTGCCAATCTTGATTCCAGCTTGTTTCTTCCAGTCCAGCGTTTCTCATGATGTACTCTGCATAGAAGTTAAATAAGCAGGGTGACAATATACAGCCTTGACGTACTCCTTTTCCTATTTGAAACCAGTCCGTTGTTCCATGCCCAGTTCTAACTGTTGCTTCCTGACCTGCATACAGAGTAACCCACTAGTGTGTAACAAATCACTTTTATTCCTTTCCCCCGACTTACTGATTTAAAACAATAATTCATGATTTTTTGTTAGTCTGTGGGATACTAAATCCAAATAAACACTTATTCTGCTCCATATTATGTCTGATGAGGCTTCAGTCATCTGGAGTCTTGCTATGGAACGTCCGAAATATTTAACTCACTCACATGCTTCAGCCATTAGTTGTTGCTGACTCTTCTGGAGCTGTTGATCAGAATACTTCAACTTTCTTTCACACTGCCTCTGTATTTTACTTAGGCTTCTTACTCTATAGAGTCTGGGTCTCAAGAGAGGACAATCAAAGACTGAGTCATTGAAGAGGAAAGAGGTAGAAGTTAGCAGTCCTTTTAAAACCTGGTGTTACTTAATTTGAAGAATGTTATTTTAACCACATTATTGATTAAAGCAGCCATTATGCCAGTCCAGACCTAAAGAGGGGAGAATAAGTTCCCTTTCTTGAATTAAGCAGTGACGCCTCTGTGCAGAGAGGCAAGGGATTCCGACACTAACTGGTTTAGTTAGTTTGGACACTAACCACCATGTACTCATCAACCTCTTTCAGTCTAACTCTGTCGCCTTACCACCTTACCGCCTTTCCACCTTTTTCCATCACCTGTTCTACTTTTAATATTGAGAAAAGAAAATTGGGGAATATCTGTTGACCACCCAGCATGTGCCATACACAATTGGATGTTGTGAAAATGTAGCTTCACCAGATAAAGTTGGCATAGAGTTTTATGGTTTGAATATGCAAATTATTATGGCTAAGCTTCTGATTGTCCTCTATGCCAAAACTTTGAACTTAAAAGCCCCCTGTTCATTTCTGAGAGTTCCGCTGAAAAGCTTCACTGATGCCCCAGAACAAGTCTGCCCTTGTTCCTATCTTTTCATTTTGCCATCAAACTCTTTCATGTAAAATCTGGTTACCTGCTGGATGTGACTTCATTTCCTGGTCATGGCCACTGATTAGTCCACTCTTTCACCTAGTTTTTCACAGCACAGCTCAAACCATGATGTAACATTTATCAAGAATTTATGAAGATTTAATGTTAATGAAAAAGCACCATAAACATAACAAAGTTACTACTGATGGTGTCACAAAACAAAACTCAAACATACCATTGCCTAACTATACATTCTAGATTCAGGCATATCTCATGTCTTAATGTCTGGAGGGCTAGGCACAGTAAGGAGATAAGAGGAAGATGTCTCCTAAAACTCTGACTCTCCCAGAATCCAAGTTCCAAATAATTTCCTGCCACTTTACTTATTTTCAGAATGATTGACAGTAAAAATGCACGTTACTTTAGAGTGGAATGCCCACTCCTGTGAATCTGGAACAGTTCGGTCACAAGAACAGCTTGCAGGGAATTTAATAACTGGCAGTGCATTTCCCAAATCAGATATATTGTATTAAATAACACCTTATGTGAGACACCTCATTTCAGCTTCTTTGATTTCCTTTCAACCAGTGGGACTTTAAGAGAAAATCAGATCAGAATACCTATTCTGGCTAAGCTTGGCCTAAGCTGTTAAATGAAAACAAAACAATTCTTTAAACCAAAACTTGCTCCCTCTTATCTTCTCCATTTTTCTCTTTCACACACACAACATATGCTAAACCCAGATTCAGGGAAAACTAAACTAAGCTAAACTAAATTTGACTTTTGTTCGTTTTTAAGTCTGCCATAAAAATGTGTGACACACTAGGTGGCTTGAAACAACAGGAATTTATTCTCTCAAAATTCTGGAGACTAGAAGTCTGAAACTGAGGTGGCTACCTTCATTGATTCCTCCAGGAGGCTCCGAAGGAGAGTTTGTTCCATACCGCTCTCCAATCTCTATGGTTGCAGGTAACCCAGGGACTCCCCTGATTTGTTGACTCATCTCTTCAGC
The DNA here is from genome assembly GCF_023091745.1 of Budorcas taxicolor. Lineage (NCBI taxonomy): Eukaryota > Metazoa > Chordata > Mammalia > Artiodactyla > Bovidae > Budorcas > Budorcas taxicolor. The sequence goes on from NC_068912.1 coordinate 64,039,196, forward strand.
CTCAGGCATGTCTGACTCTTTGCCACCGCATGGACTGTAGCCCACTTGGCTCCTTTGTCCGTGGGATTTTCCAGGCAAGAATCCTGGAATGTGTTGCCATTTCCTACTCGAGGGGATCTTCCCAATCCAGGGATTGAAACTGAGTCTCTTTCATCTCCTGTATTGGCAGGTGGGTTCTTTACTACTAGTATATCCTGGGAAGCCCTGCCTTTATTGAAAGTGGAAGTGCTAGAAGCTCAGTCATATCTGGCTCTTTTTGACCCCTGTGGGCTATATGTGTGGTTCTTCCTTGTACTTCTTTATGTCCAAATGTCCTGATTCTTGGGAAGTCTCCAGTAATATGGGGGTTTAGAGCCCAGCCTAATTCAATATGACCTCATCTTAACTTCAGTATAAATGCAGTCACTCTATTTTCATATAAGGTCACATTTGGAGGTACCAGGCATTAGAAATTCATTATATGTTTTGAAAAACAGAAAGTGTTAGTTGCTCAATCACGTCTGACTCCTTGTGACCCCCATAGAATAGCCCAATAGACTTCTCTGTCCATGGAATTCTCCAGGCAAGAATACTGGAGTGGGTAGCCATTCCATTCTACAGGGATAGAACCCAGGTCTCACAACCCAGGGATAGAACCCAGATCTCCTGCAATGTAGGCAGGTTCTTTACAATCTGAGCCACCAGGCAATCGCATATCATATCTTTTGTGGGGACACAATTCAGTTCAATACTCAATATTTGTATTCAGAAAGTGTTGCTGCCTTATAGATACACACTACTAAACAGCCCACCTCACATTTACCATTTAAGTGTTAACTTGAATTACTTCTGTGAGACAGGACTTTTCCAAAAATTATTTAAGTATTTACCTAAATGGATAATATTTGTATAACTTAAAGACTGAACCATCCAAGTTGTCTATTCCAGAATAAAGAAAGGATTGCCCCCAAACAAATATCAACTTCCAGCCAATAAGGCAGAAAATGGTTATAACCTTCCACTTGGCAGTTTTCTAACTTCAAAAATCTAAAGCTTCAGTCTCCACTGGGCACCTGTTTACAAGAATAAAATGTGGTAATAGAATGAGAAATCCCTCAGTGTTCTTAAGAAGAAACATTGATATACAAATCCAGGGCAGTTTTATTATTCTTTTTTCCACACCACTGAATTCATTTTCTCAGTGGGAGACCTTCTCTATCATCCCCTTTTTTCTACATTCATTCCCAAGGCAGAGCTTATCTTTTTTTATACCCCTTTCACATATATTATGTCATTATCGCTAAGAGCAAACTTTAAAATAACCTGGATATCAGAGCTGTTGCTGTGCTCTTGAGAGAATACCACGCTTCCCACTGAGAAGGAAGGAATCCTGCTGTTAAGACTCTCCAGGCAATGCGATGACCAGGGTAATTGTCCAGGCTCTGTACTGACAGGAATTGGATGGGACCTAGATAAAATACAAGGGGCTCTGAGAGGTGCGACTGGGCTGAGAAAATATCTCGCATAACCAATGCAAAGAGGTGGTAGTTCAGACTATGTCTCCTCCTCTCTCTTCAGTTATTTAAAAAGATTTAAAATTAGGTCACTAAAACACACAGATCATAATTCTAGCCTGCACACTGTTGTATCTTGGACAGATATGTTGCTCAGAGTCCTAAGTGATTTGCATATTCCACTCCAGAGCTGAAGAACACCAAAGATTAAATCTCAAACTTATATTTTTATTATGGAATAATTCTGACATAAAAATAATTATAGAAAGCCATATAACAGACTCCATTGTGAATTTCTTATTCAATTGTATTCATTGATTTTCATTTTTACCTGAAGTGCATGTTTTTAGTTTTAATATACTCAGCTTTGTCACTATTTTTCTTTTTGGTGTGCATTTTTGTGTTTTGCTTCAGGAAACATTTTTCTACCTTGAAGCCAAAGAGAGCTTCTCTCTCTCTCTCTCTTTTTTTTTCTTTTTTAAGGATTTAAAGTTTACTTTTTACTTCACATATTTTACCCCTACAGAAATTTATTTATATTTATGTTGTAATGAACAGATACTCTTTTTCAGCCCACAAGGGGTAACTGATTTTTCAAGTCCCTGCATTGAATGACAATTGTGAAAGACAAATGTACTAAAAAAATTAAAGGATATGGCTTTGTCTAAGAAAACTAAAACAATTGAAAGAAATTAATGAGAAGAATCTCAGAGTAAAAGAAGAGGGGGCTGGGGTTTCATGGTGTGACGGTAGTTTAGTCGCAAAGAAATGTCTGTTCAACTCCTTTGTGACCCCATGGACTGTAGCCTGCCAGGCTCCTCTGTTCATGGGATTTCTTAATAACGAAGAGGGTTGTCTTTTCCTTCTTCAGAGGATCTACAGAGGTCAGTAAATAAGTGATCTATGAGTCTTAGAAAGTCATATAGAAGGATGCAGAAAGGTCTAATGCAGGGATAGAATAGTTTAAGGTTTTCCATTTCGCAGAGAACAAAAGTGGTGGGGAAGATTTGAGAGAAGAAAATGATCAGGTAGAAGGACTGGGAGGTGGGAAGGGGGAATTTTAACCATTGCTTTCCGGTAGCACAGAGCTCAGATAAAATTCAACATTGGCAGTTATGAGCAAACCTCTTATAGTAAGTTTTCTGTAGGCCAGAGTCTGTTTCTCCATTATCGAATGGCTATCCATGTGATAATACGATCCCTGTTAAAATTATAATAGCTTTATAATAATTTTAATATTTTATAAGGTGAGAATAATGACTTTGTTCTTCCTCTTTAAAAGCTAATTTTACCTCTTCTTGTTTCTTTGTTAAGATTCAAAGTAGATATGAATTTTATTGATATGATATTGAATTAAACAATCAATTTTAGGAGAGATGATGAACTTTACCAAATGAAAGCTTTCTATACATTAATTGGAAGTGAAACAGATTCAAGGGATTAGATCTGATAGAGTGCCTGAAGAACTATGGATGGAGGTTTGTGACATTGTACAAGAGGCAAGAATCAAGACCATCCACAAGAAAAAGTGCAAAAGGCAAAATGGTGATCTGAGACGGCCTTATAAATAGCTGAGAAAAAGAGAAGCTAAAGGCAGAGGAGAAAAGAAAAGATATACCCATTTGAATTCAGAGTTCCAAAGAATAGTAAGGAGAGATAAGAAAGCCTTCCTTAGGGATCAATGCAAAGAAAAAGAGGAAAACAATAGGATAGGAAAGACTAGAAATCTGTTCAAGAAAATTAGAGATACCAAGGGAATATTTCATACAAAGATGGCAGAAATAAAGGACAGAAAAGGTATGGACCTAACAGAAGCAGAAGATATTGAGAAGTGGCAAGAATACACAGAAGCCCTATAAAAATAGACCTCCATGATCCAGATAACCACGACAGTGTGATCATTCACCTAGACCCAGACATCCTGGAATGTGAAGTCATCTTGGCCTTAGGAAGCATCACTGCAAGCAAAGCTAGTGGAGGTGATGGAATTCCAGTTGAGCTCTTTCAGATCCTAAAAGATGATGCTGTGAAAGTGCTGCACTCAGTATGCCAACAAATCTGGAAAACTCAGCAGTGGCCACAGGACTAGAAATGTTAGTTTTCACTCCAATCCCAAAGAAAGGGAATTCCAAAGAATGTTCAAACTATTGTACAATTGCACTCATCTCACACACTAGCAAAGTAATGCTCAAAATTCTCCAAGCTAGGCTTCAACAGTACATGAACTGACTTCCAGTGTTCAAGCTGTATATAGAAAAGGCAGAGGATCCACAGATCAAATTGCCAGTATCTGCTGGATCATTGAAAAAGTGAGAGAATTCCAGAAAGACATCTATTTCTGCTTTATTGACTATGCCAGAGCCTTTGACTGTGTATATCACAACCAGCTGTGGAAAATTCTTAGAGGTGGGAATACCAGATAACCTGACCTGCCTCCTGAGAAATCTGTATGCAGGTCAAGAAGCAACAGAATTGGTCATGAAAGAACAGACTGGTTCCAGTTCTGGAAAGGAGTACGTCAAGGGTGTATGTTGTCACCCTGCTTATTTAACTTATATGCAGGGTACATCATGAGAAATGCTGGGCTGGATGAAGTACAAGCTGGAATCAAGATTGGCAGGAGAAATATCAATAACCTCAGATACGCAGATGACACTACCTGTATGGCAGAAAGCAAAGAAGAACTAAAGAGCTGCTTGACAAAAGTGAAAGAGGAAAGTCAAAAGGTTGGCTTAAAACTCAACATTCAGAAAACTAAGATCATGGCATCTGGTCCCATCACTTCATGGCAAATAGATGGGGAAACAATGGAAACAGTGAGAGACTTTATTTTTCGGGGGCTCTAAAGTCACTGCTGATGGTGAGTGCAGCCATGAAATTAAAAGACACTTCGGAAGAAAAACTATGACCAACCTAGGCAGTATATTTAAAAACAGAGACATTACTTTACCAACAAAGGTCCATCTAGTCAAAGCTATGGTTTTTCCAGGATGTGACAGTTGGTCTATAAAGAAAGCTGAGCACTGAAGAATAGATGCTTTAGAACTGTGGGGCTGGAGAAGACTCTTGAGAGTCCCTTGGGCTGCAAGGAGATCCAGCCAGTCCATCCTAAAGGAAATTAGTCCTGAATATTTATTGGAAGGGCTGATGCTAAAGCTGAAACTCCAGTACTTTGGCCACCTGATGAGAACAACTGAATCACTGGAAAAGACCCAGATGCTGAGAAAATTGAAGGCAGGATGAGAAGGGGATGACAGAGGATGAGATGGTTAGATGGCATCACCAACTCAACGGACATGAGCTTGAGTAAGCTCTGGGAGTTAATGATGGACAGGAAGGCCTGGCTGCAGTCCATGGGGTCATACAGTCAGACACGACTAAGCAACTGAATTGGTGTGTTTTCCTATTCACTCATGTTTTCCACCATATATTCAACTAAGTTGGCATTTCAACTTTTTTCTCATTTTAAATGCAATTCAGTAATCAGCAAAATAGGTATTTTAATTAGTTACTTTTTACAAATTTAGATTGTGGTAGATTTATCTTTGTGTGTGTGTGTGTGTGTGTGTGTGTGTGCACGCTCAATCAGTTCTGATATTTTGAAACCCCATGGACTGTACTCTGCCAGGCTCCTCTGTCTTTGGAATTTTTAAGGCAAGAATACTTGCATGGGTTGCCATTTCCTACTCCAGGAAGTCTTCCTGATCCACGGGTTAAATCTGAGTATCTTGCACCTCTTGCATTGACAGGTGGATTCTTCATCACTAGCACCATCTAATACATTTCTGGCCCAAAGGTGATATTAACTAATTGTAGTAATTCTGGATAAAAGCCAAAATGATGAAGAATATATCCACTATCAACATTTTGTGTATTCTTAAAGTTTCATATTGAATATTTCTACATATATTGACATTAGAATCATAGTTATTTGTGTGATTTTATATTCTACTTTACTCATCTAATATTACAAAGTTTAAACATATACCATCATATGGGTTTGCAATAATTAGTTTATTCATTTCCATTATATTGGGTATTTTGGTAGTGTGTATTTCTTGTTTTTTTTTTTTTTTAATAAATAATCATTTTCCAAATATCTCTATGATCGGTTTGGTTCAGTCGCTCAGTCGTGTCCGACTCTTTGCGACCCCATGAACTGCAGCATCCCAGGCCTCTCTGTCCATCACCAACTCCCGGACTTAACTAGACTCACGTCCACTGAGTCGGTGATGCCCTCCAGCCATCTCACCCTCGGTCGTCCCCTTCTCCTCCTGCCCCCAATCCCTCCCAGCATCAGAGTCTTTTCCAATGAGTCAACTTTTCACATGAGGTGGGCAAAGTACTGGAGTTTCAGCTCTAGCATCATTCCTTCTAAAGAAATCCCAGGGCTGATCTCCTTCAGAATGGACTGGTTGGATCTCCTTGCAGTCCAAGGGACCCTCAAGAGTCTTCTCCAACACCACAGTTCAAAAGCATCAATTCTTCGGTGCTCAGCTTTCTTCACAGTCCAACTCTCACATCCATACATGACCACAGGAAAAACCATAGCCTTGACTAGACAGACCTTTGTTGGCAAAGTGTCTCTGCTTTTGAATGTGCTATCTAGGTTGGTCATAACTTTCCTTCCAAGGAGTAAGCGTCTTTTAATTTCATGGCTGCAGTCACCATCTGCAGTGATTTTGGAGCCCACAAAAATAAAGTCTGACACTGTTTCCACTGTTTCCCCATCTATTTCCCATGAGGTGATGGGACCAGATACTATGATCTTCATTTTCTGAATGTTGAGCTTTAAGCCAGCTTTTTCACTCTCCACTTTCACTTTCCTCAAGAGGCTTTTGAGTTCCTCTTCACTTTCTGCCATAAGGGTGGTGTCATCTGCATATCTGAGGTTATTGATATTTCTCCCAGCAATCTTGATTCCAACTTGTTTTTCTTCCAGCGCAGGGTTTCTCATGATGTACTCTGCATATAGGTTAAATAAGCAGGAACACAACATACAGCCTTGACGTACTCCTTTTCCTATTTGGAACCAGTCTGTTGTTTCATGTCCAGTTCTAACTGTTGCTTCCTGACCTGCATATAGGTTCTCAAGAGGCAGGTCAGATGGTCTGGTATTCATCCGAGGGCAGACACACTGAAACCATAATCACAGAAAACTTGTCAATCTAATCACACTAGGACCACAGCCTTCTCTAACTCAATGAAACTAAGCCATGCCCTGTGGGGACACCCAAGACAGGAGGGTCATGGTGGAGAGGTCTGACAGAATGTGGTCCACTAGAGAAAGGAATGGCAAGCCACTTCAGTATTCTTGCCTTGAGAACCCCATGAACAGTAGGAAAAGGCAAAATGATAGGATACTGAAAGAGGAACTCCACAGGTCATTAGGTGCCCAATATGCTACTGGAGATCAGTGGAGAAATAACTCCAGAAAGAATGAAGGGATGGAGCCAAAGCAAAAACAATACCCAGCTGTGGATGTGACTGGTGATAGAAGCAAGGTCCGATGCTGTAAAGAGCAATATTGCATGGGAATCTGGAATGTCAGGTCCATGAATCAAGGCAAATTGGAAGTGGTCAACAGGAGATGGCAAGAGTGAATGTTGACATTCCAGGAATCAGCGAACTAAAATGGACTGGAATGGGTGAATTTAACTCAGATGACCATTATATCTACTACTGCAGGTAGGAATCCCTTAGAAGAAATGGAGTGGCCGAGAAGGCAATGGCACCCCACTCCAGTACTCTTGCTTGAAAAATCCCATGGATGGAGGAGGCTGGTGGGCTGCAGTCCATGGGGTCACTAGGAGTCGGACACGACTGAGCAACTTCACTTTCACTTTTCATGTTCATGCACTGGAGAAGGAAATGGCAACCCACTCCAGTGTTCTTGCCTGGAGAATCCCAGGGACATGGGAGCCTGGTGTGCTGCCGTCTCTGTGGTTGCATAGAGTTGGACACGACTGAATCTCTATGATAAATCCTGCTAATTCTACTTAATTCCTTAGGACAGAGTTTAGGCGACTATGGCTTGCTGCCTGTGTTTGTAAACAACATTTGATCAGTGAACCCAGCACACTCAATTGTTTATGTTTGGTATGGTGACTTGTGTGCTACAACAGCAGAGTTGAAAAGTTGCACCAGAGACCATATGGCTCCAAAAGCCTAAACTTTTATGGAAAAAGATTGCTGACTTCTATCTTAGGTTAAATCCTACACATAAATTTTCTTGATCTAGTTATATGCATAATTTCATAATATTTAAGACATTATAAACTTTCTTTCTGAAGTTCTGAATTTTGTTGCAATATTGTATAAGTACCCACCTCAAACCACATTTATCAAGATTTAATATTTCACCTTGAAACTTATACAGCAGTTCAATCTGCCCCCTAGTGAATTTTTAAAAAACATGATAATTTATTCATGTTAAGAATGACTTTTACTTTCTATAAGAGTTATTTTGATTTTTATATCATAATTTTCAAATCTCAATATCATCTTGTTTTCGACCCTCCATTCAGGTGTGTGTTCCCTGGGGGTGCCCAGGAAATACATGTAATGTAAGGTGATGCTTAATGTATTTGACAGCAGGAAAGGGATCATCATGAGAAAAGTGAAGCGGTCTGAGTATCACCCTTCTACTGTGTGTGCACATGAAGATCCCCGGGTATATCAGTAAACACATCAAAGTTTCTCTTCTGCCTCCAAGATCTTCACCCTTCATCATTAGTTTTGTCATACTAAATCATCAGAACAAAAATTCTAGGCTTGTGTGTTCTTTCCAATAATGTGTATCTCATTTTCTATAGAAAAGAGATACCTATGATTTTTTCTATATTTAGATTATCAAATGCTATCCTACTAAGGTTTAAGAATATATAATTACACATAGGACAACTTTATTTAATGGGGAATGAAAAAGCCAAAAATGGGAAACTACATTTTTCTTACAATTCCCATAATAACTATCCAGTTCAGTTAAGTTCTCGGTCGTGTCTGACTCTTTGCGACCCCATGAACTGCAGCATGCCAGGCCTCCCTGTCCATCACCAACACCCAGAGTTTACCCAAACTCACATCCATTGAGTCGGTGATGGCATCTAACCATCTCATCCTATGTCATCTCCTTTTCCTCCTGCCTTCAATCTTTCCCAACATCAGAGTCTTTTCAAATGAGTCAGCTGTTTGCATCAGGTGGCCTAATATGAGGTTATTGATATTTCTCCCAGCAATCTTGATTCCAGCTTGTGCTTCATCCAGCCCAGCGTTTCTCATGATGTACTCTGCATATAAGTTTAATAAGCAGGGTGATAATATATAGCCTTGACGTACTCCTTTTCCTATTTGGAACCAGTCTGCTGTTCCATGTCCAGTTCTAACTGTTGCTTTCTGACCTGCATACAGCTTCCTCAAGAGGCAGTTCAGCTGGTCTGGTATTCCCATCTCTTTCAGAATTTTCCACAGTTTATTGTAGTCCATACAGTCAAAGGCTTTGGCATAGTCAATAAAGCAGAAATAGATGCTTTTCTGGAACTTTCTTGCTTTTTCAATGACCCAGATATCATACATTAATTATTTTATACAAAAAATTGTTGGGAAGATGGTGTACATTTTAACACTCTGCAACAAATGTTAACTAGTATTTTTTTTCAGGCAAACTGTATCAGATAGACAGGAAGATTTCTTCTCTTTGTTTACCCATTTCTTCTTATGATGATATGTAAACTTATAAGTTATGTATTCTTTCATATTATCAAATCTTTTAATTAAGAAATTAGAAATAAATGTTTTTAGGAGTAATTGTATTACCATTTTAAAGTGTTATCATTATTGGTTAGTTTGTTAGTTGTGAGAATGAAGGGCTATTACCGGATATTTTAGAGAAGATATCTGTTAGTATATGACCTCTTGCTTTTTGTCATAAGATTGAATAAATCCTTTCTACAACCTATTAGAGCTCTGGCCATGGTATTTTTCATAAAGGGATTCTCAAAATATGGCATTTTTCAAGAAGGGATGACATATTAAAAGGAAATAATGTGCACCTATGGGCCTGAGACATGATTGGGAAATGAAGATTTGGGTATACTGAAATTTCTAGACTGGACTGATACCAAGATTCCTCTCTGGCCCCAAGTTAGTCCCAGTCAGTATTACCCCATTTTTACCACTTCACTCTCACCCTGAACTAGAAGAAAAGGAAACTTTTACTGATTGTGTAACCATTTGGCAAGAAACAGTACTAAGTGATGTTCATCTGTGAAACATGGAAAGTGACCCCAGGACCATTGTGACTTTGAATGGAGAGGAAACACTCTGCCTCAATAGTTAGCTAGAATTTTGCCTACCAGAAAGCACTAATCATCTCTCACCAGAGTGTTTCAAAATATGAATGGGAATTATTTCTGTCAGAATGACACCTTCATATGCTTGTTAATTTATATATGTTGACTATGTCTTCAATTCTATGAAAGAAATATCTCTTGAACTAAGCCTCAGTAACCTACATTTTTATAAACGTTGTAGATAATTTTAACGTAAATAGAAAACAATTGCTAAAGAACAGTTTTCCCACATCCTTCCTTACTTTCAGACCCAGGTTGTAACTTATGATGGAAAAGTGTGAGACTCTTACATATATCTCATGTTTTGTAATACATAATATAAGAATTTGTGGTATACTTCATATATAGAACATATACAGAATACACTTACTCTACCGTGTCACTTTGAGGAAAACGTTATGGCTGTTGATTCAAATAATAGATTTGAGTTCTAATTTAGTGTTACAAGTATGATTTCTCAACAGTCAAATGACATTAGGATTTAAGTCAAAAACTATATCTAAAATACACACATTTTTTTAAACTGGAGTATAATTGATTTACAGTGTTTTGCCAATCTGCTATATAGCAAAGTGACTCAGTTACATATATTCATATTATACATATATCTCCATATTTCAGGAGAATAAATATAGTCCCCTGTGCTATTCAATAGGACCTTGTTGTTTTTACATTCTAAACATAATAGTTTGCATCTACAAACTCCAAATTCCCAGTCCTCTTCTCCCCTTGGCAAACACATGTCTGATCTCCATATCTGTGAGTCTATTTCTATATTGTAGATAGATTCATTCATGCCATATTTTAGATCTCATATGTAAGTAATATCATATGGTACTTATCATTCTTTTTCTGATTTACTTCACTTAGTATAATAATCTCCAGTTATATCTATGCTGTTGCAAATGGCATTATTTTGTCCTCTCTATGGCTGAGTAGTATTCCATTGTATATATGAACCACATCTTTATCCATTCATCTGTCAGTGGACATTTGTTTCCATATTTTGGCTATCGTGAATAGTGCTTCTATTAGTGCTTCTATGAACATAGGGGTGCAGGTATCTTTTTAAAATTAATTTATTTTAATTCAATGCTAATTACTTTACAATATTGTAGTGGGTTTTGCCATACATTGACATGAATCAGCCATGGGTGTACATGTGTTCCCCATCTTGAACCCCTCTTCCACCTCCCTCCTCATCCCATCCCTCAGGGTCATCCCAGTGCACCAGCCCTAAGCACCTTGTCTTATGCATCAAAGCAGGTATCTTTTTGAATTATAGTTTTTTCCAGGTATATGTCCAGGAGTGGGGATGCTAAATTATATGGTAATTCTACTTTTAGTTTTCTGAGAAATTGCCATGCTGTTTTCCACAAAGGCTGAAATAAGTTATATTCCCACAAGCAGTGTAGGAGGGTTCCATTTCCTTCATACTCTCTCCAGGATTTGTTATTTGTAGACTTTTTAATGATGATCATTCTAACCAGTGTGAGGTATAAAACATCTTATCTCAGGGTTTCTAGATAGTGTCTCTTACCATTTATCACCCCACATATATTCATTCATGATTGCCCACATGCATAATGAACTAACATGTGCATTCATTCAGGTAAGCACAGAGGCATCACTGCCTCACAAAGAAATTAACATCTACAGGGCCTTTCTTCTTTTAGAATATCAGTATGGAGAATGAAGGAATGAGTGTTATCAGAAGATGAACTCCTCTAGTTTCATCTTTGTAAGTTTCTAAGAAATTTGAGACAGTCCGATATTATCTTCTTTGTCCTGGTATTTCATAAGAGCAGTTATTTGTATCCTTCATTCTTGGAAAAAAACAAAAAAACAAAACTTTTATAGTCTTTCCTTAGGCTTCAGTTTTGGAATTGAAATTAAAAAGCAAATTAACAGAAATATTCCTTACATGGAGAAAATCTTGTATAATAATTTTGATTGGGGGTGGGGACTTTTCCATTTTACTAACTACTAGGTGAGCACAGTTGGCTCTCAGTAGCAGGTGCAAGTGTCTCCAGCCCACTACTGATTGATTCACATCTTTGCCTTCCAGTATAGCTCAATAAGGGTGAGATCCAGAAAAAATATGACTTGGCATCTTGACTTTTCAAGTTAGTATGGTGTTTTGCAAAGTCCTCTTTAGTAGGTCAGGTGGTACTACTAGTATAACTAGAATATTATAATGTCAGGAAAACCTTGTCTTCTGTGAGTGATATGTTTTAACCTGTGACATCATCATATCTGCTTCAAAACTGTGTCTTAAAATATCCTCAAAGGTAATTGATCCTCTACTGTCTCTTTAAATACTGAGAGTAACTTGGTAATTTCTTGTAGAGACATCCAAAGCTCTGACCTTTTCTTAGAGGTTGGTACTTTCGCTAAAAACACTGTTACCCAGAGTAAAAATAAAATTCACTGTAAATCTTCTTATTCTAGGCAGATCTTTGAAGCTGTCTCATCTATGGTAGAAGTGGAGCAATAGCTAAGAGAGAAAGAATACTTGATTTCAATGTTCTTCTCTTCTATCATCTATTCCCTCTTTTTTTTTGTCCTCTTTCTCTTTCTCTTTTTCCTTCCTTCACTCCTTCTGCACTCCTTCCTGGTTCATTTTGGTCTTCTATCATTTCTTTCTTTCTAGTATTTCATATATATATGTATATATATATATTCTCTGGTGGCTCAGATGGTAAAGAATCTGCTTGCAATGTGGAAGACCCAGGTTTATCCCTGGGTCAGGAAGATCCCCTGGAGAAAGGAACTGCTATGCAATCTAGCATTCTTGCCTAGAGAATTCCATGGACAGAGGAACCTGGTGTGCTACCATGGGGGAGCAAAGAGTCAGGCACGACTGAGTGACTAACACTTTCAATTTCACATCTGTCTATCTAACCAGAAATAGGGCTTTGTGCAGAATTGAATCAATAATTAATGTTGATATAATTGTGTATATAAACAAAGGGTGATTATAGGTCTGTCATGTTAGGAACAAGTGTTTCTTTGATCTGACTAGCCAGCACAGTCACTCAAAAGTACTTTGCTACAAAATCAGCCAAACCATAAGTTTCATGTAGAGTGACTTCCCAAGGTAGGTTGGTTAATTTCATGGCTTGATGCAGTCCTTCAAGTAGACCTAACAAAATAAACCAAGTTGACGGTATTTTAAGAAAACGCGCTTACCCTACCTTTCAAAATCCTTTAAAAAATGCAGAGCATTGAGCCAAATAGTTAAACATTTTATGATTTAAACTACTTAACTTCAAAATATATTTACATAAAAATATAAAGATCCACATACACTATTTTGTCAATACTTTATTCCCTATACTCATTATGCTTCTGATTTTCATGTCTTAGATGCTTTTGTTCATATCTTTTAATGAGAAAGTTAAGATATTTAAATAAATGGAGGAAATTAGCCTAAAAGATGGCTCTGGTTCTACCAAATACATGTTTAAAAAAATTTTATTTGAACATAGGCCAAATGCTAGATACCCTGAGATTTAAAACACCAAAGGAGGTAATTTCTGTGATGGTGTTTTGATGTGTAAATGTGGTGAAGCTTAACTATAATCCTCAGAACCCTCTTTTTAGGATGTATCTAGGATGATTCTAGGATGTGAAAATGTGCTAAAAAAGATAATCTCTTGTTGGGAGTTGGAGCAAAGAAAACAGGCTGCGGTCATTTTTAACCAAGTATATACCAACCAGTCCACCCTAAAGGAAATCAGTCCTGGGTGTTCATTGGAAGGACTAATGTTGAAGTTGAAACTCCAATACTTTGGCCACCTGATGCAAAGAGCTGACTCATTTGAAAAGACCCTGGTGCTGGGAAAGATTGAGGGCAGGAGGAGAAGGGGACGACAGAGGATGAGATGGTTGGATGGCATCACCGACTCGATGAACATGGGTTTGGGTGGACTCCGGGAGTAGGTGATGGACAGGGAGGCCTGGCGTGCTGTGGTTCATGGGGTTGCGAAGAGTAGGACACGACTGAGCAACTGAACTGAACTGAACTGAATACCTTCTCACAGTCAATCCAGCAATAATCTAGATGCTCCAGTGAAGAGATTTTGCAGAACTAATTAAAGTCTCTAATCAGTTGACTTTATATTAATCAAAGGGATGATTATTCTGTGTTAATCTGATTAACCAGGTGAAAGTCTTTTAAAAGTAAGCTGAATTTTTCCCTAAGCTCAGAGAGTCCAAAGAGTAAAAGAGTCAGCAATCCCACTCCAATCTTGCCTGGATCTTCCTTCCTGACAGTTTGTAGACAACAAAGTTCAGATCATGTCCACAGGGTCACAGTCTTATCATCACTGTTCAATTCAGTACAGCTGCTCAGTCATGTCCAAGTCTTTGGGACCCCATTGACTGCAGCATGCCAGGCCTCCCTGTTCCTCACCAAATCCTGGAGTTTACTCAAATTCATGTCCATTGAGTTGGTGATGCATTCTAACCTTCTCATCTTCTGTCGTCCCCTTCTCCTACCACCTTCAATCTTTCCCAGCATTAGGGTCTTTTCCAATGAATCAGTTCTTCTCATCAGATGGCCAAAGTATTGGAGTTTCAGCTTCAGCATGAGTTCTTCCAGTGAATATTGAGGGCTGATTTCCTTTAGGATGAACAAGTTGGATCTCCTTGCAGTCCAGTGGACTCTCTAGAGTCTCCTCCAACACCAAAGTTCAAAAGAATCAATTCTTTGGTGCTCAGCTTTCTTTATAGAAACTGTATAGAACTCTCACATCCATACATGGCTACTGGAAAAAACATAGCTTTGACTAGATGGACCTTGTTGGCAAAGTAATGTCTCTGCTTTTTAATATGCTGTCTAGGTTGGTCATAGCTTTTCTTCTAAGAGATGTCCTCTAATTTCATGGCTACAGTCACCATCTTCAGTGATTTTGGAACCCAAAAAAATAGTCTCTCACTGTTTTCATCATTTCCCCATCTATTTGCCATGAAGTGATGGGACCAGATGCCATGATCTTAGTTTCCTGAATGTTGAGTTTTAAGCCACTTTTTGACTCTCCTTTTTCACTTTCATCAAGAGGCTCTTTAGTTCTTCTTCACTTTCTGCCAGAAGGGTAGTGTCATCTGTGTATCTGAGATTATTGATATTTCTCTTGACAAACTTGATTCCAGCTTGCACTTCATCCAGCCCAGCATTTCTCACGATGTACGCTGCATATAAGTTAAATAAGCAGGGTGATGATATATAGCCTTGATATACTCCTTTCCCTATTTGGAACCAGTCTGTTGTTCCATGGTCAGTTCTAATTGTTGCGTCTTGGCTTTCATACGGATTTCTCAGGAGGCAGTTCAGGTGGTCTGGATTCCTGTTTCTTTCAGAATTTTCCACAGTTAGTTGTGATCCACACAGTCAAAGGCTTTGGCATAATCAATAAAGCAGAAATAGACTTTTTCTGGAAGTCTCTCACTTTTTCAATGATCTAGCAAATGTTGGCAATTTGATCTCTGTTTCCTCTGCCTTTTCTAAATATAGCCTGAACATTTGGAAGTTCACAGATCATGTACTGTTGAAGCCTGCCTTGAAGAACTTTGAGCACTGCTTTGCTAGCATGTGAAGTGAGTGCAATTGTGTGATAGTTTGAACATTCTTTGGCATTACCTTTCTTTGGGATTGGAGTGAAAACTAACATTTTCTAGTCCTATGGACACTACTGAGTTTTCCAAATTTGCTGTCATATTGAGTGCAGCACTTTCACAGCATCATCTTTTAGGATCTGAAATAGCTCACTGGAGTTCCATCACCTCCACTAGCTTTGCTTGCAGTGATCCTTCCTAAGGCCCTCTTGACTTCGCATTCCATGATGTCTGGCTCTAGGTGAGTGATTACACCGTTGTGATTATCTCGTTCATGAAGACCTTCTTTGTATAGCTCTTCTGTGTGTTCTTGTTATATCTTCTTAATATCTTCTGCTTCTGTTAGGTCCATACAATATCTGTCCTTTATTGTTGCCATCTTTGCATGAAATGTTCCCTTGGTATCTCTAATTTTCTTGAAGAGATCTCTAGTCTTTCCTATTCTATTGTTTTCCTCTATTTCTTTGCATTGATCACTGAGGAAGACTTTCTTATCTTTCCTTGCTATTCTTTGGAACTCTGCATTCAAATGGGTATATCTTTCTTTTTCTCCTTTGCCTTTAGCTTCTTTTGTTTGTTTGTTTGCTTTTCTAAACTATTTGTAAGGCCTTCTCAGACAACCATTTTGTCTTTTTGCACTTCTTTTTCTTGAGTGTGCTCTTGATCCCTGCCTCCTATACAATGTCATGAACCTCTGTCCATAGTTGATCAGGCATTCTGTCTATAAGATCTAATCCCTTGGATCTATTTCTCACTTCCACTGTATAATCAATCATAAAGGATTTGATTTAGGTCATACCTGAATATTCTAGTAGTTTTTCCTATTTTCTTCAATTTAAGTCTGTGTTTGGCAATAAGAGTTTCATGATCTGAACCACAATCAGCTCTTGGTCTTATTTTTGCTGACTGTATAGAATTTCTCCATCTTTGGCTGTAAAGAATATGATCAATCTGATTTTGGTATTGACTATCTGGTGATGTCCATGTGTAGTCTTCTCATGTATTGTTGGAAGAGGGTGTCTGCTATGACCAGTCCATTCTCTTGGCAAAACTCTATTAGCTGTTGCCCTGCTTCGTTCTATACTCATGGCCAAATTTGCCTGTGGCTTCAGGTATTTCTTGACTTCCCACTTTTGCATTTCCATCCCCTATAATGAAAAAGACATCTGTTTTGGGTGTTAGTTCTAGAAAGTCTTGTATGTCTTCATAGAACCTTTCAACTTCACCTTCACATCATTACTGGTTGGGGCAAAGACTTCTTGCCCACAGTAGGAGATATAAACTCATCCGAGTTAAATTCACCCATTCTAGTCCACTTTAGTTCACTGATTCCTAAAATGTTGATGTTACTCTTGCCATCTCCTTTTGACCACTTCCAATTTGCCTTGATGATCATCATTATAGCTTCTTAACTGCCTGCTCTATAGACTATGTATTTGGTCAGCCATGCCCCCACAATTGCATGAGCCAATTCCTAGACATACATCTCTACATATTATCCTATTTGTTTTGTTTCCCTGGTTGAGCCCTGACTGACATGCTGCCAAAAAATTTTATTGAAACTAGTGCAATTACCAGAGATTGCTGTTAAAATAACTGCATTCTATATATGTATATGTGAAAATTGCTACTGTAAAGTACAAGCATGAAGAAAATTAATTTGTATAATAAATTTTGTTTTGTACTGAATGTCTGTGAGAATGTAAGTATGAACATTTTGAACAAGTATTCACTTGGTTTTATAGTCAGTTCACCTGAAGTAAAATGAAATGGAAAAAATTATAGTTTTATACTGAAAAACTGAGTAAATGTGTTGACAATAGACTGAGACAAAATCTCCATAACATTAATGCCTTGATATTCCTTACATCAGCATTGTGGAAAGATCTAATATATAATATGGTAGTTGTAATATGATTGTAGTTATGGTATTTTTCTATAGGTAATCATTTGCTAATCAACCAATGTGTGTTTTTCATATGAGAATTTAGGTCAATGATAGTCATCCTGTTTGTCCCAAGAGAGAATTCACAGGCTATAATAAAGAAAACCTTCTGAATTAGGATAATTTGTTTTTGGTTTCTCCTTACTAGAAAGATCTATTGTTGAAGGACAAATGAGGAACAGAGGTAGAAAACCATATCAATATTTATTTTTCTTAAAGTATGTGATCCTTGTATTAGGAAATGTGCTGTTTATTTAAACAATATAATGTATTTGATATTTTTATAATTTTCATAGAAGATCTGTGTATATAATACCCACCAATGTGCCAGGAACCCCTGGGATCCCTAACAATCAACACAGATATCAAGTAGAGTGATCTGGACTGTGTTATTGTTATTGTTGATGTTGTACCTACTTAGGATAGAATAATTAAAAAATGCATTGGCTGGGTATTATTTTAAGTACCATGGGGAAAATAAAGATTAAAAACATGGATTTTCCTATGGCTGACTCATGTTGATGTTGGGCAGGAAACAACACAATTCTGTAAAGCAATTATTGTTCAATTAAAAAATAAATTTAAAATTAAAAACAAACAAAAAGCATGGACTTTTATTTTAAGCAAAGTATAATCTAAAACTCTAGTTTTTACTCAAAAGTTCAGAAAATCTTATATTTATATTTAATTAATTAACTAATTGGTCATTTATTTTATGTGTATGTGATCTATTAGTAAGAAAGTGATAGGAATAGCACAGACTTTGTTTTGAAAAAACCTAGATTTTAGTAAGTAAATGAAATAATCATGAATTTAGACCATTGAAGAGATTCTTAGGAACCATAAGTAGAAATATGAGTCTCATATAATATGACATAACACAATAGTGAAAGCTATATGTCTCTAATGTTTCCTAGAATTTTCATAAAAGTTGATGCTTAATTATACAGAAATAATTTTTGATGAATTAATTGATTTATATTTTTTTCATTTTTAACTATATAAGATCTAGATTCTCATTTTATTTTATGGAATGCCTTTAACTGTCAAAGGTTCTTGATCCTTAGTCACCCAGAACCTAGGGAGTATCCTTATAAATAAATATCCTCTGGTTATCACCTTTTGTAAAACTGGTTTATCTTACAACAGAAAAGAACTAAAATGTCTTCTTGTACTTAGTCATGTCCACTTCTTTGTGACCCCATGAACTGTAGCCTGCCAGGCTCCTCTGTCCATAGGATTTTTCAGTAGAGAATACTGGAGAGGGTTACTATTTCCTCCACTAGGGGATCATCCTGGCCTAGGGATTGGACCCACATCTCCTGTGTCTCCTGCACTGCAGACAGATTTTTTACAACTGAGCCACCCAGGAAGCCCTAAAACGTATTCTAGAACTCAGCATTTCAGCATTGAAGGGCATCTTGCTGGCTACAGAGTCAGTCACATTTCTAGTATTTCCTCTCAAGTGAACCATTTGAATATTATAGATACCTGATATGGTGACTATTATGCTCTAGCCTAGGGTTTGTTCGGCTGAATTCTATGTAGCATGCATTTATTGTGAATCTGTATCTAACAATTCTGAGTTCATCGTTTAGCTAGATTGAAGACTGCAGACTATGATCCAGGGACAAAATCCAATTCACATGTATTTTTCTAAATAAAGTTTTGTTGGAAAGTGGGCTTTTCCATTCACTTATATGATTTTTCTCTGGCTGTTTTCACACTATAGCATGAAGATTTGCTATTGTGACAGCCACCACATGACCTGTGTGGTAGACAGAATCCTAAATGGGCCCCTGTGATTTCTTGCCCTGATTCCCAGGACTGTGGATATTGAGACTGTCTGACATGCATTGTAGCTCAACCTCACTCTCTGCCCAATTTTACTCCTTTCACTCCCTTCCGCAGGTTATGATCGTCATAAAGGAGTGCCTTAGCCTCCTTCCTGGAGGACCCAAACTAAATCTCAGAAGTTGATCATCAAACTCACTTATTCTCAAGGGTCTGGGCTGAGCTTTCTTCAACTCTGTTATTCTTGCTACTTGCAAATAATTGACAAATCTTTAACCATTTATAGGAATGTGGTGATTTTCCTCTGAATGAATTTTTTTCTGTCTCTCTCTCTCTGCAATTGCCTTCTTCCCTGGCTTGATTTCTTACTTAGAAAGGCCTTGATATTGTAATTTACATTATAATGTGTAATTAACATTATAATGTAATTACATTATAACATTATAATGTTATAATATACTCTATATAATTATATATACACATTAATTAAAATGGGCCCTATGTGACATGGACATTGTTGCCTAATCCTCTGATTTAACTTTGCCATTTTTACTCAGTTCCAGACACACTGGCTTCATTTTGGTTTCTTGAATGCAGCAAACTGTCTACCTCAGGGCACTTCCAAATGCTGTTCCTGGGTATGATATTGTCCCTTTCAATCTTTAATTTAGCTAATTGATACCTATCCCCTAAGTTTATGCTTAAAGTTAGTTTTAAGGGAAAGAAAAAAGCTCTCTCTCCTTATTACCATGACTCTTCTTTCAGGTTTAGATTAAGAACACCTTATTTTAATTACTCAACTCAGTCCTTTCTTTGGCTTCATAGCATCTATTGTTAGATGTAATTACATTTTTGTGATTTTTTTAAAAATAATTATTTTATAATTACATTTTCTACGATCAATGTAGAATGTAGCTTCCATGACAGCAGGGTCATTACTCATTGACATGATTCCAAACCTACACTAGTCCTTGCTCTTAACAGGAATTAAATGAATATTTATCAAACAATTGGTTGTGTTCTTCATTAGACTAAAATCTTTTTGAAAGCAAGCTGTGTACCATTTTATACCCCAGGGCCTTATATAATGCCTGACATGTAGTATTAGGATCTCAAAAAACATTGGTAAAATAATCATATAAATGAATAAGTAAATGGCCCTATTGGAGAAGGAAATGGCAACCCACTCCAGTATTCTTGCCTGGAAAATCCCATGGACAAAGGAACCTGGCAGGCTACAGTCCACAGTGTCACAAGAGTCAGACACCACTTGGTGACTAAACCACCACAAATGGTTCTATAGTTTTCTCTTATTAGATATAATAACTAGATAAGAAAAGGTATAAAAGTATGTTAAAAGGTAAAACATTGATAATGTTTGCATATAACAACATAAATAGTATTATTTAATTCCACGCTCACTTGTTAGCTTCGGTTCTAGGAAAAAAAAAGAAATTAGGATATTTCATAAAATTTAGAACTAACTAAAGGTCTAAGAAAGATGTCCTATTCATTATAGGGGACTGGAATGCAAAAGTAGGAAGTCAAGAAACACCTGGGGTAGCAGACACATTTGGCCTTGGAGTATGCAATGAAGCAAGACAAAGGCTAATAGAGTTTTGCCAAGAGAACACACTGGTCATAGCAAACACCCTCTTCCAACAACACAAGAGAAGACCCTACACATGGACATCACCAGATGGTCAACACCGAAATCAGATTGACTATATTCTTTGCAGCCAAAAAAGGAGAAGCTCTATACAGTCAGCAAAAACAAGACTGGGAGCTGACTGTGGCTCAGATCATGAACTCATTAGTGCCAAATGGAGACTTAAATTGAAGAAAGTATGGAAAACCACTAGACCATTCAAGTATGACCTAAATCAAATTCCTTATGATTATCCAGTGGAAGTGAGAAATAGATTTAAGGGACTAGATCTGATAGATAGAGTACCTGATGAAGTATGGACAGAAGTTCATGACATTGTACAGGAGACAGGGATCAAGACCATCCTGATGAAAAAGAAATGCAAAAAAGCAAAATGGCTGACTGGGGAGGCCTTACAAATAGCTGTGAAGAAAAGAGAAGTGAAAAGCAAAAGAGAAAAGGAAAGATATAAGCATCTGAATGCAGAGTTCCAAAGAATAGCAAGAAGAGATAAGAAAGACTTCCTCAGCGATCAATGCAAAGAAATAGAAGAAAATAACAAAATGAGAAAGACTAGAGATCTCTTCAAGAAAATTAAAGATACCAAGGGAACATTTCATGGAAAGATGGGCTCGATAAAGGAAAGAAATGGCATGGACCAGAAGCAGAAGATATTAGCAAGAGGTGGCAAGAATACACAGAAGAACTGTACAAAAGAGCTTCATGCCCCAGGCAATCACGATGGTGTGATCACTCACCTAGGGCCAGACATCTTGGAATATGAAGTCAAGTGGGCCTTAGAAAGCATCACTACAAACAAAGCTAGTGGAGGTGATGGAATTCCAGTGGAGCTATTTCAAATCCTGGAAGATGATGCTGTGAAAGTACTGCACTCAATATGCCAGCAAACTTAGCAGTGGCCACAGGACTGGAAAAGGTCAGTTTTCATTCCAATCCCAAAGAAAGGCAATGCCAAAGAACGCTCAAACTACTGCACAATTGTACTCATCTCACATACTAGTAAAGTAATGCTCAAAATTCTCCAAGCCAGGCTTCAACAAAACGTGAATCGTGAAATTTCAGATGTTCAAGCTAGTTTTAGAAAAGGCAGAGGAACCAGAGATCAAACTGCCAATATCCATTGGACCATGGAAAAAGCAAGAGAGTTCCAGGAAAACATCTATTTCTGCTTCATTGACTATTCCAAAGCCTTGGACTGTGTGGATCACAATAAACTGTGGAAAATTCTCAAAGAGATGGGAATACCAGACCACCTGATCTGCCTCTTGAGAAATCTGTATGCAGGTCAGGAAGCCACAGTTAGAACTGGACATGGAACAACAGACTGGTTCCAAATAGGAAAAGGAGTATATCAAGGCTGTATATTTTCACCCTGCTTATTTAACTTATATGCAGAGTATATCATGAGAAACACTGGGCTGGAAGAAACACAAGCTGGAATCAAGATTGCTGGGAGAAGTATCAATAACCTCAGATATGCAGATGACATCACTCTTAATGCAGAAAGTGAAGAGGAACTAAAAAGCCTCTTGATGAAAGTGAAAGAGGAGAGTGGAAAAGTTGGCTTAAAGCTCAACATTCAGAAAACGAAGATCATGGCCTCTGGTCCCATCACTTCATGGGAAATAGATGGGGAAACAGTGGAAACAGTGGCAGACTTTATTTTTTGGGGGTCCAAAATCACTGCAGATGGTGACTGCAGCCATGAAATTAAAAGATGCTTACTCCTTGGAAGGAAAGTTATGACCAACCTAGATAGCATATTCAAAAGCAGAGACGTTACTTTGCCGACTAAGGTCCGTCTAGTCAAGGCTATGTTTTTTCCAGTGGTCATGTATGGATGCGAGAGTTGGACTGTGAAGAAAGCTGAGTGCCGAAGAATTGATGCTTTTGATCTGTGGTATTGGAGAAGACTCTTGAGAGTCCCTTGGGCTGCAAGGAGATCCAACCAGTCCATCCTAAAGGATATCAGTCCTGGGTGTTCTTTGGAAGGACTGATGCTAAAGCTGAAACTCCAGTATTTTGGCCACCTCATGCGAAGAGTTGACTCATTGGAAAAGACTCTGATGCTGGGAGGGATTGGGGGCAGGAGGAGAAGGGGACGACAGAGGATGAGATGGCTGGATGGCATCACCGACTGGATGAACATGAGTTTGGGTGAACTCCGGGAGTTGGTGATGGATAGGGAAGCCTGGTGTGCTGCAATTCATGGGGTTGCAAAGAGTTGGACATGACTGAACGACTGCCCTGAACTGAACTGAAGAAGAATTATAAAAGAATAACAGAAGTAATTTGGTATGCATACCTAGAGGTCTTGATTGGAGTTGCATATTTGTTTTTATACTGGAGATTGAAGCTAGTTTTGCAAGAAAGCTTTAGAGAAACTTACTCCAACAGAAATGGTGGAAATGGTGATTTTAATCTATTCTACTTTTATACTCTCATGTAAAATTCGGACTATGTTACATCCAACACTTTTTTTATTTGAACATTTAATTGATTTCAACTAAAATTGATATGATGGTTTTAAACTTGGATATTGATTCCACCATTCTGAAAACATCTGGGAAATGTGCTCTCCAGTGAGCACAGATCAAAATAGTTAATGTATTACAATGATTCCCCAATGCAGCTTCTATGAAAATTTATTTTTGCTATCTCAGTTGCAGGGCTCTCACTTGACATGATTAAATCCAGTTATAGAGACAACAACACTTCTTAACATAACTATCAGCCTACTCTTTGCAGCTTTTTTTCTTGAATGAAGAGAAAGGGAAAAGGAAGGGGTAACATGTACAACTTTTAGTGATTTCTTTTCAATTGACATTTATGTAATATATAGGAGCTATAGTTGATAAGAAATTACATAGTTTATGAAAACAACATTTGTTTTATCAAAATTCAAAAGACAATATTGTTTGAGAGTGACAATGTCTCCAATGAGATTTTGAATATATAGATTTTCAAAAATTTTTCTTGTGCAGCATATGATCTGGCTTCAGCAAACTAATCCAAGTATATAGACACACACACACACACACACACACAAAATCTTGTTATTCTTGTCATTTTTGGTGCCCCCAAAAGTATTGTAGTTTTTGAAGGAACTTACAAATAAAGAATTAAATGAAATGTTTAAAAAGTTAAATGTGGGATGTAAGTTACTTGAATCACACTGCATGAATCTCACATGTTGTATTTGGAATACACATTTTATTATGATGCATAAAGAATATTATGATAAATATTTCATGGCAACTCATAAAATCTGTTATTATTTGCATTTCTGTAATATAATAGACATACCATAACAACATTTATATGAAGATATGTTTTCCTTTTTGTTTAAAATGCAGAGTTTTTTTTTTTAATAAATCAATTTTATATCACAATCCTGCATACCTGACGTGTGTCCTTAATGCTCTTTCATAAAGCCAGCCTTTAAACTCTTAGCTAATGGAGGGAAATTTGATTTAATAAAATATGCACCTTGATTGCCATAGGAAAATATTTACAGAGGTTTGCAGTATTAAAATTACTTCCAATTTCTTTTTACTTAACTCTTCAGATGATTGACTAATGTCAGAAGGTTGTATATTTATAAGTAGACACATTGATGGGGATATCATTAATCTACTCTATTCATGTGTAAGTATTAACTTTCTATGTTTCTGATAATACATAAAGGAAATTATTATAATAGCAGGGAAGTTTTGTTGACATCAATCCTAATACTAAAACAATAGTGAGCTCCCTGGGCTAAGGAAATCTGTTATTGAAACACCATAGATCGACATTAAATATGAAAACAATAAAGAACCACTACAATGCTTTTTCTTTGTAATCATTTTTCATTTCGTCTTTGTGCTTTATTGAACTAATCTGGGCTCAAAAGCTCCAAATGAATTGAAAAAGAAATTTTAGAAGCAGAGGAATGAGAAATTAACCTGAGATATAGTCAGTCTAATACTAAGCCTGCAGCTTTTATTTTAGAGTTAGACAACATTGAACATGTCCTATTGTGTTTCCATTTTTGTGTGTTTGCTTGGTTGGTTTCTGCCATATTACTCTTTTCAAGTTTTCCTGTCAGTTGTTAAACTGTAAATCACTCCTTATTTTTCTTCTTTACCAGAACTTGTTCACTCAATTGTTCTTGGTGGTATCTTGCATTCTGTTTATTCTCCGATCACTCTTCAACTTTTATATTCTTATCTTAAGGAATATTATCTGTTCCCATAGTTTCAACTATCAACTCTGGAAGCAACTTTGATGTCCATAATTCCAATCAACATTTATTTCAAAGTGCAGAATGATATGCAACACTAGTAAAAATTTATTCTTTGACACAACAAAGAACATCTATATATCAAATCTGGCTCTTTACTGTCCTTTTCCAAAATTTTATCTCTGTAGGAGAGGAAAAGACTACATCAGAATTTCTAGCCCTAAAGGTCTTCAGCTACTGCAGAAGAAACAAAGAATAGTGGGAGAAGGTAAAAGCTTGCACAGAATTTCTGGGATGTATGGAACAATCTTTTCTATAGCAGAGAAGAGATTCCAGAATTGTTCTAAGCAGAGTGTTGAAGCATGCCAGTGTTCCGTAAGGGCTTCCCCACAGCAGTCTTAGGTAAAACCAATACCCTGGGCTTGGCTTTCCCCTGTTGCACTGACAGAACCAAGGATACAATAAAAAGCAGAACATTTCCTCTAATAACTGTTAGAGACAGATGCAGAAGTGCATTAGACTTTCCAAATATTCTCTCCAGTGTTCCAAATGTGAGCTAGTCAAGTATCATTTTAGATGTGGAGACTTTTTTCTGATTTGTTGTGATTTGTGCCACCATAAAACCAACTTGGTAGAAGAGTTGAGAAAAAGGAATAGTCTTATGCTGGTAACAGCAAGTGGGGGCAGCAAAAAACAACAGATAAGGTGGTTCCAGTACATGGGGAAGCATTTCACAAACTCTAGCACTGATAGTGATATTAAAAATGCACACTTGTCTCACACAGAACACTTCAATAGCCTTTTGAGAACCAGAATAAATTGGGAAAAGTGGGGGAAATGTAATAACCAAAACAATACAGTGGGAGACCTAAGTCAAAATACCTTGTATTTGTTAATAATCTATATCACCTCCACAGCTCTTTTAAAAAATGTTCTTGAGAAATTGGCACTGTCATACATTTATTCAACCAAGTGAGAAAAGCAGGAGTCATCTTATGTCTCTTTGAACTAGGTCTATCTTTGCTCTGATTATCTCTACAACTCTGGTGCTTGGAGTCTCATTATTACTACATGGCATTTTTATAGCAGCTTGCATTTCTGAACTTTGAGGTTACCTTCTTATACCTCTTCCATCCACATTTCTGTTAGCAATCTTTCTAAAATATACTTTTGGTTATTTCAACATCTCCTAATGTTTTCTAACATTATAAACTTCACTTCTTTAGTCTGGTAAAAGAGACTTTGTACCCTGTCTTTGATTTCCAATAAGTACCTGCCATTCCAGACTACAAGACACATCAAGGCTCCAGTTTCTTCCTTCCACACTCAGCAGACCTGGTATATCATATTCTATACATGCTTCAATAATTTGCTAACTTTAGGGAGGGGATTTTTTTTTCCTTTTCTCTCTTGGTTCTTTTAGCTGATCAAAATATTAAAATGACACAAGACAGAGTAACAGGAGATAATCAAATTTAATGTTATGTATACAGGGATCTCATAAGAGTTTGAACCTAAAGGACAATTAGTTAAAGTAAGGTAATATGCCATCCTGGACCAAAGAGAAGAGGAGGGGTCTGGGACTTCAAAGGGAATGAAGACAATTCACAGGGAGATTAAAAAAGAAAAAGCACAAATATTTGGTAAACAAATATTTGCAGGGCCATACAGAAAAACTGGCTTCCCAGATGGCCCAAGGGGTAAAGAATCCACCTGTCAAAGCAGGAGACACAAGAGACATGGATTCAATCACTGGGTCAGGAAGATCCATGAAGTAGAAAATTGTAACACACTCCAGTATTCTGGCTGGGAAGATTGCAGGACAGAGGAGCCTGATGGGTTACAGTTCATGGGGTTGCAAAGAGTCAGACGCTACTGGGCATGCATGCACAACATACAGAAACAATGGGAGACAGAAAAGAATTTCGATAAACAAACTTTGCTAGGTTTTTCCAGGTCCACTACCCCTAGTTCATACTGTGCTGCCCTTATCTGTAGTGATATCTATGGTGTTCTTTTTCTGGGACGGATTTTTGATCTAAATATTTTAGGTAGTTAATGGAGAGGTGAAAAAGAAAAAGCTTCCTGACTTGTTTCTTAAAAATATTCAATCTAAAACAATCCTCATGCCAAAAAGATACATTTTGGGATGGCAAATTTTGCTCCTCTATGCTAATCCAGTACCTCTTGAAAGGGATCTTCATTTAACCATCCTCTTTTTTTTGGCTTCCGTAAACAGAACTAGTGACTAGTATATTATCTGTGTAAAATTTTCTTTTAACAATATAGCAAAAGACTGAAATATGATCATATTCTTAAATCTGATCATTACATTTCTAAAAATTGGTCCTAGTTACAATACCTAATTTTTATTCACTGATCTACCTTATAATGGTAATTTTGTGACTTATATGTGTTCTCCATTCTGGCACAGAATTCTGAAAATTCTTGGAATTTCTGAATGATAAGATCTGTGTCTTTGTATTACTAAAACTAGCTACTTTAAACTTATTAGCCATGTTAATGGGTTACTTTTGGAGAGTCTTAGAGGATTTTCCAGGGGAATCAACCAAGTGATTAAAGTTTGGAATTTTCACCACTCCCTCACAACTTCTGGGGAAGGGAAAGGTAATGTTTGAATTAATCACTAAAGGCAAATGATTGAATCAGTCATGCCTAGGTAATGTAGATTTCATAAGAAAATCTAAAAGGATTAGGTTTGGAGAGCTCCAGGTTGATGAGCCAGAATGGATTCATGTGCTGGGAGAGTGGAAAGTGTCACACTCCATAAGGACAGAAGTTCCTGCGGTTGGGACCCTGTCAAACTCTGCCTTATATATTTCTTCACCTAGCTATTCATTTGTATCTCTTAATATCCTTTGTAACAAAGTAGTAATCTAGTCAGCAAACTGTTTTCCTGACTTCTGTGAACAGCTCGACCTAATTAATTGGACCCAGGTTCAGGATAGTTTATACTGGGCCCAAGGAAGTGTGGGTGAAATCTGATTTATAACTGGTCAGTCAGAAGCATAGGCAATAACTTGGACTTGCAGTTAGTATCTGAAATGAAGGAGAAGACAGTTTTGTGATACTGAATCATTAACCTGTAGGATCTGAAGTTAACTCCAGATAGCATCAGAACTGAATGTATTGTGGAATACCCAGCTGATGTCACAGAATTTTTTGATGTAGGGGGAAAAAAAAAATCCCACATATTTGGTGACCAGAATTGAAGAGTTGAGAATAGCACTTGAATATACAGAAAAGTGTTTTTTTTTTTTAAACGATATTTAAACATTTTTAAAAAGTAATGATCATAGACTAAGAAGATTATTAAAAATTAAGAAATTACTGTACCAGTAAAATAACTCAATAAATATTAAATCAATGACATTGCAAATGATTATTGAATAATGATGGTTGTCAAATACATTAGTGTATAACACTCTATACGGTATGTGATACCAATTTTATCAATGACTACTAGTATGTAAAGACTTACTTCACCAACATCTGTGAATACATTTATCTTTGTTAATATTGTTTCCAATTTTTTTAAATTAGGAATCTGTATATATTAAAGACTTTCTTTCATCAAATCATCCTGAAAATTACCAAGAACATACTTACAGATATTTTTGACTTAGGAGGGGGTTACACCCCGATACAGCATTAATATTTTGACATTATCTTAAATTGAAAATGCATATAGTACATGTATCTACTGAACATCATAGCTTAGCCTAACCTACCTTAAACATGCTCAGAACACTTATATTAGCCTATAATTGGGCAAAATCATATAACACTAACTTTGCTTTAAAGTACTAAATATCTCATGTGATTTATAGAATACTGTACTGAAGGTGTTTAGATATATATTTTTTGAAATTCATATTCAGCTTCATTTTCTTAGGATGCACAGTACCTTGTTACCAGGTAGTCTTAAGTAGGGTAAATTCTAGTATTACATGCATGCTATACCTGGAACTATTTTTCTTATCTACATTTATTGTTCTAGTCTACTCAAGTTTGAATACAAAATGTCAGAGACTGAGTTGCTTAAATAGCACAAATCTATTTCTCACAGTTCTAGAGGTTAAGGAGTCCAAAATCAAGGTGCCAGATAATTTAGTACCTGGTGGGGCCTCTATTCCTGCCTTGCAGAAGTCTGCTTTTTGTTGTGTGCTCACATGGTGAAGATAGAGCTCTGGTTCTCTTCCTCTTCTGTTTAGGGCACCAATCCTATCTGATTATGGCTTTACCCTATGTCCTCATTTAATTTTAATTACCTCCTGAAGGCCCTATCTCCATATACAGTTGCATTCAAAGCTAAGACTTCAACATATGAATTTTAAGGGAACACAATTCAGTCCATAGCACTTACCATCAATTATTCATCTATTTATAAAAATTGACTGAATAAACTAGGGTTACACAGGGGACAGAGGGTACAAGTCTGAATTACAAAGGCTCCCAGTATGAAAGGAACACACATTCTTGAAGGAAAGAGAAGTACATCAACAAATAATGGATAGAGTCTGATAAATGCTATAACAGAATTACTTACAATACACTTTCAAAAACAATGAGTATACTTGCTTACTGAAAAGTGACATTGCTGCTGGTATTTGAGAATAGGTATAGACTTCCCTCATAGCTCAGTTGGTAAAGAATCTGCTTGAATGCAGGAGGCCTGGGTTCGATTCCTGGGTTGGGAAGATCCCCTGGAGAAGGAAATGGCAATCCACTCTAGTATTCTTGCCTGGAAGTCCCATGGACAGAGGAGCCTGGTGGGCCACAGTCCATTGAGTCGCAAGAGTCGGACACGATTTAGCGACTAAACCACCACCATAGCAAATTAAGAGGCACATATTGCAAAACAGGTCTTGGAAGGTAAAAGAAAAAAAAAATAGAGTATGACATGTTTGGAGATTCCTGTGTTGTTTATTACATTTAAAGCATTTGTGTGTGCGTGCTAAGTCACTTGAGTCATGTCCAGTTATTTGTGATTCTATGGACTGCAGCCTTCTAGGCTCTTCTGTCCATAGGATTCTCCAGGCAAGAATGCTGGAGTGGGTTGCCTTGCCCTTCTCCAGGGGAACTTCCCAACCAAGGGATCAAACCCAGGTCTTCTGCATTATAGGCAGTTTATTTACCATCTGAGCCACTAGGGGAGCCCACATTTTAGTATAGTTATAGTTTAACTGTATTGAACGTAATATTATCTAGCTGAATCAAGAATATTGGAAATCCAGGGGAAAATTTCAATATAGGATTTGAAGTTGGAAGGCTGTGGATTGGATAAAGGTTAAGTGTATGAGAGAACTGCAGAACGCTAGGGCCTCTAAAGCACAACAGTTTATTACTCTGTACTTTCTGGACTCAGATTGCTCTTCCAAGCTACATGATTTCATTCTCCAAGATCTACAGCAGTGAAGACTTCTAAAACCCTAGTTAGAAATTTTAGAATCTAACAACTTTCATTTTTCTGAAAACTTTCCATAATCTCTAATCTATAGTTCTTTAGTTTGTTCTTATATATTTGCACTCTATCCTTCATATGTATCTTTATTCATTCAATGAATATTTATTGAACACCTACTATTCAGGTAACTTTCTAGTGTGTTGTTACACAAAATTTAAATACCTGCCCTCAAAAAGATTATGTTCTTTCTTGAAGGAGGTAGTCAAGTTCGGGAACAGAATGTAAATAATTTCAAAGCTCTGCTGCTGCTGCTGCTGCTGCTAAGTTGCTTCAGTCATGTCTGACTTTGTGCAATCCCGTAGATGGAAGCCAACGAGGCTCCCCCGTCCCTGGGATTCTCCAGGCAAGAACACTGGAGTGGGTTGCCATTTCCTTCTCCAATGCATGAAAGTGAAAAGTGAAAGAGAAGTCCCTCAGCCATGTCCGACTCTTAGAGACCCCATGGACTGCAGCCTACCGGGCTCTGCCGCCCATGGGATTTTCCAGGCAAGAGCACTGGAGTGGGGTGCCATTGCCTTCTCCATTCAAAGCTCTAGTACAGACTTTATTCCAACATCATAATACTCAGGTATTTCATGTATATCTGGCCCAGATTAGAAGACAAAGAACTGCAATCTGGGTCAAGAAGTCCCTCAATCTAAAGAACAAAGAATTCTCTATTCACCTTTTAAGAAGTTTTGTTTGAATGGTTGAGAAAATTGAGCACACATTTTTCAAATGGCTGATATCTCCATAGAACACATTTCTTTCTTTCTTTCCTTAAGTGAAAGAAATGATAGTTTCAGTTAAAAACACATATTGTGTTTTCCTCTTTAATTTTCATTATTACCATATGGCCCTGCATATATTCCACTGTGTTAATTTTTGAATGCAGTTTAAAATGTGTTCTTTTTAACCTTCAGTTCAGTTCAGTCACTCAGTTGTGTCCGACTCTTTGTGACCCCATGAATGGAAGCACGCCAGGCCTCCCTGTCCATCACCATATCCCGGAGTTCACTCAGACTCATGTCCATCGAGTCACTGATGCCATCCAGCCATCTCATCCTCTGTCGTCCCCTTCTTCTCCTGCCCCCATTTCCTCCCAGCATCAGAGACTTTTCCAATGAGTCAACTCTCACATGAGGTGGCCAAAGTACTGGAGTTTCAGTTTTAGCATCATTCCTTCCAAAGAAATCCTAGGGCTGATCTCCTTCAGAATGGACTGGTTGGATCTCCTTGCAGTCCAAGGGACTCTCAAGAGTCTTATCCAACATCACAGTTCAAAAGCATCAATTCTCCGGTGCTCAGCCTCTTTACAGTCCAACTCTCACATCCATACATGACCACAGGAAAAACCATAGCCTTGACTAGACAGACGTTAGTCGGCAAAGTAATGTCTCTGCTTTTGAATATGCTATCTAGGTTGGTCATAACTTTTCTTTAAGGATAATATTTTACTGATGATTTCCATCTTAAAATCAATTCCAACCTAATAATCTTCTAAATATATCCATTAGAAAGTTCAGTTTTGTTCATGATTAAATCAATTTGATGTTCTTATCTGAAAGATTTTTATATTTTTTAAAACAGAGGGTTTTGTCTTAAGCATATTAGATTTTAGCACTCCAATTTTACATTACTAAAATGCTTTGATTTTTAAAGCATCAGACAGTAATGCAAAGATTTTCAGGTCAAACAAAATATGTGGCATTTTTAATGCCATTTGGGTGAAATGAGATATACTTTCTTTAGCTCACGGTCTTAGTAGAATATTTCAATAATGTTCTTATTCAAGTTTGGTGGCTACAATTTATCAGTTGATGAGTGAACTATATGTTAGCTTTGTTTAGTAATAAAGCTAGGTTAAATTATATAGCAGAAAACACTACTAGAGAAATAAAATGACCAGTAAGTAGCCTTACTAATGTATTTTCATAGGAGAGTTTAGAATGTTTATTATTTTACACACATATCTGTTAGATTTCCACACCACCAAAGATTAGCATTATTGAGAATCCACAGCATCCTACCACATCTGGCATTTGACCCCATATCATTGGTTGTTTCTCCAACCGCTCTCTTCAACACTTGTCTCTTGTTCTCCTACTTGCAATAGGTGAATTTATTCATCAGTGATATCACTGAATACCAGAAAGCTCTAGTTGTGGTGTGGGTCTCAAGGATTTTCAGAGTATTTCTCTTTTGGCAGAAGGCAAAGAGGCTAACTCTTCTGGTCAGAGGTAGAGGCTAGGGGAATAAAGAGAAAAGCAATATCCCAGTGAAATTGGCTGTGCGGGGATCGAAACTTGAATTTTGTATGTCCTTTTTACAGTTAGAATCTGTCTGCAATGCACGAGACCAGGCTTCAATACCTGCATCAGGAAGATCTCCTGGAGAGCGAAATGGTAACCCACACCCACACTCCACTATTCTTGCCTGGGAAATCCCATGGACAGACAAGCCTGGCAGGCTAGAGTCCCTGGGGTTGCAAGGATAAGACATGACTTAGTGACTAAACCACCACCACCACTTAATGTTAAGTAATGTTTACTTGTGGATTATCAAGGAAAACTTGTCTTCAGAATATTCAGAGAGAGTAGATTTATTCTTATTTCAAATTAGATCCTTAGGCGTGCTATATTCTCTGATTATGAGGATAGTCTCCAGTAGACTGAAAGAGGGTGAGTTTAGAGTTAAAGGTATTGGGGAGTTGGTACCTAAAAGGATCCTTCTTAGCCTTTTCTTTCAAAACTTAATTTTTATGAAGAGGCTTATATTATTATACTCCCTCCCAGAACACAGGAAGAAGTTGACATTTATTGTTTTCAGATTTAATGTCTTTGGCTCATTTTTACTGCCTGTCAAAATTCCTCCAAACTCTGATTCTGTCATTCAGCTAATTCAGTCTATATTCAGACATGGTCAGTGCATCAGCGGTGTCTCCATCTAGTGTGTAGGTGTGTGCTCAGTCACTCAGTCATGTCTGACTCTTTATGGCTCCGTGAACTGTGGCAGCACATCGGCTCCTCTGCCCATGGAATTTTCCAGGCATGTATACAGGAGCAGGCTGCCGTGTCCTGCATCAGGAAATCATCTCCTCCCAGGGATCAAACCCAGATCTCTTGAACTGACAGGCAGATTCTGTACTACTGTGCCACACAGGAAGCCCATCTTCATCTAACACTGAATATAGTCAAATGGTGTGACTCTGGAAAACTCCAATCCAGTTGACATAAGTTTCATCATCTAGCATATTCATGAATGGTCATTTAATAATGAATGGCATAATATAAAGTTTTGTCATAAATCTACACAGTTGTATTATTGTCTGTTTCCTACTGTTTCATCTGATTTCCATGAATATCATCCACTAATTCATTTTTTGGACAAGGCAGACAAGTTACCCCTAAGTAAAATCCAGATGTCTATAGCGTACACTTATTTATCAGGCTAGAAACCCAGCAGAAAATATATATATATAGAATTATTTTATGATCAAAGTTTTAAAATGCAACTTCATTTAAAATACAAATTCTTTTGTGTTTAGCCCTTTTTATGGTCCAACTCTCACATTCATACATGACTACAGGAAAAACCATAGACAGACCTTTGTCGGCAAAGTAATGTCTCTGCCTTTTAATGTTTTCCATTGCTTTGCTTCCAGTGAGCAAGAGTCTTTTAATTTTGTGCCTGCAGCTACCATCTGAGGTGATTTTGGAGTCCAGGAACATAAAGTCTGTTGCTGTTTCCATTGTTTCTCCATTTTTTACCATGAAGTGATGGGATCAGATGCCATAATCTTAGCTTTTTGAATGTTGAGTTTTAAGTCAGCTTTTCCACTCTCCTCTTTCACATTCATAAAGAGGCTCTTTAGTCCCTCTCCATTTTGTGCCATAAGGGTGGTTTCATCTGCATATCTGAGGTTACTGATATTTCTCCCAGCAATTTTGATTCTAGCTTGTCCTTCATCCAGCCCAGCATTTCACCCGATGTACTCTGCATATAAGTTATGTAAGCAGGGTGACAATATACAGCCTAGATATACTCCTTTCCCAATTTGGAACCAGTCTGTTGTTCCATGTCTGGTTCTTACTGTTGCTTCTTGACCTGCATACAGGTTTCAGAGGAGGCAGGTAAGGTGGTCAGTTGTTCTCATCTCTTTAAGGATTTTGCACAGTTTGTTGTGATCCACACAGTCAAAGGCTTTAGCATAGTCAATGAAGCAGAAGTAGATGTTTCTCTGGAATTCTCTTGTTTTTCCTGTGATCCAGTGGATGTTGATAATTTGATTTCTGGCTTCTCTGCTTTTTCTACATCCAGCTTGAACATCTGGAAGTTCTTGGTTCACCTACTATTGAAGCCTCACATGGAGAATTTTGAGCATTACTTTGCTAGCATGAAATGAGAGCAATTGTGAGGTAGTTGGAACATTCTTTGGTATTGCCCTTGGTTGGTATTGGAGTAAAAACTGATCTTTACCACTCCTGTGGCCACTGCTGAGTTCTTCAAATTTGCTGACATATTGAGTATACTACTGTAATAGCGTCATTTTTTAGAATTTGAAATAGCTCACTTGGAATTCCATCACCTCCATTAGTCTTGTTCATAGTGATTCTTCCCAAGGCCCACTTGAATTCATACCCCAAGATGTCTGGCTCTAAGTGAGTGATCATACCACTGTGATTATCTGGGCCATGAAGATCTTTTTTGTACAGTTCTTCTGTGTATTCTTGCCACCTCTTCTTAATACCTTCTGCTTCTGTTAGGTTCATACCATTTCTGTCCTTTATTGTGCCCTCTTTGCATGAAATGTTCCCTTAGTAGCTCTAGTTTTTTGAAGAGAGCTCTAGCCTTTTCTATTCTATTGTTTTCCTCTATTTCTTTGCATTGATCACTTATCTTTCCTTGCTATTCTTTGGAACTCTGAATTCAGATAGATGAATCTATCCTTTTCTCCCTTGCCTTTCACTTCTCTTCTTTTCTCAGCTATTTGTAAGGCCTCTTCAGACAGTTGTTTTGCCTTTTTGTATTTACTTTTCTTGGGGATGGTTTTGATCACTGCCTCCTGTATGTCATGAACCTCCATCCACAGTTCTTCAGGCACTCTGTCTATCAGATCTAATACCTTGGATCTATTTGTGGCTTCAACTGTATCATGGTAAATGGTTTGATTTAGGTCACACCTTAATGGCCTAGTGGTTTTCCCTACCTTCTTCAATTTATGTCTGAATTTGGCAATAAAGATTTCATGATCTGAGCCACAGCCAGCTCCTGGCCTTGTTTTCACTGACTGTATAGAGCTTCTCCATCTTCCACTGCAAAGAATGTAGTCAATCTGAGTTCAGTATTGACCATCTTGTGATATCCATTTGTAGAGTCATCTCTTGTGTTGTGTCACTATGACCAGTGCATTCTCTTGGCAAAACTTTGTTAGCCTTTGCCCTGCTTCATTTGGTACTACAAGTCCAAACTTTTCCACTTCACCCAATGCTCTCTGAGATGCAATATGGTGCTGGTATTTAGAGGTTTGATTTTGTCAATAATATTTCTGCTTGCTATATTCAGAGATGTAATTTGCTATATATATGCACAGACACACATATACATATATATGACTGAAAGAGGGTGTGAGTCTGGCTGCTCACTGCTCAAAAGTCAATAAACAGGCCAGGTTGGTGCAAAGGAGATTTTGCTTTATTTCAGATATCAGTAACTGTGGAGGGGAAGGGCAGCAAGTCTGTCCAAAGTCAACTGCCCCTCCCACCTTGCCACTGGCGACCAATGGGCAAGAGCTTTTATAGACAGAAGGGAGGAGGCAGCTACATACAGAAACAGCTTAGTTAACTCTGACAGTCATCTTCAGATTGACTATTGGTTGTCTGACCAGCATCATCTTGATTGTTTTAGGTAGCTAACCTCCAGTCCGTGGGTGAGAAAGATGCCCTGGAGAAGGAAATGGAAACCCACTCCAGTATTTTTGTCTGGAAAATCCCACAGGCTATAGTCCAAGGGCCTCAAAGGGTCAGACATGACTTAGTGATCAAACCACCACCACCAATATTCAGTTTTAGGGTCAGTTTGTTTTCATTTCTTTGAGGCCAATTCTCAGAATTATGGTAGCCCATGCTGTGGGTACAGCCTGGTCATCATGTAGTTAAATTTTCCACCTATGTGGTTTAGTATCTAATAAGACAGCTCACAGGATTGTCTCAAAATATTATCTATAGCCTTTGAGAAGGAAATAAAGGTCCTTGACTATGCTTAATGACTACAGTATTATTATTTAGTCTCTTTTGACTATTTTCCTTTGTTTCTGCATTCTCATTTCACTGATTAAACTTATTCTTTGACTAAAGTTCTTCACAGATAAAAGGCAGGCAGAGGACATGATGGGGAGGGGGGGTGGCGGTGAGCAAGGACCGTAGTGTCCTGTGCCATTTCAATGCCCCCTTTTCCTTGATAATCCTCAATACTGAGGAGTGACAGGTACAGAACAAGAAAGGGAATAAGCATTCATATTACCTGGACACACATCTGAAAATTGCTAGATATAACACAATGAGGATAATAATCAAAAAACAACTTTGCATTTTTTCTGAATATATTTTTTTTCATAATGGTTAAAGCAGATGTACAATACATGTTTAATAGGCCAGAAAAGTCTGTTTTGGTTAGCCTAAAGTTCAAATTAAATCATGTATAGGACAGAATTATTTCCCGATACCTCACCATTTTCCCCAATTAGGTTGCAACTCTTTCCATAGGAAGCATTGATAGTCAATATATTTTTCCAGCATTGCCAGAGTGTTTCATTTGCCTGCTCTGAGTCCATCCATGTCCCTTGATGCTAGGCCTCCTTTTTGTTTATATATTCATCTACTTGTCCACAATGGGGGAAAACTAATCAGGTATCATGAACAGGTTCAGAGATATGTTAATAGGGAAATGCTTTACAGGCTATACACTTAGTCATTTATGCCCAATTGTCACACAAACATTGTACATGTGCTTTAAGCAGTAAACTTAAAACCAAGAGTATTACACTGTGACTTTATTGGACAAATTTTTCCATCCTAAACATTGGGATCAAAAGTATGATTAGAAACAAAACAATTACTTTCCATTAGAAATCTCTGTTACCAAAATCAAATCAATATTCCAGGAGAACTTTGCCTTCTTAATAGAAAGGAAAAGCAAATTCAATCTTGCATCAGTTTACTATTAATAACAACATTCATTTACCTAATTAAATTCCTGTCTAATCTTAAACCTGACAACATAAAAAAAATTATTTGTTCAAAGTTCCCTTTTAATAAACCATGTTTCTTGATCCAAATAAATTTGTCCTGTATTTCCCTATACAGAAACAAACTATTGTAGGACAAAGTTATCATCATTTTCCCTCAACAAAAAATCTCTGTTTTTTATGTGTTCTCTTCTCCAACACATATCCTACTTATTTTACACACAGAAATGTTTCTCTTATCATTTTTACACATCGCATTTTTTAACCCTTGAAACCCTAACAAAACCATGTGATCAAATGTTACACCAGCATTTTCTGATTGGCAAACTTAAGAAATATATTCCATACTTCTAAATATACACTTTCCTCATACCATAATTTTTCTTTAATGGTACAACATGCATGTTTAATAAACTCAAACATCTTTAATTTCCCTCTTTATCTTACAAGAAGACAAAAGTAGGTAAATTTAGATTTATTTGATTTGTAAATGCTTACATTTTTTAAGGCCAGTTAAAGAGGTCTTTTACAAATTAACCTCAGAAACATTTTTCAGAGATAAAAACATATATCT
The DNA here is from genome assembly GCF_023091745.1 of Budorcas taxicolor. Taxonomy (NCBI): domain Eukaryota; kingdom Metazoa; phylum Chordata; class Mammalia; order Artiodactyla; family Bovidae; genus Budorcas; species Budorcas taxicolor. Next base: position 64,077,579 of record NC_068912.1, read on the forward strand.
AAGCATAGAAACATCCAGACTGAGATCTCATTGTTTCATCTTTTTACATTTCATAAATTAGTCATTGCAATTAAACATCAGTTTTTAAGTAACTTCCATAATAACCAAATTCATACACTCAATTTTTAAAGGCTTCTCTCTCTCTCTCTTTTTTTCTTTTTCTTTTGACTTGAAGTTTTACAGTTAACTGAAGGCTTAAGTCCCAGGCAAATGTACTGTGTTTGTATTTCAAGAACATGATAACAGTTAACTTTAAATGTTCTGCTAAACATATATTTATTTTCTCAGGGTCTGAAAAAAATGTTTTGTTAAGCTAGCTTTCCCTAATTGCATATACAAAAAGAACAGGTTTTTGGAATTTCAAGAGAGTTTCATCTTAACCAATTTTCTGCAGAGTCTAAAGAATACTGTTGCCATACACTGTCCAAAAAAAATTTTTTTTCAGTCATGATTTTATGACCAAATTTTTTTGTAATGAATCAAACCTGAATTTTCTATTTCATTAAGGCAGCAAGAGCACCAATCATACAAATGGAGTACACACTCACACATGAAATGACAGATCTGCCACAAGCCCTCTGAAAAGGTGACCGATATGGAGTCCCAAACAAACACTTCCTCAAAACAAGTGGTCCTCAATGGTAGTCAAACAGGAAAACCAATTGGCAAGAATGCCCAAAGAGCACTTCATGCTCACAAAGGGTCTTCAGTGGTGGACAGACATCAGAATCAATTGGCAAAAATGCCCAAATAGCAGTCAGTGCTCAGAACAATCCTCAACAACAAATACACATCAGAACCAACTGGCAAAATACTCAAATAGCACCTCATGTCCCAAATAGTTCTTACATCAGACACACTTCAGAACCAAGGGGCATGAATGCCCAAATAGCATTAGGGCTCACAAATGGTCCTCAATGGTAGTTCGCGTCGAACCAATTGGCAAGAATGCCCAAATAGTACTCAGTTCAATTCAGTTTACTTCAGTCACTCATTCATGTCAACACTTTGTGACCCCATGAGATGGAGCATGCGAGGCCTCCCTGGCCATCACCAACTCCCAGAGTTCACTCAAACTCACGTCGATCAAGTCAGTGATGCGTTCAGCCATCTCATCCTGTCATCCCCATCTCCTCCTGCCTCCAATCCCTCCCAGCATCAGAGTTTTTTCCAATGAGTCAACTATTCGCATGAGTTGGCCAGAGTACTGGAGTTTCAGCTTTACCATCATTCCTTCCAAAGAATACCCAGGACTCATCTCGTTTAGAATGAACTAGTTGGATCTCCTTGCAGTCCAAGGGACTCTCAAGAGTCTTCTCCAACACCACAGTTCAAAAGCATCAATTCTTTGGCTCTCAGCTTTCTTCACAGTCTAACTCTCACATCCATACATGACCACAGGAAAAACCATAGCTTTGACTAGAGGGACATTTGTTGGCAAAGTAATGTCTCTGCTTTTGAATATGCTATCTAGGTTGCTCATAACTTTACTTCCAAGGAGTAAGTGTCTTTCAATTTCATGTCTGCAGTCACCATCTGCAGTGATTTTGGACCCCAAAAAAATAAAGTCTGACACTGTTTCCACTGTTTCCCCATCTATTTCCCATGAAGTGATGGGACCAGAGGCCACGATCTTAGTTTTCTGAATGTTGAGCTTTAAGCCAACTTTTCCACTCTCCTCTTTCACTTTCATCAAGAGGCTTTTTAGTTCCTCTTCACTTTCTGCATTGAGTGGTGTCATCTGCATATCTGAGGTTATTGATACTTCTCCCAGCAATCTTGATTCCAGCTTGTGCTTCCTCCAGCCCAGAGTTTCTCATGATGTACTCTGCATATAAGTTAAATAAGCAGGGTGACCATATATAGCCTTGATGTACTCCTTTTCCTATTTGGAACCAGTCTGTTGTTCCATGTCTCAAGAGGCAGATCAGGTGGTCTGATATTCCCATCTTTTTCAGAATTTTCCACAGTTTATTGTGATACACAAAGTTAAAGGCTTTGGCATAGTCAATAAAGCAGAAATAGATGTTTTTCTGGAACTCGCTTGCTTTTTCCATGATCCAGTGGATGTTGGCAAATTAATCTCTGGTTCCTCTGTCTTTTCTAAAACCAGCTTGAACATCTGGAAGTTAACAGTTCATGTATTGCTGAAGCCTGGCTTGGAGAATTTTGAGCATTACTTTACTGGCGTGTGAGATGAGTGCAATTGTGTGGTAGTTTGAGCATTCTTTGGCATTGCCTTTCTTTGGAATTGGAATGAAAACTGACCTTTTCCAGTCCTGTGGCCACTGCTGAGTCTTCTAAATTTGCTGGCATATTGAGTGTAGCATTTTCACAGCATCATCTTTCAGGGTTTGAAATAGCTCAACTGGAATTCCATCACCTCCACGAGCTTTGTTCATAGTGATGCTTTCTAAGGCCCCTTGACTTCACATTCCAGGATGTCTAGCTCTAGGTGAGTGGTCACACCATCATGATTATCTGGGTCATGAAGCTCTTTTTTGTACAGTTCTTCTGTATATTCTTGCCACCTCTTCTTAATATCTTCTGCTTCTGTTAGGGCCATACCATTTTTGTCCTTTATCAAGCCTATCCTTGAATGATATGTTCCCTTGGTATCTCTAATTTTCTTGAAGAGATGTCTAGTCTTTCCCATCCTGTTGTTTTCCTCTATTTCTTTGCGTTGATCGCTGAGGAAGGCTTTCTTATCTCTCCTTTCTATTCCTTGGAACTCTGTATTCAGATGTTTATATCTTTCCTTTTCTCCTTTGCTTTTCACTTCTCTTTTTTTCACAGCTATTTGTAAGGCCTCCTCAGACAGCCATTTTTCTTGTTTGCATTTCTTTTCCATGAGGATTCTCTTGATCCCTGTCTCCTGTACAATGTCATGAAGCTCTGTCCATAGTTCATCAGGCACTTTATCTATCAGATCTAGGCCCTTAAATCTAAAATAGCACTAGCACTCACAAATGGGAAGGTTGTCTGTGTGCACTCCAGTGAACTTACCCAGTCTTGGAGCTTGTCCCCAATGCAAGTTTTCATTCCACCAAGAAAAAGCTTAAATTGGCAGGAAGTGCCAAACAAGGGAGAAACAGGGAGGACCCTCAAAACAAATGGTTTTTGACAACTGCGAGGAATGCCCCCCAGGCCTCCCCAGTGGCTCAGCCAGCCTGCAATGAAGGAGACTCAGGAGATGCTGGTGAGATCCATGGTTTGTGAAGATCCTCTGGAGGAGGGCATGGTAACCCACTTTAGTGTTCTTGCTTGGACAATACCACACACAGAGGAGTCTGGTGGGCTGCAGCCCCCGAACCCTGCCTGGTGCATGGCTGAGTCATGGGCACCTCCTGACAGAGGCTCAAAACCTCCTTAAAGCCTTGGTCCTCTGCATGATGATTATGTGACTATTAAATGCAATTCTGTGTTTGCTTTCTTCATATGACTTCTTACATTCAACTAATACTTCTTTTGTTAATTTTGTTTGAATTTCACTGTCAGGGTACAGGGGTGGTCTGAGGGACAGTGCAATCAGATTTGTAGTTCTGACCCCTCCTCATTCCTGTTCCCCCATCACCAGAATATTTTCTGTCATTTTATCCTGTTTATTTCTTTTACATTATTTATCAATTTGTAATGATATATGTGTTTATCATCTTTCTTAATAAAGAGAATAAGAATGAGAAAAAATAAAAATAAATAAAAAAATAAAGCCTCGGTCCCAATTGCTTAGCCCCCAGGCCAGCAAGTGCCGACTGACCGCCTCACCTGTTAGTGCAGCTTTTTCTCTCTGGAATGCCTTTTAGCACTCATTCTCAGGAGAGCATTTTAATATGTGCTCCTGCAGAAGACAAGATTCTTTTCCTTAAAGTACATAAGAATGTGGTAAAAAAGGCAAAAATGTCAATACATAATTATGTCATGGGTTATAATAGAGGTTCTTTATTACAGACTTTTGGGATTCTACAGGAAGAAATATCAGTTGTGCCTGGATGAATTAGGAAAGCCTTCACAGGTGAAAATATTATTTCACTAGGCCTTGCAGATGAGCAGAAGTTCAATAGGCAATTTGAGGAGAAGTATAGGCTTTCTAGGGCTTGCCCGGTAGCACTACAGTAGTAAAGAATTTGCCTGCCAATGAAGGAGACCTTGAGATCCAGATCTGATCCCTGAGTCAGGAAGATTCCCTGGAAGAGGGCATGGCAACCCACCTCAGTATTCTTGCATGGAGAATCCCATGGACCGAGGAGCTGGTGGGCTACAGTCCATGGAAGTCAGACATGTCTGAAGAGGCTGATCACACACACATGGGCTATCTATGGAGAAGGAAAGATAGGCAATAATGCTAAGGCAGTCATGAGACACAGCAATCAATTTTAGAAACATATTAAAAATTTAATATGACTTGACCACACAAATTTCAGAAATTCAGTGATGATAGATTTTAGGCAAAACTCAGATTGTAAAGGGCATAGGATTATAGATGGTGAACATGCTAGGATTATACATTTTATTCAAGATTAAGTGCCAGCACCCTGAAGAATTGTAGTATGGAGAAGTCAATGTCATATTTACTTTTAGTATGCCCTCAGGCCCTTTCTTTCCAGAGCAATGGTATAGAGGATAGAAAAAATAATGTTAAAAGAAGATGTTCAAAACTTTCTAACAATGCTGCTGCTGCTGCTGCTGCTAAGTCACTTCAGTCGTGTCCGACTCTGTGCGACCCCATAGACGGCAGCCCACCAGACTCCCCCGTCCCTGGGATTCTCCAGGCAAGGACACTGGAGTGGGTTGCCATTTCCTTCTCCAATGCATGAAAGTGAAAAGTGAAAGTGAAGTCGCTCAGTCTTGTCCGACTCTTAGCGATTCCATGGACTTGTAGCCCACCAGGCTCCTCCATCCATGAGATTTTCCAGGCAAGAGTACTAGAGTGGGGTGCCATTGCCTTCTCCGTTTCTAACACTACACCAGGATAACTGGCTCATACCCTGTGATATGTTGCTAAAGAGATATGGCTTAAGTTTGAGAAAATATTAATTTAGAAAGTTATACAGTATTGTCTTTTGTTACTTATAATTCTGAAATGGGTTAGTATAATTCTGAAAAAGAGAAGTTTTATAACCTAATAAATTACCAGGATACTAAGGTCTTATTCTCACATTTTGAGGTTTGCTCCTTTATAGTGAGTGTTGCGTTGGTTTTCCATTGGCACAGTTTTTGTTTCTCTTAACATTTACTATCGTCATATCCTAAGGCATCTTCCTGCTAGTACAGCTGCCACGTTGTTTTCCCTAAGCAGCTCACCCTGTTTTGCTGTTACCTGTCTCAGTAGTTTCATACCTGAGGCCAATTTGTAATTCTCTCCTGTAGTTAAACCAGCTGTTTTGTAATAACTTTGTTGATTTCTCTGAATGGAAAGTACAGAGAACAGTCTTTTACATTATCATGACACTTGTAAGACATGAGCCCTAAAGTATTTGAGAAAAATCTATGGTATGAGATAGCATAAAATATTTCCCTAATTTCAAAATGTTCTGTAACATGGAAATGCAATAATGAGGAATAATGGCAATCACCTTCTTATTATAAAGAGAAACATTCTTTAAAATCAGATTAAAGAAAATGAATGTTGGTCCATCAAGACTGTACATCTGTTTAAATCCCAGAACAACATAGCAGGTGAAGAAAAGGAAAGTGGTAAAGTCAAGCTTTAGCAACTTAAATGTGAAGACATCTGTTTTTCTAATCAGCCTAATAGGTTAGGAATAAGGATATATTAAGCTACCATTTATCTTTTCAAATTATATTCCATTTCTATCACTTCATTAGTAAAATCCATGCTTTTAAATTGCATGTAACATCTCTGAGCTATATCTAAACTGAGATATTAAACCCTAAGCATTTCTATAAAATCATGTTTTATTAAAAAGAATGAATAATATGTAGAGAAACTTGGCAAACATTGCACTGATTTTTAATGTCTTTCAAAAACTTGAAAATGAGAAGACTTTTCTAGGTCTTCAATAGCTTAATTTTGTATTTTATATTGTTTCCAATATAGAAGCTACAATTTTCTAATCATCATATTATTTAACAAAACATATTTCATTGAAAACAGTTTTACATACAAGTCGATGTTTTGGGTTATTTTATCTCCATATCAATTTTTGATAAGTATCAAAGTGAAATTACTCCACTTGAGTTCATGAAATGATGCAGTAAGCCCTTTTATACTATGATTGATGAATTACTGTAAGATGCTACTTGTCTCCTAGGGTATGTTCCAGATGTTAAATATTATGAGCAATCTCTAGTACTTATAACTGGAAAATATCTTAGAAAAGACTATTATTAAATTTTAGAGAGGAAATCCAAAACTGAGGACACATTTGTTAAACATTTATTTAATACTTAAAATATATTATTTCCCATTAGTAAATTGTATTGTGATGAAATCATAATCAACATATTCTTTAATAAATATTATTTAAAAATTGGACCAAAGTTCTCCACAAATCATCTGTGATAGTCTATTCAAACCTGCCATATATATAAGTGGAAGGTCAGTAGACACCATAAACTTTCATTGAAAAGAGCTAATAGGATTTTCACCTAAAATAAAAGCCCAAGACAAAAAAGAAAAAAAAAATCCTCCTCATTTATAAACTCCACAAATATTTGTGTAGATTGGCAAAGGCCAGTATTAACACAATCTTACTCTTATTCTTTAAAAATTTTACATTTTCAAAGAAATAAATGTAGACTAATTCAGTGATTCCCCTACTGTTATATTTCTTAAGCTTCAGATATAATAGAATCATTTAGAGAGCTTGTTTAAATCGTATAGTCTGCTTATAGCAGTATATTAGGCCTTCTTGCTGGCTTGGTGGATATCTGATTTTTGCTCAAGAATAATTTATATGTTTGGTAGATGGACTTATAGTTCTCTGTATGACTATTAGTTTACTCAAAGTAATTGTATTATTCAATTTCCCATATGAATGCTATTTTTCTACTTATTTTATTATTTTTGAGAATGATATGTTAAAATTCAATTACAATTTATTTCTGAAATTCTCTCAAATTCTTCTAGGTGTTTTATATATTTGAGCCAATATTATTGAATTCAAATATGTTATTGGTCATTACATTTTGCTGTTGTTTTTGTCTCTTTTTCTAGTATATAATAACTAACTTCTCTTTATGATGGTTCATAACTTAAATTTCAATTCAATAGGTAGTAAATTTGCTACCTTGTCTTTTTTAAAAATGTTAATTGATAGATAATTTTCTCAATCTTTCACTTTCAATATTTCATATCTTTTTAATATGGCTATTGTAGATCAGTCAGTCAGTCAGCCAGTTTAGTTGCTCAGTCATGTCTGACTCTTTGGAACTTTATGAACTGCAGCACGCCAGGCCTCCCTGTCCATCATCAACTCCCGGACCCAAACTCATGTCCATTGAGTCAGTGATGCCATCCAAACATGTCATCCTCTAATGTCCACTTCTCCTCCCGCTTTCAATCTTTCCCAGCATCAGGGTCATTTCAAATGAGTCAGCTCCTTGCATCAGGTGGCCAAAGTATTGGAGTTTCAGCTTCAACATCAGTCCTTCCAATGAACACCCAGGACTGATCTCCTTTAAGATGGACTGGTTGGATCTCCTTGCAGTCCAAGGGACTCTCAAGAGTCTTCTCCAACACCACAGTTCAAAAGCATCAATTCTTTGGCACTCAGCTTTCTTTATAGTCCAACTCTCACATCCATACCTGACTATTGGAAAAAGCATAGCCTTGACCAGATAGACCTTTGTTGGCAAAGTAATTTCTCAGCTTCTTAATAGGCTGTCTAGGTTGGTCTTTCAATTTCATGGCTGCAATCACCATCTGCCGTGATTTTGGAGGCCCAAAAAATAAAGTCTGACACAGTTTCCACTGTTTTCCCATCTATTGTATATAACTTATGGCTATTTTATAATAATTGGATTTGGATGTCTTTCTTTGATTTCTTCAACATGGTTATATTGTAAATATCTGCAATTATATCAGGAAGTATTCCTACTGTGTAATTTTGTTTACTTATAAAGCATTTTCTCCGTCTCATTTTACATCTTTCCTTCAATAGACAGACTATGCTTCTAGTTTTAAAGAACCATATTCTATTTCTTTTCTGTTTGAGTTATTTATCAAGAGCCATGAATATACTTATTTTTATTTTTATTGTGTGAAATGTTTCTCTATGTATTCTGTGTAAATAAGAATAGGACCTTGGCAGACAGTTATCCAGCTCTGATATCTTCTCCTCCCATGGCCAAATTCCATATTGTCTCGAATTTTAGTTTTGATAGTTATCAATAACACTCTGTCTTATTTGTCACTGCTATTTTAGAGAATGGCAAATTTCCTCAAAATCTTTGTTCACTCTTTTCATATCATGTTTTTCTTTCTCCTCTGTTTATCTATTGACTTTAATGCTAAAATACAAGTTTTTAACCCCCCCCCCTTTTTTTTTCAAAAAGAATCAAATGCGATAAACCATCTCAGGTCTTCTTATTTACTTAAGATTGTTACTTATTTATTTTAGCTACATATGATGATTTTCCTGGATTTGCAATTAAAGGTTATTGCTTACTGTTTCTTCTCTCATCTCTCATTTATATAAAGGAATTTGATATTAATCAGATTTTCATTCTTTCTAGTTATCTTTGTTGTTCCCCCCCCACCCCCACCCCAGAAGTAATTAGATTGTTCTTTGACTTGATATCTTTAAATTTCACTATCATTTCTTTCCTCATGATATGTGTTCTCACAATCTGAGTACACCAAAATTTTTCTGTTTTGAAAACTTCTCTAGGCTTTCACTGATATCAATGAAATAAAGCATTTTGTGTTTTTCTTTGTGAGTTCATCTTTTATTCCTTTAGATCTGTGTTTTCCTAGTAATAGCTACCCAAGGGTAGGGGACGGAGCCTGTCTTCCAACCTCTCCAGGTTATTATTCCCAAGAGTGTTAGGAGGGGAGCATTTTGCCTTAGAGATGACAGCCTGAAGGTTTGCAATTTGAGATTAATCACTTTCTGTTTTATACTCCAGGTATCCTTATGTTCCAAGAAAACTACTGTATTTTTATTCCAGGGACTAACCGCTTCCTTCGTTCATATCTAGGTGCTCTTTAGGGTCATTTACTTACTCTTGGTATGGAGAAGAAAGGAGAAAGAATCCTCAGAGAAATCTGCTCATTCAGAGCCTTGATGGAGGATCAAGACACTGCATAGATATTGCCTTTGTTAGGAAAATGTAAAAGCCAGTATATAAATTTTAAGGAGGACTTCATTTCCTAATATGATAGTGAGCTGATATCTGTTTCTGGTTCTTCCTTCCTAAAGAAACCCTGAGATGCTACACAAGAAACATAGGAAACACAAGTTACAGGTAATTATGATTCTCCAAGATGGTGAATAACTTACTGAAATTCTGAAGGTATCTTGGGAAGACCGTGGGTGTTTGAGTACCAGGAAACAGTGGCAGAAAGGCTATCCTGGAGCAGATGTTCAGGGGTCATAGATGTGGGGTTGTTTACAGAAAGCTTTTTCTTCAAGTTCAATCCACAATTCTCCCCTACATAGCCTTTCACTGACTCTCAACTCCATCAAGTGTCCTGGACAGATCACTGCATAGCTAGCTAGAAAATTAAATAACCATAAGCTTATAAGAGTTCAGTTCAGTTCAGTTCAGTTCAGTCACTCTTTGTGACTCCATGGACTGCAGCATGTTCAAATAAAAGTTAATGTATATGAATTACATTATTACCCCTTTATAAGTACCAGACTAAACCTAAATGTCACTATTTAATATCCATATTTTGTTAATTTTGAGATGAGTAACACCATGGAGACTATATATTAGAAATAAAATCATTTTATTTTATTCCAGGGAGAACAAAATAAAAAGATAATTAGGAGAGATGATGGCAATGAATCTGGATAAACTAACAGGTGGGCCTCTAGTTGTACCCTCCTCTCAACTTTCCCAATCTAGGGCTTAACAGTTCTTATAAGAAATGACAGCTTATAACAGCTGACAGCTATTCTTGCAGTCAGCCTAGTTTAAATCCTTGTGTAAATTACTTTTTTTTTTCTTTTTTTAAAGATTTCCCTCTTTATCCTTGAAGTGCTTAAATTTCACCCTGACATGTCTAGGTATGTGTGTATATGTTTTTATTTAGTTTGCCCAGAATTTGATGTTTTATTTCCATATGATTACTCATGTCTTCCTTTGGTTTAGGTAATTCTCTGTTATGATCTCTTTAAATATGAACTCTAATAAGATGTGAGGTTCCCAGGGGGTTCAACAGTTAAGAATCTAGCTGCAATGCTGAAGATGCAGGTTCAGTCCCTGGGTCAGAAAGATCCCCTGGAGAAGGGTATGGCAATCCACTCCAATATTCTTTCCTGGAGAATTCCATGGACAGAGGAGATTGGTGGATTATAGTCCATGGGGCTGCAAAGAGCTGGAGATGACTGAAGCAACTAAACACACATGCACAATCATATGACAAATATGTCCCTAACTATCACTTAGTATTTCTATGGAGCTATAAAACTCTACTTATATAATCAAAGACATTAGATAATCTAACATAACTATATTTGTCATAGATATATCCCATCCTAGACATTCTTTGCTTTCTAGGCATGTTAGTCAACTATTTTTGTATTTTAGCCTTTTCCCATACTTTTTTTTTTTTTCCCCTCTTCTCTCATCGTCTATCACCTGTTTTTCAAAACTTTGGTGTTTTTTATTTTTATCTTTCTCTCTGTTTCTTCATTTTGTGTGTACATATATCCCACCAGAATTCGAATAAAAGGTGTGTTAAATAATTGAAAATGGCTTAATTTTATACTCAAATTTGACTTATAGTTTCACTAAACCTTCTGAGTTGAAGATTATTTTCCTTTAGTATTTCAAACATCATTGTCTTTAATTTCTAGTATTGCTATTTAGAAGTGTAATGACATATCAGTTAATGCTTTGTTATATGTGCAATCTATTTTTTCCTCTTCAAAACTTTTAGAATCTTTCATTTATCTATGATGTGTTGAAAACTTGTGATAATGTGCTTTTCTGTTGAACTTTATTTTTTTTTATTGATTGTACTAGGAACTTACTGTCCAAGTCACAGTGAAAATTGCTACTTACTGTCTTGGGCTTTTATTTTTTTATTTCTGATCCATTGAGATATTTATTTTGAGTATCATTTTTCACTTTGACATTTGAGAAAGTGTTTATTATTTCTATGTATTAAAATTAAAAGCAATTTCATCCATAATGTTTCAGAGTCATCATAGCTATCAGGTCTGTATAGCTCACTTCAGTCGCTCAGTCATATCCGACTCTTTCGACCCCGTGAATAGCAGCACGTCAGGCCTCCCCATCCATCACCAACACCCAGAGTTCACTCAAACTCATGTCCATCGAGTGGGTGATGCCATCCAGCCATCTCATCCTCTGTCCTCCCCTTCTCCTCCTGCCCCCAATCCCACCAGCATCAGAGTCTTTTCCAATGAGTCAACTCTTCACATGAGGTGGCCAAAGTATTGGAGTTTCAGCTTCAGCATCATTCCTTCCAATGAACATTCAGGACTGATCTCCTTTAGGACTGACTGGTTGGATCTCCTTGCAGTCCAAGGGACTCTCAAGAGTCTTCTACAACACCGCACTTCAAAAGCATCAATTCTTTGGCACTCAGCTTTCTTCACAGTCCAACTCTCACATCCATACATGACCACTGGAAAATATGGATATTTGACCATAGCCTTGACTAGAAGGACCTTTGTTGCCAAAGTAATGTCTCTGCTTTTGAATATGCTATCTAGGTTGGTCATAACTTTTCTTCCAAGGAGTAAGAATCTTGTAGTTTCATGGCTGCAATCACCATCTGCAGTGATTTTGGAGCCCCCCAAAATAAAGTCTGCCCCTGTTTCCACTGTTTCCCCATCTATTTCCCATGAAGCGATGGGACCAGATGCCATGATCTTCGTTTTCTGAATGTTGAGCTTTAAGCCAACTTTTTCACTCTCCTCTTTCACTTTCATCAAGAGGCTTTTGAGTTCCTCTTCACTTTCTGCCATAAGGGTGGTGTTATCTGCATATCTGAAGTTATTGATATTTCTCCCAGCAATCTTGATTCCAGCTTGTGCTTCCTCCAGCCCAGCGTTTCTCATGATGTACTCTGCATAGAAGTTAAATAAGCAGGGTGACAATATACAGCCTTGATGTACTCCTTTTCCTATTTGGAACCAGTCTGTTGTTCCATGTGCAGTTCTAACTGTTGCTTCCTGATCTGCATATAGGTTTCTCAAGAAACAGGTCAGGTGGTCTGGTATTCCCATCTCGTTTAGAATTTTCCACAGTATATTGTGATCCACACAGTCAAAGGCTTTGGCTTTCTGGAACTCTCTTGCTTTTTCCATGATCCAGTGGATGTTGGCAATTTTATCTCTGGTTCCTTTGCTTTTTCTAAAACCAGCTTGAACATCTGGAAGTTCACGGTTCACATATTGTTGAAGACTGGCTTGGAGAATTTTGAGCATTACTTTACTAGTATGTGGGATGAGTGCAATTGTGCAGTAGTTTGAGCATTCTTTGGCATTGCCTTTCTTTGGAATTGGAATGAAAACTGAGCTTTTCCAATCCTGTGGCCACTGCTGAATTTTCCAAATTTGCTGACATATTGCATGCAGCACTTTCACAGCATCATCTTCCATGATTTGAAATAGCTCAACTGGAAATCCATCACCTTTACTAACTTCGTTCTTAGTGATGCTTTCTATGGCCCACTTGACTTCACATTGAAGTAATTCTAATTATATTCCACTTATTTATTAGGCTCCTTCAGTCATTTCTTAATAGTGATCTTCCTAATGCTCAATCTGATTATATAATTCTTATCCTTTAATTACTTCAGAAGTTTAGGAATTTGGCAAGCTCTAAATTCCATTACACAGAAGACAAAAACAAATTCCTTAACAAAGAGGACAAAACTCCTTATGACCTGACTTTGTTTAGTTCTTTGTTCTCATGGAACTTGATTTTCCCCACTGATGTACTCAATATTCACCACATCTAAACTGATTATTCTACTTCACAAATTACTACTTCATTAAGATGCTGCCCAAAGATGATAGTCATTTCTAAATTTTGCCAATTAAATTCCTTCTCCTCAGGCAAAATTTAATTTAATCATTGCTTCTTTTAGATAGTGTGATTTGAGTGTTCAATCTAAACTAAACAAAGGTCCGTCTAGTCAAGGCTATGGTTTTTCCAGTGGTCATGTATGGATGTGGGAGTTGGACTGTGAAGAAAGCTGAGCACCGAAGAATTGATGCTTTTGAACTGTGGTGTTGGAGAAGACTCTTGAGAGTCCCTTGGACTGCAAGGAGATCCAACCAGTCCATTCTAAAAGAGATCAGTCCTAGGTGTTCTTTGGAGGGAATGATGCTGAAGCTGAAACTCCAGTACTTTGGCCACCTCATGTGAAGAGTTGACTCATTGGAAAAGACTCTGATGCTGGGAGGGATTAGGAGCAGGAGAAGAAGGGGACAACAGAGGATGAGATGGCTGGATGGCATCACTGACTCAATGGACGTGAGTCTGAGTGAACTCCAAGAGCTGGTGATGGACAGGGAGGCCTGGTGTGCTGTGATTCATGGGATCACAAAGAGTCAGACACTACTGAGTGACTGAAATGAACTGAACTGAACTGAAATGAGTTTCCTAATAACCTGCATACACTTCTATTATACTTTTTGAAAACTTTGATATTTTATTAAGTTTGTGACAAAATGATATATTTGTTGAGTTTCAACGTTAGGGAAGAATAGCTGTAACAAACCTAGATGGTGTACTAAAAAGAAGAGACATCACTTTGCTGAGAAAGGTCCATCTAGTCAAAGCTACAGTTTTTTCCAGTAGTCATGTATGGATGTGACAGTTGGACTGTAAACAAGGCTGAGCACCAAAGAATTGATGCTTTCAAACTATGGTGTTGGAGAAGACTCTTGAGAGTCCCTTGGGCAGCAAGGAGAGCAAACCAATCAATCCTACAGGAAATCAACCCTGAATAGTCATTGCAAAGACGGGTGCTGAAGCTGAAGCTCCAGTACTTTGGTCAACTGATACAAAGATCTGACTCATTGGAAAAAACATGAGACTGGGAAAAATGAGAGCAAGAGAAGAGGAAAACAGAGGATGAAATAGTTGGACGGCATCACTGACTCAATGGACATGAGTTTGAGCAAATTCATGTTTAGTGATATAGTGAAGGACAGGGAAGCCTGGTGTGCTGCAGTCCATTGGATCACAAAGAAGTGGACATGATTTAGCTACTGAACAACAACAATCACTGTATACTTAAGAAGTTGAGTACTACCTATGACACAGTAGACCACTGTCTTTATTGTTTGCTTTTTGAGAATAGAAAAAATTTAAAATGTTGTTTATAATATAAATGAACACATAATTACAAATATATGAATTTGGTAATGGATTCAACTTGAGGTCTTTACTAAAGTTATAAAATTGTGAAAAATAATTAAGGAAAATTGTAAAAATAGTCTTTTTTATATCACTTTGCTTTAAAGGTTGTCTCATGGAATAAAGGAAAATACAGATTGAAACTACCAAAAAGCTTTTATGCATACCAGATGCTAGGACGAACACAGTTCTTTTCAAATCCCAGAGAAATTACAATTTAAAAAGCTTACAAAATTTATGCTTCATTGAAAAATACTGACTCTGTAGAATAGATATATGAGGGAAAATGCATGCACTTAAAAAAAAAAAACCATGAAACTAGAAAAGTATCTCATTGAATTTTTTTCAATATAAAGAATTCTAATCTCTGTTATATGCACAAAGTAGCATATTTCATTTATTTTATTAAGGGGTAATACTTAATTTTCCAGTTGCTATATAGTTTCAGGATTTTGCTATTATTTGGTAAGATATATAGCATTTCATTTAAACCCATATAATGACATTTTCTTATATGGATTTTAATTTCTAGAGAAGAAAAATGTAGACTGCATCTCTTTCTTGTTTGTTTATTTTTCAGATTTATTCCTCTCTTTTTTTCTGATAGGTTTACTCAGATTTGGCTTGGTAACATACTTTCTTCAGTGGATACTATCATGCATGAGTTTCACGGACACTACACTTCACAGAAAAAAAAAATTTAAAAACTAAGAATTTATTGAGCAAAAATTTACAAAGGTAATTACCAGAGTTAAATACATCATTCTTCATATTTTTCCTGGCCCAAAGAGAACTGTGCCTAGACTGAGACTGGTTGAATTACACACTCCATGGACAGGATTATGGTAAAGAAAGATTTCTCAAATGATCTAAGCATTTTAGATCATTTCTAAAAGGGACAAGAGAAGATGTATGTAACTTTGTAACAAAGGAGGCTCCTTGTGTGGAAATAGTAACCTTGTTAGAAGGAGGAAGCCCTCCAGGATGCAGACTCTGGTATTGACCTATTCTTTCAATTGACTCAGTTAGAAGTACTTTGTTAGCTTTCAGCCTATGTTTTTTTAAGTTACTAGAAAGGATGAAAGAAGCAAGTCCTATTGCATTTGTCTTTCTAAAATCACAGTATTGATGATTTATCAAACGAGTTGTATTTTTCTGATTCTGGCGCAAACCAAGGAATGTCCCTGTCATTAGGTAGCTTTCATTCTCCTGAAGGAAAAAAAAAAAAAAAAAAACAAGAATATTAATTAATTAGTACATGACTAAAGGAATAATTAGTAAATCACTAAATATAATGTAATACAAATTGCTTTGCACATAGTTAAAATTAGATAATGTGGGAAAAGAAATATTACTAGGTAACTGCTTGTTTAAGTGGCTTACCAAAGACTGTTGGTAATCAGCAACATTCTTGTTTTTCTCTTCAGTCTGGGAAAACCACTAAGCTATATTTTCCAAACTCTTTTATTTAGTGTGGTTTATAACTGAATTCTGGCCAATGGAATCAGAGAAAATTGATGAACTCTATCTGGTTTATAAAAGGACCTGTACGATTCTCCACAAACTCTCTTCCCTATGGTAATATAGGCCAGATACAGAAGAGTCAAGGTGGAGGGAATGCAGAAGCTTCTGTAGGCCCTATAAGATATTGGAGCCACTACATTGAAGAAGCACCTGGAAAATTCATGGGACTGATCAAATTCTTAGCATGTGCACATATACACATAAACACACATATAGATTTGGTGAATTAAACAGAATATATAAGTGAGAAATAAACCTCATGTGTGTGTTTGTGTGTGTACGGGGGATTGTAAGCTTGAGACTTTGGACTGTTTTGGTATGGCAAATGATTATATAATGACATGAATTTAAATTCATGGTCAAATAAAGGAACCATCCATATACAAATCACGGGTAAGGGATTTCTCAGAGGTGGAGAAGAACAATCTATGTACAATCAATGTAAGGAAGGCTGACTGGTGGGGTGAGCAAAGGGTAAGCTAGCATGCAAAGAGGCCGGAGAATCGGTGGAATTATATTACAGACCGAAGCAGGGCATCAGTATGATTTTATTGTAAATGTGAGGAAATCTCATTGAAAAATTATAAACAAGAGGGTAATACTCCAAGCAACATTTCTAAACTAACATTTTTATCCTATTGTGGAGAAAACAGAACTGTTGAGATACAAAATGAAAAACTATACAGGGTGCTATGGTAGTAGTGCAAATGAGAAATAAGGATGGTTTGGTCTAGATGGTCTTAGTAGAGACTGAAACCAGTGGATGGATTTTATATACACTTTAGAAGTATAATCAACAGAATTAACTGGGACTTCCTTGGTGGTTCAGGGGCTACTCTGTACTCCTAATGCAGGAGGCTTGGGTTGGATTGCTGGTCAGGGAACTAGATACCATGTGCCACAACTAAGTATATACATGCTTCAACTAAAGATCCCTCATGCTGCAACTGAGACATGGCACAGCTAATTAAACAAATAAATATTAAAAAAAAAAATAGGTTCTGCTAGTGAACCGAACCCGTCATAGATTTTGGGCTTGGCCAACTAATTACATAATGGTGTGGTTTACCAGGGTGGAAAAAATGCAGAAAGATCAGATTGGGAGTGGGAATTGTTTAAGCGTTCTGCTTTTCACATGGTAAGATTTAGGTGCTTATTGATCATGCATCTGAAGATGCTAAGTGGACAGCTGGACACTGTATAAACATCTTGAGCTGAAGAGAAGACAGATTTGGAAAGAGATATTTGGGATTCATTGACAAGTGTAGTAACTGATGAGAAAGTTGAATGAGGTCACAGGTTGAGAGTGTGCAGATAGTGAAAAGGTGACAGGGAAAAAACCCAGGAGACACTTCAACACTCGGAAGTCAAGCAGAAAATGACAAGCTGGCAAATGAGCGTGAAACGAGTAGCCAGTGAGTTAGAAAGGACATTTCCTATGGCAGATAGAGATGTTTTTCTAGAATGGTTATGAAGGCTAAAAGCTATTCGGGAGCCAAGTAAAGTAAAATCAGAGAAGTGACCATCAAATTTCATAAGGATAGACACTCATGGTATCTTTCATAGGTAGTTTTTTTAGTGTTTGGTCATGAAACAATGGTGTGGGTTAGGAAGACAATGCCATGTGAAGAAGTGTAAATAGCAAGTTACTACTCCTTTTAAGGAGCAATGATGTGCAGGATAATGAAAAAGTGGTAGATGGTGGCAGAATGATAGCAAAGAAAATTTATCAGTGTCTTAAGGAATGCTTGTATGTTGAAGAGAATATGAACAAAAGTAAAAGTTAGGGGAGAAATATCCTGGAGAGTGTAGAATTCAATCATAGCAGATGACTTCTACAGTGCAAATGGGGAATAGACTTTGGTGCAAACAGGACATTTACTTCAGTGTAACAAGAGGAAAGAACTAGTTTGCCAATAATTTGACCATATAATGATGATCTAGAGAGATATTTCTATAGTTGCTACTAAGATTCAGAAAGCTGCTCTAATATTTCCTTTATGAAACCTGGGTCTTCAGTTCTTACTTTAAATCTCTGTATTACCCCATATCCTGCCAATACATTTTAGTTTTCTTTAGTTAACTAACTCTTTTGTTTTGGAAAGAAAACTCCAACAGATAAAATGTCAGTGCTATGTGAAGACACCAGTCTTCATGAAAATTTGAGAAGCATTAGGTAGAATTTTTTGTGCTAAAATATCTTCTCAAGCTTCCTCAAACAGATTCACAGATTCCAGAACTAAAGGATATTCATCAGGGTCTCAAAGACTGCATGATTACAGAAGGCTCATCATTGATGTGAACTGTAAAGATAGTCAGGGTAAGGTGAGTAGATGTTAAGCAATGGAATGATTACCTTTTCCCTCTCTCCATTTCAATAGGTAAGAAATAGTTCCCAGCCTCTTTTATGACAATAATGAAAGTTATTTTGCATATAAAATATTTTTCTGTGATCAAGGTTGATATTTTAATGTAAAAAAAGTCAGAAGAATTGAATTTCTCTAGGGCACTGCTTTTTTCCCATTATTTAGCTATGGAACTGATTCAGTGAATGCAAACATGCAAAAACAGATTCTGTAAAGTTAAAAATTGAACAGATTTGCTCAAATTAAGAATGGGTATCCACAAATCCAACTGTGGTTACTTTCTCTCTCAATCCTACCCATAGACTGCATAAACTTGGTGCTATATCGGAGAACATGATTTGGAAAACTACAGATCTATATAGTAGAAGGAATTTATCTATTTATCTATCTATCATCCATCTATCTACTTTCCAAATGTTAAAAAAAATCACAAGTGATATTTTGAATGTGTTACAGTATGAGTAGGTTCCTTGATCAAAATGCAAATCAGAACTGAAAGTGCTTAGTGAATTTGCTTCTGATTATACAACTATAAACTATAATTTGGATGGTTTGAATACATGCTCAAAGCCTTAAATTAAGTAGTATCCACCAATTCAACAAATCATATGGATCATTACATGCTAATTATGTGCATTTTAACTTTATTACTTGTATTATTTTTCTTTTTGTGTTGATGCAGAATAGCAGTGTCCAAACAAATGTGTGGGTGATAATACTGGTATATCATTATCTCAATGATGAGTAAGGTTGACTCAAGACAAGATGGGCTGGCTCTCCTTCTCCCTGACTATTTATTGTCTGTGCTTCAAAATATGTGCTCATTAACAGTGAGTTTTTCAGATGGGGAAGAACTTTATTTAGTCAAGAGTATATTAAGCGCAACCTATCAAATTATTTTTTGTACATTTTATGATGAGTGCATTTGCCTCCTAAGAGAAAGTTTTATATGGGCATGAACCCTTATTGCTTTTATCTTCAAAAGAGGTTATGAAATTTAGAGGGGTTAAGAATTGCATTCTTAAGATAATTAGCTATGGCATTTATTTAAAAAATAGCTAAATCAACATGCCCACTCTTATATATAGAACCATTCATCAGAGAACAGATGGTCCCCTAAAAGTGAAACTAAACAATTCTCAAAACATGACAATCCATTTATCTTAATGTGAACATCCTCTAGCAGATATTAAAAAAAAACAAGCAAGGCAGATTCATAACTTTTGTAGTGTATTATACATGCTCTTGAAATCCAACAAAGCATGTTTGATTTAATAATCTGATTCATATTGGTAAATGCTACATGAAAATGTATATTAGAACAGTGTTTAAATATTTTGATTATATTCAAAGCTGCATTAGTAGGAATGATAACATTTATCATCAATATTTCTTTAAGCTTTCTATTTTGTTGTGTGGCAAAAATTATCTGAAATTCCATTCTGAATATCTCTATTTGCCTAGATATTTGAAATCTGGGTATCTTTTGTGGAGCTGCATACTTTTACATTAAATTAAATAGTAAACATATGTGCATTCTATTTTATCTTTTTGTAATTCATGCATTCATGTTTCTATTATTTAGTAAGTAGTACTTGGACAACTGCTATGAATTATACCAGGAAATGGAAATAAATAGCTAAATCAGTGGTCTTTACTTCAGCCCTTACAGTCTCATAGTGTAAGAGGGTAGAGACACACATAAATATATCACAACAAATGAAATAAAAATTGAAATATAATAGGGAAATATCATCTAATGTTACTCCCTCTCCTTATTTACAACTTCTTGGTACCTTCCAGCGGTCCCTCCATTTCCTTCCCCTCATGCTATAAATTGGCTTCTTCCTGATTTTAAAAATATAGTTTCTGAAGAAAAGGAAAAGGACTTTCCAAGGGCTTTCCAAAGACTGGTAGACACCCAGTGTAGAAGAGCAGGTCCTAGCCAGGAAAGGATTTTCTGTATTGGAGGAAGGAAGGAGCTGGAAAGAATATGATAAGATTAGGTGGTTACTGGTCATTGTGAATGGGTACTCTTCTGAGTCTGTAGGAGAGCTGATCTACCAGAGTCAGAGATAAGCAAGTAGATTCTGTAGATATATTAATGAGATCTGAGAGTAAAAGGAGACTGTACTGCTGCACACCTTGCCCGGGTATAATATTAGGCATTTGTGCTGGTCCCAGATAAACAATGATTGTGTGTTATGCTAAGCAGACAAGGCAGGCAGACTCTTATGGAGTTCCCCTAGATACACATATGATACTGTAGCAATAATCATTCACTCATTTATTTTTTTATTTACTCATTCATTCATTTTTATATTTATTCAATAAATGTTCCAGAAACTCTTCCTGACACTTGGGATATGTAGATTTCAATAGGCAGAATTCTAAGATGGCCCCCAATGACATTTGACCTTATATGATTCCCTCCCCTTTGAGTGAAAGGGAAAGCTGTGACTATAATGAGATATCATTCATGTGACTATGTTACGTAAGCAAAGGCAAAGTATGGATGGGCTTAACCTAAATTACGCAAGAGCTTGAAAACAAAGTTTTATATAGCTGGTAGCAGAAGCAAAAAATATAGAGAACCTAAGCATGAGAAGAGTTTGACAAATTTTGCTGACCTGACAATGGAAAGAGTTATAGGGCAAGGAGTGAGGGCAACTTCTAAAAGCTAAGAGTGGCCTCTGCTGACAGTCAGCAAGGAATTGGGGGCTTTGTTCCTATGACTGAAAGGAACTGATTTTTGCCAACAATCTGAACAAGCTTGGAAACACATTTCGTACCCTATCCTCTGCATAAGAGCCCAGCCTGGCTGACTGACACCTTGGTTTGGGTTTTGTAAAACCCTAAGCAGAGAATCCTGCCAAGTCCCTCTAGACTTTTGAACTATAGAACTATGAGATAATGAAAGGTATTGTTATAAGTCACTAAAGTTGCAGTAATTGTGTAAATTGTTACATAGCAATAGAAAACAAATACACATATGAATAAGAGACAAAAAGCTCTACCACATGGAACCTAAGGTCTAGTGGGAAGAAACAGATAATTAAAAAAAAGAAGTTTTTTTCTGTGACATCAAAAAATGCAAAATGAGAATTATGTTAAGGAGAACTGGAAGTGGGGAGATGTTGCAGTTTTAGAAAAGTGACTGAAAAGCACCAAGCTGAGATAATATTTAAGTTAAAAATTTCAGGAGGGGAGAAAGTTAGTCATGCAGATATGTCGGGCAAGCGAGTCTGGGAATGGAAAGGGTAAATTCAGCCCTAAATGCAACATTTTTGAATAATAACAAGAAGGACAATGTGGCCAAAGTAAAGTGGACAAAGAGGAAATTTGGAAATAAAATCAAAGGAGTAATAGAGAATTAGATCACGTAGAAATTTAGAGACCATTGTCTCAATACTGGTTTTTCCTCTGAATGAAACTAGAATCCAACTAGAATTTTGGTCAGAGGAGTGAGATGATCTGATTTTTTATTTAGTCACTCTAGCCACAAAAGGAGCAACAGAATGAGTATGATAAAAACATGGAAAAAAAAAACTTTTAGATCTAATGGTATAGAAACAAAGCAAAACTCACATGAAACCTATATATTCTTGTAGCAAAGGACAAGATAACACTGTGAAGATTTCAAAAACTGTCTTTGAGGACAGATATCCCCTGGCATGTAAGCTCTATGAGGCAAAGATTATTATTTGTCTTTGTCTTTGGCTTACATTCTTAATTAGGATATTTCTTGGGGCATACAATAGAGTTCTACATCATAGTTAGTTGTCAAATAAATAAAGACATATATGAGTGAAACAGTGATCACCAAAAATCCCTCATTTATCTATTTTGCTTTTCAAACTGGGAGAAGTTAGGGGATGTGGCAGTGGGTTGAGCCTGTTTGTGATGCATTGATATAAGTATATATTTTGATTCACTTTTAAAGATATTATTTTCCCATTATTATTGAGAACCAATAAACTCAAAGTCTCTTGAGGGAAAGGAGAATGTTTTGTTTATGATTATAACCCCAGAAATGAACAGACTCTTTCATATGTTATAGACACTGAAGAGGATATACATATATATATACATACATATATATATACACGTACATACACATGCATACATACAGAACACGTACATATGGGCTTCCCTGGTGGCTCAGACAGTAAAGAATCTGTCTGCAATGTGGGAGACCTGGGTTCAATCCCTGTGTCAGGAAGATCCCCTGGAGAAGGGAATGGCAACCTATTCCAGTATTCTTACCTAGAGAATTCCATAGATAGATGAGGCTGACAAGCTATAGTCCATGAGGTCACAAAGAGTTGAACATGACTGAGTGACTAACACATAGCATGTACATATAGGCACTAAAACGGATATATGTGTGTGTGTACATGCTATGTATGTGTATACACATATGTACACACACTTATACGTACATAGCATGTGCATATACATATATATATCCTTTTCAGTGCCTATAGTATATGAAAGAGTCTGCTGATTTCCGGGGTTATAATCATAAACAAAACATTATCCTTTTCCGCAAGAGATTTTGAGTCTATTGGTTCTCAATATAATGGGAAAATTATATCTTTAAAAGTGAATAAAGAATCAAAATATATACTTTAATTGGTGCATCAGAACCATGCTCAACCCATTGCCACACACATATAAACATATATGCATTTGTGTGTATATATATGTATATATACACACATTTAATCTATGAATAAAGAATGGGTTCGGTGAGATTTATCCTAGGGATGCAAGGATTCTTCAATATATAGAAAGCAATCAATGTTATACAATATATTACCAAAATGAAAAGTGAAAACCATATGAACAGCTCAATAAATGCAGAGAGAGCTTTAGACTAAATTCAGGAACAAGACAAGGATGTCCACTCTCACAACTATGATTCAACATAGTTTTGGAAATTCTAGCCATAGAATCAGAGAATTAAAAAAAAAACATAAAAGGAATTCAAATTGGAAAAAGAAGTAAACATCTCACTGTTTGCATAAGACATAATACCATACATAGAAAACCCTAATGATGCTACCAAAAAACCACTAGCAATCATAAAAGGATTTAATAAAGTTGCAGGATACAAAATTGATGCTCAGAAATCTCTTGCATTCCTATAGACTAACAATGAAAGGATAGAAAGAGAAATTTAAAAAACAGTTTCATTCACCACTGCAAAAAAATTTTAAACAACTAGGAATAAGCCTACCAAACCCCACCTAAGGAGGCAAAAGACCTTTACTTAAAAAACTATTAGATACTGATGAAAGAAATCAAAGATGACACAAACAGATGGAAAGATATACCATGTTCTTAGATCAGAAGATTAAATATTGTAAAAATTACTATACTATCCAAACCAATCTAAAAATTCAATGTTATTCCTATTAAATTACCAGTGGCATTTTCCACTGGTAATTTTAATTAGAACAAAATTTTTTTTCAGTTTGTACAGAAACACCAAAGATCCTGAGTATCAAAAGAGATCTTAAGAGAAACAAAGCTAGAGGAATCAGGCTCCCTGATTTTAGACTATACTACAAAGCTACATTCATTAAAACAGTATAGTGCTGACATAAACACAGAAATATAGACCAATGGAACAAGAAAGAAAGCCCAGAGATACATCTATGCATCTATGGGCACTTTATCTATGCTAAAGGAGGCAAAAATTTACAATGGAGAAAAGACAGTCTCTTCAATAAGTGGTACTGGGGAAATGGAACAGCTGCATGTAAACAGGTGAAATTAGAATACTCCCTAACAGGATACACAAAAATAAATTCAAAATGGATTAAGAACCTAAATGTAAGGCTGGATACTATAAAACTCTTAGAGGAAAACATAGATGGAACATTCTTTGACATAAATCACAGCAAGATATTTTTGATTGACCTCCTAGAGTAAGGAAAATGAAAACAAAAATAAATAAATGGAATCTAATTAAACTTAAAAGATTTTGCACAGCAAAGGAAACCATATACAAAACAAAAAGACAACCCTCAAAGTGGGAGAAAATATTTGCAAATGAAACAACTGACAAGGAGTTGTTTCAGATGCAAATATGAAGCAGATATTTCATTTGCATAGTATTTGCAAATATGCAAACAGCTCATGCTGTTCAATATCAAAAAAGCAAAAAATGAATCAAAAAATGGTATTTGACCCAAGTAGACATTTCTCCAAAGACCTACAGATAACCAAAAAGCCACATGAATAGATGCTCAACATCACTAATTATTATAGAAATGCAAATCAAAGCTACAATGAAACATCACTTCACACCGGTCAGAATGGCCATCATCAAAAACTCTATACATACTAAATGCTGGAGAGGGTATGGTAAAAAGGGAACCCTCCTACACTGTTGGTGGTAATGTAAATTGGCACAACCACTATAGAGAACAGTATGAAGTTCCTCAAAAAAAAAAAGACAAAAACTAAAAATAGAACCATCGTTTGACCCAGCAATATCATACTTGAAAATATGCCAGAGAAAACCAAAATTCCAAAAGATATATGCACCCCAATATTCACTGCAGCACTAGTTACAATAGCCAGGCATGGAAGCAAGAGGGTAAGGAGGGAGATGAATAAATTGGGAGAATGGGATTGACATATAACACTACAATGTATAAAATAGATAACTGATAAGGACTTACTTGATAGCACAGGGAATACCAATCAATAATCTGCAATGTCCTATGTGGTAAAGGAATCTAACAAAGAGTGGATATATGTATATGTATATACACATATATATACATATATATGTAATATATATTCATAACTGATTCACTTTACTGTACAGCCATAAGTAACACAGCATTATAAATCAACTATACTCCCATAAAAGTTAAAGAAAATAGAATAAATTCAGGGATGAAGTCACTTGTTTGTATAGTATCCCCAGTTACTACTGGGGGACAATTACGTTCACAAGGCTGGACTTACACATAGGTAATATGTACCATGTATACTAGAAACAGAAGAAAAAGCAAGCTCTGTAATTGGAGAGTTTCTGTCATTTTTAATCACCGGTTTAACCCCAGTGCCTGGAATACTGACTACTCAATAAATGAATGAAAATATCAAGGAAAAATAATCAGAAAAACTGAATTCTAGTTTCCACTCATTATCCGTTAGGAAGTTATATTTTTAGTTATATTGGTAGAAAGTAGATTGTCTGGTCAGTTGATTTTTAATGCTTGTTTTAAACCTAGGTAAGGAAATCAGCTGTGCTAGTTCAGTAAAAGAATGGGTTTATTACACTTAAAATGTAGGATTTGCTAATGTCTTACAGATTACTTCATTCATTTCTCTAGATTATTCTTAGTAATACTTTGAGTGAATACAGGCATTTTCTGATGAGAGAAAAACCAATCCTGCTCAGTAGAGAAGGCAATCTGAAGAGTAGGGAAAACAGGGGGAAATCTCTAATCAAGAAAGTTATTCTTTTGAGAAATGCACTGACAAAAGAAAAGTTGGAAACTTTAAGATTAAATTTTAGGTTTACTGAATGCCTAAAGAAATATTAATCATACAATTAATCATACAACAGTTATTAATTATATAATCATATGACCTGATCCCATGTACAACAGGTATTATACATACTTCTATCTGTTCTTCACAGGTTGCCAGAAATATTTATAATAACAAATCTTATTTGCCTTGCTAACAAAAATTTGATGCTTCTTGTTCTCATAACACTAAATCCAAGTTCTTTACAAGGAACTATAAAATATGTGCAATTTGATTTTCATTTTCAAACTCTTCTGATGTCATGGTCAGTCTTTCATTACACAGACTATGTTCCAGCCACAGGAAATTCTAATAATAAATCCTTGTCTTTGTACACTATGTCTCCACTTCCTGCAAGGATCCCTTTCCTTCTTGTCCTTGTTACATCCAATTTATCACTCAAGATTCGGCCAAGATTCACTCTCCCTCCAGGAGGTCTTTTCATATAACCTCTACTGAGTGAACATAGTTCTACCGTTAGGCTCCAATGGTGACATTGCAGCAGAAATCATTAAAGGCCCCCAAAGGCATCTTGTCCTTCATTCCTTTGACAATAAAACTCTTAAATGTTTATCACATGGTACTGGGACTGGCTTCTGCCCATGGAATGTGAATGGAAGATCTGCAAGCAATTTCTGGGTCACATCCTTAGAGGGGAACTACTTGATGTCTACTTTGTCTTTTTCCTTCCTGCACATTGAAATCTGAAAGCAGTACGTTAGAGAATGACAGGGCAAAAAGATAAATAAAATTTAAATTGGTGGTTCACTTGGTGGAGTGTAGCATCCCTATAGTTAATTGTCATAATTGTCTATTAGTTAAGAGCTTTTTATATCAGGGAAAAATAAACCTATCTTGTATAGTTTAGTGGTAGCTGGTCTTTATAAAGCAGCTAGACTAATGTCCTAATAAACGCAATACTCTCTTACTCCTTATATAGCCCCAATGATGTTATGCTATTACTAGTTGCCATAGACTGCCTTTGTTAAGAGTATTTTGGTTACTCAGGTGAAAAAAAGAAGGAGGATTAATTTTAAGAATAAAGTGGTATTTCACAGAACTCCAGGGAAGTCTATCTGGGTTTCATGGATGTCTAGTAACAGAAATTGTATAGCTACCAGAAAGCCAAATAATTCTTCTTTGAGGCTTAATCATTTACCCTGTGTGTCTTACTTCGCTATCTCTGAAAATCTACTTCCTTCTTTGGTCTGGTAGTTAAAGGCCTTGGCCTTCTTCACACACAGGGGAAGAGACAGCCTTCCACCTTTCCAGAATATATCACTTAAATTTTAAGCAAAATGTCAGATGCAACTAGATCCTTTAATTCTTAATTCTAACTTAATGAAAAGAGAATCTCAGTGCCTGAGTTTTTCTTCAATCCTAATCTAATCATGAAGCCAGTGATGGGACATTCCCTTTCGACAATGAAAGGAAGTAATTGTTTGTGTACATACACGCTGAGAGGTGTCTCCTGTAGAAATCATTTGTTATTAGAGAGCCTTGTCAAGATTTTGCTCATTTTGTTATGCTCAGAGCCTAGTCCCCTTTCTGATAAAATAAATGTTTGCTGTATGTAGAGTTGGAGAAAGAATAAATAGAATCCAGAGAGAGCATGCTGATGTATGGCAGCCAAAAACAGCGTTTATTATTTTTGGTGCAGATGTAAAAATTTCTTGTCTTATAGACAAGAAGTTATGTCAAGACTGTGCAGAACTCAAAGAAGGTATTTTCTGAAAGCAAATTTGTCACTGGCCGTTCTCAACAGGTAACATATAAAACACAGACAGAATTACCCTATGTAATGTCCTCATCTCCTACAAATCTCTGTGTGTGCTTATATTACTATTTTTTAATTTCAAAACATAATTTAAAAGTATTGAACTATCTGAATTCTTAAAATAATTCTGTCAGTGCAATAGGCCTCTGCTCCACTGCAACCAAACATACATGATAAAATATCTAACCAAATGTATACCAGTGACAGAGAAATAATGAATTCTAATTTAATTCCATATTTTTGTTTTTTACTTTTCTTAGTCAATGGAAAATTATCTGAATTATCTGACATAGAAAACTAACTCACCTTGGCTATGAAGCCCTCTTTTACTGCTAAAGGTAAGAAAAGATAGAGGATTCATTCTGTGATAAAGACATTCAATCATACTCATCACACTAGGCATGTCAGAAAAATCACCTCATGGATGAAAATAACAGATCGAGGATATCAGAGAATGATGGACTTGGGAGATAGGAAGGTATAGTTCATGTCAGAGCAATCCTGGATGGTGTAAGATAACAAGACAGTGCATCCATACCTTCTATTTTCAGTGAGGATAATCATCGGAGGGTTAATCCTTTAGACATTTGGAGTTTATTCTATACTTGCAGAGATATCATAGTAATATCTTATCCTGTATTTCAATTACAGCACATAATTGTAATGATAAACTTTGTGGAGGAAAAATAAAGAAATATTACTCATGAACACCCCTGATTGTTTTATTTTTAACTTTTTATTTTAAATAATTTTAAAAATGAGACGAAAGTTTCAATAACTATAGAAAATACTTTTATGCACCTTCTGTTAATATTCCACAAATGTTAAGATGCTACCCTCTTTGCTCTATACTGCCTCTTCTCTATTTTTTTTAGAACTATTTCTGAGTCAGTTGACAAACAGATGCCCTATCAACTAAGCATACACCTTACATTACCCCAGGACAGCTGAATGAAGAAACCATTTTGGACATGGATCACACAGCGCTAGTTGTTTTGGCCTCCAGCCATTTAAGTCAGTCCTAGTCATCTGAATCACTTCTTCCCCACCATTTCAGACTGAAAGCCATGGCTTCAGACATCTTGGAACAGAGGGAAGCCATTTTCATTGTGCCCCTAACTGAATATCTGACCCATACATTTTCTAAGCATCACAAAATTGTTGTTATTCTATAAGTTTCAGAGTGTTTGGTTATGCAGTCATAGAAACTGAAATGGTTAGTTATGAGATTGTTTCACTAGCCCAGTTTAAAATGTATTTTATCTTCTACCCAATTAACATTAGTGGAAATGAAGGGAAGCAGAGGTGCCTTAGAAATAGTTACAAATTAAAAATATAAAAAGAACTTAGTGATGGTTTAAAGAATGATGCATGATAAAGCAGATGAAAATATCATGATACCTGATTTGTTCTACACAATGGGTGATTTTGTCTTTCATTGAGGTGCTATTTATGATGTATACTTTTTTTTTTTTTTCCATCCTGAAAATATGGGAAAATGCATTCCAACCTCTTAGAACATTGGTGAGGTTACTTGTCTAATTCTGGCCAATGAATTGTGAGTAAGGTAATGAAAAGCTTCAGCATGTTTTTTCATGTTTTTCCAATTCCTTATTTTTTGTTCCTTTGGTGATGAGAATAAAAGCAACCTGAATGACTGATTCACAGCAATAGTGATAACTTCTCTGGAGAGTTACTCATGATACAGAGGATTTTGTGTAAATAAGAAATGAATTTTATGCATTAAGTCTCTGACTTTATGGGGTTGTGTTTCACTACAGATTGGTCTCATTTGTTCTGACTGATTGCATGGGCAGTGCTTAAGAGAGCTTTCTTGCCTCAAGAAGTTGGTTAGAATAATGTTTTTTGTTTGTTTGTTTTTGTTTTTTTTTCCTAATTAAATGGGAATTGTGTCCATTTTTAGGCCATTAATAAATGGCAATGATTTTAATTTGCTTTTTTCTTCACATGTTTTCACAATATTTATTTTAAAATCACATTAAAGAGACAAATAATATCACAAGTATTATTCTAGGTGACAGAGATTTGGGTTAGATATAAATATAAAACTACATATTGATAGATAGCTAGATAGTAGATTGAACAAGCAAAAAACTTAGTAGATTATAACACATAACTATAAGTACCATGATACGAGGTATAATATCATCAATGATACAGAAACTGTTCAAATATGTCATGCTTATTCAAGGAAGCCTAGAAGTTTCTGGGGTTATCCAGGGAATCTTCCCAACTCAGGGACTGAATGCATGACTCCTGCAGCCCTTGCGTTGTAGGCAGAATCTTTACTGCTTAGCCACCAGGGAAGCCCTAAATTTTAGGTATATTTAATTCTAATATGTTTATGTGAAATTTTTAAATATCAAACTGCAATGAATACAAAAAAAGTCTACTCACCATATTGCAATGATCTTTGTAGTATGTGTGTGCGTGTGTGTGTGTGTGTGTGTGTGTGTGTGTGTGTGTGTGAGACCGTGCCACAGTGCAATTAAAATATCGCGGCTTCAAATTTTTCTTTTTTCTGTTTAGATACCTTATGTTCTGTAAAACAGTTTTAAAACTTGATAACATTATTCAGCTAGTGTTAAACAAATGTGTGAGTTGTGTTGCTCAGTCTAAAATTAAAAGCACCTATGTAGTGTCATTTTGAGAAGTGAGATGGAAGATTTATCTGATCATATGATTGGAGTGATAGATACATGATATAGAAAAATTTCCTATTTTTGAGTGTGAAGATCTATGGAAAATATTTTAAAAAACATTATTTATCTTGAGGTTGAGAAGTTAATAGTATTTTGCCAGGGAAGAAGAAGGAAAGACACTCTAAAAAGAGGTAATAAAAGGCATAGAGAGATGAGAACACAATAATTATTTTTAAGAAGTGTGAAAAATATACCTGAGTACAAGCATTTCACAAGGTTAGTATTTCTGACCAGTCCTTTACATTGCTACATTCCATGACTCTGCCCACAATTCATACTCTTATTTTGAAAACTGCATTTTTTTAAAAACCATTGATCTGGCTGTTTTATTTCTCTGCATTTGTATCTTTGATGCATCTTCACTGCCTAAAGAAAAAAGAGCTCAACTCCTTCTTTTACATTATCTCCTGAATCCTTTACAGACAAGACTTAATTGACCTTTCTGGTCTCCCCCCATACTAAAAAAATTGCTAGGAATTTAGATAACAGTAACCTGGACTTCTAAATTACCCTCCAACCCCTTGCTATATTCAGAGTTCTTAACTTTTTCTAGGCCACAGTTTTGTCGTCAGATCTTTGGAATTACTTGTAGATATCATCACCTGTTTAAAATTCTGAAGAGAAGTGAAATTTTCTCAGTCATGTCTGACTCTTTGCAACCCTTTACGCTCCATGGAATTCTCCAGACCAGAATACTGGAGTAGGTAGCCTTTCCCTTCTCTAGGGTCTTTTCCCAACCAGGGATTGAACCCAGGTCTCCTGCATTGCTGGCGGATTCTTTACCACCTGAGACACAAGGGAAACCCAAGAACACTGAAGTGGGTAGCCTATCCCTTCTCCAGCTGATCTTCCTGACCCAGGAATTGAACCGGGGCCCCCTGCATTGCAGGTGGATTCTTTACCAACTGAGTTATGAGGGAAGCCTTAAAATTCTGAACTTTGTTCTGAATACTTCACTTTGTCCATGTACTCCATCCATCATTTCTGACATTTGACATTATTCGCAAATCATTTGTCTCTTATTGAAAAACGGGGACTTCCCTAGTGGCTCAGCTGGTAAAGAATCCTCCTGCAATGCAGGAGACCCAGGTTCTATCCCTGAGTCGGGAAGATTTCCTGGAGAAGGGAATGGCTACCCACTCCAGTATTCTTGCCTGGAGAATCCCATGGACAGAGCATCCTGTCAGGCTGTAGTCCATGGTCTTGCAAAGAGTCAGAAATGACTGAGTGACTAAGCACACTATATCGTGTATACACTGTACTGGATTTCTAGTATTTTCTGACAAATTGTGACAAATTAAATGGCTTAAGCAATACACACTTAATTCACAGATTCTGTGGGGTGTGGGTAGGGGCATGGTGAAGTTCACTCCTCTATAAGGCTGCAATTAAAGTATTGGCCAAAGGTAGACTGTCATTTGGAGACTTGATTGGGGAAGGGTCTATTTCCAGCTTTGCTCATATTATTGACAGAACTAATTTCTTTGCAATTGTCGAATCATGGTAGCTTACTTCCTCACAAGGAGCAAGGGAGAGAGAGAGAGACTCCAGAGTCATACGCTAGTAAGATGGGGTCTTTTATAATGTAACACAATCGGAAAATGACAGCCCTTTGCCATAGTTTATAGGTCAGAAGCAAGTAACAGGGAGAAGGCAATGGCACCCCACTCCAGTACTCTCGCCTGGGAAACCCCATGGATGGAGGAGCCTGGTAGGCTGCAGTCCATGGGGTCACTAAGAGTCAGACATGACTAAGTGACTTCACTTTTACTTTCAGTTTCATACATTGAAGAAGGAAATGACAACCGGCTCCACTGTTCTTGCCTGGAGAATCCCAGGGATGGGGGAGCCTGGCGGGCTGCCATCTATGGAGTCGCGCAGAGTTGGACAGGACTGACGCGACTTAGCAGCAGCAGCAGCAGCAGAAAGTTACAGGGCCCACACAACCCCTGCAGAATTAAACTGTAAAAGGATGTGAATATCTAGAGGCACAAAACATGAGGGAACTTTAAATTCCATCTGCTAAACGTATGAATCTGTTTTTCTATCACTTCAGTTCAATTCAGTCACTCAGTCATCTCCGACTCTTTGTGACCCCATGAACCACAGCACACCAGGCCTCCCTGTCCATCACCAACTCCTGGAATTTACCCAATCTCATGTCCATTGAGTCAGTGATGCCATCCAACCATCTCATCCTGTTGACCCTTTCTCCTCCTGCCTTCAATCTTTTCCAGCATCAGGATCTTTTCCAGTGTGTCAGCTCTTTGCATCAGGTGGTCAAAATATTGGAGTTTCAGCTTCAACATCAGTCCTTCCAATGAACACCCAGGACTGATTTCCTTTAGGATGGATGGACTGGTTGGATCTTCTTGCAGTCCAAAGGACTCTCAAGAGTCTTTTCAAACACCACAGTCCAAAAACATCAATTTTTCTGTGCTCAGCTTTCTGTATAGTCCAACTCTCACATCCATACATGACTACTGGAAAAACCATAGCCTTAACTAGACAGACTTTCGTTGACAAAGTAATGTCTCTGCTTTTTAATATGCTGTCTAGGTTGGTCGTAACTTTTCTTCCAAGAAGTAAACATCTTTTAATTTCATGGCTGCAGTCGCCATTTGCATGGATTTTGGAGTCCCCAAAAATAAAGTCAGCCACTGTTTCTACTGTTTCCCCATCTATTTGCCATGAAGTGATAGGACCAGATACCATGACTTAGTTTTCTGAATCTTGAGCTTTAAGCCAACTTTTTCACTCTCTTCTTTTACTTTCTTCAAGAGGCTCTTTAGTTCTTCTTCACTTTCTGCCATAAGGTGGTATCGTCTGCACATCTGAGGTTATTGATATTTTTCCTGCAAATCTTGATTCCAGCTTGTGCTTCCCCCAGCCCAGCATTTCTCATGATGTACTCTGCATATAAGTTAAATAAGCAGGGTGACAATATACAGCCTTGTTGTACTCCTTTTCCTATTTGGGACCAGTCTGTCGTTCCATGTCCAGTTCTAACTATTGCTTCCTGACCTGCATACAGACTTCTCAAGAGGCAGGTCAGCTGGTCTGATATGCCCATATCTTTCAGAATTTTCCACAGTTTATTGTGGTCCACACAGTCAAAGGCTTTGGCATAGTCAATAAAGCAGAAATAGATGTTTTTCTGGAACTCTCTTTTTCGATGATCCTGCAAATGTTGGCAATTTCATCTCTGGTTCCTCTGCCTTACCAGGTTGAACATCTGGAAGTTCACGGTTCACGTATTGCTGAAGCCTGGCTTGGAGAATTTTGAGCATTACTTTACTAGCATGTGAGAAGAGTGCAACTGTGCTGTAGTTTGATCATTCTTTGATATTGCCTTTCTTTGGGATGGGAATGAACACTGAGTTTTCCCAGTCCTGTGGCCACTGCTGAGTTTTCCAAATTTGCTGACATATTGAGTGTAGCACTTCCACAGCATCATCTTTTAGGATTTGAAATACCTCGACTGGAATTCCATCACCTCCACTAGCTTTGTTCATAGTGATACTTCCTAAGGCCCACTTGACTTCATATTCCAGGATGTCTGGCTCTAAGTGAGTGACCACACCATCATGATTATCTGCATTTTGAAGATCTTTTATGTATAGTTCTTCTGTGTATTCTTGCCACCTCTTCTTAATATCTTCTGCTTCTTTTAGGTCCACACCATTTCTGTCTTTTATTGAGCCCATCTCTGCATGAAATATCCCCTTGGTATCTCTATTTCTTGAAAAGATCTCTAATCTTTCCTATTCTATTGTTTTCCTCTATTTCTTTGCATTGATTGCTGAGGAAGGCTTTCTTATCTCTCTTTGCTATTCTTTGGAACTCTGCATTCAAATGGGTATATCTTTTCTTTTCTCCTTTGCTTTTTGCTTTTCTTTTTACAACTATTTGTAAGGCCTCCTCAGACAACCATTTTTCTTTTTTGCATTTTTTTTTCCTTGGGGATGTTCTTGATCCCTATCTCCTGTACAGTGTCACAAACCTGTGTACATAGTTCATCAGGCACTGTATCATATCTAGTCCCTTAAATCTATTTCTCACTTCCACTGTCTATCATGTAAAAGTGATTCACACACATAAACACAAGCATGTATCCATGTACACACATGCCTATACACACACACACACACAAGGCATCCCAAGTTCTCAGTGTAATTTCAAGCTTTAATAATTTCAGATATATGAAGTGTGACAAGTGTGTAAATACTACAAACTATGATATTAAATTTTTATAATTATTTAATTTTATAAAGATTTAATTTTTAAAATTTTAATTTTTGGTCAAGTTCAAATTTTCAGTCAGAATCTCTATTTTTCCTCTCTTTCCATATGCATATTATTTTACAAGAACTCTGTCTCTCTAAAATACAATGTATGTATATGTTTATATATCTGTATAAATCTATCAATATAGATCTACCTATACATATATATGTATATATATATATATATATGTTAAAGTGAAAGTTCCTCAGTCGTGTCTGACTCTTTGCAACCCTATGGATACATAGTCCATGGAATTCTCCAGGACAGAATACTGGAGTGGGTTAGGGTTAGTCCAGGTGATCTTTCCAACCTAGGGATTGAACCCAGGTCTCCGACATTGCAGACAAATTCTTTACCAGCTGAACCACAAGGGAAACTCATATATAAATATGGAACTGATGACTTTATGGAAACTCAAACATTGTCTAGTTTAAATGCCCTCATTTCAGAGACAAGAAAAGTGAGGAAACCTCAATGGATCAAGTGATATGATTATCAACAAGTTAATAAGAGAAACAAAATGAGAATTCAGAACTCCTAATAACTTTATCTCAGTTTTTTTCAATCTCACCACAATACCTCTCTTAACACATTGTTAATAACAATGTAAGAGCAAGAATAGCATCTAGCATGAAGCTTAAAATATAATAGGTGCTTAATAAATTTTTTCTGAATAAATGAGAGAAATAAAGAAAAAATACAATAGAAATACAAAATGCGAGGAAGGTCTCTTTAAAATAGATCTTTCTATTTATCTGCTTAACAAATATTTATGTTACCAACATGTAAATGTATGTGCATGTGTGCACACTCAGTTGTGTCTGACTCTTTGTGGCCCCATGGACTGAGTCCACCAGGCTCCTCTGTCCATGGAATTTTCCAGACAATGGTTCTGGAGTGGGCTGCCATTTCCTTCTTTTATATATATATATATAATCCCTAAAATAATGTATATTCTCATGATATTATCATATATGTATATATA
The DNA here is from genome assembly GCF_023091745.1 of Budorcas taxicolor. Taxonomy (NCBI): domain Eukaryota; kingdom Metazoa; phylum Chordata; class Mammalia; order Artiodactyla; family Bovidae; genus Budorcas; species Budorcas taxicolor. The sequence continues at coordinate 64,113,330 of NC_068912.1, forward strand.
ATTGAAAGAAATTGTGTATGCAATTAAAATTATATATAATTGAAGAAAAGAGGAGTGATTTTATAAAATGTTATCCAAGAAGGTCTGTAACTTGAAAGATCATAATGATAGGCTATCAAGGTAATGGTATAAGAGAAACAATGCTGTAACCAGAAAGAGATAATTTAAAAATAATTAATTGTTTTTAAAAACACATCTTACAAATGAACTAGGTCAGAAATAATATTCAAAAAAAGACTAAATAGTGTTTACCCAGGTCTGGAATTTACCCTGCTGGTATTATCCAAACCAGTGGCTATCAGTACATAACATTCTCAAGTGACTGCAAATTCAAAAGTGATTCTACTCTTAAAGAAATATTCTGGCAACTATTGGTTTGTTTTCTGTGATTCTGCTTCTGTTTTGTTTGGTCATTTGGTTTAGTTTTTAGGCTCCATATACTAGTGAAAGCATATAGTAATAGTTTTTGTCTGATTTATTTTATTTAGCACATTACCCTCTAGGTTAATTCAGGTTGTCACAAATAGCAAGATTTTGTAATTTTTTTATGGTTGAATAATATTTCAGTGTGTTTACATGCCATATGTTCTTTATCCCTTCATTGATCAGTGGATGCTTTGGTTGCCTCCATACTTTGGTTATTTATTGTAAATAAGATTGCAGTGAACATAGAAGTTCATACAATTTTCCAGGATAGTTTTTATTTTCAAATCAATGCCCGAAGTCAATTGCTGGATTATATGGTAATTCTATTTTTAAAATTTGAGAGACCTCCATACTGTTTTATGTAGTAACTGTGTCAACATACATTCTGACCAAAAGTTGAGGAGTGGGCTAAATAGGTGAAGGTGATTAAGAGTTACAAACTTTCAGTTATAAAACAAATAATGTGCATGCAATGTGCAACATAGAGACTATAGCTGATAAAACTATAGTAACTTTATATGGTGATAGATAGTAACTAGATTTATAGAGGTGACCATTTCAGCTCAGTTCAGTCACTCAGTCGTGTCCAATTCTTTGCGACCCCATGAACCGCAGCACGCCAGGCCTCCCTGTCCATCACCAACTCCCGGAGTTCACTCAGACTCACATTCATTGAGTCGGTGATGCCATCCAGCCATCTCATCCTCTGTCGTCCCCTTCTCCTTCTGCCCCCAATCCCTCCCAACATCAGAGTCTTTTCCAATGAGTCAACCCTTCTCATGGGGTGGCCAAAGTATTGGAGTTTCAGCTTTAGCATCAGTCCTTCCAAAGAAATCCCAGGGCTGATCTCCTTCAGAATGGACCGGTTGGATCTCCTTGCAGTCCAAGGGACTCTCAAGAGTCTTCTCCAACACCACCGTTCAAAAGCATCAATTCTTCGGCGCTCAGCCTTCTTCACAGTCCAACTCTCACATCCATACATGACTACTGGAAAAACCATAGCCTTGACTAGACAGACCTTAGTCGGCAAAGTAATGTCTCTGCTTTTGAATATGCTGTCTAGGTTGGTCATAACTTTTCTTCCAAGGAGTAAGCATCTTTTAATCTCATGGCTGCAGTCACCATCTGCAGTGATTTTGGAGCCCCAAAAAATAAAGTCTGACACTGTTTCCACTGTTTCCCCACCTATTTCCCATGAAGATAGTAACTGGATTTATAGAGTGACCATTTAGAAATATATAAGTATCAAATCACTGTAATGATACTCTATGCCAGTTATACTTCAGCTCAAAAGTGTGCTTCAATCAAGGTTTGCTCATGCATGCATGTGTGTGCTTAGTCATGTCTGATTCTTTGCATTGAAATCTGTCATCAAAGACATTAAAGAAAAGTTGACTATTCTTAGGGCTTTCCTTATTGGTGATGGCAAAAGAGATTTCATTTCACATCAGATTTCACTTATTTAATTCTATCCTATCAATGATCACAATCTACTAACAGTATGTTTTTATCTAAAGAAACCTAAAATAATATTTTCAAAAGAAAATAAATACAATAACAGTAATCATACTCTATGTGAGTATCTCTGATTAGAGTAGTCTTCATAGGCTACGTGGTATTGAAAGTTTCCTTTTTTGAGATTAATGCTTGTATGTAGTGTGTGTATATATTCTCTATTTCCCCAAAGCTAGAAGCTGCAATTTAATAATGAATTATTAAGTAAAATTTTATATATACCGTGTAATTCAATTTGTAACTAATGCATACTTGAGTGTATTCAGAATATTTGATTTTAAGTGTCATTGGGTTTAGCAATCAGAATGTTTAAAGGTGTATGGTTACTGTTAGAATTTTGAATAGCCATGCTCCAGAGTCACTTGAAGTCTCTATACATAATAGCTATGATTTAAGCTAAAAATGATGTTTATGTAGTAAAAATAGTTCTATTTGCAAAAAAAAGATATCAGTTTAAAGTACATTTAGGTCAAAGTTGAATGAATAGTGTGATTCAAATCATTTATTTTGTAAACTAGCTGCAGATTTTAAATTAGTTTCTAAATAATTTACTTCTACATTTCATAGTTAAGCAGTGTTGTTGGGATACTTTGTTTTTGTGAACCATAGCCAGTTAGCAGGATGTTCATTAATATTTGTTTATTTTTTAAATAAACAAAGGTGTGCTAAAATAGTTCAAACAATATTCCACTGAATGCTATTAGGAATTTAAAACATCTAATTACTTCTGGCTTGCAAATTTAGTGAAACCTAATTAAATAAATATCATATCTATGGATCAACCTATTAAACAAATGCTCTGCTTTATATCAGTTTTACACATCCTGTATTTAAGGGGAAATGTGTTTAAACAAACAAGTGTTAAAAAAATAACTGTAAAATAACTGTAAAATAATTCACTTAAGTAATAAGTAATGAAGCAAAACAATTATGTCCACCTTGAAGTTGCATTTACACATTTTTTTCAATTCTTGGAAGAGAAGTTCATCCTTAAGTGAATGAATTCCAAATAAATGTGTGAGATTTTGGAGGGGTGAATTATCTTTGAATTATTGCTTTATGAAATTGGTTATATATAGGGTAACAAAGGAAATAGTCATTCACATGTCATAGGAAAAAATCTTGCAAAATTATGAAGATTAAAGTTCAAAATGAGGAAAACATAAAATGTAAAAGTATTTGCAGTAATTGCATAATTTTATCTAAGCCACTAAAGGTGTATTAACAAGCTGGATTCCTTTGATCCACTATAAAGCTTTGTCAACTAAGGCTTTTTTCTTTAAATTGATTCTCCATTTTGTCTTCTCATTTTCTCAACAGTGCACAGCAGGAAACACTGTCTACAGATAGAAAACAGGATCTAGCTGTAGGCACACATATGAAACAAAGAGGCCTCGATTAAATGAAAAAAAAAAAAACTTCTGTTACTATTTGATCTTAAAATATTGAACTTGTCAATCAGGTACAGACACAGAATTTAAATTTAAATTTAAATCTATTTAAATCTGTTATAACAATGTTACACTTGTATTGCTGACCATTTTGAAAGTCAAAGAGGTCCACAAGATGTTATGTAATTTTACTCTAATTGTTTATATTTTACAACTACACATTCTATTTCTTTAAATGTTTCATTTTGTATTGCAGTAGGCTGATTAACAATATTGTGATAGTTTCAGGTGGGCAGCAAAGGGACTCAGCCATTCATGTATCCATTCTTCCCCAAACTTCCCTCCCATCCAGGCTGCCACATAATATTGAGCAGAGTTCCCTGTGCTATTCAGCGACCTTCCCAACCCAGGGATTGAACCTGGGTCTCCTGCGTGTAGGCAGATACTTTACCCTCTGAGCTACCAGGGAAGTCCCTATATAGTAGGACCTTGTTAGTTATCCATTTTAAATATAGCAATGTGCACATGTCCATCCCAAACTGACCCTTTCCCCATCCTCCTGGCAACCACAATTTCATTCTCTAAGTCTGTGAGTGTCTTTGTTTTTACACATTCTATTTCACAAACAAAATCAGTGAATTGCCTTTTTAAATCAGGTTTAAACCTTTAGAAAATCAGGAAACCTGTCTAGAGTTTAACCCTATGTGGTTTAAGAACAAAACTCAATTTGAGTGTTGACCTTGTCTACTTATTTCTCTGTAGGTTAGAGAGTGTTAGGAATGGAGAAAACAGAAGAAAGGGTGTGGAAGGCATTTGGCTGAGCTATAAACTGAACTTGGTATGGAAAAATACAATGGGCAATTGCCTACAAACTGGCAGCATTCATTCAAGTGTGTAACTGACATATTCTAAGTGAGAATGTTGATTCTCATCATGTGTTGCTTTTTGTCTCCTTTAGGCCAAAACAGGACAATTTCTGGTGCTTCTATAATAATGCAACAACATTTCACCCTCACATTAAGTCCATGCCCTCCAGTTCATTAAAGAAGCTAACCCTCTACTTATGAGGCTACCTGATTTCACTTTGAGAGCCTTTTTTTCATTCATTGGAAGAACTTTGCTGTTTCTTTCTTAATAGGGTCAGTAGCACCTTTGAACTTATTTTCACTTCAAATACAAAGAGATTTGCACTGAATAAGTTAAGAAACCTATGTTCATCCTACATAGGCAGAACATGTACAAAGTCCTGAGTTGAATCTGAAATATGGGGCCTGATTAACCTCAGGACATTCATGGTCATTGCAACTAACATTGCATCAGGTCTCTGTGAAGTTGCATCAAAAAAGACTAAAATGTGTATTCTTTTTTGAGGAATTTCTGTTATTCTCTTTTGAATTCCAAATTCCCAAATAGCATTCATTTATAAATCTCCTCTTTAATCCAGTGAAGGTAGTGGTGATCTGATAAGTGTTCAAATGGATCCATTTGGGACTCATCAGCAGTCCAAAAGAACATTCTCGATTCTATATTTTTGGTTATTGAAATTATAAAAATTGCTAGTATCATTATGGATATGTACTTCGTGTTTAGGATAAAGTCTAGAAATCAAATCTGTAGCCTTTGGAAGTAATATTTGTAATATTTAAAATTATTTTCAGAAAGAAATACTTTAAAAATAGTTTATATTTTGTCCCGGTAAGAAAACATTTGTCTATGGAAACATAAAAACTGTTCACTCCATAAGTTAGTATGCTTTTCCATCAGTAAACGAAAAAAAAAAAATTAAAAGCTAAACTAAACTTTTCTGACTTCAAAAATAATGTAGCTTGAAGGAAAAGAAAATCAGAGAAATTTGAGAAACTTGGTTTTCACAGTCTCAGGTAGAAAGAAATTAAGTGAACAATTCTCTTCTTATTAGCTTTCCTAAGTTTTATTCATGGAATCATATGCACAAGCAAACAGCAAATAAAATTTTAATTTGAGCTTAATTTAGAAAGCAATAATTTATATGTATATAATACTTTATACATTGATTTTATGTATGTCATTTCATTTAATGCTTCCTTTTATGTTTGTGATTTATCATAGAAAATATCACCATTTCTTTACTTTATACATTTCTTTCTTATATATGAGAAAGAAACTGAGCCTTAGAAAAACTGCTATTTAGATAAGGAGATTATACAGCTAGCTACAACATGGAAAATCCCCTATCTTTTTTATTCTTCAGTTCAGTTCAGTCGCTCAGTCGTGTCTGACTCTTTGCAACCCCCATGAATCGCAGCACACCAGGCCTCCCTGTCCATCACCAACCCCCGGACTTCACTCAGACTCACGTCCATCGAGTCGGTGATGCCATCCAGCCAACTCAGCCTCTGTCGTCCCCTTCTCCTCCTGCCCCCAATCCCTCCCAGCATCAGAGTCTTTTCCAATGAGTCAACTCTTTGCATGAGGTGGCCAAAGTACTGGAGTTTCAGCTTTAGCATCATTCCTTCCAAAGAAATCCCAGGGCTGATCTCCTTCAGCATGGACAGGTTGGATCTCCTTGCAGTCCAAGGGACTCTCAAGAGTCTTCTCCAACACCACAGTTCAAAAGCATCAATTCTTGGTCACTCAGCCTTCTTCTTACTCAGGTGTCATTTCCTCTAAAACCTGAACACAAAGCTATGAGTAATAGGAGTTAAACACCAATTTGAATAAATATAAAGTTTGTATTATACAGAGGAAGCAAGCAAAAAACAGTTGGAGATGCTCTAAAATAAATGAACAGTTTTCTAAAAGTCCATTAAAATAAAAGTATACATGGTGAATTCTGCATGAATGGTCTGGAAATAAAAAATTAGCAAGTGTATAGTTAAGATACTATATTGGGAAAGGCATGAAAAGCCAGGAAAGAAACTGGAATATTGGGAAATAAGTGAATCAATCAAAATAGAAATTGATATTAAGAAAATCTTTGAAGACGGGAGAGCTCTGTAAAACATAGTCAACTGGGTCAAAGCAAATAAAAGGAAAAAAAAGATGTTATAAAAATAAATGGCAAGTATATAAGTAAAGGTTTTTTTAAATTAAAGAGGGAAGAAAAAATTGAATACAGAAAATATTATTAAATGTGTGTTGGTATTAACAAGGCCTCTTTATAATGTTCATTATCAAAAAAATAGGGCAGGGTAGTGATATATTTAATGCTCTCTAACAATGAGAGAAGCTGAAAATTTGACCCTAAGAAATTTATCAGAGATCATAAATAGATATTTCTCTTTCTAGAATCTTGAAGAAAATAGAAGTCAGCAGGAAAGACATCTCACAAAGGGCAAAATTGAAAGCGTGGCAGAAACTTTCAGAAATAATATCAAGAAGCCTGAAGCACAGGGTGAACCAAGGCTTTTGAAAAGCACTAGAGAAAATTTAAATATAATTTTTAAGAAATACTGAGTGAGGGATAACCCTGATTCCTGGGCCAGATGGTATAATATTAGCAGATGACATTGGAAGGACTAAACTCTTATTTTGCCTGTTTTCTCAATCAGGGGAAAAAGTGATCTTCAAATTGAAAAGGGTAGGACAAACAAGGGAATCAAATCCTAAGATAAGTAAAGAGATAGTAAGGGAGCACTTAGCTAGTTCAAAGAGTTCACATTACCAGACTCAGATTGATTACCTCCCCAGGGACTGAAAAAACTTGTTCTTAGACTCTGACTCATCTCATGAATCTGTCTGCTCCTCTCTGTCTTCGCTGCCACTGCCCTGCCCACGAAGTCATCATCTCTCTACTAGATTATTTTAGCAGTCTTCTATACACTTGACCCCAGCCAGTCTCTCTTGAGATTTATCTTCCACACATCTTAGGATGCTTTGTGTGGACCTCTCGATTGTAGCACTAGTTTACAATTCCAGTACCAGCTCCCCTAGTACCATTTAGCTGATGCCATAGCCGAGCTAGGGTACTGTTCAATATATCATGCTCACATAAGCTTCCTTGTCTTGGAACATGCTGTCCAATTTGCCTAAAAGATATTGTCAGAGTTCATGGATCCATTGGCTTCTTTGAGGCCTGGGTTAATGACAGTTCTCTTTTGTAGTTTACTGTATGTCTAAAGGAAGAATTAATTCTATACCTTTCTATCTTCCTGACTATGCAGCTTGTTTCATCAAATGAATGGATGAGATTTATCTACATTGAAATTCTGCAGGCCAAATGTTAAATGTCTGCTGAATTAAATGTAGTTATTATTATACCACTAAATATTTTCATAAATGCTTCAAAAAACATGAAACACAAAACATCATTAATTTCTGATTCCTAAGATTATATACTAGGGGCTCCCCTTGTGGCTCAGCTGGTAAAGAATCCACCTGCAATGCAGGAGACCTAGGTTCGATCTTGAGTTGGGAAGATCCCCTGGAGAAGGGAAAGGCTACCCACTCCAGTATTCTGGCCTGGAGAATTTCATGGACTGTGTAGTCCATGGGGTCGCAGAGTCGGACACTACTGAGTGACTTTCACTTTCACCTTCATGATTATACTTAGTATTTTTAAAGTTAATGTATTGTCATTATAAAGATTCCAACACTGTGTGGTCTGAAGGGGTATACGTTTAGTAATCTAATTCTTCTCTCTCTTCACCATGTACCCATCTTTGTAAATAATCGTTCATGTGTGCATGCATGTGTGTAAGTCAACACATCAACATATGTAGCTCTACTTTACCCTTTTAAACAATTATATGATATCTTACCTATCAACATATCATGATTTCTTATACGGTAAAGAAAAGAGCAAAGAGAAGATATTTTTTATTTATATATTGTAGGCAATTTTAACTGGGTCTGATTCATATATTTAGGAATAAGAATGCAATAGGAGAATAATATCAGAGAACTTTCACTTTCTTGAAATTATCACAGTGTAAGCATGTCTCTCAGAGAAGACAATGGCACCCCACTCCAGCACTCTTGCCTGGAAAATGCCATGGACGGAGGAGCCTGGTAGGCTGCAGTCCATGGGGTCGCTAGGAGTCGGACACTGAGCGACTTCACTTTCACTTTTCACTTTTATGCCCGATAAGGAAATGGCAACCCACTCCAGTGTTCCTGCCTGGAAAATCCCAGTGGGGAGCTTGGTGGGCTGCCATCTATGGGGTCGCACAGAGCCAGACACGACTGAAGTGACTTAGTAGCAGTAGCAGCAGCAAGCATGTCTCAGTGATGAGTGATTATAACATTTAAGGAAATTTTAAGAATGTTTATCATTAGCCTAAGCTTCAGAAAATATGTAACCCCACTCTATAAACATGCTAAAATGAGCATATGTATTATAAATAGTAATAAATATATTATATTGTATTGTAACATATTAATATAATGTGGATTAAATGTATGTATGTGCTTATTAAACAAATTCCAAATAAATTTAAATAAGTGAGCATAATATGTATATACATTTGCTTTTATTTTGCAAGATAGATTTTAAGAAATGGGACTGCTGAGTCAAAAAATATATGCATTTTGAAGCTTCATACTTGGGAAGAACCATAACTGATTTTATCATGGTAGTCATGTATAGTTTTGAGTATTGAATGGATGTCCACATAGAAAAAAATCTCTAAACTGTGTTTCAGCCTTATATCATTTCTAATTTTCTCAATTCCTATATTAAAAGTATAAAACCATGCTTATTAAATACATAGATAATAAAAAAGAGTGGATATGAAGCAAATTTTATGAGAGAATACATAAATATCTTGAGAAGCTGAATGATAAAAACAATAAGAAACAAGAATTAATGAAAATATGTATAGAGATCAAAATTTTTTTCACAAATATTTCAATGGAAAATGCTCACAAGTTTCAGCTGACAAAATTTCTCCCTAGTCATCGATATATAATAAATTGTCAGTTTATATTAGTATTAATATCTAGAGCATGAATGGCACAGATTCCATTATTCTTTGAGATGCAGGCTCCACCTGAAATATTGTCTTTCATTCTCTATACCCCATTTTAGGATGGATATTTTCAAATTGAAAATACCAAAGAATAATGAATAATAAGAGGAAGTATCTTGAAATTATATCATAGGAGAAGTAGTTAAAATAAAGGGGCAAATTCCTCTTGAGAAGGAGAGAACATGTACACAAATAATTCAGAGGTTTTAGAAAGTTTGAAAACCTGCTGTTCATGAGAAAATGGATGTGTCTGTGAAGCTCCAGATTAATGGAGGGAAATTACAGAGGCACTGATTTTAACTCAGGATAGAGAAGACATTTGGCATTTAGAAGTGTCCTGACTTAGGGAAAAAAAAAAAAAAAAAGATATTTTGTGAAATAGTGAGCTGTGCTCTTTTCTAGGAAATGTAGAAATCTCCACCCAAGATTTCGTAGTTGGAGTTCCTGTGTTGTGTGAGTTTATTAAAAGTGGATGACTTTTAATAGCCCTTTACATCAGAGATTTTTTATAAAGTGAAAGACAACCATCAGAATCACTGATGTTTATGGAAAGCTTGTGCTGTGTCTTTCAGGTATTCTTTAAACCTATTGTATGAAATAATTTATTTAAACCTAACAACTATGCTTTTTGCATTTCTTTTCCATGGGGATGGTCTTGATCCCTGTTTCCTGTACAATGTCACAAACCTCATTCCATAGTTCATCAGGCACTCTATCTATCAGATCTAGTCCCTTAAATCAATTTCTCACTTCCACTGTATAATCATAAGGGATTTGATTTAGGTCATACCTGAATGGTCTAGTGCTTTTCTTCATTTTCAGTCTGAATTTGGTAATAAGGAGTTCATGATCTCAACCACAGTCAGCTCCTGATTTTGTTTTTGGTGACTGTATAGAGCTTCTCCATCTTTGGCTGCAAAGAATATAATCAATCTGATTTTGGTGTTGACCATCTGGTGATGTCCATGTGTAGAGTTTTCTCTTGTGTTGTTGGAAGAGGGTGTTTGCTATGACCAATGAATTTTCTTGGCAAAACTCTATTAGTCTTTGCCCTGCTTCATTCCCCATTCCAAGGCCAAATTTGCCTGTTACTCCAGGTGTTTCTTGACTTCCTACTTTTGCATTCCAGTCCCTCTAGTGAAAAGGACATCTTTTGGGGGCGTTAGTTCTAGAAGGTCTTGCAGGTCTTCATATAACCGTTCAACTTCAGCTTCTTCAATGTTACTGGTTGGGGCATAGATTTGGATGACTGTGATATTGAATGATTTGCCTTGGAAACGAACAGAGATCATTCTGTTGTTTTTGAGATTGCATCCAAGTACTGCATTTCGGACTCTTTTGTTGACCATGATGGCTACTCCATTTCTCCTAAGGGATTCCTGCCCTCATTAGTAGAAATAATGGTCATCTGAGTTAAATTCACCCATTCCAGTTCATTTTATTTCACTGATTCTTAGAAAGTCGACATTCACTCTTGCCATCTCTTGCCTTACAAATACCTGTGAAAAGAAGAGAAGCAAAAAGCAAAAGAGAAAAGGAAAGATATAAGCATCTGAATGCAGAGTTCCAAAGAATAGCAAAAAGACATAAGAAAGCCTTCCTCAGCGATCAAAGCAAAAAAATAGAGGAAAACAACAGAATGGGAAAGACTAGAGATGTTTTCAAGAAAATTAGAGATACCAAGGGAACATTTCATGCAAAGATGGGCTCAATAAAGGACAGAAATGGTAGGGACCTAACAGAAGCAGAAAATATTAAGAGGTGGCAAGAATACACAGAAGGACTATACAAAAAAGATCTTCAAGACCAAGATAATCACGATGGTGTGATCATTCACCTAGAGCGAGACATCCTGGAGTGTGAAGTCAAGTGGGCCTTAGAAAGCATCACTATGAACAAAGCTAGTGGAGGAGATGGAATTCCAGTTGAGCTATTTCAAATCCTGAAAGATGATGCTGTGAAAGTGCTGCACTCAATATGCCAGAAAATTGGAAAACTCAGCAGTGGCCACAGGACTGGAAAAGGTCAGTTTTCATTCCAAGCCCAAAGAAAGGCAATGCCAAAGAAAGCTCAAACTACCACACAATTGCACTCATCTCACATGCTAGTAAAGTAACACTCAAAATTCTCCAAGCCAGGCTTCATCAATACATGAACCATGAACTATCTGATGTTCAAGCTGGTTTTAGAAAAGGCAGAGGAACCAGAGATCAAATTGCCAACATCCACTGGATCATGGAAAAAGCAAGAGAGTTCCAGAAAAACATCTATTTCTGCCTTCTTGACTATGCCAAAGCCTTTGACTGTGTGGATCACAATAAACTGTGGAAAATTCTGAAAGAGATTGGAATACCAGACCACCTGACCTGACTCTTGAGAACCTATATGCAGGTCAGGAAGCAACAGTTAGAACTGGACATGGAACAACAGACTGGTTCCAAATAGGAAAAGGAGTACGTCAAGGCTGTATATTGTCACCCTGCTTATTTAACTTATATGCAGAGTACATCATGAGAAACACTGGACTGGAAGAAGCACAAGCTGGAATCAAGATTGCCAAGAGCAATATAACCTCAGATATACAGATGACACTACTCTTGTGGCAGAAAGTGAAGAGGAGCTAAAAAACCTCTTGATGAAAGTGAAAGAGGAGAGCAAAAAAGTTGGCTTAAAGCTCAACATTCAGAAAACGAAGATCATGCCATCTGGTCCCATCACTTCATGGGAAATAGATGGGGAAACAGTGGAAACAGTGTCAGACTTTATTTTTGTGGGCTCCAAAATCACTGCAGATGGTGACTGCAGTCATGAAATCAAAAGACGCTTACTCTTTGGAAGAAAGGTTATGAGCAACCTAGATAGCATATTCAAAAGCAGAGACATTACTTTGCCAAAAAAGGTGTATCTAGTTAAGGCTATGTTTTTTCCAGTGGTCATGTATGGATGTGAGAGTTGGACTGTGAAGAAAGCTGAGTGCCAAAGAATGATGCTTGAATTGTGGTGTTGGAGAAGACTCTTGAGAGTCCCTAGGACTGTAAGAAGGCAATGGCACCCCACTCCAGTACGCTTGCCTGGAAAATCCCATGGACAGAGGAGCCTGGGTAGGCTGCGGTCCATGGGCTCACAAAGAGTCGGACATGACTGAGTGACTTCACTTTCACTTTTCACTTTCATGCATTGGAGAAGGAAATGGCAACCCACTCCAGTGTTCTTGCCTGGAGAATCCCAGGGATGGGGGAGCCTGATGGGCTGCCATCTATGGGGTCACACAGAGTCGGACACGACTGAAGTGACTTAGCAGTAGCAGGACTGTGAAGAGATCCAACCAGGCCATTCTAAAGGAGATTGGTCCTGGGTGTTCATTGGAAGGACTGATGCTGAAGCTGAAACACCAATACTTTGGCCATCTCATGTGAAGAGTTGACTCTCTGGAAAAGACCCTGATGCTGGGAGGGATTGGGGGCAGGAGGAGAAGGGGATGACAGAGGATGAGATGGCTGGATGGCATCTCCGACTCGATGGACATGAGTCTGGGTGAACTCCAGGTGTTGGTGATGGACAGGGAGGACTGGCATCCTGCGATTCATGGGGTCACAAAGAGTCGGACATGATTGAGCAAGTGAACTGAACTGAACTGAACAACTATGCTGTTGCCAACAAAGGTCTGTCTAGTCAAAGCTATGGTTTTTCCAGTAGTCAAGTATGTATGTTAGAGTTGGACTTAAAGAAAGCTGAGTGCTGAAGAATTGATACATTTGAACTGTGGTATTGGAGAAGGCTCTTGAGAGTCCCTTGGACTACAAGGAGATCAAGCCATTCAGTCCTAAAGGAAATCAGTCCTGAATATTCATTGGAAGGACTCATGCTGAAGCTCCAATACTTTGGCTACCTGATGTGCAGAACTGACTCATTGGGAAAGACTCTGTTGGGAAAGATTGAAGGCAGGAGGACAAAGGGGTGACAGAGGATGAGATGGCTGGATGTCATCACTGACTCGATGGACATGAGTTTGAGCAAGCTCCGGGAGTTGGTGATGGCCAGGGAAGCCTGGCATGCTGCAGTCCATGGGATTGCAAAGAGTTGAACGTGACTGAGTGATTGACCTCAACTGAACTGAACGACAATGCTGTGTACTAGGTAAGATTATTATTATCTGTAGGTCTTAGAAATATCACATACTTTGACACTAGTTTTGCAACCAGAAAGTGGCTGTCTGTCTTTGTGTTATTATTTTTAAGCTTCATGATATACCATCCCCCCAAAATGGAATGCACATTTTATCTTGTGATGAGTTACTTTTTAACAGGTTCAAATGGGTGAACGCAAGTGTTTGCATCTTATCCTCTAATAAGGGCCAGAGCATTTTTATTCTTCTCTGTTTACTAAGTGACTGCACTGCATCCAATGTTCTAAGAATAGTATCTGTAGGTGTAGAAGTGTAGGGACCTTAGTAGTCTGTTTGACCCTTACATTCTCATTCTGGGAATTTCATCTCCCATGTCCTTTCCATCCATGCCTAGTGCATTGTAGTAGTTCTCCAAATTTTCAGGGATGAGTAGTATGCTCGCTCATTCTTTGAACTACAAGCTATGACAGCAGCAATAGTGTTAAATTGTTCTTTGCCAATCATAAGCTATTTGGCTATGGGCTAGGTCATAACCTGCCTAGTCATAATTTTCCTCACCTGCAAGATGAAAAGTAATAATGGTAAGAACATTGGAGATTATAATGTGGTTTAAATAATGTAAGTTATTGTGGGGATTACATACAGAAACACATAGCAGGTTCTGAGCACAGTAATTGACACATGGTAAATGCTAGATAAATGTTAGCTATTACTGTGATGATGGAGATAATGACATCTGTCAGTACAATGTTCTATACTTCAGATTCATAGAAAACAGGATGCATGGGAGACATATGCATGTTGCATGTCTTGATAATAATAAACATTATTGTACATATTTTTTTTTACCAAGCAGTTAACAGAAGTTCCATATTGCAATAATTTCTAAAATGTCCTATAATGAAAAAACATAGTTCTCAGATCTGAGCAAAGTTCCATAAATCATTAAAAATTCTTATCCCCACTGAGTCTCTTTGTTACACCTCCAGCAGCTCAGCAGTCCTTCACAGGCCCAGCAGCTTGAAGGTCAAGGATGCAGGATCTCCAGGTACCAGGGCCACTTCAGCATTTAACCCCTAGCCCAGTCAATTTAAGGCTACGACATTTGTTCTCTCCTTTGAGACAGGACGCAGCACAGTCTTATCAGGTGGTTCTCCCCAGGGAAGAGAAACTTACTCCAGGACAAGCTTACCAACCACATCAAATAAGGGCAGACAGGGGACAGTCCTCTATGTCCCATGTGTGAATGCTCTGGGAATTATGAAAAGGCCTTGAGAGTGTCATGGTAAATAAGAGAAAAAATATACAAAAGAGGGAAGTGGAGATGGTTTTGCAGACAGATGGGCCACTGTAGTTGGTTGTCAGAATCTTGAGTGGTTTCTTCAACCTTATGGCCAGAGCAGGAAAGAATTTCAAGTAAAAGAAAATGGCTTTGCGAAGGTTATCTTCTCACACAGATATTTATGATTTCACGGATTGCATATGTGGTGCTTTTGTTATTAGTTTACACACAATGAAATTGATAAAACTAAACGTCTAATCCCATTCCCTTATATAAACACCTCGAGTTTAAGAAACAGAGAAAGATTAAAATTTAAGACCTGTCTTACTTTTTGCCATAAGCCTGTTTCAATTTGTTTATTGCTGTTTGAATGATATTTATAATAAATTATTATTATTTGAACTTACATAGGGATTAGAGCAATTTAAATTTTGGCTTTATTTTTGATTTTTAAAATAATGAATAGAAAACCCACAAAGATGAAATGTCACAGTGTATGGGACATCCCTTTCTTTACGTCTGAAATACTTTCTCTGCCTTAAGCTTCAAGAAATGGTAGAAAATACCTGGACATATGGATATGTTTGTTTTCCGAAGATTTCTTTTTCTCTCAGACTCATACAAGGGGAAGATATATAAAATATGCACAGTGCTACTACTTTTAATAAATTCAATGTCTATGTGGTTGATTCACATATTAATATTTCTGGTTAGAGATAATTGCATAACAAAAATTAAAATATCCAGAAGTCATCAGATATAAGTGAGAAGTTTGAAAAATGGAGAATAGAGTGCAGCTTCGCTGGGCTGTAGTCAATAATCCTCTGGAGTAGGAAATCACAACCCACTCCTGTATTCTTGCCTGAAAAATTCTGCAGACAGAAGAGCCTGGCGGGCTACAGTCCATGGGTGTGCAAAGAGTCGGACATGACTGAACACACAAAGAAAAGAATTTTTGAAATTTTGGTAACTGAAAACATCACAGAATAGAAGCTAAAACTTTTCAGTGAAGTTCTGCATATCTATTTTTTAATCTCTGAGCTGTTTTGAATGGTAATAGAAAGAGGCACAGAGAAATTCACTTCTGTCTCTATAAGAAGACAACAACACTCCTATAGCCTGTTTACTCACACCAATATTTATTTGTGTTCCTATCTGCTATGTGCTGGTTCCTTTGGTATCTATGTTTCCGGAGAGAAGATGACTGAAATGTTCTTTGCTTTTGAAGACAGTGTATATCATACAAGGGGGGACTTAGCAAGTATATATATGACCATGCAAGGTGGAATCACATAGGTACCAGAGAGAGAGATGACTAGGAAAGTAGAAATGGATCTATCAAATCAGCCAGTCTGTCTAATCTGCCTCACTTTATAGATGAGAAAAGAAGTCAAGAGAAGTAAGTCAGCCTTGCTTAAGGTCACACAGTATATTAGAACACACCCAGAACTAAGTCAGGTCAAGTCAAATCAAGCGCTCTTTTAAATTTAAGCTGCACTCTTACTTTTGGGGAACTTAATTAACTTTAATTTTGTGGTGACTTTGGTATGTTTCATTTTAATTCAAGTATAAAAATATATCAAAAATATTGTTGAACACTATAAAATACATGGAAAAAATTAAACTTTGGGGTTAGCACAGTAAATATTTTTTATAACTGTCTAAACCTATTATTCATGTATCTGATCCATTTTACAAAGTGGTAAAATTCAGAATTGTAGATAGGTCATGACAAGCACTGTTTTGTTATCAATAGCTATTTGAAATCTAACTAGGGTCCATGAGAATAGTGGTTGAGAATCTCTTTAAAACTGTCTGAACCTTCACATGATTGTAGTTTTACTCTCAGTGAATGTTGATTGGAATGAACATAAAATAGCTAAAAGCTCATAAGAATTCTTTAACAGTTTTAAATTATGATTAAAGGAAGCATCATTTATAGATACCTGAAAAAATAAAAATAGTGAGCATGTGTGTATTCTGTCATATATATTCCTTCAAAGTGCCGTCTTACATGAATATCAGACTAACCGATTCACTTATTTATTCATCATTTATTCATCCAAGAAGAATTAATCTCTTGCAGTCATGAGACATAATATGAATAAAGCTTGTGTTTAGAATTCTTTTTCTACTACATACAAAATCAAATGTTTGTCTCCCCATATTCTTTCGACTGGACTTCCTTGTGTCCAGTAGAATAAAAACTAGCTGTAGAATTTTCTGTGGATCAAAGCAATAAATGAAAACATAACTTTTTTAGCAGGATATTCTCACCAACTACAGTATTTTTCTTGTATACTTCACAAAAGGTGATGTAGAATATCGTCCCACCAGTATAAGAGATGGTAAATAACCATGGGCTACAATGTGTGCTTATTACTGATCCCTACTGAGCTCAACAGATCTGCAGATGATTTTTAAATAGGTTGATGAGTGGTTCTTAAGGGAAAGGACAGAAGCTGAAATGTCCACATAGTGCTAATGAGCACTTTAATTTAAATTAGCCAGGCAGAGTTATCTTTAAAGGCGGCTGCTGCACAGTCGTGTCCGACTCTGCGCGACCCCATAGATGGCAGCCCACCAGGCTCCCCCGTCCCTGGGTTTCTCCAGGCGAGAACACTGGAGTGGGTTGCCATTTCCTCCTCCAATGCATGAAAGTGAAAAGTGAAAGTGAAGTCGCTCAGTCATGTCTGACTCTTAGCGACCCCATGGACTGCAGCCCACCAGGCTCCTCCGTCCATGGGATTTTCCAGGCAAGAGTAATGGAGTGGGGTGCCATTGCCTTCTCTTTTAAAGGCAGAAGATTTAAACTCTACCGTGTGTAAGGCTTACTTGGCAGTGCTTGTTTTAAGGTTGGCATGAAGTACATTTACTCCAGTTACAAAATCCTAGTAACACTGTTGATATGAGGTATTCATTTGCTTTTGATTTCCAAGTTCTTCCAGTAGACCTGTATGCATTCTGAAGCTGGAAATATATTGAAAAAAAAATTGAGGAGCTTCATAGGCATTCCACAGTTACTTGTTCAGGGATTTCCTTTTCTTTTCTTGGAACTTTGGGTTCCTGGTAAGAACGGCAAACTAATAGAAATGTGAATGAACCCTGTCTTTTAAGTGAAAACTTTCTCTTTTATCACATTCATTTTTTTTCTATAATAACTAGGGTATATATTTACATGAAATTTTATACAAACAGGATTGCCATGGTCTGTTTGCTTTGCCTTTTAATCAGATCATTTCTGATAGGTTGTATAAACAAGGATGTTAGTGCCCTCTTTCCAAAATAAGTACAGCTGAAAAACAGCTTACTGATTTTAAATCATGGCTTTCACATCCACAATTGGACTTAAATATCCAGGAAGATCTTTATGGACTGTAACAGATGATGGCTGCCCTCTAGTGACTAGACATTCTTGCTGTTTCAGTTTAGGTTAGAAAAGGGTGTTTAAAACATATGTCCTAATTTCTATTCAATCAGTTGGGCGTTAGAAACCTTTATAGAGAGAACACAATACATATTGAATATTAATTATATTCTATGAATGCAGATATATATGAAATACAGATATATTTTCTCAATCACAGCACTTTTGCCAACATATATTTCTTAAAAATTCAACCATTTTCAAGCTAAACTTATCAATTAAATAACCCTAGTTTTATTTCAACTCATAGAACAAAGGCTAGTTTTTTTAAATGTAGAAAGGTTAATTGTATAATAGTGCTAACTATTGAATCTTCTTCCTGTCTCTATCTTATTCTCTCTGGAAAAGAAAACATATTCTGTTCATTTGACGAACAGTTCACATTTCTAACTATCTTCAGAGAAATTGCCTTTTTTTGTTTTTTCTAATTGCTAAAATGCCTGGAGTTGTATTTAGATGATCACACATAACTGAATACATCAAGCCACATTTAAAATTCAACCAGCAAGACTATAACTGCCCCCAATCAATAGTAGTGGAACTTAGTGATCCTGACCCCACCTGCAAGGTGGCTTTCTTATTCTATTGCAGCTACAAGCTACGTGGCAATATTAGATTTAATTACTTTCAAACTAAACAAAAACAAAACAAACAGAAACAACAACAAAACCCATGGCACTTCAGCCTATTGCTGATAGAACTGAATCAAAATAAATCTTATTGCCAAGCAGACCAGAGAAAAATCACCTCTTTGAAGGTTGACAGGAAAGCAAACCGTTTTTCACTTACTACCTCATTTTTTCCTTTATCTTCAAACCAGAAGATATTTTCTACAATGTCTAGGTGTTATTTTTTTTCTTTAAAAAGCAAGTTTTTGCTGAAAGTGTGAAAACCTAAAAATCAGCTACCATATAGGGAAAAATTTTTCCCAGCCTCTATGAAATGATGAACTATCCCTTGTTTAAAATATAGGACAGTATTTGACCTTGGATCACATGCTGATATATATAAATATTCAGGATAAAAGTGTAGTTGGAAAAACTGATGCATCTTTATTGCTATAGTATCTAATGAAAAAATGTTGATAATTTAAAAAGGTTGACTAGATAATCTACTCAGATTTTCCGCTTGGTCAATCATCTAAATGGTCTACTGCATGGTCTAAAGCTAATGGAGTAAATTCAATTGATTATTGGTTCTGATTTGGGTATATATTTCCAAACCTTTATAAGAGAATCTATTTTTTTTTTTTTTGGTCCTTGTTTCGTTTGTACTTTTCTTTCTGCATAGTAAAACCAACACATGAGAAATCAGAATAAAATTTTCTGGGCTTTGTTGCTATGTAAAAATGGCTAACATCACCTGACCAACATCATCCTTTTCGTTCATCTCTATCATTCCTGGAAAAAAACATTCAGTTCATTTCTTCTTAATAAATATTTGTGGAGTTCTGATTCTGTTAGGTGTATTAGCTCTAGGAGATGAAAACACAGATAAGATTGAGTTTCTGCTTGAAATGAACAAATACTGACAAAAATTGTGGTCAGTTCAGTTCAGTTCAGTCGCTCAGTCGTGTCCAACTCTGCGACCCCATGAATTGCAGCATGCCAGGCCTCCCTGTCCATCAAGTTCACTCAGACTCACATCCATCGAGTCAGTGATGCCATCCGCAATAATAAATATATATGCAATATGAAAAAAGAGTACAGAATAAGGATTCATTCTTTGCAGACTAGGGAAGACTTATTAGAAGGGATGATTCCCAATAGAGTCAACATTTTGAAAGATAATAGGAAATCTCAAGAGAGATAAGAGGAGGAAAGGACACTCAAACTGGACAAAATGACCACTTTTTTTTCTTGTTTATATTTACTGAAGCATGGTTGATGTATAATATTATATGTTACAGATGTAGTATATAGTGATTCACAATTTTTAAAGGTTATACTCCATTTATAGTTATTATAAAACATTGGCTATGTTCCCTGTGTGGTACATTATGTCTTTGTTGCTTATTTTATATATAATAGTTTGTAGTTCTTAACTCCCTATCCCTAAATTGACCCTCCCCCATTCTCCCTTCCCAATGATAATCAGTAGTTTATGTTCTAAATTCATCAGTATACTTCTGTTTTATTATATTCACTAATTTGTTGCCTTTCTTAGATTCCACATATAAATGATATCACACATGATTTGTCTTTCCCTGTCTGACTTATCTCACTTAGTATAATTTCCTCCAAGTCTGTTCACATTGCTGCAAATGGCAAAATTTCATCCTTTTTATGGCTAAGTAGTATTCCATTGGGTGGGCTTCCTAGGTCACTTAAGTGGTAAAGAGTCCACTTAACAATGTAGGAGATGCAGGTTCAGTCCCTGGGTCAGAAAGACCCCCCAGAGAAGAAAATGGAAACTGACTCTAGTATTCTTGAATGGACAATCCCATGGACAGTGGAGCCTGCAAGGTTACAATCCATGGAGTGGTAAAGAGTCAGATATAACTTAGTAACTGAGCACTGAGCCTGGTATTCCCTTATATATTTCCCACAGTGCCTGCTCCAATTACATTACCACCAACAGTGTATGGGATATCTCTCTGCTCCACATTCTTATTGAGTATTTTATCTGTGGTTTTTTGAAGATAGTCATTCTGACAAATAAGGAGTGATACCTCATTGTAGTTTTGATTTGCATTTCCTTGATGATTAGCCATGTTGAAGAAATTTACATGTACCTATTGGCCCATGTTCATGTCCTCTTTGGGAAAATAGTCTATTTAGGTCTTTTGATTTTTTTTTTTTTTTTGATGTTGAGTTATATGAGCTGCTTTTATATTTTATTCTGATGAAAAAATAAAACTAAACATAATATGGCTGCTGCTGCTGTGCTAAGTCGCTTCAGTCGTGTCCGGCTCTAAACATAATATGGCACATGTCCTCAAACTGCTTACATGTTTGTAAAGCATGTAACTCTGCCAAAGTTGTAGTTATAAAGTCAATACAGACAAAGAAAGGTGGGGGAAGAGGCAGCAATAAAGGAGTTCTTCCAGCATATCTTTGGAAGAGAAAAGACAAGTGAAAAATTGATGATATCAAAGGATAAGAAAAGTTATGAAGGAGCTATATATCCTTACAAAAAAGTAAGGAGTTATATATTCTTACAAATGATAAAGGAATAGGTGGCGAGGATAAGTAAGGCAATTCACATTTTATGCTCTTCTGAGAGCCTCAAAGCTTAAAGACACAGGTCACAGGGAAGGTGGGCGTGAAACTCATGCTAATAACAGGGAATTTGTTTAAGAATTTGTACAGTGAGGGAATGAACCACACCAAGGTCTGCCACAAATACATACAACTGGTCTCTCATGCATAGTCAAGAGCAAGGTTGAGGACAGGGTTAAATAAATAGTAAAATGAATAGAGCATTTATTGTTTGTAGACTTTTTGATGAGGGCCATTCTTACCCGTGTGAAGTGATATCTTCTTGTAGTTTTGATTTGCATTTCTCTAATAATGAACGATGTTGCTATATGGCTCAGGAAACTCAAACAATGGCTCTGTGTCAACCTAAAGGGGTGAGATGGGGAGGGAGACGGGAGGGAGTTTCAAAGGGAGGGAATATATGTATTCCTATGGCTGATTCATGCTGAGGTTTGGCAGAAAACAGCAAAATACTGTAAAAGTTTTCCTTCAATAAAAAATAAATTAATTTTAAAAATGAATATAGAAAAATCTACACTCAGCTGGTAAAGAATCTGCCTGCAATGCAGGAGACTCCGATTCTTGGGTCAGGAGATCCCCTGGAGAAGGGATAAGCTACCCACTTATGTATTCATGGGCTTCCCTGGTGGCTCAGACGGTAAAGAATCTGCCTGCAATGCGGGAGACCTGAGTATAATCCCTGGGTTGGAAGATCCCCTGAGGAATATATGGCAACCCAATCCAGTGTGTATATATATATATATATATATATATATATTTTTATTTAATGCACATTTATTGGGCATCTTTGTTGTTGTCATTGTTATTGCTGTTGACACTTAGAGAGCAGTTGATCTAAAAACAAATCAATTTAACTGATGATTGTGTAGGTTAACTTACAAGTCAGTAAGTCTCATTCCCACTCATAGAGAACAACTAGTCAGTTTTTTAGTGTCTTATGTCCAAAAATCATGAATAGAGTCAAGCAATACTTGACTTTTAAAAGGAAATCTCTCATGAGAAATCAATGAATTAATATTAACTGCATCTTCTCAAAGGGAACCCACAGGAAAGGTACAATGGCAGAAGCAGAAGCCAATGACCAAACTTTTAATTATTACAGAAATAAGAGAAAGTATTGTGTCCATGAAGTAAGGATATGGCATGAAAAAAAAAAAAACAATTCATGAATATGAAGAAGCTCTGGAAAGTCAAATTTATTTTAACAAAATAACCATTCAATTTAAAGGCTAACAGAGTAGTAAATCTCTTAAAAAGTAGAACATAAAGATAAAAAAAATAGAAATTAAGTCTCAAAATATATATATAGACATAGATATAGATAGGTAGACAGATAGGTAGATATAGATATATAGATATGGCTTCCCAGGTGGCTCAGTGGGTAAAAAATCTGCCGGCAATGCAAGAGACACAGGAGATGGAGATTTGATCCCTGGGTTAGGACAACCCCCTTGAGGAGGGCAAGGCAGCCTGCTCCTCTTCTTATCAGGAGAATCCCATGGACAAGAATCTGGCAGGTTATAGTCCATAGGGTCACAAACAGTTGGATGCTACTTTTCTAATTGGATAACAATTAGAAGATTTCTGAGCATAAAGGCAATATTGAATGCAACACACATTTATTTTGGCTTCCTCCATACTCTGGGCTTCCCTCATAGCTCAGTTAGTAAAGAATCTGTCTGCCATGCAGGAGTCCCTGGTTCCATTCCTTGATCTGAAAGATCTGCTGGAGAAGGGATAAGCTACCTATTCCAGTATTCTTGGGCTTTCCTTGTGACTCATCTCGTAAATAATTTGCCTGCATTGTGGGAGACCTGGGTTTAATCCCTTGTTAGGAAGATTCCCCTGGAGAAGGGAAAAGCAACCACTCCAGTATTCTAGCCTGAAGAATTTCATGGACTGTATAATCCATGGAGTCGCAAAGAACTGGACACGACTGAGCAAATTTCACTTTCACTTTCCTCCATACTCTAATGACAGTGAAATGTGTATATACAAAAATGAAAAAAGCAACAGACAGCAATTTAAAAAATTAAAATCTGGAAAGCAATAAGTAATAAATGATTTATTAGATCTAAGAAAATTGAATCTTATCCTAGAAGGTGAAAGCTGATAAGCATACACAAAATTTCCTGAGGGCTCTAGATTTAGAAAAATCAAAATAGGTAATTTTGTCTCTAGAGTTCAAAGAACTATTAATAGTAGGAGGATTGTTTCAAAGCTTGAGTAGGAAGCAAGGAGGATTGCATATTCTTTAGTGTTTTGTAGAATAGTCTTACTCCAACACATGAAAAAAAAAATGGAAGTTTATTCTCTGGAAATTGTAATTTTGGACTTTGGGCTGTGAGGCATATTTGAGGATAAGTGTAAGATATGGTATTTAGAGGGATTAGTGACTTTACTAGTCTCCCATTGTGCTGAAAGCCAAGAAGTCACCCTTCACACAAAAGATTAGAAGACAAATCCAAGAGGAAAGACTTTGGGAGCCATGCTGACAGTAGCTTATATAGTAATGCTGCATAAGTGTATATTTGATGAGATCCACCCATGGACTCAGAGCTTCCAGTTAGCTTTTTCATGATGAAATGAGGGCTAAGGAAAGTACAAACCAGGATTTCTGGAAGGTTCTGATAATATTCCCTTTTTTTATCTCAGAACTGATTACCCAGGTGTGATCAGTTTGTGGATATTATACTCATTAAATTAAAATATGTAAAAACTAGTAAATATTAAAATATATTAAAAAAGATCAAAATAATCCCAAATAGTTGCTAACTGGCAATGGCATAATCCTCTTGATATTTATTTCCTTTAAATAACTTTATTTCTGTCAGCAATGGTCTTCATCACAGAATAGGTCATTTGAGGGGAAAAAGAAAAAAAATGAATTCCAAAATGTTGGATTAACTTTCTTTTAAGTTTGTCCAGTGGTATAACTTGAACTAATATTAAGACTCTTGGGCCACAGATTTTTCTGGAGGCTACACTGGCAGCTCTTGACTATACTCCAAATTTTTTCTTTAATAATAAAGGCTTCTAAACACATTTGTCTAAATTCTTTTAACCAAGGTCATACTGTATGTGTTTAAATTTGACACCATTGAAATCTTAAACCCCAAGATTTTACTACAAACATGTATGTTGCCTTCTAATTCTGGAGCCTTGGAGTTAAGATTCACATAGGATTATTTTAACGACAAGTAGCCATTTGCCTGGTACCAATCGTTAAACTTTCAGGGCCTTCCCAATGGTTCAATGGGTAAAGAATCTGCCTGCAATGCAGGAGACACAGGAGGCATGGGTTTGTTCCCCAGGTAGGGAAGATCCCCTGGAGGAGGGCATGGCAACCCACTCCAGTATTGCTGCCTAGAGAATCCCATGGACAGAGGAGCCAGTGGGCTATGGTCCATGGGGTTGCAAAGAGTTGGACAAAACTGAGTAACTGCACACACCAGCGATTGTTAAACTGAATGCTCTTACAGTTTAGAAACTATGAGCAGTATTTCTCACACAGAATATGACCTAATAAATAAAATATTTCACAGGAATGAGGAAATGCACAATTTTCCATGCTTTGCTTACAAAGATAAGTAGCTGAACTAAAGTATTCCTATATGAAGCTGAAGAAAAATATCTCTGTGTATTGAAATGATAATTGAAATGATAATGTTGATAATTCATAAGCATTACAGAAGTGAGTGATCTAAAGGAAATAATGCATGTTTGTTCTAACAGTTGATTTCCTAATAGTGGTGATTTTTGCCAATTTTTACTCCACTAAGATCCTCATATTTGTACTTTAGACTTAAGAAATCCTTGTCACTGACCTGTTCTCACTGGCCACTAATCTTGGCCTGGAGATTTTGCAGTGAGCTCTCTTCCTGGAAGCCTGGCCAAATTCCAAGAGTTCCATGCTCAGGGGGTTTTCCTGCTGTGTGCCAATAACTATGGAAATATTTATATTTTGTGGATTCTGGTAAAATTAGATGCCTCTGAGCTCAAAACATCTAAGAGAATATGCAGAACTTCATGCTGAAAGAGCCAGTGGTAGTACCATGTATAAACTGCTGTTTGGAGGCAACGCAAGGAGAGAGAGTAAATCCCCAAGACTATATTCTTGCTCCTCTGTTATCCATTCTCCAAACAGCAACACTTTATTCTGTAACTCAAGCTTTGTCACTCCTTTTATAAAAATATGTCCCAAGTTTCTCAAGCTGTCACTAAATAAAATTTAAATGCCTTCCATGACCTACCTGTGTAGTACATTAGCAGCATACCCATGGTAACTCTGTCCTGTGCAGCTGGTTCTAAGCTGTCATTTTGCCACTTACTCTCCTCTCTGCAGCCACACTATATATTGACTATACCAAAACCCAAAAGGGTGTTGCGATCATTATGCATTGACACAGTTGTGTTGATTGATTAGAGACAATGCATGTTCTATTAATCACTAAAATGTTTTGCTTGTCAGCCCTGCTAAGTTTTCCTGGACCTGGAAACTTCTGCAATTAACTAGCTGTTCCCACTGTCTTAAATGTGCTGATCACCTTTCATCTCTTGCCATGACTGGCTCCTTCCTGTTTTCAGGTTGGCATAAATGTCTCCTCTCTAAAGTCTCTTTCCCTTTCTATTTTGCATCAAGATTTTTTTTTTTCTTCCTGTATGGTAGTTACTCTCTCACAAAACATCAATCAGATATTCATAGCACTTCTCATGCCCTGTATCTTGTTTATTCAGGATAATTGTCAACCTTTGTTATTGGAGTGTAAGCTTCATAAGGGCAAGGTCTTCCTGTCTGTTTACTGGATTTTGAGCTTTGAGGAGATGGTTTGACTCAGTTAATCCTAGTATGTCAATGAACAAATAATAGGGATTTAAACATCATCACATGGATGTGAACCACTCTGCAGTACTATCATGTAACTAACCTAATGTGTACAAATAAAGAGAAACAAGGCTTAGCCAAGGGCTTTTGTAGATTAAGAAGCTAAGTCATAGAGTCAAAAAGCCCATGAATATCTCTGTAAATAAGGTGTAAGATTATAGATCAAATATAATTTGCACAAGTATTTTAGTGTGCAAAATAGGAAGAAATTTTTCTGTCTTTCCTGCTGTATCTTGACATCCAAATACCATCATCACTAATAGTACTATTTTTGAATGTGAAAATATAAAAATGTCAGGATTGCACCACTGACCTAGTGTATGCTTAATTGAGAATTGCATTGATAGGGTTGAACTTTCTAATCTGTGATGAAAATCCTCTGAGTAAAGAGCTTCAGTCAGCACAAATGGATTCCTGAGACCTCAAGAATTATGGAGCTCTATTGGCTTTAATTTGAAGGACCAAGAAGCTAGGGGATAGGACATTTCTTAATCTCAATTCCAAATTTTCATAGATCTGTCCTCAGAACATTTTATCTAACTGTGATGCCTCTGATTCAACAGAAGTGTGAATGCTTTCTCAGATAGAGAGATCAATGGTCCTTGGGTCAGTTTTCCCACATTCTTTGAGTCCACTACTCTAATAACTACTATCTTAAATTCCCACTGGTGGGAATTCAAAATTTAATCTCCAGGAGGATGTAGAATGGATTAAAGGAGTGAATAAATAAATTTCAAGGTTCCTATATATCTAAGCCTGAAACCCAATTCTATGTTCTGTTTTTCAACTCAAATTATATCCAGATGCATTTTCTCATCAAAAATTCTATAATGACATCAATTGATTACCTTTATATGAAAAATGACAAAACGACCCAAATTTATTATATAATTCCATCCTATTATCAAATTCCTAAGGATAAATTAATACTCCAAAATATTAATGTTATAAATCTTATAAATTCAAAAGATTTAAAGTCTAAAATCAGATTCTCTTGACTTTCTAAGTTGCAAGTCCAAGATCTAGAAATGCAAGAATACAGCAATAAACCACCCAAAGATTTTTTTCTTCTTTCTACTCTCGTCCAAGGGTTTCCAACAAGGTTCCTGGGTGGAGTCAGGCTAGGCTCTATTGTACATGTACCTTTAGCACTGCTGAGGTTACTTATCTAAACTATCAGTTGAGTCGCTCTGTTGTGTCTGACATGTTGCAACCCCACGGTCTGCAGCCCACCAGGCTTCCCTGTCCACACCAACTACTGGAGCTCACTCAAATTCATGTGCGTCAAGTTGGTGATGCCATTCAACCATCTCATCCTCTGTCGTCCTCTTTTCCTCCCTTGAATCTTTTCCCAAATCAGGGTGTTTTCCAATGAGTCAGTTCTTCACATCAGATGGCCAAAATATCGGGCCTTCAATTTCAGCATCAGTCCTACCAGTGAATATTCAGGACTGATTTCCTTTAGGATTGTCTGGTTTGATCTCCTTGCAGTCCAAGGGACTCTCAAGAGTCTTTTCCAACACCACAGTTCAAAAGCATCAATATTTTGGTGTTCAGCTTTCTTTATAGTCCAACTCTCATATCCATACATGACTACTGGAAAAACCATAGCTTTGACTAGATGGACCTTCATTGGTAAAGTAATGTCTCTCCTTTTTCCAAACTATATGACATTGCTAATCCAAAGTTTCATGTTGAAAATGAAAGGATACACAGCTGATTCATAGCACTAACACACACCCCCAAAATTTTTTAAATGAATCCATGCACTATCCCTAGAAATGTTTTGCACAAGCAAAATTATAGTTATATATTCTGGAATTTAGTTGTTAAGACCATAGAAATTATGACAGAAATTAATGGATACTTTATTAAAAGAAGTCAAGTTTGAAAAAAAAAAAAAAAAGTCTTCAGGGCCACCCTCCTCACATTCCCACGTAATCTATGCTAAGGTTCCAGAATCTATCACCTGTTAATCTAGACTTACTTGGTAAAAATACCATCTTCTGCCAAGATGTATATTTTAAAACCCTACATTGATAACCAGAACATAATGTTTCCTCTTTCAGTAAGTGATCTTTTTGAGAAATTGTTGCCCTTTGACAAAATTTTTAAATGAGATGCTTTTCTATATATAATTCATATTTGTTTCAGTTGGAGGATAACCCTTGGCAGATTTTCAATGGATGTTGCTGCTAATGTTTTTGAACCATATCCTTCTACTCATCTGGAAAGAAGCAATATCTCTGTCATGCCTTGTCACAGTACTTTTTTTCACATAGGACATCTGTATTTATTTTTTTCATATACAAGTTTCCAAAGTGAAATAGAATCAACATAAACCAGATTTTCTCAAAGCATCCAAAAGTACACCCTTTTTCATCTCCCAGAATCAGGTACACCTAGTGAGAAATTATTTCCTCTGTTCACCAACATCAAAACCATGGTTGGGTTGTTTCTTGTAGTTCTGCCTGGCGTGCTGCAGTCCATGGGATTGCAGAGCCAGGCACGACTTAGCAAACTGAACAACAACAGCATCCTTTAAACCCTCTAAAGTTTGCTTCTCTTAAGAGAAGCATAGATTTGTCAGGCATATTGTCTACAATAACAACAACACCCTGAAATGTTACCTAAAAATATTTTGACTATTTTATGCTGACCTTCCCTGTCCCTCCACTTTTATCTATTTAGATATTCAAAAAGATGTGTCCTGTATTGATACGACAGAGAATTCTCCATCAGTAGCTTTGAAAGTCTTCATACTGTCCTTGGTCCTGGCTTTCTCTGGTGGATGTATTCAAGTCTCTTATCTTGGGTTTTGCTCTCTTCTTCTGTCAGATGTCATTGGGCTTCAGTCACTTTCTGATCTAGCAACAGCTTAAATATCTTTCCCTTTCTAATACCCTCTTTAAAAAATTTTACTTAGGTGCTTCATCTTTATAATACACCAAATTTCAAGAAAAAAAGAGAGAAGGAATAGAGTCATGACTTGAGTTCCTTCTCTAAAATTTTCTTGTTAGACAAGACATTCTCCTCCTTTCTGGAGAGAGTAGTTAAGAGGACAGCTACAGGTCAGATTATTCTAATGATTCAATTGGTTACAGGATGCCAAGAGACAGGAAATTATTTATCAACAATTTTTTTTTAAAGTAAGAATTGAAGATTTGCAAAAACTGAACAAGTAACAATGACAATAAAACCATAGGAGAGAGTCAAGGTTAAAATATAAAGCAAATTTTAATAATTAAGGATAGAACTAAAAACCAAAATGTTAGCAATAAATGTATTAAGAAATAAGCTGAAATACATTATAGGTATGACAAAGAAATTAGAATATTATTCTAATATTAAGGAGAAGGAAAGCATATTTGAAATATTAAAGCAAAAAATAAGCAAACAAAAATCAGTACAATAGGCTAGACTTCTGGACAGCTGCGAGAAATGGCAGCAACAAACTAAGTATCTCCAAACACACCCCCCTACTCATTTGAAAAAGCAAAAGGAAAACATAAATTATATTTTTAAAAAATCATCATAACTTGAAGAGAGAGAATACTAACCCCGCAAAATCAGTATGAGTAACAAAGAAGAAAATTATTAATTCTTAACGTGCAATCTCTCATACTTCTGCCTCACCTCCACTCAGATTCTCTGCTTTGTGTGGATAAAATTCAGACTGAAAAAAAAAAAAAAAAAAAACTACAGAGAAGACAGATGAGGATGGCAGTTAAAGAGGCCTTAGTGTGACTAGAAATTACCATCTTAAATCTGAAAATTATTAAAAAGTGTTTGGGCAGTTCCAAGTACACCTTATAAAGATGAAATTTCAAGAGCTAGTGATTCAAAGTTCAGTTTAGTTCAGTCGCTTAGTCGTGTTTGACTGTTTGTGACCCCATGAGCCGCAGCACACCAGGCCTCCCTGTCCATCACCAACTCCCAGAGTCCACCCAAACCCATGTCCATTGAGTCAGTGATGCCATCCCACCATCTCATTCTCTGTCATCCCCTTCTCTTCCTACCCTCAATCTTTCCCAACATCACGGTCTTTTCAAGTGAGTCAGCTCTTCGCATCAGATGGCCAAAGTGTTGGAGTTTCAGCTTCAACATCAGTCCTTCCAGTGAATACCCAGGACTTTAGGATGGACTGGTTGGATCTCCCTGCAGTCCAAGGAACTCTCAAGAGTCTTCCCCAACACCACAGTTCAAAAGCATCAATTCTTTGGTGCTCAGCTTTCTTTATAGTCCAACTCTCATATCCATACATGACTACTGGAAAAAACAGTACAGGACAAATGGAAAGATGGAAAGGGATAATCTCTGAAACATGTAGCTGCTGAGAAGATAAATAAAGCAAACCCCCTGGCCAAAGGAAGGAAAAAAAAAAAAAAAGATGTGTCCTTTGGCAAGTGATTAATGAAGGAAAAATATAAAATAAAAAGGGGAAGAAGTTTAGTGTTCTGAAAGACTAAAGAGAGTCATAAAATCCAACCTATAACCAAACCATAAAAACAAACACTTCTAAAGTACCTGGATTGTACTATACCTAAAGAAGAGTGTCCTTATACTAAAGTAATTGCATATTATTTAACAGTATTCCTGATATAGCTCACTAATACCATAAAATGAACAAAAGTAAAATATTTACAAACCTATTAAAGAAAATTAGAAAAAAATCACATGAAACACATAGAAAATACACCACTTCATCCCCCAATTAACAAACTAGAAGATATGTGTAAATGAACATTCCAAACAGAAGTATATGTACTCAAATGAGCATTTGAATCAGAAATTAAAAAAAAAAAAAAACAGGATGAGCAAAGAGCAGAGTGAAATTAAAAAGAAAGTGAATTGAATTCTGGAAAGGAAAATAGTGGAAAAGAAATATTAAAATTTGAAAATACATTTCAGAGCTAAAAGGAGACTGTAAACAAATAAAACATTTATTAACTATGATTAGAAAGGCAAAAAAAAATTCAGAAAATAAAAATGACATTAAAAGATGAAAAGATATAAGAAAGGCAAAAAAAAAAAAAAAAAAAACACTGAAAGCAAGTAGTATAAATTCAAGACAGGCCAAAACAATTGTCTTTCTATAAATGATATCCCTGAAGAAAATTTATGAATTAATAAAAACAGAGCTAATATCTACATACACAAATACAACAAAATTAAAATTTGTAAAATATAATCAAAGAGTTGAGATTAGATATATTTGCCATATATTTATATATTCATATTTATATATTCAAATGTGAACTCGTTTACCTAGGAAAGAAAAGATATTTTCATTTTGGCTCACAAAACAAGACCTAATTAAATACTGTGCATAACAGGCACACCTATAACAAAGTGATTCAGGAAACAGTGGATAAAAATATACTGCTGCTGCTGCTGCTGCTAAGTCGCTTCAGTTGTGTCCGACTCTGTGTGACCCCAGAGACGGCAGCCCACCAGGGTCCCCTGTCCCTGAGATTCTCCAGGCAAGAACACTGGAGTGGGTTGCCATTTCCTTCTCCAAAAATATACTACACAAGTGCAAATCAAAAGTGAAGGAATAGTGATCCTAATAGCAGACACTGTAGATCTCAAACTGAAAACCATTAAATGTCATAGCAAATGATACTGTACTGTTTGACCTTGTTCTGGAAGTATTAGTCAATGCAATTAAATAAGAGTAAATTGTTTCCAATTATCATGGTAAAATATTAAGAGAAAATATCTAATGTTGATAAATCAAAAGGCATATTTAAAGACCATAACTACCAATCTCATTATGAATAGTGATGATTATATGTAAATTCCCCTCAGGAAGAGAATTAGAAGTGGGCAGCCATGGGTGAGCCCTATTTTCTTTGTGTGTGTGTGTGTGTTTAATATTTTTAATGATGTGACATATTGTATTACTTCCTAAATATTAAAAAATATATAATAATCACAACTTCTAATATAATTAATGTTCAGCTGTATAATTATAACACTATTGTCCTCTTTTGTATCACTTGAGAATTTATTTTTCAAAGCTACACTCAAAAGTCATTTTACTTCATCTCAATATTTATGAATAATACATATTCATAAAACTTTTTCTTGCTATCCCAGATAGGTTTACTATTTTGCTTCTCTATACTCCAAGAATACTTTATGACTCCATTAAACAACTAATCACAATTATTGTAATTTATGTAGTAACTATCTGTTTCCCTTGTCAGAATGAGAATGACTCAAGATTAGGTATTATGTATTTTGTTCATGTTTGTACTTCAGGCACTCAGAAAGACTGAAATGTATTTTTCTCAATATGTAAATATTTATGAAACTAAAAGTGATATTCTGCTTCTCTTAGGCATTAAGAAGAGCTCCATATAGAACAGAAGACACTCAAATTCTAGGAAATAGTCTTGGCTCTGTTATTTCTCTATTCTTCAGTCATTAATTCTTCCAGATCAAAATAGGAAATAATTTGGAAAAGGAGAGTCAACATTTGAAGCTTATTATCCCAGGGCTTCCCTGATAGCTCAGTTGGTAAAGAATCCACCTGCAATGCAGGAAACCCCAGTTTGATTCCTG
The DNA here is from genome assembly GCF_023091745.1 of Budorcas taxicolor. NCBI lineage: Eukaryota > Metazoa > Chordata > Mammalia > Artiodactyla > Bovidae > Budorcas > Budorcas taxicolor. The sequence continues at coordinate 64,146,121 of NC_068912.1, forward strand.
GATTGGGAACATCTGCTAGAGAAGGGATAGGCTAACCACTCCAATATTCTTGATCTTCTCTTGTGGCTCAGCTGGTAAAGAATCCACTTGCAATGCAGGAGACCTGGATTCAATCCCGGGGTTGAGAAGATCCCCTGGAGAAGGGAAAGACTACCCACTCCAGTATTCTGGCCTGGAGAATTCCATTGACTGTATAGTGCATGGGGTCACAAAGAGTCGGACATGATTGAGTGACTTTCAAAATCCTGACAACCCTGGTGTCACCCTCCATGATTAATACTTTCTAATGGTCGTTGAAGGCAAAAACAAACAAAACAAACAGAGTTGATTTGCAGCACCAAAGTCATTGACGTTCTAACCCCTGCCTCCCTTTTTTCTGTGACTGTGGCATTATTTGAAAATGGAGCCTTTGCATATGATCAGGTTAAGACAAAATGACATTAAGGTGGGTCCTAATCCAGTATGACAAATGTCATCATGAAAAGGGAAAATCTGAACACAGAGACTGATGTGCAAATGGGGAGAAGGTCTTATAAAGGTGAGAGTTATACTGCCTGAAGTCTACCAAAAATTAGGAAACACTCTTGGATCAGACCTTTAATTGGAATCTTCACAGGGGGTGTGGGCCTGCCAACACCTTGATCTCAGATTTCCAGCCTCCAGATTTGTGAGACAATATATTTATATTGTCTAAGCTGCTGGACTTATGGTACTTTGCTACAGCAGCCCTAGAAACCTAAAATGGGCTTTGTTGGAAACATTTTCAAGCAGAGAGTCAGTGAAATGAGGAACTCCAGTTTCTTATTCTTTCCTCTACCCTTGGAGAGAATTACAAAGAGGAGAGAGCACAGCAGCAAGCATGGAGTGCTCCAGGAGGAGAGACTTCCAATTAATGTGTAGTCTTGTATGGTGTGGGAAAGGTCTGGTGAATCTGACTGGTGAAACTTTGAGCTTAGTGCTAGGTTTCTAGAGGAATTATTTGGGAAGCGCAATTGATAGTACCCAACAACGTCGAGAAAATTAGAATTGGGTTGACTACTGGAGTGAGTTGCCATTTCTTTCTTCAAGGGATCTTCGGGACATAGGGATCAAACTAGGGTCTCCTGCATTGCAGGCAGATTCTCTACCATCTGAGCGATCAGGAAAGACCATTTATATAGTATATACCCATGATTTATGTACAAAAAGACATTTTTATAGTATTACCATGAATTGTCTATATATATATATAAACTATATACAAATTGTATATAGTATATACTATAAATTGTGCATATATTTTTCACTTTCATATTTATCACTTTCTTCACTTTCAGTCAGTCAGTCATGTCCAACTCTTTGTGACCCCATGGACTCAGCATGCCAGGATTCCCTGTCCATTACCAACTCCCGGAGATTATTCAAACTCATGTTCATCGCATCGCTGATGCCATCCAAATATCTTATCCTCTATCATCCCCTTCTCCTCCTGCCTTCAATCTTTCCCAGCATCAAGGTGTTTTCCAGTGTGTCAGTTCTGCTCATCAAATGGCCAAAGTATTGGAGTTTCAGCTACAGCATCGGTCCTTCCAAAGAATATTCAGGATTGATATCCTTTAGGATGGACTGGTTGGATCTCTTTGCAGTCCAAGGGTCTCTCAAGAGTCTTTACCACCACCACAGTTCAAAAACATCAACTCTTTGACCCTCACCTTTCCTTACAGTTCAACTCTCACATCCATACATGACTACTGGAAAAACCATAACTTTGACTAGGCAGACATTTGTTGGTAATGTAATGTCTCTGCTTTTTAATATGCTTTCTAGGTTGTCCATAGCTTTTCTTCCAAGGAACACGCATCTTTTAATTTCATGGCTGCAGTCACATTTGACAGTGATTTTGGAGCTCAAAAAATAAAGTTTGTCACTTTTTCCATTGTTTCCCCATCTAGTTGCCATGAAGTAATGGGACTGAATGCCATGATCTTAGTTTTATGAATGTTGAGTTTTAAGCCATTTTCACTCTCCTCTTCACATTCATGAAGAGGCTCTTTAGTTCTTGCTTTCTGCCATAAGGGCGATGTCATCTGCATATCTGAGGCTGTTGATATTTCTTGCTGCAATCTTGATTCCAGCTTATGCTTCACCCAGCCTGGCATTTCACATGACGTTCTCTGCATATAAGTTAAATAAGCAGGGTGACAATATACAGCCCTGACATAATCCTTTCCCAATTTGGAACAAGTCTGTGGTTCCAAGTCCAGTTCTAACTGTTGCATCTTTACCCGCACACAGATTTCTCAAGAGGCAGGTCACGTGGTATGGTATTCCCATCTCTTTCAGCATTTTCCACAGTTTATTGTGATCCACACAGTCAAAGACTTTGGTGTAGTCGATAAAGAAAAAGTAGATGTTTTACTGGAACTTGCTTGCTTTTTGGATGATCCAGCAGATGTTGGCAATTTGATCTCTGGTTCCTCTGCCTTTTCTAAATCCCAGCTTGAACATCTGGAAGTTCACAGTTCATGTACTGTTGAAGCCTGGCTTGGAGAATTTTGAGCATTACTTTCCTAGTGTGTGAGATGAGTACAATTGTGCGATAATTTGAGCATTCTTTGGCATTGCCTTTCTTTGGGATTGGAATGAAAACTGACCTTTTCAAGTCCTGTGGCCACTGCTGAGTTTTCCAAATTTGCCTTTAAAGGCATCATCTTTTAGGATTTGAAATAGCTCAGCTAGAATTCCATCACCTCCTCTAGCTTTGTTCGAAGTGATGCTTTCTAAGGCCCACTTGACTTCACATTCCAGATTTCTGGCACTAGGTGAATGATCACACCATCATGGTTATCTGGGTCATGAAGATCTTTTTTGTATAGTTCTTCTGTGTATTCTTACCACCTCTTCTTAATATCTTCTGCTTCTATTAGGTCCACATCATTTCTGTCCTTTATTGTGCTCATTTTTGCATGAAATGTTCCCTTGGTATCTCTAATTTTCTTGAAAAGATCTCCAGTTTTCCCTATTCTATTGTTTTCCTCTATTTCTTCACTTTACAACCGGTTAAGTTTTTTTTTTTTTTTAAAACTATTTCCCTTTGTATTTTAGATACTGAAGAATAGAGGTGTTCAAAAATTTTTACCCAAGTAATTATATGGCAGAATTCGGACTGCAAGAATTGTGGCTCAGAAGGCTATGCTATTAATACTACTTCTTAAGGAATTCTTAAAGCTAGCATAAGCAAAAGAAAAATAAAGGAATTTTTATGACACAAGAGGCTTTCTTAGGGAGTAAATGGATTCAGAAAGTGAATATAATTAGCTCTTGTCTTTGGGCCCCTCTGGCAACTGCTTTATTTTCTTTTCCAACTACAGACTAATTCTCTTGTATATGCTATTCTATAAGCTACTCACAATAATTAAAAGGGGTAAGACATACACATTCTCCTTTCAAATAATGCATATATATCACCTAATTTAAAATCACATAATCTTAGTTTGAACTTTTCCAAAGAAGTAGGTCATTAGCTCAGTATAAAACAATGGGCCACCCTTGGTACAAAGAACTATTCTAGGGTTGGAGGTACAAGATAATGCTTAACTATCACAGTTTCCAGGACACTGATTTTGTACCTATGAATTTGAGTGGAGGAGAGATGTTTTGTAGACAAGTAGAATGGGAACAGGTATCCAGTAAGCAAGTATCCATTATTGACTCCCAATAATCAGCTTATAATAAGCTAAGTATAGAAGGGTCACAAATTTAAAAATAAATGCATAGGATAGATGATTTTCAATCCTCTTCCATTTATAATAATTTTGGGTTTTAAATATACTATTCCTTCCTTAGAATCTGAGTTTTTGAATTATGAGTTTTAATTATTTCTAGAAAACACTCCTATTGTGTATCTATTTCTAATCTTCACTCACTGAATATATAGAATATGGTTATAGGTTGAATTGCATTCCCAACTCTCCAGGGGATTTTGAAGTTCCAATTCTCAGTATTTGTGAATGTAAGCTTATTTGAAAATAGGGTCTTTGCAGATGATAAGATTAATATGAGGTCCTTAGGGTAGTACTAATCCAACATGACTGTACCTTTGCAAACCGGGGTAATTTGGGCATAGAATCAGACAGCTGAATGGGGAGAACACCATGTGAAGATGAAGGCAGACACTGGTGTGAACCATCTACCACCCCAAGAAGAACAAACTACTAGTATACTACCAGAAGCTAAAAAGGGGCATGGAACAGTTTCTGGTACTCTGTTATGGCAGCCCTAGAAAATTAACACAAAAATGTGTGTGTGCATAAGTAGTTGCCCTCAGTTCAGTTAAGTTCAGTTGCTCAGTCATGTCCAACTCTTTGCGACTGCATGAAATGCAGCACGCCAGGCCTCCCTGTCCATCAACAACTCCCGGAGTCCACCCAAACCCATTTCCATCAAGTCGGTGATGCCATCCAACCATCTCATCCTCTGTTGGCCCCTTCTCCTCCTGTCCTCAATCTTTCTCAACATCAGAGTCTTTTCAAATGAGTTAGCTCTTCGCATCAGGTGGCCAAAGTATTGGAGTTTCAGCTTCAGCATTAGTCCATCCAATGAATAATCAGGACTGATTTCCTGTAGGATGGACTGGTTGGATCTCCTTGCAGTCCAAGGGACTCTCAAGAGCCTTTTCCAACACCACAGTTCAAAAGCATCAATTCTTTGGCACTCAGCTTTCTTTATAGTCCAGCTCTTACATCCATACATGACCACTGGAAAAATCATAGCCTTTAGTAGACGGACCTTTGTTGGCAAAGTAATGTCTCTGTTTTTTAATATGCTGTCTAGGTTGGTCATAACTTTCCTTCCAAGGAATAAGCATCTTTTAATTTCATGGCTGCAATCACCATCTGCAGTGATTTTGGAGCCCAGAAAAAGAAACTCAGCCACTGTTTCTACTGTTCCCCATCTATTTCCCATGAAGTGATGGGACCAGATGCCATGATCTTAGTTTTCTGAATGTTGAGGTTTAAGCCAACTTTTTCACTCTCCTCTTTCACTTTCATCAAGAGGCTATTTAGTTTTTCTTCACTTTCTACCATAAGGGTGGTGTCATGTGCATATCTGAGCTTATTGATATTTTTCCCAGGAACCTTGATTCCAACTTGTGCTTCATCCAGCCCAGTGTTTCTCATGATGTATGCTGCACATAAATTAAATAAACAGGGTGGCAATAAACAGCCTTGACATACTCCTTTTACTATTTGGAACCAGTCTGTTGTTCCATGTCTAGTTCTAACTGTTGCTTCCTGACCTGCATATAGGATTCTCAAGAGGCAGGTCAGGTGGTCTGGTATTCCCATCTCTTTCAGAATTTTCCATAGTTTATTGTGATTCACACAGCCAAAGGCTTTGGCATAGTCAATAAAGCAGAAATAGATGTTTTTTTCTGGAACTCTGTTGCATTTTCAATGATCCATTGGATGTCGGCAATTTGATCTCTGGTTCCTCTGCTTTTTCTAAAACCAGCTTGAACATCTGGAAGTTCACGGTTTACGTATTGCTGAAGTCTGGCTTGGAGAATTTTAAAGAATTACTTTACTAGTGTGTGAGATGAGTGCAATTGTGCAGTAGTTTGAGTATTCTTTGGAATTGCCTTTCTTTGGGATTATAATAAAAACTGACATTTTCCAGTCTTGTGGCCACTGCTGAGTTTTCCAAATTTGCTGGCATATTGAGTGCAGCACTTTCACAGCACCATCTTTCAGGATTTAAAATAGCTCAGCTGGAGTTCCCTCACCTCCACTAGCTTTGTTCATAGTGATGTTTTCTAAGGCCCAATTGACTTCACATTCCAGGATATCTGGCTCTAGGGGAGTGATCACAACATCGTGATTATCTGGGTCATGAAGATCTTTTTTGTATAGTTCTTCTGTGTATTCTTGCCACCTCTTCTTAATATCTTCTGCTTCAGTTACGTCCCTACCATTTCTGTCCTTTATTGAGCCCATCTTTGCATGAAATGTGCCCTTGGTATCTCTAATTTTCTTGAAGAGATCTCTAGTGTTTCCCATGCTATTGTTTTCCTCTATTTATTTGCACTGATCACTGAGGAAGGCTTTCTTATCTCTCCTTGCTATTCTTTGGAACTCTGCATTCAAGTGGGTATGTCTTTCCCTTTCTCCTTTGCTTTTCACTTCTCTTCTTTTCACAGCTATTTGTAAAGCCTCCTCAGACAGCCATTTTGCTTTTTGCATTTCTTTTTCTTGGGGATGGTCTTGATTCCTGTCTCTTGTACAATGTCATGAACCTCCATCCGTCCATAGTTTATCAGGCACTCTGTCTATCTGATCTAGTCCCTTAAATCTATTTCTCACTTTCACTGTATAGTTATAAAGGAGTTGATTTAGGTCATACCTGGATAGTCTCATGAAGAAAGTCTCCACTTTCTTCAATTTCAGTCTGAATTTGTCAATAAGGAGTTCACGATCTGAGCCACAGTCAGCTCCCAGTCTTGTTTATGCTGACTGTATAGAGCTTCTCCGTTTTTGGCTGCAAAGAATATAATCAATCTGAATTTGGTGTTGACCATCTGGTGATGTCCAAGTGTAGTCTTTTCTTGTGTTGTTGGAAGAGGGTGTTTGCTATGACCAGTGCGTTCTCTTGGCAAAACTCTATTAGCCTTTGCCCTGCTTTATTCTGTTCTCCAAGGCCAAAGTTGCCTGTTACTCCAGGTGTTTCTTGACTTCCTACTTTTGCATTCCAGTCTATAATGAAAAGGATATCTTTTTTTGGTTGTTAGTTCTACAAGGTCTTGTAGGTCTTCATAGAACCGTTCAACTTCAGCTTCTTCAACATTACTGGTTTGGGCATAGGCTTGGCTTACCGTGATATTGAATGGTTTGCCTTGGAAATGAATAGAGATCTCTCTGTTATTTTTGAGATAGCATCCAAATACTGCATTTCAGATTCTTTTATTGACTATGATGGCTACTCCATTTCTTCTAAGGGGTTCCTGCCCACAGTAGTAGATACAATGTTTATCTGAGTTAAATTCACCCATTCCAGTCCATCGTAGTTCACTGATTCCTTGAATGTCGATGTTCACTCTTGTCATGTCCTCTTTGACCACTTCCAATATGCTTTGATTCATCGACCTAACATTCCAGGTTCCTGTACATAGTTGGCCTTCAAGAAACTTACAATCTATGATGGGGAGATAGCCTTACAAATATATCTGACAGGACAGTGAGGGACAGTAACATTTTCTTAGTCAAAAATGCCTCAGGTCAAGGTCTGAGGGGATGACAATTCCATCCATCCCATCTCTCCACAATTAGCTTTCAGTTTCATTGCACTTTCTTTGAAATATTTTGAGGTTTCAATTCAGTTGATAACTTTGAATAATATGGAAATATATACTCTCCTGTTTTGAAAAAAAAGTCTCGTCTATATATTCTTAAACGACTGCATGCTTTGTGAATGACACAGCCTTCATAATGTAATTTTACCTCTTCAAAATATATTACACATACTGAAATGATTTGCTCACATACTAGATAGCGACCTGCTGTAAACAAGGGATAATACCTTATTAAAAATTTTCTTCAGCTCTTAACAGAATGACAGTATATTTTGAGGAATAGATAAACAAATAAATATCAATAGGGTAATTATGCAAATATCACCTTTACAAGGTACCAAGACTTTTCTCTTATGCAACTTCCAAACAGGTCTATCTCTGTTAAATAAATCCAGTTTGAGCTCAACAGAGAATGAAATATATATGGGAGTTAATATTCTTGGTACTACTCCGTATACTTTCCTGGGTACATAGGGCAAGACCCAGAATAGCATTCCATTTGTTTGAATGACAGATTAGTTGATTGATTTTTGTGACAAATGACAAATGCCAGTTGCCAAATTATATCTTCAAACAACTTCTGTCACTCAAAATTCAACTGAACTATATTCCTAAAACAATCTAATCCTGGGGAAACACAACAGAAAAATTACCTTAAGTGCCACTGTATTCTGGGTCATCAGTATTTCTATTTAAGAGTAATCAAAAGGAAGCTTTCTAGCCTAGACTAGGCAGATTAGTCCCTTACAAAAAAGATTCTGTCCCCATTGAAATGCAACAACTTTCACAGTTCTCTTGGAGGTGAATTTTCCTCTCTTGCCCTCCCTGAGAGAACAAAGGAGGGCCAGGTTAATATCTGCTCTAAGTGGAATCTGGAAATCAGAATCTACTTGGAACTCCTTTCTTGATTTCTACCACTACTGTGTAAGCATGATGAAAACCAGAAGGATATGGATATAAAGATGAAATTAGGCCTCCCTGCATACATAATTTTACCTTTATTCTACTTATTACCAAGGGACCCTATTCTATATTTAGAGAGTAAAAGATACTATGCAGTTCTGGATCTATGGTATTTTTTAGTTTTATCATCCATGACAGTCCAAAAGATTTTAAATGCAGACTGGACTACTGGGCAGGAAGCTTGGGTTTCTTTCCTGGTTCTGCCTCCTGGTATCCAATGAGATGGGAGGGATGTATACAATATATAGATGCTATGGATATTTAAAAATTTCCTATGACTAGAATCACACTTCATCCAGTGTCTCCACTCTTTTTTCATGCTAAGTGTACATCATTTTTATCTGGCCTCTTAGAAATCTCTTCTAATTAGAATATATGTTTTTATTTTTATTTTTTCCTTCTTCAAACTGATTTGATTTTCTTGAAGTGGGATTTATTTTTCTTTTCATGCAAAGAGTTAGTTCAAAAATTTCCCTTTAGTCTGCTAAAAAGTTTCTATAGTTATTTTTGAGTAATTAACACATTTATCCCCCCTCCAGATAGCTCAGTTGCAGAAGACCCCAGTTCAATTCCTGGGTCAGGAAGATCTGCTGGAGAAGGGATTGGCTACTGACTCCAGTATTCTAGGGCTTCCCTTGCAGCTTAGCTGGTAAAGAATTTGCCTGCAATGTGGGAGACCTGAGTGCAACCCCTGGGTTGAGAAGATCCCCTGGAGAAGGGAAAGGCTACCCACTGTATTATCCTAACCTGGAGAATTCCAAGGCCTGTATAATCCATGGGGTCACAAAGAGTCAGACATAACTTTCACTTTCACCTTTAAACAAGCATTTGATTAAAAATAATTCTTAGCTTCTAGTATTAACACTGATAGTCTATCCTAGAAATAGCAAGGTGAATAAAATAGGTTACTAAACTTCAAGAGTTGACAGACTAGTCAAGAAAATGGTCAGTTATCTTTAATTCCAAGGGCTATGTTCTACAAAGTTACCATGAACCCCAATTAGCACAAATAGGGTTAGGTTCCTAGTTAAAGCAATAATCAGTTACCTTTATCTCCAAGGGCTATATTCTACAAAGTTACCATGAATCCTAATCACAAATAAGGTTAAGATCCTAGGAGCCTCTGGTCACATTTTGCCCAACTGAACAACATATGAACTGGATTTGTTTTATATATATATATATATATATATATATATATATATATATATATATATAAAACTAAAGAAATCATATTAAATATTTGTTGCTTGATCAATATTCAACTCACGGACATTCAATGAGGACAATCCCATCCTCCTCAGCCTGTGGCTTCTGCAGTCCTCTTCACATTTGGCTTCCCTAATAGCTCAGTTTGGTAAAGAATCTGTGTGCAATGCAGGAGACCCCGATTGGATTCCTGGGTCAGGAAGATCCACTGGAGAAGGGATAGGCTACCCACTCCAGTATTCTTGGGCTTAGCTTGTGGCTCAGCTGGTAAAGAATCTGCCTGCAATGCAGGAGACCTGGTTTGATCCCTGGGTTGGGGAGATCCCCTAGAGAAGGCAATGGCTACCCACTCCAATATTCTGGCCTGGAGAATTCCGTGAACTGTATAGTCCATGGGATCACAAAGAGTCAGACACGACAGAGTGACTTTCACTTTCATTTTGATGGCCAACAGCTTCAAGAGTCATTCTTGAAAGAAGCTTTCTAATATATGAATTTTCTCCTTAAGGAAAATCAGAGGCTTCTTGCAGTTAGGAACAGTTAACAGCACTTTATTTTAAAGAGCAAAATCACAGACAAAAAGCAAAAATATGTAAAAAACATGCACCAAATATCTTACAAAAAGGACAGTAGGAGAGCTGAAATAAAAAGGTAGAATGCTGTCTTTACTTCAGGTGGGAACCCTTGCATTGTTTTTGCCACTGTGCATGTCAGCCACTCTGAGCATGTCAGCAAATGACTACGAGTGTCATGAATTTGGGATTGCAAAGAAAATTTAATGAGTAGGTAAACTGATTAATTGGAAAAGACCCTGATGCTGGGAAAGATTGAAGGCAGGAGGAGAAGGGGATGACAGAGTATGAGATGGTTGGATGGCATCACCAACTTGATGGACATGGTTTGAGCAAGCTCCAGGAGCTGGTGATGCTGGTATGGGAAGCCTGGCATGCTGCAGTTTGTGGGGTGCTGCAGTCCAAAGAGTCAAACAGGACTGAGAGACTGAACTGAAATTTACAAATACAGAATCACAAATAATGATGATCAACTGTATGTGAACAAAAGGGGAAAACCGTGTTCCATCATTCCAAAGGAAAATTAAACACAGAGGAGAAAAAAAGTCAATGCTGAAGAACATTCTGTAGAACAAATGCTGAGTGAGATAGTGTTTATTGGTTTCTTTCATGTAGGCAAAAGGCCACACCAATTAAAGAAAATAGCATATTAAGATTGTGATAACATGAGACTTTGTGGTGCATTCAAGAAATATAGTAGCTTGATGATTCTTGATTCTAAAGTTCATATTGGAAAATTTTAGAAGTCTGAAGAGTATAATAGAAGCCATATAATGAAGGATCTTAATGTCCACCTTAGTTGTTTGGAATATTTTCTGTGATGAGAAGCCATGGTCATGTTATAAATGTATACAAAGCATGAATAAAGTCTCATAATACTATCTCAGTATCTTGTGAAAAGAAAACGTTAAATACATTAAAAAGCGATATTTTAAACAAAAAATTTACTATTATCTGTTCAAATCAGGTTTTATGTTTTAACACAGAATAATAATTTTAGCTTTATTAAAGAAGGAAACTGCAAAGGAAATATTCTGTTGATGTCTGAACAGAAATGCAATTCTTAGAAGATTATAAAAGGCCTAATTAGACATTATGAGAAGAGCTGAATCATTGGAAAAGACTCTGATGCTGGGAAAGATTGAGGACAGGAGGAGAAGGGGATGACAGAGGATAAGATGGTTGGATGGCATCACCGATTCAATGGACATGGGTTTGGGTGAACTCTGGGTGTTAGTGATGGACAGGGAGGCCTGGCGTGCTGCAGTTCATGGGGTTGCAAAGAGTCAGACATGACTGAGTGACTGAATTGAACTGAACTGATCTGGTAAAGGTACAATATTTCATAGTATATTGTATGATGATTATGAAACAGCCATTTTTCTTTTCCTAAAAAAAGCCTTCTCTGGCCCCATTACCTACTCCAGTCTTTATGAGGTGTTTCTCATATAGGTTTCTACCCAGTGCAAATAATACTGTAACTTTCTTCATTTGTGCCCATACCAATTTGTCTCTCCACCTATCATAATATTTATCAAACTGCATTAAGTATACCTTAGTATATAGCTAAATAACTCTTGATGGTGGGGAATATTTTATTCACCACTGTAGCTCCAAGCTGTAATACATGTCTTTCACTTGAGAGCTGATGAACAAATCAATAGTAAGAGAGTGAAACATTAGATCAGCCTTAGGGTTTAGCTCTGACATCCTTTGCTCTCCATATGGGAGGGAACAATCCAATATGCTTTTTTTTCAGTTCTACATCTAAAATTTTCAATGTCAAGATAATTTGGGAAGGTGTTTGTCGGTTGTGAGCCATTTTATTTGAAAATACTGTCATTTATACAAGTTTAATAATGCAGTGATGTGCAAGAAATTATGAAGTTAGACAGTTTCCTTTTAAAGTTAGGTGTATACGGCATTTAAGAAAGGTGATATACCTTTTGAAGAAATATCACTTCAGATTTTTCTGTAAGCGACCTAGCAGCAATTATTTTACCTGATACATGCTGTTTAGAGTGTTTCTATGGCACGACCTGCTACAATTGAAGAAGCCATCCTGCAGAGGCACCTATCATCACAACTGTCATGTTTTTATTTTTGCTAGGGATTTTAAATCTCACCACAAAATCCACCCAAGAATCCCACCGTGGCTCATGTCTTACACTGTGCATTACTCCTCTGACTTTTTGAGCAAGATCAATCAATCAATTTCTTTCTCCAGGAACTGAGCAGTCATGACATCACCACCAAGTTTAGTCCTGTTCTAGAAAACCAATTGAGCTTGACCAAAATGAGCAGCAATTTATTTTCAACCAGGGAGACTCAGTCTCTACAGGGTTTTAAATATCAGATACTGCTGCTGGAGTTGGGTCCAGTAAGTACCTCTATAGAGCCAAGGAGGGAAGGGTAAAAGAAGATCAATGTGCTCATTTTCAATAAATCACTAGATTAATCCATGTGGGATTCTGCAGCTGTGGGTGGAAAGCAAAAGGAGGTCATTATTTGTATTTAAGAGTGCAAAAGCAAAATCAATTTTTTAGACCAAGGTTCAGGAGAGCTGACTGATGGAATGGTAGATATATAAAGAAAAGTATAAAATTTGGATTAGAAAAGCTTTCCCACCACTACTACTCATTAATGTCAATGAAACCCACAGATTAAAATTCAGTCTGGTTGCAATATTCATTATATTTTATACTATTAAAATTTTATTTAAAGGGGCTTTATTTCCAGGTTGTTTAAGAAGAAATCAGTTTCACCAAGATTTTTTTAAGCACTCACTTTTTTACCTATAGCATCAATAACAACTAATGAAACCTTCTGTTACTATAGTCTTTGGTTATATACCTGCAATTGGAAACACTCTTAGCACATGCAGTTATATTACTTGGGCTTAATAGCCTCCTCAGGTAAAAGAATATTATATATGAATATTGAATTGTTAAAGAAAATTTTTTAATCAGGCACAAAACTAATTATAGTCTTTATAATTTCTACAGTATTTGTTAGAAAGTTTTCTATAAACTAGTATCACTAACTTGATACATAAAAAAAATATTCCTAGGTAGTTGATTATCAAGAAATATTTAACTTACTGAATTTATTTATCTGTGGTTCTTCAAAATTACTTTGAATACACTTTTATTTAAAGTAAGGTGTTTAATATCAGTTATGTGCATAAAAAGGTGTTTGGTCATTTGAAAGGAGGAAAAATGCTAAAAATAGAATAAAATTGAAATTGTCTACATTCTATGCAGTCAGAGTAGAAATGATTAGGTGATGTTGAAATGGCTAAAATTTTTTTGAGGCTTGAATATGAATTTGAAAACTTTTAGTATTGGTAGAGAAAAATGGATAGCATATTCCATGGTATAGTAATGGAAGAAACAAAGAAATAAAGATAGATAAACAGATAGATAGATAGATAAGAATAAAAATCACAAGTTTCTTTAAGAGTGTCTCTAGAATTCTAGGAGCTTTATGTTTCTTAAAGACATAGCTGAAATCAAAATTACCAATAAGTGTTAAAAAGATGCATCTTTGAATTTCAATCCAGACCTCTTTCATGTGAGTCCAAAGAATCTCTGGTGATTATCATACAGACCACAATTTGAGAGTCAGAGTCACCATATTATTAAAGTTTAGCCATATATGAAACCAACTACCAGTATGCACCAATTAATACTGGCAACCTCTTTCCAGACATGATGAAAATTAACATGGAAAAGTTTGCCTTTTCTTGGTGAAGGACATGATGTTCAAGTAGTTAAAAGGAAGTTTTGTAAATTTTCTGACCTTAGTTTGAAATAAGTGACAAACTGCTTCATTTCTCTGAGGTTCGATTTTTTTTTTTTCCTTTTTAATCCAGGCTGTTAGATTGTTTTGAAGGCAGCTGCTTGGTTTATAGTATTTTCAGCACCTAGCTGGAAAAATTACTGTGGCATACAGATGATGATGCAAGGAGATCCAACCAGTTCATCTAAAGAAAATCAGTCCTGAATGTTCATTGGAAGGACTGATGTTGAGGCTGAAACTCCAATACTTAGGCCACCTGATGTGAAGAACTGACTCATTTGAAAAGACCCTGATGCTGGGAAAGATTGAAGGTGGGAGAAGGGAACGACAGAGGATGAGATGGATGGCATCACCGACTCAATGGACGTGAGTTTGAGTAAACTCCGGGAGCTGGTGATGGACAGGGAGACCTGGCATGCTGCAGTCCATGGGTTGCAAAGAGTCAGACACAACTGAGCAACTGAACTGAACCGAACCGAACAGATGATGATGAAATGTACTATTAATTAAGTAAGATAATGCTAATCTCAGTGAAGATGTTAGGTAGCTAGAATAAGAAAAAGGAGTCCAGAATGGTGGTGGTTAAAAGACAAAGAAGGGAAAAGCCCATGAAAATAGAACAAAGGAAGGTCCAAGGACTGAAATGAGAACCTCAGGTAAAACAAACAGCCCTCCTAGCTAGACCAATTTACATAGAGCAGGCTCAGGGGAAGGAGAAAAACATATAAAAAGAGGAGCCAAAATTGAGCTGGAGGCTTCTCTTTTTGCATCTTTTGGGTCAGCCTGCCCTCATGACTTGAGGATGTATTTTCCTTTTCTTGCCAAATAAAACTGAGCTGTAACACAGTGCTGGAACACTGGTCCATCCATCACTTGAAATTTTTGCTGTGGTGAGAAAGAACCAAGGAAAGTACAAACTTCTCCAACACATAGGGTGCATGATTCAGATTTAACCTGGCTGAAATAACCTTGGCTCAGCCCCCATGAGATGCAGGGCAAGCATAGCAGAAGCCCAACTTGGCAAAAGCTCCCACAGTGGAAGCTATACTTGAAGAAAACCCAGCTCAGGGTAAGTGACAAGCCCAGCATGCTAGAAACTGGGACAGCAAAAACAAACTCAGCAGAAAGCTCATGCGGCTCAGTCTGAGATTCCAGATGACCTCCTATTAAGGTAGGAGGTCCTTGCTCCTATGGCTGTAAGGACATATGGCTAACAAAATCTTAAAACTTTACAATCTCTAGTTTCTTGTTTCCTTGAACCTCCTGCAAACAGGCAAGTGGCAGTCATTGCCCCAGGGTGTCCCAAAGGCTCTACTATCTGCTATGCCTTAGTAGCTATTGCCCTGGTTGGTGGGGGTTCTTCTGTCCTTTATCTTCTTTGTGCCAAAGTTCAGGCCAATGAAAACTGAGCACAGATTATGAAGGGGATTTGTTGATAGGTTCTTCCCACTGCTTTTTCCTCCCATCCTTCAGCTCCTCTTTCCTGGGACTTGAGCCTGGCTAAAACCCACAATGCCTGGTTTCAGGACTCAAGGAAAGTCAGGCTCTTGATGTCTCATTGCAAAACATTCAGTGAGAGACAGAGCTATAGGTAAGAGGTGGATTTGTTCAGATTCAGAGAGAAGTGCACTCCACAGGGTATGGACCATCACAGAGGGCGAGTGCAGTGGCTATGGAATGTGATGTGGTTAGTTTTCTAGGGCTGGGTGATTTCATATGCTAATGAGTGGAAGAATCATTCCAACAATAGTTGGGGAACCAGCCACTTCTTGGTCTTTTCAACAGTGCCTTGGAACTGTCCTGGCACCTCTGGTTGTGTCATTTAGCTTGCAGACTGAGGATCAAGGTTTAGTTGAATTTTACTTGTCATCTGATTTTAATTGGTTTATGTTATGCCCTTGGGCTATGTCATTCTTTCAAAAGTTGTGCCCTGCCCCCTTCACTCCTATCCCATGCTCTTTTCCTGAGCCCGTTCTGGGCCCACAATGTTGCCTCTACAATCTTCTGGAGGGACAACTAGAAAATAGCTGGCCCTTGGGAGAGAAATACTGTATGATATCCAGTGCTTCTAGAGATTCGGGCCTTCATCTTCCATATTTCCTACAACATGTTCAACAACAGCACC
This sequence comes from Budorcas taxicolor, assembly GCF_023091745.1. Lineage (NCBI taxonomy): Eukaryota > Metazoa > Chordata > Mammalia > Artiodactyla > Bovidae > Budorcas > Budorcas taxicolor. The sequence continues at coordinate 64,162,118 of NC_068912.1, forward strand.
TCTCAGTGAACCTGCTAGGGAGGGTGACAGGCATGCGATACCTGCTAGAAGTCCATCTGTTGGTGGCATCCCTTCAAGGGAAACTGGGCTTCCAGGGATAATGTGTGCCGCTTTGGGAGTTAGCTCTGCAGGCCATTTGGGCCCAAACCCTTACCACCCTTTTAAATTTATAAACATACCCCTGGATCAAATCTCCATTCCACTTTTATGGAACAGCTAGTCTGCTGCCTCTTATCAATTTGTTCCTAAGCCACTTACTAACTCCTACAACCAGGACCTTGCCCTCTAGTAGGCAACATTGCTCCACACTGCTTATTATCAAAATACTCTTAATGTCCCTAACAGGAACTTCTGTTATTACCTAAAGTGGGTCTATGACAGTGAAATGTTTACCATTGGAAACACCCTGAATTGCTCTTGTGGAGGTCTAGAGGAGAAAATAAGTGACATATTCCCTCAGAGAAATAAGAGGATAAGGCTTATGGATGTTTCACCAAGCCCCACCTTGAGGGCACGGGCTTGGATTGTTTTACATCATGGTATCTCTGGGCTTCCCTGGTGGCTTAGATGGTAAAGCGTCTGCCTGCAATGCGGGAGACCCAAGTTCAGTCTCTGGGTCAGGAAGATCCCCTGGAGAAGGAAATGGCTACCCACTCCAGTACTCTTGCCTGGAAAATTCCATGGATGGAGGAGCCTGGTGGGCTACAGTCCATGGACTCACAAACAGTCGAACACAACTGAGTGGCTTCACCTTCACTATGATATCTCTTCCCATCCATGGTGGACAAACCAGCAATGAGTTAAGATTACAACCCCTTAATCCTACCTAGCACTGGTCATGCTGGAGACCTTGGGGATGCCCAACTCCAGTCCGGGGGTCCCAGGAGGTTGACCTGCCTCAATCTGCCTAGGGATCTCATCCTTGAAAGGTTGTCACACCTCAACCTGCTTGGGGATCCACCAGTCTGGGGATCCACCAGTCCAGGGGTCCCAGAAGGTCGACATGCTTCAACCTGCCCAGGGACCCAATTCTCAGGAGGCCAACCTGCCTCAACCTGCCCGGGGATTCAATCTCCAGGAGTCTGTCACACCTCAGCCACACCTCAGCCTGCCTGGGGATCTGCACCCTGACGCAGGGATGCCCAGCTCTCAGGTTGCAACAGTACTGGGTAGGATAAGCTTCAGAAAGACTCACCCTTAAGGAAGTCCACCCATGAAAAGAGAAGAGAAGCCCCCAGCTCAATTTCAGCTTCTCCCTGAGCCTGTCTTATGTAAACTGGGCTAGCCAGAGGGCTGTTTGTTTTACCTGAATTTCTCACTCCAGTCCTTGGACCTTCCTTTGTTCTATTTTTGTGGGCTTTTCCCTTCTTTTTCTTTTAACCACTACCATTCTGGACTCCTTTTTCCTGTTCTAACTTCCTAATAGCCCAGCAAAAAGTGATCAGCTATGCCTGAGTTGAGTCTCAGCAATAACTCAGGAGTCAAATGAGAACCCATTGCCTTTCTGAAAAGAGGCCCTTCGAAAGTTCACCAATCTGCACTTGGACTGTTATGAGGGACAGGTGATTTTAAAGGACAAAAATTCTGAGAGGGATTGTCAGAAGATCTCTGACCAATCCTGAGGAAATCTGGTACTCTGATGGAAGCAGCTTTGTCTTGGATGGAAAAAGAAGAGTTGGATATGTAATAATCTCCAGTTCATGCACAGAAGTGGCATGAAGGAATCAAGCAGCCGATCAGGCAGCTAAGAGAGCAGCATTACAGAGCAATGGCCTAATAGGGGTTGCCACCTTAGTTCCACAGACTAATTTGCCAGAAACTCCTTCGTATACTGAAGGTGAGACTCTTAAAGCTAAGAGTGAAGGCTTTCAAGAAAATCATATGGGGTGGTTCAAAAAGCAGGGCCTCCTTTTTCTCCCTGGGAACCTCCAATGAAAGTTGGTTAACTTTTTACATACCACCACTCATTTAGGGGATAAGGCCCTCCAAAGATTACTAAATAGGTCCTTCAGAGGAAGAGGCCTCCAAATGACTATAAGGCAAGTTGTCTTGTCTTGTCCCATTTGTCAGTTAAACAACCTGCCATCTATAGGGTCACACAGAGTCAGACACGACTGAAGTGACTTAGCAGCAGCAGCAGCAAGGAGCTTGAAGATCTCAGCTGGCCTGGGCCATCCAATGGCGTGGGACCTACCCAGGAGAAGACTGGCAGATGGATTTCACTCAGACGTCAGTTTCTCAGAGGTATAAATAGCTACTAGTCATTATAGATACATTCACAGATGGATTGAAGTCTTTCCCACCGGGACTGAGAAGGCTGAGGAGATGGTGAAAAAACTGCTCCATGAAATCAATCTGAGATTTGGTCTTCCCAGGTCACTACAAAATGACAACGGGGCATCATTTAATTCTAAGGTCACCCAAGGGGTCTCTAAAGCATTGGGCATTATTTATTATCTCCATTGTTCCTGGAGGCCTCAGTCTTCAGGAAAAGTAGAAAGAGCCAACTAATTCTTAAAATCAGTGATGAAAAAAGATAACTCAGGAGACCTCCCTGGGATGGAAGGAGGCTTTACAAATAGCCCTCCTCTGCACTCATATTGCCCCTAAGGAACAGGTTGGTCTTAATCCTTATGAGATGCTATATGAGAGACCTTTTGTTTATGCAAATGATTTCTTCCTAGACCCACAGGCTCAGACCCTCTGGTCTTATCCCATGGACACTGGGCAATTCCAACACAACATATATGCTTATGGGGTGTCAACCAGGACCCAAAATATTCTAAAGAGCTACCACTATATGGTCCAGGGACTCGAGCTCTAATTACAGTCTGGAAAGATGGGTCCCCAAAGGCTCAACTCCAGCCCACATGGAAGGGTCTCTACCCTGAAATACTTTTTACCTCCAAAGCAGTCAAGGTACCAGGACACGACTCCTGGATTCACTATTCACAAGTCAAGCCATGGAAGAAAACAGAAGAGGACATTCAATACACCTGTGAGCCCCTGGGAGATCTCAGATACCTATTCAGAACTACAAATGAGGGCCATTCTAATGAACACCCTCAAAATCAAGTTTATGGGGATAAGATTTCTCAGGACAGCTCTTAAGAGCCAACACAGCTTGACAGGGGTTGTACTCCAAAATACACAGGAGATGGAGCTCCTGATCCCTGAACAAGGAGGGACTTGAACCATCTTGAATGAGATATCTTGAATGAAAAACATCCAGATCCTACAGGACCTCAAAGAATGAGCTGGAGAGTTCTTGGGGTTGCTACAATCTCTCTTTGGGGGATCCTTCTCCTGGTGAGGGGGAATTTGGAGTTGACTAATGCACCTACTAATCCTTGTTATCACATATCGATGCTGCTTATGATTGCTCCCTGTATTATCAATTGTCTTGTCTCTGCTCAGGTCAACAAGCTGCAACATGCAGTGCCAGTTCAAAAAGGATATATAAAACTACAGCCGACTATGGAAAATATCACTCGCCCTTAGATGAAGAAGTGAAGTGAGCTCGCTCAGTCGTGTCCGACTCTTTGCGACCCCATGGACTGTAGCCCACCAGGCTCTTCCATCCATGGGATTCTGCCGCGGCCAGCACAAGCAAGAGTTGCACCTGCACAGGGAGAGAACGGAGCGTCCCCGCTAAGAAAAATAAGAGATAGAGACAAAAGATGGGGTTGAGAGGATCAGACCACAAATGGCTGATGCCTTTCTTTATTAGGCTACAATATTTATAGGATAAAATACGTGACTTAAGACATGCACAGGATTATTTTTTAACCTCAGGATACAATCACCAGACCCTTACCATTGTGTACAGAGCACTATAAGATTATCTATCTTACATGTTGCAGAAACAAGACATCTTGGGGCTTTAAGGGCTATAAAAATTCTTGAGGGTGGCGGGACAGGGAGCTTAGGAACGTGCCTAAGGCTCTGCATATCTGCTGAGCAGCTCCCAAGACTTAACCCTTTACGGGCGGTCCCCCGCAGCTCCCCTCTCTTTATTATTTTTTTAAAAGTTCCATAAGATGTCGGTGTTGCAACATGTTTTTATGTATCAGAATTTTTACATGTAAAAATTCTTTAACAATACTACGAATAAAACAAGGAGCCAAACAAATCACGATAAGTACAACAGTCAAAACCACGCCCACAGCAATTATGCTTTGCCACAGTGAATGCAGGCTAGGGAAGTTAGAAAATAAATTTTGTAAAAAATTGTTGACAGTATCAGCTATATTTAAAGTAGCCTTAGGAGAATTTTCAATATTAAGGATTTCATTATGTAATTGCAATAGATCTAGAGAAACATTAGTATTAAACCAAATTCCTTGTAGATGTTTCTTCACCTTATCCCACGGAAAGTCAGATGCATTATAGGCCTTTTTAGTAACATAAATCCATTTATAATTAGCATGACATTGAATTTTCATACGAAAGTTAATGCTCTGAACTTGTTCCCCTAGAACTCTAACCACATCATATAAAGCTGATAATCTATCTTTTATTTTTTTATCTATATCTTCTTGTGTTCCCATTACTTTAGTAACATTATATGACAAGGAATCTACAGTATGAGCAGCTTGAATGGATTGTGCTAGAGATACAGAAGCGGTAACAGCAGTTGCTATAAGGGTGATTAAAGATACTATACCCAGAACAATCAGGCTTACACTTCTTTTAGGGCGGCTAAGAGCCGTGTTAATGCGTTGTAGCAATTCTAAAGCAGTCTCGTCATACCAAGCTTCAGTTATTTTAACTGGTAACATTACAAAAGCAGGTTGTTTTACTATTATAACTTGTTCTCCTTTTTCAACACCTCTTATGCAATTGGTAAGTATGCAGTTAGAACAATTTAAATGATAAATATTCAATGACAATGTTATTTTTATATGGCCTTGTATCAACATGAATGGGTAAGGGACACAAGCTCGGGGATATAAATACCCCGTAACTCCTACATTACCATATTTACTCCCACTGATATTGGGTTGCAAATATAGACTATTACCATGACCAAAGGCAGCCAAAAGTTTCCACAGTTCTGTTTGATATACATTAGCAGTGTTTACAGAGAGAATGGGTGGATGCTGTCCTCGATTCTCAGGAAAATCAGGTTTTCCCCCAGGTGCCCAATCCCACAAAAAGGTGGTATTTGCATTGTTGATGTTGTACACCGACGCAACCCGGGCTCGACATAAAGTCCAAGGAGTGTCTATTCCTATGTGGATGCTTAGATGTTTGTCACAAAACGGAATGTCGAGAGGTCCAGTTCCGTCACGGTGCGATCTTTTTTCGGTTTTTTCATCAATGCCAGAAATAGTCACTCGAGGATAGGATATATCAGCTGACACCTGTATACAGTGAGGATGTTGTAATTGATAAGAAAAGCATATAGGATATTGCGTAGTAAGACCATAAAAGGAGATATTGGCTTGCTGAGGGGAAATATGAGTGTCTGATTTTCCTCCTAAAAGACTTGTGTCGTTGACATAGACAGGTACTATTTTTTTATCCCATCCTAATGATTGAATCATAGGCGAGTCAGGAATGTATGCCCAAAAAGCCGTAGCCTCTCCGTTTTGTATCCGCTGTAACAATAATAATAACATGATCAATATATTTGTAGGTGTCACTGGAGGTTTGTATACCTTGCTGCCGATTAACATCGGCTATATGAGCACACTGTTTAACATTTTTAGATTTTTACAATAAATAATCTCCCCCCGAAAGACGAGCTCTAGCTATTTGTTTTTAATCATTTGGGGGTAGATTCTGAGTACCCAAATTTTCTATCATAGCAACAGTGAATGGAGCGGTAGGACCGTATTGTGAGCAAGCAATCTTTAACTCTTTTAATTGTTTGAAAGGCAGCGCTTCATAGAAACGCTGGTTGTTATGTTCAAAGACAGGAAAAGCAAGAGAAAAATCGGAGACAACCTCACCAAGTCGTTGTGCTTGTCTTAATGCCTTTTGTAGCGGAGACACAATTTCAGATGGCGGAGGAGGAGGAGGCCCCGGAGGGGGATCGAGACCCGCAACAACAGAAGGAGCATAGGCAGGGGGAAGAGGTGGAGCAGAAGCTAATTTTAAATTGTTATTAGGAAACTTAATTCTTGAGTTCTGTAAAGCAACAGTGAGATTTTTTAAACATTCAACCAATTCATCTTTAGATGTTAACGCCCCCTTTTCTTGTGCTAAAAAACCCCAGTCTTCTTGATGGTATTTAGCAGCCCCTTCGTCTAATTTCGCCTCATCTGTGGAGGAAAGTGAATCATCATTATCCGAAGGACTCGATAAGTTACAAAATGGAGGGTCACCTTTAATTCCCTCGGGAACAGCATACTTGGGCTCCGAATCAGGAACATGAAGAGGATTTTCTTCCTGTTTTAAAAAATTTCCTAAACGTTTTAATTCATCATTATCAAAGTCCAAGCAATCACGAATTAGTGTCCAAAAAGATAAAGTTTCTACAGGAACCTTTTCAGGGCCATGTAAAGTATAATGAGTCCGAATTTGTTCCCCTACCTTTTTCCACGTCTCTAAACTTACTGTGCCTTCTCTGGGGAACCAAGGGCAGACTTCTTCAATAAATGAAAGAAAATTGATTAATTTAGGTTTGGAAATAGTAATTCCCCGGTGTTTTAACATTACAGATAACATATGTGCAAACAATTGACGACTATGCGTCTGTCCCATATTTATACTCTCAACTATATACCTTACTACTCCTCCTTAATTTAAATCACTTGTATACTTATATACTCACTCTTTTCAGCTTAATAAGAGTAGTGGCGAGGAAAACTGTAGATCTGCCCCACGTTGGGTGCCACCTGCCGCGGCCAGCACAAGCAAGAGTTGCACCTGCACAGGGAGAGAACGGAGCGTCCCCGCTAAGAAAAATAAGAGAGAGAGACAAAAGATGGGGTTGAGAGGATCAGACCACAAATGGCTGATGCCTTTCTTTATTAGGCTACAATATTTATAGGATAAAATACGTGACTTAAGACATGCACAGGATTATTTTTTAACCTCAGGATACAATCACCAGACCCTTACCATTGTGTACAGAGCACTATAAGATTATCTATCTTACATGTTGCAGAAACAAGACATCTTGGGGCTTTAAGGGCTATAAAAATTCTTGAGGGTGGCGGGACAGGGAGCTTAGGAACGTGCCTAAGGCTCTGCATATCTGCTGAGCAGCTCCCAAGACTTAACCCTTTACGGGCGGTCCCCCGCAGGATTCTCCAGGGAAGAATACTGGAGTGGGTTGCCATTTCCTTCTCTTCCATCCATGGGATTCTCCAGGCAAGAATACTGGAGTGGGTTGCCATTTCCTTCTCCAGGGAAACTTCCCGACCCAGGGATTGAACCCAGGTCTCCCACATTGCAGGCAGGCGCTTTACCCTCTGAGCCACCGGGGAAGCCCTTAGATTGAAACCGCTATAAGGATTCTGAGGCTTCAGACTAGCACGAGGGGGAGGGCTGATGCTCCTCACCATCCCAGTTCAGCAGGAACTAGCCAGAAAGACCTTGACTCCCTTATTCCCAAAGAATTGGGCCTCCCATCTCTCGAGGGTGAAATGTTAGGTAGCTGGAATAGGAAAAAGGAGACCAGAATGGTGGTGGCTAAAAGACAAAGAAGGGAAAAGCCTTTGAAAATAGAACAAAGGAAGGTCTGAGGACCAGAATGAGATTTTCAGGTAAAACAAACAGCCCTCCTGGCTGGCCCAAGTTACATAGGGCAGACTCAAGGCAAGGAGAAAAAACATATAAAAGGAGGAGCCAAAATTGAACTGGGGGCTTTTCTTCTTTTTGAGTCTTTTGGGTTGGCCTGCCCTCATACCTTGAGGAAGTATTTTCCCTTGCTTGCCAAATAAAACTGAGCTGTAACAAAGAGATTTAACACTGGTCCATCAGTCACTTCAAATTTTTGCTGTGGCAAGACAAAACCAAGGAATTAGAAACTTCCCCAACAGATATATATAAAAAAACTCAAAATAATGTAGTTAATGATTCAATTACAAGAGAAAGTCAACCATGCATTCTGCATTTATTTAGAATTTCTGTTCCTCATTAAGTTCTGGGAACGTAAAAATAAATAAGACAGAATTTTTTTACCTCAAATATTTTACTGTTTTTTGAAAAGAAATTCAAACAAATGGAAAATTACATTAAAATATGATGGGAAAATGAGCATGTTGATCGCTTACAGTGAACAACATCAGATTGTGATCTCCAAAGAAGATTTAGCTTTGGGACCAGGGACCAGCTTTGATCACTCAAGAGCTTTTGTGTATCAGAGTTTTATTAAAGTGAAAAAAGGACAGAGGAAGCTTCTGACATAGACATCAGAAGGGGGATGAAGAGTGCCCACACTCAATAGTCTTATCAAGGCCTTATACACTTTTAGCAGACCCATTCCCAGCAACATACATCTTAAATTAACAAGATTAGTCAGAAGGTTCTTGTCTGGGGAGTGTGTAATTTCCTCAGGTCTGGTCTTGCTGCAGCAAAAATTTGAAGTGGCAGACTAGTGTTATAGCTTGTCTGGAGCTCAGAGTTTTATACGGCAAGCAAAGGAAAGTACACCCTCAAGGCCTGAGGGTAGGCTGGCCCAAAGGAGAGGCCTCAATCCGTCTTGGTTTCCTTCTTTTCTACGTTTGTCTCCCCACCCCCACCCCTTCTACCTGCCCCATGCAAATTGGGCTGTTTTTTTTTTTTTTTCACCTGATGTTCTCACTCTGGTCTGTGGATTTTCCCTTGCTCCATTTTCACACGCTGTTTCCTTTCTTTGTCTTTTAGCCACTGCTATTTTGGACTCCTTTCTCCTATCCTAACTACCTAACAGTTCTTGTTAAGCAGCACCATATTCTTGAGCAGGATACATTGTTATATTCACTAAGACAAAGCAATGTAGAAAAAAAAAAAAATGTCCTTTTCTTCTCCTCAAGAAACTCCAGACCCCTATCCCTTCCTTAAGAGCCCAATACCTCTCTCTCCTCCTCAGGGACCCCAGACTTTTCAACCTGCCTAGAAATTGACTCTCTAATCCCCCCACTTTTCTTTTAGGAGAATTATGTTGCCAAGGAAAAGGGGCATCATTTTCATTCCATAAGTACTTCCTGCTGTTGAGGGGCATCGGCCCTAAATTCTTGAGGCATCATATTCTCCTAACCCTCATATTGAGGATCTCTGATCCAGGGTCCCCGAGTATTAGTTGGAGGAGGCTGTGGCACTTGTAGGAGTTTGAACAACCATTTGTAAACTAAAAATTTTCAGATGGTTAGAAATAAACCCCATTATACAGTTACAAAGTTAATGCAAAATAGTCATCAAACCAAGTTAATACGTAATCAAAATTAAAAGTCATGCTATGTCCATAGTTACATCAGTCCATTTTAGGATTATTGTCACCAACCATATCAAGAAGAGGTGTCATGTACAGTTGCTGTTGGTGAAGGTATTGGCAGAGTTGAAGAAAGTCCTTTCCTTGAAGCAGAAAAACCCACCATGTTAAGCCTTCAATTGAAGAAGAGGAGAATGTTCTGCAGACCCAGCAATTAGACCAACTGTGGAGGCTGGGTCAGGGGTCACCTCCTGGAGCTCTCATAATGTCTGTTGAAAAGCTGAAAGCTGAGTCACATTCCAAGGCTTTAGGATCTACGACAATATCTGCATGCAAAAATGGTCTGCCACAGAGACAGTCCCTTTTTTGGATGTGGAGGAGTTTAATCCCTCATTAAAGGCTGGGCAAGTTCCCCACCTGCAAGGAGATCCAACCAGTCAATTCAAAAGGAAATCAGTCCTGAATATTCATTGGAAGGACTGATGCTGTTGCTGAAGCTCCAGTACTTTGGCCACCTGATGTGAAAATTTACTCATTGGAAAAGACTCTGATACTGGGAAAGATTGAAGGCAGTAGGAGAAGGGGATGACAGAGGATGAGATGGCTGGATGGCATCACCGACTAGATGGACATGAGTTTGAGTAAGCTTCTGGAGCTGATGATGGGCAGGGAAGCCTGGTGTGCTGCAGTCCATGGGGTCGCAAAGAGACGGACACAACTGAGTCACCTGAACTGACTGAAGTTCCCCACAATCCACAGTCTAAATGTGGCAATAGCCTGTAATGCCCAAGAATCCTCTCAGTTGTCGTAAAGCCATAGGTAGAGGATGATCTAATATAGGTTTACTTTCAAATCAGTGAGTGAAAAATATTTGGCTCTTTCAGGAATTTTAGACAATAAATTATAAGGATTATGCACCATGGGGTGTAAAGGAACCACAGCCTCATTTCTTATTCATAAATCTTGAACTAGTCTCCATTTATCATCCAACTTTTTCACACCCAAAATAGGATTGTTGTATGGACTATTACAGGGAATTAATAGCCCCTGTTCTTTTAAATTTTCTATGATGGGTTTTAACCCTTTTTTAACATCAGGCTCTAGTGTGTACTGTTTTTGATGTACAAATAGGTGAAGGTCTTTGAGCTTGAAAACAACAGGAACAGCATTTTGTGTTCAACCCACAGTTCCATCAGCCCACACTCTAGGAATTACATTTTGTTCAGTTAAAATGAGCAGGTTCTGTGTTTATGAAAACAGAGGCCTGGACCTTGTTCAGTATATTTCTCCCCAGAAGGGGTGAGAGAGACACTGGTACAATCAGAAACTCATGTGAAAATAGCACAGAGTCCCAGTTGCATCTTAGAGAATGATTGAAATAATGTTTGGCTCATTCAGACAGCTCCTTTATGGCAGTAGATCGGGAGGAAAGAGGACCAGGGGTTTTAGTGAGCACGGAGAAAGTTGCCCTATGTCCAAAAGAAAATTGACTGATTGCCCCCACAGTTATCAATACCCAAGGTTCCTCAGGTATTATTAGGATGGGGACTTGGGTGGGGATCCCCAGACACCCTCAGTCCCTATTGCCTTGAGAGTGTGACCCCTGGGATCTATTGCCTCAGAGGCCAGTCTCTCCTCAGGTGTGGTTCTTTACAGACCAGACAAAGAGCTGGGGGTGACTTAGATGCCTGAGGGCAATCCCACTTGAGATGCCCCTCCTTTGCACAGGAATAACAAATCCATCCCTTTTCACCTGGGCCCCTCTGGGCATTTTCCTTAGGCTGTTTCAGTGAAGGTCTAACAGCCATTTTTGGGACTTCAGTCTTTCGCCTGGTTCTTTTTCGCTGTTATTTCTCTTCCTCATATTCTCTACCATAATATACCATATAAGCCAGCTGTAACCATTTTTTTAAAAGACTTATTTGGTCCAAGCTTCTATTTTTGCAATGTACAGCAGACATCTGGAGCCAACTGAGTGAGAAATCTATCTTTTAAGATCATTTCTCCCTCTGTATTTTCAAGATCAATGTCGGTAAACTTGCGGAGAGCCTCCTGTAGCCTGTCTAGGAATTTACCAGAAGTTTTCTTCTATCCCTATTCTATGTCAGCCAACTTATCATAAAGTCTTAGCACATGCTCACTTGAGTCCTACAAGAATACATCCGGCAAAATGGCTCTGCTATAGGAAGTTTTTGGCTCCCAGTAAGGAATAGGGTTATTTCATATTCCTTCTATCCCTTTGCCTTCAAGCTATTCATCTCCAAAAGTAGTAGTTTCCCCCAAAACTCAAGCTCCCGGGTCATGAGTCAGCAACTGTACCAAGACATACATTATATCAGTTTTCATTCCAATTCCAAAGAAAGGCAATGCCAAAGAATGCTCAAACTACCGCACAATTGCACTCATCTCACATGCTAGTAAAGTAATGGTCAAAATTCTCCAAGCCAGGCTGCAGCAATACATGAACCGTGAACTCCCTGATGTTCAAGCTGGATTTAGAAAAGGCAGAGAAACCAGAGATCAAATTGCCAACATCCGCTGGATCATGGAAAAAGCAAGAGAGTTCCAGAAAAACATCTATTTCTTAACTATGCCAAAGCCTTTGACTGTGTGGATCACAATAAACTGTGGAAAATTCTGAAAGAGATGGGAATACCAGACCACCTAACCTGCCTCTTGAGAAATCTGTATGCAGGTCAGGAAGCAACAGTTAGAACTGGACATGAGACAACACACTGGTTCCAAATAGGAAAAGGAGTATGTCAAGGCTGTATATTGTCACCCTGCTTATTTAACTTCTATGCAGAGTACATCATGAGAAACGCTGGACTGGAAGAAGCACAAGCTGGAATCAAGATTGCCAAGAGAAATATCAATAACCTCAGATATGCAGATGACACCACCCTTATGGCAGACAGTGAAGAGGAGCTAAAAAACCTCTTGATGAAAGTGAAACAGGAGAGTGAAAAAGTTGGCTTAAAGCTCAGCATTCACAAAACGAAGATCATGGCATCTGGTCCCATCACTTCATGGGAAATAGATGGGGAAACAGTGGAAACAGTGTCAGACTTTATTTTCTGGGGCTCCAAAATCACTGCAGATGGTGACTGCAGCCATGAAATTAAAAGACGCTTACTCCTTGGAAGAAAAGTTATGACAAACCTAGATAGTATATTCAAAAGCAGAGACAGTACTTTGCTGACTAACGTCCATCTAGTCAAGGCTATGGTTTTTCCTGTGGTCATGTATGGATGTGAGAGTTGAACTGTGAAGAAGGCTGAGCACTGAAGAATTGATGCTTTTGAACTGTGGTGTTGGAGAAGACTCTTGAGAGTCCCTTGGACTGCCAGGAGATCCAACCAGTCCATTCTGAAGGAGATCAGCCCTGGGATTTCTTTGGAAGGAACGATGCTAAAGCTGAAACTCCAGTACTTTGGCCACCTCATGAGAAGAGTTGACTCATTGGAAAAGACTCTGATGCTGGGAGGGATTGGGGGCAGGAGGAGAAGGGAACGACCGAGAATGAGATGGCTGGATGGCATCACGGACTCGATAGACATGAGTCTGAGTGAACTCCGGGAGATGGTGATAACAGGGAGGCCTGGCGTGCTGCGATTCATGGGGTCGCAAAAAGTCAGACATGACTGAGCGACTGAACTGAACTGAACTGAAGTAAGTTCATAAAGTAAAGTTAGTCCTCTAAAAGCTTATATATATATATATATATATATATATAGTCTTGACTGCAATTGGGACTGTTTGAGTTTTTACCAAGATTGAGGCAACCCCTCATGGAAGAGTGCCCTGACTCAGCCTGTTCAGTTGGAAGCCCCAGATACAGGGGCAAAGTAAGAGAACAGGAGGGAGCTGAAGGTTTCACACTCAAATCTTTACCCTTAGGATGTAAGTCTGGCATGTCTTGAAGATAGATAAAGAGTAACATGTATGGCATCTATACCAATTTCTCTTGTTTTCTACAGAATCAGTTTAATTATAAAACAGTGTTATAATTGAGACCCTTAAAGAGGCCAGCATTCTGCATCTTCCAAAGGATACTGTGGCCATTCAGTATCACAGAAGAAGATCAGGTGTGTCTTTTTTTTTAATTCTGTGGGTCAAATTTGTCCCACTTTTTTTTTTTTTTAATACATTTTAAAGGAGTGGTTCTGAAACTGCTAGCTCCCATCTTAAGAGAGAAAAAAGTGGCATCCACAGTCGTGGCTTCTTCCCACCTGAGATGTCCCTCCCTGCTCTATCTAGATGGGGGTGTAGACAGACTTTCCACTGAAGTTTTCCTTCCCTGGTCGGATTTAGTCTGTCCCTTACCAACACAGGCGCCTTACTCATCCCTCCAGGCCCTACCACCAAGGAGTGGTGGAGATGCACCAGGGATAGGCCTGATGGCATCCACAATTGATTTCTAGTTCCTTACCACCAAGACCTTTGTTTGATTTTCCCTTTTCCTTTGATGCCACCTGGAGTGGAGCTGAGTAGTTTTCCTGGAATGTTTCCCAGGCTAGGACTACTAGGGGAAGCATTCATGTTCCTTGTGCCTATGCACACTCCTGACTACAGTCCTGACCACAGGAGAAATGGTTAGTCATAAGGGATGAACAGCAACCAAGATGTCCCTTCTGAGTGCCACCACACTAGTAAATGTGATAGCAAAACAGTTTGTGAAGGGATGGCCAGTGAGGAAAAAGTGATTTTTTTGTCCTCAAACTATTAGCTCCAGTCCTTCCAGTTCATTTCCACAGATTCCACAGAAAGAATATCCAAGAAGTTGAGACAGAAACCACTGGAGAACTTTATTTGGTCTGCTAAGAGCCATCACTACCAAAGGAAGAAAGAAGCCCACTGTACTTCCAATCTGACCAGATCCTGCAATTCCTGATCTGTGTCCTCAAAAACCTCATGGCCACCAGCAGTGCTTTTATCCCCATAGATCGGAGGCACAGCCCTGACAAAGACTCACTTTCAGGTTGCTGGCCCCTGAGGCAGGCAGCCAAGGGGGTGACCTCTAGCCTGAGATACGTTCCTGGGGCTAGATCTCCCCCTCATTCCCAAACATGCTCCTCCCAGCAAGTCTGGGTTTCTCATGACTCCCAGCTTGGGGTCTAAGTTAAAGTACACAGTAACAGCATGGATCACAAGTCTCTTGAAAGTCTATAATCCGACAGATTAGATTAGTAGTTCTAATTCCCAGTGTAACTATGAAATGGTCAAAGAGACCAGGAAAAGCTGACTGAGAAAGGAAAGTTTGGTCCACATGCTTTGCCCATAGGCTTTCAATCACTCACACACACACAGGCACACCGTAGAGTTAGTAAGTAAAGTAGAAAATGTGTATACTGAGAAAACAGAGAGGCTAGAGATCTGAGTATTCCTACCTTGTCCTGAAGAACCCAGACAAGCCCCAAGATGATAGCTTATGGTGAACAATGTTTGATTCGTGATCTCTGAAGAAGATTTAGCTTCAGGATCAGGGGCCAGGCTTGATCACTCAAGAGTTTTTGGGTAACAGAGTTTTATTAAAGTGAAAAAGAGACAGAGAAAGCTTCTGGCATATACATCAGAAGGGGATGGAGAGTGCCCACACTCGCTAGTCTTATCAAGGCCTTATATACTCTTACCAGACCCATTTCCACCACATGCATCTTAAATGAACAAAAGATTAGTCAGAATGTTCTTGTTACAGAGAAACATGTCCTCAGGCAAGATACATAACTATATTGACTAAGACAAAACAATCTAGGAAAAAAAAATAAACGATTGTCCTTTTCTCCTCCTTGAGAACTCCAGACCCCTATCTCCTCCTAGAAAGCCCCAGACTCCTCTCTCCTTCTTGGGGACAGTGAGATGAAACAGGAGGCAGTCAAAGAAGATTACCTTGAGGACATGGCATAGTATCTGTATAGGTTTCCCAGAGCAACTATCACAAATTACCAAAAAACAAGTGACAAAATAACAGAAATTCATTTCTCAGTTCTGGAGGTCAGAAATCCAAATTTGTCAAATCCTGTTGACAAATAGATGTCAATAGGGCCATGCTCCCTCTGAAGTTTCCTCACCTCTTTCTGCTTTTGGGGCCTCCTAGCAGTTTTTAACTTGTACCTACATCACTCCAATCTCTTCTTTTATTTTCACATGGCTTTCTTCCCTATATGTTTCTCTATGTGTTCTTTCCTCTTCTTACAAGGACACCAATCATTGGATTCAGCTTCCCTTTTAACTTAATTCATTGCATCTGCAAAGTCCCTATTTTCAAACAAACCACATTCTGAGTTTCAGCTGCTGCTGCTGCTGCTAAGTCACTTCAGTTGTGTCCAACTCTGTGCAACCCCATAGATGGCAGCCCACCAGGCTCCCCCGTCCCTGGGATTCTCCAGGCAAGAACACTGGAGTGGGGTGCCGTTTCCTTCTCCAGTGCATGAAAGTGAAAAGTGGAAGTGAAGTCTCTCAGTCGTGTCTGACTCTTAGTGGCCCCATGGACTGCAGCCTACCAGGCTCCTCCATCCATGGGATTTTCCAGGCAAGAGCACTGGAGTGGGGTGCCATTGCCTTCTCCATCTGAGTTTCTAGTGGATATTGATTTTGGGAAAACACTATTTGACTCACTCAGTTCAGTTCAGTTCAGTTGCTCAGTCATGTCTGACTCTTTGTGACCCCATGGATTTCAGCACTCTAGGCTTCCCTGTCCATCACCAACTCCTGGATCTTGTTCAAACTCATGTCCATCGAGTTGGTGATACCATCCCACCATCTCAACCTCTGTCTCCCACTTCTCCTCCTGCCTTTAATCTACCCTAGCATCAGGGCCTTTTCCAATGAGTCAGCATCAGGTGGCCAAAGTATTGGAGTTTCAGCTTCAGCATCAGTCCTTCCAATGAATATTCAGGACTGATTTCTTTAAGGATGGACTGGTTGGATCTCCTTGCAATCCAAGGGACTCTCAAGAGTCTTCTCCAACACCACAGTTCAAAAGCATCAATTCTTCTCCCCTCAGCTTTCTTTATAGTCCAACTCACATCCATATATGACTACTGGAAAAACCATATTCTTGACCAGATGGGTCTTTGTTGACAAAGTAATGTCTCTGCTTTGTAATATACTGTTTACATTTGTCATAGCTTTTCTTCCAAGGAGCAAGAGTCTTTTGATTTCATGGCTGCAGTCATAATCTGCAATGATCTTGAGCTCAAGAAGATAATAAAATGGTCACTGTTACCATTATTTCCCTGTCTATTTCTTGAGATTGCTATCTATCTTTTGGAGCTCCTGGATTTCCAGACATGCTCATCTCCTCTGAAAACAGGAGGTCAGGTCTAGTGTGGATACCAATACTCCTTTCAACATTGAAATATCACTGGTCCAGGAAAATAATTTTGCCTTCTAAAGTCATGGGTCCTTCCTTATAGAAGTTAAGATACTGGTTTTAATTTTTCTCCAGGATAGAAGACAGCTGGCTTTGTTTTAGCAGAGAGAGGGTTGGTTTGTTTGTTTTTCCAAAATTTCATCTAACCTGTTTGTGTCTATGCCTTTCAAAAGGAGAAATAGCAAGATTCATGCCAATTTGCTCTTTATACATTTTACAACAGCATTTATCACAAAGGGAGTAAAGATACAAGTTGATGAATGTAAATGAAGATCTGCAGTGTCTATTAAAAAAATGATAGAAAAAAGCTTCTGAGTTTCAGTTATTTTTCCTTCTACTAAATCTTTTCAGCAGAAATTAATACTCTTTTCTCTCCTATTTCTAGAAAAGAGCCAGATTAGAGGTTTGTTTTTCATCTTCAACAACATTGGAGATCAAGGCTTACATAATACAACTTGTTGGGTCTACTGAAAAGAACACTGTATGACCATGGGGGTTTCCTCCAAAGATTTACTTGGGATTAGTGAGTTTTTCTGCCACTTTAACCCAAACTGTTGAGCACAACAAGCTACCACACAAGCTTTTCTGGAAAAACAAAACTACTTTTCTCACTGCCTTCTTCCTGCAAATTAATCAGAAAAACATCTATTTCTGGTTTATTGATTATGCCAAAGCCTTTGACTGTGTGGATCACAATAAACTGTGGAAAATTCTGAAAGAGATGGGAATACCAGGCCACCTAACCTGCCTCTTGAGAAATCTGTATGCAGGTCAGGAAGCACCAGTTAGAACTGGACACGGAACAACAGACTGGTTCCAAATAGGAAAAGGAATACGTCAAGGCTGTATATTGTCACCCTGCTTATTTAACTTATATGCAGAGTGCATCATGAGAAACGCTGGACTGGAAGAAACACAAGCTGGAATCAAGATTGCCAGGAGAAATATCAATAACCTCAGATATGCAGATGACACCACCCTTATGGCAGACAGTGAAGAGGAACTAAAAAGCCTCTTGATGAAAGTGAAAGAGGAGAGCGAAAAAGTTGGCTTAAAGCTCAACATTCAGAAAATGAAGATCATGGCATGTGGTCCCATCACTTCATGGGAAATAGATGGGGAAACAGTGGAAACAGTGTCAGACTTTATTTTTTGGGCTCCAAAATCACTGCAGATGGTGACTGCAGCCATGAAATTAAAAGACGCTTACTCCTCGGAAGAAAAGTTATGACCAACCTAGATAGTATATTCAAAAGCAGAGACATTACTTTGCCGACTAAGGTCTGTCTAATTAAGGCTATGGTTTTTCCTGTGGTCATGTATGGATGTGAGAGTTGGACTGTGAAGAAGGCTGAGCGCCGAAGAATTGATGCTTTTGAACTGTGGTGTTGGAGAAGACTCTTGAGAGTCCCTTGGACTTCCAGGAGATCCAACCAGTCCATTCTGAAGGAGATCAACCCTGGGATTTCTTTGGAAGGAATGATGCTAAAGCTGAAGATCCAGTACTTTGGCCACCTCATGAGAAGAGTTGACTCATTGGAAAAGACTCTGATGCTGGGAGGGATTGGGGGCAGGAGGAGAAGGAGACGACCAAGGATGGGATGGCTGGATGGCATCACAGACTCAACGGACCTGAGTCTGAGTGAACTCCGGGAGATGGTGATGGACAGGGAGGCCTGGCGTGCTGCGATTCATAGGGTCGCAAAGAGTCAGACACGACTGAGCGGCTGAACTGAACTGAACTGAATGACATATTTATAGATAAAGTAGCCTCTGATAACTATCATTTATCCCACTGGGGGGAAATGACATGAACAAAGTCAGACTTTGTGTGTAAGGCAAAAAAACCCTGAGCAGAAAACAAATCTCAGCAGATTTTTTTGTCCTTTGCTTTATGAAGTAATTTACAAATTTTAGTTCAACCTATATTACCCCTATTTAGAAGGATTTATTTCCATTTCTGACTTTTCAATAGTTGTGAACTAACCAAATAAGGAAAAAGTTAAAAGGAAAGTGAATTGTACTTACTTGTAGAAGAACTAGTATGCAGATAGTAAATAACAGCTAGTTTATCTGAATATAAAACAGGGTTAAATCAACCAACCTGGTAAAACAGAATTTTAAGTGGAACATTCTTCAATTTATATACTAAAATTTCTACAAGAGTGACTATATATTTTTAAATGAATGTCATCATATTCTCATATTTGTATGTATTTGTATATATTTTGATCAAGAACTTGTTGAACACTTAAAACAGTTGCTTTAATATGAATGTTGAGAATGTTGAGAATGTTGAGAATTTTGGAGGTTTTTTTAAAGATTATTTTATAATTTTTCAGAAATAATGAAACACTGAATATTACTATATAACAAAAAGACAACTTCTACTGAACCAGTGGCTAGAAGCAAGAAAAATGGCACAATTTGCCAGTAAAATTTTTTGATGTAAAAAGAAAAAAGTCAAGGAGCATAAACTAATGATTACATTTTCTGAAAGATAAAGAGTTTTAGGTATTTTACATTACTTTTAATATTACATTAGAGGAAATATATACTCTCACAAAAGATCTGATAAAGTCAGCTTGTGTACTGGCTGGAAATGTAAATGCTTTATATCATTTTTATTATAATCATATCCATGGTGTCATTTCCCCTGCCTATTAATTCTTATTTTAATGACAAATACTTTGCTTTCAAGAAAGGCAAAATGATTCAAAGTTAAGATTATAGACTTTAAATGCAGATGAGCTAAGAAGCCTATTCAAGTTGTAGCTTGAATCTTAGTTTCATCTATACAGCAGAACAGCAATCCAGTACTTAAGGGCATGGGCCTTGGCTTTGACATATAACTTTTATTGAATTGATAAATCTGATCAGGTTAGTTAGTAGTTCTCTACTTAGATTCCTCATCTGTAAATAGGAGGAATTAAAATATCTACTCCATAGGATTGCTGTGATAGTAAAATAGTTAATATTTGCATATGTACAGTGTTTAGAACAATGTCAGGTTTTCAGTTCTTACATGTCAGCAAATATTATTATCTACAAATGATATACTAAAGTTCTCTCTGAGCTATGAGATAATTAAATGAGATAATATGTATGTAGAACTTTTCATAGCCTCTAAAGTGATACAGATATTAATTTATAAATTAAGTAACTATCAATAGGGACCCTCTATCTCTATTGTATTCCTGTATCATGTAGGCTACAGCAAGTTTCCTAATCTATGGGTCTCCTCTTTAGATCTCTTGTACTTGCTTCAAGCAACTAAAATCAATTTGTAGAAAGTAAATGGTCATATAAACATAAATTATTTAAATAGCCTACACCAGCAGTTTGTTACACTTTTTTTTTTATTCACACTATTGTGCTGTGTTAATCATAGAACAGATATTGTCACCATTTTTAGGAGAGAAAACTAAGGACATGAGACATCAGAAAGTTATTCAAGAACTTTGTAGCATAGCTGTAAGTTAATGCAAGTTTGTGAGATTTAAGGTCAAGAGATAGCAATTTTAGAAAGGAAAGTTTTGTTGATATTATATTTACAGCAACAGGGCCAATTGAAGTTTCTTCCCAGCAGCACAGTGTTTCAGTTAGGGAGCTGAAGGTAAGTGGTGACAGCTGATGTAAAAATAATTTCTAAGATTGCCAAGGTGTTGCTGAAAGCTTTCACTGACACCTGATTTGTCTAATGGATACTTCATGATTATTTACCTCCAGGCATGGATAATACGCAAGTAAGATTCCAGTAAAAATAAGATCTGTGTTCAGTAGCCAACCTGCTCTGAATATTGCATCACTATTTTATCTCTCTTCTCTTTCCAAATTTAAAGGGTTCTAATATCTTTACAAATGCTTCCTGCCCATTCACAAGTTTTTTATAGTAGGCACACAAATACTTTTTAGGGAATGCAGCAGATATAAGTAAATATATACATGAATAAGGTTATCAGCTTGAACATATGGAAGTTCACAGTTCATGAACTGCTGAAGCCTGGCTTGGAGAATTTTGAGCATTACTTTACTATTGTGTGAGATAAGTGCAATTGTGCAGTAGTTTGAGCATTTTTTGGAATTGCCTTTCTTTGGGCTTGGAATGAAAACTGACCATTTCCAGTCCTGTGGCCACTGCTGAGTTTTCTAAATTTGCTGGCATATTGAGTGCAGCACTTTCACAGCATCATCTTTCAGGATTTGAACTAGCTCAACTGGAATTCCATCACCTCCTCTAGCTTTGTTCATAGTGATGCTTTCTAAGGCCCACTTGACTTCACATTACAGGATGTCTGGCTCTAGGTGAGTGATCACACCATCGTGATTATCTGGGTCTTGAAAATCTTTTTTGTACAGTTCTGTGTATTCTTGCCACCTCTTGTTAATATCGTCTGCTTCTGTTAGGTCCATCCCATTTCTGTCCTTTATCGAGTCATGAAATTCCAGATGCTCAAGCTGGTTTTAGAAAAGGCAGAGGAACCAGAGATCAAATTGCCAACATCCGCTGGATAGGTGAAAAAGCAAGAGAGTTCCAGAAAGACATCTACTTCTGCTTTATTGACTGTGCCAAAGCCTTTGAATGTGTGGATCACAATAAACTGAGGAAAATTCTGAAAGAGATGGGACTACCAAACCACCTGACCTGCCTCTTGAGAAACCTGTATGTTGGTCAGGAAGCAACGGTTAGAACTGAATATGGAACCACAGACTGGTTCCAAATAGGAAAAGGAGTACGTCAAGGCTGTATATTGTCACCCTGCTTATTTAACTTTTATGCAGAGTACATCATCAGAAATGCTGGGCTGGAAGAAGCACAAGCTGGAATCAAGATTGCCAGGAGAAATGTCAATAACCTCAGATATGGAGATGACACCACCCTTATGGCAGAAAGTGAGGAGGAGCTAAAAAGCCTCTTGATGAAAGTGAAAGAGGAGAGTGAAAAAGTTGGCTTAAAGCTCAACATTCAGAAAACTAAGCTCATGGCATGTGGTCCCATCACTTCATGGGAAATAGGTGGGGAAACAGTGGAAACAGTGTCAGACTTTATTTTTTGGGCTCCAAAATCACTGAAGATGGTGATTGCAGCCATGAAATTAAAAGTCACTTACTCCTAGACAGGAAAGTTATGACCACTCTAGATAGCATATTCAAAAGCAGAGACATTACTTTGCTGATTAAGGTCCGTCTAGTCAAGGCTATGGTTTTTCCTGTGGTCATGTATGGATGTGAGAGTTGGACTGTGAAGAAGGCTGAGTGCCAAAGAATTGATGCTTTTGAACTGTGGTGTTGGATAAGACTCTTGAGAGTCCCTTGGACTGCAAGGAGATCCAACCAGTCCATCCTAAAGGAGATCAGTTTGAATATTCATTGGAAGGACTGATGCTGAAGCTGAAACTCTAGTACTTTGGCCAACTCATGCTAAGAGTTGACTCATTGGAAAAGACCCTGATGCTGGTAGGGATTGGGAGCAGGAGGAGAAGGGGACCACCAAGGATGAGATGGCTGGATGGCATCACTAACTCGATGGACATGAGTTTGAGTGAACTCTGGGAGTTGGTGATGGACAGGGAAGCCTGGCGTGCTGCGATTCATGGGGTCGCCAAGATTCAGACACGACTGAGCGACTGAACTAAACTGAATTGAACGGAACTGAAGGTTATTCACTCTGTAATTTCTCCTCTGCCATCCTATTATATTGGTTAAGAAGCATGGTCTAATATATGCTGTTGGACATAATGTTACAGAATGGTTCAGGCTATTTCCATATTAGAATCAATTGGTCTATTGAAGATAGTTTCTTTCATTTTTTTTTTACTAAGCAGACACTCTGTGATATCTTGACAAAACCATACATTAATTATTATATAGAATCAATTAAATTTCAGTCTGTAATTAAAAGTAACTTTTAAAAATTCAGTCATTGTGTGTTTATTTTGACTTTAATGCAAGAACTTGATTTAATGATGTAAATAACTTTGCTTACTATTTCAAAAAACTAAAAAAAAAAAATTGAAACAAATTTTTTGTAATGTAGTCTGCTATCTTTTTGAAAGTTTTTAACTTCTAAAAGGGAAATTCCAAAGTTGCATATGATGTTTATTCATCAACTCATGTGTATTTATTTTTGAGTAAGATTGTGAGTGTCCCTGAAAAAATGGAGAGAAAAAAAAAATTCTGAGATTTACTTGAGTTTTTTCTTCTACAAGTGTTCATAACATAATCTCCTGCACTTGGCTTTAGATTAGAGATAAATTAGGCAGCCTTGGGTTTCAGCTTCACTTCTTAAAGTCTTAGATGCCAAAATTAAGCCTAAATTTAGAGGCAGACCAAATTAGTGACATCTGCCTGAGGGAGAATGCTTTTAAAGACAATGATAGAACGTTAGATTTACCAGAGTTTTATACTTAATTTCTTGTGGTGTATTTTAGACTTGCTTATGATCTTCAGTAAAGAAGCATAGTCATTTAGTAATTCATAGATGGTTAATCTTGTTACTTTCCCTAGGCTCTAATATATGAGAAGGCCGCATAAAGACACCCTGGGAACGTCCTGTTAAAGTAAGATCCAGTGCTGCTTTTGATGTTCCCCTGCCCTTGTGTATGTGGAGGGCAGATTGTGACAATGTGTGATTGTACTGTGGTCTACTTGTTCTGTCATAAATAGAAGCCAGCAAACTACTGTCCTTGACAGTTTCCTGGACTGCACTGGGATTTCCACTATTGAAATTGGATAGGATAGTTTAATAAAGGGTACAGTTATAAGTTATGGGGCTTCTAAGTGAAATTGTTGGCTATTGAGAAATGTACTTAACGTTGTTTTAGTGCTCAGTTTTATACATAGAGAAACTAAATGCAAAATGCTTAAATCAGAAGCTGCTAAGAATGAGGGGTTTCCCAGGTGGCACTAGTATAAAGAGCCTGTCTGTCAATGCAGGAGACATAAGAGACACGGTTTCCATCTCTGGGTCAGGAAGATGCCCTGGAGGAGGGCACGGCAACCCACGCCAGTAATTTGCCTGGAGAATCCTATGGACAGAGGAGCTTGGTGGGCTACAGCCCATAGGGTCTCAAAGAGTTGGACATACTGAAGCGACTTAGCATGAATCAATGACAAGTTTTCCTTATATTAATATCTAATGTTTTTATCTGGGGTTTAATTAAATTTGAGAGTAGTAATTACTATTACATACTCACAATTACTTTAAAAAACAGCCTGTTGAGATATAACTTTTGTACATTAAATTTTATCCAATTAAAGGATATAGTGCAAATTTTTTTGTTTTTGTACTTGTTGTTTTTAAAATTTTGTTAGTATATTGTTAGAGTTGAGCAACCATCAATAAAATCTAGTTCTGAGATATTTTTGACGCAAAGTGCAGCCACTACACATTTTCCCTACAGTCCCCAGCACTTGGCAAATACTGGTCAACTTTCTGTTTCTATAAATTTCTAACAATTTATAAAAATGGAAATATATAGTATGTAATCCTTTTATGACTGGCTTTTTCGACTGAGTGTGATGTCTTCAAGATTCCACCATTTTGTAGTATTCATCATAACTTCATTTCTTTTATTGTTAAATAATATTTCAATATGTAGATATACCGATCACATTTTATTTATACAGTCATTAGTTGATGGACATTTGAGTTGTTTCTAGTTATTGGTTATTGTTAATAATGCTTCTGTGAATATTTATGTATAGGGTTTTATGTGGATTTATGTTTTCACTGCTCATTGGTATATACATAGGAGTAGAATTGCTTTGTCTTATGCAACTTTTGGGAAGATCCCCCTGGAGAACGGATAGGCTACCCACTCCAGTACTCTTGGGGTTCCCTGGTGGTTCAGATGGTAAAGAATCTGTCTGCAATGCAGGAGACTTGGGTTTGATCACTGGGCTGGAAAGATTCCTTGGAGGAGGGCATGACAACCTACTCCAGTATTCTTTCCTGGAGAATCTCCATGGCCAGAGAAGCCTAGAAGGCTTACAGTTCATGGGGTCACAAAGCATCAGGCACGACTGAGCAACTAAGCACAGTACACTTGGGAACTTTATGATGAACATTTTGAGGAATGGCCCAACTGTTTTCCAAACCAGCTGCACTATTTTGCATGCCCCTAAGCAACTTACGTGGAGAAGGAAATGGCAACCCACTCCAGCACTCTTGCTTGGAGAACCCATGGGCAGAGGAGGCTGGCAGGCTACAGTCCATGGGGTCACAGAGAATCAGACACGACTGAAGCGACTTAGCACAGCAGCAACATATGAGTGTCAATACCTCTTTATCTTTGCCAAAATTTCTTATTTTCTGTTTTTTCGGTTATAGCAATTCTAATATGTATGAAGTGGTATCTCATTGTGGTTTTGACTGCATTTCGCTGAAGACTAATTATGTTGATCACTTTTCATGTGCTTATTGATAATTTGTTTATCTTTGGGGCAGTACCTTTTAAAATACTTTTTTCCATTTTTTTGTTGAGTTACTTGTCTTTTTATTATTGAGTTATGTGTTTTTTGTATATTCTAGATAAAAATCCTTTATTAGATGTGTGATTGGTAAATATTTTATCCTATGCAGTAAATTGTCTATTCATTTTCTTGATGGTATCATTAATAGAATATAAGGTTTTGCCATTGCCTTATTCCTTAGCCATGCTTCCACTGAAGTCCTTTTCTTCAGTAATGCTTTTGAAGGAACCAATCTATGATATTCCCCACTGCTGCTGCTAAGTAGCTTCAGTCATTGTCCAACTCTGTGCAACCCCATAGACGACAGCCCACCAGGCTCCTCTGTCCCTGGGATTCTCCAGGCAAGAATACAGGAGTGGGTTGCCATTTCCTTCTCCAATGCATTAAGGTGAAAAATGATAGTGAAGTCACTCAGTAGTGTTTGACTCTTCACGACCCCATGGACTGCAGCCTACCAGGCTCCTCCGTCCATGGGATTCTCCAGGCAAGAGTACTGGAGTGGGTTGCCATTTCCGTCTCCTCTATGATATTTGCCATTTAAAAATTTTGATAGGTAATCTCATGAGACTTATTAAAAATGATGATTATAACAGTATTCTATTAGATAAATTTCAGTATTTTCCTTTATTTTAATTCAGTTGCAACATTTTGGTTCATTCAATTGTTAAACTCTGAATTACAACTCTATTTATTTATGCCAAATGAAAATAAAATCTATGTTATATCTGTTACTCATATTTATAACCTACAAGAACATTCCGTATTTAACCTTAATATATAAGGCTTGTCTTCTTGTAAGAAAAAGTTTTTGATTGGAAAGAGTATTTATAGTCTTTGACCATTCAGATTAGGAGGATATGAGGGGTCTCTCATTTCTAGGAAAAAGACAAAAGAAAATGGTGAAGCAACACATGAAAACCTTTGACTTCTCTCACATTGTTATTATTTCACATAAAAGCAAAGAACAAGGAACATAGTCACTAAAACTGCCTCTATCACAGCATAATATCTTGTACATAGCAAGCCTTAGTTAAACTTTTGCTTCAGAAACCTTGAACAAATTTCAAAGAAGCCAGAAAAGTTGACTGAGGAAAGGGAATCTGAGCAATGTGATACTAAGAAGAAAAAAATAATTGTGGAATAAGAAATAAATCAGCAGTTTTTATATTGAAAGCTTACTCTGTTAAGAAAAGGTGAAGAAGCTAAATCTTAGGGCAGAAACAAAGACTCTCAAATAAAAGGTGAGAAATCGAAGGTAATTTTACATTTTTAACTGAAATTTTCCTTTCAAAACTAGAAGAGATCCCAAAGTACATGGTAAATATAAAATATTTTATAAACTCTCATGGTTTTTATCCCCAACACACTTTATTTAAAAAAAAAAAAAAGGAGTGACAGAGTTGTCTTAAATTCAAGCCAAGGGGAATTGAGCAGATATTAATAATAAGACCTGAGATGGTTTTGAATAACTGAAGGATCTGTTTAAGAAACTCACAAGACCTCATGAAATTATCAAAAGATATTCACAGATAAGTGATTACATAATCCAACAGTTTTGCTTTTGGAATGTGTTATTATTTGTGATTGACCCTCTATAAAGTCACTGTAGAAGTGGTGGCTGTTGATTGCAGTAAGAAGAGAAGCGGCAACTCTCAAGAAATTGTGAAACTATGGGGTGTGGGAAAATCATTTTATTAAATATCAAGACATGAAAATCCAAAAGCCCCAAGCAAACAAGAAGTGGAAAGCTAGTCCATTTGAGATTGTGACTTTTTCCCTTGATATGTTCTAAGCATTTTTGTGGAGGGAGTACTTTCTTCCTATAAAGCAGATGTAAAGCAGACTGTTTTTGTTATAAGCAGATCAGAAGCTACAAATGCTTCTTAATCCACCTTTCACTTTGACTGATAATCCCCAACCAGTGAAAACTTACATGAAAATAAAGTTAAGAAGCACATTTTTTAAATGTCGCCATTAGGTTTAAGAATATTTACTACTCTTAGCTCTGAGTTCTGTAGTAACCTGGAATCACGTGGTACTTTCCAGTTGTGAATGACAATACCATATTGAATTCAAAAAGAACTGTCAGCAAAGTGTAGATGATTCATTTTGCAACTTTGTAAGGATCTAGAGTTGAATGAACTTTTAGGAAAGATAGGAAAGAGGGAAGCAGATGAAACAATTGCAAGATCCTGGTGAATTACATTGTATGGAGAATTAAACACGGTAGCCTAAAGAAGAATACTGTCAAAGATTCTCTTCTAGGCAGAATGCCAGACAGCTTGAGCCAGGTTTCCACAGCAATATCTTCAGGTTTTATTTAAACTGAAAAACAAAAGCAAAAACCTGTCCTCTTAGCTTCAGCTGGCACAATGAACTCACAGCTTCTTAGTCAATTCCAACTTAGTCCTACAATACCATCTGATGATATATATTTACAAATATATATGCCATAGTGTTTTTACATAACTTGCCAAAAGTTACTGTTAAAATTCATTATTCAACTATATGGCAAAAAAACCTAATGATTAGATATACAAAGGACTGAATTAACAAATAAATAAATAACACCAGTAGTTCAGTTACCTTGCCAGAAATTATTCAGTTGGAAATTGAAACATCTGGAAAGAAAATGAATGTGTCATAGAAATTAGATTGATTTAATTTGGGTCATCTGGATTTACTTATTTAAATGACACATATTTTTTAAACTGGTATTATTGAGAGTCCTTTGGACTGCAAGGATATCCAACCAGCCCATCCTAAAGGAGATCAGTCCTGGGTGTTCATTGGAAGGACTGATGTTGAAGCTGAAACTCCAATACTTTGGCCACCTGATGCGAAGAGCTGACTCATTTGAAACGATCCTGATGCTGGGAAAGATTGCAGGCAGGAGGAGAAGGGGACAGAAGAGGATGAGATGGTTGGATGGCATCACCAACTCAATGGACATGAATTTGGGTAAACTCCGGGAGTTGGTGACAGACAGGGAAGCCTGGTGTGTGTGTGCTGTGGTTTATGGGGTCGCAAACAGTCGGACATGACTGAGCAACTGAACTGAGCTGAACTGAATATAATCAATAATCTTATTTCCAATTCAATTCTTAAAGTCTTAAAGGCTAGGACTCCAGAGAGGGACCTTAAACTAGTCAAGTCTATTTGCATTTTGAGAGCACTTCTTTAGTCTCCATTTTGCTTAATGATGGGCCTTAAGATTGAGTTATTGGACTCCTTTAAATAAATGTTTTCTGTGTTCGCAGATATCATCTATTCATAAAACCTTGTTTTTGCTGTTCAGTTGCTAAGTTGTGTCCCACTCTTTGTGACCCCAAGGACTGTGGCATCCAAGGCTTCCCTATCCTTCACCATCTCCCAGAGTTTGCTGAAACTCAAGTCCATTGAGTCAGTGATGCCATCCAACCATCTCATCCTCTGTCGTTCTCTTCTCCTCCTGCCCTAAATCTTTCCCAGCATCAGGGCATCAGGGTCTTTTCCAATGAGTTGGCTCTTTGCATCAGGTGGCCAAAGTACTGGAGCTTCAGCTTCAGCATCAGTCCTTCCAGTGAATATTCAGGGTTGATTTCCTTTTGGATTGACTGGTTTGATCTCCTAGATTGTCCCTTGACTGTCCAAGGGATTTTTCTAGAGACTTTTCCAGCATCAATGTTCAGTGTGCAACCTTCTTTATGGTCCAGCTCTCATATCTGTACATGACTACTGGAAATATCATAGCTTTGACTAGATGGACCTTTGTCTGCAAAGTGATGTCTCTGCTTTATAAAACCTTGTAGTTACACATATCAAACACTTTTATGGTTGTCTTTTCTTTTTTGGACACATTGTTGAAATGTCTCCCCTTTACTTTTTGGAAAGAACTTACTTTGCCTTTGGATCCTGTCAAATATTTTAAAATATGCTTTGTTTCTTCATGTAGTATATGCACAGTATATACTGTGTTCAGTTGGAACTGGGTGGAGAATGTGGTTGGCATATTGAGGTCAAGTAGAAGAACTATGACCAACACTGAGACCCACATGATAGCAAGTATCAATATTTATGGAGCATCTACCAGGCATAAGATATTTTACTAGGTGTTTGGAGGGCTCTAACAGTACTCTTGCCTGGAAAATCCCATGGATGGAGGAGCCTGATAGGCTTCAGTCCATGGGGTTGCGAAGAGTCGGACACGACTGAGTGACTTCACTTTCACTTTTCACTTTCATGCATTGGAGAAGGAAATTGCAACCTACTCCAGTGTTCTTGCCTGGAGAATCCCAGGGACAGAGGAGTGGTGGGCTTCCATTTATGTGGTCACACAGAGTCGGACACGACTGAAGCGACTTAACAGCAGCAGCAGCAACAGTATTTATGTTTTTTTTTTTTTAATTTATTACTGTAACTTCACCTCATCTTGTTAGAGAAGTTCTTATTTCTCTTCTCATCAGTGTTTCTGCTCTGATCCTTGACTGTTCTTATAACTGTTTTACACTCCTGACTTCCTTGTTCTGTAATGTCAGCCTGAGTTTATAGCACAATATCACAATCATGGTGTGGCACTGCTCAAGACACTTACAAATGATATGATACTGGAGAGACAGATGCTTCCTACCTATATGCATTCTTAAAATTAGGTTGTGTGGGAAATTTTGATTAATAACATATATGCATAAGAATATATATGCACACTGCAAGCACTAAAGAAGGGGACAAGATAATAGCAAGATGAAAAACCCGCCTGTTCTTCCAACTTTGCTGTTCCAGGTGGTTGTCTGCGCTTAATAGATGTGTTCATTATTAGTTTGTAACAGTGTGAATATTCCTGTGTTGGCCAGGTTTCTTCAGTCATGTCTAACTCTTTAAGACACTGTGGACTGTAGCCCACCAGGTTTGTCTATCCATGGGATTCTCCAGGTAAGAATACTGGAGTGGGTTGCCATGCCCTCCTCCAGGGATCTTCCTGATCCAGGGATCAAACCTCCATTTTCTGCAGCTCTTGCATTGCAGGCAGGTTCTTTAGTACCACTTGGGAAGACTGGATAATCCCATATATATTTTATATTCTTCCTCCACCACACCCTTGAACTTTGGTAAGAAAGCTGTACTACTTTCTTTCTCCTATGCTCTGTTCTTACTTCTTCCTTTTTTCAACTGCTTTCTCCAGTTCAACCACTATTATTTAGCACCCCTGCCCCAAAGCAGCATGTTCCTTTGGCTAGAGCAAAAAGCAGACACAGTTCAGCAATTTGGAACACGTGAAATCTTTCAAGCAACACTCCTGCTGTGAAACCACAAACACGTGCACATCACTGGAACTGATCTCACATTTGTTTGTTTTCTATATGAGGTTGTCATCCCTATTCTCACTTGAATAACAATTATTTACTTACTCGTCTATTTACAATAATAGTAACAAGCCAGTACGGTAGAGATTAGGAAAATGCTTTTCAGGTGTTTGGAATGACATTTTATATTTTAATTTCTTTCTTTACTTTTTAAATTCTTTCCAATGGTATGTATGGATTGTATCTTTTATGTCTGTAAGCCCAAATACTAATACATTGCCTAGCAGAGAATCTAGTAAGATCTCAATAAATATTAAATATTTAACGAATTGATGGAGAGGCCTGGATTAATGTATTATTAACTGCCTTGATTTCAGCACAGCCCAACATACTGGAGTAAATCAAAACAGGATCATGTTCTGGAAGTCTCTAGCTGATATTAGAAGGAGAAGGAACTAGCTTTGAACTTGATTTCTGTTCACATGCTAAATTTCTTTTAAAAAATCTTTCTGAATTTAATTACTGAGTTTTTAGGAAGAAATATTTTTTGACTGCTCAGATTGCTGGTATCTAGTTAGGTTTATAATTTTTACGAAGTTCTTATTTCTTTTTAACTTTGTATTTTGTATTGGGATATGGCTGGTTAACAAAGAATGTTGCGATACTTTCAGGTGAACTGTCTACAGACTCAGCCATACCTGTACATGTATCCATTCTCATTCAAACTCCCCTCCAATCCAGACTGCCACACAACATTGAGTAGAGTTCCATGTGTTATTCAGTAGGTCATTTTTGGTTATTTATTTTAAATATAGCAGTGTGTATATGTCCTTCCCAAACTCCCTAACTATCCCATCCGTCAAGAAACCATAAATTCATTCTCAAAATGTATGAGCCTGTTTCTTTTTGTAAGTAAGGTCACTTGTATCATTTCTTTATGAGGGAGGTGGGAGGGGGGTTCATGTTTGGGAACACATGTAAGAATTAAAGATTTTAAAATTAAAAAAAATAATAATAATAATTAAAAAAAAAAAATAGATTCCAAATATAAAAGATATCATCCAAAAATAATCTCAAAATGGATTAAAGACCTAAATGTGAGACCTAACATTATAAAACTCTAGAAAACATAGGCAGAGCACTCTGACATAAATCACAGCAATATATTTTTTGATCTATCTCCCAGAATATTGGAAATAAAAGCAAAATAAATGGGACCTACTTAAATTCAAAAGGTTTTGCACAACAAAGGAAACAATAAACAAAATGAAAAGACAACCCACAGACTGGGAGAAAATATCTGCAAATGATGTGACCAATAAAGGATTAGCCTCCAAAATTTACAAACAGCTCATGATGCTAAATAGCATCAAAACAAACAACTCACTCAAAAAATGGGCTGCTGCTGCTCTAGCTAAGTCACTTCAGTCGTGTCCGACTCTGTGAGACCCCATAGACGGCAGCCCACCAGGCTCCGCCGTCCCTGAGTAGACCTAAATAGACATGTTTCTGTAGAATAAAAACAGTTGGCCAATAGGCACATGAAAAGATGTTTAACATCACTAATTATATGAGAAATGCAAATCAAAACCACAATGGAATGTCACCTCAAATGAGCCAGAATGGCTATCATCAAAAAATCCACAAACAATAAATGCTGGAGAAGATGCAGAGAAAATGAAACTGTCCTACACTGTCAATGGGTATGTAAATTGGTAAGGCTACTATGGAGAACACTATGGAGGTTCCTTACAAAACTAAAAACAGAGTTACCACATGACACTACAATTCCACTCCTGTGCATATGTTTGGAGAAAAATGTGATCTGAATATATATGCATCCCAATGTTCATTGCCGCACTGTTTGCAACAGTCAAGACGCAGAAGCAACCTAAATGTTTATATGTCTATACAGTCTATAATGATTTTCAAGAAGTTAGATTTTATGGTGCATCTCTTCTTGATGTAACTTAGTTTGATGGCTTGGGTTGATAACCTTGTGCATCAAGAGAGGAATGGATGAAGAAGATGTGGTACGTATATGTACAGGATATTACTCAGCCATTAAAAAGAGTGAAATAATGTCATTTGCAGCAACATGGATGGCCCTGGAGAGTGTCATACTAAGTAAATCAGACAGAGAAGGAGAAATAACTAAGTTCTTATTTCAAATGGTTTAATTTTTTTTTTCTCTGTGCTATAAGAGCATTAGGACTGAGCTAAAAGAAACTCCATTTTATTGGTGAGACACTGGGGATAGGAAGCAAAGAGATCCTAGATTTTTTTTAAAAACCAGATTCACAGAAGTTACCATCCGATTATTTCAAGGCCCAAAGCAGTACCTTTAAAACTTGATTAAAGATATTACAGCATTTTTTCTCTCTAAATAAATATCTGGTTAATGAAACTTTGCTTTACGACAAAGACCTATAATCACTGTAAATTGTTGTATTGAATTTAATAAATTATTTTCTTTTGATAAGACTGAGCTCATCTTTACACATTACCTGCTTAAATCCTGGCTTAATGCTGGTGTTGATATGTAATAACATTTGAAATCAGTGTAAACAGCCTTAAGAAATGAATGAATGAATGAAAGAATAGAATGTTTTCTTTCCATCTGTTTTCTAACACATGCAGTTGAAAATATGTGTTTTCATTTTATAGCACAGACCTAACCTATCTTATTTTAATTTCATTGTAGGAGCTTGACTTGCAAGAGAAAAAAATTCATAGGCTATTTTAAAGTCCTATTGCTCTGGAGATTTATGCAAATTCTTTATGGAAATGTAGACACGTTTCCCTTCATCAATAATGATGTATATTTTTGTGTAAAATATAAGCTGGACCTTACCATCAATATATGAGACTTGTCCACTGTACTCAGTATAGAAAGCATTGGTGACATTTCACTGAAAAATACTCTCACGTTAATTCAAATGACTTTAGGAATTTTAAACAATAGATGTTGATGTACATATAAAATCCTTTAATTTTCTCTAGGAGAGTTAGGCAGAGAGAAGAGATGGGTTGCAAGTATTGGGCATTAAAGCAGGTTTTAATAAACATATAAGTTATTAAGAAATCTTACTCAAATTAAGGGCCCATCAATGACAGGTACAATCAACGTTTTTTACAATTCTGGTGTCTAAAATGCACAGTGATATTAGTCTATTTTGACTATTCATTTTCTACTATAAATTAAAGTTACAGCTTTGAACACCAGGGAGTGTGAGTGAATGAAATAATCAACTGCAAAATGGGAAATAACTTCTTCTGGAAATCTTTTCTCAAGTGACTTTTGAAATAGAATCTATGCAATTGAATTTTTTTCTTCTTCTTGACTTGTTAAAGAAAAGAAAATATAAGCTTTAAAAATTATCATATTAAAGCACATATGGCAACAGACCTCTTTTCACTTATGAAAAATATTTCTGACAGGAGAAGAAAAGGGCTAGAATCTGGGAGGGCAAGTAGACATGTACATTTTAAGTTCTATTACATTGATTGATTTCATAAAAGTAACAAGCTATTTAAAGATTACACTCTATCCATTTATTTCCTTGTACTCTTCAACAGATGGCACCCAGCAAAACAGGCATGCCATCAATCATCCTGTGTGTTGCCCAGCACTTTTCCTGTCCCACTTTTCTCATGCCTTTCAGCGCCATTTGCCACTGTGGCATCTCTACATATCTGTTTGCTGAAGCAATCAGCTGCCATAGCTTGGCTTCCTAAGTCAGTTGGCCCAAATTTCAGTCTCTCTCTTAAGAAAAGCTAGGCACAATGCATCATGTCCACATGCTCAAATCAGTATGTGTATGTGTATAATTTAGAAAAGGGATATGAACAAAGAGGGCATTGGGGCTGAACAATCTCTCCAGTTTTACAAGAGTCCATTCATGAGTCCATAATGATTTTCAAGAAGTTAGATTTTATGCATATCTTCTTGATGTTACTTAGTTTGATGGCTTGGATCAATAACCTTGTGCATTCAGAAGCAACTCTAAGATTTTGACAATTTGTACCAATTAAGTTCAAAGGTGTCACAAAGTGACCCATCTGACAGTATCTTGTCAGTCAGTTGACAACGAGTTGTTCCTATTGCATGAATTATAGACATGATCAGTTCCCAAAGGGGTCTTTCAAAAGGGCATGCCAGCCACACATTAGAAGGGTAGAACATTTAAATTTAAAGGAGAGGGGAATTAACTTTCACAAAGTTAATCAAACATCCACACTCTTGATTACTAAAAGGTATTAGTTTGCACTTCAGAACCTATTCTATCTGAGTGAACAGATGCTACTTTAAAATGTTAGTGCTCCAAAGTTGAAAAATCTCATAACCATAGAATTCTAATCATCTTTAGGTTGGAATAGAGGGCTTGGCCTATTTGAAAATGAGTAAAGACACATTAGAGGCTGGACCATTTGCAGCAGTAAGAACATGCCTTGCAAAACCTGTTCCTGTTAGTTTGTTTCATCTACTTTAGCCTATTAGACACAATACTTGGTTTTCTTTTCATCTTATCAATGCTTTGAGTACTGCTCATTTTTTTTTTTACCACACTCTACCTTATAATACCACCTTTATATATATGAAGGTCCATCTATATAATAGGCAGGCTCAGTGAAAAACAGAAATTCAGAACCCCTTATCCAACAATTATTAAAACATTCAAAATGACTATAGCAGAGCAGCAGGCCAAAGATAGGGT
Organism: Budorcas taxicolor; assembly: GCF_023091745.1. Taxonomy (NCBI): domain Eukaryota; kingdom Metazoa; phylum Chordata; class Mammalia; order Artiodactyla; family Bovidae; genus Budorcas; species Budorcas taxicolor. The sequence goes on from NC_068912.1 coordinate 64,197,332, forward strand.
GCGTCCTATGTGCATAATATCTTTCTCACTCCAGTTTAACATCTCTGTCATAATATTTTTTCTTTAGTTATTTTAAATATTACACATGAATACACTTTAAAAATCAAAATGTAGAGAAGAATGTACAATGAAATTTCAGCAACCTTCTTGCCTAAAACTCTCAGTTATATTGTCAAGTAAGTATCGCCATCAACAGAGCCCTTTGTGGGTGTGGGATGTGTTTTCTGTGTAACATCTTTATACTTTGTTGAAATTAAATACATATTTGTTGGTAGCTATGTTAGAGCATGTGTTCTGGATATAGCAGCAAGGGAAGTGAATCATTGACTTAGAGAATGCTTGACAGTTAAGGGAGAGAAAAGACCTAAATATGTATCTTCATTTAATGAGTGAACACAGACTATCAACAGTTTTCTCTTAATACCAATTATGTTCATTTATAATGCTTTGTGAAAATTAGTTTTGGGAGATACTAATTATATTGAGCCCATATAGAATTATAGAATTCACTGTTGGCTTCATAAGGAGACTTGCTTAACAAAAATCAACTGAATTGAAAGCATATTTGGATCCCTGTAACAATGAACCTGATTAATTTGCATTAAACAGTTTTATTTAGATTAGGCTAAAATAAAACAGTTGAAGAGTACTACTATGTAACAGGAAACTTAGTTATATCCTCATGACATCCCTGTGCATTAGGGTTTGTCATCAGAATTTTATAGACAAGACATGAAAGCTTAGATAATGGAAGGAACCAGCCCACAGTCGCTGAAGCAAGTAAATGGTTTCTGAGTCTGTAAACATAGTACTTACATAATCCCTTGACTTCCCATTTCACCAAAAACTGTTAAATATAGTTCATTCAACACTTGTGTTAGTGACTCAACTATTATAATTTTTGTAAGTAAACTGTTAATTGCATTACTCAGAAAATTGTACCTTTTGCACTTGAAAAAGAAAATCACATCTAAATTAATCAGCACTAATAAAGTATGCAAAAGGATAAAATCAACTAATATTTGAACTTCAAACAAAAACAAAAGGAGATAAAAGGAAATTACCTGGAGCCCTGTCCGCAAGCATCATTTATTTATTTACCTGCTGGATTGATATTGTGCCTTCTCTCTGAAGAACTGGTGTAAAATCTTGCACATGATATGCTTTGAAAGAGAAGTTTACAAAATCTGCCTGGCTTTGGAGGTGAGTAACCTCACACAACATATTCCAATCACTTAGTATACACAAAAGAGACAGACTGCCACTTTGAATGGATAATTAACATTTACTTAGCAGTTAACACATTTACAAGTGTTTTGCTCTCACTTTTGTTTTTTCTTCTTGTTAAAAAATGAAGCTTTTAGTGGTGATGATTTGGTGAATGAATAAGTATGGGTGGGTAAAAGGAACAGTAGGTAATCTGTAGTCTTTTCCAACTGGAGCACATGCAAAGACTACCCATTATTTCAAGCCCTAGGGGGATAAAATGATCTTTTGCATCATTGCTGAAGTGTGAAATGAGAGATGTATCTTTGGCAGTGTTTAGATTTCTAACCACATGAAGGACTGGAAATGCTTTTGTTCCAATGTAAAATAAGAAGATGGTGTGATTTCAAAATACATCTGGGACAGGACTGGAAAATAGTATTTTTTCCTCAGGTTTTACTTATTCTCAGATGGGCCATTTATTTATTTACTCACTTATTTTCTAATTTTTTCAATGTGTACCATGTGTAAACAGTTAAGATAAACACAAATATTTTTAATGCATGGTCCCAGACCACAAAATAAAATAAGGCAAAGATGGGTGGAAATGATTACAGGGAGATGGGAGATGCTATTTCATCATGGTGAGATGCCATTTGAAGCAGCAAAGATGGACCATAGGTAATGGGCTGGGTATGGAATTAGGTAGCATCAACACCTGAGCTGAAATGCCTCTGTGAGTTTTTCTGGAGAAAAGAAAATTTATAGAAAAGTCACAAAAAAAACATTTTGACAAGCCACATTTCAGATTTGTGATGCTGGCATGAAGGAATTTAAGCATAGGGGAAATGAACGGGAAGATGTGAAGACATTACACTGAATCAGAGGACAACTGACATTGCAAAGGAAGATTCAGCTGATGTGAGTCTGGATAAATTGGCCTTGTTTGTACTTATATATATTTTCTCCTTGAAAATCACATGACAATGCTCACTCCCAGATGGACTCTATGCCATTTGGTTTTCCTCTAATCTAGTATCATTTATTCTCATGTGATACAATGCTTCAAATCTTAAAAATTAAATTTTCTTCTAATATTAATATATTTAGTAACTAATTTACTTGAGAAAAATCTATTGTCACCTATTTTCTGTTCTTGTCCTTCTCAGTAAAGTAGTTTATTACAGCAAGCATTGCTTTGATGTTCAGGTAAATAAGCTATGATAGAACTCATTATGTTTATTATCTTTTATTACTGATAAGGTGAACAGTGCACATAAGGTTGCTGATGAAAAAAGTGAGATGATTCTCTCCAAGTCTTTGCAATGAGTGTTCTGGGAATTCCTTTATACATCCAGTTAGTGAATATATGCCAGCAAATTTGAAGCTCAGCAGTGGCCACAGGACTGGAAAAGGTCAGTTTTCATTCCGATCCCAAAGAAAGGCAATGCCAAAGAATGCTCAAACTACTGCACAATTGCATTCATCTCACACGCTAGTAAAGTAATGCTCAAAATTCTGCAAGCCAGGCTTCAAAAATATGTGAATCGTGAACTTCCAAATGTTCAAATGGGTTTTAGAAAAGGCAGAGAAATCAGAGATCAAATTACCAACATAGGAAAAGGAGTACGTCAAGGCTGTATATTGTCACCCTGCTTATTTAACTTCTCTGCAGAGTGCATCATGAGAAATGCTGGGCTGGAAGAAACACAAGCTGGAATCAAGATTGCTGGGAGAAATATCAATAACGTCAGATATGCAGTTGACACCACATGTACGGCAGAAGTGAAGAACTAAAGAGCCTATCGAAAGTGAAAGAGGAGAGTGAAAAAGTTGGCTTAAAGCTCAACATTCAGAAAACTAAGATCATGGCATCTGGTCCTACCACTTCATGACAGATAAATGGGGAAATAGTGAAAACAGTGACAGACTTTATTTTTGTGGGCTCCAAAATCACTGCAGATGGTGACTGCAGCCATGAAATTAAAAGATGCTTGCTCCTTGGAAGGAAAGTTATGACCAACTTAGACAGCATACTAAAAAGCAGAGATATTATTTTGCCAACAAAGGTCTGTCTAGTCAAGGCTATGGTTTTTCCAGTGTTCATATATTGATGTGAGAGTTGGACTATAAAAAAACCTGAGCGCTGAAGAATTGATGCTTTTGAACTGTGGTGTTGGAGAAGACTCTTGAGAATCCCTTGGACTGCAAGGAGATCCAGTCAGTCTCTCCGAAAGGAAATCAGTCCTGAATATTCATTGGAAGGACTCATGCTGAAGGTGAAACTCCAATACCTTGGCTACCTTATGCGAAGAACTGACTCGTTGGAAAAGACTTTGATGCTGGGAAAGATTGATCACAGGGGAAGAAAGGGACAACAGAGGATGAGAGGTTGTATAGCGTCACTGACACAATGGATACGAGTTTGAATAAAGTCCGGGAGTTGGTGATGGAAAGGGAGCCCTGGTGTGCTGCAGTCCGTGGGGTCACAAAGAGTTGGACACAACTGAGTGACTGAACTGAACTGAATTTGTATATGTGTATATATATATATATGCACACACAGAGAAATATATATATATGTGTATATATATATATATATACCTATACAGATGCATTTTTAGAAAGATTAAATCTGTTATATATATATAATATATATATAAATGTATGTGTGTGTGTGTGTGTGTGTACACATTTGTATATATGCATACATATATGGGATTCTCAGGTAGCTAAGTGGTAAAGATTCTGCTTGCAATGCAAGAGATGAAGGTTCAATCCCTGAATCAGAAAAATTTCCTGGAGAAGGAAATGGCAACCCATTCTTTCTTGCCTGAGAAATCCCATGGACAGAGGAGCCTGGAGGGCTACTGTCCATGGGGTGGCAAAAGAGTCCAACATGACTTAGTGACTAAACAACAAAATATACAGATATAATCTGTCACATATAAAAATATGTGTACAAATATGTAAATATTATATATATAATAACAGATTTAATCTCTCTAAAAGAGTAATTTCTTCTGTCTCTGCCTTAAAAAATTTCAGGATCTTATTAAATCTGAATGGATAATACTGAAAATCAATACTTCTTGCAATTTGGTCCAAATTTCATTATTGCTATATTTTTTGGGTTGTTATGTTTTCATCTTAAGTTCCAGGAAAACTGAACACCTTGATGGATGTCTACCTCTGCCTGGTATATGCTTCTTTCTTATTTCTGTATTTTCAAATTCAACCTGTGCTCTTCTGCCCAGATGAAATTTTAAGTTATCCAAAATCCTTCCTTTTATCTCTAGGGTAAATAATACTACCTTGCTCTGAACTTACATTGCACTTTATCTGAACTTCTTTATGACATTTTTCACTTTCAACCCTGTATAATAGTTCTTTATATAACACTGAGAACACATTATTTATATACATGTCATTTTCCTCTCTCTCTAAAGATAATAATTCCAATGTGGCTTATGTCTAAATTTGTCACCCTATCTGACATACCAGTAAGCCATTTGCTTTGTATGTAAAAGGCAAGCAGTAGATATTTTTTAAGGAAACAAATGAAGATTAATGTTATAAATGATGATACAGGCAGGTAGCTGTTCAATGATTTTCCCAAAGTCATGAAGAAAATACTAAGAGGAGGTTAATGTAAAAAATTTTATTTCAAGAAGGAAAACAATTTTCAAAAAGATTAATGGGAGTGAATATTAATTCGCTTAAGTATCCAAATGGGCGTTTCACCTAGCATGGAACAATTAGCATTTTAGAAGAATAGTCCAGACATTTCCCCTCTCCAGGCTCATTTTGTTTCCCATAAGTTATTTCTTTATTTCTCTAAGGATTATATAACATATAGAATTACTTCAACATTGAAATGTGCAGCTGAAGTATTTTAGAAACTAACACCTATTATTTGGAGGTACAAACACTCCTGATTAATGATTTCATGTTTGTGTGTGTGTGTGTGTGTGTGTGTGTGTGTGCAAGTCAGCTTCTCCTAGAAATGTTCCAGTCTCTTGAGAAATACAAAGCTTTTGGTATTTCATTTCATGTAAAAATCATTTCATCACAGCATCCTTGACATTTGGTGGAAAGGCTTATTTTTTAAAGGTGTCAAGCTTTATTTCGGTTACAAGTGTTACTACAATTTGGTTTTATTTTTTATTTTTTAATAAAGAGAAAGGAGGATGATAGTTATTTATAATCATAGTAACATGGTGTGTATTTTATTGTTCAACTTAATATATCAGAGGAGAATACCTAGATTTCTCTTTTGTTCTTCTTTTTAAAATTCAAATACAGTTGACATAATACTGTCTAAGTTTTTGGTGTACAACATAGTGATTCAGTATTTTTATAAATTATAGTCCATTATAGGTTATTACAAGAAAATAAGTATAATTCCCCATGCTATACAATATGTAAGGGCTTCCCTGGTGGCTCAGACAGTAAAGCGTCTGCCTGCAATGCGGGAGACCCGGGTTCGATTCCTGGGTCGGGAAGATCCCCTGGAGAAGGAAATGGCAATCCAGTCCAGCACTCTTGCCTGGGAAATCCCATGGACGGAGGAGCCTGATAGGCTACACTCCATGGGGTCACAAACAGTCAGACACGACTGAGCGACTTCAGACTCAGACTCAGATACAATATGTAACCTTGATGCTTATTTATTTTTTATGTCAGTTCAATTCAGTCGTTCAGTCTTGTCTGACTCTTTGCAACCTCATGGACTGTAGCATGCCTGGTCTCCCTGTCCATCACCAACTTCCGGAGTTTACTCAAACTCGTGTCCATTGAGTTGGTGATGCCGTCCAGCCATCTCATCCTCTGCCATCTCCTTCTCTTCTTGCCTTCAATCTTTCCCATCATCAGGGTCTTTTCCAGTGAGTCAATTTTTCACATCAGGTGGCCAAAGTAGTGGAGTTTCATTTTAAGCATCAGTCCTTCCAGTGAATATTCAGGACTGATTTCCTTTCGGATGGACTGGTTGGATCTCCTTGCAATCCAAGGAACTCTCAAGAAAGAGTCTTCTCCAACATCACAGTTCAAAAGCATCAATTCTTCGGTGCTCAGATTTCTTTATAGTCCAACTCTCACATCCATGCATGACTACTGGAAAAACCATAGCCTTGACTAGACAGAACTTTGTTGGCAAAGTAATGTCTCTGCTTTTTAATATGCTGTCTAGGTTGGTCATAACTTTCCTTCCAAGGAGCAAGTATCTTTTAATTTCATGGCTGCAGTCACCATCTGCAGTGATTTTGAGCCCAAAACACAAATAAAGTCTGTCACTGTTTTTTGTGTAGTAGTTTGTTAATCCCATAACCCTAACTGTCCCCTCTCCCCTCCTGTTCCCTCTCCTCTTTGGTAACTGCAAATTTGTTTTCTATATCTGTGAGACTGTTTCTGCTTTGCATATATCTTTATTTGTATTATTTCTCAGAGTCTGCATATAAATGAAATCATACAGTGTATATCTTTCTCAGGCTGACTTATTTCACTAAACATATCTTCTGTCCTTTCATGTTGCTGCCCTTTTGCTCTTTCAGTCTAGTGCTTTCATTATCTCAACTTGTAAATAAAAATATGATCCAACTTTAGAAAAAAGCCCCCTGTGCTTTTAGCAAACATTGTAAAACAACAGAGAAAGTGTTATTATTTTGTTTATTGCTGGTGCCTAGTGTATATTTTCCATATTATATTTTCTATGCCAATGCTTGCATATCCCTCTTTCATTTTCACACATTCTTTGGATTCATAGCTTTAAGATCTAGATGAGATATAGAAAAACATGTAGGTCTGTTTTCACATCTTGAAAGTTAAGAAAGTGAAGCTCAGAGAGGCAGCATGACTTATTAAAGTCACACAGCTCCAAAGGCATCTGTTTCATTTTCCTTTCTTTCTTTCTTTTTTTTTTTTTTAACATGCAGGTTGTTATTTTCTTTTTTCTCTGATTTCTGCTTACCTTGTACTATCTGTGAAAATATATACTGATGCCCAGATATGAAGTATGTACTTTTCTGTATATATCTATCAATCTTTGAAATCAAGTTTACTTACAAATTATACAGCATATAAGTCATTTTTTCAACTAGCAATGAGTATACAAGGCTGTAAATGCATCCCAACTTCACAGTCCATAGAGCCTTACAGTGCCACTTGACCCAAAATATATGTCCAGTGCATGGAGGAATCCCATGCAGCATCTATTTCCTGTGGTTAAGATGATTCAGCCCTAGGGAGGTTTTTGTCCAAAGTCTGAGAAGTGGAGTTTGGTGACCGTTGGTTATTTTTCTCCACGAAGCTGTGTCAGATTCCATATTCAAAGTATATGATAAATCCAATTGTATTCCAGATACCAAATTTGGCCTAGGGCATTTGCATCATAAACTTTCACAAAGATGCTCACTAGTAGGAGGACAGGAAAGCAGCGACCTTGAAATGATAAGTGGGGCTCTAGAGCTGCCTCCAAATGATGGCTATGATGTTAATGATGAGCACCAGCAGTGCAGCCACTCTTATGCACATGGGGTCTCCAGAGAACACATGCCTGCACCACTGGGCCAGTATCAGGCTCAGGATCATCACCAGGAGAACAAGCAGTAAGGCACATCCATAGTTGGGTATATTGACTGGAAGGAAAGTTGAGGTTAGTAGCAGTGAATTAAATTACTGAAGTATAAAAATAAAATGTAGAAGCTATTTGGGTCTTATGTAAGTAGAAGGAAAAATAAAAAAGCTAAGAGAAATAAAGAATACTGTGCATACTTAGGGTTGCAATGAGATCCCCTGATGGCTCAGTTGGTAAAGAATCTGCCTGCCAATGCAGGAGATGCAGGTTCAATCCTAGGGTCAGTAAGATCCCCTGAGAAGGAAATGGCAACCCACTCCAATAATCTTGCCTGGGGAGTCCTATGGACAGAGGAGCCTGGTGGGCTACAGACCATTGGGTCACAAGAGTCAGATACAACTTAGCGGCTAAACTACCAAAGGTTGTGAACCTGAGGTAAATTAAGGACAAGATGAGAGTTTGATCAAATATAAAAACATTTTGATTAAAGCTGAATCATTGTCATTTGACCTTGTTAATCATTTCACATTGATAAAAATCACTTGCAGAAAAAGATATAACTGTAGGTGGAGTTATATATTTATCTAGTTTTAATTTGGCAAAAAGAATGGAAAGTTTGGCCAAGATTTTTCCGCCAGATAAACTATGAAGTCATAAGAGAGTAAGCATTTGAGTTATGTATTTAAAAAATGTGTTTTGAGTCTACTCTCCAGGGGTTTAGATTATTGAAGATCTGTTCCCCTCATGATTCAGTTTGGTGCATAATTCCTACAGGAGTATATGCAGACAGTCAAACTTCTTCTACCCACTGTGTTCTCTGCCCCGAGAGGACATTTGCCCAGAATCTTATTCTTCTGGTGTCATGCACTTTTTGACTTCATAATTATAGTATTCTGAACTTTATCATCATCCAGGCATACTGGGAGTAAAAATGAAAGCCAACATTCTTGATTTCCTGTTTATTCTTTACAGAAAACTCAAACTCCTCATATATTCCAGGGAGTAGAGGTGATCTGACTGAGACTTTATAGTTGGCATTGATAACCAATGTGGGTGGAGTGCATTTAACTGGGAAAAATATGTCCTTTTTCTTTTTTTTTTTAACAGAAATATCCTGGACATGAATAAAGCTTGAATAATTGATCAGTGCCAGAAAGAGAAGAGTGTGAGTTGCTAGCTTTTGTGTAAGAACTTAGAAAAAAAAAAAAAAATGGATAGGACCCTTTTGAAATACATTTTAATTTAAAATTACTGATCATCTCTTTACAGGCACCCAAAAGCTTCCCTGGTGGCTCAGAGGTAAAGATTCCCACCTGCCAATGCATGAGACCTGGATTCAGTCTCTAGGTCAGGAAGATCCCCTGGAGAAGGAAATGGCAACCCACTCCAGTATTCTTGCCTGGGAAATCCCATGGACAGAGGAGCATGGAAAGCTACATTCCATGGTGTTCCAAAAAAATCTGACATGAATTAGCAACTAAACAAAAATGAAAGTTTCTCAAGACTTTTTTTTTTTTTTTTTATTCTGCCAGTCCCGTGGTCAGTCCCAGTTTCTTGCACTTTTGTCCTCAATTATATTATTTTAAAGATAATGAATGCTGCATGTTTCACTGAAATCATGTATAGAAAATATATAGGGTAAATTCAAATCCACTCTCAGCTCTGGCTTCAGTTTTATAAAGATTTACTTAATTACTTAATTTGTGTCCATTTCTTTTCCAACTAAGTTTTTTTTTTAAATGCAATAAATTATTTTATGTAGCAGTGAATTAACACATTTTATGCTACTTAAACTTTCTCTTTTACCAGTAAAATGAAAAATGACATTAAATGTGGTTATAAAAGACAAAACACATATTTTAAATTCACCTGGAATTATTTAATGATTTTTAACCTCTATTCAGCAATATTTTGGGTGCAAGTGAATTTTATTTTATTCTAACGTGTCATAAATATATTTATATTTTATTCATTTGTATTTTATTTATTTATTTTAATTCATAAGATTTAGTAAACCAAAATGCAAAGAGAAAAATAACTTAATTCCATAAATATTCTGAATGATCAATTGTTTTTGGTTCACAAAATGCCACAACTTTGTTTCTTGACTTGTATTATTTTAAAGGAAATAAATTCTTATGAAATAGTGTGCATGTTTATCCCACAAATTAAAATTCAGGCAGATTTATTATAGTACTTGAGTAAAGCTTCCACTTTCAGAAATTTACTTAGTTGAAATAGAAGTGAATAACTTAAGGAAGTTGAATCCATCCTGAGGATATTTCTTAATACCTTAACAAATTTCAAAACAAAGATAATGTTAAAAAAAAACTGAATTAAGTCATGTCAATTATCAGTTTATAAAGATTATTTCCATTTCTATAAATGTAGTTAGAGATAATTTTGCATTAGTAATAGCACAATAGTGTCATAAAAGTCTGTCTTGTGGTTTGTCCATCATTACACATACATGAGAGTATATTCATTTAAATAAAAATAACATGGACAATGAGAGTTTTCCCACTCCCTGTGTGTTTTCAAGAAGACATTGAACAATTACTGTAGGTCCTCTCCTCTTTTCACCTCTTTGGTCATTTTTTGCAGGAAAGTTGGAAGGTCTTTTCTTATTGGGAAGAGAAAATTAAACATGCTTACCTCAGCCGCTCCTTTCTGCTGGCATAGTTTATTTTGTACTTGATGTTAGAAGAAAATTCAGAGAACTGTACTCAATATGAATAGTTAATTGAGCAAACAAACTGCAAAGAAGGATTCTGCATACCTCAAACTGGTAGGACGTTAAGAAGCATGCTGTTACATGATGACTTATAAGGTGAAAATGAAGATTTTTTTTAATCTTTACAATGATTAGTTAATATAGTGAGAATTTCCAAATGACAGGGAATTCAAAAAAATGATTATCTTAAAATATTGTAGAAAGATTATTTAAATTTCTTTTATGATTATCAGAGGTATTCACAAGAAATAACCTAAGATTTGTTAATGTTTGTAAAAAAGGTAGATTTTTTTTTTTCCTGATATGGCTTAAAGGATTTTGTCTGCCTGCAGCATTTTCCAGCCTGGTCTCCATTTTATTTTAATTATGGTAAGTCCTTCAAAGTGGGCAATTCTTTCTTATTCTGGGATTAATTGCTAGGATAAAAATAGGCCTTCATATCTAAGGTCAGGCCCTGCAACCCAGCTTCTGTCAGCCTGATGATAAAGAAGAAGAAAGAGGCGGAGGAGGAGGTAATGGAAGAGGAGGAAAGGAGGATATGAGTGAGGAAGAGGATGGGGAAAAAGAAAGAATAAACTAAATCTGATTTTTATTAGTCTGATCTTTGTAATATATCTCAGTTTGGGCTAAACTTTTGTTTTTCAATTAAAAAAAATTGTTACCTATTTTTAGTGTAATGTAATATCCTTTAAGTTGACCTAGTTTTGTTTCCATACTCTGATATAGCAAAATAGGTAACTAATAAGAACATACCGTGGGCTTCCATGGTGCCTCAGTGGCAAAGAATCTACCTGCAAATGTAGGAGATGAAGGTTCGATCCCTAGATTGGGAAGATCTCCTGGAGCAGGAAATGGCAATCCACTCCAGTATTCTTGCTGAGAAAATTCCCATGGAAAGAGGAGCCTGGTATGCTGCAGTCCTTGGGGTCACAAAGAACAGAACACGACTGAGTGATTGACCACACAGACACAAGACCCTACTGCATAGCACAGAGAACTCTACTCAATACTTTGTAATGGCCTATATGGGAAAACATTCTAAAAGAGCGGATGTATGTATAACTGATTCACTTTGCTGTACACCTGAAAGTATTAATAACAAAGCATTATATATCAAATCTAGTCCAATAAAATTTTTAATAGTATAAAGTTTTCTGTCTCAGAGAAATGTGTGCTCCACAAAACTATAGAACTATTTGATGTACTCCTGACTATTATAAAATTCATAATGATTTCTACAGTAATCCATAATAAGATTTCAAGAACTGAAAAATCTGAATTTTCTTTGCACCAAGCTTGAAATTATTTTATAATAATATAAGCTTAAATTTATTCACGCTTAAATTATTCAAGCTTAATTATTCATGCTGATTAGAAGCTTTTATTGGAAAACATTTTTGATTTTGACTAAGAAAAGTAAGAAATGTTTCCCTCTATCTAACAGTTGAAAAGACTTATGGCTTACCAAAGGTTACCAAGTAAGCAGATTAAAAATATATATATATTTGAAGCCAGATTTGTGTCAATCCAGAAGTGATTTTCTTTTCATTCTGCTGACTCTTTGGAAAGACTATATATTGCAACTCAGTTTTTTAAAAAAAGAATAGTCAGAAATATCTCATTGCTGATATTTTTATTAATCAGTTCCTGTTCTTCCATTATGTAGGTAATTTTTAACATATATCATGGGTAAACAGTGTTTCTTAAGGGATAACCTCCATGATGAAAAGTTTTACATTTCAAAGCACTTTGAAAAAGCTCTGAAATAGATCATAGGATAAATAATAATTTTTATTGGGTACAATAGTGACATATCTTCAGTCAGTCAGTCAGTCAGTTCAATCACTCAGTCGTGTCCGACTCTTTGCGACCCCATGAATCGCAGCACGCCAGGCCTCCCTGTCCATCACCGGAGTTCACTCAGGCTTGCATGTCCATCGAGTCAGTGATGCCATCCAGCCATCTCATCCTCGGTCGTCCCCTTCTTTTCCTGCCCCCAATCCCTCCCAGCATCAGAGTCTTTTCCAATGAGTCAGCTCTTCACATGAGGTGGCCAAAGTACTGGAGTTTCAGCTTCAGCATCATTCGTTCCAAAGAAATCCCAGGGCTGATCTCCTTCAGAATGGACTGGTTGGATCTCCTATCAAATAATAGGAAGTTTCCTTTAAAGGAGAGCACAAGAGTTAGATGTATTCTATAAGAATTACTTTTTTTTCCTGAACCACTATTATCAGTCAATTTATCCTATTTTAAATATTTGACTCTTTTTTTCTGTGTAAAGAGATAATATGATAGATCAGGCCTACAGAGCAATATTTTGTATGCTGTTAGAAGCCACTGTGTAATACTTCTCATGGTTCTTGGCCTAGAAAACTCATATAATTCCTACAGTAGGAGGCATGGAAAATAAACTAGTAGACAGTATAAAATGAATTATTAAATAGTGGCATAAGGAGGTATAGTCAAGATAATCAGAAAATGGAGCAAAAGTTGTATAACTAAAATATTGGAGGAAAGAATTTTAGATGCAAAACATGACTTTGCCTATGTTCTATTTTTTAATAGTCTTGTTCTGTAACATTTTCCCTACGTGGTATGAGTTGTGAGCTTCTTAACCCTGCTTTTCTAATTAATGGAATTTTAGCTCTTGTCTTGAAAACTACGAACTACAGTGAAAGAGCTCTCATTAAGATAAGGAGAAAATATTTCCTCCTCCCTTACAACTGTAGAAAAACACTTATAATTCTGCTTGATACACTGACTTTGCAGAGTTATTTTAAGATGTCAGGTGGCACTAGCAGTAAAGAACTCGCCTGCCAGCGCAGGAGGCTAGAGATGCAGATCCAATCCCTGTGTCAGGAAGACCCCCTGGAGGAGGACGTGGCAATCTACTACAGCATTCTTGCCTGAAGAATCCCGTGGACAGAGGAGGCTGGTGGACTACAGCCAAAAAGGCTGCGAAGAGTCAGACACCGCTGAAGCAACTTAGCACACAGCATGCAAGAATCTCAGGCTATGGGAATTTTTTATTGTGTCCTCTGAAATTAAGCTTTAACCCCAGTAATAGCTGTGATTCTGATTGGTTGTAACCTAATAATCTGTTGCCCTGGTAATATCGAAATTGACATTTTCATTTTCTGAAACTATAAAGTCATGTTTTCTTATAAAACCAGGAGATTACCAGTATTTCTTTCTTTTCCTCTATGCGTAGAGTGGAGGGGGAAAGCCCCATCCATGGTTCTGCTCTATTTCTCATTTAAATAAAGGGGTAAAGACATTTTGCTTCATTTAAATTAACAATTTCTTGGAGGTGTTACTCGATCTGAATGTTAAAAAGAAGACAGATTTTGAATAGGGTAGTAGGATGGAGGAAAACAATGATGATTAGTAGGAAGAACACGTAATTGAAAATGACAAGAAGGGCTGTTGATTCTCTAGGAGATCCTTAGGAGTTAGGGCCAACTCCTTCACTAGCTCACTACTCATTTATTGATTCATTTGGCATACATTTATTGAGTTCCTCCCTGAAGAAGGAAGTCACAACCCATTCCAGTATTCTTTCCTGGGAAATCCCATGGACAGAGGAGCCTGGTAGGCTACACTCCATGGGGTCACAAAGAGTCATACCTGACCTAGCAACTAGAAACACAAATTAAGTTCCTATTTGGTACCACAATCTCCTCCAGACACTGAAAATTAAAAAAATAAATAAACAAATTTGGAATCATAATATCTATCTCAGAAAAATTAAGTGCCCTTGAACAAGATAATTAACCTCTATAACTCAGTTGTGTTTTTCTCATTTTTAAAATCATGACAATGAAAAAAACTAAATGAGATTAAAGTTCAGCATACACAATAAGGACATTAGTAAAATCAATAAGAGATAGCTTTATTCCTAAAATAACTGAGATGTTGTTGGGGAAGTAGATCTGTAAATGAATAACTACTATTCAAAATTTTGGAAATCTACTATATATCATGAGTCTCAGGGGAAGAATCAACCAAAGGTTTGTTCTAGATGTTGAAATTGCATCCTTGTCCTCTGATACACAGAGAAGGGCAGAGACGAGAGCAAGAATAGAGAAACCTCTATACCAGTTGCCTTAATTGAGAAACTTCGCTTTGTTGGCCTCAACATTCTTATCTGTCAAGTGAAGGAGTCTGAAAACTACGTTCCCTTACAGCGCCAACAAAATGTAGTTTTATCTTAGCCAAAAGCTATTCTCCATGTCTCAATTATGCCACTTTGTTAGAGATAGATCTTTCCCATGTATGAGATAGAATTGCTGTTATTTTGTAGTTTACTTTTGACTAGGTTTATTTTCCAAAGGAGCATCACATGGATTGTTCATAGTTATGAATATGATGATGTGTTCCACTTCAAGATGCTTGTATCATCCATTCCCTCAAGGACATATTTTTTAACTGTTACTTTGTTGGTCCTTTATGGTTTAAATTGCTTCATGTTTCTAACGTTTTTAGAGAAATTCCAAAGTACTAACACAAATTTATTGCTTTACTTTTATAATTTTTCTACATTTATTTTCTCTCTCTACCTATGAGAGATTGAAGTGTTATGAAAATGTTAAAAACACTGATACAGTGACCCACAGGTATCTAATATTTTTTAATAAAGAAGAGAGTGGATGTAAAAAAAATCTGCTTAAAAATTGTCAGTTAAATTTTCTAATAACATAAAACAGGTGGATAGTTTTGTTTGATTTTGAACTTGATAACATGTGGAAGAAAATAAGTTTTTGTTGAGATTTGCCTCAACTGGAAACTTTAACTGTTACAGTAGCAAACAGAAAGTAATTCTAGGCCAAAAAGCTAGAAGTTGCTGTGACTCAGAAGTCTCTACAATGTCCAAAGAACAGAAGAAAATATCCTTTAAAAACACCATTCCTCATTTCAAACAAGCTGTAGCATTTCATCTTCACCATATCACTAAGGCAAAAGCTTGTATAGGTTATGGTCATCAATCAAAGTCCCTGTTAAAAAGTTCTTTCTATTTTAACTACTCTAGAAATTCTCATTTAGAAGATTCAGTTCACTGAGCCAGATCAATCCATCCTAATGCAGCTATCATGACCTTTATCTTTATTTTCCTCTTTCAAAAATGTAATATAAACATAAATAAAAGAGAAAGCAAATCCCATAAAGCTAACTGTCTTTCTGGTTTGGTTTCTTGTCACTGATGATTTTGTTCTCTGTGTGTGTATATTTGAAAGTAGTTTGAAAATTCTTAAATTACTTTCTACCTTTGATTGTGTCGTGAATGTTATGATATTCTGCCCAGTCTTTCCTCTCAGGACTGATGTACTCATTTCCTGGCTGTGCCTGGTAGGGAGGTGCTGGTGGCTGATTCCTGGAAATTGGCCCAAAGTGCCCTGCCAAAGATACATCCTTCTCTGAAAGGGGCACATATCCAATAATTCGTCATAGGGAGGTGAAAGATGTGGTGGCCTCACTGCCTCAAAGGTGGATGACTTTGAAGGGCTCTGAAAGTTTTGGAGCTGAGGAGTTTGTTGCCTGTAAATTGCTGTTCAATGCCTCCTTCTGTTCAATTATACTTCCTTCATTACACAACAGATAATGATCATGTGGGGATCAATATCTTAGTAAATCTAGGAAACTGACCAAAGGCAGATGCTATAAAATAGATCTTTTCATGGCGGTATAGAAAATGATAAAAAATCTTCTTTTTGGATGACACCATCATTTCTCCATCTTGGGCCTATGTTACCTTAGGTGAAACTTACTGCTTTTCATAGGTACTCAGGTTCAGGAAATTTAAGAGAGTAAAATGATATCAGGTTGAATGTAAGTCTCTGAAAAGATATTATAGGATTCATTAACTGCCTGCTAAATATTGAAATATACTTTTCTCAAACTTTCACTTCTTCCCATAGCATACAACTTCATAATGACACCTGTGGGCCAGCGTTATGCAAATGAAACATAAGTGTTGCCTACTCCATGCCTTTCCAGATTTTTAACACTTTTTTTATGTCTTCTTAACTTTCTTACCTATCCTGACTAAGAGCTTATGTTTCCTCTTCCCTCCACTCATGTTCACCACCATCACAGATTAATTGACTAAATTACAAATGTAAATACATCACCTTCAAAAGCTCCCTATTACTCACAGGAAAAAATCATCATTTTGTAGACTGTATGGTGTACATACATACCAAGATTGCCAGGAGAAATATCAATAACCTCAGATATGCAGAGGACACCACCCTTACGGTGGAAAGCGAAGAGGAACTGAGGATCCTCCTGATGAAAGTGAAAGAGGAGAGTGAAAAAACTGGCCCCAAATGCAGCATTAAAAAACTAAGATCATGGCATCCGGTCTGATCACTTCTTGGCAAATAGATGAGAAAACAATGGAAACAGTGACAGACTATATTTTCTTGGGCCCCCAAATCCCTGCAGATGGTGACTGCAGGAATGAAATCAAAAAATGTTTGTTCCTTGGAATAAAAGCTATGAGAAACCTAGACAGCATATTAAAAAGCAGAGACATTACATTGCCAACAAAGATTCATCTAGTCAAAACTATGGTCTTTTCAGTACCCATGTATAGATGTGAGAGTTGGACCATAAAGAAGCTGAGCACTGAAAAACTGATGCTTTTGAACTACGGTGTTGGATAAGACTCTTGAGAGTCCCTTGGACTGTAAGGAAATCAAGTCAGTCAATTCTAAAGGAAATCAGTCCTGAATATTCATTGGAAGGACTGATGCTGAAATGGGAGTTCCAATATTTTTGCTTACTGAAGAGAAGTAACTGACTCACTGGAAAAGACCCTGATGCTGGGAAAGATAGAAGGTAGGAGGAAATGGAAACAACAAAGGATGAGATGGTTGGATGGCATCACTGACCTGACGGACGTGAGTTTGAACAGACTCTGAGTTGGTGAAGCACAGGGAGGCCTGGCATGCTGCAGTCCATGGGGTTGCAAAGAGTTGGACACAACTGAGTACCTGAACTGAACTAACGGTGTGCAAGGCCAGTAGAATCTGTACTTATAGCTTTAGTCTTATAAAGAATAGAGGTGGTAACGTCATTTTAATATATTGATATTTTCACAACAGAGATTATTTTCAATTCCAACTTGTCACACATTTTACTGAAAAAATCTGGCTTTACCAGAGAACTTGGGTTCAATCATAAATTGTTTTTAAGTAAAGCATGTATAATTATGAAAAAGTCATTTTGAGAAGATGGTTAGTCAAGTAAGAAATCAAGTGTTTCTGTGTGTTAGTTGCTCAGTCATGTCTGACTCTTTTGCAACCCCATGGACTATAGACCGCCAGGCTTCTCTGTCCATGGAATTCTCCAGGCAAGAATACTGGAGTGTATTGTCATTCCCTTCTCCAGAAATCATGTATGGTTTTCCACAATTTTATCTTCTTAAGCAGTTCATGTTCTAAAGAAAATAAAAACTGTTAAGGTATTGAAACAATAATTACTAAAGTGTATTGTTTTCTAGAAGTAACCTTGGAAACTGACATTTCTTTCATTGTCAGAGTGATTAACAATTAATGTCAGTGAGAATAAATGTTCTTAGAATTAATTTAACTACCAATCTTCTTCTTAAGTCATGATACATTGATAATGAAAAACATGTTTTGAAAATGTTTTTATATAAATATGCATATACATATATATGAAACTGAAAGTGTTAGTTGCTCAGTCATATCTGACTTTTTGCAACCCCATGCACCATTTAGCCCACCAGGCTGTTCTGTCCATGGAATTCTCCAGGCAAGAATACTGGATTGAGTAGCCATTCCCTTCTCCAGGAGATCTTTCTGACCCAGAGACTGAACCTGTGTGTCCTGCATTGCAGGCAGATTTTTTTTTACCATATGAGCCATGAGGGAAGCCCACATATACGAATTGCTGTTCAGTTGCTTAGTCGTGTCCGACTCTTTGCAACCCCATGGACTGCAGCACTTCAGACTTCCCTGTTCATCACCAACTCCTGGATCTTCCTCAAACTCATGTCCATTGAGTTGGTAATGCCATCCAACCATCTCATCCTCTGGCTCCCCCTTCTCGTCCTGCCTTCAATCTTTCCCAGCATGAGTCTTTTTCAATAAGTTAGCTCTTTGCATGAGGTGGCCAGAGTATTGGAGTTCCAACTTCAGCATCAGTACTTCCAATGAATAGTCAGAGTTGATTTCCTTTAGGATTGACTAGTTTGATCTCTTTTGCAGTCCAAGGGGCTCTCAAGAGTCTTCTCCAACACCACAGTTCAAAGCATCAATTCTTTGGTGCTCAGTCTTCTTTATGGTCCAAGTCTTACATCTATACAAGACTACTGGAAAAACCATAGCTTTGGCTATACTAATCTTTGTCAGTAAAGTAGTATCTCTACTTTTTAATACACTGTCTAGGTTTGTCCTTGCTTTTCTTTCAAGGAGCAAGCATCTTTTAATTTCATGACTGCAATCTCCATTCACGTTGATTTTGGAGCCCAAGAAAATAGTCTGTCACTGTTTCCATTGTTTCCCCATCTATTTACCAGGAAGTAATGGGACCAGATGCTGTGATCTTAGTTTTTTAAATGTTGAGTTTTAAGCCAGCTTTTTCACTCTCCTCTTTCAGGTTACTTCCTCTTTGCTTTCTGCCATAAGGGTGCATATCTGAGGTTATTGATATTTTTCCTGGTAATATAAATATATTTAATTATAACACATATGAATATATATATAGCATTTTCTTGCCTGACAAAATATGTCTACAGAAAATTATGTTTTCTAAAGTTTAATTCACATTAAGTCAGAAAGTGTTTACTGAATATCTTACACTCTACTGGTCAGGAGCTTGTAGCATCATCTTCTTATCAAGAACTTATTGTCCAGTGGAATATTTGCTTTTAGATAAAAATTTACACATTTAAAAACAATGAAAGATCTTATCATCTTATGGTTTAAATGGTTATATTAAACTTTTAACATTTAAAAGTTTTAAATTTTAAGTTTTTCCACAGAAAAACTATAGAGCAAAATAGCTATACATATTAATTATCATCTTAATTAGCTAAGTTGTATAAAGTAAAATATTTGAATAACACTGTAAATTATATATTTTTCTTCAGTAATTTGTTTTCTGAAAGAAATCTAGATAAATGAATCAAAATCCAATCAATCAAATAAAAATTTACCTAGCACAATAGTTTAAAATTTATTATTAATTTATTTTTCCACAGAAGAATAGTTTCCAAATAGTGTATCTTGAAAGGCACAGTGACATTTTATTTTAGTTTTTGAAAATTTAAAATAAATCCAATGGTAAAACTGCTTATGAAGTATTCAGATATTTTCAAAGTTCATTTTTGAGTCAAGTGAAAGTAATGTGCTAATCAGGCATACAAATCATGGTAGGTATAGCAATTTATTGTAGTGAGATACTTAAGTCACATTATTCTTTTTGAATCTGGTTGTTGAAGTCACTATCTTACGGTGCTTGCTTTAATGTACTTCTAGAACTCCTTTACAATTTGAAGTTAATGAACACCTCTAAATGCATTTGAATTATGAATTTGAATTTAAACTCTGTCTTGATTGCCAAGCATGCTAAATGCAGACAAAGTGGTAATCAGTCAACCATTTATATTACTTTATTACCAGGTTAACTCAATTCAGTCAACATTTGTTGAGTGTCCATTATCCTAGCCACTTATATGGAAATATGTGCTGGCTTATCAGTGTTTTAAATTTGTTTAGCAAACAACCATAATTATATTTCAGTTTAATAGTCTATTATCTTTACATTTATAATCAATCGTTTAAAAAGGCCTATGTTTGAAGGCATTTGTCATCAACCATGTGGAGTTTATTGTGTTAAAACAATGACAAGAGTGAGTGTTGCATGCTCAGTCCTGTCCAACTCTTTTGCGACCCCATAGACTGTAGCCTGCCAGGCTCCTCTGTCCATGGGGTTATCCAGGCAACAATACTGAAGTCCGTTGGCATTTCCTTCTGTATGGAATCTTCCAGACTCCAGGGATCAAACCAAGATCTCTTGCATCTCCTGCATTGACAAGCGCATTCTTTTCCACTGAGCCACCCAGGAAGCCCAAAACAATGATAATTATTACTAAATTTCTGTTGTATTTTGATGCTGAAATTGCCAGGAATTGTTTATTTATGCTTCCCTTCCTTGCATTTGGTTTCTAAAGAAGCTTGAATTAGAGAAATATGAGATGCTCAACATCTAAAGTATTTTCTTACAGACTTTAAATTCGGTCTCATAAAGTACTGAAAACTGAAAATTTTGTTTATATGGTTTATAAAGGTTTCAGTTTATATGTCTGTAAGGAACCTGATCAGGAATGGAAAGTATTAAGCGTGTATGAGACATACTTTCTTTCTGAAATAGGTGAAAGCAGCATCCCCCAAATGCAGGCAATGCTCAGTGGATGGTGACTACCATGTTACAGAAGTACTAACTGAAAGCACTTGTGGGATGCTATAAAGAACCTTATCAAATAAAACTTTCTGCAATGAAGAGAACATTATCTGTGCTTCTAATCTCGAGTTTCTAAAACACATTATGAAACATTTGAAAAGTGAATAATGTGGCTAAGGGGCTGAATTTTTCATTTTAATTAATATAAATTTGATTTTCAATAGTTGTGAGTGACTATGACGATTATCAGTTCAATTCATTTCAGTCCCTCAGTCATGTCTGACTTCGTGACCCCACGGACAGCAGCATGCCAGGCTTCCCTGTCCATCACCAATTCCCGGAGCTAACTCAAACTCATCTCCTTCAAGTCAGTGATGCCATCCAAACATCTCATCCTCTGTCGTCCTCTTCTCCTCCTGACATCAATCTTTCCCAGAATCAGGGTCTTTTCCAATGAGTCAGTTCTTCACATCAGGTGGCCAAATACTGGAGCTGGATTATATCAGACAGCAATTTACCACTTGTATTCAAACAAAAGTCACATGAGGTGTTTAAGATTGCTTCTGTGTGTTTTTTCATACTGTTCATGGGGTTCTCAAGGCAAGAATGCTGAAGTGGTTTGCCATTCCCTTCTCGAGCGGATCACATTCTGTCAGACCTCTCCACCATGGCCCATCCGTCTCGGGTGGCCCCACATGGCATGACTTAGTTTCATTGAGTTAGACAAGGCTATGGTCCATGTGATTAGATTGACTAGTTTTCTGTGATTATGGTTTCAGTGTGTCTTCCCTCTGATGCCCTCTTGCAACACCTACCATCTTACTTGGGTTTCTCTTTCCTTGGACGTGGGGTATCTCCTCATGGCCGCCCCTCTTGACCTTGAATGTGGAGTACTGAAACTCCTACCTGGAACTCCCCAGATCAGTAAGTGCCCAATATGCTACTGGAGATCAGTGGAGAAATAACTCAAGAAAAAATGAAGGGACGAAGCCAAATCAAAAACAATACCCAGTTGTGGATGTGACTGGTGATAGAAGCAAGATCCGATGCTGTAAAGAGCAATATTGCATGGGAACCTGGAATGTTAGGTCCATGAATCAAGGCAAATTGGAAGTGGTCAAACAAGAGATGGCAAGAGTGATGTCGACATTCTAGGAATCAGCGAACTAAAATGGACTGGAATGGGTGAATTTAACTCAGATGACCATTATTTCTACTACTGTGGGCAGGAATCCCTTAGAAGAAATGGAGTAGCTATCATGGTCATCAAAAGAGACCAAAATGCAGTATTTGGATGCACTCTCAAAAACGACAGAATGATCGCCACACATTTCCACGGCAAACCATTCAATATCACAGTAATCCAAGCGTATGCCCAAATCAGTAACGCTGAAGAAGCTGAAGCTGAATAGTTTTGTGAAGACTTCCAAGACCTTTTAGAACTAACACCCCCCAAAAATGTCCTTTCTTTATAGGGGACTGGAATGAAAAAGTAGGAAGTCAAGAAACACCTGGGGTAACAGGCAAATTTGGCCTTGGAATACAGAATGAAGTAGGGCAAAGGCTAATAGAGTTTTGCCAAGAAAATGCACTGGTCATAGCAAACACCCTCTTCCAACAACACAAGAGAAGACTCTACATACACATGGACATCACCAGATGGTCAACACCAAAATCAAAAACATCCTTTTTGCTTTATTGACTATGCCAAAGCCTTTGACTGTGTGGATCACAATAAACTGTGGATAATTCTGAAAGAGATGGGAATACCAGACCACCTGACCCGTCTCTTGAGAAACTTGCATGCAGGTCAGGAAGCAACAGTTAGAACTGGACATGAAACAACAGACTGGTTCCAAATAGGGAAAGGAGTATGTCAAGGCTGTATACTGTCACCCTGCTTATTTAACTTCTATTCAGAGTACAACATGAGAAACACTGGGCTGGAGGAAACACAAACTGGAATCAAGACTGCCGGGAGAAATATCAATAACCTCAGATATGCAGATGACACCACCCTTATGGCAGAAAGTGAAGAGGAACTCAAAAGCCTCTTGATGAAAGTGAAAGAGAAGAGTGAAAAAGTTGGCTTAAAGCTCAACATTCAGAAGATCATGGCATCTGGTCCCATAACTTCATGGGAAATAGATGGGGAAACACTGGAAACAGTGTCAGACTTTATTTTGGGTTGCTCCAAAATCACTGCAGATGGTGAGTGCAGCCATGAAATTAAAAGACGCATACTCCTTGGAGGGAAAGTTATGACCAACCTAAATAGCATATTCAAAAGCAGAGACATTACTTTGCCATCAAAGGTCCGTCTAGTCAAGGCTATGGTTTTTCCAGTGGTCATGTATGGATGTGAGTTGGACTGTGAAGAAAGCTGAGCACCGAAAAATTGATGCTTTTGAACTGTGGTGTTGGAGAAGACTCGTGAGACCCTTGGATTGCAAGGAGATCCAACCAGTCCATCCTAAAGGAGATCAGTCCTGGGTGTTCTTTGGAATGACTGATGCTAAAGCTGAAACTCCAGTACTTTGGCCACCTCATGCGAAGTGTTGACTAATTGGAAAAGACTCTGATGCTAGGAGGGATTGGGAGCAGGAGGAGAAGGGAACGACAGAGGATGAGATGGCTGGATGGCATCTCTGACTCGATGGACATGAGTCTGAGTGAAATCCAGGAGTTGGTGATGGACAAGGAGGCCTGGCGTGCTGCAATTCATGGGGTGGCAAACAGTCGGACACGACTGAGTGACTGACTGGGACTGTGAATTTTAGACATTTCAGATCAGCAACCACAAGGCTTGCTGACCCTCTGAACATACCTTTAATGCCACCATTACAAAGAATTTTCCTTAGTAAAGTGACATCCTGGATACCAGACATGTTACATTTTTTATGTGACTGGTAAGAAAGAAAGATGGCAACAATGCTATCCAAATTGAGAGCTTGTGTAATGGCACATACAAGGTTGTTTCCTGTGGGGTTAACCTTAAATAACTTCCAAACTGACTCAAGCTCCTAATGGCCATAGTGATTATGTTCTTGTTATTTCATGTCATTCCTTATGAACTGAGTGAAGAGATAGCTTTCAAAGTGTATAAAGTAAACTTACTTGGCAGAGAAATGAAGAAACCACTATTGTGAAAGTTCAGATTCTCACTTTCAAAATTTGCTGTTTTGGGAAAGAAAGAATGATAATCTGCGCACATTGCAGAATTGTTTTCAAGACAAGAGACTTTTAAGCAGTAGATAGTTTTTTGTTTTTGTTTTTGTTTTTTAACTTAAAGACTTGCTCTTGGGGAGATGCCAAAGGAGGGGAGGGGATAAACCTTTTGTCTTTTTCTGGATGTGCTATAATACAGATTCCTTAAACTGACATAAAATTTCAGTTATTGTGGACAGCCAAAGTAAAATGATGTGCTTTTCTCCAACAAACTCCATTTTTCCTGATACATAACTTTTTTTCATACAGTTTTCTCTGCCTGAAGCACCTTTCCTCACAACTTTACACACCGAAAGCATATCTGATCTTTAATGTTCATATTAATGCCATCTTATCCCTGGTTTTCTTTATTCCATTTTCCTTAAATGATTTTTTCCAGAACGTACTTATATTTTTGCAGTGAAAAATACACCTTTCCCTCACTCTCCAAGATCATATGCTTCACATAAATGATGGCCCAGGCATTACTGTAAACTCCCCAGTGCCCTGTAGCTCAGATGGTAAAAAATCTGCATGCAATGCAGGAGACCCAGGTTTAATTCCTGGGTCAGGAAAATGTCCTAGAGAAGAAAATGGCAGCCCATTCCAGTATTCTTGCCTGGAAAATCACATAGACAGACGATCCTGGTGGGCCACAGTCCATGGGATCACAAAGATTCCACATGACTGAAGCAACTAAACCACCTCCATGCTTTGAAAAGTGCCAAAGTAATAATAGGTACAAAACAGATATGATGAAGATGACATAGCAAACAAATGAATGAATGGATGAATGGGTGAATAACAAAGCAGAAATCTTTAGAAAATCATTCACTGGTAAAAACAAACAAACAAACAAAAACTATCTGAAAGGCAGTTAAAAGCCTAATTGGAAATGTTAACATTCCTTAAGAATGCTTTACATTGCAAGTTGCATGAAGCCTCACTTAAACTAATGTAAAAGCAAAGGAAAAGACCCTGACTTTGGGAAAGATTAAAGGCAGAAGGAAAAGAGGGCAACAATGGTTAAGATGGTTGGATGGCATCACCGATTCAATGGACATGAACTTGAGCACACTCTGGAAGATGGTGAGGGACAAGGAATGCTGTCCTGCTGCAGTCCATGTGGTTGTGAAGAGTCGGACATGGCTTGGCAACTGAGCAACAACAACAACAAACAAAGGAAGAGAATTTACTGACGTACATATCTTGAATAGTCTTTTGAGAGATGAGGCTTCAGAGCATTTGGGGATAAGTTTTGAAATGGCATCCAGGGGCCCAGATTTTTCTACTTTTTGTTCTACTTCCTTTGCCTCCTTCAAGCTCCATGATGGCAATCAGCAGCTTGAGGGACCATATACTTATAAGTTCATTTCTGGTGGAAGAGTGTTGCAACTGTCCACTGTATACCTGACAAAGTTTGAGTTTCACATTAGGCCTTTCTAATGCAATCTGCTGACATTTTTTTTTATCCTGGAAGTTGTCTGGAAGTGTAATACCACTAGACCTTGAGTTGATGTGAAGATGGAGTTTCATTCTCCTCACATTCCACTCTCAAACTGTAGATTCAGTTGCCAGAAGAGGGAATATCTGTCTATTGAGGCAACAAATACGAAATGCCCATCTCAGAAAATGAAACAAAACTAAATCGTAAAGAGTCATACGCTGACTGACCCACTCCAGTATTCTTCCCTGGAAAATTCCATGAAGAGAGGAGCCTGGCAAGGTACAGCCCACTGGGGTTGAAAGAGTCGGACACGACTGAGTGACAGCATGCACATATGCTCTGACTGAACTCCATCCACATCTACCATAAATTAATTGGGGACTCAGTGAAAGTTCCTTATCTTAGTGTGTTAGTTTAGGAGGGGGGCTAATTTCTCCTCTGAATAAGAAAATTCATCAGAAGAAGGAGTCATTTGCATTAGACTGTAAATGGCAGAATGAGAATATTTTCAACCAGCATTTTCTCCAAGAGGAGAAGGGGATGACAGAGGATAAGATGGTTGGATGTCATCAGTGACTCAATGGACATAAGTTTGAGCAGGCTCTGGGAGTTGAAGGACAGGGATGCCTGGCCTGCTGCAGCTCATGGTATCGCAAAGAGTCAGACACAACCGAGTGACTGAACTGAACTGAAGGATGCCCATGCATCTTACATAGGTACTCTGAATTTCTTTCATGGGTAGCATCCACTGAGTGTGATAACTATCTTTAGCATCTGGTTAATATTACTGCTAGTTTCTCTCAGAAAGAGACTCTGGACAGGCATTAATCAGATTGATAACAATGCCTGGAATAGAAATAGATGCCCACACTTACCAGGGTATAATTTGAGGCTAAAAATCCTCTAAAATAATATGTTTCTTGCTATTATTCATAGTTTCCTGGTTTCTCATTTGATTTCCAATTTAGTCTCAAATTTATATTTTTGGTAGAACCAGGCTTTCTTTTGACTTAAAGCTAGGAATTATTCTCAGACTTGTATTATTATTATTATTTTTAATCACTTCCCTCTCATATTACATTTAGCAGGCAACATAAACTGGTGGTTGAGTAGAGGACTTGAAGTCAGACAAATTTGATTTCTTTTCCCAGATCTGACCCTTAATTAAATATAGTACAATTTGATTCCCTGATCTATAAAATCTCAATAAAATTAGAGTTATTGTAAAGACCAAGCAGAGTACATATAAAGTACTGAGCTTAGTACAAAGTAAATGTCATTTATTATGGGCATCATAATTATTTATATTATCTGTTAGTTGAACAACAAGTTACAAAGAATGATACCTAAGAACTGACTCTTTTTACAGCCATTCATGTTCAATCTAATACTTGGCAAATTTAGGCTATAGTAAAGATGATATATTCATGAATTTTTTCTAAGTGTAGCAACAAAATATTAAGGGAATTTCTTCAGATAAGTTGTGTTTTAGCAATATCTGTATGGTTGCATAAAAGAATGGTTAGAAAAACAAAGGTGAGAATGAAGATATGAGGCTCAATTAGTTTGTTACTAATCTATCTTGGTGGAAAAAATTGTCATCTATCCTGTGAGGTTTCATCTATTTCTTTGCATTGATCACTGAGGAGGGCTTTCTTATCTCTCCTTGCTATTCTTTGGAACTCTGCATTCAAATGGGTATATCTTTCCTTTTCTCCTTTGCCTTTAGCTTCTCTTCTTTTGTCCGCTATTTGTAAGGCCTCCTCAGACAACCATTCTGCCTTGTTGCATTTCTTTTTCTTGGGGATGGTCTTGATAACTGCCTCCTGTACAATGTCAAGAATTTCTGTCCATAATTATTCAGGCACTCTATCAGATCTAATCCCTTGAATCTATTTGTCACTTCCACTGTATAATCATAAGAGATTTGATTTAGGTCATACCTGAATGGTCTAGTGGTTTTCCCCACTTTCTTCAATTGAAGTATGAATCTGGTAATAAGGAGTTCATGACCAGTCAGCTCATGGTCTTATTTTTGCTGATTGTATAGAGATTCTCTATCTTTGGCTGCAAAGAATATAATCAGTCTGATTTTGGTATTGACCACCTGGTGATGTCCATGTGTAGAGTCCTCTCTTGTGTTGTTAGAAGATGGTGTTGCTATCACTAGTGCATTCTCTTGGCAAAACTCTGTTAGCCTTTCAGTTCAGTTCAGTTCAGTTCAGTTCAGTCGCTCAGTCGTGTCCGACTCTTTGCGACCCCATGATTCACAGCACGCCAGACCT
This sequence comes from Budorcas taxicolor, assembly GCF_023091745.1. Classification (NCBI taxonomy): domain Eukaryota; kingdom Metazoa; phylum Chordata; class Mammalia; order Artiodactyla; family Bovidae; genus Budorcas; species Budorcas taxicolor. The sequence continues at coordinate 64,225,216 of NC_068912.1, forward strand.
CCTTGTCCATTACCATCTCCCGGAGTTCACCCAGACTCACGTCCATCGAGTTCATGATGCCATCCAGCCATCTCATCCTGGATCGTCCCCTTCTCATCCTGCCCCCAATCGCTCCCAGCATCAGAGTCTTTTCCAATGAGTCAACTCCTAGCATGAGGTGTCCAAAATTTCAGCTTTAGCATCATTCCTTCCAAAGAAATCCCAGGGTTGATCTCCTTCAGAATGAACTGGTTGGATCTCCTTGCAGTCCAAGGGACCCTCAAGAGTCTTCTCCAACACCACAGTTCAAACGCATTAATTCTTCAGTGCTCAGCCTTCTTCACAGTCCAACTCTCACATCCATACATGACCACTGGAAAAACCATAGCCTTGACTAGGCGGACCTTAGTCGGCGAAGTAATGTCTCTGCTTTTGAATATACTATCTAGGTTTGTCATAACTTTTCTTCCAAGGAGTAAGGGTCTTTTAATTTCATACCATCTGCAGTGATTTTGGAGACCCCAAAAATAAAGTCTGACACTGTTTCCACTGTTTCCCCATCTATTTCCCATGAAGTGATGGGAGCGGATGCCATAATATTCATTTTCTGAATGTTGAGCTTTAAGCCAACTTTTCACTCTCCTCTTTCACTCTCATCAAGAGGCTTTTTAGCTCCTCTTCACTTTCTGCCATAAGGGTGGTGTCATCTGCATATCTGAGGTGATTCATATTTCTCCCGGCAATCTTGATTCCAGCTTGTGTTTCTTCCAGTCCAGCGTTTCTCATGATGTACTCTGCATAGGAGTTAAATAAGCAGGGTGACAATATACAGCCTTGACATTCTCCTTTTCCTATTTGGAGCCAGTCTGTTGTTCCATGTCCAGTTCTAACTGTTGCTTCCTGACCTGCAGACAGGTTTCTCAAGAGGCAGGTTAGGTGGTCTGGTATTCCCATCTCTTTCAGAATTTTCCACAGTTTATTGTGATCCACACAGTCAAAGGCTTTGGCATAGTCAATAAAGCAGAAATAGATGTTTTTCTGGAACTCTCTTGCTTTTTCCATGATCCAGCGGATGTTGGCAATTTGATCTCTGCTTCCTCTGCGTTTTCTGAAACCAGCTTGAACATCAGGGATTTCACGGTTCACGTATTGTTAGCCTTTGCCCTGCTTCAATTTGTACTCCAATGGCAAATTTGCCTGTTACTCCAGGTATCTCTTGACTTCCTACTTTTACATTCCATTCCCCTATAAATAAAAGGACATCTCTTTTGGGTGTTAGTTCTAAAAGGTCTTGTAGGTCTTCATAGAACCATTCAGCTTTAGCTTCTTCAGCATTTCTGGTCAGGGAATAGACTTGGAATACCATGATATTGAATGGTTTGCCTTGGAAATGAACAGAGATCATTCTGTCCGTTTTGAGACTGCATCCAAGTACTGCATTTTGAACTCCTTTTTTGACTATGATGGCTACTCCATTTCTTCTAAGGGATTCTTGCCCACAGCAGTAGATATGATGGTCATCAGAGTTAAATTTGCCCATTCCAGTCTATTTTAGTTCACTGATTCATAAAATGTCAAGGTTTACTCTTGCCATATCCTATTTGACCACAAATTGGAAGTGGTCATGGACCACTTGATTCATGAACCTAACATTCCAGGTTCCTAGGCAACATTCTTTACAATATTGGGCTTTACTTCCATCACCAGTCACATCCACAAGTGGGCATTGTTTTTGCTTTGGTTCCCATCTCTTCATTCTTTCTAGAGTTATTTCTCCACAATTCTTCAGTAGCATATTAGGCACCTACCATCCTGGGTAGTTCATCTTTCAGTGTCTTATCTTTTTGCCTTTTCATACTGTTCACGGTGTTCTCAAGGCTAGAATACTGAAGCGGTTGGCCATTCCCTTCTCCAGTGGACCACATTTTGTCATAAATCTCAACCATGACCTGTCTGTCTTGGGTGCCCCTACATGGCATGGCTCATAGTTCCAGTGAATTAGACAGGGCCATGGTCCATGTGATCAGTTTGATTAGTTTTCTGTGATTGTTGTTTTCATTCTGTCTGCCCTCTGATGGATAAGGATAAGAGGCTTATGGGGGTTTCCTGATGGGAGAGACTGACTGTGGGGGAAACTGGGTCTTGCTCTTATGTGCAGGGCCATGCTCAGTAAATCTTTAAGCCAATTTTCTGTTGATGGGCAGGGCTGTGTTCCCTCCCTATTGTAATGAAGATAATGGGGACCTCCTTTATAAGGTTCTGTGCATGCACTGCCACACTCAGTGCCCCCGACCCTCAGCAGGCCAACACTGACCCATGCTTCCACCAGAGACTTCTGGACACTCACAGGCAAGTATGGGTCAGTCTTTAATGGGGTTGCTACTCCTTTCTCCTGGGTCCTGGTACACAGAAATGTTTTGTTTGTGCCCTCCAAGAGTCTGTTTCCCAAGTCCTGTGTAAGTTCTGGTGGCTCTATGGTGGGGTTAATGGCAACCTCCTCCAAGAGGGTTATGCCATACCCAGGACTGCTGCATTCAGAGCCCCTGCCTCTGCAGCGGGCCACTGCTGACCTGCACCTCTGCAAGAGGCACTCTAGCACCCAAATATGGAGAAGGGAATGGTAAACCATCTCAGTATTCTTGCCTTGAGAACCCCATGAACAGTATGAAAAGGCAAAATAATAGGATACTGAAAGAGGAACTCCCCAGGTCAGTAGTTGCCCAATATGCTACTGGAGATCAGTGGAGAAATAACTCCAGAAAGAATGAAGGGATGGAGCCAAAGCAAAAACAATATCCAGCTGTGGATGTGACTGGTGATAGAAACAAAACCGATGCTGTAAAGAGCAATATTGCATAGGAACCTGAAATGTCAGGTCCATGAATCAAGGCAAATTGGGAGTGGTCAAACAAGAGATGGCAAGAGTGAACGTCAACATTCTAGGAATCAGCGAACTAAAATGGACTTGAATGGGTGAACTTAACTCAGATGACCATTATATCTACTACTGTGGGCAGGAATCCCTCAGAAGAAATGGAATAGTCATCATGGTCAACAAAAGAGTCTAAAATGCAGTACTTGGATGCAGTCTCAAAAATGACAGAATGATCTCTGTTCCTTTCCAAGTCAAACCATACAATAACACAGTAATCCAAGTCAATGCCCCAACCAGTAACGCTAAAGAAGCTAAAGTTGAAGAGTTCTATGAAGACCTACAAGACCTTGTAGAACTAACACCCAAATAAGATGTCCTTTTCATTATAGGGGACTGGAATGCAAAAGTAGGAAGTCAAGAAACACCTGGAGTAACAGGCAAATTTGGCCTTGGAATGCGGAATGAAGCAGGGCAAAGACTAATAGAATTTTGCCAGGAAAATGCACTGATCATAGCAAACACCCTCTTCCAACAACACAAGAGAAGACTCTACACATGGACATCACCAGATGGTCAACACCAAAATCAGATTGATTATATTCTTTGCAGCCAAAGATGGAGAAGCTCTATACAGTCAGCAAAAACAAGACTGGGAGCAGACTGTGACTCAGATCATGATCTCCTTATTGCCAAATTCAGACTTAAATTGAAGAAAGTAGGGAAAACTGATAGACCATTCAGGTTTGACCTAAATCAAATCCCTTATGATTATACAGTGGAAGTGATAAATAGATTTAAAGGCCTAGATCTGATAGATAAAGTGCCTGATGAACTATGGAATGAGGTTCATGACATCATATAGGAGACAGGGATCAAAACCACCCCCATGGAAAAGAAATGCAAAAAAGCAAAATGGCTGTCTGGGGAGGACTTACAAATAGCTGTGAAAAGAAGAGAAGTGAAAAGCAAGGCGAAAAGGAAAGAAGATATAAGCATCTGAATGCAGAGTTCCAAAGAATAGCAAGAAGAGATAAGAAAGCCTTCTTCATTGATCAATGCAAAGAAATAGAGGAAAAGAACAGAATGGGAAAGACTAGAGATCACTTCAAGAAAATTAGAGATACCAAGGGAACATTTCATGCAAAGATGGGCTCGATAAAGGACAGAAATGGTATGGACCTAACAGTAGCAGAAGATGTTAAGAAGAGGTGGCAAGAATACACAGAACTGTACAAACAGATTTTCATGACCCAGATAATCACGATGGTGTGATCACTCATCTAGAGCCAGACATTCTGGAATGTGAAGTCATGTGGGCCTTAGAAAGCATCACTACGAACAAAGCTAGTGGAGGTGATGGAATTCCAGTGGAGCTGTTTCAAATCCTGAAAGATGATGCTGTGAAAGTGCTGCACTCAATATGCAAGCAAGTTTGGAAAACTCAGCAGTGGCCACAGGACTGGAAAAGGTCAGTTTTCATTCCAATCCCAAAGAAAGGCAATGCCAAAGAATGCTCAAACTACCGCACAATTGCACTCATCTCGCATGCTAGTAGAGTCATGTTCAAAATTCTCCAAGCCAGGCTTCAGCAATATGTGAACCGTGAACTCACTGATGTTCAAGCTGGTTTTAGAAAAGGTAGAGGAACCAGAGATTAAATTGCCAACATCCACTGGATCATGGAAAAAGCAAGAGAGTTCCAGAAAAACATCCATTTCTGTTTTTTGACTATGCCAAGCCTTTGACTGTGTATCACAATAAACTGTGGAAAATTCTGAAAGAGATGGGAATACCAGACCACCTGACCTGCCTCTTGAGAAATCTGTATGCAGGTCAGGAAGCAACAGTTAGAACTGGACATGGAACAACAGACTGGTTCCAAATAGGAAAAGGAGTACGTCAAGGCTGTATATTGTCACCCTGCTTATTTAACTTCTATGCAGAGTACATCATGAGAAATGCTGGACTGGAAGAAACACAAGCTGGAATCAAGATTGCTGGGAGAAATATGAATCACCTCAGATATGCAGATGACACCACCCTTATGGCAGAAAGTGAAGAGGAACTAAAAAGCCTCTTGATGAAAGTGAAAGCGGAGAGTGAAAATGTTGGCTTAAAGCTCAACATTCAGAAAACGAAGATCATGGCATCCGGTCCCATCACTTCATGGGAAATAGATGGGGAAACAGTGGAAACAGTGTCAGACTTTCTTTTGGGTTGCTCCAAAATCACTGCAGATGGTGATTGCAGCCATGAAATTAAAAGACCCTTACTCCTCGGAAGAAAAGTTACGACCAACCTAGATAGGATATTCAAAAGCAGAGACATTACTTTGCTGACTAACGTCCATCTAGTCAAGGCTATGGTTTTTCCAGTGGTTATGTATGGATGTGAGAGTTGGACTGTGCAGAAGGCTGAGCACCGAGGAATTGATGCTTTTGAACTGTGGTGTTGGAGAAGACTCTTGAGAGTTCCTTGGACTGCAAGGGGATCCAACTAGTCCATTCTGAAGGAGGTCAGCCCTGGTATTTCTTTGGAAGGACTGATGCTAAAGCTAAAACTCCAGTGCTTTGGCCACCTCATGCGAAGAGTTGACTCATTGGAAAAGACTCTGATGCTGGGAGGGATTGGGAGCAGAAGGAGAAGGTGATGACAGAGGATGAGATTGCTGGATGGCTTCACGAACTTGATGGACTTGAGTCTGAGTGAACTCCGGGAGTTGGTGATGGACAGGGAGGTCTGGCGTGCTGCAATTCTTGTGGTCACAAAGAGTCGGACACGACTGAGTGACTGAACTGAACTGAACACCCAAAGACAGTTTTGGCTCAGTCTGTAGGGTATCCTGGTTCACACAAGGTTTTATTTGTTCCCTGTGAGCATCTCTGGAGTGTATGGGGTTTGATTCTAAACATGATTTCACCCCTCCTACCATCTTCTTGAGTCTTCTTCTTTGCTCTTGGACATGGGATATGTTTTTTTGGAGGTATCTGACATTCTCTTGTTAACAGTTGTTCAGCAGGAAGTTGTAATTTTGGAGTTATTACAGGAGAATATGAACATATGTCCTTCTACTCCACCATTTGCAGATGACACTACCCTTACAGCAGAAAGCAAAGAAGAGCTAAAGAGCCTCTTGATGAAAATGAAAAAGGAGAGTGAAAAAGTTGGCTTAAAACTCAACATTCAGAAAACTAAGATCATGGCATCTGATCCCATCATTCATGGCAAATAGATGGGGAAACAATGGAAACAGTGAGAGACTTTATTTGGGGGGGGGGGGCGCTCCAAAATGACTGCCAATGGTAAAAATTGATGCCATTAAATTAAAAGACACTTGCTTCTTGGAAGACAAGCTATGATCAACCTAGACAGCATATTAAAAAAGCAGAGACATTACTTTGCCAACAAAGGTCCATCTAGTCAAAGCTATAGTTTTCCAGTAGTCATGTACGGGTGTGAGAGTTGGACTATAAAGAAAGATGAGCACTGAAGAATTGATGTTTTTAAACTGTGGTGTTGGAGAAGACTCTTGAGAGTCTCTTGGACTGCAAGGAGATCAAACTAGTCAATCCTAATGGAAATCAGTCCTGAAAATTCTTTGGAAGGACTGAAGCTAAAGCTGAAACTCCAATACTTTGGCCACGTGATATGAATAACTGACTTATTGAAAAAGACCCTCATGCTGTGAAAGACTGAAGGCAGAGGAAGAAGGGGATGACAGAAGATGAGATGGTTGGATGATCACCAACTCAATGGACATGAGCTTGAGTAAGTTTCAGGAGTTGGTGATGGACAGGGAAGACTGGCATGCTGCTGTCCATGGTGTTGCAAAGAATTGGACATGGCTGAGCAACTGAATTGTACTGATCCTGTGAATTACAGGGTTTTAGATGTATATGCAATGATAAGAAAGAATTTGGTAATGAATTGAAAGAGAGAAAGGAATCTAAAAGTCCACCAGTTTTCCTATTTGAGCAAGAGCCTGGAAAATCATATTATCCACTGAGATAGAATAAGTAGAGGAAGTGAGGTCCTTGTATTCACTCTTCTCTCTCCAATCCATCATCCTAAATGCTATCAAAGTGATCTTTCTAAAACAATTTTGATGATGAAAGCCTCTGCATAGACAATTCAGCAGATAATCATTACCCAAGTAACAATGCATAAACCCTACATTCAAGTATAATTTGTTTGCAGATTACTTTTTATCCTTCTTACTCTTTACTTAACCACAGTCTCTGGACCTGTGTGTGTGAGTGAGACAGTTATCCTATAATTAACTTTTCTAGCCCCTTCTCCAACTTGCAATATTCTATCTTTTTTTAATCTAGGTAAATTGATATCCCTTACATCCATGATTCCCAGTCTTCTTCATGCCAGATTGACTACATCTCATCCTTTGGCCCCCATTGCAGTGATCATTAAATATATATAAAATATGTTGTTGCACCAACAAAATGTGCTTACATGTCTTCTTGCCAGTACACTGTGTATCCCCACATGGATGAGGTTAGCTTTCTCTTGTACTATACCTTCCATCATAAAGTAGGTGCTCAATAAATGTTTAATGAGTAAACTAAACATCGGATAGGTGTGTCAGTGTTTGGATATATATAGAGTTGGACCATCTCTGCTCCAACTTTACACACAGTTTTCTTTGTACAGGAATCTGTGGTGAAGATGACCAAAAATAACAGGAATTCCTATGGAAGAATCTATACAGACTTTTTTCTCACCTCAGTTTGCACAGTATTAACATTATCCACTGTTGTCATATTATAGCCTTCCTATTTACTGAATGACAATTTACTTGAAATATCAAATATTTTAATGGATCATTTTAAATATGATTTGTAATATTGATTTGTCTACATTTTAAATATGATTTGTCCACATTGTGACAATATGCAGACTTACACATCTGAAAACTATTCAACTTTTCATGAAAATTTTACACATACAGTACAACTGAAATTTCATGTGTCATTGACAAAACTTGGTGCAATCATCTGAGTAGTTTTCAAAGTAATCCTTGTGAGAGTTATGTTTTATGCAGATTAATGTATACAATAAATGTACAGAGTGTATTTAATATATTGATATTTTAAAATACTGTTAGAATAAATTTTATATTGTGGCTTTTATAGGATTATGTTTACTATTAAGTACCTGACTGATAAATGATCATCAAAAACTCTGATGATCAGCTATTGAATTTAAAAGCAGTCATTATATTTCAGCCTATATGTCCTCCTCATTGCCGTGAGAGAGAATAATAATTTTGTGATTCTTATGAAATTATAATTGCTAAATATAATTTAAATAATTAATCTTCCACAATATAAAGAAATATATTTTAAAGATCTAAAGCTTTCTTAAGAAACAAGAAAAAGACAGCAGACCCTTGAACAATGTGGGTTTGAACTGTTCAGGTCAATATATAAGCAGATCTTTTTTTCACTAGTAATTAAAGTGCTCCACGACCTACAATTGGTTGAATCTGCTTATCAGTTCAGTTCAGTTCAGTCGCTCAGTCGTGTCCGACTCTTCGTGACCCCATGAATCGCAGCACTCCAGGCCTCCCTGTCCATCACCATCTCCCAGAGTTCACTCAGACTCATGTCCATCGAGTCTGTGAAGCCATTCAGCCATCTCATACTCGGTCGTCCCCTTCTCCTCCTACCCCCAATCCCTCCCAGCATCAGAGTCTTTTCCAATGAGTCATCTATTCCCATGAGGTGGCCAAAGTACTGGAGTTTCAGCTTCAGCATCGTTCCTTCCAAAGAAATCCCAGGGTTGATCTCCTTCAGAATGAACTGGTTGGATCTCCTTGCAGTCCAAGGGACCCTCAAGAGTCTTCTTCAACACCACAGTTCAAACGCATTAATTCCTCGGCGCTCAGCCTTCTTCACAGTCCAACTCTCACATCCATACATGACTACTTTAAAAACCATAACCTTGACTAGACGGACCTTAGACGGCAAAGTAATGTCTCTGCTTTTGAATATACTATCTAGGTTCGTCATAACTTTTCTTCCGAGGAGTAAGTGTCTTAATTTCATGGCTGCAATCACCATCTGCAGTGATTTTGGAGCCCAAAAAATAAAGTCTGACACTGTTTCCCCCTCTATATCCCATGAAGTGATGGGACCAGATGCCATAATATTCATTTTCTGAATGTTGAGCTTTAAGCCAACTTTTTTGCTCTCCTCTTTGACTTTCATCAAGAGGCTTTTTAGTTCCTCTTCACTTTCTGCCATAAGGGTGGTGTCATCTGCATACCTGAGGTGAATGATATTTCTCCCGGCAATCTTGATTCCAGCTTGTGTTTCTTCCAGTCCAGCATTTCTCATGATGTACTCTGCATAGAAGTTAAATAAGCAGGGTGACAATATACAGCCTTGACGTACTCCTTTTCCTATTTGGAACCAGTCTGTTGTTCCATGTCCAGTTCTAACTGTTGCTTCCTGACCTGCATACAGATTTCTCAAGAGGCAGGTCAGGTGGTCTGGTATTCCCTTCTCTTTCAGAATTTTCCACAGTTTATTGTGATCCACACGGTCAAAGGCTTTGGCATAGTCAATAAAGCAGAAATAGATGTTTTTCTGGAACTCTCTTGCTTTTTCCATGATCCAGCATATGTTGGCAATTTGCTCTCTGGTTCCTCTGCCTTTTCTAAAACCAGCTTGAACATCAGGAAGTTCATGGTTCACGTATTGCTGAAGCGTGGCTTGGAGAATTTTGAGCATTACTTTACTAGCATGTGAGATGAGTGCAATTGTGTGGTAGTTTGAGCATTCTTTGGCATTGCCTTTCTTTGGGATTGGAATGAAAACTGACCTTTTCCAGTCCTGTGGCCACTGCTGAGTTTTCCAAACTTGCTTGCATATTGAGTGCAGCACTTTCACAGCATCATCTTTCAGGATTTGAAACAGCTCCACTGGAATTCCATCACCTCCACTAGCTTTGTTCGTAGTGATGCTTTCTAAGGCCCACTTGACTTCACATTCCAAGATGTCTGGCTCTAGATGAGTGATCACACCATCGTGATTATCTGGGTCGTGAAAATCTTTTTTGTACAGTTCTTCTGTGTATTCTTGCAACCTCTTCTTAATATCTTCTGCTACTGTTAGGTCCATACCATTTCTGTCCTTTATCAAGCCCACCTTTGCATGAAATGTTCCCTTGGTATCTCTAATTTTCTTGAAGTGATCTCTAGTCTTTCCCATTCTGTTCTTTTCCTCTATTTCTTTGCATTGATCACTGTAGAAGGCTTTCTTATCTCTTCTTGCTATTCTCTGGAACTCTGCATTCAGTTGCTTAGATCTTTCCTTTTCTCCTTTGCTTTTCGCCTCTCTTCTTTTGACAGCTATTTGTAAGTCCTCCCCAGACAGCCATTTTGCTTTTTTGCATTTCTTTTCCATGGGGATGGTCTTGATCCCTATCTCCTGTACAATGTCATGAACCTCATTCCATAGTTCATCAGGCACTCTATCTATCAGATCTAGGCCTTTAAATCTATTTCTCACTTCCACTGTATAATCATAAGGGATTTGATTTAGTTCATACCTGAATGGTCTAGTGGTTTTCCCTACTTTTTCAATTTAAGTCTGAATTTGGCAATAAGGAGTTCATGATCTGAGCCACAGTCAGCTCCCGTTCTTGTTTTTGCTGACTGTATAGAGCTCCTCCATCTTTGGCTGCAAAGAATATAGTCAATCCGATTTTGGTTTTGACCATCTGGTGATGTCTATGTGTAGAGTCTTCTCTTGTGTTGTTGGAAGAGGGTGTGTGCTATAACCAGTGCATTTTCTTGGCAAAAGTCTATTAGTCTTTGCCCTGCTTCATTCCGCATTCCAAGGCCAAATTTGCCTGTTACTCTAGGTGTTTGCATTCCAGTCTCCTATAATGAAAAGGACATCTTATTTGGGTGTTAGTTCTACAAGGTCTTGTAGGTCTTCATAGAACTGTTCAACTTCAGCTTCTTCAGCATTACTGGTTCGGGCATAGACTTGGATAACTGTGATATTGAATGTGGTCCACTGGAGAAGGGAATGGCAAGCCACTTCAGTATTCTTGACTTGAGAACCCCACAAACAGTAGGAAAAGGCAAAATGATATGATATCAACAGAGGAACTCCCCAGGTCATTAGGTGCCCAAAATGCTACTGGAGATTAGTGGAGAAATAACTCCAGAAAGAATGAAGGGATGGAGCCACAGCAAAAACTATACCCAGTTGTGGATGTGACTGGTGATAGAAGCAAGATCTGCTGTTGTAAAGAGCAATATTGCACAGGAATCTGGAATGTCAGGTCAATGAATCAAGGCAAATTGGAAGTGGTCAAACAAGAGATGGCAAGGGTGAACGTCAATCTAGGAATCAGCGAACTAAAATGGACTGGAATGGGTGAATTTAACTCAGATGACCATTACATCTACTACTGTGGGCAGGAATCCCTCAGAAGAAATGGAGTAGCCATCATGGTCAACAGAAGAGTCCGATATGCAGTATTTGGATGCAATCTCAAAAACGACAGAATCTGCTGATATGGAACCACAAATACAGAGGGTTGACTATGGGACTTGAGTACCCATGGTATTTGGTATCCAAAGTACGTCCTGGAACTAATCCCCAAGAGACAACAAGGGATGACTACACATACAATTATAAATGCAAAGGAAGAGAAGTGCACATGCTATCTCTACACATTTGTTAGGTGGCACTAGTGGTAAAGAACCCACCTGCGAATGCAGGAGACAGATACGGATTCCATCCCTGGGTTAGGAAGATCCACTGGAGAAGGGCGTGGCCACCGTCTCCAGGATCCTTGCCTAGAGAATCCCATGGACAGAGGAACTGGGTGGGCTGCAGTCCATGGGGTCGTAGAGTTGGACATGACTGAAGTGACTTAGCACACACATATAAGAATAAATATTTTCAAAGAAAGTAGTGGTTTTTAGATTTTAAAAATTCAATTTATGTGCAAATTTTACTAGTGCATAGAAATGCCTGGAATGCCATTTTTACTAATAATATTTTATTAATACTGCACTTGTTTTAACTTAATGGGAAATATTAGAATTGTATATAGGTATCAGTAAGGTAATTAAAATATTTGCAATCAATTCAATTATTTTGTGTGTTTCAGCACTTCTCCAATACTAATAAAATGAGCTGAAATTCTTTAAAACTGTTAGCACTTCCTTTTTGCCAAACTTACATGTTATGAACTTCCAATTCTTTAGTGGCACACTGCTTTCATACCCTACATTAGCCAGAATTATCAACTATTTTCATAGATGCATATTGCTAAGTCACTTCAGTCGTGTCCGACCCTGTGCGACCCCATAGACGGCAGCCCACCAGGCTCCACCGTCCCTGGGATTCTTCTGTAAGAACGCTGGAGTGGGTTGCCATTTCCTTCTCCATAGATGCATGTTAGATATACCCAAATTTTACCATACTTTTAAATACTTGTCCTTTCTGTCTTCAGTACAAATTTTTGAGTTGAATTTGTTTCTTTTTCCCCTGAAATGTATATTTTACTGACTTTTTTCTTTTATTAGTTATTATTTTTTTTACTTTACAATATTGTATTGGTTTTGCCGTACATCAACATGAATCCACCACAGGTGTACATGTGTTCCCCATCCTGAACTCCCCTCCCACCTCCCTCTGCATACCATCCCTTTGGGTCATCGCAGTGCACCATCACCGAGCATCCTGTATCATGCATCGAACCTGGACTGGCGATTCGTTTCTTATATGATATTATTCATGTTTCAATGCTATTCTCCCAAATCATCCCACCCTCTCCCTCTCCCACAGAGTCCAAAAGACTGTTCTATACATCTGTGTCTCTTTTGCTGTCTCGCATACAGGGTTATCGTTACCATATTTCTAAATTCCATATATATGCGTTAGTATACTGTATTGGTGATTTTCTTTCTGGCTTACTCATGAAATTTTGAGAGATATATATTTTTATATTATTTTGGTTAAGTTAAAAAAGAAATTTAGGATTAAATAAATGAGAATGTTCCAACATGCACATAATGGCTATCTTATTACAATAATGATCATTTGCTAATATCAGTTGACTTCTTCCTGTGCATACTTATTCTTTGACTCCATATTGCCCAAACAATTAATTTTTTTCACCCTTAAAATATGTGACTCCCTTTTACTCTTCCTTTTCTATTGAAGAAGCAGAATAATACAATAGTAATGGTGTCTCATTCAGGGATAATTTGGAGGGATCTAGCTTGTTAAGCTGACTGAGGAAAATAGTAGAGACTGATCCTATTTATAAAGTGATTCTCTACTAGTGGTATTTATGAATAATTCATAAAATAAAAAATATTGCCCATCAACAAATCCACTGTACTTTTTCAGAGTCAATTTTCTAAACATTTCCTGGAGCCTTCTCTTACTTGGGACAACAATGGTACCAGCACTAATCAGTATGCAATTATAGATGCTACATGTTAAGAAGGTCTTGAGCTGACTTCCAGGTTTCACTAGTGTCGGCTAAAATAGCCTTCTTCATTCTCATAAAACTAAAGGGTATTTTTCTTTCCCAGAAGCTGTCTAATTATGTAAAGAAAAGTGATTAACTGATTATGATGAATAAATTAATCTCCAAGGAGATGCAAAAATTCAGACATTTCTAATTAGTATAATTTTCATGGGACAACTATAAAAATTCTCTGTTCTTATTAGCAATGATTAACAGAACAATAACTAATTTTTGGCAGCTCCCTACAAAATTATCAGAAACACCCTGAGGACTCAGATGAAATAATTGTAAATTCATAGGAAAGTTGTTTAAAAACTAACTTACAAGCAACAACCATAACAGAAAACTCCATTTCTGCTTAGAAGAATTCTCATCTTTTATTGTTATGTGTTCCATCATCATCCTCCTCCTTTTCTTCATCACAACACATGTCACTGAATATCTGCTATTTGCTTGCTTGATTCTAAGTATTTATTAAGATGAATTAAATTTAATCCTAACAGCAACCCAGTGAGATCAATGTTATTGTTGATACCAACTTAATGACCATGTAAGATGGAAACCTTAGTTTGCTTGGTACTGATTAACATTCAATTTCACTAGAAATTTTTAAATTTTTATCATTGATATTTAAATTGCTTTAAAGTGTTCATTTGAATATTAAGATAACTATGTTCAATTTATTTAACATAAGCTGAAGACTCTTGAGAGTCTCTTGGACTACAAGGAGATCCAACCAGTCCATTCTAAAGGAGATCAGTCCTGGATATTCTTTGGAAGGAATGATACTGAAGCTGAAACTCCAGTACTTTGGGCACCTCACATGAAGAGTTGAATCATTGGAAAAGACTCTGATACTGGGAGGGATTGGGGGCAGGAGGAGAAGGGAACGACATAGGATGAGATGGCTGGATGGCATCTCCAACTTGATGGACATGAGTTTGAGTGAACTCCGGGATTTGATGGTGGACAGGGAGGCCTGGCATGATGCAATTCACGGGGTCACAAAGAGTCGTACACAACTGAGTGACTGAACTGAACTGAACTGAGCTGGAAACCTGAAAATACATAAAAGAATCATAAGATAGTTCTGATAATATTCACTATGCCTTGCGTCTAGACACAACAAACTTTTTCCACAGGTTTGAAACAATAGTTCATTGATTTTTATTTTGATCAACAAATCAGACTGAAAAAATGAGAACTAGAGCAATTAAATTAAAATATTATTAAAATGTTTTACGAGAATTAAAGCAGAAATATATAGGCATAATTAATTTACAATAGAATTGAAAATTCTATAAAGCAGAACATGTGATCAGGGAAAAGGATTCTAAACTTTTGAACCAAATATGATTGAAGAAATCATTTTGAGAAAAACAGGGAAATGACATAAGACACATAAAATATTTCAGTTAGCAATCTGTCATATCACAGTGTAAAATTTTTGTGTCAAAATGACTACATTTTCACTTGGTCACGCACTAGAATTACTTGGTCACTTAGGGAAGATTGGAACTCTTGTTTTATTTCCTTTCATCTAGCCATCAAAAGTTAAAATTTGATTTTCTTAATGAAAGCAATTTTTTTTTTTCTCACTGAAAAGCTCTCTCTGATATTCATATAGATTTCTGAATCCTAAATGACGGCCACAATTTATTTTCAAATATTGTGTACTATGCTGCTGCTAAGTCGCTTCAGTCGTGTCTGACTCTGTGCGACCCCATAGACGGCAGCCCACCAGGCTCCACGGTCCCTGGGATTCTCCAGGCAAGAACACTGGAGTGGGTTGCCATTTCCTTCTCCAATGCATGAAAGTGAAAAGTGAAAGTGAAGTCTCTCAGTCATGTCTGACTCTTAGTGACCCCGTGGACTGTAGCCCACCAGGCTCTTCCATCCATGGGATTTTCCAGGCACGAGTACTGGCGTGGAGTGCCAATGCCTTCTCCAAGTGTGTACCATAGATTTTCACAAAAATAAATTTACAATACAGAAAATGTATACATGTATCACATCTATTTTTATCCACTCATCTGTTGATGGACATTTGAGTTGTTTCCATACCTTGTCTATTATGAGTAAAGTTTTAATAAAAATTGCATTGAAGTTCAGATATCTCATTAAAATCTAGCTTTCTTTCCCTTTGGGTATATATACAGAAGAGGGATTGCTGGATTAGTAAATCTATTTTCAATTTTGATTAATTTTTATATTGTTTTCCTCAGTGGCTGAACAAGTTCATATTTCCATCAACAATGTAAAAAGATTCCCTTTTCACAACTATGCCAGCACTTGTTGCCTGTGTTTTTTTTATTTTTAATTTTTATCAGAGTATAGTTGATTTACAATGTTGTATTAGTTTCAGCGGTACAGAAATATAAATCAGTTATACATATGCATACATGTATTCATTTTATAGATTCTTTCCCCATATAGGTCGTTACAGAGTATTGAGTAGAGCTCCTTGTGCCATTGTAATAAGAAAGGAGGATATATTGTTGCATCCATATTGCAACAATATAAATGGACCTCAAACACAGTATGATAAAAGAGATAAGTCAGGCAGAGAAAGACAAATACTGTACGTTATCACTTGCTTGTGGAATCCAAAAGAGTCAATTGTGTGAAAAACAGAGAGTAAAATGATGGTTACCAAGGGACTGGTGTGGGAGTGGGAGACAGTGACCATTTTTAAGGTTACAAACCTGCAACAAGTAGAGATCTAATGCATATACATATTAAATGCACAATATAATGAATGCAGACAATAATATTGTACTATAATAATGGAATGTGATAAATATTGTAACAATGGGAATCATATTACAGTAAATAAATATACTAAAGTAACATTCTGTACTTCTTAAACTTCAACAACATTACATGTCAAATTTGTTCAATAAAATTAAAATTAATTGATTGATTATACTCCTGGCAAACAATTTTTCATTGAAATGTTAGAACAATGTCTTATTAACCTAAGAAGGCATTTTTTGAAAAAGAAAAAGAGGTGATATTGTAACATATTACATGTCATACATACAAGCAATACATATATATTTATTTATATGAATAGAAAAAAGATGTGAATAAATAAAATAAAATTGTCAGAATATTTAAAATTTGCTATGACTACATATGAACATTAGATGTGTAAAAATATAAAGCATCAGAAATATAGAGTGATAATATTAAAACAGCAATCATTTAGTGAGGAGAAAAAGGAAAATTATCTTCTATGAATGTGACCTTTGTCACAGATTATTAAATATTTAAAGAGTAAGTAGCCGAAAACCCAAAGCAAATGTATTGTGTCATATATACTGAAGATCAGTTAGGAAGAATCATGAGGCATATCTAAAAATATAAGATGGTAGGGGAAAGAAGCAAATTTAGGACACGCACATACAACAACAAGCATAATAAATTTCAAACCCCTCCAGAGGTTTTTATTATCACTCAGAATAATGCCCGGAGCCTTAAAATAACAATATATCCTCTGATAATTTTGTCCCCATTCTTCCCCTTATTGTCTAAGCTCCCACCCTGCTGGTATCCCTTTTCTTCCTGTAATACTCCAGCCACATTCACATCTCAGGTTCTTCTTACCTGCACTTGTCTATACCTGGATCATTGGTTTCCAAAATAGCTTCAGTTCAGTTCAGTTCATTTCAGTCATTCAGTCGTGTCCAACTCTTTGTGACCCCAGGAATTGCAGCATGCCAGACCTCCCTGTCCATCACCGAATCCTGGAGTTCACTCAGACTCACGTCCATCGAGTCGGTGATGCCATCCAGCCATCTCATTCTCTGTCGTTCCCTTCGCCTCCTGCCCCCAATCCTTCCCAGTATCAGAGTCTTTTCCAATGAGTCAACTCTTCTCATGAGGTGGCCAAAGTACTGGAGTTTCAGCTTTAGCATCATTTCTTCCAAAGAACACCTAGGACTGATCTCCTTTAGAATGGACTGGTCAGATCTCCTTGCAGTCCAAGGGACTGTCAAGAGTCTTCTCCAACACCACAGTTCAAAAGCATCAATTCTTTGGTGCTCAGCTTTCTCCACAGTCCAACTCTCACATCCATACATGACCACAGGAAAAACCACAGCCTTGACTAGATGGACCTTTGTTGGCAAAGTAATGTCTCTGCTTTTCAATATGCTATCTAGGTTGGTCATAACTTTCCTTCCAAGGAGTAAGCATTTTTTAATTTCATGGCTGCAATCACCATCTGCAGTGATTTTGGAGCCCACAAAAATAAAGGCTGACACTGTTTCTCCATCTATTTCCCATGAAGTGATGGGACCAGATGCCATGATCTTAGTTTTCTGAATGTTGAGCTTTAAGCCAACTTTTTCACTCTCCTCTTTCACTTTCATCAACAGGCTTTTAGTTCCTCTTCACTTTCTGCCATAAGGGGCTTCAGTTCAGTTCAGTTCAGTCACTCAGTCATGTCCGACTCTTTGTGACCCCATGAATCGCAGCACACCAGTCCTCCTTGTCCGTCACCATCTCACGGAGTTCACTCAGACTCACGTCCATCGAGTCCGTGATGCCATCCAGCCATCTCATCCTCTGTCGTCCCCTTCTCCTCCTGCCCCCAGTTCCTCCCAGCATTAGAGTCTTTTCCAATGAGTCAACTCTTCGCATGAGGTGGCCAAAGTACTGGAGCTTCAGCTTTAGCATCATTCCTTCCAAAGAAATCCCAGGGTTGATCTCCTTCAGGTTGGACTGGCTATCTCCTTGAAGTCCAAGGGACTCTCAAGAGTCTTCTCCAACACCACAGTTCAAAAGCATCAATTCTTTGGCGCTCAGCCTTCTTCACAGTCCAATTCTGACGTCCATACATGACCACAGGAAAAACCATAGCCTTGACTAGACAGACCTTAGTTGGTCAAGTAATTAGGTTCACTAATTTCCCTTTGCTAGATTTTGGTCTAAGATCAGCTTTCCAGTTGGACCTGCAGGGACAACTGAAAAGGTGATCTCCAAAGAAACAAAGGTAGTCAAAATCACATGAAAAGATGATCACTAATCATCAGGGAAATGAAAATCAAAACAATAGTGAGATAGAGCCTCAAAGTTCTTAGAATGACTGTTACTTAGAAAAAGAAGAAGAAAACAGAAATAACAAGCATCAGGGAAGATGTGGAGAAAAAAAAATACACTCGTGCACTGTTGGTGAAAATGCAATTTGGTGCAGCCACTATGGAAAACATAATGAGATTTGCTCATAAAATTAAAAATAAAAACACCATATGATCCAGCATTCTACTTTTGGGTATTTCTCCAAAAAAACAAACACTACTATCCTTAAAAAATATATGCACCCTTATATTCATTGAAGCATAATTTATAATAGCCAAGATATGGAAACAACCTAAGTGTCCATTGATAAAGAATATATGGTATAAAAATATGTATATGCATGCACGTGTGTTTAGTCGCTTCAATTGTGTCCCACTCTTTGCGACGGTATAGACTTTAGCCTGCCAGGTTCCTGTGTCCATGGGATTCTTCAGGGAAGAATACTAGAGTGGGTTGCAATGCTGTCCTCCAGGGGATCTTCCTGACCCAGGGATCAAACCTGGGTCTCCTGCATTGCAGGCAGACTCTTTACCACCAGGGAAGCTGATATATATATATATATATATATATATATATATATATGCACACATATATATATTTCAGCCATATAAAAGAATGAAATCTTATCATTTGTGATGACATAGATGAACCCTTAAGGGCATTATGCCCTCACGGCAACATGAGTGAAATAAGTCAGACAGAGAAAGACAAATACTACATGATCTCTTTTTACATGAAGTCTAGAAAAACTTTAAGAAAAAAAAAATAAAAGAAGCTATGAGCTGGATTTAGTCAAAGGGTTATAGTTTGCTGACCTCAGGTTTAGACAACTATACAATAATAAGCTTAACATTCATGTTTTCCAAGTGGTCTGTGCTAGGATTTGTTCCATGAACTTTGCATTTCAGCATGCAAAAGACCCTCTTATTTAGGAACAAGCATCATATTCTCTGCCCATTTTTGCAAGTGAGAAAACTGAGAGCTAGAGTAATTAAGTATCTTTCCACAGGTCCTATAAGAAGAGGAAGAATCCGTTTTCAGAATTGGTCAGCTTGATTCCAGGGCCCAGTTTCCAACTGAAATTCTGCAGAACTTCATACTGCATATGCCATTAAATATTTCTTCAAATGGAAGACAGATAAGATGTAGTTCTAATAAGCTGCCTTCAACTCCCTCAAATAGAAACTTTCAAATACAATTAATTCGTACATTTATTTAATTTTTTTAAGTCTATACTCTTCCCTCCTCCCAAATTTGCTAAAAATTTTGCAGGGTTAACTGTGTGTTCTGCAGCAGATGTTGCAATACATAAACACATAACATTTGATTTTCCTGTGGGCTACTTTATTTCACTTTCTTTCTAATCAAATGACGTTTTCAGGGGAATGAGTAATACAACTATTAACCTTTTTCCTTCTGCTTGAGCGAGAAAAAATTCATCATTTAAAATGAGGGCAAATAGAGCATTTCAGTCAAGTACAGAATTTTCTCAGGAATATTCTCACTTAAAAGACAGAAGTTTTCAAACTGAGGTAGTGAAGATCATGTCACATTCAGAAATAACACCCTGCCTGAGGAGTCAGTTTACTCAGCAAATACAGGTCTGTGTGGTGCCACTGTATAGTTTCCTTTGCCAATAATGACTTGAGGAAATCCAAAGGAAACAGCTGAATTTCACTTGAGAAAAGGGCTCATGGAAATAGACTTTTGGATAGATGCTAAATTCTGAAAGTTTTAGGATATTATCTCTTTTATTATTATTATTATTTTACTTTAAATACTGTATTGGTTTTGCCATACATCAACATGAATCCGCCACGGGGGGTACATAAGTTCCCACTCCTGAACCCCCCTCCCACCTCCCTCCCCATACCATCCATCTGGGTTATCCCAGTGCACCAGCCCCAAGCATCCTGTATCCTGCATCAAACCTAGGCTGGCGATGTGTTTCTTATGCGATATTATACATGTTTCAATGCCATTCTCCCAAATCATCGTGCCCTCTCCCTCTCCCACAGAGTCCAAAAGTCTGTTCTGTACATCTGCGTCTCTTTTGCTGTCTCGCATACAGGGTTATCGTTACCATCTTTCTAAATTCAATATATATGTGTTCGTATACTGTATTGGTGTCTTTCTTTCTGGCTTACTTCACTCTGTAGAATCGGCTCCAGTTTCATCCACCTCGTTAGAACTGATTCCAATGTATTCTTTCTAATGGCTGAGTAATACTCCATTGTGTATATGTACCACAGCTTTCTTATCCATTCGTCTGCTGATGGACATGTAGGTTGCTTCCATGTCCTGGCTATTATAAACAGTGCTGCAATGAACATTGGGGTACATGTGTCTCTTTCAATTCTTGTTTCCTCGGTGTGTATGCCCAGCAGTGGGATTGCTGGGTCATAAGGCAGTTCTATTTCCAGTTTTTTAAGGAATCTCCACACTGTTCTCCATAGTGGCTGTACTAGTTTGCCTTCCCACCAACAGTGTAAGAGGGTGCCCTTTTCTCCACACCCTCTCCAGCATTTATTGCTTGTAGACTTTTGGATCACAGCCATTCTGACTGGTGTGAAATGGCATCTCATTGTGGTCTTGATTTGCACTTCTCTGATAATGAGTGATGCTGAGCATCTTTTCACGTGTTTGTTAGCTATCCGTATGTCTTCTTTAAACGATGTCCATGCTTCACTTCTTGACTATGATTTGTAGGTGACTGAATTAATTAAAAAGCTGCAGTCTAGCTGGCTTCTCTAACATCAGAATTCCTAATGGAGAAGGCCATAATTTATGCAACCAAAAACATATACAATTTTTGTCAAATGAGAATTTACTTTAGTTTTAGACATCTGCTGTATAACAATATGTGTATATTCACAACACTGTAGTGCACATTTAAAAATATGTTGAGGTATCGATTTCATTTTATGTATTCTTTAAGACAATTTTAAAGAATTCACTGAATTGAAAAAAAAAAAAAAGATGATGGCCATACTTACGATCCTTGCAAGTTGTTATTTTGGAGAGAATGATGACAATCACTTTACTTATGAGACATTTTGGTTGCTGGATAAAACCATCATATTAGTCTGTCCAAAGGGTCATTGCATCAGAGAAGTAAATCAAATATTCAATTTATAATCTTGATTAAAAAAAAGAAAAAAGAAAGAGAGAGTCCATCTTCCTAACATTACAAACGCATCTCCCTACACTGTTTAAAAAGTACCCAGAGTTATACATGAATGCCTATTTCTCCTCACATTTTATCATCCTTAAAGCAGATACTGCTGTTTAAGATGACACAGAATTATGAATGAATATATAGCACAATTAATAATAAAACACTTGATTATCTTAGTGTTTAGAGTGTATGTTGAGCTCATAAGTCTTAATGTGTGAATGTGGCCTTGTAGCTGTATCAGTGTCTTGCATTAAAAAAAAAAATGACCAAAGTAGATATATCATTTGCAGTCATACATCACAAAGTGACATATTCAGAAAAGAAAACTGTGTTTTGTATATTTAAATAAGATTCAAAAAACTTGATGGAATTGGTCTTTATTCAAACCTGAGGATATTTCCTCGGAGAGCTTCTGAGTTTGGGCTGCAAGATTATCAAATGAACTCATTCTGATCAGAATTGTAATGGTACTAAATGACTGCGTGGTGATGACTGCTTAAAATATACCTTTTTGTGTAATAGCACTAATTATCAGCCACCCTTTACAATGAGCAGATAATCACTATTAATTTCTTTGGCATTCACTCTAGTTACATTAATCATGATGAGCTCGTTTGACTCTAATGTGAATATAATATGTGATGCCATAGGAATTCCACCACAATTTAGCAGCAAATAAAGTCCACTGATTGTGAATCACCATGAGCTTCCCTCATTGAAGACAAAGGCCTTCATAACTATCTCCCAGATGTGAATTGCTATACATTCTTTCTTGAAAATGTGAAGTGTCTACTGATACATTAAAAAAAAAGAAAGAAAGAAAGAAGCAAAAATAAGAAAACCTCTGAGGGAAAGCTTACATCAGGCTAAAACATTAAGTTTTCAAGAAAATGATCATTAATATTATTTTGTATATGTTAGATGATGTTGAGGACAAAGGAGGAGAAGCATCCCAACAGTTTCAACCATTTTTGCCAGGAAGATGGTTAAAAGTGAGAAGTCTTGACACCAATTTCCCAATCAAGTTGCTAGCTCTGTGATTTTGGCAATTGACAGTCTCTGTAAGAATTAAATTTCCTACCTCTAAAATGAAGATGAGTTCAGTGCCCATTTTATGAGTTTTGAGAGAATTACACATGTTAAGCACAATGCTCAAAACTTAATAAATGTTCACTATTGGTATTATTGCCACGATTCCCTGGTGGCTCAGACGGTAAAGTGTCTGCCAGCAATGCGGGAGACCTGGGTTCGATCCCTGGGTTGGGAAGATCCCATGGAGAAGGAAATGACAACCCACTCCATTATTCTTGCCTAGAAAATTCCATGGATGGAGGAGCCTGGTGGGCTACAGACCATGGGGTTGCAAAGAGTCAGACACGACTGAGCGACTTCACTTCACTTATTGGTATTATTGATATCAATAAATAATAAAATATGAGATGTATGAAACCATTATTATTTAGAATATGTGATAATTCTGTTTTTTTTTTAAAAATAGTACTGTTTAATAAGTCAGGTTTAGTCAACCACAATTTTTATTTTCATTTTATTTTTACCATAAATGGTTATACTTGGTTCTGCAGTAGGTCAAACTAGGTTATTAGTCACAAGCAGCATTTCTCCTCTTCTCCATTACAGCATTTCCTATGTATGTCAATCTGCTGCTCACTTCAATGAGCTAGTCTGTTTTATTTTTTTTCCTCTTTTCAACCATCTTACCTTGTTTCAATGTCTTCAAGTTAATTAAAGAAATGCTTCTTCCTCGAAGTTCCATGTTTAAATCATCTTGTTATGTCAAGCCAAGTAATGTTATTTTTAACAGAAGAAGAGCATTGTTTGTCCAAGGAATGCAAAATATCCCTTTGCAAACTGACAGGTTCTCCTAAACTGGCTGATTTTAAATTGGCTTTTTTGGCACATACCTTC
Source organism: Budorcas taxicolor (assembly GCF_023091745.1). Lineage (NCBI taxonomy): Eukaryota > Metazoa > Chordata > Mammalia > Artiodactyla > Bovidae > Budorcas > Budorcas taxicolor. The sequence continues at coordinate 64,248,780 of NC_068912.1, forward strand.
CTTCCCCACTAAGACTTCTTCCTGAGCTGGGTGCTGCTTCTGACACTTCCTTGCATATGCATGTGATTAAATAACAGACACTAGGCTTTAGTTATGTTTCCTTTCCTTGTATATATATGTTTTCATTATTGTTATGCTGTGCTCAGTCATGTCTGACTCTTTGCAACCCATGGACTGTAGCCCACCAGGCTCCTCAGTCCATGGAATTTTCCAGGCAAGAACACTGCAGTGGGTTGCCGTTTCCTACTCTAGGGGATGTTCTGGGCTCAGGGATAAAACCCACATCTCTGGTGCCCCTGCATTGGTAGGTGGATTCTTTACCACTGCAACACCTGGGAAGACTATAATATTTCAGATTATGCAGTTTCTTTTTCTCTAGGGCCTATCTGAAATCTTACATTCTATGGAGAAAGTAACACTTGGACACTTCCTTCATCGGTTTTCTTATTTGTTAGATAAAATTATTGCTGTATCACATGACATCATGGTCATTTATCCTCTAACATTTACTGGTATCTTTGTAAATTTTGGAGAAAATTTACTTAAAGCTGAGTATGACTTTTTTTTCAGTTAAACGGTCTTGATTGAGGGTCTTTTTTTTCCCTCTATTTTTGCACACATGATAATTTATTCCATCACTTTAGCCTTCAATGAAGTCACTCAAAATTACTGTAAAAACAAAATAAATCATATTTTGGAATGAAAAATACCATATACAATGAGTGCTAATGAAAATACATCTTAGAAATAGGAAATAAGATTAGAGGTGATATATTATTATCAGCCACAAGGGATTCTTCAGGCAGCCAGGAAAAACACACACATAGAGCTCTTCTGGTTTTGTCATCATACTATATTTCCGTTTACTAATGAATTCAGAAATAATTGTCACCTTAGGGCTCTAAGAGTAGAAAAATTAGGAGGGTAACCTATTAGAGGGTAACCGCAGTTTGCATACCTTGTTTCTGAAAAGAAAGCCCAGAGTTAAAGAAGCTTTCATGAGTTCTTTGGACTTTTATAGTGCAATTAAAAAAAAAAATCTAGGTTTCTAAAGCAATAGTTTAGTTTTAACCTCTAATGCATGAACCATATCTCTGTTCAATTATCAAAATCTGATCACCTACTTAGCTATGTAAGCACATAAATCTTACATAACTGGGCATCTAATATAGCCACACTAGTTCTATTTGCTCAGAATAGGGGGCTCTTTATGTCTTAGGGTGATGACTCAACCACTAAGTAGAAACAGAGGTAAGTTACAAATGTGGAGTCACATTGACTAACATTGCTGATAAGTTGATGGGCTAAATAAAACTCGTTTAAAAGAGTTGGGGGCAGGTATTTGTGGGATAAAACTCAGAGAATTGTGTCTTCGCAGCTTTAAAGTGATTTTTCTTGGTATGAAATTACTGAAGTGGTAATTGATTTCATGCAATTTAGTAGTTATTTCAAGATTGTGAGAAACTTAGCAAACATAACTGATTATTATGAAAAAAAGACACTATGCCAGGGTATCTTTTTCCTGTCCCAAGTCTCTAACATAATTTTAGAATATTTAATAATAGACAAAATTTGTCATTTTGAACATGGTCAGCCATACTCTTTTGTCTGTAATACAAGCTAACTAGAATATAATCTTCAGACTACAGTGGCAAGGATATCCATTCTGTTTTCATTTCTTGATATATCCTGAGAAACAGGACAGTGCCTTTAACATATCAAGTGATCAATAAATCTATGCTGATTGAATAAAAGTTTGTCTCTGAGAGATTATATGGTAGATATCTTTTCTTAACCTGAAACTAGCTTAAATATTTATTTCCTTATTAAAAGTTATCTGGTTCTTCTAACTACAGAATGTAAAAAGTAAATTTCTATTTCTTTTCTCTGCTTCTATAGAGACTGGGAAAAGTTACTCTGTACTGTGTGTTTTAAACTATAATGAGCTCAATAAAGCAGAGTCTGTTTTGCTATTGCTGGTATTAGTCTGGAAATAAGCAGTAATTTTTCTTATGATAAATGTTTCCCTTTAGGTGGGATTATTCCATAGGTTAAGGTGAATTATTTTCTTGGCAATTAAGAGTTTTCCCACTATTCTAATTTGTTCATATTTGTATTCGGATTAATATAGTATAAAACATTCAAAAACTAAGAGCATGGCATCTGGTCCTATCACTTCATGGTAAGTTGATGGGGAAACAATGGAAACAGTGACAGACTTTATTTTTGGGGGTTCCAAAATCACTGCAGAAAGTGACTGCAGCCATGAAATGAAAAGAAGCTTGCTCCTTGGAAAAAAAAGCTATGACCATCCTAAATAGCACATTAAAAAGCATAGACGTTACTTTGCTGACAAAGTTCCATCTAGTCAAAGTTAACGGTTTTTCTAGTAGTCATGTATGGATGTGACAATTTGGAATATAAAGAAAGCTGAATGCCAAAGAATTGATGCTTTTGAACTGTGGTGTTGCAGAAGACTCTTGAGAGTCCCTTGGACTGTAAGAGATAAAATCAGTCAAACCGAAAGGAAATCAGTTCTGAATATTCATTGGAAGGACTGATGATGAACACCTGATACAAAGAACTGCCTTATTGGAAAAGACCCTGATCCTGGAAAGATTGAAGGCAGGAGGAGTAGGGAACAAGAGAGGATGAGGTGGTTGGATGGCATCACCAACTCGATGGACATGAGTTTGAACAAGCTCCGGGAGTTGGTGATAGACAGGGAAGCCTGGCGTGCTGCAGTACGTGGGATCTCAAAGAGTCGGACACAACTGAGTGACTGAACAATATCAATACAAATAAGATTCAAACTAAATAAACCTCTTATTTTCACTTTAACTTCTGAATATACCAAATTTAAAGAATGTAGATGTTTGTATCTCTACTGGTATATTGAATTGTTTTTTCACAAATATCTTCAAGGCTTTGCAATTTCATCAAAAAAACATTGCAAAGAAAAAGTCAAACTTCTAAATTCTATGCATATAAATGATTTTGTGAAAACAGAATGGTTGCATAAAACACATTTGCTAAATAGAAAAAGGTGGTCTTTTTTTTCCCTGCCTTTTTGTGTGCTTGTTAATGGCTGACATTAGAGATTACTATTAGAAATTAGATATGCTACTACAAACATAACATTTCTAAGATAAATACCCCTCATTATTTAATACATCCTGTCTTAATACACCTTTATTGTTTGCCACATGTAAAGTTTAGATCACTTAGTTTTCAACTACAAAATTCAGAGAACTCCTTTCTAAAATAAAGGAAAAATATTTGACATTAGATATTGTAAAAGTGGACTTTGATTGTCTACACCTTCTTCATCGTAGAATTTAACTCTGTATAATTAAATTTAATTATGATTAAATTTATACATTTAATTCTGTATTTAATTACTCACAAGTTTATGTAGCACTGTGTTTAGGTCTTCCACAAAACTATTGTTGTTTGAAGCATCATGCATGTGATTTGCTTGAGGAGCAATATTTTTTTTAAATGTTGATGCACTTCTAGTCACAGAAAATGTCAAATGCTTTAAAAATTGTGAGAGGCAGGTTCATGTTCAACAAAAACTTTCAGGATTTCAATTTTCAAGTAAAGCAACAAAACTGAGATTTGTTCCTTTTTTTCAACCTTCTGTCATTACCTTCTCAGCACCTGTGATATTTTGACATATCTCTTCTGTGATCACAAGCATTTATATATTGTTTCTGAATTAATCTTTTGTATACTCAATAAAGGAAATATAATCACTTAATTCAATTCATTAAAAAATAGTACCTAGTTTCAATTTCATTTCAATTCTTGCTATTATTTTTGGCATTGTGTCATTTTATAACTGATTAATATAAAATATGATATATTCAGGTACATTTAAATATTCAGAATAAAGCAATGTGATCTTATACCTTTTTAAATTTTAAATCATTCATATTCAAAGACTTTTTGAAATTCAAATTGTAGTGTAATCGTAGGTCAAATAAGGTTAATAAATATTATTTTCCAAATTTAATAAATAATTTTTCTCTGTTAATAGCTATATTTTGGGTGTGCTATGTATACCAATTTTATATATTGAGTAGGTTTTTAAAGAAAGTCTATCTGACTTACAGTTTCAACCCTATACAGAGTCAATGTCTTGGCATATGTACTGTTCTTCAATCATACCTTTTTTGAAGTAAGCACTTTTATTGTATTTTCCTTAAAAAATAATTTATGTTCTTACATGTTACATTGTGCAAGACTCAAATAAATAAAATATCTCATTTTAAACAGTGATTGCACCACAGCGTTTAAATTTTGCTCCTTGTTTAGTTTGCTCCTTGTTTGCTCCTGGCAAATAAACTTGCTAGATCACTCTTCTGTAATATTACTAAACTGATTATAACAGGATTAATGTATGTCATTTGACTACCATATTCTAAGAAATTTTATTTAAAACCATGATGAACATTTCTGACTTTAAAAGCTTTACTTGTCAAAATTACTTATAAATAAATATTTTATATTAAAATTACACTTTTTCAAAATTGCATGAAACTATATGCATTCATCTGGAAAAGGCAATGGCACCCCACTCCGGTACTCTTGCCTGGAAAATCCCATGGATGGGGGAGCCTCGTAGGCTGCAGTCCATGGGGTCACGAAGAGTCGGACATGACTGAGTGACTTCCCTTTCACTTTTCACTTTCATGCATTGGAGAAGGAACTGGCAACCCACTCCAGTGTTCTTGCCTGGAGAATCCCAGGGACAGGGAGTCTGGTGGGCTACCATCTATGGGGTCGCACAGAGTCGGACACGACTGAAGCGACTTAGCAGCAGCAGCATATGCATTTATCAGAGAAGGCAATGGCACCCCACTCCAGTACTCTTGCCTGGAAAATCCCATGGATGGAGGAGCCTGGTCTGCTGCAGTCTATGGGGTCGCAAAGAGTCGGACACGACTGCGCAACTTCCCTTTCACTTTTCACTTTCATGCATCGGAGAAGGAAATGGCAACCCACTCCAGTGTTCTTGCCTGGAGAATCCCAGGGACGGGGGAGCCTGGTGGGCTGCCATCTATGGGGTCACACAGAGTTGGACACGACTTGAAGTGACTTAACAATAGCAGCAGTGTATGCATTTATTCAAAGTTCTTAAGCTCTGATGATTGTCCTAGCTGAAAATAATGTACTCTTTATGAAGCTCATTTCAGAGCTGATGGATGCCAGCATCTGCATATGAAAATGTAAAAGAATATATAATGTGAAGTAAAAGAACAGAGTTCCCTGCTGAGATGAAGTGTTTTCAACACCAGGACTAGCTTGTCTTGTCTGTGCTTGGAACAATAGATACTTCCAATTCAGCCTGACATTCCTATGACAGTCTTTCTCTTCTATTGTCAGTTAAAATATAGGGAAGAACTTTCCTTGAAATTTCCCCAAAGTACCATATATACTGCAATTCCCAGCTGTGCACTTGTTTGCAAGGCAGAACTAGAATCAGCTAGAATACTAAACTATTTGGTTACACAACAGTGACCAGGGAATTTCACAAACATGAACTCACCTCTAAACTGTTATGTGACATTTGGACAGTGATGATTTCCCATGTCTAAGTAAGGAAACACTCTAAGTAGCTAATGTTTCCTTTAATATTATTATTATCTAGTGTTTAAGAAACAATTTAAAACATTGTAATCACAATGAGTTCACTGAATACATTTTGAGCATCAGCACAGCTGGTAAAATTTTCAAGCTCTGAAAATAAATGATACATAAAGCAAGTAAAACATAAAACATACATAAATAAAAACATAAAGCACATCATAAGCTTTATTTTCTTTTTGCCAATATGTTAAGAAATCTGATTTCAAACATTATAAGAAGATGTTTGTATCATTCAAAAATATTTCATTTGAAATAAAATTAATTTCATAAAATCAGCAGTAAATAATATTGTTTGCTTGTAATTATTAGTTTTTACTGAAAGCAAATAAAATGATATTTGCTTAATTAAGGAAATACATTTTGCAATGATTCCTGTGTATAGTACAAGCTAAAACAATGATAACAAGTTTAGTGAAAGGTGAACTTCATAGACTGAAGTTCTATTATAAATATGTATTATAATCTGTAAGTAAAACTTCTAACTTATTATAAATTAAAATGAATTGTTTACAAAATCATTTGAGTTTTGTCAGGAGTAGTTAAAATAGTTCATGATAATGCAAGCAGAGTGGTTGGATTCTTCATCTTCATTACTATTTTTAACTCAAATTAAAATGAATATATAGGGAATGTATTGGATTAATAGAACTGAAAAATAACCACTTAGGTCATCTGTTCAGTTGCTCAGTCATGTCCAACTCTTTGAGACCCCATGGACTGCACATGCCAGGCTTCCCTGTCCATCACCAACTCCTGGAGCCTACTCAGATTCATAACCACCATGTCAGTGTGCCATCCAACCATCTCATCCAACTTAGGTCATATATTATCTTTATTTAAAAAATATATTAGACTAATTAGCAGTGTACTTACCCTAGTGTTATTGCATTCTGTTTCAATAAAACTCTTAATATTCAAACTGTGTAGATTTATTTTGATCCTAATTATATTCCTACATTTACTAATACTACTTAAAAATTAGATTATGGATATCATTGAGTTCTAAAATAAATCTTTTGTTAATTTATCTCTCTGCTTCTGACACAAATAACATCAATTCTACCTGCTATATGCCCTCCACTCCTTTGATGTTGTTTCTTTACCTGAAATACTTGATTATCTCCTTGCCACTTACACAATGCTTTCTTAAAGATATAGCCACATTTTTCTCACCCATCCATCCAATATTAAATATCCACTAAATGACAGTGAACAAGACTTGCCTTTCAATAGTAACTACTCAAAGGTTCAGAACTTTCTCTGCAATATATAATATAGAAAAGACTTCTCTGTCCTATAGAAATGCCATAGTCTGTGAATTTTTTTTTACTGAGTTTATCCAGCCACTTATAACAGCAAATATCTTTTTATGCATATCCTGGCTGATGACAAGATTACAAACACTGCTTTCATAACACTATGAAAGGACACTTACTTGAGCCTCAGTAAATATCTGTGGAAGATTCTCTCTATCCAGATTTCTTTTCCCCTAGGTACCTATTTTGCCTCATTTTTCACTTTATTTAGGTTTCTGCCAAAGCATCACCTAATCAGAAGAGGCTTTCAACACCAGACTATCTAAAATGGTACTTCCCAAGGAGATCCAACCAGTCCATCCTAAAGGAGATCAGTCCTGGGTGTTCATTGGAAGGACTGATGTTGTAGCTGAAGCTCCAATACTTTGGTCACCTGATGCAAAGAGCTAACTAATTTGAAAAGACACTGAATCCACCATGGGTGTACACATGCAATATTGTAAAGTAAAATAAATAAATTAATTAATTAAAAAAAAAAAAGGATTAAAAAAAAAAGAAAAAAGAAAAGACCCTGATCCTGGGAAAGCCTGACGGCAGGGGAGGAACGGAACGACAGAGGTTGAGATGTTTGGATGGTATCACTGACTTGATGGACATGAGTTTAGGTAAACTCCAGGAGTTGGTGATGGACAGGGTGGCCTGGCGTGCTCGGGTCCATCGACTCGCAAAGCGTAGGACATGACTGAGTGACTGAACTGAACTGAACTTCATTATCCTATATCTTTTGTTTTATTTTACTTCACTGTACATATCACCTACCTGACATGGAATGTTTGCTAAGCCTTTTCCTACCCCAACTATAATTAAAAGCAAAGATCTTAATTGTACACTTGCACTATAATTATTATGTGTCATAGTGGCTGGCACATGGTAGATGCTCAAGGAACATTTGTTGAATTAATAAAAGAATAGCTTATTGTTTCTGAAGGTATTATTTTATTGTATATTTGTTTGGAGTAAAACAGGAAAAAAATCAATGCCATTCTAATTTATAGAATATAATGTTTATCTTAGATAAATAAAATATTTAAAATATTTCAAAATTTGAAACTAGATTTTCAGATGTAAGTAAATTTGATATATGTTGATTAGATCTTGAAAATATGAACTCACTAGCTCTAACTTGAACACTGACAACTTTCTGCAATTTTCTGTCCTAAGGATAGTATATATATTTTTTTAAATGCCAAGAGCAAATTTAACAGTAACTCTTGGGATGCAGAAAGTCTTAACTCTGTTCACCTGCTATATTCCCAGTGTCCTTAGAGAAAAATAATATTGCTTATATTCACACTTCATGATAATTCTTTTGTAAATTTTCTTACGGCATCATTATTGCTGTAGTAACTCTCTTTGTTCTCTCAAACATAGATAGGTCAATGGCAGGCATTATACATTTGCAGAAATTTCATATGATGCATTTAAACATGTGATGCAGATTGAGCAGATGGCATATTTTACAGTTTCACTTAAGCTGTGAAATACTGGCTCTAGAATTTGAGTACAAATTTGTTGATGCTAAATTCATAAGTTTATATTTTTTCTAATATGCCATCATATTTCATTTGTATTTATAGTATGGTAGTATCAGAATATTCACAGTATGATCTTCTTAAATTTAGACAGTTCTAATAATGAAAATACAGCTGATTAAATATAGTTAAATGAGTTGATTTTAAGTGAATCAAAAGGAAGAAAATTCATTAAACAAAATTTTGGCAATTTAGCTAATTGGTAAAGATTATCCAAATCATCTGTCTACTGACTGTTTTTCCTTCTATTAAAATTCTATTTCTCTTTCTGACTCTGAAGATCTTAATCCATTTTTTATTCTGTCCTCTCAGTTTTCATTTTGTTGCCTACTTCCATAAACCTATGGACATAATTTTTCTCATTTGGATTTAACGAGCAGCTGAACATGACTTTATATTATGGTTTCTCTGCCTTCATTTTGGAGACCTTACTCAATACTAAAATGATAATATGCTTTTTGTTTGGTTGGTTATTGTTGTTGTTGTTTAGGGAAATACCTTCTACTAATAAAAAGATCATTTTCTTAATTTCCCTGTTTGTAGGTAAATAATAACTTACTTCCTCATGGTGATTCTAGATTCACCACATTTTTTTTTGCTCTGCATTGACCTGACTTCTATAGCAAAAGTCTCAATATTTTGTCATAATTAAAGAAAAATTTATATTGATTTCCTACAGAATATTCTAAAATAGCACTTACATTTAGAAAAAGTGGAATCAAAAGTCACATAATTATGTGTAAGTTAAATATTAATGTTAAATATTTACAAAATAGTATAAGATATTCAAAATATCTCTGTATTTGTATGACAGGGTTGGTAGTGGAATAGTTTAGTTTGCCATGTTTCTAAGTTACTCCATATCTCTTTTTATTTCTATTTAACTCCTTTTTCACATAGATAACTAGATTTCTTAGTTTTTCAGTACACATTGTCAGAGCATGTGAGGTGGTCAATAGTAAAATATCCCAAGCTTGATAGCTTATATTTAAGACAGTCATCACTACAAGGCAGACATCTGTTAAGTTTCAGTGCAAAGAGAAGTAGGATTTAATTCACTTGAGTAACATATCCACGGCTGTTCACTCGTCCTACAGTCATGGACACCATAGCTCAAGGGAAATACAGTTCCCCAAATATAACAGGCTCCCAAACAAAAACAGGTGTGCTCACTCCAACTGAGGTCTCTCAGGGTTCCATTTTAATCACTTTTAATTGAATATCTATATCTATTTGATTGTTGCACTGCTGTGGTTAAATAAACTTCTCAAAAGTACAATTCTCATTATTTCATCCCCAAACCTAAAAACCAAGCAAAGAATTCCCATGATTTTCAAAATGAAATTCTAAAACCACTCTAAACCTAACAAGATCCTTTATAATCTGGACTCTGTCAATAGTTTAAGATTTATCTTTCTCTACATTCATATTTCACCCTTTTCTTTAGCCATAGTTAATTCTCATGGCTAATATTAAGAGTTCCTTATTTTCTTGACTGGGCTCAATCTCATTTATTTAATCCATACAATTATAATATGTTAATTTTGACATAAAATAATATGACAATATTTAATTATACCTTCTTCAGTATGAGTACATTTTAAATTAGATGCCTAAAGTGTGTGTTCCATTACATAACTTTATGTTTAGTAATTTTTATCATAATCTTTGGTTTACTTTTTTTCCTCCTCACTAGAGAGGGTTTCTCAGGCTGTGAAGTGATAAAGAATCCACCTACCAGTGCAGGAGATACAGGAGACATGAGTTGGATCTTTAGGTCAGGAAGATAGGAAATGGCAACCCACTCCAGTATTCTTGCCTGGAAAATCCCATGGACAGAGGAGCCTGGAAAGCTACAGTCCCTGGGAACACAGAGAGTTGGACATGACTGAGCAAATGAGGACGCTCTTCTCTTTTGTTAGTAAGAATCATGTCTTTTTTTTTTTTTAATTTTTATTTTAACTTTATTTTACTTTACAATACTGTATTGGTTTTGCCATACATTGACATGAATCCACCACAGGTGTACATGCGTTCCCAAACATGAACCCCCCTCCCACCTTTAAGAATTTTTATGTTTTCTACCTCAGGGTATATAACATGTTTAATAAATGTTTCTTAAATGTGTCTATATAACATTTAAAGTGTTAAGTGAAAGTGTTTGCCACTCAGTCATGGCCAGCTCTTTGTAATTCCATGGACTATGTTCACCAGGCTCCTCTGTCCATAGTCTTCTCCAGGCAAGAATGTTAGAGTGGGTAGCCATTCCCTTTTCCAGGGAATCTTCTTTTCCCAGGAATTGAACTCAGGTCTCTTGTATTACTAGCAGATTCTTTATCATCTGAGCTACCAGGGAAACCCATACAATATTTAAAACATTGGTTATAAAGAATCTTATAACCCAACAATAAAAAAAGAAACCACCTGTCAGAAATGGGCCAAAAACCTTAGGCATGCCACCAAAGAAGATATGCAGATGGCAAATAGTCATATGAAGCAGTGCACCACATCAATGTCATGAGTAAAATGCAAATTAAAACAATGAGATACTACTACCTACCTATCAGAATGGCCAAAAGCCAGAACACTGACAACATCAACTTCTGACAAGTATGTAGAGGAACAGGAATTCTCATTCATTGTTGTTGGCAATATAATATGAGTACAACCACTTTGAAAGATGGTTTAGCAGTTTCTTGCCAAACTAAACATACTATTACCATACAATCCAGCAGTCATATTCCTTAGTATTTTCCCCAAAGTTGAAAACTTATAGTCATACAAAAACCTGTTCATGAGTGCTTATAACAACTTTATTCCCAGTTTCCAAAATTTGAAAGCAACTGAGATGGCCTTCCATAAATGAATGGATAAATAGATTGTAGTTCATTCAGAAAATGGATTATTACTCAGTTCTGAAAAGAAATGAGCTATCAAAGCATGAAATGACATTGGAAGCCTGACAAGTATATTACTAAGTGAAATAAGTCAATATTAAAAAGTTACATACAATATTATTCCAACCATATAGCATTCTGGAAGATAAAACTACATGACAGTTAAAGGATCAGTGGTTGCCAGGGGTTAGAAATGAATAAATAGAGTATAGAAGATTGTTTGCAGAGTGAAACTACTCTGTACAATGCTATAATGGTGGATACATATCACTTATATATTTGTCCAAATCCATAGAATGTACAAGACCAAGGGAGAAGGCAGGCAGGGAGATAAGGACAAACGAAGGGAGGGAAAAAATGGAGAAACAAAAGAATAAAGAAGAACAAAAGGAAGGAAGGAAAAAACACTGTGACGATAGTATAATTATGGATGATTGTATTATTGCTCCCATCTAGTTTTATACCTCTTCTCATTGACTAGCTCCTTGTTGCCATATGAGTACAGTGCTTCCATGGGCACTTTTCTTTTCCCCAAAAATATTAGTGTTGGCCATTGGTCTGCATTTTGGCAATAGAATATAAACAGATTTTGCCAAAACTTTCTAAAAATGTCCCAAGAAAGAAAACCTTGGACAAATATTACTTATAAATATACAAATGTGAAATGAAAAGCAGCAAATAAAAATGCATTGTCATATAAAAAGAAAAAGTCATCAGACTGAATAATATTTACTTAAAGTAAGCAAATATTTAATACTACCAATGTCTTTCAGTTCAGTTCAGTTCAGTTCAGTTCAGTTGTTCAGTCATGTCCATTTCTTTGCAACCCCATGGACTGCAGAATGCCAGCCCTCCCTGTCCATCACCAACTCCCAGAGTTCACTCAAACTCATGTCCATTGAGTCCATGATGCCATCCAATCATCTCATCCTCTGTCCCTTTCTCCTCCCACCTTCAATCTTTCCCAGCATCAGGGTGTTTTCAAATGAGTCAGTTCTTCACATCAGGTGGCCAAAGTATTGGAGTTTCAGCTTCAACATCAGTCCTTCCAACGAATATTCAGGACTGATTTCCTTTAGGATGGACTAGTTGGATATCCTTGCAGTCCAAGAGACTCAAGAGCCTTCTCCAACACCACAGTTCAACAGCATCAATTCAATAAGCACCAATGTCTTAATATCATTTATTTTATAAATATATGAAAAGATACAAATCATATTATCTCTTTTATATTCACTGAAACTGTATGTAATAAATTTTAATGTTTTAAGGATAAGTCTTTAAAAACTAAGAAGAGATGTATACAAATTTAACAGACAAAATATATTGATACAACTGCCAGAAACACACCTAAGAAATTTTTTTCAAATGAACAAGGAACAGTAAGTTCCATACTGATTCTATTATTTAACAATGTCCTGATAGTAATGGCCAATATAATTAAGAGTAAACATAAATAAATATAAAAATTAGAGGAAGGTAGAAATACATATTATTTAACAATGAAATGATGTTTTACTTGAAGAAACCAAAAGAACTCGTTGTTTTAAATTTACACAAAGTAAAAAGAAAATAGAGAAAGGTTGCCAGGTAGAAAGTAAATATATAAAAAGCAATTTTCATCATATTTACAAATTATATCTGAGTAGCCAAAATGATAAAAAAGTTTCCATCTAGAATATTAAAATCAATGCAGATCTTAAGGATAACCTTATCAATAAATATAAAAGCTTCATGGATGAAACTATGGAATGTCATCAGATACAAAATTTAAAATAACATTAGTAAAAACAACAACAATAAAAATAAAATATGTAAAAGATTTAGAAAGCTTAACATATTTTGGATGAAAAGACGCAGTACTATAAAGGTGCATTCTCCCAGAAGAAATCTCTAAAAGTAGATCGATTTCAACAAAAACAAGTGTTTGGTTGTTGTTGTTTTTTTTTTTTTTTAATAAACTACAGTAGTAGTATTCTAAAATTTACTTGAAATGAAGAAGCAGCAAGTGAGAATACACATGGTAAGCCTAAATTAAAAGAAAATAATATGATAGACTAAACCCAATACTCCAATATTGAAATGTACAGTTTTATTAATGAAGCACTATGGGTTTGAGTTGACTCATTGAAAAGACTCTGATGCTGGGAGGGATTGGGGGCAGGAGGAGAAGGGGACGACAGAGGATGAGATGGCTGGATGGCATCACTGACTCGATGGACACGAGTCTGAGTGAACTCTGGGAGTTGGTGATGGACAGGGAAGCCTGGCGTGCTGCGATTCGTGGGGTTGCAAAGAGTCGGACACTGCTGAGCGACTGAACTGAGCTGAACTGATGGGTTTGAAGTATAAATAGGCATTAAAAACAAATGGAAAAACTGAAAAATCAATTAGGAAGCAAAAATAAATATAGAGGCACTATACAGGTGACATTTAAATCAGTACTGATAAATGATGCTGATACATTTGAATGGCTTTCTTGGGAACAAAAGCAAAGTGAATGAATGTGTGCTAAGTCGCTTCAGTCTTGTCTGACTCTGTGACCTTATGGACTAAAACTCGCCAGCCTCCTCTGCCCATGTGGTTCTCCAGGCAAGAATACTCGAGTGGGTTGCCACGCCCTCCTCCAGGGGATCTCTGATTCGTGGATCAAACTCACATCTATTATGTCTCCTGCTTTGGCAGGCAGTTTCTTTACCGCTAGCAGCAGCTGGGAAGACCCAAATTGGATAGCACACCCAATATAAAAAGAATTTACAGGCTGTAAACTTAAAATTTTAAAAGACTACAAGCATTAAAACGAAAACACATTTTTAATAAAGGGGAAATGGATGATGATGACATAAATAAGGTCACATAACCTGCATAAAATAATACCCTGAGGAAAAAACATAAATATGTCAAACATCAAGGACAAAGTGAGAAAAAAAATGACTTATAACTGAAATCACAAGCAAAGGACTAATTTTCTTAGTATATAAAGAGGAACTCAGTTCAGTCAGTCAGTCGTGTCCGACTCTTTGCGACCCCGTGAATTGCAGCATGCCAGGCCTCCCTGTCCATCACCAACTCCCGGAATTCACTCAGACTCACGTCCATCGAATCCGTGATGCCATCCAGCCATAAAGAGGAACTAAAATCAATAATAAAACATACATTCAGTAGAAAACATAGACATATGGTTCAAATAAGCAGAGAACGTAAAAGACACTACAGATAGCTTTTAACCATGTGGTGTATATCAGCTTCACTGATGATAAAAGAATAAAGCCTAAAATTAAAATTTAAAAACTTTTTTTGTAACTACTCAGATTAGCAAAAGTCTAAGAGTTTGATAACAGTGTAGGATGAAGAGAGACTTTAGATAGAACTCCTATACATTGCTGGTAAAAGTGTGACCTGAAATGGCCTCTACTGAATATTCACCAAATTTTCACCAAAGTTATCAATATTCGCCAAAATTCAGAACATATTGAGGGGCGCAAAAAGTTCATTCAGTAAAAACTTCAATGAACTTTTTGACCAACCCAATATATATACTTGGTCCTGTGAACTTCATTCATAGCAATATACTTTGAGAATTTGTTCACTTACATAAGACATTAACATTGATTGTAATAGCTATTTACATAAAATTTATGATGTAATATGGCAGTTGAAACAGTGGAATGTATTTGTAACAGGATTAAAATAATGCTCTATTGATCTGTGTAGAGAGATCTCCAAGATTCTGTTTAGTGGAAAAATTCAATATGCTAAATAGAATACTGTATAGTATTATACTGCCATTAAGCAATGAAGAAAAGAGAGAGAGGAGAGAAGAAAGAAAGACAGAAAAGACTGTTTCATTCATTCATCGAATATTTACTAAATGTATCCTGATTCTCATGCTCTGCTCTACATACTTGAAACAAATAATTGAACCATATGGTCTTTAGTCTTCTGGAATCTGCATTTTAGCTGATACATTTCTTTGTACACACTTAGAATGTTGGAAGTGTAAACAAAAATTAATTTAGTCAAATTTACTGATGTAAGCAATATATTGCGTTGTTTTAGATGGGGAAAGTACTGTAGTAAATGCTGAGTGAGGAAACAGTAATATATTTTCTGTGCAAAACTAAATCACTTTTTTATATTCATGAAAATGACTGACATGTACTGGCAAAGAGAAATTGGTTTACCTTTGGGAAACTAGCAGGGCATAATAGGAGATAAAAATGGCCTTAAATGATAGTGGATTGAAACTTAATTTGTTTGGTTTAAATGAAGGGGATATGAGAGGGATTAATGAGAAATAAAAGTAATTTAAAAAAAAACTGTTTGTGGATGATGCTTGGAAAGAATTATGGAACACAAGAGCGAGAAGGATTATAATATATGTGATCTTGGCAAGAACACACAGAAGAACTATACAAAAAAGATCTTCATGACCCGGATAATCACGATGGTATGAACACTCAGCTAGAACCAAACATCCTGAAATGAGAAGTTAAGTGGGCCACTATATTTCTTCATTATGAAGCAATCTAGTGGAGGTGATGAAATTCCACTTGAGCTATTTCAAATCCTAGAAGATGATGCTGGGAAAGTGCTGTTCTCAATATGCCAGCAAATTTGGAAAACTCAGCAGTGGCCACAGAACTGGAAAAGGTCAGTTTTCATTCTAATCCCAAAGGAAGTCAATGCCAAAGAATGCTCAGACTACTGCACAATTGTACTCATCTCACATGCTAGTAAAGTAATGCTCAAAATTCTCCAAGCCAGACTCCAACAGTACATGAACTGTGAACTTCCAGATGTTCAAGCTGGATTTATAAAAGGCAGAGGAACCAGAAATCAAATTGCCAACATTTGTTGGATATCAAAAAAGTAAAAGAGTTCCAGAAAAACATCTATTTCTGCTTTATTGATTGTGCCAAAGCCTTTGACTGTGTGGATCACAATACTCTTGGAAAATTCTTAAAGAGATGGGAATACCAGACCACCTGACCTACCTCTTGAGAAATCTGTATGCAGGTCAAGAAGAAACAGTTAGAATTAGACATGGAACAGCAGACTGGTTCCAAATAGGAAAAGGAGTATGTCAAGGCTGTATATTGTCACTCTGCTTATTTAACTTATATGCAGAGTACATCATGAGAAACACTGGGCTGGATGAAGCACAAGCTGGAATCAAGGTTGCTGGGAGAAATATCAATAACCTCAGATATGCAGATGATACCACCCTTATGGCAGAAAGTAAAGAAGAACTAAAAGGCCTCTTGATGAAAATGAAAGAGGAGAGTGAAAAAGTTTGCTTAAAACTCAACATCTAAGATTATGGAATCTGGTCCCATCACTTCATGGCAAATAGTGGAAACAGTGACAGAATTTATTTTCTTGGGCTCCAAAATCACTGCAGATGGTGACTGCAGCCATGAAAACTAAAACATGCTTACTCCTTAAAAGAAAAGTTCTGACCAACCTAGACAGCATGTTAAAAAGCAGAGACATTACTTTGCCAACAAAGTTCCATCTAATCAAAGCTATGGTTTTTCCAGTAGTCATGTATGGATGTGAGAGTTGGACTATATAAAGAAAACTGAGCACCAAAGAATTGATGGTTTTGAACTGTGGTGTTGGAGAAGACTCTTAAGAGTCCCTTGTACTGCAAGGAGATCCAACCAGTCCATCCTAAAGGAAATCAGTGCTTTGGAAGGACTAATGCTGAAGCTGAAACTCCAATACTTTGGCTACCTGATGCAAAGAACTAATTCATTTGAAAAGACTCTGCTGCTGGGAATGATTGAAGGTGGGAGGAGAAGGGGACGACAGAGGATGAGATGGTTGGATGTCATCACTAATTCAATGGACATGAGTTTGAGTAAACTCTGGGAGTTGGTGATGGACAGGGAAGCCTGGCATGCTGCAGTCCATAGGGTCGCAAAGTGTTGGACACAACTGAGTGACTGAACTGAACCAGGATATGTTTTATAGTATTTTTTAATAGTAAAATACTGACCCAGACTCCTGCAACTACTGTATAAACAGGACTAGTGAACAGGCTTGTTGAGTCACAGACTTTGTGTTACTTGTATGAAAGGCAATCTAGAGTAGAGGAAAGCATTAGGGATAAGACAGTCAGAAATGAAACATAAGATATTAAATGAAAAAACCTTCTGATAGCAACAAATAGAAATTACTGGAAATAGTAGACTTTCTTTAATAATTTTGGTTAAGGTAATAGAGCCAGAGTAGATGAATCACACAAGAAGCAATCTCTACAGAAAAGGGATTTGCTCTAGGAAGGAGAATTGAGGAAGTAGATTGCAAAATTAGGAGGGAGATATATTTCAGACAATAGATAAAATCTTCAGTATTTTGAAATTTGTCCTATAGCATGTATTGCCTATTCAAATATTAATATGGCTAAAAAACATAAAATAAATTGGAAAAATGTAGATATCTTTCAGCTGGAATTTTGAATTGGGTAATAGAACACTGGATTAAAATCCTCAATCTATCATTTATGAACTAAATTACCTTGGGCAAGTGAACTTCTTGAATTCCAGATTTTTTGCTTTTAAAATTGGAATTATGATGCTAGTGAAATTTGCCTCTCGAACTGTATCTACACACATGGACATGTGAATGTGATAAATATTAATAACACACACTTACACATAGCTGAGGGCTTCCCAGGTGGTGCTAGTGATAAAAAAACCCACCTGCCAATGCAGGAGATGTGGGTTTGATCCCTGGGTTGGGAAGATCCACTGAAGATCGAAATAGCAACCCACTCCACTATTCTTGCCTAGAAAATTCCATGGATAGAGGAGCCTGGTGAGCTAGAGTCCATGGGATCATGAAGAGTTGGACACGCCTGAAGCAACTTAGCACATGTAACTGAACTACCTGAGAAGTGCTTTTTTTGTAATGGTGCTCACGGCTGGTAGAGTCTATGCATGTACTGATATATTCTATTGTGAATGAAAGGGCAAACGACAACATAAAACCAAGGGTTCTTTCATAATCTCATGAAACAATGAAAAGTATTACTAGGAAATTACTAATTACACAATATATAGTGATAACTGTTTACAATTAACTATATGGTTTCCTTAATTAGACTTACAAAAATAAATAATGTAGATTTCAAGCCCCATTTCAATGTTTAATTTCACCTCTTCCCAAGGTTAAACCTTTACATTTAGCCATATTGAACAACTTTCAGCTCCATAATAAATAGTTCTATAAGGTTTCAACATGTTTTGAACATGCAAAGCTCTGCTGAGATTCTGTATTATCAGGTACCCTAACCCTCCCCTATTCCTCCATTTCAAGAACTTATATTTGCCTTCACCTAATCAGTTCTTTCAAAAACTGCTCCTAATGTAAGAATCCTATATCTTTCTTGTATTTCACACAGCACATATATCGCCTACTTCAATCCTCACTAATTATAATTGGAATAATTTCTTGCATTGATATGTTACTATATACCATCATGATGCTCTTTTATATGAATTTCCCATTTACTACTCTTAGTAAACTTAAAAGCATCTAAACTATTAATATTTTCAGTTTACAGACTTGGAAAATAAGGCTTGGAAAGGGAAAGTAAATTGCCTAAGGTCATGGGACTAAAAAGTAGACAGAACTAGGATTCAAATCCAGGTTGGCTGACCCACTGTAATAGCCTCCAATGATTCTCATCCACTTTTGCTCATCTGCTTATAAGCATTTCTCAAAAGTTTTTAAAGATTCGCGAGATCAGAGATAGTATCCTGTTCGCTATTTTTAAGTTTAATGCTTTGCAAGTGCATGACATCAATCTTTGACTCTTACTGATGAATTTGAGGTCTATGTCTGTGATGGCATTTGGAATGTATGAGGAGTGAGAGAATTACAACTTTATCCAGTGGGAGATCAGACAACAGGATGAAAAGGGAATTTTGATTACAGTCATTCTTTGTGGAAGAGTGTGGAGAGGTGCCTGGCCTCTGACACTCTGAGGGTGATTTAGGGTGTGACAACCTGTTCTGCATCATCGTTTACTTCCTGACTACTAAGAAAGCAGTGTTTCTGCTAGGGTCTGGGAGTGCTGGCGTCTAAGGGGCAGAGCACTATGGCAGTAGTGTCAAAGGGGCCAACAAGTATCCATATCCATGCCCACCCAGACTGCTTGTAAGACATCTCATCAACTATTTCATAAGCAACAAGTAAGCTTTAAGAATAAATGATTAATAATAATATTATGTAAATATTATAATAAGTATATAATAATAATCAATTGAATACACACAGTCAGTCCTCAGTTCAGTCGCTCAGTCATGTTCGACTCTTTGTGACCCCATGGACTGCAAACACACATTATTTTAATAATTTTAATGTTTTGATATATAAAGCTAGGAATACATATCTAGGAATGAGAGAAATCTCAAATATAATTTTGGCTTTGAACTATCTCTTTTCTCTGGTTAGGCCTCCATAGTTCTTCTTGATCATGTGGTTCATTTTTCCTGACAGTTTTCTATGTGGCCAAACAATTTCATTGCTTGTTTTTCTACAATTTCTTGTATTAAGGAATGTGCTCAGTCATGTCAGACTCTTTTCAACTGTATGGACTGTAGCCCCTCAGACTTCTTTGTCCATGGGATTTTCCAGGCAAGAATACTGAAGCGGGAAGCCATTTCCTCCTCCAGGGGATCTTCCTGACCCAGGGATCAAACCCATGTCTCCTGAATCTCTTGCACTGCAAGTGGATTGCCTTATTAATATTTTCAGAAAGTTCTCACTCTTCTATAATGCTTGCTTAAAGGAGAATCCCATAGACAGAGGAACCTAGTGGGCTACAATCCATGGGGTCACAAAGAGTCAGACACAACTGAAGCAACTTAGCATGCACAGATATCATTTAAATCATTTTTTTATGATTCAACATGCTTTACAAGATACATAGGACATAGTCGTTTCCCTAGAGTTGACATCTCGCTATGTTTGCTCTTTGTGTGTTTCTTTCTGTTGAATGTTTTGTCTTCTCTGTGCAGTTTCCTGAAGTTTTGCCCATCTACCAAGTAGAATGAAAGAACTTTGCTTGTGCTAGAGCAATGAAAGGAGAATTTAAACCATCTTTTCTTAGTGAGATGGATAAATTTCAGAATATTCTTGAAAATAAGAACATAGATAAAATGATACCTACACATTCATGGAATTATGTTAAGCATTAATTTTGCCTATAGTAGTTCAGATGCTTACATTTTAAGCTGTTAGGAACATGCTTTTATGTGAGTTACTTATGGATCCTAATTTACAAATAAAGAATGCTGAAAGTTATGTGTCAGGGTGTGTGTGTGTATGTGTGTGTGTGTTTGCATGTATTCATGGGTAGACCAAAAAAATGTAATGCAAAGGAAAAATGTGATCTATTTGAATTTCTTTTACATTCTAAGAAGAAATATGAATGCACTCACTTAAATATGTGATACTCTCCACAATTTTGTGTGTGTGTGTGTGTGTGTATGTGTGGTCCTCATTCTTCAAGACTTTGCCTCATAAATTCCAAAATATCCTATCAAAAATTTAAAAATCAGACTGAGACAAAGAATGTTTACCATTAGCTGACTTAAATAACAAGGCAGTTTTTAAAAAGTTAGTGTGTGAGTTTTTTGGTAATACTTCTGGAGAAGTGGTTCATTGATTTTTTTTTCCTTTTAATATTAATCTTCATGTACTGTGAGACCTCTGGTAATATTCTGAGTGAATATTCACATAGGGATATGAAACAGAATAGATAAGATATCATGCCCTAATATTGTGTTTCCATCATGCCTCACCTTTATCTATGCCCACTTTATGTCTCTTTTAAATCAAGACTCTAGCTTCATAATCAAGTTTACATCTGAAATGTTTATTCTATCTATTATAAATGAGTGCAGATAAAATTTAAGCTAGGTTTTATGAGTAATGTTCTTACCATATGCATAATAGACACTTAGCTAATAATGTGCAATATCTTGTGCAACATAAGTTTATATAAGTTTCTTGCACAATATATTGTCTTTATGCATTATATAAAACTCTACAATAAAGTATCAAAAAATACAGTTGTTGTCAGCAAGGGCTGAATAAATGTTTTCTTGGTTATAATAGTTCTAATTTTATATCATTATTATTAATGATTTCATAAGCACCCAATTATTTCTCCCACCTGAACTGAGAAATGTGCAATTTTTCAAGGCCATAAAAATTTACTGTTGAATTATAACTATACCCATTATCTTAAAATTTAACTTATCCTTAGAGTAACATCACTCTATCTATGACACAAATTTTTTTTATTCTATTTCAATTAGTAGTAATATTTATCTTTAGCATTAAAAGTTGCTTAAGGTCTTGACCAAACATTTGGCCTTCTAATTTATTCATATTATCTTATTTACATATTTTCTTGCTTATTATTTGTTGGTTATGTGTTTTGTTTTTTGTTCAGGATTAGTTGTAATAAATATCTTCCATAAGATATAGCTTAAAAGAAAAGTTTTTCTTCCCAAGTCTATGGTATTAATAATTTAAAGCCACAGGGATTAGGACCTATCAATGGTAAGTAGAGTACACACTATTTAGATTAAAAATTTTGAGAAAACAAGCTTACCAGTATAACATGCATTTAATATTTTGCATTTTGTTGAAAACAATTTGAGGGTAAAGGAAACTGATAATGAAAATTGTACTCTACCTCTTCGTTATAGTTAAGATTTTCATGTAAAGATGTTGAGTTGTCAAGGCAGCAATCTTTCCAGACATATTGGTGTTTATACAAAACACATTGTAAGTGAATATTTCATTTCTAGAATTAAGTGAGAAGATAAACAAGAAAATTCTTATTCAAATGCGGAATGCTTTATTTCAAAATGGAGCAGGTGCTGAATGTGTTGCAATGACTGGCCTGTTTATTTCAGACCAACTCTCAGTTAACAAAAAGCAAAATACACAAATGTTTAATATGCTTGCTTGAAATGATCAGAAATCCACTAAAGACCCAAGGATTCATGAGGCCAACATTCTGAATAAAACAGAAAACCAAAGTGTGGAATCTGAATCTTTAAACTATCTTTTCTCCTGAGGTAATTTCTAATTCAAAGGTAAAATCCAAGAAGCTAAGAATCTGAGCAGAAGCAAGGAGTAACAAGTGGGACAGTGGCAGAAGACTTAGAAGATCCCAAACACTGAGAAGATAGAAATGGGAGTTCGGGGCCGGTAAGATGAAAGAATTCTGTGAACATTTCCGGCTTCCTCTTAGCACCTTTCGGCTACATTCTTCAAATGAGGGAGAATTATACATAGATAGGACTTTCCTTGTGGCTTATCTGGTAAAGAATCCATCTGCAATGCAGGAGACCTGGGTTCGATCCCTGGGCTGGGATGATCCCCTGGACAAGGGGAAAATCCCCTGGAGAAGGGAAAGCCTACATTGTTAAATTGCCAACACCCATTGGATCATCGAAAAAGCAAGAGAGTTCCAGAAAAACATCTATTTCTGCTTTATAGACTATGCCAAAGCTGTAGACTGTATGGATCAGTACAAACTGTGGAAAATTATTAAAGATATGGGAATACCAGACCACCTGACCTGCTGCCTCTTGAGAAATCTGTATACAGGCCAGGAAGCAACTTTTAGAACTGGATATGGAACAATAAACTGGTTCCAAGTAGAGAAAGGAATACATCAAGGCTGTATATTGTTACCCTGCTGTTTTAGCTTATATGCAGGGTACATCATGATAAATGCTGAGCTGGAGGAAGCACAAGGTGGAATCAATATTGCCAGGAGAAATATCAATAACCTCAGATATGCAGATGATACCACTCTTATGGTAGAAAGTGAAGAAGAACTAAAAAGCCTTTTGATGAAAGTGGAAAAGGAGAGTGAAAAAGTTGGCTTAAAGCTCAATATTCAGAAAACTAAGATCATGGCATCCGGTCCCATCACTTCATGGCAAATAGATGGCAAAACAGTGGAAACAGTGGCCGACTTTAGTTCTGGGGGCTCCAAAATCATTGCAGATGGTGATTGCAGCCATGAAATTAAAAGAGACTTGCTCCTTGGAAGAAAAGTTATGACCAACACAGACAGTGTAGACAGTATATTAAAAAGCAGAGACATTACTTCGCCAACAAAGGTCCATATAGTCAAAGCTATGGTTTTTCCAGTAGTTATGTATGGATGTGAGAGTTGCACTATAAAGAAAGCTGAGCACCGAAGAACCGATGGTTTTGAACTGTGGTGTTGGAGAAGACTGGAGGGTCCCTTAGAATGAAAGGAGATCCTAAAGGAAATCAGTCCTGAATGTTCTTTGGAAGGACTGATTTTGAAGCTGAAACTCCAATACTTTGGCCACTTGATCCAAAGAACTGACTCATTGGAAAAGACTCTGATGCTGGGAAAGATTGAAGGCAGGAGGAGAAGGAGACAACAGAGTATGAGATGGTTGGATGACATCTCCAACTCAATGGACATCAGTTTGAGTAAACTCTGGGACTTGGTGATGGACAGGGAGGCCTGGTGTGCTGTAGTACATGGGGTCACAAAAAGTCAGACATGATTGAGTGACTGAACTTACAATTCATGCATAGACAAGTGCTTGCAAACACTGAATTCCATTTTAGAAAGAATTCATTCCCTGTTTAGGTCTGTTAACTGATCTGCCTGTGAGGACCAGAAGCAATCTTCTATAGAGAAAAATAGACTAGCCTTCATATTACATTTACTTTCTTTTTCCCACAAAATATATGACATTTAACTAAAATATTAAGTATGCAGACAAAAAATGACTGAAAAAAAAACAAAAATAAAAGCAGACAATAGAAAAATAACAGTAAGAGATACACACATTTTGTTATTAACCAAAGACAGATGAAGTGGGCAAAAATATATAAAGATATAGTATGTCTAAACAACAAAATCAATAAGGTAGGTCTTCAGTTCAGTTCAGTTCAGTTCAGTCGCTCAGTCGTGTCCGACTCTTTGCAACCCCATGAATCATAGCACGTCAGGCCTCCCTCTCCATCACCAACTCCTGGAGTTCACTCAGACTCATGTCCATTGAGTCAGTGATGCCATCCAGCCATCTCATCCTCTGTTGTCCCCTTCTCCTCCTGCCCTCAATCCCTCCCAGGATCAGAGTCTTTTCCAATGGGTCAAGTCTTCACATGAGGTGGCCAAAGTACTGGAGTTTCACCTTTAGCATCATTCCTTCCAAAGAAATCCCAGGGCTGATCTCCTTCAGAATGGATTGGTTGGATCTCCTTGCAGTCCAAGGGACTCTCAAGAGTCTTCTCCAACACCACAGTTCAAAAGCATCAATTGTTTGGCGCTCAGCCTTCTTCACAGTCCAACTCTCACATCCATACATTAATATATTAATACATAAAGTCTAATTCCTATTGTTATAGAATGTATATTTTCCTCAGGTGCACATAGAGATTTTGCAAAAGAAAAAAAAAAAAACTTATCCTATATTGGATCACAAAGAAAATCTCAACTTCCTTAAAATAGTAATAATCCAAATAACATTCTATGATTCTAATGTGATAAAAATAGAAATCAATAAATCTGGAAACAGCTTAATTCTACACAAAGATTTTTTTAATGCATTCTGTTAAATAATTTCTTGGTGAAAGAGGAAATGCAAAGCAAAAAAAGTCACTAAAAATATAATAATAATGATTTTAAATTAACACAATGTAAAATATGAGACATAGCAATAGACAAAACAATAATCAGAGGTTAATTCATAGTCTTAAATGCTCATACCAATATAAATAAGATAAATACTAAATGCATGCTTGCTAAGTTGCTTCATTCAGGTCTAGCCCTTTATGACCCTATAGACCATAGGCTGCCAAGCCCCTCTGTCCATGGAAGGCTCCAGGAAAGAATACTGGAGTGGGTTGCTGTGCCCTCCTACATGGGATCTTCTCAACCCAAGGATTGAACCCATGTGTCTTTGTCTCCTGCACTGGCAGGTGTGTTTTTTTACCTCTAGAGCCATCGGGGAAGCCCTCAAATATTAAATGAAATAATAGCAAATATTAATTTATGAATATTTGTTTAGAAATTCAGGTATAGCTTTATATTTATAACTTATTAACATGCAGCATCTGAGAAGGCAATGGCAACCGCTCAAGTACTCTTGCCTGGAAAATCCCATGGATGGCAGAGCCTGGTGGGCTGCTGTCTATGGGGTCACACAGAGTCAGACATGACTGAAGCAACATAGCAGCAGCAGCAGCAACATGCAGCATATCATTAGATGAAAAGAAAAATACTCATATATGCACATGTTATTACTTTCATAGATGCTGAAAAGATCTTGTAAAATATTCGATACTCATTTATGATTATAAAAAGCAATAAAAGAGGATTTGATAAATACTTTATAACAGGAATATGTGTGTGTGTTTCTGTATGTACATATGACTATATGTACATGTGCTGTTAATTTACAATAAATATGTGTTCATATTCATATGTAACTAAATAAGAAGAAAAATATATTATCATCTCTGCAGATGCAATAAAATACTATTAAAGTATTATACATTTATAACAACAATAATAATGACATCAAATTTCTTTAATTTGATTATTTTTAAGTGATTACAAATACCTAGAGGAGTTATGTACTTATTAGCAAAATGCTGACCCTTCTTTCTGGGTTTGGGTACAAATAAGACGGGTCACTTTCGCCATATCTATTCAACTTTGAATTGAATGTCTTTGCCAATGAAATGAGTTAACAAAAAAAAATGCAATGTGGTTAGAAAGAAAAATAATATCATAATTTTATTATTTATAGATTATAGTACTATACATGTTGCAATTTTAACATTTCTATAGGTAAATAATTATAATTAATCAGTGAACTCTGTAAGGTTGCTAGGTAGAAGGGCAATGTAGAAAAACAAGTTATATTGCTGTTGCTGCTGCTGCTGCTGCTGCTGTTGCTGCTGCTACTGCTATGTCACTTCAGTCATGTCTGACTCTTGAAAAAACCCCTGGACTGCAGCCTACCAGACTCCTCCGCCCATGGGATTTGCCAGGCAAGAGTACTGGAGTGGGTTGCCATTGCCTTCTCTGAATTATATTGCTAAACATCTACAAAACTAATCAGAAAATAAAATGCCACTTAAAATAGCATCCAATGTATAGAGTCTTAAAGCAAATGTGTTAATATATGGTAACTCAATATATGACAAAGATGGCCCTTTAGAAGAGTGGGACATAAAGACTTCTATAAATGACATTGGAACAATTGGTTTTCTCATTAAAAAAATGAAAACAGAAACAGAAATTTACCTTTAACATCTTGTTGAAAGCAAAAATCAATTTCAGGTGAGTTAAGAATCAAACTGATAGAAAGATCTATTTGTAAATGTTACATAAGGAGGTATGTCTTTAATAAGACAATAAAAACAAAATCACTGAAGGAAATATTGTAGCTTTATTTTTTTTTCTAAATTAAAAATAAGAACTTTTAACCCAAGAAGAGAGAGAACAAAGAAGCTAGAGGGCAAGAGAATATGTTTGTCTTGCATGTGTAATAACTGCTTTAGACCCAGCATTCAGAATATAAAAGTAACATCTACAAAACAAGACAGCCCAACAGATCAAAGTTTCAAAGACTTGTACAGGCACATCACAAAAGAAAAATCCTAGTGATCAATAAGTTGAAATAAAAGATCATTCATATTATTAATCAAGGAAGTATAAATTTGTGATACACTCTTTAAGCCCATAAAACTAGCGAGAACTAAAATGTATAGGTGATAACTGAGGAAACAGGTAAGCTTGCTTGCTGCCATTAGGAGTGTAAATTTATATGCTCAGCTAAAAGGAGCTTAATATTTTCTAGCAAACTTGAAGGTAAATTTACCATCTATGGAGCAAAATGTAGCCCAGAGAGGTATCCATGTACTTTTGTACCAGGGTCCACATATAAGATGTTTTATACATTTTTTCTTCAGTAATCAATGCAACTGAAGAAGTAATTTGTAATTCATAGTAGGGTCACACAATGGAGTACATCCTGAATTTCAGTAAAAATGAACCCCTTACAGTGGCATGAATGAATCTTAAAAATAATATTTAATCAAAGAAATATATACACACACAGATATAAGTGCAAAACAAATACTATTTCTTATGGAGTGGGATGTTTTGGTGACCAATGAGGGACACATAAGTATAACCTCAATGTGACTATCAAATTTCCTTTTCTTTTTCCTAGATAATGGTTACACAATTGTTTGCCTTATAATTACTTATAAAATATATTTATGCACTTGTACCTACATTATATTTCACAGTAATATAAAAATATATATTTACTCTGATACCTTGGGGGATATGTCTGCAGGTACATTCATTAGAAAGTAAATGGTAATTATTTATAAATGATATTTGGACAAATTTCAATTTATTCTTGGCACTTTTTACATTATTCTAATCATTCTTATTACCAAGTACCATACTTATGTAAACGAAGTAACTTCTGAAAAAGAAAGGGTAATATACTTTTGGTATAAGATAGGTTCTCATTTTCAGTGTTCAAATTTTTATTTGGATGATTGGTCTCCTTTAAGCAAATTTGGAAAATATTTATATTTATATTGTAATTCTGTTTCTACAGCATTTGTGAGATTTGCAAAATATATATAAGAACTTGTTATTTAAGATGAATCCAACTTAAGTAACTGAATCTTTTCACATATAATATTCCAGTAGTTTTTAAACATGCTTTCTTTTGGAGAAAAGAAGAGAAATATATGAAATAATCCTCAGTGATTTTCCAACTTCAGAATAAAATTCACACATGAAAAATAAAATACTACATCACTATTAAGAAATAATATGATGAAGGTGTGTTATAAAATTACTTTCCTAGGAAGTATTACTCTCCAATATAATTTATTATGTAATAAATATATATTAAATATATAGGAGAAAAGACTAAACTATATTTTCATTTTTATATTTGGTATAGATGTTTTTAATTTAAAATTATCCATTTTGAAATTTATTTTACTGAAAAAAGACTAGACCTATTTTTTAAACCTACAAAAAGAGCATAGAAAAAGTTTTCTCTAACTCATTTTATCTTGCTATCTCAAGTTGTACAGAGATCTGAACTCATTTAAAAATATTTCTGTGTTAAAAAATTTCTAGAAACAAATGGCAATGAAAACACAACAATTCAAAGCCTATGGGATGCAGCAAAAGCAGGTCTAAGAAGGAAGTTTATAGCAAAGTATAACTCAAGAAACAAGAAAAACATCAAATAGACAGTGTAACTTTATATCTAAAACAACTGGGAAAAGAAGAAGAAGAACAACAACAAAAAAAACCAAATTAGTAGAAGAAATTATAAAGATCTGAGCAGAAAGAAATGAAAAAGAAATGAAAGAAACAATAGTAAAGATGAATAAAAGTAAAATCTGGTTCTTTGAGAAGATAAACAAAATTGACAAACCTTTAGCCAGACTCATCAAGGAAAAAATGAGAGACGAATCAAATCAACAAAATTATAAATGAAAAAGGAGAGTTTACAACAGACAATGCAGAAAAACAAAGGATTATAAGAGACTTATGAACAACTATATGGCAATAAAATGGATAACCTGGAAGAAATGGACAGGTTCTTAGAAAAGTTCAACCTTCCAAAACTGAGCCAGGAAGAAATAGAAATTATGAACAACCCAAAGACAAGCATTGAAATTTAAGCTGTGATAAAAAAATCTCCCCCAAGAAACAAAAACCCAGGACCAGATGGCTTCACAGGGGAATTCTATCAAACATTTAGAGAAGAGCTAATGCCTATCCTTCTAAAATGCTTTCAAAACTTGCAAAGGAAGGAACACTTCTTAACTCACTCTATGAGGCCACCATCACCCTGATACCAAAACCAGACAAAGGCAACACACAAAAAAGAAATCACAGGCCAATATCACTGATGAACATAGATACAAAAGTCCTCAACAAAATTTTAGCAAACAGAATTCAGCAGCACATCAAAAAGCTCATACACCATTATCAGGTTGGGTTTACTCCAGGAATGCAAGGATTCTTCAATATATGCAAATCAATCAATGTAACACACCATATTAACAAATTGAAAGATAAAAACCATATGATCATCTCAATAGATGTAGAAAAAGCCTTTGACAAAATTCAGCACCCATTTATGATTAAAACTCTTCAAACAATGGGCATAGAACG
This sequence comes from Budorcas taxicolor, assembly GCF_023091745.1. Classification (NCBI taxonomy): domain Eukaryota; kingdom Metazoa; phylum Chordata; class Mammalia; order Artiodactyla; family Bovidae; genus Budorcas; species Budorcas taxicolor. The sequence goes on from NC_068912.1 coordinate 64,278,442, forward strand.
AACCTACCTCAACATAGTAAAGGCCATACATGATAAGCCTACAGCAAACATTATTCTCAATGGTGAGAAACTGAAAGAATTCCCCCTAAGATCAGGAGCAAGACAAGGGTGTCCATTTTCACCTCTATTATTCGACATAGTTCTGGAAGTCCTAGCTATAGCAATCACAGAAGAAAAAGAAAAAAAAGAATCCAGATCAGAAAAGAAGAAGTAAAGCTCTCACTGCAGATGACATGATACTGTACATAGGAAACCCTAAATATATAATCAGAAAATTACTAGAGCTAATCTAACATTCAAGGTGGATATAGAAAAAGCAGAGCAACCAGAAATCAAACTGCCAACATCTACTGGATCAACGAAAAAGCAAGAGAGTTTCAGAAAAACATCTGTTTCTGCTTTATTGACTATGCCAAAGCCTTTGTCTGTGTGGACCACAAGAAACTGTGGAAAATTCTTAAAGAGATAGGAATATCAGACCACCTGACCTGCCTCTTGAGAAATCTGTATGCAGGTCAGGAAGCAGCAGTTAGAACCGGACATGGAACAACAGACTGGTTCAAATTAGGGAAAGGAGTGCGTCAAGGCTGTATATTGTCACCCTGCTTATTTAATTTATGTTCAGGGTACATCATGAGAGATGCTGGGCTGGAGGAAGCATAAGCTGGAATCAAGGTTGCTGTGAGAAATATCAATAACCTCAGATATGTAGACGACACCACTCTTATGGCAGACAATGAAGAAGAACTAAAGAGCCTCTTGACAAAAGTGAAAGAGGAGAGTGAAAAAGTTGGCTGAAAGCTCAACATTCAGAAAACTAAGATCATGGCATCTGGACCCATTAGTTCAGTTCAGTTCAGTGACTCAGTCATGTCTTACTCTTTGCAACTCCATGAATTGTAGCACACCAGGCCTCTTTGTCCATCACCAACTCCTGGAGTTCACTCAAACTCATGTTCATCTAGTCAGTGATGTCATCCAGCCATCTCATCCTCTGTTGTCCCCTTCTCCTCCTGCCCCCAATCCCTCCCAGGCTCAGGGTCTTTTCAAATGAGTCAAGTCTTCGCATGAGGTGGCCAAAGTATTGGAGTTTCAGCTTCAGCATCAGTCCTTCCAATGAACACCCAGGACTGATCTTCTTCAGAATGGGCTGGTTGGATCTCCTTGCAGTCCAAGGGACTCTCAAGAGTCTTCTCCAACACCACAGGTCAAAAGCATCAATTCTGCGGTGCTCAGCTTTCTTCACAGTCCAACTTTCACATCCATACATGACCACTGGAAAAACCAAGGCCTTGACTAGACAGACCTTTGTGCCAAAGTAATGTCTCTGCATTTGAATATGCTATCTAGGTTGGTCATAACTTACCTTCCAAAGAGTAAGTGTCTTACTTTCATGGCTGCAATCACCATCTGCAGTGATTTTGGAGCCCAAAACACAAATAAAGTCTGACACTGTTTCCACTGTTTCCCCATCTATTTCCTATGAAATGATGGGAACACATGCCATGATCTTTGTTTTCTGAATGTTGAGATTTAAGCCAACTTTTTCACTCTCCTCTTTCACTTTCATCAAGAGGCTTTTGAGTTGCTCTTCACTTTCTGCCATAAGGGTGGTGTCATCTGCATATCTGAGGTGATTGATATTTCTCCCAGCAATCTTGATTCCCGCTTGTGCTTCTTCCAGCCCAAGGTTTCTCATGATGTACTCTGCATAAAAGTTAAATAAGCAGGGTGACAATATACAGCCTTGACATACTCCTTTTCCTATTTGGAACCAGTCTGTTGTTTCATGTCCAGTTCTAACTGTTGCTTCCTGACCTGCATATAGGTTTCTCAAGAGGTAGGTCGGGTGGTCTGGTATCCCCATCTTTCAGAATTTTCCACAGTTTATTGTTATCCACATAGTCAAAAGCTTGACACAGTCAATAAAGCAGAAATGGATGTGTTTCTGGAACTCTCTTGCTTTTTTGATGATCCAGCGAATGTTGGCTATTTGACCTCTGGTTCCTCTGCCTTTTCTAAGACCAGCTTGAACATCAGGAAGTTCACAGTTCACATATTGCTGAAGCCTGGCTTGGAGAATTGTGAGCATTTCTTTAATAGCGTGTAAGATGAGTGGAATTGTGCAGTAGTTTGCGCATTCTTTGGCATTGGAATGAAAACTGACCTTTTCCAGTCCTGTGGCCACTGCGGAGTTTTCCAAAGTTGCTGGCATATTGAGTGCAGTACTTTCACAGCATCATCTTTCAGGATTTGAAACAGCTCAACTGGAATATCATCACCTCCACTAGCTTTGTTTGTAGTGATGCTTTCTAAGGCCCATTTGACTTCACATTCCAGGGTTTCTGGCTCTAGATGAGTGATCACACCATCGTGATTATCTTGGTTGTGAAGATCTTTTTTGTACAGTTCTGTGTATTCTTGCCACCTTCTCTTAATATCTTCTGCTTCTGTTAGGTCCATATCATTTCCGTCCTTTATCAAGTCCATTTGCATGAGATGTTCCCTTGGTATCTCTAATTTTCTTGAAGAGATCTCTAGTGTTTCCCATTCTGTTGTTTTCCTCTATTTCTCTGCATTGATTACTGAGGAAAGCTTTCTTATCTCTCTTTGCTTTTCTTTGGAACTCTGCATTCAGATACTCTTATCTTTTCTTTTCCTCTTTGCTTTTCACTTCTCTTCTTTTCACAGCTATTTGTAAGGCCTCCCCAGACAGCCACTTTGCTTTTTTTGCATTTCTTTTCCATGGGGATTATCTTGAACCCTGTCTCCTCTACAATGTCATGAACCTCCATCCATAGTTCATCAAGCACTCTATCTATGAGATCTAGTCCCTAAATCTATTTCTCACTTCCACTGTATAATCATAAGGCATTTAATTTAGGTCATACCTGAATGGTCTAGTGGTTTCCCCTACTTTCTTCAATTTGAGTCTGAATTTGGTAGTAAGGAGTTCATGATCTGAGCCACAGTCAGCTCCTGGTCTTGTTTTTGCTTACTGTATAGAGCTTCTCCATTTGACTGCAAAGAATATAATCAATTTGGTTTCAGTGTTGACCATCTGGTGATGTCCATGTGTCCAGTCCCATCACTTCATGCAAATAGATGGAAAAACAGTGGAAATGGCTGACTTTATTTTTCTGGGCTCCAAAATCACTGCAGATGGTGATTGCAACCATGAAATTAAAAAATGCTTGCTCCTTGGAAGGAAAGTTATGACCAATCTAGACAGCATATTAAAAAGCAGAGACATTGCTTTGTCAAGAAAGGTCCATCTAGCCAAGGTTATTGTTTTTTCAGTGATCAAGGATGGATGCAAGATTTGGACTATAAAAAAAGCTGAGCACTGAAGAACTGATGTTTTTGAACTGTGGTGTTATAAAACTCTTGAGATTCTCTTGGACTGCAAGGAGATCCAACCAGTCCATCCTAAAGGAGATCAGTCCTGGGTGTTCTTTTGTAGGACTGATGTTGAAGCTGAAACTCCAATACTTTGGCCACCTGATGTGAAGAGTGATTCATTTGAAAAGACCCTGATGCTGAGAATGATTGAGGGCAGGCAGAGAAGTGGACTACAGAGGATGAGATGATTGGATGGCATCACCAACTCAATGAACATGAGTTTGGGTGGTCTCCAGGAGTTGGTGATGGACAGGGAGCCCTGGTGTACTTGGTTCAATGGGTCACAAAGAGTCAGACACAACTGAGACTGAACTGAACTGAACTCCTTGGAAAAAAGCTATGAACTACCTAGATGGCACATTAAAAAGCAGATATTAATTACTTTGCCAACAAAAGTACATCTACTCAAAGCTATGATTTCCCCAGTAGTCGTGTATGTATGTGAAATTTCTTTCTATAAAGAAAGTTGAGCTCTGAAGAATTGATGCCTTTGAACTGCGGTGTTGGAGAAGACTCTTTTGCATCCCTTGGAATACAAGAAAATCCAGCCAGTCCATCCTAAAGGAAATCAGTGTTGAATGTTCTTCGGAAGGACTGATGCTGAAACTAGAACTCCAATACTTTGGCTACCTGATGAGAATAACTGACTCATTTGAAAAGACCCTGATGCTGGGAAAGCTTGAAGACAGGCGGAAAAGGGGATGACAGAGGATGAGATGGCTGGAGGGCATCACTAACTCAATGGACATGAGTTTGAGTGAACTCTAAGTGTTGGTGATGGACAGGAGGCCTGGTGTGCTACAGTCTGTGGGGTTGCAAAGAGTCAGACATGACTGAGTGACTGAACTGAATCAGTGAATTTAGCAAAGTTGCAGGATACAAAATCAATACACAGAAGTTACTTGCTTTTCTATATACTAACAATGAAAAATCAGAAAGAGAAATTACAGAATCAATCCCATTCACCTTTGCAACAAAAAGAATTAAATATCTCAAAATAAACATACCTAAGGAGAAAAAATAACTATGCACAGAAAATCATAAGACACTGATAAAAGAAAAGCAAAGATGACATAATCAGATGGAGAGATATTATTCCATGTTCCTGGGTAGGAAGAATCAACATTGTAAAAATGACTATACTACCAAATGCAATCTACAGATTCAAAGAAATCCCTATCAAATTACCAATGGCATTTTTCACAGAACTAGAACAAAAATATTCACAATTAATATGGAAACACAAAAGACCCCAAATAGCCAAAGCAGTCTTGAGAAAAAAGAATGGAGCTGGAGGAATCAACATTCCTGACTTCTGATTATACTACAAAGCTACAGTCATCAAGACAGTATGGTACTGGCGCAAAAACAGTAATATAAACCAAGAGAACAAGATAGAAAGCCTAGAAATAAACCTATGCACCTATCAGTTCAGTTCAGTCACTCAATCATGTCCGAGTCTTTGCAACTCCATGAATCACAGCACTCCAGGCCTCCCTGTCCATCATCGACTCCCAGAGTCACTCAGACTCAAGTCTATCGAGTCAGTGACGCCATCCAGCCATCTCATCCTCTGTTGTCCCCTTCTCCTGCCCCCAATCCCTCCCAGCATCAGAGTCTTTTCCAATGAGTCAACTCTTCACATGAGGTGGCCAAAGTACTGGAGTTTCAGCTTTAGCATTAGTCCTTCTAAAGAAATCCCAGGGCTGATATGCTTCAAAAGGACTGGTTGGATCTCCTTGCTGTCCAAGGGACTCTCAAGAGTCTTCTCCAACACCACAGTTCAAACACATCAATTCTTCGGTGCTCAGCCTTCTTCACAGTCCAACTCTCACATCCATACATGACCACAGGAAAAACCATAGCCTTGACTAGATGGACATTAGTCAGAAAAGTAATGTCTCTGCTTTTGAATATGCTATCTAGGTTGGTCATAACTTTTCTTCCAAGGAGTAAGCGTCTTTTAATTTCATGGCTGCAGTCACCATCTGCAGTGATTTTGGAGCCCCCCAAAATAAAGTCTGACACTGTTTCCCCATCTATTTCCCATGAAGTGATGGGACCGGATGCCATGATCTTCGTTTTCTGAATGTTGAGCTTTAGGCCAAATTTTTCACTCTCTTCTTTCACTTTCATCAAGAGGCTTTTGAGTTGCTTTTCACTTTCTGCCATAAGGGTGGTGTCATCTGCATATCTGAGGTTATTGATATTTCTCCCGGCAATCTTGATTCCAGCTTGTGTTTCTTCCAGTCCAGAGTTTCTCATGATATACACTGCATAGAAGTTAAATAAGCAGGGTGACAATATACAGCCTTGATGTACTCATTTTCCTATTTGGAACCAGTCTGTTGTTCCATGTCCAGTTCTAACTGTGGCTTCCTGACCTGCATACAGATTTCTCAAGAGGCAGATCAGGTGGTCTGGTATTCCCATCTCTTTCAGAATTTTCCACAGTTTATTGTGATCCACACACTCAAAGGCTTTGGCATAGTCAATAAAGCAGAAAGAGATGTTTATCTGGAACTCTCTTGTTTTACTGATGATCCAGCGGATGTTGGCAATTTGATCTCTGGTTCCTCTCCCTTTTCTAAAACCAGCTTGAACATCAGGAAGTTCATGATTCACGTATTGCTGAAGACTGGCTTGGAGAATTGTGAGCATGACTTTACTAGCATGTGAGATGAGTGCCATTGTGTGGTAGTTTGAGCATTCTTTGGCATTGCCTTTCTTTGGGATTGGAATGAAAACTGACCTTTTCCAGTCCTGTGGCCACTGCTGAGTTTTCCAAATTTGCTGGCATATTGAGTGCAGCACTTTCACAGCATCATCTTTCAGGATTTGAAATAGCTCCACTGGAATTCCATCACCTCCACTAGCTTTGTTCATAGTGATGCTTTCTAAGGCCCACTTGACTTCACATTCCAGGATGTCTGGCTCTAGATTAATGATCACACTATCGTCATTATCCAGGTCATGAAGATCTTTTTGTACGGTTCTTCTGTGTATTTTGCTACCTCTTCTTAATATATTCTGCTTCTGTTAGTTCTATACCATTTCTGTCCTTTATTGAGCCCATCTTTAAATGAAATGTTCCCTTGGTATCTCTAATTTTCTTGAAGAGATCTCTAGTCTTTCCCATTCTGTTCTTTTCCTCTATTTCTTTGTATTGATCGCTAAAGAAGGCTTTCTTATCTCTCCTTGCTATTCTTTGGAACTCTGCATTCAGATGCTTATATCTTTCCTTTTCTCCTTTGCTTTTTGCTTCTCTTCTGGTTTCCCTGGTGGCTCAGAGGTTAAAGCGTCTGCCTCCAATGCAGGAGACCCAGGTTCGATCCCTGGGTCAGGGAGATCCCCTGGAGAAGGAAATGGTAACCCACTCCAGTATTCTTCTTGCCTGGAGAATCCCACGGACGGAGAAGCCTGGTAGGCTATAGTCCATGGGGTCGCAAAGAGTCGGACATGACTGAGCAACTTCACTTTTTCTTCACAGCTATATGTAAGGCCTCCCCAGACAGCCATTTTGCTTTTTTTGCATTTCCTTTCCATGGTGATGGTCTTGATCCCTGTCTCCTGTACAATGTTATGAACTTCCATCCATAGTTCATCAGGCACTCTATCTAGCACATCTAGTCCCTTAAATCAATTTCTCACTTCCACTGTATAATCATTAGGGATTTGATTTAGGTCATACCTGAATGGTCTAGCGGTTTTCCCTACTTTCTTCAATTTAAGTCTGAATTTGGTAATAAGGAGTTCATGATCTGAGCCACAGTCAGCTCCCGGTCTTGTTTTTGTTGACTGTGTAGAGCTTCTCTATCTCTGGCTGCAAAGAATATAATCAATCTGATTTTGGTGTTGACCATCTGGTGATGTCCATGTGTAGAGTCTTCTCTTGTGTTGTTGGAAGAGAGTGTTTGCTATGACCAATGCATTTTCTTGGCAAAACTCTATTAGTCTTTGCCCTGCTTCATTCCATATTCCAAGGCCAAATTTGCCTGTTACTCGAGGTGTTTCTTGACTTCCTTCTTTTGCATTCCAGTCCCCTATAATAAAAAGGACATCTTTTTAGGGTGTTAGTTCTAAAAGGTCTTGTAGGTCTTCATAGAACCATTCATCTTCAGTTTCTTCAGCGTTACTGGTTGGGGCATAGACTTGGATTACCGTGATATTCAATGGGTTGCCTTGGAGATGAACAGAGATCATTCTGTCGTTTTTGAGATTGCATCCAATATTGCATTTCAGACTGTTTTGTTGACCATGATGGCTACTCTATTTCTTCTGAGGGATTCCTGCCCACAGTAGTAGATGTAATGGTCATCTGAGTTAAATTCACCCATTCCAGTCCATTTTAGTTCACTGATTCCTCATGTCGACATTCATTCTTGCCATCTCTTGTTTGACCATTTCCAAATTGCCTTGATTCATGGAATGCAATATTGCTCTTTACAGCATCAGACCTTGCTTCTATCACCAGTCACATCCACAGCTGAGTATTGTTTTTGGTTTGGCTCCATCCCTTCATTCTTTCTGGAGTTATTTCTCTACTAATCTCCAGTAGCGTGTTGGGTACCTACTGACCTGGGGAGTTCCTCTTTCAGTATCCTATCATTTTGCCTTTTCATACTGTTCATGGGGTTCTCAAGGCAAAAATACTGAAGTAGTTTGCCATTCCTTTCTCTAGTGGACCACATTCTGTCAGACATCTCCACCATGACCCACCTGTCTTGGGTTGCCCCACGGGCATGGTTTAGTTTCATTGAGTTAGACAAGGCTGTGGTCCTAGTGTGATTAGATTGACTAGTTTTCTGTGATTATGGTTTCAGTGTGTCTGCTCTCTGAATCCCTCTTGCAACACCTACCATCTTACTTAGGTTTCTTTTACCTTGGGCATGGGGTATCTCTTCATGGCTGTTCCAGGAAAGTGCAGCCGCTGCTCCTTACCTTGGATAAGGGGTATCTTCTCACCACCACCCTTCCTGACCCTCAATGTGTGATGGCTCCTCTAGGCCCTCCTGTGCTGGCGCATCCACCACTCCTTGAATGTGTGGTTGCTCCTCCCGGCCACCGCCCCTGGCCTCGGGCACGGGGTGGCTCCTCCCGGCCATTACTGCGCTGTTGCAGCCTGGCACTCTTGGCCGCTGCCCCTGACCTCGGACGTGGGGTAACTCCTCTTGGCTGCCGCCCTTAGGACATGGGGTCCTCCCGGCTTCTGCCCCTGACCTTGGACGTGGGGTAGCTCCTCTCGGCTGCACCTAGTGTGCTGGTCACAGCTGCCTGTGCTTAGTGTGCAGGTCGCGTGCACCTATAGATAACTTAATTTTTATAAAGGAGATAAAAATATTCAGTGGGGCAAAGACAGCCTCTTCAATAAATGGTGCCAAGAAAACTGGACAGCTACATGTAAGAGAATGAAATTAGAACACTTTCTAACACCACACACAGATAAACTCAAAATGTATTAAATACCTAAATGTAAGACCAGAAACTCTAAAACTATTATGGGAAAACATAGGCAGAACACTCGATGACATAAGTCAAAGCAAGATTCTCTATGAGTAATGGAGGTTCCAGCTCCTAGAGTAATGGAAATAAAATCAAAAGTAAACAAGTGGGACCTGATTAAACTTAAAAGATTTTGCATAACAAAGGACACTATAAGCAAGGTGAAAAGACAACCTTCAAAATGGGAGAAAATAATAATGAGTGAAACAACTGACAAAGGATTAATTTCCAAAATATACAAGCAGCTCATACAACTCAATAACAGGAAAACAAACAACCCAATCAAAAAGTGGGAAAAAGACCTAAACAGACATTTCTCCAAAGAGGACATACAGATGGCCAACAAACACATGAAAAGATGCTCAACATCGCTCATTATTAGAGAAATGCAAATCAAAACCACAATGAGATATCACCTCACACAGGTCAGAATGGCCATCATCATAAAGTCTACAAACAGTAAATTCTGGAGAGGGTGTGGAGAAAAGGGAATGCTCTTGTACTGTTGCTGGGAATATAAATTGATACAGTCACTATGGAAGATGGTATGGAGATTCCTTTAAAAGCTAGGAATAAAACCACCATAAGACCCAGCATGACTGAGTGACTTCACTTTCACTTTTCACTTTCATGCATTGGAGAAGGCAATGGCAACCCACTCCAGTGTTCTTGCCTGGAGAATCCCAGGGATGGCGGAGCCTGGTGGGCTGCCGTCTATGGTGTAGCACAGAGTCGGACACTACTGAAGCGACTTAGCAGCAGCAGCAGCAAGACCCAGCAATCCTACTTCTAGGCACATACCCTGAGGAAACCAAAATTGAAAAGGACACAGGTATACAATTGTTCATTGCAGCACTATTTACAATAGCTAGAACATGGAAGCAACCTAGATGTCCACTGACAGGTGAATGGATAAAGACATTATGGCACATACACACAAAGGAATATTACTCAGCCATAAAAAGGAATGCATTTGAGTCACTTCTGACGAGGTGGATGAACCTAGAACCTATTATACAGAATGAAGTGAGACAGAAAGAAAAAATAAATACCATATTCTAATGCACATATATGAAATCTAGAAAAATATTTCTGAAGATTTTATTTACAGGACAGCAAAGGAGAAAGAGACATAGAGAACAGACTTATGGACATGGGGAGGGAGAGAAAAGGGTGAGATGTATGGAAAGAGTAATATGGAAACTTACATTACGATAAGTAAAATAGATAGCCAATGGGAATTTGCTGTATAGATCAGGAAACTCAGACAGGGGCTCCGTATCAACCTAGAGGGGTAGGATAGGGAGGCAGATGGGAGGGAGGTTCAAAAGGGAGGGGATATATGTATACCTATGGCTGATTCAGAAAACTAAGATCATGGCATCTGGTCCCATCACTACATGGGAAATAGATGGGGAAACTATGGAAACAGTATCAGACTTTATTTTTTGGGCTTCAAAATCACTGAAGATGGTGATTGCAGCCATGAAATTAAAAGACACTTACCCCTTGAAAGGAAAGTTATGACCAACCTAGATAGATAGCATATTCAAAAGCAGAGACATTTCTTTGGCAACAAAGGTCCATCTAGTCAAGGCTATGGTTTTTCCAGTGGTCATATATGGATGTGAGAGTTGGACTGTGAAGAAAGCTGAGCACCAAAGAATTGATGCTTTTGAACTGTGGTGTTGGAGAAGACTCTTGAGAGTCCCTTGGACTGCAAGGAAATCTAACCAGTCCATTCTAAAGGAGATCAGTCCTGGGTGTTCATTGGAAGGACTGATGCTGAAGCTGAAACTCCAATACTTTGGCCACCTCATGTGAAGACTTGACTCATTGGAAAAGACTCTGATGCTGGGAGGGATTGGGGGCAGGAGGAGAAGGGGACAACAGAGGATGAGATGGCTGGATGGCATCACTGACTAGATGGACACGAGTTTGAGTGAACTCCGGGAGTTGGTGATGGGCAGGGAGGCCTGGCGTGCTATGATTCATGGGGTTGCAGAGTTGGACACGACTGAGCGACTGAACTGAACTGAACTGATGGCAGATTCATGTTCAGGTTTGACAGAAAACAACAAAATTCTGTAAAGCAATTATCCTTCAATTAAAAAAAAAGTTCCTGTGAAACAAGTTATAGATTTCACCAAGGCAGGAATACATACAATAGCAATATTTTATAAATTTTATGCCTCCAAACTCCATGCCACATAACAACTGTTTGTGAAAAAGTGAAAGTGTAAGTCACTCAGTTGTGTCTGACTCTTTGTGATCCCATAGACTCTGAGAATTCCTCTGAGAATTCCACAGAATTCTCCAGGCAAGAATATTGGAATGCGTAGCCACTCCCTTTTCCAAGGGATCTTCCCAACCCAGGGGCTGAACCCAGGTTTCCTGCATTGCAGGCAGATTCTTTACCACCTGAGCCACCAGAGAATCCCAACAGTTATTTAATTAATTTTTAGTAAGTTCAGTTAAATGTTTTATTGACAATATTAGGAAATATAACTGGGAAGTTATTTGATCTAAGCCTCTGAACTGTAGGAGTCGATGGCGATTCTATCCTTGTGCCCCAGTTTATTTCTGTGTCTCAGAATTTCTTAAGTCACCACCTATTAGCCAAAGCTTCACCCTGCATGTTTATTGAGAGTTGCCAAGATGCCATTCAAAAAAAGAAAAATATCACATACACACACAAAATTAAATGAAACTCTACAATATTGTGAAATTGATTTGGCTCATCTGTGTTATATAGTAGCTCGTCTAAATTTTCTGTATTTTAAAAAATGTTATTACTGTAGATCTGTATTAACACTGATTTTGACATAAGAAAATATAAATTCTGGATTCACACTTTCAAATGTTAATGGTGACAAGATGTTTTTATAATCTTTATGCCAATATAAAGATCACAGTTTTATTATCTATGAATTTGAGGTAGCAAACATTTGTTCCATAGTGAAATTATATCATGTTGTAAAAATTTAAAATATTTAAAAATAATTGATATAATAATTTTATAAAATATGATGTGTAGAATGACTGCTATTTTCACACAGATTCATCACTTCTTTATTGGACCCTTTAGAGCTGTCTCAAAATAATTTTTTATTTTGTGATTTTTGTATTGACATTTTTTTTAAAGTTTGGTTTGATCTATGGTTGAAAGGAATGTCCTTTGTAAGTGTAAGGGACTAGCCTAGATAGTGTGGTCAGACTCTCTCAACCCACGTCCTCTTGCTCTCGCCCCATGTTTTGTAAATACATGGTTATGTAACAGCTGAGATTGTTTATAGCACTGTATATACACATCACGATGTACCCACTTGGCCACAGGGCTACTTCTGTTCTGGAAGCATATACAAACTCCACCTCAAAGAGCCCTTGAGGCTACATTATGGCTAATGAGGCTGGATTGTGCTTGTGAGGCTGTGTTATGACTTTGTCTCCTGGGTCAACCATGAGAGGAGAGGCTACAGCATGACTGCTGCTGTGACTGCTGTGCCAGTCAGGAGTGAATAAACTTGTTTTAAGTTCCTATGATTCCTTGAGGTTTCTTCCAACCACCCTGCTCATGCCTTGCCTACCATGGATTCAAGGTACAATGTGCACAATAAGAAACAGTGAAACAACTGGCATAGTCACCTGGATACCCGGCAGGTAGAGGAGCTGAGTGCTTTCCTGGTGGCTCAGACAGTAAAGAATCTGCCTGCAATGAGGGAGACCTGGGTTCGATCCCTGGGTTGGGAAGGTCCCCTGGAGGAGGGCATGGCAACCCACTCCAGTATTCTTGTCTGGAGAATCCCCATGGATAGAGGAACCTGGAGGGCTGCAGTTCATGGGGTCACAAAGAGTCAGACATGACTGAGTTAGTCGACTAAGCACAGCACAGAACAGCACAGAGGAGCCTGAGGCTCCAATGGATGGAGGAAGCCAGTGGCCACCATATAGCATACGGTACCAGGTGGCTGCAAGTCCTCTTGGTGTGAGCCCCCATGGAAGACTGGGAGACAGTGGACAGGTCACTGGATAGCAATGAAAAGCTGTTACAGGTGGGAAGTTCCTGTTTCCCAAACAAGGTGGCATGGACTGTTGCTGGCATCCTGGGGTGAATTTTCCTGACTCCTCTGAAGCTGAATACAGATAGTGTCCTGCCCAATGCAGTGCAGGTGAGCTATGTGCAGAGATGCTTGGAAGAACTAGAGCAACATACATTGGTGTTAGAGCAAGAACTCTGTGGCCTTGAAGAACCAGCATCTCTGATGGCAAGGCGTTAAGCGATGATGATGATGAATATTATGAGAATAAGGATGATGAATGTTATGAGACTGGGTCCCTGCTGGGCAGCGACGTCCATTATACAACAGAAAGGATTCCATTATCCAAAGCAAGAGCAGCCTAAGGCCCAGCGGTGGCATCCTTAAGGGGCCCCCAATGTGACTGAGTTCACAAACTATTCACAATATATTCAGGCAGAGTTGGTCAACTTGGGTAAGCAAAGGGAACCCTTGGCAACAGGACTTTTGAGACTCTGGGACACAGGGGTGGATGGTATCATTTGTTCCAGTGATGAAACAGAATGGTTGGTATCTATAACCACTCACCCCTCATCGAGACAAAGTTTGCAGAATGCTAGGCAACTCATGGAGGGCACACTTAACCAAACATACACCCCCATGGAATGTATTAACGCTTCCGTCTGCACCATGTGGGTGAATGTAGGATAGCTCCTGGATACTATGAGTAAATGGCATACCTATGCTGAGTGGGCCCCGGTTGTGAGAGAACTGGGCATGAAACAGTCAATATTTAATCCAAATACCTGAGGCCCAGATGACAAGCATTTTATGGGTGGCATGTTACATCATTTTGAACAATGCCCCATCCACCCCTTCTCGATCCCTGAATGCTATTCTTGCACTCTATGTGGGGTGCCCCATTCTATGAAGTGACCTCAATGCTGGCTAACTTGGGAGAAATAGAGCAGTAGCAGCAGGCGAAAGGTGTCAGGAGTGTGAGGATACAAAATGGGCCAGGCTGGGAAAGGCCCCATCCAGGTGATGAGAAAGTAAATGTGGGCTAATTTGCTGGCAGTGGGAGTGACAGAAATAAAATAGTCAGACCCCCCCAGCGCTCTGCTCCTAGAGCTATAGAGGCAACTGAGATGGGAGAAGCAGTTTAGCAAGTTTGTGAAGCACCCACAGCAAGAGATAAGGGCAGTTCAGCCAGAAGATTACATGATGCCCCAGGATATTCCTTTAGAAGTCCTTTTCCACTTTGAATAGGGCTCAGACTAAGGTGCGCACCTGAATAACCCAAGCAGGGACCAGAGACCCCATGTAGAACTTGAAATTCACTGGTCTCTAGCTAATGCACAGAGAGTAATGGCCCTGGTTGACACCGGTGCCAAATGCAGCCTTGTTCACAGCAGGTGGTAGCAGTTTCCAGCTCCGAGTGCATACATTGTTGGCTACAGTGGCCGAATGGTTAAGATTTAGGCTGTGGCCTAGATTTAGAACAGTGTGCTGTAAAATTTGGCTCCTATGATGTAGATTTAGTCTGTGTCCTATGCTGTAGATCTAAAACATCGTGAAAGCATTTGGAATCTTGTGGGTGGGCTGTGAACGCTGCAAAAATTCGCTCCTCAAAGGTGTGGGCCTGGGAACTGTGAAGGGTTTTGCGGGGTTTCCCAGGTGGCACTAGTGGTAAAGAATCTACCAGCCAACCATGGACAGAGGAGCCTGGCAGGGTACAGTCCATAGGGTTGCAAAGAGGCAGACACGACTGATGTGACTTAACACACAAGCAATAAAAACCTGCAGGGGTGGAACTGCCCCTGTGGAGGCTCTCCTGCAATTTCACAAGAAGTGATAATGGACTGGACTTGGCCATGGAAGATAAAGTCACTCCACATGTGGTGAGTGGCTGTTTTTGCTCCATGAGGGCAAGACTGCAACATGAGTTCCAACTGATACCTGACATTAGGTTTTATTATGCATTGGGGATGTAAATGTCTGTAGCAACTGCTATTGCAAGACATAAAGCCAAGGGTCAGCGTTAATCACCAAGGGAAGATTGTGAAAGATGGCTTGTGCGTAGATTGTGAGGCAAGAGACCCCGAAGTGGTAGAACGCTGGGAAAGAGCAAATTAGCCAAGATGGTGTGGTCAGGTTCTCTCACCCAACGTCCTCTTACTCTCGCCCCAGGTTTTGCAAATACATGGTTATACAACAGCTGAGAGCACTGACAGCACTGAGCATGTGCATCGCGATGCACGCACTTGGCAACAGGCCACGTTTGTTCCGCACGTTACGTTGTGTTATGGCGGTGAGGCCGTATTCTGACTGTGCTCGCTGGGTCAACCATGGGAGAAGGGAATACAATGTGTCTGCTACTAGAGCTGCTGTGCCAGACACGAGAGAATTAATGCGTTTGCAGTTCCTATGCCTCCTTGAGTTTTCTTCTAGCTTCCCTGCTCGCGCTCTGTCTTCAATGGGTTCAAGGAACAGTGTACACAGTCAGGAACAGCGAGACAGTAAGTAACTTCCTTTCTGTAATGACTTAGTAGAAATGTTAAGCTGATATTAAACTCATAAAACTAGTATAAATCATTTTTTTAATATGGAGAATGGTTTACTACTCTAAAGTCATAAATATTTTATTTTTGATAAAGACATATTTGCAACGTCCTAAGGATGCAGAATAAGAAGCTTATGAAAATTTTATGAACTGTTGTTTGACAAATTTTTGAATTATCATAAATTTATTTCTGCTGCCAAATAAAGGCATTTCAAAATTATTACAAAAGCTGTTTTACACTTTATCAAACCACCAAAAAAATACAAGTGCTTCATAAACTCTTTTCACTGCAGCCAGTCAGTCATTTCAGGAAAATTTGTGGTTCTGTAAGAGTAAAGAATTTTAAGTTTACTCTAGAGATTAGTTGAAAACATTTTCTAATTTAGAAATAGGTGATGGAATATCTTAATATCTTGCCCACAAGTAGTCAGTTTCCGTTTAATTTTCAAGTACATACTGATCAGATAATAACTTTATTAAATATAGATTTTATTTTATAAAACATACCAAATGAATAATAATATTTTAGTTCTAGTTCATCAACAATTTCACATTCAATCCATGACTCTCCAAAATTACCTGTCTAAAATGACATTTTGTTTAATCCATTACACTAAGGCTCTTCATAGCACACAATATCCAATAAGGAATATAAAACATCACTGTTTAGACTTAGTAAATAATTACACAGAATTTTAATAATTATTAAGATAATTTCCATTCTGTGACCATGTAAAACATTTGGATGTTAATTTACTTTAGAATGCTGAAATATCATATTAACATTTTTCACCTGTTACAAATCACTCATTGCTTTATGAAAGAAAATTAAAAAAAAGGAAAATCAGCTCGTAATTGTAACATTTCTTGTTATTTTAGCTTATCCAAAGAAAAGTCTCATCTTTTATTTTTTTAAAATAACCAAATGGGGCTCACAAGGTAACAGCCATTTTTAAAAAGAAAATTAAAATATTTTGAACACCTTATTTCCGAAATTATACTTGGTCAAACAAATATGACAAAAAAAGAAATGTTAATGTACATTAGTTATATAACTGAAATCTAACATTCTACGTCTTAGAAATTAAGCTGTTTCCATTTTACTGCCAGTTCAGTTTTAAACATTTCTTTCAAAATATTCAATATGATGATAAATATGACCAAGAATACTGAAGGTGTTTTTCAGACAACAAAGGCAATTTATATTAGGTGATTGCTAGAGTAATTGGCATTGTGTTCTATAAAGAAATCTTAAAGATTATTCAATTGAGTTTTATATTACATGTCACATATAACATTGGTCCACATCTGATCAAATGAATATAGAAAAATGTTATTTAGTGTTCTTCCCAGTAGAAATATACATTTTGCATTATTATTTTTAACATTTTATGAAAATATGTTTAACTTTGCTTCTTTGAGCATTTCATGCATTTATATATGCATAATACAGTTTTTAGTTTCATATCCTCATATCCATATAAAATTATCTTCCTTTTTTTTGTCTGAAAGATTTTTTTTTTTTTCTCTTCCTCAACCAGGGCATGCATCTGCTTTTGGAGATAGTGGTGGTAGTTGTGATGGTGATGTATGGTCATAAAATAGGGCTTATCATATAGGAATCATCAAAGATCAATGCCAAGTTAACATTCAGCTTCTGGAACATCAAAATAATGATTTTTTATGCTAGAAAATAAGCTTGAACCTCAGATTATTCTATCAAGAGACAAAGCATATATTTTTTTTAATACACACTGAGCATGTCATGGTCCAACCTGGATTAATTACTGTGTGGCTTTTTCTGAAAAATACAGAAGATGATGCCTATGTATGTTTATAAGTAAATCATTTCTATGGTAGGAGGACACAATATAGAGAGATAGAGGAAGAGGCAAGAAGAGAGAAAAATAATCAGAAATGTGTGATTTTCTCTTCTCTGGACTTTCACCTTGGCAGAGATTCTTAAATTATTTGAGGTAACTACCCAGGATAGTTTATCTGCTGGTCTGTGTGGGCATCTGGGACAGGATTCTACTGTGAAAGTGGCATTTCCAATGTTAAATATCCAGCTCTAATTAGGAAGTGATCAGAAACGTGATTAAAAAAGGGGATGATCTAAGTCAACCCAGGCCTCATGTGTTATGGATACTAAGCTAATAGTTCACCTGCTATCAGTCCTGCCCTGAGAGGGAAAAATGATTTTTGAAAGAGTCTAGGGTAGGGCATCAGTGTGAAATAATAAGAGAGGCTTAGAGATCAGAAATTGTATTGGACTTAAAGGAAGAAGAGTCAGCACAGAAATATTGCAAGGCCTCCTTGGATCTTTATCTTACTGAAAAGTAAGGATCACTGATTGACTCTCCTGAGCTCAGCTCAGGATGTGTCCTGACCACACAGATTAGGATATTATGGGTGTTCTTTTGGAGGCTGTATGCTGACCTATGTACAATGAAGGACCCTCTAAAGAGGAAGGCCACCCAAACTTTTGGCCCCTCCCTGCAGTAGCCTATACACAGTGATTGGTCATGTTTGGATATAGAGGTTAAACTTCTATTTCCTAATTCAGGCTATCTCTGTAGTGTGTGTTGAAAGCCTAAGTAAGAAATAAAAGTACTTTAGAAGATGGGAACAAAGATTTGGAACCTGAAACAACTTTGTGAATATACTAAAATTACTGGATGATACAGTTAATAAGATGGGAATTATAGCTCAACTTTAAAAATAGTATGTCTGAGGAAGATGAGATAACCAATCGTTGAAGTGAGAACAGTGAGTCTGGAAGCAGCATTAATAAATGGGAAAGGGAGGTGGTTAAGACAGCAAGCATCACTGATCATTGCAAGTAAGTCAAGAGCATATGACTGATAATTGATATATCAAGAAAAATGAGCTCATAAATATGGAGAACAGATTGGTGGTTGTGGAATATGGAGAACAGAGGAAGGAGGTTGGAGGTGGGTGAAAGGAGTGAGAAGGATTCAAACGTACATGAAATAAAGACATCATGGGAATGTTATGTATTACATGGTGATGATAGTTAACAATATTGTATATTTGAAAGTTGCTAAAATAATAGATCTTAAAAGCTTTCATTATAAGGGAAAATTAATTATGTACAGTGATAGATATAAACTAGACTTATCATGCGATCATTTTGCAAAATATGATAATATCAAATTATTATTTGTACACCTGAAACTAATATAAAGTTACATATTGGTTGTATTTCTGTTTAAAAATTTATAATTAGAAACAAAAGGCACACACTTTGCCTTATAACTACTTCTATGGATTTGGTGGAATATAAATTTAAATCTTTTTTTTTCTTCTGGCATTATGAGAGAAACTATAGCCTGAAATAGGAAAGAAAAGGACTTAACTACTTTTCTTAAGCGATATATTTATAAAACTGGTAGTATTTGCACCTGAAATTCTTTATCATTGACATGGTCTGCCAATAACCAACAAATGCCCAACTACTTCTAAAGTGTAGTTCTATCTATTTACATTTGTCTTGTCTTTTCTTCTTGTGTCACCCCACAGGTAAGTTTTTGAAACTCAAAAGATAGTTTTCCACAAACTCTATAGATTTTTGTGTAGATGCATAAAACTGGACCTAGAGCTAAGACTTGACAAATAGAACTGAAACCAATTACGGCAAATATAAAACAAGTGTTCATAAGATGTGCCCTTTGGGATTAAATTGGATTAGATTGGATTTTGAGAGTGGGCTCTTATTACAGTAAATCTTTAAATAGTTAGTAAAACTAGTCAAGTACTGGGACTTAACACCAGGGCGAACACGTTGAAGTCATTTTATTTCCTTAAATGTTTAAGTCACATTTGTCATTTAAGTCAGGATTAATTCATCATGGAATTATATTTACATTTGCTGTGAAATGCATAAGGCCACAGAATGGAGAAACAAGGCATAAAGTTCTTATTTTGACATTTATTTTGGTTGACGATTTTAAGACATCATTCACTTACCCAAAATATTGAGCAATGACATAGTTTCAGAGACTATAATATAAAATGTCACGTTCCTTTCTTTTCAAGGAATCATAGAATTATACAGAAGGCAAATAAACCAATAATCACAATGTGTTAATCTGTACTATTTTTAGAATACACTTTGCTGAATTTAAATCTTAGCAGGCTACTTAGTTTTGAAGGCAATGGGGAGCATTTGAAGATGTTTACAAGGATGTGATTATAATTATGGAACATGGCACCCATTGCCTACTAAATAGATTTAAAACTCCTTAGCATATTGTAATTGTCATTTATGATCTGTTCCCTCATCTCCCATTCACATTTCCCCAGCTGTGTATTCTTTCCCATGCAGGGAATTATTTTTCTTGTTTTAATGTGTTTGTGTAAACTGTCTGTCCTGCTCTGTTACTTTCTTCTCTTCTGCAAGAATCAGTGAAGCCCAACTCCTACTCATTCATCCAGACTAAACTCATATGTCATCTCTTTAGAAAAGCCTTTCCTGACTCCATTGTTTCTGCCTGCTTTGCCAAGCTTAGTGAGTCACTCCCAAATCTGGTCCCACAGAACTTGGGACATATTACTATCAACACTCATCACATAGCCCTGTAATTATTGAATCACATGTCAAACTCAACAGACTGTGAGACAAAGACTCTTATTAATCTTTTTTGTCAAAACATATCAAAAACACAGGCACTCAGAAATACTTTTGGAATATGGAAGAGAAAAAATACACATATTTTGCGTCTTTGTTTACAGTATTACATTACAATACCATGAATTTGCATTGTGTTCCATAAGCAGCAGTGGGCCACAGGGACTTATAAACAGATTTGTAATGTATCAGATTTGTGAATTCATTATTCTAGCAATGAGATGTGAGAGTGGGCTAAGAACATTTGTCAGACACTGATTGAAAAAGTAGATGCTGTCAAATCAAGTTATTTAGTCCAGGAATTCCCTTACTCCCCTTGCAAACCTGCATGATCTTTCAAACAGTGTGACTTTCTATTCAGCCAAGCATGCAGCATATACGCAAAAGAATGACTGGACCAGGAAACCGTAAGTAGTTACCATGTTAGGTCCTTGAATGCCTCTCTCCACCCATAACGTCTCTGTTATCCCATTTTTTCTCCTGGGGCCTCCTTCCTGCTGATAAATGAACAACCACAATGTTAATATCATACTCAGCAAGGAAATTTCAAGATTTTGTTCCAAAGCCCCAGGCAGCAACTTTTCTGAGCAGTACATGCCAACGACTCCTCAGTGTTAAATATTTTAACTATCACTCCTGGTTATATAAGTAATTCTGACAACATGACACTGTACTGAGGGCAACAGCTTTGTATATGTTAGGTTATTGTAATATACAAGAAAGTGACAATAACCAAACTGACACATCAAATGAGGTGGAGACTGTAGAGTCAGAAATGAGATGCAATTCCAGGGAGAGAAAAAGGTGCTAAATATCCCAAACTTAAGGACAAAATACTAGGTTCAGAATGATGCAGGAGCTTAGTTAATAAGAATGGGATATAATATGTCTTGATAGGTTAGCAACTTATTGTCTGAATCTTAAAATATCAGGATAAAGTTCCAAAAATAATCCTAAATTTAGATATGGTCTTTGAATATGAAGTAGGTGTAACTCTATACATATGGGATGAAGTATCAAACTGCTTTGGGAACAGTAAGATGAGGGTATAAAATGCCAAGCAAATTATGACAGTGATCTCATGAGAAGAAACTTAAATTCCATTTGTACATTTGTAGATATAAATACAAATTCTTTCTGTTGTAGAAGTCAGTAAGAGAAAAAAATTTTATCCTGGCTAAAGGGGTTATGACTGTCCTTTCAAATAACCAAGTACATAAGTTTTTAAAATATGTATTATCTGACCAAAAGAGAGAATTTTACATGTAATATCTGAACTGAATAATAAACTATCTACTATTAAATATTAGACATGTTTTAGCATGATTCCTTCTTTTGTTTCCTTTTTTTTTGAATGGGCTTCCCTGGTGCCTCAGAAGGTAAATAATTTGCCTGCAATTACAGACCTGGGTTCAATCCCTGGGTAGGGAAGATCCCATGGAGAAGGGAATGGCCATCCACTCCAGTGTTCTTGCCTGGAGAATTCCATGGACAGATGAGCCTGGCGGGTTACAGTGAATGATTTAATATAATTGATATCTCTGTTCTAGTCATCAGTTCAGTTCAGTTCAGTTCAGTCACTTAGTCGTGTCCAACTCTTTGTGACCCCATGAATCGTAGCACACCAGGCCTCCCTGTCCATCACCAACTCCCGGAGTTCACTCAGATTCATGTGCACTGTGTCAGTGATGCCATCCAGCCATCTCATCCTCTGTCGTCCTCTTCTCCTCCTGCCCCCAATTCCTCCCAGCATCAAAGTCTTTTCCAGTGAGTCAGCTCTTTGCATGAGGTGGCCAAAGTACTGGAGTTTCAGCTTTAGCATCATTACTTGCAAAGAAATACGAGGGCTGATCTCCTTGAGAATGGACTGGTGGGATCTCCTTGCAGTCCAAGGGACTCTCAAGCGTCTTCTCAACACCACAGTTCAAAAGCATCAATTCTTTGGTGCTCAGGCTTCTTCACAGTCCAACTCTCACATCCATACATGACTACTGGAAAAACCATAGCCTTGATTAGATGGACCTTAGTCGGCAAAGTAATGTCTCTGCTTTTGAATATACTATCTAGGTTGGTCATAACTTTTCCTCCAAGGAGTAAGCGTCTTTTAATTTCATGGCTGCAGTCACCATCTGCAGTGATTTTGGAGCCCAAAACACAAATAAAGTCTGTCACTGTTTCCACTGTTTCCCCATCTATTTCCCATGAAGTGATGGGACCGGATGCCATAATCTTCATTTTCTGAATGTTGAGCTTTAAGTCAACTTTTTCACTCTCCTCTTTCACTTTCATCAAGAGGCTTTTGAGTTGCTCTTCACTTTCTGCCATAAGGGTGGTGCCATCTGCATTTCTGAGGTTATTGATATTTCTCCCAGCAATCTTGATTCCAGCTTGTGTTTCTTCCAGTCCAGCGTTTCTCATGATGCAATCTGCATATAAGCTAAATAAGCAGGGTGACAATATACAGCCTTGATGTACTCATTTTCCTATTTGGAACCAGTCTGTTGTTCCATGTCTAGTTCTAACTGTTGCTTCCTGACCTGCATATAGGTTTCTCAAGAGGCAGGTCAGGTGGTCTGGTATTCCCATCTCTTTTAGAACTTTCCATAGTTTATTGTTATCCACACAGTCAAAAGCTTTGGCATAGTCAATAAAACAGAAATAGATATTTTTTCTGGAACGCTCTTGCTTTTTCCATGATCCAGTGGATGTTGGCAATTTGATCTCTGGTTCCTCTGCCTTTTCTAAAACCAGCTTGAACATCAGGAAGTTCACGGTTCACGTATTGCTGAAGCCTGGCTTGGAGAATTTTGAGCATGACTCTACTAGTATGTGAGATGAGTGCCATTGTGTGGTAGTTTGAGCATTCTTTGGCATTGCCTTTCTTTGGGATTGGAATGAAAACTGACCTTTTCCAGTCCTGTGGCCACTGCTGAGTTTTCCAAATTTGCTAGCATATTGAGTGCAGCACTTTCACAGCATCATCTTTCAGGATTTGAAACAGCTCCACTGGAATTCCATCACCTCCACTAGCTTTGTTCATAGTGATGCTTTCTAAGGCCCACTTGACTTCACATTCCAGGATGTCTGGCTCTAGTTGAGTGATCACACCATCGTCATTATCCAGGTCATGAAGATCTTTTTTGTACAGTTCTTCTGTGTATTCTTGCCACCTCTTCTTAATATCTTCTGCTTCTGTTAGGTCCATACCATTTTTGTCCTTTATTGAGCCCATCTTTGCATGAAATGTTCCCTTGGTATATCTAATTTTCTTGAAGAGATCTGTAATCTCTCCCATTCTGTTCTTTTCCTCTATTTCTTTGCACTGATCGGTGAGAAAGGCTTTCTTATCTCTCCTTGCTATTCTTTGGAACTCTGCATTCAGATGCTTATATCTTTCCTTTTCTCCTTTGCTTTTCACTTCTCTTCTTTTCACAGCTATTTGTAAGGCCTCCCCAGACAGCCATTTTGCTTTTTTGTATTTCTTTTCCATGGGGATGGTCTTGATCCCTGTCTGTGGTACAATGTCATGAACCTCATTCCATAGTTCTTCAGGCACTCTATCTATCAGATCTAGGCCCTTAAATCTATTTCTCACTTCCACTGCATAATCATAAGGGATTTGATTTAGGTCATACCTGAACAGTCTAGTGGTTTTCTCTACTTTCTTCAATTTGAGTCTGAATTTGGTAGTAAGGAGTTCATGATCTGAGCCACAGTCAGCTCCTGGTCTTGTTTTTGTTGACTGTATAGAGCGTCTCCATCTTTAATTTGAGAATCATCATGAATTTTTTTTCCTCCTTCATCTCCTGTATCATAAGTTTTATCATATCTTACTGCATGTATATCCAAAAGTGTATGGCCACCACTCCTTTTCAGAGCTATGTGCCTTTATAGATCTTCATATATTTCCTGACCTGTTGCATTTTCCTTTTAGGTGAAGGTATTTGTGACAAGTCCCACATATTCTGATTACTTTTAGTCATAGTAGCAGACTCATGTTACTAACTAAGCTCCAGCTCAAATTATATCACAATTCTGTACTCTTCCCATTGAAAAGTTTCTCCAGCCCTGCTTGGAATCCTCAAGTGGTTATTTTAGGAATAGGGAGGTTTAGGGTCCATATCTTTACTAGTTCTTATCCATGTCTTTCTCACTAAACTAGCCATAATTTCTGGCCTCTTCAAGTGAAGCTGGGATAGAAGGAGGAGAGTGAAAAGGATTACCCTTGACTGGTACAGTTACAGTATGATTCAGGTTGCTTCTGATAACAGATGTACAATTTCAGGCTCATTAACTTGTAGGGCATTTTTAAAGACTCCTCATAGAAACTTCTACTAGGAAACTTCAACAGAAAATGATTTGATATAAACAATGTGACTCTACTGGCTGTGCCTGCTATTGATTCTCCACTATCCCCAAAGCCACAGAAGGGTATCTTTGCCCTTACATGTGATTAATCATCTTGTGTGAGATTACTTTTTAGAGACACAATAGGCAGCATGGTTCTGATCAAGTTAGTTCTCCCAGTGCAAACCTCTACATCATACCTAATCCATCTTCAAGCCATCTGGCCTCTGCAATTTCCCCTAAGAATAGTCTCAGTAAAGTTAGACCCTATCTTTGTGGCCCCCTGAAGTCCAAGGTTGAAGTCAAGTTCTCTAAGAATTTGTGTTGAAGCCCCTCAAAATTATGTTGGAGAAAAAGTACTCCCCTTTCTTTTATGAGGGAAGGTATAGTCTACTAACAACATTCTCCAAAGAACACTGTGTTCCAATCATTTCCACTTTATTTTCAAACTTGAAGGCAGATGAAGAGCTAATGTTGTTAGAACTATGTTCATCATCTTTCAACATGTTCCTTTCAAGTAATCTGACAGTTTCCTTTACGAGTATTGTTCTCGGCCTTTGCTCAAAGCTCACAGGAGAAAGAATCTCATTTCAATATTGTATTGAAAATATATCTTTCTTGCCAAGTACAGTAAAACTTCTTAAAGTCAAGAATGAAGGCAACATGGAGAGCTGGTTAGTAGCATAGAAACAGAGCCAGATGTGCTTTGATTCAGATCCAAATTCTGTTACTTGTCCGCTAGGGGACCTTGACCATATTTATTTACTTTCTCTGGGATCTGTTTTCTTTATCTGTAAATGGGGCTGAAAACCTTACCTTATGTAATAGACATCATTGATTAAATCCTTACTAAAATAACATTTATTTAGCACTGTGTGAAAAAGTAAGTAGGTGAATGTCCTTGTATCTATTGCCTCATGTATACAAAATGGAACTTGTAATTTTCCTGCATTTACTAATGAGGTATATATATATATATGTTAATCAACCATGCCTACATTTAAATAACCTTTTTAGCTTGCACAAATGACAGAGCCTGAATCTAGAAATTTCTCTTCCAAAATTCATGCCCATTATGATAGATTCACTGATAGCCAACCTTACTGGGCTGTTGAGAGAAATTATATGAGATAACTGCTTGAAAGTATTTATCACTGTGCCATTAATAAATGATAGCCACCATTATATAATTCAATTTTATTCTTCTTTCAGTCTTTCATAGTTATAAGCCTACTGTCTTTTTATGGTTACTAACAAGCATTAATTAAATAGGTAAGTAAAAATGTAGTAATCTAGTATTAATGTATGGTTATAAAATTTTAATCTTGTATTTTCCCCTTTTTAATATAATGCTCTTACTATAAACATTAAAGCTCCTTTTTGTATATGAAATTAATAATGTTGCCATCATACCTTAGCTTCAAGTTTCAGTATTATTTCATAAATGTCCTCTTCAAGGAAGGAAAATAATTCAACTTCCAAATAAAAATAGAAAAAAGTAGCTACCATATTCATTTTGTTTTAGAATTTGAACTCCTCTCTCACATGTTTGGCTTATATAATCATTTTTTTCAAGTTTATAATAATTATTTTGTAACTATAGTACCACACCCTCACTAAACATAGTACTTGCTGTGAAGTAAATGCTTAGTTAACAATAAAATAAAATAAAAATATTTCTTATTATCATTTTACAGAAGAGGAATTGATGTACATAAACATTAAATTAATTGTCTTATTTCACAGATCTAATAGACATTGTTCTCAGACTTCCAAAACTAGCTTTTCTCACAATATGTTGAAAAGTGTGAGGATTCAAAATAGTGGCTGAGACTGGCAGGTGGCACAATAGGACTTCTGAGGTGCTGATCCTGTTCTTTCTCCTGAACTAAATACTGATTATATCACAGTGTTCACTTTTTGAAAAACCATCAATTTACACACTTAGGATTTGTGGACTCTTCTGTATTTATGCCATATTTCAAATACAAAATTTACATAAGCTATCTCTGTTGATCTCATATCTCCCTCCATCTACTGATGTTGGAAGAAACCACAGTAGAGAGGGGAAAATGGACATATACATTTTTCACTAGAGAGAAAAAACATAATTATAGCAATATCCTTTAACAGATGAGAGGAGACGAAAGTAGTACAGAGCAGTTTGGCCATTGATAGCAGCATGGGTAAATCATCCATTGTGTCTGGAGAAAGTGACAATGCATAGATACAAGTACAAATATGATAGTGGATTCTTGCTGTGGTGAGAGCTTTCAAATTTCTATATTGATCGCTTTTATATTCCACATGAAATCTGAATCATGATTAAATCAGGTTAAAGTTAGGAAAGGGGAAAATATTGATTATTTAATAAGAGAAAAGGTAAAAATATAATGTTAGGAGAGATGGAGATTAACTTATTGGGGAAATATTGTAAGAATATTAGGACTATACGATTTTACCATCAAGAATTCAAAGTAAGTTGAACTGTGCATGTGTGTACAGACACATGTGTGACAGTGTGAACATACATTTTCCAACCATATTTAATTATTCCAGTATGGAAGCAAGAAAAGTGGATGTAACCCGGTTTATTGTTTAGTCTAGTGAATAAGATAAAGTGAGAGACTGGTTAGATAACTAAATCTCTGTGCTATAACTAAATCTGAAGAGATTCACTTCAGTTCTGTTCGACTCTTTTCAACCCGATAGACTGTAGCCTTCCAGGCTCTTCTGTCCATGGAATTCTCCAGGCAAGAATCCTGGAGTGGGTTGCCATGCCCTCCTCCAGAGATATTTTCTGACCCAGCAATCTAACCCACATCTCCTGCATAATAGGCAGATTCTTTATTACTGAGTCACTGGGGAAACCCCACAACTGAATATATGTGTAGGCAAATAAATTTAATGATTAAATATAGAACTTAATCTACATTAAGTTGTATGTGAGGATATGAACAAAGTAATAGTGAAAGGGTGCTAAAACAATGGAAGCTTCTGAAGTTTCTTAAAACTTAACATGTGAGAAGCAGTGAGATAAAAGGCAAGGACATGATGGTTAGAAAATCAAAATTTTAAATACAGAGTATTGGCACTTAAAACTGTAATGATGAGGTCACATGTCATGCCATGCTAATAAGTTAGCAAGAAAGATGAGATCACAGGGACAGAGGAAGTAAAAAATTTGGAAACCAGAATTTTGGTAAAATCATCTATTTGACTTAGAATTTTGTATTTTATAAAAATGGCTTGAAAACCAAAAACATGCTATCTCAATGTATTTTTTATTTAATATGGTCATTTTACTTTGAAATCGGAAATGATTTCATAGTTACTGTGTATTAGACATATTCCTTTGCTTTGATTATATTTATGAGTGAAATTTTAATTCTGCTCAGTATAAGTTTATATGAATGTAAATGCCCATTGAGCGAAGATTGCTCAGAAATATACAATGTATATTTTTTAAATAAAAGCAATATTTGGTATAATTTTCCCCAAGAAGAGGAATTTTATCAAGATAACAAGTAGAAAATCATACTAATATTTAGGAAGATAGTTTGCTTCTCTGATCTGACTACAACAACTATGGCAAATACCTTCAAAATGTCCTTAAAATATTTCAGTTTCTTTTCTTAGTATGTGTTTAATTTTGGAGGCTTATTTTTATGAATTTTTGTGAGATAATTAAATCACTAGACAGTTGTTTCATCTGATTATGATATCCTTGCAAATATACATTTCAAACAGTATTCTGAAATCTTTACATATTATACTGAGATGTGTAAATTTATATAAAATGTAGACCCCTTCAGAAGAACAGTTGAAATATTCTATTTATTTATTCTCAAGGTCTTTTCTAAGAAACAGTGAAAGACTTCAGTACAAGTTTAATGCATTTTAAACTACTCCAACTTTTTACAAAGTTTATTAAATTATTCTTCCATTAAAGCTACTGATAAATTACAGAAGCTATTCAAGGATTTCTAGGACTCTATGGAGGTTCCTCAGAATACTGTAGTTTGAGCAAAATTGGGCAACATAACTCTTGGCTATCACATCAGCATTTATAGCCTGTTTTATCTGTTTTGTATATTGGCATTTTACTTAAGGTTATGATTGAAACAATAATTTATACTAATGATAAAAATAGCAATTAAAAATACCTGATATTCCAAAAATTGGCACTAAATCCTATGACAGGTTTTGTCTGTATAAAAATTCTACCTCTTGTGAGTCTGTTGGATAGCAGGGAGATCAAACCAGTCAGTCCTAAAAGAAGTCAACCTGAATATTCATTGGAAGGACTGATGAGGAAGCTGAAGCTCCAAAACTGCCCATCTAACATGAAGAGCTGACTCACTGGAAAAGCCCCTGATGCTGGGAAAGATTGAGGGAAGAGAAGGGGTGACACAGGATGAGATGGTTGGATGGCATCGCCGACTCAATGGACATGAGTTTGAGTAAACTCCAAAAGAGAGTGAAGGACAGGGAAGCCTGGCACACTGCAGTCCATGGATCACAAAGAGTCAGATACAACTTAGTGACTGAATAACAAATAGCTCTAAGAATTCCATATTTTTCTCATCAAGCTGCAAATAACTGAGTGTCTTTTGTAAAGTGACTTAAGCATAAAGTGAAAGATATGAAATTCAAATTTCATTTTTGCCTACTCTAAATTATGGTTCATTTTGGAAAATGGAACTATATCCAGTAAAATAAATAAATATAGGTGGAAATATTTTGGCAGAGCAATAAAATTAAGTTTAAAAAACTTCACTACAAATAAAATCCCTGTAGCAAGAAAATAATATTAGCATAGAATACCACCATAATTCTGATCAGTGGAAACAGAAAAGCAGAGTTTCAACAAAGCAGATTATTTTATTATTAAGAAAATACTGGAAATGCATACTATAACCCCAATACAATGTCATTGTCCATATCTGTGCAATTATTCTAATATTGACAGGTTGCATAAAAATATAATTTTCCTATGATAGATTTACAAGCCAATTTTATAAGTCAATCATATTTAACTCATCATTTTATGTCTTCCTAAAATTTCAATTTCAAAAATGCCCTGACTTTCTGAGTAACTATAGCAGAGCCATAGAAGAATCATTCTCTCTTGCTAGGAACTTTTACACAAAATCAACAATGAAAATAGAGTCCTAGATCTGCTATGATTGAGGGGAGAGAAAAGCCCCTAAGCAAAAAAAAAAAATAATAATAATACATATTTCAGATAATAGTCAATATTAAATAAAATTCACCATCAAAGTAAATGGTCAATTTCAGACAGCGTTAACAAAACTACTGACCCTGGAGTGCAGAGACATGACCTAACTGGTGGTAAAGCAGTGGAGACAGAGTTGTAGAAGAAATTCCTCCTGGGCCTGATTTGGCTTAGATAGACAGATACAAGGAAATATAAAGTGCTACTTGTGTGAAGACAGCAGTCTATCTTTGTGGCATATTAGGAGGAATTCTTTGGATTTTAAAATCTAAAAAGCTACTACTCCTTCATCCACTATTGGAAAATACTGCAAATGGCTGATTTGAACAACTGTAATTCAATTTTGAATGGACACTATAACCTTCATACATAAGTAAAAATAATCAAGAAAACAAATGTAACACTTTTCAAATGATTAGAAAAACCACAACCTCATGGGAAAATGTTGCTATACAGAAGATGAAAGTTGTAGACATTTCAATATTACTGCTGTGCAAAATGTCCACTCAACCAGACCACTAATGATTCCGTGTCAATTACGATAATATTTCTCTCACTGTTTATGAATAGTCATAGAGTGGTATTTTTCTGTGTTACGTCCGAACCACCTGATGCCTTCTTCTTGTATTTATAGTTAGACATATGCAAGCCAGAGTTATAGATGAAATCAAATGCAGATCTCAGTTTATGTCTTATAAGTAAAGCACCTAACTCAGTGAACTTTCCCAGTCATTTTCACAGCTAGGAGAAAACCAGCTGTTTTCTTAGATGGCAATCATTTACATGATTATTGGGTGTTCCCTAGCAAATTTTTCACAGTGGGAGACTTTTTATAGATAAGAAATTCATCAGTGATAAAGGAATAGATTGCAAAGCAGTCTAGTTAAATGTTATTATAGGGAAACTGCACATTTTGTCTATTTAAACATTATTGCTTTGTTTTAGAGTGTAGGTCCAAATAAGCTTTAGAATATAAACTTCCCCAAGAAGTCATTTCCTTTAAGAAACTAGCTGGGTTAAAAATAAACTTTTGTCAGCAGAAAAACTGTTTAGCTGTTTGTAATCCTTAGCAGAAGAAGAGCAAAGGGAATCAAATCCCATCAATTGTGTGATAAATAACCTGTGCTATAGAACTTTCAAGCAGAGGGTAGTCGTTTGAGAGAAGCACACACTCTAGACAATATTTTTAATCTTTAAATTAGACTCATGAGATTAGGGGGCCGACAAGTTGAAGTAGAGGGCAAAGTCTTTAGACTTTTAAAAATGTCCTTTTGGCTTTATTTTTACTTTAATTCAGGCAGTGAATAAATTCAGAAAAGCTCCTCTTACCCAATTTGTATGGGTGTAAATAGCTGAATCCTAGGGAGATAAGTTCAGTTGAGCAGCTTAGCTAATTGAAAAACATTGACACCCACATTGACCTGCTCCTTCTTACCTCTGAGGCCACAAGCCTCATATTGGCAGGAGCAGCTGGGATGGCATATAGAACACATCAAGTTTGTGTTTGAGCATAAGTAGTTTTTAGAGAAAGGGAACCAAGGATACATAAATAGCAAATTATATCATGTAAAAATGATCAGTGGTACTTTAGAGTACCCATGATGTTATTTTTCTCCAAAATTTGCATTTAAATAACACCCAATTTTAAATGATTAAAAAATAATGTACTTATATATATATTCATATGTATATTTAGACTGTAATTTTGGCAGAATAGACCATGAGCTTTTGATATATTTTGTTACTCTTAGTAAATTTGTCTGACTTAAATTTTGAAATGTTTCTTAGATTTTTAGAGCCCTCTCTATTCAAAAATGTTTGTTGTACCTATTGTTATTCTTATTTGTTAACTAAAATTTTGTTTTGAGGACTTCCATTGAATTCAGTTTAACATTCTGAACAAAAGGTATAAAATAAAGTTTGTAGTATAGATGCAATTATAATGAAAATTATTTTTGTAAAGGGAAGAGAAAATAGTAAAAAAAACTGAGAAAAAAGAATGAAAAAGAGAAAAAAATAATTCAGCAGTGACACAAATAGACAGACATCAAAACATAAGAATGCAGAGAAAATGGGAATTTTATTCTCAGTATATCTCCTTCAACCGCTGATGTACGCCTAAGCACTGTGATATGTCTCTCATTTTAAAAAGAAATCTAAGCTTGAGACAGAGATATGGAATTTTTTTTATCAACTTCCTCCAGCTAACTTCTGTTACTTTAAAATTTTATTTTATGGAAGTCAAGTGTTCTTCCTCCATCTTTTTCTAGAACAAAATGCTTTAAAATGTGACCCATACTCATATTCCCAGTTCCTCTTCCATGATTGTCTCTTGGAACAATTACAATCAGACTTCCATTCACATCATTCCACCCAGATAGCTCTTGTTAAAGTTACCAGTAACCCTTCAGTTAAATAAACCTACTGGCAATATCTCAGTCTTTATCTGATTGACGGATCTGAAGCATTTGACAGTTGATAACAAGCTTTTTCTTGGAAATGTATACTTAATATGCCTATATGGCCCTCACTACTGCTATCTTGCTAGTCCTCTTTTCTCAGTCCCTTTTTCAAAATCATTCTTATTTCCTATTTTTCTCTTAAGTGGGTTACATCCTACAGGTTCAATTATCTACCATTTTATTAGAGTAGGTAGTACATTTGCCATTATTACAATGTTTATATCATTATATCATGAGTTTGAGTAAGCTCTGGGAATTGGTGATGGACAGGAAAGCATGATGTGCTGCAGTCCACGAGGTTGCAAAGACTCAGACACAACTGAGAGACTGAACTGAACTGAACTGATTATTCCTTTTAGAGATTATAATGTACAACCTTAAATATACCTTGTATTCATATTTAATATTAAACCAACTTATATAAAATTTAAAACGCTAAAAACAATAGCTGGTTTCATTAAAACTCTCACTGTTTTTTTGTTTCATCCATATCTATATGTGGCTGTTTTATCTATATCTGTATAAGGTTGACATTGTAGGAATCAGTGAACTAAAATGGACTGGAATGGGTGAATTTAACTCAGATGACCATTGTATCTACTGCTGTGGGCAGGAATCCCTTAGAAGAAATGGAGTAGCCATCATGGTCAACAAAAGAGTGAAATGCAGTACTTGGATGTAATCTCAAAAACGACAGAATGATCTCTGTTCGTTTCTAAGGCAAACCATTCAATATCGCAGTAATCCAAACCTATGCCCCAACCAATAACGCTGAAGAAGCTGAAGTACAGTTCTATGAAGATCTACAAGACCTTCTAGAACTAACACTGGAAAAAAGATGTCCTTTTCACTGTAGGGGTTTGGAATGCAAAAGTAGGAAGTCAAGAAACACCAGGAGTAACCAGCAAATTTGGCCTTGGAGTACGGAATGAAGCAGGGCAAAAACTAAGAGTTTTGCTGAAAGAATGCACTGGTCATAGCAAACACCCTCTTACAACAGCACCAGAGAAGACTCTACACATCACTAGATGGTCAACACCGAAATCAGATTGATTATACTATTTGAAGACAAAGATGGAGAAACTCTATACAGTCAGCAAAAACAAGACCAGAAGTTGACTGTGGCTCAGATCATGAACTCCTTATTGGCAAATTCAGACTTAAATTGAAGAAAGTAGGGAAAACCACTAGATCATTTAGGTATGACCTAAGTCAAATCCCTTATGATTATGCAGTGAAAGTGAGAAATAGATTTAAGGGACTAGATCTGGTAGACAGAGTACCTGATGAACTATGGACGGAGGTTCGTGACATTGTACAGGAGACAGGGATCAAGACCATCCCCATGGAAAAGAAATGCAAAAAAGCAAAATGGCTGCCTGCGGAGGCCTTAACAAATAGCTGTGTAAAGAAGAGAAGCGAAAAGCAAAGGACAAAAGGAAAGATATAAGCATCTGAATGCAGAGTTCCAAAGAATAGCAAGGAGAGATGAGGAAGACTTCCTCTGTGATCAATGCAAAAAATAGAGGATAACAACAGAATGGGAAAGACTAGAGATCTCTTCAAGAAAATCAGAGATACCAAGGGAAGACTTCATGCAAAGATGGGCTTGATAAAGGACAGAAATGGTATGGACCTAATAGGAGCAGAAGATATTAAGAAGAAGTGGAAAAAAAAAAACACAGAAGAAGTGTACAAAAAAGATCTTCACGACCAAGATAATCATGATGGTGTGATCACTCACCTAGAGCCAGACATCCTGGAATGTGAAGTTAAATGGGCCTTAGCATCACTACAAACAAAGTTAGTGGAGGTGATGGAATTTGAGTTGAGCTATCCTGAAAGATGATGCTGTGAAAGTGTTGCACTCAACATGCCAGCAAATTTGGAAAACTCAGCAGTAGCCACAGGACTGGAAAAGGTCAGTTTTCACTCCAATGCCAAAGAAAGGCAATGCCAAAGAATGCTCAAACTACCGCACAATTGCACTCATCTCACACGCTAGTAAAGTAATGCTCAAAGTTCTCCAAGCCAGGTTTCAGCAATATGTGAACCATAACTTCCAGATGTTCAAGCTGGTTTTAGAAAAGGCAGAGGAACTAGAGATCAAATTGCCAACATCCGCTGTATCATCAACAAAACAAGAGAGTTCCAGAAAAACATCTATTTTTTGTTTATTGACTATGCCAAAGCCTTTGACTGTGTGGATCACAATAAACTGTGGATAATTCTTCAAGAGATGGGAACACCAGACCACCTGACCTGCCTCTTGAGAAACCTATATTCAGGTCAGGAAGCAACGGTTAGACTGGACATGGAACAACAGACTGGTTCCAAATAGGAAATAGGAGTATGTCAGGGTTGTATATTGTCACCCTGCTTATTTAACTTATATGCAGAGTGCATCACGAGAAACGCTGAGCTGGAAGAAACACAAGCTGGAATCAAGATTGCTGGGAGAAATATCAATAACCTCAGATATGCAGATGACACCACCCTTATGGCAGAAAACAAAGAGTAATTAAAGATCCTGTTGATGAAAGTGAAAGAGGAGAGTGAAAAAGTTGGCTTAAAGCTCAACATCCAGGAAATGAAGATCGTGGCATCTGGTCCCATCACTTCATTGGAAATAGATGGAGAAACAGTGGAAACGGTGTCAGACTTTATTTTTCTGGGCTCCAAAATCACTGCAGATGGTGATTCCAGCCGTGAAATTAAAAGACGCTTACTCCTTGGAAGAAAAGTTATGACCAACCTAGATAGCATATTCAAAAGCAGAGATATTACTTTGCCAAAAAAGGTCCATCTAGTCACAGCTATGATTTTTCTAGTGGTCATGTATGGATGTGAGAGTTGGATTGTGAAAAAGGTGAATGCCGAAGAAGTGATGCTTTTGAACTGTGGTGTTCAAAAAGACTCTTGAGAGTCCCTTAGACTGCAAGGAAATCCAACCAGTACATCCTAAAGGAGATCAGTCCTGGGTGTTCATTGCAAAGACTGATGCTAAAGCTGAAACTCCAATACTCATGTGAAGAGTTGACTCATTGGAAAATACTCTGATGCTGGGAGGAATTGGGGGCAGGAGGAGAAGGGGACGACAGAGGATGAGATGGCTGGATGGCATTACCAACTGGATGGACATGAGTCTGAGTGAACTCCGGGAGTTGGTGATGCACAGGGAGGCCTGGTGTGCTGTGATTCATGAGGTTGCAGAGTCGGACACGACTGAGCAACTGAACTGAACTGAACTGATATGTGGCTGCTAAGTTGCTTCAGTTGTGTCTGACTCTTTGTGACCCTATAAACCATAGCACTCCATTGTGTTCTGTCCACAGGATTCTCCAGGCAAGAACACTGGAGTGGGTTGCCATATATCTAGATGGGAACCCCAGGTGGTGCAGTGGTAAAGAATCTGCCTGCCAACGCAGGAGATGCAGAAGATGTGGATTGGAACCCTGGGTCGGGAAGATCCCCTGGAGTAGTAAATGGCAACCCACTCCAGTGTTCTTACCTGGAAATCCTATGGACAGAGGAGCCAGGCAGGTGACAATCGAAGGGGTCATAAAGAGTCAGAGATGTTCCTTTCTTCTCATCAAATTAAATCTTATTTTATTTATCTGTCTTTATCTTTTGGGTCTTCATGTATTTATTTTATGTCTATTTTTTATTCAAGTAATTAGCCATATTTATAATGACTGTCAAAAAGTCCTTACTTGTCCTTACATGCGGTCATTTCAAATTTCATTTTTAGGGACTTGTTATTAGTTTATAATGGGTCATATTTTTCAGCTTCTTTTCGTATAAAGTATTTTATGCTTGACATTGAGAATTATACTTTGTAGGATGTCTGGAGTGTGTTGTTTTTCCTCAAGAATTATTTTGTTGTCAAGCTTCTTGATCAAATCAGATTTGGTTTCTTCTTTGCTTCAGCATGCCTATTTGTTTCCATTCTTTTTTTCGAATACTGTGCTTTGTCTTCAGTCAAGGACTGAGTCCTAACTTCAGGTTGGTATGGATCTTTGGAATCTCAAGTGAGAGGTGAACTTCCTAGCCAGTCTAATTCTCATTGGAAAGTTAAGAATTCTATTATCTTTCCATATGTCTTGACCTCTGGAGTCTTTGTTCTGATCTCAGCTTCCTAGCAACTGCTCTCTCTTAGATCTCATCGGAACCTTGCCCTATATATGCACAACCCAGCCATCAGACAAAGAAACCCAGGGAATATTTGCATAGTTCTGTGTCTCCCTCCTGTGCACCTCTCTACTCTTTGGTAATTTGTTCCACAAATTTTAACCACTTCAGCCGATTTTGCCTTCTTAGCTCAGCAAGTCTGTCATTTCTTTAGGCATACAGAACATACCCACAGGCAGAAAAATGGGTTGAACTTAGGGTTCATAAGAGTTATTATTTCATTATGGATCACAGCTCTGTGATACATATTGTCCAATGCTTGAAAACAGGTTCACATATTTTGTTCATTTTTATATAGTTTGCTTTAGAAGTATGAGTCTCATACCAATTACTCTCCCATGACTAGAATCCAAAGTGTGACCTTCCACCTCTTGGCATGCAGTTGTCTTCTCAATTAGTTTTAATTCCTCATCATTATTGGCAATTCTTCACAATTAATGGTAGTGCTTTGCTTCCAGCTGCTCAGACAAAATCTTGGAGTCATTCTAACCCATCTCTTTCTCTCATTCGCTGCATTTAATTTGTCAGCAAATTCTAGTTTTACCTTCAAAATATATCCATAATATTTCCACTTTTATGGCCTTGATTATGTCAAGGCTGTATATTGTCACCTTGCTTATTTAACTTACATGCAGAGTACATCATAAACGCTGGGCTGGATGAAGCACAAGCTGAAATCAAGATTGCTGGGAGAAATAACAATAACCTCAGATACACATATGATATCACTGTTATGGCAGAAAGTGAAGAGCAACTAAAGAGCCTCTTAATGAAAGTGAAAGAGGAGAGGGAAAAAGCTGGCTTAACACTTAGCATTCAAAAAACTAAGATCATGGCAAATAGGTGGAGAAACAGTGACAGACTTTATTTTCTTGGGGTCCAAAGTCACTGCAGCCATGAAATTAAAAGACACTTGATCCTTGGAAGAAAAGCTATGACCAACTTAGACAGCCTATTAAAAAAAAAAAAAAAAAAAAAGAAGCAGAGACATTGCTTTGCCAACAAGGGTGCTTCTAGTCAAAGCTGTGGTTTTTTCCTGTAGTCATGTACAGATGTGAGAGTTGAACTATAAAGAGTGCTGAGTGCTGAAGAATTGGTGCTTTTGAACTGTAGTGTTGGAGAAGACTCTTAAGAGTCTGTTGGACTGCAAAGAGATCAAACCAGTTAATCCTAAAGGAAATCACTTCTGAATATTCATTGGAAGGACTGATGCTGAAGCTGAAACTCTAATACTTTAGCAACCTGATGCAAAGAACTGACTTGTTGGAAAAGACCCTGATGTTGGGAAAGATTGAAGGCAGGAGAAGACGATGATAAGAGAATGAGATGGTTGGAAGGCATCACAGACTCGATGGACATGAGTTTGAGCAGGCTCCAGGAGTTGGTTGATGGACAGGGAAGCCTGATGTGCTGCAGTCCATGGGGTCGCAAAGAGTCAGACATGGCTGACTGACTGAACTGAACTGCAATAGCTTTCTAACTGGGTACTTCCTTCTGTCTTTGATCCTGTTACGGTTGCCATTATCCTGTACAGCACTTTTGTGATTAGAAAAAGATATCACCTGTGATGAAAACTTTCACTAGTTTTTCATTTTAGGAAAAAGTTCCAAGTTCTTTCAGTAGCCTGAGAGGATACAGAATCCCACACATGGGATACAGATGAATCTTCATCTCCTATCACTCTTCCCTTTGTTTACTCTTTTTTCGTAACACTGACTTCTTTATTGTACCTACAGTAGATAAGTTTATTTCTACCTCAGAACTTCTGCACAGAATGTTCCCTTTGACTAGAATTATGTTCTCCAAATATGCACATTGGTCTCTATTTCAATACCACTTTTTAATGTGAAGCTATATCTGATCTACTCTTTTAATGTGAAACTATATCTGATCGACACATTTAAAAAAGACCTTGAGAGTCCCTTGGACTAAGTGTTTTCTCCTAGTCAAATCCCAAAGCCATGTAGTCCCTTGGACTAAGTGTTTCCTCCTAATCAAATCCCAAAGCCATAAACACCACCTGGGAATCACTGTCCCATTATCACAGTCTATTAAAAAATAATAATAATAAATAGACAAGTAAATAGTATGGTAAATAACATCTTGTTACTTTTGATATAAGTATTTGTTTTTCCATCTAGTATAAGATCTTTAATTTTTCTTTCAAAGAGCCACCTTTCCAAATTGGGCATTGTAAGTTCTGGAGCCCAGCTCAGTGTTACAGACTACATAATACTATCCTTTAGTCAGTATATTGTTAGATCTATTTGTAAAGTCATCATTCTGTTATGTTTCTTTTTTTTGTCTCTCTTATGTTTCTTGATTCCCAACATATGCAATTTATTTTAACAACCAGACACTTTATAATCTTAAATTTCATTGCTTTTTATAGAAATACTTATTTTCTTACCATTATGAAGTGACTCCTGTCTCATACATGTGGGCTAAAGTAGGTTCCCTCTTCTGACATCTTGTTTTGATAAGATAAGCCTTATCTAAAATATATACCAAAAGTATCTCTCAATATTAATGATATAGTCATGCAGAAGCATTAAATTAAGCATTTATTGTTTTTAAATATGAACTAATTTCCCATTATTAAACATTGTAAACATTATAATTTTTAATGTAATATGCCTTATACATTTCTGTTTTTCTGTGTCTACTGTGCTTTAATTCCTCAAGGACACATTTAGTTCTAATTTGCTGTGTCTGGCACATAGTGTGTTTGGCTTGCTAAATATTATTGAAATACCCACAGAAAATGACAAGATCTGGGTTGAATTGTTAAGAAAAAATTTAGGTCGAGGAATTTAAGGGTCTATTTGCCTATGGCATGGCCTAGATAAAAGTGACTCTAGAAAAATAAGTTACTGTTTTATGGGGGATAAAATAAAATATAAATGTTTGTCTTGGTTTAATGTGTTTAAATAATAGATAAATATTAAAAAGTACAACATTTTAAAAGGACATTGGAAAATAGATTACCTTAATACAAATTGTTGTCAACAATATATGAGAGAGATGAAACATCTAGTCATTTAATATTTTAAAGATATGATAATAGAAAGAAATAGCAGCCAGAAATTAATGTATATACCTATGATGGGTGTACTATGAAAGTGCAGAAGAAACCTCCATGGATAGAACTTATGGAACTTATGGAAAGCGAGAGAGGAAGGGATTTTGATTTTATAAAAATATGTAAAAACTAAGAGATTATTGTATACGAGGCATGTAATTTTTCCTCTGGCAAGCCCACCAATAGCATAAATAAACTGGAATAAGACACTCAGCATTTCCTTATCTCTTCTACTTTTTAGTTTCACTGAACTTAGCTGCATTGATAGGTGTCTAGAGGGTAAATAGCACAACACATCCCCCTGATGTCTGCCCTCTTAATATCAATTACCTGATTTAGGACTTTTATCTTTGTAGGACTCTGCTGCATCAGCTAATCATCCTTGAACTTTACTCTTGGCAACATAAGTTGACATAGAACTAGTAAGGTGTAGAGAAAGGCCATGAATCTGCCTCTGTGGTATACAATGGCAGTTCCCAAGGTGTGGTCCTCAGGCCACTGGGAATCCCTGGGACTCAGGGCATTCATAAAGTCAAAATACGTTATTTGCTCATTTCATTGTGTTGACATTTGTATGACAATACAAAAGCAATCTTGGGCTAAACTTTTGGCATCTTAGCACAAATTGAGTCGGGGCAAAATTTGTACTGATAATATTGGTACTCTTCACTGCCATACCTTTGCAGTAAACGAAATGCCAGTTTCACTTATGAACATCTTGATAAAACAGTAAAAACAACATTGATTTTGTTAAATCTTGGTCTTTAGGCACATGCTCTTTAAAAAAAAAAAATTGTGTAATGAAGTGTGACATAGTCCAATATCTCTTCTATATTTCAAAGCACATTTGTTTCCACTATGCAAAGCCATTATTCAGTTCTTATATTGGTGAGCTGAACTAGCCACGTTTGTTACAAAACATCATTTTTTCTTGCAACAGTTACTGACAAACAAATAATGATTAACCAGTCATTTGAACTTATTAAAAAAAAAATGAGCGTATGGTTTTAAAGAAAACCATTGAGGAAACTTGATGTCAATAATGAAATTCACTTTCAAGCAACAATTTGAATTTTAGAAAAAGTATATCTACCGCAGTTAGGTTGACAGCTTTCTGATATTTGAATAATTTTTCTGATGAAATCAATGACATTAACAACTATGATTTTTTTGATATCATAATTGAAATGCATCAGCATTTCAAAGATTTGTATAGCTCAGTGTACCAATAATTTTCCAGGTAATCAATGCTTAATGTTATTAAATTATGTGTACTTAAAACATGAATTCAAAGTGCAATCTAGATAGATTCCAATGTAATTGCATGAAATATTCCTCATTTCCTTTTGGCCCTCATCAACAGGGTTCTCAAGTCCGGAACAATCTTTTCAAGCCAATTTAGGTTCTCTTGTATGCTTCCAAAATCTCATCTACACAATACCCTCCTACCAACACCTAACCAAACAACTGGGCATTTAGTCTGGCCCAATAGACACATAAAATTTAACCACTGCACTTTCACACTCTTTTGAAATTGGTCCTGCACATCATAGCAGACATTATGAATGTTTTAGGTCCCGGCCAGCCATGCGATGTTGCTGTCAAATAATTACTTAGAGATTCAACATTATTTACAATCCACAACAATACTTTTCTCAAAGTATAACCAGAGTGCTAGGATATTAGGATTCATTTGCCCTTCTAGTCACATAAATGGTCACAACCAACCTTCTCACATGGCACTAGGTCTGTCATACTAACTTGGAGTTACTAGCTTTCTGTCTTGATTTATTAATGGAATTTTATTTCAAGAATCTCTTTGACTCAACTTGTTTTTGATCAGAAAACTCCTTTATATATCACAGCAAATATGCTTAACATCAAATTAGTTCCCTCAGATAGGAAGCTCATTTCTTCTCCAGTCATTTCCACAGACAGTGTTTTTTTGTCTTTTCTATAGACTACTTTTTCCATTTCCATAGACTGTTTTCTCTG
The DNA here is from genome assembly GCF_023091745.1 of Budorcas taxicolor. Lineage (NCBI taxonomy): Eukaryota > Metazoa > Chordata > Mammalia > Artiodactyla > Bovidae > Budorcas > Budorcas taxicolor. Next base: position 64,319,892 of record NC_068912.1, read on the forward strand.
CCTGGAGAAGTTACCCTTTTCTTTGTTTCCCATCTTTTACTTAGTTAACTCCTTACATGTCTCTCAACTGTTACTTTGTCATAGCAGCCTTACCTGACTACCCAGTTTAAGACAGACTTCACATTCTTGTACCCACCATTTTATGCTCTCCTATTATCATGTACTTCTTACTTCATCACACTATTAAGGAGTTTCTTAAATTTTATGTTGTTTTGTTGTATTTTTTGCTTTTAGATAATGATCTATTTAGCATCTGTATTCTGGGCCCAGTGCAATGTTTAGATTCATGTAAGAAAGGTATTCCATGGACCCCTGCTCTACAGGTTCCATTCTAGTCTTCCTATTTATAGGAGATCTAACCAGTCCATTCTGAAGGAGATCAGCCCTGGGATTTCTTTGGAAGGACTGATGCTAAAGCTGAAACTCCAGTACTTTGGCCACCTCATGCGAAGAGTTGACTCATTGGAAAGACTTTGATGCTGGGAGGGATTGGGGGCAGGAGGAGAACGGGACGACCGAGGATGAGATGGCTGGATGGCATCACAGACTCGATGGACGTGAGTCTGAGTGAACTCCGGGAGATAGTGATGGACAGGGAGGCCTGGCGTGCTGCGATTCATGGGGTCACAAAGAGTCGGACACGACTGAGCGAATGAACTGAACTGAACTGAAATATTCTTTAAGTGCAGTATTTCATATCTAAATGTTGTTAGATGTCATTTATATGAGAAAGACTGAAACAGAGACATATAGAGAGTAAACATAATAAAATAGAAATTTAGAATTCAAACAGAGAAATATTCAACAGTGAATAGAAGCAGCCAAAAAAATTTTCTTGCCTTGAAAATATCAGTATCCATATTCAGAAGCTTATTTCTGATTAGTTAATTTCATAATTATGTTACCTAAATGAGGCATTTTTTAAAATTTATTTTAATTTGATGCTTAGAGGCTTTTACACATCCTCTCTGAATTCTCCTCAAATGTTAAAAGCAAACTCTGGGACCAAATTATAGTATCAGGTTTGCTACTTTATATAATTCCATGATGTTCTTGAGTAATAAAGGAAATTTATCTACCTTTCAGCTTACCAGTCTCTCCATAGATAACTTTTTTAGCATTAGTTATCTTTACATAAACTTGATATGATAGTGATTAGGGTTGGGGGTGGATGGCTGAGGCAGAATGAAGGAAAAAAAAGTCACAATAATCCCTTCCCCTGTTGGGACTCTAAATTTATTTTTCTGACAAATTGACTTCTTTGCCAAATTAAATTTAAAAAAAAGATAAAGAGGCAAACATATATATATATATATTATTGGATTGTTTGTGTTGGTGAAGGGAATTTCAGATAAGTGAGAAAGGAATGTTTTATAAACATAAATTTATGTTAATTTAGTTACCTACACATAATAGTTATGTCAAATAACCCTTAGAAAACTTTACTAACTAAATCCAGATTACATTATTGGGGTTTTTATTTGTCACCATAAAATATTTGGCCTTCGAGTACAGAATGAAGCAGGTAAAAGGTTAACAGAATTTTGCCAAGACAATGCACTACTCATAGCAAACACCCTCTTCAGTGACCCAAGAGAAGACTCTAGACATGGACATCACCAGGTGGTCACCACTGAAATCAGGTTGATTATATTCTTTGCAATCAAAGATGGAGAAGCTCTATACAGTCAGCAAAAGCAAAACAGGGAGCTGACTGTGGCTCAGACCATGATCACCTTATTGCCAAATTCAGACTTAAATTGAAGAAGCTAGGGAAAACCACTAGGCCACTCAGGTATGACCTAAATCAAATCCCTTATGATTATACAGCAGATGTGACAAATAGATTCAAGGGATTACATCTGATAGACAGAGTGCCTGAAGAACTATGGACGGAGGTTTGTGACATTGTACAGGAAGCAATGAACAATACCATCCCCAAGAAAAAGAAGTGCAGAAAGGCAAAATGGATGTCTGAGGAAGACTTACAAATAGCTGAGAAGAGAAGCTGATGGCAAAGGAGAATAGGAAAGATACACCCATTGAATGCAGGGTTCCAAAGAATAGCAAGGAGAGATAAAAAAGCCTTCTTCATTGATCAGTGCAAGAAATAGAGGAAAATAATAGGCAAAGAAAAACTAGAGATCTGTTCAAGAAAATTAGAGATAACAAGGGATTATTTCATGCAAAGATGGGTACAATAAAGGACAGAAATTGTATGGACCTAACAGAAGCAGAAGATATTAAGAAGACATAGCAAGAATACAAAGAAGAACTATACAAAAAAAGGTCTTCACAACCCAGATACTCACGATGGTGTGATCACTCACCTAGAGCCAGACATCCTGGAATGCAAAGTCAAATGGGCCTTAAGAAGTATCACTATAGAGAAAACTAGTGGAGGTGATGGAATTCCAGTTGAGCTATTTCAGATCCTGAAAGATGATGCTAAGAAAGTGCTGCACTCAGTAAGCCAACAATATGGAAAACTCAGCAGTGGCCACAGGACTGGAAACTATCAGTTTTCATTCCAATCCCTAAGAAAGGCAATGCCAAAGAATGCTCAAATTACTGCATAATTGCACTGATCTCACACACTAGTAAACTAATGCTCAAAATTCTCTAAGCCAGGCTTCAACAATACATGAACCGTGAAATTTCAGATGTTTAAGTTGCTTTCAGAAAAGGCAGTGGAACCAGAGATCAAATCGCCAACATCGGTTGGATCATAGAAAAAGCAAGAGAGTTCCAGAAAAATATTTACTTCTGCTTTATTGACTATGCCATAGCTTTTGACTGTGTGGATCACAACAGGCTGGAAAATTCTTCAAGAGATGGTAATACCAGACCACCTGACCTGCCTGCTGAGAAATCTGTATGCAGGTCAAGAAGCAATAGTTAGAACTGGACATGGAACAGCAGACTGGTTCCAAATAGGGGAAGGAGTACGTCAAGGCTCTATATTGTCACCCTGCTTATTTAACTTATGTGAAGAGTACATCATGAGAAACGCTGGGCTGGATGAAGCACAAGCTAGCATCAAGATTGGCAGGAGAAATATCAATAACCTCAGATATGCAGATGATACCACCCTTATGGGATAAATTGAAGAACTAAAGAGCCACTTGATGAAAGTAAAAGAGAAGAGCGAAAAAGTTGGCTTAAAGCTCAACATTCAGAAAACTAAGATCATGGCATCTGGTCCCATCACTTCATGGAAAATAGATAGGGAAACAGTGGAAACAGTGTCAGAGTTTATATTTGGGGGCTCCAAAATCACTGTGGCTGGTGACTGCAGCCATGAAATTAAAAGACGCTTACGCCTTGGAAGGAAAGTTATGGCCAACCTACATAGCATATTAAAAAGCAGAGACATTACTTTGCTAACAAAGGTCTGTCTAGTCAAGGCTATGCTTTTTCCAGTGATCATGAATGGATGTGAGAGTTGGACTATGAAGAGGGCTGAACACAGAAGAATGGATGCTTTTGAACTGTGGTGTTGGAAAAGACTCTTGTGAGTCCCTTGGACTGCTAGGAGATTCAAGCAGTCCATCCTAAAGGAAATTAGTCCTGAATATTCATTGGAAGGAGTGATGCTGAAGCTGAAACTCCAAAACTTTGGCCACTTGATGCAAAGAACTGACTTGGAAAAGATCCTGATGCTGGGAAAGATTGAAGGCAGGAGGAGAAGGGGACAATAGAGGATGAGATGGTTGGATGGCATCACTGACTCAATGGAGATCAGTTGGATATACTCCTGGATCTGGTAATGGACAGGAAGGAGGCCTGGTGTGCTTTAGTCCATGGGGTCTCAAAGAATTGGGCACGACTGAGCAACTGACATTATTGGGTTTTTTATTTGTCACCATAAAACGTTACTTGCTTCAAAATACAACACTCATTCTAAAGCAGCACTGCTCTTCACAAAGCTGTGTGCTTTTTTTTCCCCCTGATCTAGAAAGTTCTCTCTCTGGGGACCTCCATATGTTTGACAAGCCTACTAAATTTTGCATTCTGTATACCTGATATAGACTTGTAAAGCTTTTTCCTGTATGATGATCATTTAGAGGTGACTCAATATCTGATTTAGATTTTGCATTAAGGATTACATCAATTAAAATTGTATATTAGTTTCTTGGTCAAAGATCTACCATTTTTGGAAACTGCTGTAATCTGTAAGGCCAATGGCAAAAAAAAAAAAAAAAAAAAACCCTGCATATATGAACTGTATTCTAGTTGATTAAAGTTATTTTTCATGTGGACAATGATTAACAATTTTGAAAGCAGTAAATATGTATATATAAAAGCTGTATATGCATATAAAATTAAACAAATGAATAAACGCACAGTGAGCAATGGGAACCAGGTTTATCACTGTTGAATTGAGAGGTTACAGATAAGCATGGAGGAAAGATTAAGCTATTCCACGTGTTTTGAGATTAGAGTTGGATAACTTAGTATGAACTCATGTTTAGCCTAATATAGATACAGATGGAAGCTATATCTAAATATTTATAGGCATATAGATATGAATATATTTGTATATCCTCATATATTTATTTGCTCTACCAGATGAGAGTCCCTAGAAATAAGAACACTCCAGCAGCAGTAAGTACACCTAGCTCTCAGATCTTGGTTTCTAATATCATTCTTTAATACAAGAAAGCAAGACTTCTTGAAGAAATAGTTGATTCTAGGACTGAGGAAGGAAATAAATAAGATGGGACTGAAGCATTGTTTAGTACCAAGGGAAAAGAGTCAAGAAATACTCATTGAAAATATAATAGTGTTATATAAAAGAAACATGAGATTCAACTGAGAAAACTCCCAACAGATAAAGCTTGAAAAATCTGAATGACAAAATAAAAAATACAATATTGTTTTATAATCCAAGGAATAAAATAAGTAACCATAAAGCCATTCTGATATAAATAAATGGTTGATTTAATAATGAAGAATAAGCAAATCTGTGCAGAAGAACCCCAAGTTATTATGTATAAGTACTCCGTCCTCAAGGAAAGGAAGAATAACTCTGTACTCCTAAGTCTGTGCCTCTTATAGTTGCCTCCTTCCAAAAATACACTACAAAGATAAGGGTAATAACAAAAGAGCCCCCAAACACTTTATAGTATGAAAACTGTCCTGCAGAACCTCATCTAAGTGTTCAGGGTTGACAGCAACAGTGATAAAATATGTTGACAATACGTATCCTTGATGTGAAGTGATAGGAATGGCTTTTTATCTCTTTCTCCCTCCAAAAAAACCCATGCATACCTGAGTGCTAAGTTGCTTCAATCATGTATGACTCTTTGCAATCGTATAGAACTGTAACCTGCAAGGCCCCTTTGTCCATGAGATTCTCTAGGCAAGAATACTGGAGTGGGTTGCCATGCCCTCCTCCAGGGGATCTTCCCAACCCAGGAATTGAACCTGGGTCTCTTAGGTCTCCTGCACTGGTAGAGGGGTCCTTGCCATTAGCGCCACCTGGGACGGCCACCCCCCTCCCTCAAAATAAAATCCCGTAAGCCTTGCCTAATCATGAGAAAAACATCAGACAAATTCCAATAGAGGACCATCGCACAGTATGCTTAACCAAAACACCTCAAAACCGTCAAAGTCACTAAAAACTGAGAAATTCTGAAAATATGTTATAGCTAAGAGGAGACATGATAACTGTGTAATGTTTTCTGGAATGAAAAGACAATAGGCAAAAACGATGAAAAACTGAAGAAATCATGTAATTTAATTTACAATAAGCTAGCAATATCGGTTCATTGGTTTATTAACTATGACAACTGTACCATACGAAAGTATGATGTTTGTAACAGGATATGCTGTGTGTTGGTTTATGGAAATTCTCTGCACCATCTTTTCCACAGATTTCCTGTAAATCAAAAGCTGTACTAAAGTTAGTTTATTTTAAAATCTACATTAAAATAAAAATAAAAGTCCAATATCCTTTCATAGAACTATTTCAATGGCAAATCAGTTTTGATTTACATACCTCCTACCTACAGCAACTTTTGAAAGTGGCATTCATGTAGCATTAAGAATGATTTATTCTGTAACTCCTAACAAACAATGTACTCTTTAACGAAGCCTACAATAGCCTTCCAAAAACAAAATGCATGAGGGAAAATTTTGATATTATAATTTTTATTATGCAATTCAGATCCCAGTGTTAGAAATCTAATGTTTCATTAATGTTTTAATCATTTATGAAACCATAATATCACTTATTAATAATATAATGTTTAGATATAATGTTTAAGAGAAATGCACTTTTGTTCTGCAAGAAATGGAAGTTATGCTTTTATTGTGAAATATATCATACAGAAGAGTATATACCATTTATATATAGTATAAACAATAATAATCATAATCATAAAATGTGCCTGCATCCTTAGTCTCAAGATTAAAAAAGTAGAAAACTTTTAGCTCCTTTGCAACTTTTTCTATGATTAAATTTCTACTATCTTAACTTTTGTGTTAATCATTGCCTTTGACTTTCTTTTAATTTCTATCATCAAGTATACCTCAAAACACATAGCTCAGTTTTGTAAAACTAAATACCAAGCATGTACCTCCCTATTCAAAGAAAGTTTAATATTGTCAGTATTGGTTGGAGGCTTCTGTGCTAAGTCACTTCACTTGTGTCTGACTCTTTGTGATCCCATGGACTGCAGTCTGCCAGGCTCCTCTGTTAGTGGGGCTCTCTAGGCAAGAGGAATGCATTGGAAGGCAGGTTCTTTACCACCAGTGCCACCTGTGAGGCTTCTAGAAATAATTAATCGTATAGTCTTTGTTATTCTAGCTAGTTCCATGTTTCCTAAATGGTTATAAGAGTCCTTTCTGCTTGAGAGAGAGTGCTCATCACAGTTGACCTATGTGTCAGGACTGCAGAGTGGATTATGGGCTAGATGACCAGTTGGAGTCTGGTCCATGGGAATTATCTAGCTTCTGTTTTCTGCCCTCTAACCTCCTCCTGAGTCATCCTCAACTCTCAGGAGAAACCAAACCAGCAGATAATTAATCAACCCATGATAAAGACAAATCAAGCACCGAAAAGAACCTCTATGCAAAGTTTCCTAGAAAAGAGTATTTTATAGCCTCAGGGGTAAAGGCCTAGACTAGGAGCAAGGAGGGAAGTCACTTGGTGCCATGACTGTGGGAGAGGTATGGAGACTTGAGCATTTCTCAAACAGTTTTCAGCCAGTCTTTATTTTAACCCCATCCACTCCATTTGTATTTCCAGAGGCACACAGTATGTGAATTCCTCATCATTTTGTGGATATTTACTCTGTAGAAATGTTCTTTTGTGCTGGGTGTGGATTTAACCTTCTTAGCTGTAGTAAATCAGTCCCTATTCAACTGTCTGTTTTGCAGAATGAAAAATATTTGCTATTTTTTCTTTTCTCCCCTGTCTAATGATACACACACACACACACACACACACACACACACAATTTTAACTCAATCATTTGATAGTACTGTTTATGGGATTTCAGATCAAAACTAAACTAAAGATATGTGTGTGTATATATATATATGTGTGTGTGTATATATATATATATTCAATCTGTCATCTTGAACCAGAACTTCAGAATTGAAATTTCTCAAATGATAAAAGCACAACTGACATATTTTGATTCATTGGTGGCAAGTTGTATGCTACAGTTGACCAGACAGTAGTATTAAAACTACTTGAATAAGTGATGCCTATTTGCTCATATCTTTCATTTTCTCCTAAGTAAGTCTTAAATGTAGAACCAAATCTCACCAATAGATGCATAGCTATTTAAACTTGTAAAAATTAGTAAGTAGATCCTTAGGAATCAGTTTTTCAATAACCTCTGAAGTCAAATATTATTCTGATCTCAACCTAAGATTTTGAAAAAAGAGAAAGGCACTTTTATTTTTCCAAATAACTATATCAGCACTGACTGGTATTTACAACAAACCATTAATATATTAACAAGGAATTGGAATTTGCCAAGTTTATGTCATCAACATTGTAGTTATATTACTTAAAATCTAATAGAAAATTTGGAGAAAGTTATTACTACCTATTAGATAACATCTTCTTTTTGGAAATATATTACCTGACTTCTGTCACTTGGTTATAGGACCACCTTATCCTGAATTCCCACATGTTGTGCCATTTATTTTTCTTCTACAAACAGGAGAGAATGGTAAGTGAGCACATAATTTTGACACTGTGGTAAACACAGTGGCAGAGGTATGCACTGAATGCTATCTGATTGTAAGGAGGAAAAAGGCCAGATTGAAGTCACTGGTGTCAGGGAAGAGGCAAGGACAGATTGAGTCTTAAGGCATTAGTAGAAGGTAGGCAGGTAAGAAGAAAAGAAAGTACATTCCAGAGAGAAGAAATTAAACAATAGCAAAAGAGCCTTACTCACATGTCTGGGATACTTAGAAGAGAACTGATGAAATATAAAGTAGGGAGTGGAAAGAGATTATGCTAGAGAAATCTGTAGGGGACAGATTAAGACTTTATGTGTCATACTGTGGAGGGCAGTCTTCTCACAAAGACAGAGTGAGTTATTAAAAAGTTTTAAGCACTGAGGTGCAATAATTAAAATTGCAAATTATATGCATCACTCTGGAGTCAGAGTAAAGGATGGCTTTGTGCATCTTTTCATTGTACAACTTTGAACCATTTGTATCTCTTCATAAATGAACATGTAACTTTCCATTGCCAGTTACTTCTTAGGATAAAACACATTTTCTCTTCAAAGTATCACTTTGGGCTTAATTCAGTGAGCATTTGAACTGCAACCCATAATGTATATATATATTCTGAGACCAGAAATTATGAATGTCTGAAATCCTGCTATTAATTACAAAACAGATTAGTGACATTATTGAAAGATGATGGCCAAGAGGTTAATATCCAAAGTAGGAGGTTGGCAGGGAGAGAGAGAGAACTAACAATTCTGGAAGATAGAAGTCTTAATATAGTTTAGCTCTATCAGTAATAGCAAAACAGTGCATTTCTCTCATTTTTAATATTTTAAACAAAAATTTTCCATTATTATTTATGTAGCTTTATAACAAACTGTCACTCAAATTAGCAGTGAGATATGTTACATGACATTTTGTAGGTTGACTGTGCTCAGCTAGGTTCTTCTGTTCCACATTATGTTGGTTGAGATCACACGTGCCTCCTTCACTTGGGAACTCAGCTCAGGCTGAACAGGATGGGTGGCTTCACCCACTGGTGAGCTTTCACCCTCGATGGTAGCAAAGAGAATGGCTGGGGACTTCCATGTGGAAGCTTTTCTCCCCACAGGGTTGGCACTTGGACTCAATCACTCAGTAATATACCTTGAAATTCTCTACATGAAGTCTAGTTCCCAAGAGGATAAAAACAGAAGTTTCCTTGGCCTAGAAACTACGTAGTGTCACTTCCACAGAATCCATTGTTATAAAATTACACAGAAATCTCATATTCAAAGGGTGGAGAAATAAAATTTTATCTTTTGATGGCAAATGCCTCCTATGTGTATAGAGGAGATTGAAGGCAGCCATATATGGAAATAATCTGTCATATTGCCCCTTTAAAATTATGAGAAAATGAAAAAAAATATTTTTGATAGATATCAATGCAATCAACATACATAACTAAAGAATCTCAAGTTTCACAGGAAAATGCCTTTATCATTTCATACAAGTTTTATTACCAAATGTTACCTGTTAGATTTTCTAAGACAGTTTGGTTTACATATGATCTACAACATAGAGTGCCGTACATTTCTGAATTTCTTTTTTGGTAAGAACAATATATTTTTCACCTATTAGCTTCATGTTTAATCAACATAGGTTGTGCAAAGAATAAGTTCATTAAATAAACATTTCTCATTTACATGACTAAAATATCAAATATGCACATTTCTAGCATTCAGATCTGCTCTTTTTTTGGAACTCAAACTGTCACCCATAAGAGACAAAGAAAGAAATACTAAAAGAGGTTAATAGCAATTATAAATTTACAGCTTACTACACACTGTTCAAACTAATACAGATACAGCACCATTTACAGTTAGAAACTGTGGCCAAAGGAATTATTCTGCTCTGCATGGAACTGGGTTTATTTAATCAATGTTGCTTCCACTAGAAAAGTGGATTAGTTTTTCTTTAAGACAGAGTTAAAAGTTTTGCAGCTAATTTATTTTAATAAGTATTCTTACTGAAAGATCCAAAAAAAGGTGAGGGAGGGGGCATGTTAAACTGTAATGAAGTACTGGGAAAGAAAGCATGACTTAATTATTTTTCTAGGGTGGAGAATGAATAAATTAGCCACACTGCCAGCTTGCCATTTGTATGGAATTTATTACGTTTTCCTTTAAGAACCATATCATGACAAAGTCAATTTTTCTCCTGACTGCAAACTGATTGATGGGACAATGTCTGGCTGTCAAAGACTTCCTCTTCATCTTTGTTTTGGCAATGTTGATATCATAAAGAGTGTCTAAGGTTTTCTTGAGTTCATGCTTTCCTACAAATTATAAACAACAAGTATGGTAACACTTTTTTTACAAGCTGTCTAATCATGTAAATTACAAAATGAGTAACTTACATCATGTGACCAGGAGTATATATGATTTTGGGAGGCTCTTATTGTTTATCTTGGAAGATTACACAGCTATGCTGGAAAACTGATACCTCCACTGGGACTAGACATGAGTGAGTTATATTGGGTATTAGTTTTTTTTTTTATGTGAAATGTAACAAATCAAGTTTTTAAACTGGAGAAGTTGATTTACAATTTTTTATCATTTTGGATCATGCTAGTGACTGCGATTCATGGGGTCGCAGAGTTGGACACGACTGAGCTACTGAACTGAACTGAACTGAACAAGTAACCTATCATGCTAGTGACCTATACATTGAAAAATGATCATGATTTCCTTTTGGAATCAATAAAATATTCTGTATTTTTAAGTTAAAAATGGTTGCATGTTTAATTAGGTAAATGTTTCTGTATATTAAATATGTTTTCTTAAATAGATTTAACCTTGCTGCCTGCTTACACCTAAGATCAGCTTCTGAATTAGGTGAGGGGGAAGGTACAACATAACACTGAAATAGCACATGGAAAATAAAAATAACTGCTAATCCTAACACAGCATTGCAAAATGCAGTACCACAAAATTATTTATTTATTTTTGCCACGTGGGATCTTAGCTCCCCAACCAGGGATCAAACCCATGCCCCCTGCATTGTGAGCACAAAGCCTTAACCATGGGATTAACAAGGAAGTCCCCCAAGAAATATTTTTAAGCACTCGAAGTTCTTGGTGGTTAAGTATCTTCTAGGAAAGAAGATAACCCTGTCCTTCTTGGTCTGTTTGTTTCAACTATCTCTTCAGTTCAGTCGCTCAGTCGTGTTCAACTCTGCGACCCCATGGATGCAGTACGCTCTTTTAATTTATTAAAGAGGACTCGAAATCCTTGTCTGTTTAGAAAGTGAACTTCTTTTCGTACAAACTAATTATGATTGTGCAATAGGTGAAAGCCAATCCTTTGTTAAAACTCTTTTACATAAATGTGTCCTGCTAATTTGATTCAGTTGTGTTTGACTCTTTGCAACCCCATGGAGTGTGACCCCACCGGGCTCCTCTGTCCAAGGAATTCTCCAGGCAAGAATACTGGAATGGGTTGCCGTACACGTCTCCATTTACATAACATGAGTTCATATTAAATTTAAGAAATACAAATCTTTTAATCCCCACAGTTGTGTGAATCTTTTGAGCAAATTTCTTGTAATAAGTATTTTCATAAAATAATATATTGACAAAGTATAAATTTCAAGGTCAGTGTATTACAATGAAATGCATACTTCATGTGCACATTCCATAATTAATTGCATTGTTAGAATACATTTTTACTCTGTCATAGGTAAGTCAGTGAAGGCCTTTTGAATGTAAAATGCAATTACATATATAGGCACCATTAGATAGATATGCAAACCATATACATACGATAGCACACATAAAAGTACATCTTGAAACTTTATTACCTATGTCTATTCCAGTTTGTATGTTTTGTTTTGTATTAACAGCAGAAACTAATATCCTTGCTTTAATTGAATACTATAAACAGAAACACACTTCCCTGATAATTTTGCCTTCGAAGTAATAATTTTTAAGTGACATAGAAGTGTAATATCCTATTTGAAAAGAGCAGTCTCTACTGATATGAGAAGCTTTTACTAAAAATGTACTGTGATGAAAGAAGCAAGGGACATTTTTAGTTTGTGTCTGTCATTGAGAATTAGACAAAGACTGACAATGTCACTAGTACCTCAAACCAACTCAGTAACTGAATCAGTGAGTATAGTTTATGAGTATCTCCACCTGAGAATCTGTACCACTTTCCAAGAATTAAAAAGTCTTTTCTCCTGGGTTAGGAATAATCTTTTGATCTCTGATTTTTCTTTCAGCCCCACGATCCAATTCAACCCTGAGTATCTGAAATGCTCAAAAGGTCAGGTTGATTCAAAGATATTTTATTGGATTCCAGTTCTGTGGGTAGTTTCTTTTTTTTTTTTTCCCTTGATTCTTATTTTTCTCTCAGACAGGTCCCCACTTTCTTTAAAGCAAATGCCCCACTTTCAAGGTCACATTTGATGTCTTTGCTCTCAGATTGATTTTCTCTCTTTTATGTATTCTTCCAGGAAGTTGCTTCCCTGCCCTGAGAAAATACAAAGTTAGAAGAAACATGCAAGCCAACACACCAACACACACACACATACACACACACACAAAACTAAGAAAAAATCAATTTTAGAATATTTAGTGTAAAGTTTATAAACCTGAAAGTGAAAAACTCTCATCCCAATTTAATTTACACAAGCTATTTTATGATAAATATCTCTTCACAGGAGTAAGACTAAAAATATGAGTTACAGTTAGTGATATAATTGACAAAAGGATAGAAATTAGGACCAGCTACAAACATCATAGTAGAAAATGAAAAGTTAGAAGAATGCTGTTTTCATAAAATATTGAAAAGTTCTATATGCTAAGCTTATAGTGTTAAATCCAACATGAGGCCCATCTAAGTATAGTGCTCTATGTGATGACAGAAATCACATACCCCAGAATCTGGGCTTGATTAAAATCTTTACTTTGTAACTTCATATTTTTCTCTTTTGATTAGTTGGACAAAAACCTTATGTAAAACTGTTAATGCAATAGTTGGTATGTAACCCTTGAGTTTTCCTTTTCCTAAACCTCCCATGGAAATCTGTTTTATTCTATTTAATGTTGGGACTTTGCCCATGCACTTTCTTTATGGACTAAATCTATTTTTACCTTTTCTTTCATGGAGCAGATACCTTTTCTTATCTATTTTCTTTCACATGCAGGAATTCCTTTGGCTTCAGTGATGAGTAGAAAAAGCCTTAAATAATTTTGGCTACCTCCAGGAAAATGAGACTCCTTGTAGTGCTTAAATTAGAAACCTATGCTTTTTATATCTCAAGATCACCTACAAAAATGTTTTTTTTTTTTAACTTCAAACTTTGGAATCAAAAGGTATAAATGTACTTTCTTATTATTCTAGGTAAAGGATAAAGAGAATTATCTTTTAATTTAAAAAATAGAAGTACTTTTTAAAAATTTTTTTATCTCCTGAAATCCAACTTATTTCCTTAAAGAAAAAAAAATACATTCAATACAAATAAGTTTGTAATTAAATTGCTATAAACTGTAAGAAATGCTGTGCATTTGCTTTTAGGAATATATTTATTTTTTGAATACAATTAAAGAACATAAAGTGCTAGACCCTTCTGCCTAAATTGGAAGTTTTTCATTTACTAAAATTATATATTTTTTCACATTAATAGAAGAAAATTAAGTTAAAAAGTATGTTTAGCTAAATGCTGTTTTGAAACATTTAATATCTCTATATTATGATATCCCCAATGTAAAAGAAAACATTTTTTTGGTACAGGAAAGTGTAATCCTAAAGTTTAGGTATCATTTTCCCTAGAAAAACAAGACTAACATGTTATTTTTGGATATATGTTTTACTTCATGTCAATATCAAACTTACACAAAAGTTGTAAGAATAGTAAAAAAGAGTTGCTATAAATTTTGTATTATTTTGCATACAATGATCACAATCAGGATATTTAAGATTAATAAAATATAGTAATCTAATCAACAGTCTATATTCAAGATTTATCAGCTGTTTGAATAATGTATTTTCATAGATTATTTTTATTTCCTGAGTTCAGTCTAGGATTAGGCATGACTATATTGTTCCGTTTTTGATTAAGCAATTCCTCAGCACTTCATTCTCCTTGACTTTAACGTTTTAAAATCAGTATGAACCATTTATTCTATAGAATGATCTAAAGTTGGGTTTGTGTGATATTTCCTTATGAATAGATCCAGGTTTCACCCTCCCCGCAATTTGAACTGGGCCAAGTCTCTGGAGATAGCACAAGATCGAAGATATTGTAGGCATGGTTTAATTCTACATTTTTGCCAATTTAAAAACTATCCCTGCATCATATTTACTAACTGATTGACAATTATTTTTAAGAATACAAAATTTAAGAACATACTAAAGAATCATGGGAGAATGGCATTCTATCATGTATACTATCATGTAAGAATTGAATCGCCAGTCTATGTCTGACGCAGGATACAGCATGCTTGGGGCTGGTGCATGGGGATGACCCACAGAGATGTTATGGGGAGGGAGGTGGGAGGGGGGTTCATGTTTGGGAACACATGTAAGAATTAAAGATTTTAAAATTAAAAAAAAAAAGAAATGCAATATTAAAAAAATAAATAAATAAAGAATCAAAGTAAGAGTTAGTCAACATTTTAGTATATGATGACAAGATAAGTGAAAATTGTAAACTGACGTAAATTTGGGGTAATTTTAATCAGCACACAATTGGCATGACTTGAGGTTGCTGATACTTCTCCCAGCAGTCTTGATTCCAGCTTGTGATTCACTCAGCATATAATTTCTGCATATGTTAATAAGAAGGGTGACAATATACAGCCTTGTCATACTACTTTCCCAATTTTGAACCAGTCTGTTGTTCCATGGGTCTCTTCACTATGACCCATTCATCTTGGGTGGCCCTGCACAGCATGGTTCATAGCTCCTTTAAGTTACACAAGCCCCTTTGCCACAACTAGGCTGTGATCCATGTAGCGGTTCTTACTCTTTACAGTATTAATTTTATACAATATTGGGCCTAATACATTTCAAATTTATTTTTCCAAAGTTTTAGTTTAGTGTACCACCATATTTTAAATTTTTCTCTTATTAAAAAATAAAATTGTTATCTATGTGATTCCTAAACTTTCTTTTCTTCTCCTTTATCCACATATTATTTTTCAAGGCATAGATTGTTTTAATTATTTCTATTAATAGCATAATCTGATAGACAAGGGGAAAAATCTTTCCATTTTTTTTTAAATTTACTTGCTATTTCCAAATTTTCTGTTTCTTAATTATAAAGGAATTAAATCTATAACTTTACCTGAGGATAAATTGGAAAATGTAAGTCCATTGAGGAAACATATTTTCTTCATTTATTCCTTTCTTCTTTAATAATATCAACTCTGCTATAATTTACTAACAATTTAAATGCACAAAATTTTTAAAAGACAATTTCAAATAGTATCCCTTCCTTCAGCAATAGTTTTGTGAAGTTGATATTTAATTGGAGAGACTGTGTTGCTGATAGCCACCTGGGGAGAGACTAATGTACACAGTTACATAAGTAAAATGATTCTGGAGACACAAATCTGGAAGGAAAAGGAGGAGAAAGCATCCTCTAGGTATTGTTATAGGGAGGTGAATTCTTTCAATGGGATAAACTGGGATGAATGTTTGAGGATCCTAGGAGCTCAGCAACATCAAGCAGCTTTGGAGAACTTATCAGAAAAGGGAATGTATTTTGATAGCTAATAGAATTAATGAAAATTCTGAAGAACCATTCCAGAAGAATGGTAAAATTAAAAAAAAAAAAATAAATTAGAGAACAGGGGACATTGCTTAAGCTATGTTTCAGGACTCTGTGGCCAGGAGGCACAGCTGGTAACCTGGATGCTGGATGCTTGATTTCATTTCTACACCGCTACCACTGCACAATAATAATATCTAATTATTCTCCGTAGAAGTCTGTGGAACTTCCACAGACTCCGAATCTTAGATGAAAGCATCTGATTTTTGCAGTGCAAGTTTAATGCCCATACTCTGGCTACCAGGAGACAAGGAGAAGGAATATTGTTGCACTTCCTTCTACTGTGTGTATTGGAGCCCAGTCACCAATCAAGATTTAAACAATATAAGATTTTACCAAATTGAGAGCTCAAATTTTGGCAGCCAACAACAACAACGAAAAAAAAACAAAAAAGACCTCATAATTTGTTGACACTTGAGCTATAACCTAGATGTAGGATAAGACTGCCTTTTAGAGATTAGAAATAAGTGTGAGGAATGCCAAATACAAAGGCAGGAATGATTTGAAGCATTCAACAGCAAAAATGGAGACCAGAGTTTATAGAACAACATATTATAAACACTATTTTTGAGATAATCATATTATAGGAAATCCTTCTATATTTAACACTTAAAGAGTATTTTAAATAAGTGTTTATTATGTATATTATTTCCTTATATAAACATAATAAAAGCTTTTTTATTTTGAATCAATTGCAATCATCTGTTTTCAGTTTTGCTTGATAAACATGGTAATAGGCATTAATTTTTTATATTAAATTCTTTGTTTTAAAATACTTTTCAATTTGATTCCCTATTATTTTGTTCATACATTAAAATCTAGTCAAAAGAAAGAACAAATTTTATGTTTCTGCTGTATCATTTTTTTAAGGATAATTAAAACGAGCCTGGATTTATAAACTATTTTGAAAATATTTTCTTTTTTGTAATCTGGAGCAAATTCTATAGAATGGGATACACACACACACACACACACACACACACACACATGTATGTATATACCTATATTTTTAATTTGAAAATTATTTCTCATAAAGCTGTGTGCAGTTTCCATAATCTAATTCATATGTTTCATTGACTACTGACTGGGAATGATTGACAGGTATGAGCTCTAGTGACACCTTCCTACATCCCCCCAGGCAGACCTTAAGGGAGCTTCAAGTAACTATAGGAGTCACAGGGTAAGTTTGGGGACCTCCAAACTCTCTCTGCTTTTAGTAATACTATTATCACTATTGTGTCAGGATTCAGTTTTCAGAAATGGCCATAAGTCTTGCTTGACCTGGATCTATTGACTTACTTAACTGAGATCTTTCAGAGTATTGCTGCCAGTTAGATGAGAATGCTCATAACTGATTCCAAAGTAATTGCATATTTGATTAATTGTTTCCCTCATTGACTGATGCACTCATTCAGCAATAATTCATGAGGTTTCTTTCTGTTCCATGAGTACAGCCGTGGAGTCTGTCTCAGATTGATTTCTGACCCAAATGCTTACTAGTTCTGTACCCTGGGGAAAATTACCTAACTTCAGTGGGTCTCAGTTTCTACATCACAAAATGAGGATAAAAACATCAAACTCATAGAGTTTTGCTTTAATTTTATAGCAATTATATGATAAATTACATTTCTTTTGGCATATAGTTATAGAAAATTGAGTACATTATAACTACTGTGAAAACTATAATACAGATCAGTGCCATAATTTCCCCTCTCTCTGTTATCTATTTATATCCATACCTTACCCTCACAATGAACTCATGACAACCACCGATCTTTTTTATAACCCTATATTTTTTAAAACATTATGCAAATGTCCAAATGAAATGATGCAACTTATAGATTTTTGAGACAGGCTTTTGTGCTTAGCATAATCTTTGAGGTCCATATAGTCTATTTTGTACATCAATTATTCTTTCTTTTTTACAGATGAATAGTATTCCATTGTTTAGATGTACCACTATTTTTTAAAAATCCTTTAGCTCATTGAAGGACATTTTTGTTATTCCCATCTATATCTAAGAGAGAGATTAATGAATTATATTGATGGCCCAAACTGCTTCCAGAGGGGCTGTCCCATTTTATATTTCCACCAGGAATGGATGGGAGTTGATTTCCATTCTCCTTGCCACTTGATGGTGACATCATCTTTTTTAGGCATTTTAATAAATATAGTGACAATTCATCATGGTTTAGTTCACATTGATCTAGTGGCTAATGATGCAGAATATCTTTAATTGTATTTGTTCATTATCTGTATATTCCTTTTTGTGAATTGTTTGTTCAAGTCTCTTGCTTAATTTTAGTTGAATTATTCAATATTTTACTGTGAATTTGTTTTTAATAAATAATCTTTATTTTTGAGAGAAGTTTTAGATTCACTGGTGGTTCAGTCATTAAAGAGTCTGCCTGCAATGTGGGAGACTTGGGTTCGATCCCTGGGTTGGGAAGATCCCCTGGAGAAGGAAATGGCAACCCACTCCAGTACTCTTGCCTGGAGAATTCTGTGGACAGAGGAGCCTGCTGGGCTACAGTCCATGGGGTCACAAAGAGTCGGACATGACTAAGTAACTAACTTTCCCTAACTTTTCCTTTTTTTTAAGATGCACAGAAAATTTGAATGGAAAATACAGAGAGCTCCCAAATACCACACATCCATACACATACACAGCCTCTTCCACTGTCACTGATCCCTATGACAATGGTACATTTATTACATTTAGTGAACCTACATAGACACAGCCTAATCCCCAAAGTCTCTAATGTACCTTAAGCTTCATTCCTGGTGTTGTACATTCTACAGTTTTTGACAAATGTATAATGACATATATTCATCATTGTGGTGTCATACAGAATATATTTAGTGTCCTAAAAATTCTCTCTGCTCTGCCTATTTGTCTCCCCCTTCCCACTGTCCCCTGACAAACACTAATCTTTTTACTGTCTCTATAATTTTGCCTTTTCCAAAACTTCATAGTTGGAATCATACAGTAAATACCCTTTTCAGATTGACTTCATTTACTTGGTAATTGATGACTCATTTCTTTTTTTAATGCCAAATAATTTTTTAGTTACTAGATGAACCACAGTTTATTTATCCACTCACCTACTGAAGGAAATCATGGTTGCTTCCAAGTTTTGGCAGTTATAAACAAAGCTGCCATAAAGAGACATGTGCATTTTTGTGTGAATGTAAGTTTTCAGTTCTTTTGGGCAACTACCCAAAAGGTCATATGGTAACAGTATGATTAAATTTGTGAGAACCTCCAAACTATCTTCCAAAGTGGCTGTACGATGGTACATTGTACATTCCCACTAGCAATGGATAAAAGCTTCTGTTCCTTCACTTTATCACAAGAAGCTGAGGTTGTCAGTGTTTGGATCTGTTCATTTAATAGGTATATAGAGGCTTTTCATTGTTGTTTTAATTTGCAATTTCGCAGTAACACACCATGTTGAACATCTTCTCATAGTTGTAGTTATCATCCATGTATTTTCTTTTGTGTAGTGTCTGTTAAAGTCTTTGCCTTGTTTTTAACAGGGGTTTGCTTTCTTATTGCTGAGTTTTAGAGTATTTTGTATACTTAGCACAACAATCTTTTATAAAATATATCTTTTGTAAATATTTTCTTCAAATCTGTGATTGTCTTCTCATTCTCTTATCATTATCTTTCTTATAGGTTTTTAATTTTAATGAAGTATAGCTTATCAATTGTTTCTTTCATGGATTGAGTGTGCCCTTGGAATTGTATCTAAAATGTCAGTGGCATAACAAAAGTAATCTAGGTTTTATTTAATGTTCATTGCGTGGAATTTTATTAGTTTGTATTTTACATTTAGTTCTATCATTCATTCTAGGTTAATCTTTTTAAGGATGTAATGTCTGTTCTAAAATCATTCTATTTTATTTTACATGTAGATGTCCAGTTGTTCCCACAACCTGTGTTAAAAAAAAAAAAAAGAATTTTTTCTCCAATGTATTGTCTTTCCTCCTTTGTCAAGTATCAGTTAACTATATTTATGTAAGATATATGTTTCCTATTTTATTGATTTACATTTCTGTTCTTTCTCCAGTACCACACTTTCTTGGTCACTGCTGCTTTGTACTATGTCTTAAAACTGCATGGTGTCAGTCTAATTTTGCTCATCTCCTTCAATATTGAATTAACCATTTTGGGTCTTTTGTCTCCCCATATAACTTTAAAATCAGTCTGTCAATTACTGCTGAATTTTGAAACTTCCTTATATATGCAGATAATAGATTCATTGTAGATTGTGTAATTTGTAAATGTTTACTCCCAGTCTAAAGCTTGTCTTTTCATTTTTTTAAGAGTGCCATTCTCAGAGTAAAATTTTTAATTTTAATGAAGGCCAATTTATCAATATTTCATTTTGTAAATCATGATTATAGTGCCATATGTAGATTTTTGTCCTTTTAAAAAATTTTACATTTTACATTTAAATTTATAATTCACTAGATTTAATTTTTTTAAAGGTTGTGAGAATTGGGTTGAGGTTCATTATTTTGAATATCTATTCCAGTTATTCCCACATCATTTATCAAAAAACTATTTTTACTTACTGAATTGTACCTGCATTTTGTCAAAAATCAATTGGGCATATTTCTGTGTATCTATTAATGGAATCTCTTTCCCTATATATCTAACTTTTTACCAATTCCAGACTGTCTTGTTAACTGCAGTTGTGGAATACATTATAAAATCATGCGGTGGTAATCCTTCCACTTTACTTTTTTTTTAAATGGCAGGTAGGCTAGTTTTTTCCTTTATTTTTCATATAAACTTTAGAATAAACTTACCCAAATATAGTCTTGCAAGTTTTTCTTAAATTTGAATTATATTATATTTACATATTAATATGTTTAACTGACATCTTTACTATGTTAAATCTTCCAATTTCTGAACACAGTACATCTCTTAAATTATTTCAGTCTTTTTTTAGAAAAATCATTTATCAATATTTTTTAGTATTTTTCAGAATGAAGATTCTACAAATTCTGCATGATCCAATGAATGTTGGCAATTTGATGTCTGGTTCATCTGCCTCTTCAAAATTCAGGTTATATATCTGGAATTTCTTGTTCACATATTGCTGAAACCTAGCTTGAAGGATTTTGATCATAACCTTGCTAGCATGTGAAATGAGAGCAGTTGTACTGTAGTTTGAACATTCTTTGACCTGTTCAGTTGGGATTGGAATGAAAATTGACCTTTTTCAGTCCTATGGCCACTGCTGAGTTTTCCAAATTTGCTAACATATTGAGTGTGGCACTTCAACAGCATCATCTTTTAGGATTTTAAATAGCTCAGCTGAAATACCCTCACTTATATTTGTTTTGTTTGTTATAATACTTCCTAAGGCCCACTTGACTTCACACTCCAAGACATCTGGCTCTAGGTGAGGAGCATACCATCATGATTATCCAGGTCATTAAGATCTTTTTTGTATAGCTCTTCTGTATATTCTTGCCACCTCTTCTCAATCTCTTCTGCTATATCTTTACAGTTTCTGTCCTTATTCTGCCCATCCTTGCATGAAATATTCCTCTGATATTTCCAGTTTCTTGAAGAGATCTCTGATCTTTCCCATTCTATTGTTTTCCTCTATTTCTTTGTATGGTTCATTGAAGAAGACCTTCTTATCTCTCCTTGCTATTCTCTAGAATGCTGCATTCAGTTAGGTATATTTTTTTTCCTTTCTCCCTTGCCTTTCATTTCTCTCCTTTCCTCAGTTATTTATAAAGCCTCCTCAGACAATCTCTTTGCCTCTTGCATTTCTTTTTGTTTGGTATGGATTTTGTCTCTGCTTCCTGTACAATGTTCAAACTTCTATCCACAGTTCCTCTGGCATTCTGTCTATCAGATATAATCCCTTGAATCTATTCATTACCTCCACTATATAATTGTAAAATAATTGATTTAGGTCATGCTTGAATGGCCTCATTGTTTTCCCTACTGTCTTCAGTTTAAGCCTGAATTTTGCAATTAAGTTGCAATAGAGAGCTCATGATTTGAGCCACTTTCAGCTCCAGTTCTTTTTTTTTTATTTGCAGGCTGTATAGAGCTTCTCTATCAAATAACAGAATCAATCTGATTTCAGTATTGACCATCTGGTGATGTCCATGTGTAGAGTCAGCTCCTGTGTTGTTGGAAAAGAGTATTTGCTATGACCTGCATGTTCTCTTGACAAAACTCTGTTAAACTTTGTCCTGCTTCATTTTGTACTCCAAAGGCAAACTTGCGTGTTACTCAAGGTACCGCTTGATTTCCTCCTTCTGCATCAGCTATGATAAAAAAAAAAATGATATCTTATTTTGGTGTTAGTTCTAGAAGATGTTATATGTCATCATAGAACTGGTCAACTATAGCCTCTTGGGCATCATTCATTGGAGCAAAGATATGGATTATTGTGATGTTGAATTGTTTGCCTTGGAAATGAAATGGGAGCAAGTCTGTTGCTTTTTAGGTTGCACCAAATACTGCATTTCAGACTCTTACTGTCTATGAGGGCTATTCTATGGAATTCTTGCCCACAGTAGTAGATAAAATTGTCATCTGAATTATTTTTTCCCATTCTCATCTATTTTAGCTCACTGCTTTCTAAGATGTTGATATTCAACCTGCCACCTCCTGCTTGACCACATCCGATTTACTTTGGTTCGTGGACCTAAAATTCCAGGCTCCCATGCAATATTGTTTTTTATAGCATCAGACTTCACTGTCACCGCCAGACAGCTTCACATATGAGCATTATTTCCTCTTTGACCAGCCACTTCATCCTTCCTGGAGCTAATAGTCCTCTGTTCTTCCTTAGTCGCATGTTGGACACTTTCAGACATGGATGGTGAGCTTCTCATCTTCCTGTGTCATATCTATTTGCCTTTTCATACAGCTCATGAGGCTCTTGGCAAGAACACTAGAGTGCATTGCCATTTCCTCCTCCAGTGAACCATATTTTGTCAGAACTCTTCACTATGACCCATCCATCTTGGGTGTCCTTGCACAATATGGTTTGTAGCTTCATTGAGTTATGCAAGCCTCTTTGCCAAGACATGACTCTGATCCATGAAGGGGTGGTTTCATAGGTACATTTACTGGAGATACAAAGAGAAGCATGCTTACACCTTTTTTGTTGTTGTTATTCATTCGCTCTGTCATGTCCGACTCTTTGTGACCCCATGGAATGGACTGCAGAACACCAGGCTTCCCTGTCCTTACTATCTACCAGAGCTTGCTCAAACTCATGTCCATTAAGTCAGTGATGCCATCCAGCCATCTCATCCTCTGCCCTACTCCAGCCTTCGATCTTTCCCAGCATCAGGGTCATTTCTATTGAAGCAGGTCTTTGCATCAGGTGGCCAAAGGGTTGGAGCATCAGCATCAGTCCTTCTAGTGAATATTAAGGATTGATTTCCTTTTAGATTGACCAGTTTGATCTCCTTGCAGTCCAAGGGACTCTAAAGAGTCTTCTCCAACAGTTCAAAAGCAGTTCAAAAGCATTGATTCTTTAGTGTTCAGCTTTCTTTATGGTCCATCTCTCACATCCATACATGACTACTGGAAAAACCATAGCTTTGACTATATAAGCCTTTGTTGACAAAGTAACGTCTCTGCTTTTAACACAATATCTAGGTTTTTCATATCATTTCTTTCAAGGAGCAAGTGAATTTTAATTTTGTGGCTGAAGTCACCATCTGCAGTGATTTTGGAGCCCAGGAAAGTAAAGTCGGTCACTGTTTCTGTTGTTTCTCCCATCTATTTGTTATAAAGTGATGGGACCAGATGCCATGATCTTAGCTTTTTAAATGCTGAGGTTTAAGTCTGCTTTTTCACTGTCCTCTTTCACTTTCGTCAGGAGGCTCTTTAGTTCCTCTTCATTTTTTGCCATAAGGGTGGTGTCATCCGCATATCTGGGGTTGTTGATATTTCTCCTGGCAGTTTGTGGTTCATCCAGCCTGGTATTTCACATGATGTACTTTGCATATAAGTTAAATAAGAAGGATGACAATATACAGCCTTGACATACTCCTTTCACAATTTGGAACCAGTCCATTGTTCCATGTCCAGTTCTAGCTGTTGCTTCTTGACTTACATACAGGTTTCTCAGGAGACAGGTAATGTGGTCTGTCCCACAGGTAATGTGGTCACTTCCCATCTCTTAAAGAATTTTCCAGTTTGTTATGAGATCCACACAGTCAAAGATTTTAATATAATCAGTGAAGCAGAAGTAGATTTTTTTTTCTGGAATTTTATTGCTATGATACAACGGATGTTGGCAATTTGATCTCTGGTTCCTCTACCTTTCCTAAACCAGGTTTGAACATCTGGAAGTTCTCATTCCATGCACTGTTGAAGCCTGGCTTGGTGTATTTTGAGCATTACTTTGCTAGCATGTGAAATGATTGTAATTATGCAGTAGTTTCAATATCCTTTGGCATTGTCCTTCTTTAGAATTGGAATGAAAATTGACTTTTTCCAGTCCTGTGGCCATGGCTGAGTTTTACATATCTTCTGGCATATTGAGTGCAGCACTTTAATAGAATCACCTTTTAAGATTTGAAATGGCTCAGCTGGAATTTCATCACATTCACTAGCTTTTTTCTTAGTGATGCTTTCTAAGGCCCGCTTGACTTCACAGTCCAAGATGTCTGGCTCTCAGTGAGATAATACCACTGTGGTTATCTGGGATTTTAAGTCTATTTTGTCTAGTTCTTCTGTGTATTCTTGCAATCTCTTTGTAACATCTTCTGATCCAGGTATTAAACTGATATTGTATTAAGGAATAATATGTTAATACATAAACATTCCTTAGAATTTTGCCTGAAATATAGTTAGGACTCAATAAATAGAAGTTAGTGTCATCATTTTTATTATTTTCCAACACTGAGCTAATGCTAGGGTAAGTTCTCTGTCTTCATGGCATTTAGAGGTTAGAAGAAGAGACAGATATAAGTGACATACACAAATAATTATAATTTTTAAAAGTGTTATGTAAGAAAAGTAGACAGTGAAGTGTTAGTGATAATTTTTGTTGAGCACATTCATTTCATGAGTGTGCATACATTCATGTGATTCACAATCTTTGAGAGTTGTAGTATATATTTTGTTTATTCATGGAGCTATATACTCAGTGATCAAACAAGAGATCAAATTGCCACCATTTGCTAGATTATAGAGAAAGCAAGGGAATTTCAGAAAAACTACTATCTCTGTTTCATCAACTACACTAAAGCCTTTGACTGTGTGGATCATGACAAACTGTGGAAAGCTCCGAGAGAGATGGGAATACCAGACCATCTTACCTGTCTCCTGAGAAACCTGTATGTGGGTCAAGAAGCAATAGTTAGGACCCTGTATGGGACAACTGATTGGTTCAAAATCGAGAAAGGATAATGAGAGAGATGTCTTCTTTCACCCTGTTTGCTTAACCTATACACTTAGCACACCATGAGAAATGCCGGGCTGGATGAGTTCCAAGCTGGAATCAAGATAGGTGGGAGAAACAACAGCCACCTCAGATATGTGGATGATACCACTCTAATGGCAGAAAGGGAAGAGGAACTAAAAAGCCTTTTGATGTGGGTGAAGGAGGAGAGTGAAAGAACCAACTTAAGACTAAATTTAAAAAAAAAAACAAAAAAAAAAAAACTAAGATCATGGCATTTGGCCCCATTACAACATTGCAAGTAGAGGAGAAAAAGGTGGAAATAGTGACAGATTTCCTCTTCTTGGGCTCCAAAATCACCACGGGTGGTGATTGCACCCATGAAATCAGAAGATGATTGTTTCTTGGCAGGAAAGCAGTGACAAACCTAGATAGTGTTTTTCAGAGATACTACTGCCAACAAAGGTCTGTATAGTCAAGTGGTATATGGTTGTGAGAGCTGGACTGTGAAGAAGTCAGAACACCAAAAAATTGATGCCTTCAAACTGTGGTGCTGGAGAAGACTCCTAAAAGTCCCTTAGACGGTAAGGAGATCAAACCACTCAATCTTAAAGGAGATCAACCTTGAATATTCAGTGGAAGTATTAATGCTGAAACTGAAGTCCCAGTATTTTGATCCTCTAATCTGAACACATGACTCATTGGAAAAGTCCCTGATATTGGTAAAGATTGAGGGCAGAAGGAGAAGAGGGTGTCAGAGGATGAGATGGCTGGATGGCATTAGTGATGCAATGAACAGGAATTTGGGCAAACTCCAGGAGGTGATGAAGGACAAGGAGGCCTAGCATGCTGCAGTCCATGGGGTTGCAAAGAGCCGAACACTTCTAGGTGACTGAACAACAACAATACACTCAGTATATCATCAGTATATTTTGGAATTACAGGAAAGTCTCTGAGCAGTTTTATTTATAAGACATTTCACCTTTTTATTAATAACTAAATCCATGGCTTTATTTTAATGTCTCCTCTCTATCAGTTTACTATTTTTTATTCTGATTATCTTATTTTATTACACCATCTGATTCTCCTCTTTTGCTATTATTTTATCAAGTGGCAAGATATGTTCCTGGAATGCAGCCAGTCCACCAATATTAAACATTGCCTACTGCCTCTCAGAGTGCTGAGCTGGGCATGTTGGGAAGAAGGATAACAACAGGACCCCAAAGCAGCTGCTCTGTGGTGACCTCAAAAGGAAGGGCCCCGTGCAAGCCAAGTAGAAGGGATGCTGCTAGCAGACAGATGAGAGAAATTTCAGGATAGATCCTGACTACTGGACAGAAACAACAGCAGAAATTAGGTCTCTTAGATGGGAATGATCTTAGTCTGCCTATATGCATCTCTTGGAAACCAAATAGCACTAAAAAGCCAAAGAGAAACTCTTCATATGCATTGTAACCACTAATATGAGTTTTTAATATTGCAAAATAGTAGGACAGAAGATTTCTGCAGAATTAATCAGCTGTAGTCCTTATTTTGCAGGCTGAATTTAAAATAAAAAGTATTTTAAATATATTCAAGTCAATGTTTCCTAAGGAAACCATGTCTCTTTCCTCTCAAGGCCTTTGGAAATGCTTATTACCTATTACCAAACTTATTACTCAGTTAATTTTCACATAATATTGACTTTGTAACTGAAAACTCACTTCCTCAGGGAAGATTTCCCTGAGTGACCTCCAGAGTCAGGTATTTTGCTTTCATAGGTCCTTAAAGTCTAAGGGGCACCATTGTATTTCCAGAGCCTGGCACTTCATAAATGGTATTAAATAATTAGCTAAAATAACTACAGAGCACTCTGTAAACATTAAATACCCTGTAAACATTAAACACCCTGTCACAAGAATAAATTAATATGATTTGTGTTCTGGAGATGTTTCTAATCTAATGTGTAAAGGTACACATGCAAGAGAATAAACAAACATGCAGGAGTTCTATCTTCACCATCATTTACAAACACAAACTGGTGGGAGTAAGATTGCTAAGAAGACAGTGTTCAGTCTTCTGGGAAGGCGAAATGAAAGAGGTTGACAAGAAAGGCATTTTAGAAAAACTGTTTCTGAATTGAAACATGAAGAACAATTTTCCATATCCTGGGCATAAGTATGCTTTTCTGAGTGTTAAGTATACACACATACTGAGTACATATACACATATACACAGTACATGTATATACACACACATATATATTCACAATATATAAGTATTACAGTGCTTATATGTTTTCTATTTTGTGTGTATATGTAGAATAAAAGGTATCCATATGTATTTTTAAAATACACATATATAACATGCACTTTTACTATGACTGAACTAACAGTTATTATAGATCACCTCCTGCTATGCACACAAAGTGGTATAACAGATTAATTATGATATCTTCAACATATGATTTCAATAATATTGCCCATGTATTATTTTGCTATCACCCCTAACTTAACCATGCATAAACATGGCTTTTACTTACTACAGGCAAATTTT
This sequence comes from Budorcas taxicolor, assembly GCF_023091745.1. NCBI lineage: Eukaryota > Metazoa > Chordata > Mammalia > Artiodactyla > Bovidae > Budorcas > Budorcas taxicolor. The sequence goes on from NC_068912.1 coordinate 64,347,851, forward strand.
GCTACAGTGAATTCTAATATTGAGAATATATTTCTAAAATAAATCATTCTGTGACCCAGTAAATATTATTTTGGCACCCTCATTCATATTTGCCAGTTCTTTGTAAGATTATATGGATCATTTTAATCATTTCCTTAAAAAAACAATATAATGGTGTTATTTGTAATGATTATTTAGAGCCATAGCCTATTAACAAGGCATATTTTCTTAAGACTTAAATTGTCAGTCTCTCATGACCTTTCTCACTATTCTAATGTTATAGTGTCTCACACATAATCTCAAAGTTCTTGAATTCTAATTTTCTTGTATGATGGTAAGATTTGTTCATCACTTTGTAACTGAAGCATTCTGTATAGCACCAACTGAGAATGTTTTTGTTCCTGCTTCTGAGTGCCATAGGAATGGAGTGACACCACTGTAATTGTGAAGCAGTGTATCTTCACTCAACTTAGTTGTTATTTACCCTGTTCAGAGAACTCACACATTATTATGGGTCACATAAGTTTACCCATGAGTCCTAAAATGTCACTTTTTCTCTTATGCTGATAACAGACGTTCACTGTTGAGGTAAAAAGTCCAACTTTAAGAAGCAGACTGTCCCTGAGGCTTATCCTTATTTAAAAAAACAAAAACAAAAAACTCATTAAGCCAGAATAAATTGCAATGTATTCAAGCAAAACTGTGGGGAAGGCTCTTTTTTTTTTTGGCCTGATGGCGATCCACAGGTGCAGGAATATGCAGACACATTTAGATGAGCTTTAGTATCACACCTGTGCTGACAGAATGTGCACTCAGAACAGTCAAGAGGAAAATGAAGGCTCTATCCACTTTGTGGACTTGCTAAAGCCACGGGTTAAACTTTGGTTTTTCTTTCTTTTCCTCCTGCTCCATTTGATGGTCTTTATAAATTTCTGGCTAATTAAAAACATATCTTCCTTTATCTTTGAATTTTTGAGTGTCTTTTAAAGTAAGCCTCTATCTCTTAGGATACCGACTATAAAAATAACATGTTAAAATTACCTTTTTTTTTAATATTAGAAAGCATTTTGGCAGAAGACTCAGCAGCTCTTCCGTCTTTTTTTTGTTCTTTAATCACTGATGGTGTCCCAGTGGTTTCCTTATTAAACTGTATAAATAATACAATAAAACTTTAAATGGCATATGGATAGTTCAACATTTATTCCTTTTAAGAGCTTAATCTTTGAATAAATTATAACCATACAGACATAAACTTTATAATAAACTAACAATTTTTAAGTATGAGAGCAGGAGCCAAAAGAAGAGACTACCAGTTTTCTGTGCAGTGTCTGGAAATTTGACACAGCTGAAACCCAACAGTCATGGTTAAGGTTACCTTAGTTTACAAACTGATCTCTTTTCAGATAGTATCTGAAAAGATACTATACATTTGCTGACTCTTAAATCATTTTTCACTGGACAAGATGTAAATAAAGTTGGGATTCCAAGTTGGCACACTTGTAACGAATCTGCCTGCTAATGCAGGAGACACAAGAGATGCAGGTTCAATCCCTGGGTCAGGAAGATCCCCTAGAGGAGGAAATGGCAACCCACTCCAGTATTCTTGCCTGGCAAATTCCATGGACAAAGAAACCTATATCTATGGGGTTGCAAAGAGACACAACTGAGTACAGATTCATTCATATATACAAGGTTTGATCTCTTGTCATATATTATCTCTGTATGTACATTTGCTGACTAAAACCACCTTTCATTGGACAAGACATAAACAAATTGCATACAATTTGAAAGAATTGTTTTGTGTAAAGAGAATCTTATTCCATACTTATTCTATAAAAATCCTTTACATTTATTGACAGTGTTTCCAGTTTACAAGGTCTTTGGCAGAAAGAAATTTGTGAAGACAAATTTTCTTAATGGACTCCTCAATCTAAGCACAAATATATTTACCAAACAGTAACTTGAAGTTCATATTTTAAGAATACACCTAGCATATATTTTAACTTTGATTTTATTACATATTAAGAATTCTTAAACTAGATCTTCTTATATATTTAATAAACATAATATATAAAAATAGATGGAATAATAGTGAAAATGTATAATAATTACTATGTTACTTCATACACCATTATAGATAATGCAAAGATAATATACACTGAATTTTGTAGGTTCCAAATATTCTTTGTAATAGAACTAAAAAAACCTTGATGCATATGAAATATCTCAATCTTGGTCCCACCCAGATTTATTTCTTGATATTCATTTGCTGCCTATCCTGGTTATCCTAATCTCTGTTCCATCCTTGCTCATCTTATTATCCTTTTTATTAGAAATACCTTTAATGAAGTAACAGAAGATCTAGTCTATCTGAAAGCAAATTTTTAAGATTCACACATAATCTCATGTCATTTTTTACTTCTGATTTTTCTACTGCGTCATAATATCTTGGACATACTTCATAAAAAGCACATATCCATTAACCTTATATATATTCAGTGATGCAGACTCTGGTCAATGTTTTTTGAAAAGGATGCAATTATTCTGAAAACAACAGTTGATTGTAATCATAAAAGTGATTTCTTATTATAAAAGACATAAAATATAGAGAATTGAAATAAGATTCATATCTATTTCACATTCACAACCAGACATTTATTGGTAAATTCTTTCAAAGCTGTACAATTGGTTCTGTTTTACAGAAATTGCCAATATCCAATAATATTCTGGACATCAACCTGCTGTTTCAAATGAGTGTATTGTATTCATACATTCTTCATCCATTGTGAAGACTTATTTTCCTCTTTGTTTGAAATAATACAATTGATTCAGTATCAATATTCTTTTCTCTCTGACATATAAACAAAAAACAGATTTTGCTGCATTTAATTCCCCTGCCGACAATTCCTCTTGACAGAGACCTGGGTCACCTTTCTTATTTTAATATAGGAGATTTTCTGAATACATATTGCAAATTATGGCAGTTGTGATGAATTATCCAAATATGAGATGACATGGAGAAAGTTATAAAAAGTTTTTATTTTTCCTGTTTTTTCACACTTTAATCCAGCTGACATATATACATATATATGTTTATATATTGTAAAATTCTACAGAAATCAGCTTGACATTGGTCACCTGTCCATGAAAATTATATACCATTTTAAGCATTTTTGTTCATGCCCATTCCAGAATCTCCAAAGACTCACAAAACCCTTGGATGCCCTTTGTGAGATCTTTTTCTCTAGTGATATTTCTCTTTTTCACCCCATTTGCCTTTGAAGATTTATGATTGTTTTCATCAAAGTCATAGTCTACCTTCTACTGAGACTCTGATTTTTAAGCTTTAATATACCTGAGGATCACACAGGCTTATTTAAATAAGAGTCCTATGCTGCATATTTAGAAATTCAGTGCCTTAGTTGGAACTTAGAGACCTGATAAAGATGTACCGATTAAACTGTAGATTTCTTAAGTGAAGGATGAGGTTTTATCAATATGTGTATTCCTGGTACTTGGCACCATGCCTGACAAGAAACAATGTAATAATTGCTTGCTGAGCTGAATTAAGAAAATTAATTTGAAAAAATTAGCTTCAGGTATTTTATTAATATTTCCTGCTAGAAAATTTTACTATCCCAGCTAGAATGTGTCAAACTTTTGAGGCTAGGAACTAGTGAAAACGTGGACTCAGGGACCATTCTTCTCACAATACACACACTTTTCATACGTATCTTATGAATTCACCTGACATCTATTATACACCTAAGTCCTAGGTCTGTCTTAGATGCTGTGATATTAAATTGCGTGGGGTTAATTCTTCACCCTCAAGGAATCTAAAAGTTAGGGAAGAGGTATATCAATAGTTCTAAAATAACATAATGGTTTATAACAGAATGAACAAAGCATTTTAAAAGCATTGAAAAATGAAGGTTGAATTTTGTTAAAGATTCTCTCAATATTAAAACCTCAAGAATCAGCATTCTATAATATTTTTATGCTCATGCAAATCATTCTCTATGCCAATTTTTCAAAGAATTTGATGGCATTAGAAATTGTCAGTGCGCCAACACTGTTTGTCATTAAAAATGAAAGCAATCAGATCATCCTGTGCCACTGTGTCTTTCTCATTTGCTTTCTCATTTATATGCAATCATATATATTGTGCCTTTGATTTTAACTTCCTTTTTCTGTAAGAATTCATGATTTTTACTTTTATTTAAGTATGGGCTCAATCATCTATCCTTTACTCAGCCTCCATTTGATTAACCTCTCAGCAGAAATGTTTCCTTTCCTGGCCCACGTACTGGAACCTTCTCTTTAAAATCAAGCTAATGCCTGTTTTTGTTAAAATGTGAACTATCTTTCCTGTCACTGCTGCTTTTCCTCCAAGGATCCCTTTTCTCTCCAGTATTGGAGTTATCTTTACATCTCAACAATTTTTAAATGTTCCCTAAGGCCCTCATGGAGAAGGCAATGGCATCCCACTCCAGTACTCTTGCCTGGAAGATCCCATGGATGGAGGAGCCTGGTAGGCTGCAGTCCATGGGGTCGCGAAGAGTCGGACACTACTGAGCAACTTCACTTTCCCTTTTCACTTTCATGCATTGGAGAAGGAAATGGCAACCCACTCCAGTGTTCTTGCCTGGAGAATACCGGGGACGGGGGAGCCTGGTGGGCTGCTTTCTATGGGGTCACGCAGAGTCGAACACGACTGAAGCAACTTAGGAGCAGCAGCAGCAGCAAGGCCCTCATGGACTTCCTTCATAGTTCAGTTGGTAAAGAATCCTGCTGCAATGCAGACCTGAGTTCAATCCCTTGATTGGGAAGATCCCCTGGAGAAGGGAATAGCTACCCACTCCAGTATTCTGGCCTAGAGAATTCCTTGGTCTGTATAGCCCAAGGGGTCGCAAAGAGTTGGGCACAACTGAATGAATTTCACTTTCAAGGCCCTCATGACTGACATTCATAATTGTAATTGCTGCTCTGATGAACCTGCACAATGCCTGGTTTTAGGGAAGGCAGTCATATGCCTCCTATGGTAGAGTAAGTAGAAAAAACAAATCCATCCTGCTCTCATCCTTTGATGACTGAGGAAAAGGCTTGTGACCCCAGCTTAGTCATTCAGATTCTTACACCTTGGACACTGAATCTTCAGTGAGTGAAGCAGAGATAAGAGGAGTGAAAGGGATGTGTTGCCCCATGGCAGCATCCTGACCAGATTATCTGCTGAACAGGAGCTTCTGGTGAATTGTCTTGCATTCCTGCTTCTTGTGAGCTCTGGCTCAAAAATTACGTTTAGCTTAGAGCAGCTGAAGTTAAATTCTACTAGTGCAACTAAGAACTCTGAGTTGACTTCTAGTTAGAATAAGAAGCAAATAGTCTAAATATTTTCCCTAGTGTTGAGTATTTATTGTTAAAATATATAATTTCATGGCAACTTAGCAATGCTTTTATAGTGAAACAAATGTTTTACTCAACTACATTGAAGTTCTTACATCAAATATACTATCAACAGATAAACTATAAGTAGACATATTGATAAGGTAAGACTAAAGATATATGCAAACTCAGCATTTTCCTATGCCAAATAATATATATTTAAATAACTTGTATCATCTCCAGCTTTAATGGTATTTTATTTTGATTCCCATATAATAGTATGGTCTATTCATTGCAGTCAGGATTTGCATTTCCCATTTTTTTAAATTGTGTTTTAGTCTGCCCTTATAAAAATTATTCTATTTAAATGATAATGCTGTGTCTGGGCTATTTTCAGAGTCCAATTTTCCCATAACAAACTATATTTGACAAGGCAGGTTCAGGATTCAATATAAAAATTATCTACAATCTTTAGAAAATTTCATGTTATTCAATACTAGGGAATCCATTCAATGATATAGTTAATTTCCTATAGGTAGGCCATTGCAGCATTGTTCTTACTTTTGGGGTTCCTCATATTGTTGCACCTTGAGAACTATATATAGATTTTTGTGAAATATAACTTCATAGATTTGAATACAGCTCTTAAATGCAAGCCCCAAATAGTCCATAATCATTTGATATTTATCAGTTCACTTCAGTTTCTCAGTTGTGTCTTACTCTTTGTGACCACATGGACTGCAACACAACAGGCTTTCCTGTCCATCACCAACTCCCGGAGCTTGCTCAAACTCATGCACATAGAGTCAGTGATGCCATCCAACCATCTCACCCTGTGTCATCCCTTTCTCCTCCTGCCTTCAATCTTTCCCAGCATCAAGGTGTTTTCCAATGAGTTAGTTCTTCGCATCAGGTGGCCAAAGTATTGGAGCTTCAGCTTCAGCATCATTTCTTCTAATGAATATTCAGGACTGATTTCCTTTAGGATGGACTGGTTGGATCTCCTTCCAGTCTAAGGGACTCTGAAGAGTCTTCTCCAACACCACATTTCAAAAGCGTCAATTCTTCAGCTCTTAGCTTTATTTATGGTCCAACTCTTACATGTATACATGACTACTGGAAAGCCTATAGCTTTGACTATACAGACCTTTGTTGGTAAAATAATGTCTCTGCTTTGTAATATGCTGTCTAGGTTGGTCACAGCTTTTCTTCCAATGAGCAAGTGTCTTTTAATTTCATGGCTGCAATCACCATCTGCAGTGATTTTGGAGCCCAAGAAAATAAAGTCTATAGCTGTCTCCATTGTTTCCCATCTATTTGCCATGAATTAATGGGACTGGATGCCTAGGTCTTAGTTTTTTGAATGCTGAGTTTTAAGCCAACTTTTTCACTCTCCTCTTCCACTGTCATCAAGAGGCTTTTTAGTTCCTCTTCATTTTCTGCCATAATCGTGGTGTCATCTACATATCTGTGGTTATTGATTTTCTTCCCTGAAAGTTTCCAGCTTATGCTTCATACAGCCTCGAATTTCACATGATATACTCTGCATATCAGTTAAATAAGCAAGGTGACAACATAGAACCTTGATGTACTCCTTTCCCAATTTGGACTCAGTCTGTCATTCCATGTCCAGTTCGAATTGTTGCTTTTTGACCTGCATATAGATTTCTCATGTGGCAGATAAGATGGTTTGGTATTCCCATCTTTTTAAGAATCTTCCACAGTTTGTTGTGATCCACACAGTATATTCTTATAGGAAGTAATCACACTACACATAGAATGAGGAAGAAAAATATATGTATCCTGTCTTCTATTCATATTTTCCACAGGACTGAATCATTTTTCATCTTGTTTTGTATTTTTTCTATTAATTCTTTACCTTTTCTTTCACATATCAGGGCTTCCTTATTTCTATGAAGTATTTGGGCTGGATGTAGGGAATAGAGTACATGATGGGCCTAAAAAATATTTCACAAGTTGAAAAGAGGAAATTAAGCCTGTTATTTTCCCATATGAAAATCTAAGACAATATCAAACTTGAAAGAATAGTAGCAGTTACAGGTTTTTGTTTTGTTTTTTTCTGGAAAGAGAACCTGATACATTGTAGTTACTCATGAAAAGATAATCTTTTTTCTCTAGCTTATATTAAGAAATATCAGTATAAAATAAATTTTATATTAAGATTAAAACATCTTAATATTTTATCTTAAAAATATTATCTTAACTGTGATTTGTAACTGTTTATATATAATAGAAATACATTTCAAACATCTGGTTACTATTCACATATCCTCATATATATTGTAAAAAGCACTTACCTTAAATTATAAAAAGCATATAAAGCAAGTTCAGATGTTTCTCTTAATTCTTCTTTCCTACTTCAATTTTCTGTGATATTGGAGAATAGAGTTATAACAGTTTCCTTATAAGTAGAATAGAATCAAGCCTCTGCTGCGTGTCTGCTTAAATTTGATAACCTAAAGAATAAGATTAAAAAGCATTTTCTTTTACTATTTAAAGTTTTTCTGCTAAATTTGACAAACTTGTCGATAACTATCATTAAATTACATATTTATTTGATCAAAATAATTAAATGAAATTAAGACATTTAAGTTAAAAAATTTCAAGCATCATTTAAAAAAAGTACTGTATTAAATAAAAATCAATTCTTTTTCTAATACTTCCTGGAAATATCTTACATATCTAAGGTAATTGAGTATTATAACAGTAGATTATACAGTGATATTCAGAGTTATATACAGTAGACTTAATAACAGCACTTGTACACAAACACTTATCAATAGATGATACTATTGCTACCGCTAAGTCACTTCAGTCGTGTCCGACTCTGTGTGACCCCATAGATGGCAGCCCACCAGGCTCCACTGTCCCTGGGATTCTCCAGGCAAGAACACTGGAGTGGGTTGCCATTTCCTTCTCCGATGCATGAAAGTGAAAAGTGAAAGCGAAGTCCCTCAGTCGTGTCTGACTCTTAGCGACCCCATGGACTGCAGACTACCAGGCTCCTCCGTCCATGGGATCTTCCAGGCAAGAGTCCTGGAGTGGGGTGCCATTGTCTTCTCCGAGATGATACTATTAGGCTGGTGCAAACATAACTATGATTTCAGACTGTGAATTTTAAATATCTTTGTTAATATAATAGGGACCATTACAATTAATACATTTTTGCCAACAAGAAATGTTTGTTTATTCTTATAGCATAAAAATCCATGCTTTGGGATTTGATTAATGCATGGAAAGATTTTCTACTGCCTGCTGGTTGTGGAAGAGTTTTCCCTACAGAAAGTTGTTTAATGCTTGAAGAAGTGGTAGTTGGTTGGTGAGAGGTCAGGTGAATATGCTGGATAAGACAAAACCCAATTCGTTCAATTTTTGAATCATTGGTGGTGTGATGTGTGCTTGGGCGTTGCATAGAAGAACTGGGTCCATTTTGTAGACCCATGCTGGCTGCAGGTGTTGTAGTATCAGTGCATCTCATGATTTGCTACATATACTTCTCAGGTGTTATGGTTTCATCGGGATTCAAAAAGCTGTAGTCAATCAGATCAGCAGCAGGCCCCCAAACAGTGACCATGACCCATTTTGAGGGCAAGTTTGGTTAGGGGAAGTGCCGCATAGCTTCTTCTCGGTCCAACCACTGAGCTGGTTGTTGCCATTTGTTGTATAAAATCCACTTTTCGTCACATGTCACAATCTGATCAAGAAATTGTGCCTTGTTGTTGCATAGAGTTAGAAAAGACAATGCTACAAAATGATGATTTTTAAAATTTTTGCTCCTCACATGAGGCACCCACTTACTGAGCTTTTTCACCTTTCCAATTTGCTTCAAATGCTGAATGACTGTAGAATGGTCAATGCTGAGTTCTTTGGCAACTTCTCATGTAGTTGTAAGAGGATAAATGACCCTCTCAATTGGTAGTTGTCAACTTCTGATGGCCAACTACTGTGCTCCTACAGGGCTTTCCTCTCATTTGTAAATCTTCTTGAACCACCACTGCACTGTACATTCATTAATAGTTCCTGGGCAAATGGGTTGTTGATGTTGAAAATGGTCTCAGCTGCTTTACAACCCATTTTGAACTTGAATTAAAAAATTTCTCGAATTTGCTTTTTGTCTAATATCATTTCCCTAGTCTAAAATAAATATAAAATAAACAGCAAGTAATAAGGCACTTGCAAAAAAACCCACAAAGTAATGAATGCACATTAAATGATGCATAACATAACCACATTTATTTAAGAAGTATCCAATATCAAGTGGCAAATTTCAACAATGTAAAACTGTAATTAATTTTGCACCAGCCTAAGAGTAGGCTTTCACTTGAATCTCAGTATCAAACAAACTGTAGCATTCCAAAAGGACATAATGGGAAATGATCTCTTATTCTGTGTTTTTTCAGTTCACATATTTTGAGCATTATTTTGGTACAAGACATTGTCCTAGGTCTTAGGAATACAAAGATAAACAGAGCATAATCTCTATTCTCAAGAACTTTAAAACGCATTGAGGTCAAGGAAATGAAGGCAAGCCAAATGGAATATTCGGGTGCTGCATAAGCAACATGTGTGGAGGTGAAGTAAAGGAAATAAACCTCAGAGGAAAGAGACCAAGATATTTTAAATTCTAAACAGGTGTATCTGATAGTGATTTTAATGAAACAATAGAGAAGGAAACAAAATACACTTGAGAATGATTGAAAATCAGGAGCAAAGTCAGAGAACTGAAGACATGCCTGGCAGGAAAGTGTGCAAAGTATGAAGAGGACTGGTGTGGGCAGGAGGAGCTGAAGTTCAGAGGAAGAGCAAGCAACACTCTAAAGGTCATTTTAAGAAGTTGCACTGCCCTTTTTGGGCAATGAGGAGTCTTGGTAGCTTTTTGATTCATACAATGATACAATCTTTGTTTTGGAAAGGTAACTGCCATGAAGGATGAAATAAACAATCAGATGACTAGAGGACTGGTTGGTACCAGGGATAATAAAGAGTTGAATGTGGACAAACTGGTGACTAGAGGAAATTATTTTACATACTAAGTGGCTTTTCTGGAGTAAATGATAGGCTATACTGATGGGCTGATAAGTGCTGAGCAATCCTATTACCAAGATGATGCTAAATTTTAATGATATAATCTTGTAACTGCATTTGTCAGAGGTCAAGCTCCCTAAGAGCAGCACATATTTAGAATATTCATAAAATTCTTTGATTGGAGCATAAATTGCAGAAAATGAAAAATTATATCTTTAGGAGAGAATCATCAATGTTGTGATGTGGAATATAGGAAATTGTATTTAATGATAATTATTAGTGACTGGCAAAAGAATAGTAAATATTTTCTTCTTGCCCTATAGTGTTTTGTGCCAACTTATATACAGGTAGCTCTCTAAAACCACTTTTCAGAGAGCAGAGCACGTTAAATGCATTCATGATTTGTAATTTAAAACTACAGTTGTGCGAAATTGCAGTTTAAGCTTGTATGGATCTATACCCATTGAGTTTGAATTAAGATTTACAAATATGTATTAGGTTTGATAGGACAGTCATTGAATGAAACATACAATTTGTGGTATTGAAATGCAGCAAAAATATGAAAATTTAAAATATGTATAAAGTCTTTCTCAACAATATGCTTATTAGATCTTAGGTGATGCATATAGCACATTTCAGAAGTCAATTGGGGTGTATAGTCTGAATGCCATGATTCTAAGCTTCTTAATTTAAAAATAAATTGGAGGAACTTATTCTAGAAGTAATTATTTCAGAGAAACATCATGTCCTACAAAACTCATTCATAGTCAAGAGACTCATAAAATAAATCAACCTTTTAAAGTCCCTGGTTTTAAGTGGATATGGCTGAAAACTTTTTTTTTTTTTTTGGCCATAATTGTGCACATCTTTAATCAAAAGATAGTTCTAGAATTAGTCAAATCCATGCAAAAAGGTGAAAAAGCAAGGTTAAATGTTGAGAAAATCATATGCCATCATGTTGAATAATACAAAAATTGTATTATCCTATAATGAGTAAACTAATTACAGACTGGTCCAAAAACCCAGTTAGTGCAGGAATTAGCTGAGCAACTCTGCTTCTCAGCCCTAGTTGCACATTACAGTAGACATGCACAGCATCATAGCTAGATTATCTCATTTAGTAGGCCTATTTAAAAATATTCCTAGATCACTTTAATGTGCAATCATGGTTGAGAACCACTGCTTTCCCACAAGATATTAACCAAGATGAAGCACATGATTTTCCAGTTTGGGGATAATTTTTATTCCAGTAAACATCTATTAAGATGTGATCTGGGTTCTTATAACTTTCATCCATTGAAATTGCATCAGCATGTTTTATTTTTTGCAAAGTGCTTCCTCATTTTTACTTATTTTATTTCCAAATAAAGTATGCATTATATAGAAGAAGGTCTATTTGCATTCATTTTTATTACTGTCAGTAATAGTTGATACATAATATAGGCTTTCTATGAAGCTGACACTTAGGTGCTTTATTATAACAATTTTAACCTTTTAATTAGTTCTAGAATGTAGATATCATTATTAACTCCATTTTAAATATAAAAAAAATTGAAATAGAGGAGATTTTAAAAACATGCTTCAAATTACATGACCAGAGTTTTGAAAGTGGGGATTTGAACCAAGCATTTATGTTCTCAGCCACTCCATGCTACCTGTCAGTATGCTTAACACAAATCTGTTGAGCTAACCCAATTGTACCTACCAATCATTTTAAGATTTAAAGAAAGTATTATCTTTTCTCAACATTTTCAACAACCAAGAACTTTCATTTCTTTTTTATATAACTTTATCTGCTCAGATTTACTTGTTACTAGGAAATCAAGAAAAACTTTTCTGAAACGCTGAATTCTAACTTGCCAATATCACCACTTGTGAAATTTAAAATGATGAACTTTAAGAATTCTTGGAGCTTAGGCTTTTATGATTTCCATTGTATCCAACAACTAAATTGTCATTAAAAGTCTTTATTTTATATTGAATGTAAAACCCTTCTCTTTCATAGGATTATATACACATACCAAGATACTAATCTACTAATATCATGAATTTTATAAAATCTGTTTGATTTATTAATTTTTTTAAATTAAAAAGTTACTCTAAGTGGAACAAAGCCTCTGATATCTTGGGGACCCCACTTTCTCTGTTTCCTCTTTTCATCTCTGCATCTCATTCCTTCCCTGAAAACCAAGCATCCCAAATCCATCAACTAGCTCAGTAGGAAAAAACAAATGGATTGTCAAAAATCCTAAGAATGAAGTTAAGGTATAAATGTTTTCCCTGTTAAGTATCAAATTATTTGATTCATCCCTCACTGTCTAAATGATAATTTTCCAAATATCTTTCAACTAATTATCTAGTTTGTTTTCCAATCTAGAAAACTAGCCTTCTAGTTTTTCATTAGTGTATCCTTCCCAACAAATCAAAGGTGAAGAATTTATTGAATCTTTCTTCTCCTTTGGCTGTTGCAGTGACAGTTATAATAAAGAATAGTTCATTAGCCCCACTGTTGGTCATATAAAGGAAATGTCCTTTTATATGATCCTCATGTATGCTGCTAAGTCATTTCAGTCGTGTCCGACTCTGTGCGACCCCATAGACGGCACCCCACCAGGCTCCCCTGTCCCTGGGATTCTTCAGGCAAGAACACTGGAGTGGATTGCCATTTCCTTCTCCAATGCATGAAAGTGAAAAGTGAAATGGATGTCGCTCAGTCGTGTCCAACCCTTAGCATGGACTGCAGCCTACCAGGCTCCTCCATCCATGGGATTTTCCAAGCAAGAGTGTTGGAGTGGGGTGCCATTGCCTTCTCCGCTCATATATGAGGGTCCCTCATATATTTTCTATATCCCTCATTCCAATGATCACATCTTCAGTCTATTTTAAATGTGTGGCAGTGTGAATAGTACCAATTTCTAACAAGATAGAAGCCCAAATAACATAATGGATACTTGGCCTGAAAAAGTGGTCATGGCTTTGTCACTGTGGGAAAAAATTTCGAAAATTTTAGGGGGCTTTGTTGGGTTTTGTCTTTTAATATTTTGCTGCAAGGGAGAAGTCACCTTACTGAAAATGATTACAGAAATATTTGAAGTTTAATGGATGAAATATTGTAACTATCAAAAGAACAGCAAAGATCTTATGGTAAAAGACAAAGTTTAGGCAATGTGGACCAAGTAAATGAGCTGAGCTGCTCTGCACAGTATTAAAAAAAAGGGGGTGAGGTGTATGTACAATGTATGTTTTCTTTAAGAAATGTTTGAACATTCAGTCACATTATTGGTTTTTCCCTTTGGTCAAAATGTGTGTGGACATGTATGTGTGAGTGTATATCTGCATTATATACTTTTCTCTAAGCAGTTACCCACAGGGTTGCCAATGAATGCTTATGTCTATTGGAGAAGGAAATGTCAACCCACTCCATTATTCTTGCCTAGAGAATCCTGTGGACAGAGAGCCTAGTGGGCTGCTGTCCATAGGGTCGCACAGAGTCGGACACAACTGAAGCGACTTAGAATGCGTGCATGCATTGGAGAAGGGAATGACATCCCATTCCAGTGTTCTTGCCTGGAGAATCCCAGGGACAGAGGAGCCTGGTGGGCTGCCATCTATGGGGTTGCACAAAGTCGGAAATGACTGAAGCAACTTAGCAGCAGCAGCAGCTTATGTCTATTAGCATACACAGACACATAGATATTCATATAGTCCTATCATTTATGGAATTTGCAGTATTAGACCAATGTATGACTTCCCTGGTGGCTCAGATGGTAAAGAATACACCTGCAGTGCAAGAGACATGGGTTCGATCCCTGGGTCAGAAAGATTCCCTGGAGAAGGGAATGGCTACCCACTCCAGTATTCTTGCCTGGAGAATTCTATGGACAGAGGACCTCTAGCACACTAGTCCATGGGGTCGCAAAGAGTCAGGCACAACTGAGTAAGTAACAGTTACACTAGACCAATATAAGCTACTTTGGGAGATATTGAAAAGGCATTGAATATATTGGGAAGGGACAGAGTGATGTCAAGAGGATTCTCATGGGATGTTGTCTGGTTTTCACTTACCTCACTTCTCCTCTCCTTCAAACCACCCTCGGTTAAATATGCTCATACTGGAATGATAGGGCTCAGCCTTAGCAGCTGTTCGTTTTTATCTATACTTTCCTCCCTAGGAAACTCATTCAGTATTGTGACATTAAATCTATTTTCACTTTTCATACTGTCAATGATTCAAAAACATATATCTTTAGTGCTAATCTTTCCTCTGAACTCAAGACAAGGGGTGTCCAAATATGGACATCAGGATACCTGTGTTGGTCAGGTTCTTGCAGGAGATGAATTATACATAATTAGATACTTTGAGGGAAATTGAATCAAGGGACAATTTTGAAAGCTTGAATAAGGTATAAAGACACCACAAGTGAGAGTGCTGGGCACTGTGCTAGGATTGGAGGGGAAGTCAGAGGGAGAGGTTACTAGAACTCAGAGAGGCAGCTGAGAGGGCTGTTTTGTAGAAGCCAGGATTTTGGTTCACAGAAAGGCATGAGAGGCAGCCAAGTTCTCAGGAACTCTGCAGAGAGGGAAATTGGGGAATACAAATTTCAGCTTCATTCTCTTTCCTCCAGCCTTTTGTCATTGGTGTTCCCTGTTAGCTGAACTGTACTAGAAGGTGGAAAGTAAGAGAGGTAGAGATGCAACTTGCAAAATTAGCCTCCCTGAGGCACAAAGCAAAAGGAAGGAGGGTAAGTGTGAGGGTGAACTAGTTCTGTGTAAGTAGGAAGAGAATATTCCAGAGAATAGTCCATGAAAAAGCCACAAGAAGAAAACACTCAGGCCAGTATGTAGTTCAATACATCTGGAATAAAAAAAAAAAGTCAGAAAAGCAATTTATAAGGTGAAAGAGATAAACATCAGCCAGATTATGAAGAGTTTTTTAAGCTAAATTAAGGACTTTGGATATAGAATTTTAAAGCAGAGAAGTGTCTTGCTAATATGCATGTTGTAGAAGCAATGTCCTGGCTTCTGACTGGAGTCAGGATTATAAAGAGAGGAGGGCTTGAAATTGAAGGAGCCATTGAAGGATTGAGAGTGAAATCACCAGGTATAATCAGCACTGTGATAGGATAGAAATAAAAAGACAAATTGATGGAAGATTTTACATGTAGAATTTGATAGGATTTGGTGATTATTCAGATGTTGAAGCTAAGAGAAAAAGAAAAATCAAGGATGATATGAAATTTCTGGTACTACTTAGAAAATGGCAGTACCATTTCTAGTGACAAGAAAGAGACTAGAGAGAAATGAGGAAGGAAGTGATGAGTGAGATATTGCACATATTTTAAAATACTAAGTTCAAGTTGCTTTTGGAATAGTGGATAAGTATTCTAACCCATAGGGGAGAACAGTGATACAGATGTAGTTTGGGGAACTATTGGCTTATTAATATTTACTAATGAAGAGAAATGAATGAGGAAATTATGTGATTTAGCCAAAAATTAATTTTAGGTATGACTGACTTAACGCTTACATGTTTTTCAACATACTCACCTAATGACAAGTTTAATAATTTTGCTAAAAATGATATTTAATGCCGAGAGTAGAAGACAGCTTGTTTCTAAAGCCCATCTTTCAATTCTAATTAACTTCTATGGATATTCCCTTACTGTCGTTTGTCAATTTAATGCTTTATGAAGTAAAATCTTCTTAAACAAGCTGTAGAGAAAATATTCTTGCAAAATTATTGGGAAAAAGAATTCCAAGTATCCAAATATTACAATAAGACTTTGAGTTTTAGAATGCACATTCAAGGTCACATAGTGGTCTCAGAGGTCTCATGTTTTCAGTGAGAAAGCAAATGACCAGATATTTATGCTAATGGGTGAATCATTCCAACATACAGTAAATTATAATGAGAGTAAATATTGTTAAAATAAATAATGATTATATATATATATGTTAATCAAGCATTTTCACATAGATCATACCTATGGTGTAAGACTAATGGGGACTAGGGAAGAAGGGAGGTGCTAAACAAGAGAGGATATACTATAGATTAGACTTTAATTAATATGCAAGTCTCAAAAGCTCAATCTCCAATGCTCCCAAGAAACTCCATAAAATACAAACATACTGATGTTTAAAGACTGAAATATGGGAAGCCGCTAAAACATGGATTCTGAAATTGCTAACATTACATAAGGGATGAAAAAAATCTCATTGCCTTCATGGAAACTGAATCAAATCCATAGAGAAGCAGATGTTTCCCTTTAGCAAACTTTCAAAGCAGAAGGAACTTGCATTCAGTCAGGAAACTGGCAGAGCCTCTGGAGTTATTTCTAAGTGGCTGTGAGAGTTGAGAGAATGTCCTTGAAGACCTGTGTTCTGGTTAAAATGGAAGTGGAGGCTTTGGCAGACTGTGCTTTCGGCTGCCTGCCAGCGACTTTGAAAAGTATGACAGCTAATACAGCTGCCCAGATAGTTCTTTGGCTGCACCTCTGGTTGGAAGACATGATTTTGAAAGAACTCCACGCAAGGAATTCCATTTGGCAAAGGCCTGCTTTTTGGCAAGGATGTGGAAAGTCTTCTTGCATAAGCATTGAAGAATAAATTGTGTCCGCCTCAGGATAAAACTTCTGGGGGATAGGAAAAGAGGCAGAAACTTTTCAAACTGACATGAGACACTAGAAATTTGCAATCAGTAAAAATGACCCAGTTGCTAAAAGAACAACACAAACTGTAAAGTTCTTCAAAGAATCCAGAAAAAAAGGGAGCTGGCCTGGCTGCTCAGTCACTGCTCTAGATGGGGCAACCAAATAATAAAAATCACATGTGAGTCAGAAATGGGGAAATGTACACTTGAGAAAACATTTATCTAAAAATATTAAAAAAATAGTTTGCATTATGTAAAACAGATTTTATAATGTAGAAACCTGGCACCATGCTAATCATGAGTTCATAAAATGCTGACCTAAATTTGCAGACTTGGGTTCCTCTGTTACGTACTGTCTGAGATCTTTTGGAGGAAGACTTGCTAGATATGCCTTGTTAGCATGAAATCCGACATTTAGCACACAGTGCAGTATCCTTATGAGGCCAGAGTGTCCACAGGCTTCCCCGGCATGAAAACTGTCATCAAGTCTTAAACTTCATCAGTTCATACACAGCTTCTGATGTGTGAAAAGCAGTATAATGTTTTGCCATTGGTTGATAATAAAAAGTCATATTGACTATCTTCTTTCTTTTTTAACATATGTAATCATGACTGCTTAAACCCTGTGAGAGAAAGGTTGTTTTCCCTCAGGTTGTCAGGTAAACTATAGGGTCTTGGTTCAATTTGGATTTCAGACAAACAGACACCATTTTTTTTTTTTTTTAAAGGTTCAGTTCAGTTCAGTTCAGTCACTCAGTCGTGTCTGACTTTTTGCGACCCCATGAATCATAGCACGCCAGACCTCCCTGTCCATCACCAACTCCCGGAGTTCACCCAAACTCATGTCCAACGAGTCGGTGATGAGATCCTGCCATCTCATCCTCAGTCGTCCCCTTCTCCTCCTGCCCCCAATCCCTCCCAGCATCAGGGTCTTTTCCAATGAGTCAACTCTTCGCATGAGGTGGCCAAAGTATTGGAGTTTTTAGGGTAGGTATTCAAATTTAGCTAGGTGTCCTATATTTTATTTGCTAAATCAGGCAGCAAATTTTAGGGACGGTTTTATGAGTGAGGGAGATCTGTCATGAGTTTCTATTGCTATGAAATACATAAATTTGCTTGGATAGAGTCCAGCATAAGTACACCTAACAACACATTTTGCTCTATTAAAACATTGATAGCAATGTTTTATTGCTATCATGCCCTAAACTTTACCCAGTGCATGAGCTTATTTATTTTTGAAGAAATGTGTTTTCCAACTGGATTTCCGATAGGAATGCTGAAGAGAAGTGAAGTGAAGTCGCTCAGTCATGTCCGACTCTTTGCGACCCCATGGACTGTAGCTTACCAGGCTCCTCTGTCCATGGGATTTTCCAGGTAAGAGTACTGGAGTTGGTTGCCATTTCCTTCTCCAGAGGATCTTACCAACCCAGGGATCAAACCTTCATCTCCCGCACTGTAGGCAGATGCTTTACCATCTGAGCCACCAGGGAATTAGGAGTGTTGAAGAACTGGGCGAAATATGTGCTTAGTATAAATGAGGGGTGAAGAAAAGAGGGAAGGACAGAGGGAGATGAATGATAAATATTTTTGATGATTAAAAGCTTATACTTCAGAGAAATCTCTGAAGTCGAATACCAGTCCTGCCAGATACCTACCCACGTAAACTTACCTAATTTAAATTAAATACAACCATTACTGACTAGGGTGTTTGACCATATACTCTGTGTGTGTATGTGTGTATGTGTGGGTCTGTGTTCTGTCAGTGATTTTACAATATTGTTATGGGAAAGCTGAGAGCTCAATTCATATCTTATCGCTTAAAGGACAATGCTCAAAATGACAATGCTTTAAGCTGATATCAGGGAAAAGAGACATTTGATGGTAATTCGATGAAAGAATTAAGGTGCAAAATGTTATTATAATTTAAAAATTAAATAGACTGCTACTGTTCTGCCATTTTAGAAAACACTTAACCACAAGGCAGTTTTACCCAGTTTCTGGGAGATATTTGACTTCTATGGATAATCTCCTAGTGTAAACCCAGATGACACATATTTATATTTAGCAGTTTTGAGAAATAGTAGCAAAGGGTATTTAAGCCTTGCTTATGATATCCATCCTCCTTGGGTTCTGTATGGTGAGTTTAGAAGATGATTTATCTTGGAAGATTAAATATATGAGATTATCCATCAGAACATTTGACTATAGCATCACACTATAGTCTATAGATATATAGATCTATAGATATCTATAGATGTATAGATACTTGACTGTAGTATCACAAAATGATTATGAATTTTTGGAAAAAATGTATTTTAACCTTATTATTTCAGTTGGGTCTAAAAATATTTCAAAGTAAATGTTTCTACTGTGCCCATTGTTCCTACTAGGTTAAGACTATCTTAAATCAGGGTTTGTAGATATGTTATCTATAGGTTATCAGAGCTTTACACAGTGTATAATGGGCAAAAATACTAAATTGTGGAAAATAAAAAATAATGAATAAAGTTAAGGAAACAATAAGGAAAATTAAGATTCAGAAACTAGAGTAAAACATAGGTGGTTCATAAAAATTGTGTGACTAACTGGTATGAAATTATTGAGCTGTTTCCTTTTTTCTACTTGCCTTGAAAACTGTTAGGCACAATTTTCCCCCAATTTTCTAAAGTAGTTGATAATTGTTTTGCCCTAGCACATGGCTAACAAAAATGTATAACACATGGCTTTACATACTGAATAATTGAAAAATAGATTCTAATTAGCCATTAATTTATATTGAATGTTGGATTAACATTATTCATTTTTCTCAAATAATAAGTTTCTAACAGCTGGGTATCCCTCATGGCTCAGATGGTAAAACGTCTGCCTGCAATGCTGGAGACCCGGGTTAGATTCCCGGGTCGGGAAGATCCCCTGGAGAAGGAAATGGCAATCCACTCCAGCACTCTTGCCTGGAAAATCCCATGGACAGGGGAGCCTGATAGGCTACAGTCCATGGGGTCACAAAGAGTCGGACACGACTGAGCAACTTCAACTTCAACAGCTGAGCTATATTTAAATATATATAAAAGAGTTTAAAACATTCTTATATAGTTGAAATTGTCCTCAAATTGTAAGGTTATGGGTAAAACATAATATTATTTTCCAATCCACATGACGAGATAATATCTACTTTTCAGTAGGAAAGAAATTTATATCCAAAACACTTAGAAGAAGCATGCACAGTGTTAGTACATGTTGACTTTTTTTGTTATCATATGAAACAAGTCAAGTCTCTAGACTGAATATCCATGAAGAAGGATCAGTATTACAATCAAGAAAAAAATAATTTCACTATAGGTAGATGATAGTTATAAATGAAAATTGCTGCTGCATTACACAGTAATTGACTCATTAATGAGTTATGTATTTATTCATTTTAAATAAAACATTTTTCAGGACAGCCAAGTAAAGAAAATTGAAACCGTATAAAACAGTAAGCTGTCAGAGCCAAAGGAAACACCATCAGAATTTTCTAAGTAAAATCATGTTTCTTTATGGCAGGATACATCTAGAAGCTCTCAGGCATACATGGTTAATATTAGCCTAAATTTTCCTACATTTAGCAATATTTAGAAAAAACTTAATAAGTTAGCAAATTTGCATTTCTCTAATTATGAGCGATATTGAACATCTTTTCATGTGTTTGTTAGCCATCTGTATGTCTTCTCCGGAGAAATGTCTATCCCACTACTGTGCATATACCCTGAGAAAACCATAATTGAAAAAGACACAGGTACCCCAGTGTTCATTGCAGCACTGTTTATAGTGATGATTAGGATATGGATGCAACCTAGATGTCCACTAACAGATGGATGGATAAATAAGTAGTGGTACATATATATAATGGAATATTACTCAGCCATAAAAAAGGAATACACATGAGTGAGTGCTAGTGAGGTAGATGAACCTAGAGCCTGATAAACAGAGTGAAATGTCACTAACAGAAAAATTAATTGTGTATTAATGCATATATAGAGAACCTAGAAAAATGGTACTAATGAACCTAGTTGTAGGATAGGAATAGAGACAGACACAGAGAATGGTCTTTGGGAACAATGGGGTAAGGAGAGGGTAGAGAAAACGAAGAGAGTAGCATTGAAGCATATATGTTACCATATGTAAGACAGACAGCTAATGGAAAATTGCTGTAAAACTCAGGGAGCTCAAGTCATTACTCTGTGATAACCTAGAAAGGTGGGATGGAGTGGGGAGGAGTTTCAAGAGGGTGGGGACATACGTATACTTATGGCTCATCCACACTGTTGTATGGAAGAAGTCAACACAATATTGTAAAGCAACTATTCTCCAATGAAAAATATATTTTTTAAAAAGAAGTTAGCAAAATGTAGCAAGACAGGGTCTTTTCCTTCCAATTATATCACCTAGAAATAAAGGAACTGAAAATCATATATCCCTGTTCCTTGACTGCATTATATCACCCCTTTTTCCCTTGCTGTGCTAGTGTCCAATGCAATCACACTAGCCACATGTGTTCATTTAAATGTAAACAAATTAAACTGAGATATAGTTAGACATTAATTTACTAATTTGCAGAAGTCACATTTCCACTGTTCACATGCTAAATATTCCTTTGGATGGTGCTGAGAATCCCTAAGGGGCCTAAGATCAGCTTCCTTCATTTTTCCCTCTAATAAGTAAAACATGGTTCCATGAATATGGCTTTATTCACCTTCATCTCTTCTCCCTTAAAGAGTGTAACCTAGATTAAAGGGATACAAAACAAAGCTTGAATTCTTCATATTGTCTAAAATCAAAGCTGAATCAAAAAGTGACCTTGGAGAGGCAAAAATGAATGTTCAGGATATGAAGGCCTTGATCCAGGGTATGCTGTCAGATTACCACTGCTTAGAATGATGTATTTATTATATCATTTTCTGCCTAATTCACCAGAAACTAGCTGCATATAAAATGAAAGGGGAGTTGATGTTAGTGGTGGTCAAGAAATAAGGTATATTAATTACAGAAAGAGAAGGAAGGTAAAAGAAGCCAGGAAGTATAATGGGAATTGAGAGAGGAAAGAGAAACAGCCTCTACTTTACAATTTTGACAAAAGCCTGCTGTTGGGTTAATAGTAACAACCAAGAGAAAAGCAGATTTTCAACAAAAGTGCTTTATGCAGACAAAATCTACTGAGCTAAGTGCACCTCAAATCCCCTCAGCATAAAAGCTCAAAGAGCAAAGAATTTTTAATACTGACTCTTCGAGTGTATACAATACTTTCCTTCATGCAGAAGCCAAGCACAATTGTAATAATTTAGTTCCTGTCAATCTGCCTCACTCTTTGCATCATTATGCCTCGAATAGCAAGGTGAGATCTAGGCAAATTGGGCTGGGAACAGGGAGCTGGCTCTGTGAAAATGCATGTTGAAATACAGACACTTAAAGGATATTAACTCAGGGTCTCACAATGCCAAAAAGCAGATCTATGCAATATTTTTTTCTCCCTTTCTTGAAATCTGAAAACTGAGTGATAGAAGAAATTGAGTGATTGGATAATGATACTTACGGGATGTGGTCATTATATTTATCAATGCCATATGACCATCAGAATTTTGGGAAATATGGAATGATTCAAGTTTGTAAAGGCCAAAAGGACACAATATTTTAGAATGTTAGATTTGGTTTTGACAGTGGTGGACAAAATAAATTGTCATAGAATGAGGGAGACACACAGCAGAAAATAAATACATAATATACTTGAAGTAATATAATTAAGTGCTATGTTGAAAAGTTAAAGTAAAATGAGGAATAATGAATGATGGTGGCTGGTATTTTAGATGAGATAGAAAGAAAAGGTCTTTATCAGGGAGATATTTGAGAAAGGACTTAAATGGAGCAAAGGAGAGCAAGCTGCTAGACTTTGGGGAAACCAGCTTTCCATAAAGAGAAAATATCAAGTTCAAAGTGCTTGAAACAGCTAAGTTCTTGGGAAAGTTTGTGAAATAGCAAGGAGTCCAGTGTGAATGAATCAAAGGAAGCAAGGAAAAGTGTATGACAAAATAAAGTTAGGGTCCCAGTCAAGACCTGCCGATGTAGGGTATATTTTTAAATATAAAATTAGAAATTGATCATTTCTCAGTATCATCACTGCTCCCACACTGGTTAAAGATACCACTCTTGCTTGCTTTGCCAAATCATTTCAGCAGCCACATAGTTTTTTCTAACTTACTACTATAAAGCCTTCTTTCTCCTTCCTGTCAATCTGTATTTACTCATCAACCAGAGTAATCCTTTACAAAAATAACTCAAGCTAACACCACTGTTTAAGATCTCTTTCCAACAACAGATGAGTCTACACGTGAACATCACCAGATGGTCAATACTAAAATCAGATTAACTGTATTCTTTGCAGCAGAAGGTGAAGATCTATACAGTCAGCAAAACAAGACCTGGATCTGTCTATGGCTCAGATCATGAGTTCCTTATTCCAAATTTCAAATTTAAATTGAAGGAAGTGGGGAAAGCCACTAGTCCATTTGAGTATGACCTGAATCAAATCCCTTATGATTATACAGTGGAGGTGAAAAATAGATTCAAGATATTAGATCTGAAAGACAGAGTGCCTGAAGAACTATGGAAGAGGTTCATAACACTGTACAGGAGGTGGTAACCAAAACCATCCCCAAGAAAAAAAAATGCAAGAAGGCAAAGTGGTTGTCTAAATAGGGCTGGCAAATAGCTGAGAAAAGAAGAGAAGTGAAAGGCAAAGGATAAAGATATACCTTACCGAATACAGAGTTCCAGAAAACAGCAAGAAAAGATAAGAGAACATTTTTAAGTGAACAATGCAAAGAAATAGAGGAAAACAATGAATGGAAAAGACTAGAGATCTCTTCAAGAAAACTGGAGATATCAAGGGAACATTACATGAAAGATGAGCACAACAAAGAACAGAAATGACAAGGACCTAACAGAAGCAGAAGAGGTGGCAAGAATACACAGAAGAACTGTACATCGTGGTATGGTCACTCAGTTAGAGCCAGATATACTGAAGTGTGAAGTCAAGTGAGCCTTAAGAAGCATTACTATGAACAGAGCTAGTAGAGGTGATAGAATTCCAGCTGAGCTATTTCAGATCCTAAAAGATGCTGCTGCTAAAGTGCTACACTCACCAGGCCAGCAAATTTGGAAAACTCAACAATGGTCACAGGACTGGAAAATGAATTTTCATTCCAGTCCTAAAAAAGGGCAATGCCAAACAATGTTCAAACTACTGTACAATTGCGCTCAAGTCACATTCTAGCAAGGTAATGCTCAAAATCCTTCATCCTAGGCTTCAATAGCACATGAACTGAGAACTTCCAGATGTACATACTGGATTTAGAAAAAGGCAGAGGAACCAGGGATCAAATTACCAACCTCTGTTGGATCATAGAAAAAAACACATGGATATTCCAGAAAAGCATCTACTTCTGCTTCATTGACAATGCTAAAGCCTTTGAATGTGTGTATCATAGCAAACTTTGGAAAATTCTTAAACAGAAGGGAATACCAGACCACCTTACCTACCTCCTGATAAACTTGTATGCAGGTCAAGAAGAAACTGGACATGGAACAACAGACTAGTTCAAAATTGGGAAAGGAGTACATCAAGGCTCTATACTGTCACTCTGCTTATTTAACTTCTATGCAGAGTATGTCATGCAAAATTCCAGGCTGAATGAATGAATGAATAGATAAATCACAAGCTGGAATCAAGATTGCTGGGAGAAATGTCAATGACCTCAGATATTCAGATAATACCAAACTAATAATAGAAACTAAAGTGGAACTGAAGAGCCTCTTGACGAAGGTGTGAGACAGTGAAAAAGCTGGGTTAAAACTCAACATTAAAAAAACTAAGATCATGGCATCCTGTCCCATCACTTATGACAAACAGATGGGGAAAGAGTGGAAATGATGGCAGATTTTATTTTCTTGAGCTCCAAAATCATTGTGGATGGTGACTGCAGCCATGAAATTAAAAGATGCTTGCTCCTTGGAAGAAAAGCTATGACAAACCTTGACAGTGCATTAAAAAGCAGAGACATCATTTTGCCGACAAAGGTCCATATAGTCAAAGTTATGGTGTTTCCAGTAGTTATTACAGATGTGAGAATTGGATCATAAAGAAAGTTGAGTGCCAAAGAATTTATGCTTTAGAATTATGGTGCTGGAGAAGACTTTTGAGAGTCTCTTGGACTACAAGGAGATCAAACCAGTCAATCCTAAGGGAAATCAGTCCTGAATATTCCTTGGAAGGACTGATGTTGAAGCTGAAGCTCCAGTCCATTGGCTATCTGATGAGAAGAGCCAACTCATTGGAAAGGACCCTGATGCTGGGAACGATTGAAGGCAGAAAGAGAAGGGCATGACAGAGGATGAGACGGTTGGTTGGTATCACTGATTCAATGGACATGAGTTTGAGCAAACTCCAGGAGATAGTGAAGGACAGGGAAGACTTGAGTGCTACAGTCCATGCGATCACAGAGTTGGATATCACTTGGTAACTGAACAACAAAAAAATTGAAACAAAGTTATCTTCTATATTCTTATCATAGTCTTCATGGCTTGAACTTCCACCTCTCCTATTGAGTTATGCCCAAATGCACCAGCTTCCTTGCTACTCCTCAAAAATACCAAGAATGGCCCCACCTCCAGTCCTTAGCCCTGAGCCTTGGGACAAAGTTTCCACTCAAATCTCTGCTCTCATTCTACCTCAGGAGAGGAAACTACCACTTCTTCCTATCAGTTTCCAACCACTTCCCCCAGGTTTCCTGCACTGCAGGTAGACCTGTGTACCACTGCAACACCTCCTCCATTTGCTTTTCATTTAATGGGCTGGCCAAAAAGTTTGTTTGGGTTTTTCTGTAAGATGTTAGGAAACATCTTTTACCTTCTGCCGTTTTCTGTCTTCCTGTACCAGAAATAAAAGCTTCCCAAAAGCCAGGTTTTTATTTTGTTCATTGTTTATTGGTAAAACCTGGACCTCTACTTGGCATATCATAGCTGTCAGGAAACTTTTTGTTTTAAATAAATGAATGAAAAACTGAGGATAGTATCAAATCAACTTTCTCTAATCAAATTGGAGGTCAAGAGTGATAATAATACAGGAGTTAAGGATGACACCAATATTTTTATCCATAGAAACAGTGAATGGTAACTCTCTTCACTGAGATGGCAATCAGAGGAGAGAAGCGGAGTGGAGTCAAAATCAAGTGTTCTGGTTGGAAAAAAAAAAGTTAGCTTTAAGGGTTTTTATTTGGTTTAGAATGTTTGGGTTTGGTTTAGAATATTAAGGGCAATTAAGACAGAATAGTAAATCATAAGTACATTACCTTGGAGGTGGTTTAAAATAGACCTTTAAGTATAACATCCATCACAGTGTATAATTGTTTTAACCAAACATATTCTATTATAGAATATGATGGCAGGAAATCTTTGAAATTAGGAGTTTCTTGGAGTGGCCTAAGGAACACATAGGGTACCAGACATATTAAAAATTCCTCAGCCCCACTTTCCACTTTAACCAGAGTATTTCTCTTTTAACAATACAAAGAAAATGCTCTGAGGATAGCAAACAAATAAATTTTAAATTGCTTCGAACTTTTGAAGCCAGGAACTTGAAACTTCTTATTCAATGGATAGAAACTATTAGGAGCCAGAAAGGCGAAATAATTTGCCTTTGATCACAAGTTGGCTGATGATGCAGCCAGGTTCAAGTGAGGTCTGTTAATGCCAAGGTCTTTTCTCTATGTTCTATGCTATCACAATACATTTTTTATCAAAGAACTATCACATCATGAAAGGAATTGGGATCTGTAAAGAACTTCTGCATTGTGTTGGTCTGATGGTCTAAATTCAGCTAATAATACTTGTTTTTGAGAGTTTTTTCATTAAATTTTCAAAAGTTTTGGTACCTGATTGTTAAATTCATGCATAGTTAAAAATTAAACTATATAAACTTACAATTAAATGATTATATTAAAAAACTAACAAACACCTAAAAATAATTTTTCACTATATTTTACCATTTTCTATATTCTTGATACTATTTGTGTCTATTGCATCTTTATGATGTAAATACTATATAATGCTTTGACAGTAAACTGCCCTTTCAAATTCTTTATTCAGTGACTTCATGTAGGTAGTTTGAAGTCAGTCATGGTAGGCATGCTTACACCATGAAAACTATCAATTGTCATCAGTTGACAGCCCTCTTGACTCATCCCTCCCACCTCCCACAGCCAGACCTTGTTGTTAAATATATACCAGTACACTGTTGCTGAAAATTAGTATTAACAATATTCTTTAGCTTTTCTGGGATCTTGGGTAAATCATTTAACTCCTCTCTTAACTTGGTTTGAAAATTAAATACATCAATACCACCCTTATCTGATAGCTGTATTGATTAAATGAGATAATGCATATGAACATACACCAAAGACTGTCTATACACAGGACTACTACTACCACATATAGCATATTTTTGAAAAAAAAAAAAAAATCCCAAGATCGCTTAAGACATTGATTTGTCATAATATTATTTTAATATACAGATTTTTATTATAATAAAATACAAGTGTCATTTGCCAGAAAATTATTAAAATAATCTTCATGTTTTACTGCTTGGAAAAAAAATGGTATACAGTATAAACTTTGTATATTCAAGCAGCCTACAAACTAAAACAAAAAAAAAATGTTTTTTCTTTGTTTTAATATACAAAGCCTGTGCCAAAATGTTCAATCACTTGCTTCTCCTGTGTAATTCCCTTCAAAGTCTTTTTTTGCTTTTGTTTTGGTTTTATGGAGGGAGATATTACAGCCATAACAAACAATGAGTTGGGCATTCTTTCATTTTCTATGAAGGAGGACTCTCAGAAAAATCCTCTGTCAGGGACCTAAAGATCCCCAGCAACACTCAGTAAAGACTTCTTCTCATGTTAGACAGATGGACTTCAGGTGGCACTAGTGGTAAAGAGCCTGCCTGTTACTAACTTGAATCTTCACTGCATATATAGTAGATAGGTATTGTCTTTTTCTCTGAGCTGTGCAAATAATTTAAGTCTATGTTCATTGTGAATGTGTTTCATATGATTCAAATATTGAAATAATTATAAGTAAATAACTATAAAATTCAAATCTTTTCCAGAAAGCAAAATTAAAGCATTTAAAACATGCTGTATGCTAAATAAGAACAGTTTATTTAAAATCAGTATATTCATCTTAGGTAATAAGTTTTATTTCTTCCTTTTCTGAGAGGTGTCCTTGGGTATTGAGTACCATAAACCACTGCACATATGGAGTGAATTTTTAGAAAGAAAATCACTAGCACCTGGATTTCAGTAACATTCAAAATGGCTTTGTATGTATCCAACTGGCATAATTTTTGCTCATCGAGAATACAAGTTTATAAGCTGAAATTTTTTCTATATCGAGACTGTCCTCTCTCCCTTATCGCCTTTCTTATTCCTATCATACTTCTTTAATCACAATAAAATCGATTATACTCTAAGTTCTACACTAAGCCCCAGTGACCTGTTTTTCCATTTTCTATTTTATTTACTAATCTTCATGCTATACACCTGAAGTCTCTGCTAACATTCTTTTTATGTGATGCTGAATGATACTACACTATTAGATATAAAAACTAATAGACCAAATTTGAACTCCTTTTAAAATTTTATAATCTGAATGATAAATGTCTTCTATAACAAGTTTTCAAATTTTAAAACACTTTCAGGAGATTGAAATACTCAGGGTTGTCTTTATAAATTCTGTGAACAATTAATATGAGTTGTTTTTTCCTTTCAGAGTTTGTTCCCAGAAAGATGACCAAAATTGGTAGATTCTTAGAGCCCAGAAGAGATGAGAACTCAACCTAAGATTCTAAGAGATTCTTGAGGTTCCCAGAATTCATCACTTCTATTTAAACATATTTTTATTATGCTCCTACACCTATAGAACTTCCCCTTTTTTTCTTTCTATTTTTTTAAATAAAAAGTGATTTTATGTATAGGTAGGTTTTTCTCATAACTCTAATTCATATTTGTCTAATTATTTTGCCTTGCAGTTTACCACTATTACTGCCAACTACTTAAAATGTGTTCCAACATCTTAGATTTAATAAGCATATTAAGGATTTGTGTTTCTGTAATCATTCAAGATAGTTCCATGATGATATATTTAATAGACATATAAATTAACAGTGATAATACCCCATGTTGATGCTGTGGGTGGGGGGAGGTTGTATTAACATAGACCCAAGGAGCCAAGGGAATGGTAACCTACTCCAGTATTCTTGCCTAGAGAATTCCATGGACAGAGGATCCTGGTGTGCTACAGTCCATGGGGTCACAAAGAGTTGGATACGACTTTGCCTGTGTGTACTGAACTGTAACTTCCTCCAACTTTAAAGGAAAACTGGAGAAGGAAATGGCAAACCAATCCAGTGTTCTTGCCTGGAGAATCCCAGGGATCGGGGAGCCTGGTGGGCTGCCGTCTTTGGGGTCGCACAGAGTTGGACACGACTGAAGCGACTTAGTAGTAGTAGTAGTAGTAGTAAGGAGCCAAAGGGAATAATGAAGGAAGGGCAGGAGCTGGGGAAGCAATTCGTCTCAAATTTTTGCATTAATAATACCTTCTTTTTGCTGTTTAACAGCAACAAGATGGAGCAAAGCCAGCAGTATTCAAACTGTAATAGACCATGGTAGTTCAAATGTGTGATTCTAAAAAAGGGCAGAGGTAAAAGTTAACAGCACATCTTTGGGAGTGTGATTTTTTTAAAAAATCTGCCAAAATCCTGCCGCACACGTGACTTTTATCCTACTACCTTGTCTGACACACACCACCAGGCACTGGTTAAAGTCAATGAGTGTTCAGGAAGAAACTTTTTTTCTCAAGGAGCACTGCTTCACAATATCCTTTATTTTTTTACCTGTATAAAACTTGGAAGGACTTTCCTCCATTTATTTGCTTTGCTTAGTCTTTCTTGTAGTCAGAAAATGATGATTTGCATCTTAGGAGAATGTCTCAGCCTGGGTGATAACACATTTCAGACACATGCCATTAAATTTATAATAGTTAAATCATTGGACATATACATTACCCAGTAATTACAAATGTATTTCAGATCCATTTCAGCAAAAGTCATCAGATAACAACTTGAATTTATTTTAAAGAAACATCTTTAGAGTTCTTTCAAAAGGAAAATACAGATCTGCCATTTTTCTGAACTGAAAACAACAACAACAAAACCCTAATAGCATTTTTTCTGACTCTGTATATAAAAGAAAATTTTTTTACCCAAAAGTGATTCCTGTCCACTAGAGATACTTGCTAGATGACATAAGATCTTCTTCACTGGCAGATTCAGAGGCTCTTTGGAAAGCTTCACTCCCACCTGCAGCTGTACCTGCTGTGAGGTTTTACTTGTAGATTTTTTGGTGAGTTCAAAATCTATTGCCTATATTAGTAAAATGAGCCTAATCCTAGAAGCAATTTTCTAGTACAGTTAAGGAACTTCCCTGGGTAGGAATGGACTATACAGATACATTTTTCCCTTGCAACTTTGCATGAACTAATGGTTGTATAAACAATAAACAAATTGTGGATTGGGATGTAATTTTCTTTATTAACTAACATTATTGTACTAAAATTGCCTAGGTCAGAATTTACCATACGGTTTGTCCTCATATCAGTAGTGAGTTTCAAAGAAGAAATTGACTCTAAAATCCTCTGCTTTTTCTATCTGATTCTAGAAGAAATTAAAAAAAAAATGTTTTATGTTTTATAATGCTGTATTTGTTTCAAAAGGAAATCTTGGACTTATCAAGCTGGAAATTAAAAAATCCAAAATCCAAACATGGTACCATGGCCTTGAAGACATTGGTCAATATGGTCCTAAGGGATATTTCTGATCTCAGCTCTCACACTCTCTCCAGTTCATACTGGACTAACAACTCTGACTTCTTGAGGATCTTCAAATATATTGATATTAAGAATACCCTGGCCTCAGGGCCTTAACTTAAGCTCTTTCTTAGATCTGAAACAGCTGTTCCTTACCTGCACACCTGAGCTCCCTTACTTAATTTAAATGATAACCAGGGGATCTTCCCTACCCAGGGATGGAACCCAGGTCTCCTGCGTTGCAGGTGGACTCTTTACCGATTGAGCCACGAAGGAAGCCCTAGAATATTGGAGTGGGTAGCCTATCCCTTCTCCAGGGGATCTTCCCAACTCAGGAATTGAACCAGGATCTCCTGCATTGCAGGTCTAAGCAGAGAGGCCTTATCAAATACTTCAGCGCCCCACCTCACAGTCATTAAATGCTTTTTTATCTGAACTTATTATTTTCCAGTTTTTACCATCACTAGATATAAATTGGTTTGCTTCAGTTCAGTTCATTGCTCAATCGTGTCCGACTCTTTGCAACCCCATGGACTGCAGTATGCCAGGCATCCCTGTGCATCACCAACTTCCGGAGCTTATTCAAACTCATGTCCATAGATTCGGTGATGCCATCTATCCATCTCATCCTCTGTCATCCCCTTCTCCTCCTGTGTTCAGTCTTTCTCAGCATCAGAGTCTTTTTAATTGAGTCAGTTCTTTGCATCAGGGTTATCTGCTCATTCACTGTCTCCTCCCAAAGAGTTTAAGTTGCACAAGTACAGAAACTTTGTGTATTTTGTTTTAATCCCTGGGAAAAATGAGTAGTTAATAAATATTTCTTTAATAAATTCACAAAAGAATGATGCATTACACTTTGGTATAGCTAATAAGACTACTTCCCTTAATTTATTTTCAAAATTTACAAAATGTATGATGTTTTAACAGATTAAAGACCTAAAGTTGACTTTCATTTGTTGTGAAATTGACATTATCAAGGATTATATAAAGTAGTAAACAGCTTTTTCTTAATATTCTAATAGTTTGAAATTTTGGCAGAATGAGAGGACATATTTT
The DNA here is from genome assembly GCF_023091745.1 of Budorcas taxicolor. Taxonomy (NCBI): domain Eukaryota; kingdom Metazoa; phylum Chordata; class Mammalia; order Artiodactyla; family Bovidae; genus Budorcas; species Budorcas taxicolor. Next base: position 64,379,913 of record NC_068912.1, read on the forward strand.
GGTAAAGACACTTCAAAAAAAATTATTGGAGCTAAGTTGTTTTATAATATTGTGTTAGTTCTGCTGTGGAGCAGATGAAGCAGTTATACCTGTACACATATCTACTCTTCAGATTATTTTCTCATATAGGTCATTATAGGGTACTGAGAATTCCCTGTGCTACACACTAGGTCCTTATTAGTTATCCATTTTATATATAGTAGTGTGTATATGTCAATCCCAACTTCCAGATTTATCCCTCTCCTTACCCATCACTTCTCCACCCCATAACCAAAAGTTTGTTTTCTACCGCTATGGCTCTATTTCTATTTTGTATATAAGTTCCTTTGTACCATTTACTTTTTTAGATTCCACATATAAACAATACCTTGTATTTGTCTTTCTCTGTCTGACTTACTACACTTAGTATGACCGTCTCTAGGTCCATCCATGTTGTTGCAAATGACATTATTTAATTCATTTTTATGGCTAAGTAATATTCCATTGTATGTATGTATTACATCTTATTTATCAATTCCTCTATCAGTGGGCATTTAGGTTGCTTCAGAGTCACTTTTGTATTCATGATCTTATTCATATACCCAGCATAAAGCAGTACTTTACCTACCAGTGTTAGGAACTCTGTTTGCCAGTGTATCAGAGAATCACCAAATAAGATTTTTTAACCAAGGTATAGACAGTATCAATGTCACTTAACCACAAGTCAATCTAACTTCCTCTTTTCCTTTCAAATGAGGATTGACTACATGAATTTAAGGATGGTTTTAAATAAAGATGGTCATGGTTCTATCATTGTCATTTAATTGGAAAAGCCTGCTTCTACTCAAGGTGTCAGAACACTTTTTTTATTGAAAGATGAATTGACTTCCTGTTAACAAAAGCCTCATCATCTGTTCTCAAAAATAAACAAAGTAGAGATCCCCTGAAGACTAAATGACATTGACATCTTTATAAAGATCACATTGAATTTAAAAATGAAAAACAATAACACAGTTTGAAAACCATACATCATTTTTAATAACTATAGTTTTGAAGACAAAAAAATTACCATGAGTAAAATGTTCATAGTATATCCTTAGTATTTTTTTAAAAAGTATTTTCTTCCAGAAAAAAAAAAATTATTAAGTCAGTAATGAAGCCATATTTAGTATTTTAGATCTTGGCAATAGAAAAAAAATAAACTTACATTAATGTTGAGAAACATAGGGTCAAAATTTCAACAGGGAGTGTAATTAGATAAGACACTCTGCTAGAGATGCTTATTGTTATGGCTAGTTATAAAACTTCCAGGCAATTTGACTAAAGTGGCAAAAAGCTTTTCTATTTATTAAATAAATTTATATTTTTAGTTCAATTTAAACATTTCAGAGCTTTTCTTTGAAATTCTTGATTTTTCATTTGATCTCTTTATTTGCTTTATTTGTAAAATAAAGTTTGGATTTATTTATTTAGTTAATGTATTTAATTAGCATGTGTTCCACTATTAATTGTATTCAATATATTGTATTCTAGCTTCCCTTAAGGAGATATTTTTTCTATGTTTGTAGTGCTGACTTATTATAAGGTTAGATTCATCTGTTTCTTTTGTTTTTCATCTACAAGATTTAAAAATAATTAGTATACACACAGGAATAACTGGAAGAGAGTACGGCAAGCCACTCCAATGTTCTTGCCTGGAGAATACCACAGGCAGAAGAACCTGGCAGTCTATGGTCCATAGTGTAGCAAAGAGTTGGACACAACTGAGCGGCTTAGCATACACGCACATGCACACAATTAAAGTTAAAACTCTATACAAAAGATATACATAGAGAAGTCTTATTTTCATTGCTGTCCCTCCACTACATTTTTTCCTTTCTCTTATTTTTATTCAGAGAAGGCAATGGCACCCCACTCCAGTACTCTTGCCTGGAAAATCCCATGGATGGAGGAGCCTGGTAGGCTGCAGTCCATGGGGTCGCTAAGAATCCGACACGACGGAGCGACTTTCCTTTCACTTTTCACTTTCATGCATTGGAGAAGGAAATGGCAGCCCACTCCAGTGTTCTTGCCTGGAGAATCCCAGGGACAGGGGAGCCTGGTGGGCTTCCGTCTATGGGGTCGCACAGAGTCGGACATGACTGAAGCGACTTAGCAGCAGCAGCAGCACTGACAATCCTTGTGAAAGCCTGTGTTTTGTTAATTTAAACATAATAGCATGTGTATCATTTTCCCCTTACTTTTCTAAAAGTTAGTATATGATATGCACAGTTCTGTATTTTGCTTTGCTTTCTTAAGTTTGCAATATATTCTGGACTTCTCTTTATATTAGTACATTATTTTGGGGGATTGCATAAATCTGCTATCTAAAACCACCAGTTTGTTCAGCTTGGTATGTAAGTTGCTTTCAATGTTTGGTGGTATGAACAATGCCACAATAAATAACCTAGCAAATATATAATTTCATATTTCATATGTGTATATATATATGTATATGAATCCCAATTAGATTCTTCAAAATAGGGTTGCTATGCCAAAGAGTATGTGTAGTAGTAATTTTGATCAAAATAACCAATACTCTTCTGCATAGTTTTATAACAACAATAATATGTGGAAGAGTATTCTCACAGTTTGGCCAACAAATATTTGGATTTTAACCAATTTGGTATATGAAGAATGTTATATCTCAGTATAGTTTTAATTTGTATTTTTTTTATATGAGGGAGGTAGGACTTCTTTTCGGAGAAGGCAATGGCACCCCACTCCGGTACTCTTGCCAGGAAAATTCCATGGATGGAGGAGCCTGGTGGGCTGCAGTCCATGGGGTCGCTACAAGTCGGACACGACTGAGAGACTTCACTTTAACTTTTCACTTTCATGCATTGGAGAAGGAAATGGCAACCCACTCCAGTGTTCTTGCCTGGAGAATCCCAGGGACAGCGGAGCCTGGTGGACTGCCGTCTATGGGGTCACACAGAGTCAGACACGACTGAAGCGACTTAGCAGCAGCAGCAAGACTTCTTTTTATGTGGGTATAACTATATCATTTTGCTTATGAAAGATTTGTCTTTTTGCCGTTTTTCTTTTCTTGTCTTTTTTCTTAACAATTACTTGAAGGTTATTTCTCTATTAAGGAAATTAACTCTGTATGATGGATGGCAAATATCTTTCCTCAGCTATTTTCATGCTTTATTTTCTTTATAATATTTCTTTAATTTTAATTTTTATGCAGTTTTGTGTTGCTATTTACAGTTATTACACAATATTGGCTATAGCCCTTTGTTATATAATAAATGGTGCTTGCATGCTTAGTCATGGCCAACTCTGCAGCCCCATGACTATAGCCCACCAGGATCCTCTATCCAGGGAATTTTCCAGGCAAGACAGTTTAGTGGGTTGCCATTTCCTACTCCATGTGTAGTGCATCCGTGAGTCTATCTTACACCCAATAGTTTGTACCGCCTACTCTCCCTTCCCTTCATTGCCCCTTCCTCTCTCCTCACTGGTAACCCCTAGTTTGTCCTCTATATTTGTGAGTCTGCTTCAGTTTTGTAGTATACTCATAGTTTGTTGTATTTTTGAATTCCATATAGAAGTGATATCACTCAGTGTTTATCGTTCTCTGACTTTTTCACTCTTTGTGGTATTTCTTTTTGTTGTGCAGCTTTTTAATATATATATATATTTTACTTTTACTGTTTCAAATTTGATGTTTTTATGTTTTTACCTCAAACCATCTGAATTGAAAATTTGCTATGATAAATTTACATATGTGTCATAGCAAAAAACATTAAAGCAACCGCTGAGCATTTGGTAGAAAATGCAGATTGTATTATCATATTGTCTTAGCTGCAGTCTCTGTAGCATCAGCCTCCTTCCTGAAATGTTTACAGGTTCGAACTCTCACTAACCTGTACTCACCACCACTTGAACAGTGCCTATAGATTCTATGTCTTTCTTGCTGTGAAATCTCCCTTGAGCGTTTCAAGTGGCAAATGCCATGTTTCTGAAATTGTCATTTCTGTTTATTTTGCTAAGTATTTTCCAATTTTTTTTTTATGTTTGAAGCAAAATATTTAATGGAGTTTATTTATATAACAGCTTATGTTCACTGCAGTATAGAAACAAAGCATAATTTGTATTGAACATCATAAAAGTCACTGCATGCAGAACACAAAGCTACTAATTAATAAATTCATTAAGTATTAAATTATTAGGTAATTGATGTTTTAAATGCTTTATGGTATGCAAAAGCCCATGGGGGATTGTCCTATTGCTGTTTCAGAGTGTTTATTGACATCTGGGAAAGTTAGCTGGAGGTTTTGGATGGACCAATCGTATTATTATTATTTCCATTTAGTATAATGGAAATAAGGCTCCCTCTATCCGAAAATTTGCCATCCAGCATGTTGACCAGCTTGTGTTAGATTCAGATAAACAGTGTTGTTTGTACTTGTTTGAGTCGTTTTCTCTTTATTTCACATATCTTTGATGTATTTGAGTTCTACCCTGATGTTTGGTGTGATCTATAATACCAAATTTTTTCTTCTGCTATATGGCCATCTAGTTATCATAACTCTATTTATCAATAGACCTAATCTTTATTCAACTTCTTTCAAATGTTATTTCATAAACTGTATTCATCAAAATGCTTGTGTATATCTAACTCTTAAATATTATCTTTTTTTGAAGGTGCAGATATCTCTTTGTGATGGTAATCACCTTTCTTTTGCTATATATTCAGAGGTAGAATTACTGGATCATATTGTAATTCTATTTTTAATTTTCCAGGGAATGCCATACTCTTTTCTCCCATGTCTGTCCCAATCTATATCTCTTCCTATAGTGCACAAGAGTTCCATTTTCTCTACACTTATTTCTTATCTTTCTGATCAGCACCAGCCTGAGAGATGTGATATAATATCTCACCATTATTTTGATTGCATTTTTCTGATGATAGTGATGTTGAGCACATTTTCATGTACCTGTTACCATCAGAATAACTTCTTCAAAGAAATATTTATTTAGGTCTTTTATCTATTCTAAATTTTTTCAATTTATTTAAGCTAAAAATGTTTATCCATTTCTCCCACTCACCGCTGGCAACCACCAATTGTTTCATGACATCTATGAGCTTGTTCTTATTTCAGTTAGTATAATGCCCTCAGGGTCCATGTACATTGATGCAAATAGAAAGATTTCATTCTTTAGTAAATCTGAATAATATTCTATTATATACACATATATTTGTATGTGTCTATACATGTATTTATGTATAATATATATATGTATATAGTTAGAGGTATACATGTATACACACCGTCTCTTTCACCATATATTTGTCCATCAGTTGACACTTAGGTCATTTCCATATCTTGGTTATTGTAAATAATGCTTCAGTGAACATGTGTGCATATATATCTTCTGAAGCTAGTGTTTTAATTTTTTTCTGATATATACTCTAAAGTGGAACTGCTGAATCATATAGTAGTTTGCTTTTTTAACCTCCATACAGTTTAACATTATTCACAGTAATTTAAACATGGCAACAAACTAAATATCTATCAATGGATGAATGGATAAAGAAAAAATGATACAGATGGAGATACAGGAATATTACTCAACTGTAAATAAGGAAATCCCGTCATTTACAACAACATGGATGAACCTGGAGTACATTATACTAAGTGAAATAAGCCACATAGAAGGATAAATACTTTATGATTTCACTTTTACATAGAATCTGAAAAGGTCAGACTCGTAGAAGCAGAGAGTAGAATGGCAAGTGCCAGTGATGGGGAGATCTTAGTCAAAGCAAACAAACTTACAGTTATAAGATAAATAAATTCTGAAGACCTAAGTACAGCATGATGTTTATAGTTAATAATAGTGTACTGTATATTTGAAATTTCCTGAAAGAGTAGATCTTAAGTGTTCTCACTATACACACACACACGGTGACTGTGTGAGGTGATGGATATATTAACTAACTTGCAGGGCTTCCCAGGTGGCACTGTTGGTAAAGAATCCTCCTGCTGACACAAAAGATGCAAAAGACCTGAGGTTGATTCCTGGGTTGGAAAGGTCCTCTGGAGAAGGAAACGGCAACCCACTCAACTATTCTTTCCTGGAAAGTTCTATGGACAGAGGAGCCTGGAAGGCTATAGTCTATGGGGTCTATAGTCAAACATGCCTAAGTGAGCACATGTGTGATATTAAATCATGACACTGTTCTTCTTAAAGAAAGATAGCACATTGTACACCCTAAATATAAACAATTTTTATTTGTCAATCATACCTCAGTAAAGCTGGAGAAAACAAGTAACAGCTAAAAATTTTCCCAAATTAATGACAAACACCAAACCACAGAGTCAAAAATCACTAACCAGAATAAATACATGCAAGTATGCGTATGTCTCCCCCAACTCACACAAACCGTCCCCAGGCATGCTACTAGATGTATCATATTCAAACTGTAAAAAAAAAAAAAAAATCAATTGACTATGAATCTCATCATATTTAGACATTATCTTCTGTACCACTGATCTATTTGTCCATCAATATGCCAATACTAAATTTTCATGATTATTAAATAATCAAAAGTCTTAAAATTAAAAAATAAAATTAAAATCCTTTATGGTTCTGCCTAAGCTTTATTATCTTCTCCTTTTAATCATTCTTAGAATTTCATCTTCTATATGCTGATAACTCTCAAATATAAACTTCCAGCTCTGTTCTCTCTTGAATTTTGTATCTCTATATTTAACTGCATACTTTACTAATTTGTTGTCCAAATTTACTGAGATTTCAAAAGGAATCTCAGCCTCAAAATGTTCATAACTTAGTCAAATGTCTTCCTCATTGATGTGCAATATCCAGTCTTTTATGGCAGTTAATGACACTTTTTTTCATGAAGCTGCTCAAATATTTTCTTCCTCACTTCTCATCCACACTCACTTCCAAGTGATCTTTTAATTTCTTAAATAACTGTCGAAACTAGTCAATTGTTTTCACTTTCACCACTACAACACTAGACGAGAAATCATGATCTGGTTTCTTTTTCTTCTTTCACTCATTTATGCACCAGGTTAGTCCATTCTTCTCAGTGCTTCCCATACAAAGAATATTTGTAGTAGAGATTTAATATTGCAATTCCTGATGACAGCTCATTTATGAGTTCTACTTAGCTATATAATAAAGTCCAATATCTTTTACAGTATTTACAATATTCCCATGGTGTGTTAATGACCAACCTCTTACCTTTATTAAACTCCAAACATGAGTTTCTTTTGAGTCCCAAATACATAACACTTTTTCTACTTCTAAAACTTCACATGCAAATTCTCACTTCCAGTAATCACTCAATCTCTATTTATTTTTCCTGGCTAATGTTTCTTCATTTTCAAGTTTTAAATGACATTCCTCAAGAAAGCATTTACCAATTCATTTCTTTGAAAATTTATATGTAAAGTATCAGGCACACTTTAAGGTATCGTGGAGGATAGCATTTTACCAAAGCTTAAGGAAGCTGTCTTCTATTGTGGGAGAAGGCAAATGTAAGCAAATATGAATAAGTTAACCCGCAGAATAATAGAGATAGGCAGTACTGATACACACTCATTATGCACTGGAAAGTGGTTCAGTTTGTCAGACTATTGAGATATAGTTTAGCTGCTGTCCTGAGTTTCAAAACACCCCTGTGTGAACAGATTAACCTGGTTCTCCACCCCAGCACTCCCAGACTATCTAGTAAAGAAAGGTTTAATGTCTAAAAGAGCAGGGGTTCTCCTCCCCTGCCTCCTGCATTTATTTTGCTTATCTGATACTAGAGCCTTTCAATCCTTCAGAGGTCCCAATTGCCAAGCACTACCAATTGATTCCCCAAGGACTCTGAAGCACTTTATCTTCTGGCATGCATGGCCCTGTGCCTCTGGTTCAGTTCAGTTCTGTCACTTAGTAGTGTCCAAATATTTGCGACCCCATGGACTGCAGCATGCCAGGCTTCCCTGTCAATCACCAACTCCCATAGTTTACTCAAACTCATGTCCATTGAGTGGGTGATACCATCCAACTATCTCATCCTATGTCGTCCACTTCTCCTCCTGCCTGCAATCTTTCCCAGCATCAGGGTCTTTCCCAGTGAGTCAGCTCTTTGCATCAGGTGGCCAAAGTATTGGAGTTTCAGCTTCAACATCAGTCCTTGCAATGAACACCAGGACTGATCTCCTTCAGGATGGACTGGTTGGATCTCCTTGCAGTCCAAGGGACTCTCAAGGGTCTTCTCCAACACCACAGTTCAAAAACATCAATTCTTCAGTGCTCATCTTTCTTTACAGTCCAACTCTCACATCCATACACGACTACTGGAAAAACCATAGCCTTGACTAGATGGATCTTTGTTGGCAAAGTAATGCTTTTTAATATGCTGTCTAGGTTGGTCAAACCATTTATTCCAAGGAGTAAGCGTCTTTTTATTTCATGGCTGCAGTCACCATCTGCTGTGATTTTGAAACCCAGAAAAATAAAGTCTGCCACTGTTTCCACTATTTCTCCATCTGTTTGCCTAAAGTGATGGGGCTGGATGCCATGATCTTAGTTTTCTGAATGTTGAGCTTTAAGCCAACTTTTTCACTCTCCTCTTTCAATTTCATCAAGAGGTTCTTTAGCTCTTCTTCACTTTCTGCCATAATGGTGGTGTCATCTGCATATCTGAGGTGATTGATATTTCTCCCAGCAATCTTGAGTCCAGCTTGTGCCCAGCGTTTCTCATGATGTACTCTGCATATAAGTTAAATAAGCACAGTGACAATATACAACCTTGACATACTCCTTTTCCAATTTGGAACCAGTCTGTTGTTCCATGTCCAGTTCTAACTGTTGCTTCCTGACCTGCATACAGATTTCTCAAGAGGCAGGTCAGGTGGTCTGGTATTCCCAACTCTTTTATAATTTTCACAGTTTATTGTGATCCAAACAGTCAAAGGCTTTGGCATAGTGGATAAAGAAAAAATAGATTTGATCTCTGGTTCCTCTGCCTTTTCTAAAACTAGCTTGAACATCTGAAAGTTCACAGTTCATGTATTGTTGAAGCATGGCTTGGAGAATTTTGAACATGACTTTGCTAGCGTGTGAGATGAGTGCAATTGTGCAGTAGTTTGAACATTCTTTGACATTGCCTTTCTTTGGGATTGGAATGAAAACTGACCTTTTCCAGTCCTGGGCCAAGGCTGAGATTTCCAATTTGCTAACATATTGAGTGCAGCACTATCATAGCATCATCTTTAAGTATTGAAATAGCTAAATGGTAATTCCATCACCTCCACTAGCTTTGTTCATAGTGATGCTTCCTAAGGCACACTTGACTTCACATTCCAGGATGTCTGGCTCTAGGTGAGTGATCACATAATCGTCATTACCTGGTCATGAATATCTTTTTTGTACAGTTCTTCTGTGTATTCTTGCCACCTCTTCTTATCTTCTGCTTCTGTTAGGTACATATCATTTCTGTCCTTTATTGAGCCTATCTTTGCATCAAATGTTCCCTTAGTATCTCTAGTTTTCTTGAAGAGATCTCTAGTCTTTCCCTTTCTATTGTTTTCCTCTGTTTCTTTTCATGATCATTGAGGATGGCTTTCATATCTCTCCTTGCTATTCGTTAGAACTCTGCATTCAAATGGGTATATCTTTCCTTTTCTCCTTTACTTTTGGCTTTTCTCCTTTTCACAGCTATTTGTAAGGCCTCCTCAGAGAGCCATTTTGCTTTTTTGCATTTCTTTTTCTTGGGAATGGTTTTGCTCCCTGTCTCCTGTACAAGGTCATGAACCTCTGTCCATAGTTCATCACGCACTCGGTCTATCTGATCTAGTCCTTTAAATCTGTTTCTCACTTCCACTGTATAATCGTTAGGGATTTGATTTAGGTCATATTGAATGGTGTAGTGGTTTTCTCTACTTTCTTCAATTTAAGTCTTAATTTGGCAATAACAAGTTCATGATTTGAGCCACAGTCATCTCCAGGTAATGTTTTTGCTGACTGTATACAGCTTCTGTATTTTTGGCTGCAATGAATATAATTGATCTGATTTCGGTGTTGACCATCTGGTGATGTCCATGTGTAGAGTCTTTTCTTGTGTTGTTGGAAGAGGGTGTTTGCTATGACCAGTGCAATCTCTTAACAGAACTCTATTAGTCTTTGTCCTGCTTCATTCCGCATTCCAAGGCCAAATTTGCCTGTTACTCCAGGTGTTTCTTGACTTCCTACTTTTGGATTCCAGTCCCCTATAATGAAAAGGACATCTTTTGGGGGTGTTAATTCTAGAAGATCTTGTAGGTCTTCATAGAACCATTCAACTTCAGCTTCTTCAGCATTACTGGTCGGGGCATAGACTTGAATTACAGTGATATTGAATGGTTTGTTGGAGACAAAAAGAGATCATTCTGTCATTTTTGAGACTGCATCCAAGTACTGCATTTTGGACTCTTTCGTTGACTATGATGGCTTCTGTATTTCTTCTAAGGGATTCTTGCCCACAGTAGTAGATATAATGGTCATCTGAGTTAAAATCACCCATTCAGTCCATTTTACTTTGCGATTCCTAGAATATCGACATTAACTCTTGTCATCTCCTGTTTGACCACTTCCAATTTGCCTTGATTCATGGACCTAAAATTCCAGGTTCCTTTGCAATATTGCTCTTTACAGCATGGGACCTTGCTTCCATCACAAGTTACATCCAGAGCTAGGTGTTGTTTTTGCTTTGGTTCTATCTTTTTATTCTTTCTGGAGTTATTTCTCCATTGATCTCCAGTAACATATTGGACACCTACCGACCTGGGGAGTTCATCTTTCAGTGTTCTATATTTTTGCTTTTCATACTGTTCAGGAGATTCTCAAGGCAGGAATACTGAAGTGATTTGCCATTCCCTTCTCCAGTGGAGAAAAATGTGGTCCACTGACAAAATGTGGTCCACTGGAGACTGTGGAAGGTGACTCTGGTAAACCACACTTATGGTCATCCTGCTGTCCAGTATACCAAGTTTTCTGTTCATTAATCTCCCTCTACTTCTTAGAATCCCAGGAGCCTGCCCAGAATCCAACAGGAGAAATAGTATCCCCTTAAGACAGCACTGGCACACTTGCAAACAAATGTCTAGCACCTTTCTCCTAACATGTCTATGACCACTGGCCTGCAAATAGTCCCTGAGTCATCCTTTAGTGGCTGTTGGTGGAAATAACTTGATGAAAAAGATCCACTCATAAGAAAGATGATGATAAAAGAGATGAAACAATTGGCAGAGAGATTCTTTGAATAGTTTTCAGGAATGATCTGGCCTTAGATACAGGAGTGAGTGGTTCATACAAAGCAGTAAGATAAAGGCAGGAGTTATATGCACAGGTGATGGTAAGGAGTCAGTATGACTGTAGAATCCTTGATTTTGCTTCTAATTTTTGATAAAATGAGATCCATGCTATAAAGTGAAAGTGACTATGTAGAGAGTGACTATTGTAGAAACTACAAAGTTTACACTAATTATCTTTGCTACATATTTCTTTACCGCCTTTTATTTCCTGTTTCCTAGCAGTCCTTATATGTTTAATTTCTTGTAAAACATATGTCTTCATTGTAAGTTCTTCCATGTTGTTTCCAGCTTTGTCTGGCATGGTATGGCCATTCAATAAATGTTGATTGAATTGAATTAAGTTGAAAAATATGGACTAAAAAGGAAACTAACAATATGGAATGGAGTGGGACAGTTTCCAAGTTTGAGTGACTCTGGTTATTCACACACACAAAAAAAAACACAGAGAGAGGATGTAGTAAGAAAAGAAGAATGTTAAGAATCTTTGTGAGGAATGGCAAATTTGATTTGAATATGCTGATTTCCATGTTGTTAGAATCCATCCAAATGGAGTGCTTGCATAGGAAATAATATGCACAAGTGGAAAGTTTGAGATTTAGTCTACCTATATAGATTCAATTGGTCTTCCCCGGTGGCTCGGCAATAAACAATCTGCTGCAATGCAGGAGACTCAGGTTTGATCCTTGAGTTGAGAAGATCCCCTGGGAGAGGGCACGGCAACTCCAGTATTCTTGCCTGGAAAATCCCACAGATGGAGGAGTCTTGTGGGCTACAGTCCATAGGGTCACAAAGAGTCAGACACGATTGAAGTGACCTAGCATGCATGCACATAGATTAAATTATCATCAAGCTGATCTCCGGTGGCCTTGGCTGCAAGGGCTTGGAATGGGGCTTAGAATGAGGCTTGCCGTGGTGAAAGGACCAGATCCTAGCCACTAGACCAGTGGTCAGTGACAAAGGTGCTGGCCCTTTGGCTTTGCAGAAAATAATTTCCACAAAGACAGAAAGTAGTGAAGCAAGTAAAGTGGTAATTAGGAGGAAAAAAGAGTAGAGTATGTATAGACAGACACACGGGCAAACTCAGAGAGAGACGGAGTTGCTGAGTAGCACCCTCATGGCTGTTTGGATTACTTTTATGGGGCATTTTTTCTGGGTTTTCTTTGGCTAGTCATTTTGATTTGACTGATTCACAGTCTGTATTTACTATATCTCCCATGTGTATGCACACATCTCTTAGCCAAGATGAATCCTAGCAAAAAGGTGTCTGGGTAGAACATTTCTTGACATAACTTCCGTTTGACCTCCAAGAAGCCTTTTCTGTGCCTGTGTGGTTGGGGGTGTCTCCTGACTTTCAGAAGAAGAAAGATGTGGTCTGAGCAAGACCCAGCCTCCTCCCTTAATTGCCCTGCCTTTCTTGTCTTGGTGTTTCAGTCAATGATAGAGAATGAATATCCAATTGCTTTACCTTCAGGGGACCCATCTGCCTCCTGCCTCAAAGCTGTAAGAGTATAGGTAGTAGCTGAAACTGTATAGATTTTGTGTGTTGCCAGCTAAGAATGCTTTGTAATTAGAAGCCTAGGAGGCAAAAACTGAACCTAAGATAACACGATCATTGATTTAATGAATTGGATTTTACATTTCCATTCCCTTTCCATGTTAGTCATTAGATAGTTCTTGCATTTTTCCTTTTCCTCATTTTCTCCTTTTCCTCTTCCCCCAGCCCCCAGAGAGATTTTAAGCTCCTAGAAGGTAACATTTAAAACTTTTTTTTCCTAAATCCCAACTGCTGATCACATTGTTTGATAACTATTTGTTACTTTTTTATCTAGCTATGTTGGTTGTCATTGAAAGTGAAAGTGAAGTCACTCAGTCGTGTCTGACTCTTTGTGACCCCATGGACTGTAACCTACCAGGCTTCTCTGTCCATGGGATTCTCCAGGTAAGAATACTGGAGTGGGTTACCATTTCCTTCTCCAGGGGATCTTCCCGACCCAGGGATCGAACCCGGGTCTCCCGCATTGGAGGCAGACACTTTAACCTCTGAGCCCCCCAGGAAAGCCCATTAGGGAACAGACATATATTGAGTTTAGGTCTAAACTTAGAAAACTCCTTTGGAGAGCTGACTCCAATGACATAATCATGGAAAACAAAGTAAGTTTTTAAAAAAGGCAAGCTGGCTTTGACAGCTTAATCATTTTTCACCTTTTGATTATTATATAATCTCATATTTCTTTTTCTTATCTATTATTGTGCCTAATCCTTATTCTTTCAAACCCTAGTATTTAATCACACATTTCATTCCCCCTTTGAAAACTCCCATTATCTTACTCTTTATAAGATAAATGTAGTCTAGTTTGTGGCATAGGGCCTGAAATTTACAGTGCTGTAAGTTATTTCTATTTAAGCACCAGACTAGAGTAAATAAAGACTAGTGTTGCTAACAGGCAAAGATATTGAATACTTCTGAAGCCTTTTTTCAATGAAAACAATCAAAGGCACATGTGTGAAAAGGAAAAGCTGACACTATGAGGTCCAAAGAGCAGTGAAAGTGAAGTCATTCAGTCGTGTCCAAGCTCTCTTTGCAACCCCATAGACTGTAGCCCACCAGGCTCCTCTGTCCATGGAATTTTTCAGGCAGGAGTACTATAGTACTCTTGCCATTTCCTTCTCCAGGGGATCTTCCTCATCCAGAGATCGAACCTGGGTTTCCTGCATTGCAGGCAGATGCTTAACCATCTGAGCCACCAGGGAATCCCCCAAAGAGCAGTAGCTGGTGTAAATTTAGCCAGGCAATAAATGGCTTTCAATAAACCTAAGTTTTATTAATGAGGTAAGAATTCTTTCCTTATAGGAACTACAGGTTCACACAATGCTTGGAAACATTCTGAGTGTTGGCAGAGAAAAGTATTCAGATAGCTCAGTCGCTCAGTTGTGTCTGAATCTTTGTGACCCCATGGGCTACATCATGGCAGGCCTCCCTGTCCATCATCAGCTCCCGGAGTCTACTCAAACACATGTCCATTGAGTCAGTGATGCCATCCAACTATCTTATCCTCTCTTGCCCCCTTCTCCTCCTGCCTTCAATCTTTCCCAGCATCAGGGGCTTTTCCAATGAGTCAGTTCTTCACATCAGGCAGCCAAAATATTGGAGTTTCAGCTTCAGCCTCAGTCCCTCTAATGAATATTCAGGACTGATTTCCTTTAGCATGGACTGGTTGAATCTGCTTGCAGTCCAAGGGACTCTCAAGAGTCTTCCCCAACATCACAGTTCAAAAGCATCAATTCTTCGGCGCTCAGCTTTCTTTATAGTCCAACTCTCACATCCATACATGACTACTGGAAAAACAATAACTTTGACTAGATGGACCTTTGTTGGCAAAATAATGTCACTGCTTTTAAACATGCTGTTTAGGTTGGTCATAACTTTTCTTCCAAGAAGTGTTAGTGGACTCAGAAAAAGTTCTAGTGCTTCAGGCTGCTTTACTTATGGATATGCTGAAATTAGAGTAATAGAAATACCATGACTTATTCTCTTTATACATAAAAAAGAATTTTTGTGTAGACAGTGATGAATTCTTACACTTTTATTCACATATTGTTGCAATATTTCTAGAAATATGAATTCCAGTTTTTAGAATTGATTTGCAAGACAATAAATCTTTAAAGACCACTGACTTTTGTATTTGTCCCTTCATAGACCCTATCTTCAAATCTTTTTCTTGACTCTGCCCTTTTAGCTCTAAACCTTGCTCCTGGGTCTCCCTTAGCATCTAAGATCCATTGCTTGTTACAGTCCTAGAGCTCACTCCACTGTCTCTGTGTAGACACAGCCAATGTATTTCCCTCTCTGTGTATTGTATTCACCTGCTGATGTGGGAAGTGATTAAGGAGGTAGGCATGACAACAAGAGGAGAAAACAACATTCATAAATAAGAGTGAGAACAATGCAATTCAAATTGATGATTAGAACAACAGTGCTGTAAATAATGCATCCACAAAGTGAACAAATATATCTACTCTGCAATTGCTACACTCCCTATTCCTGATCTGGCATGCTGTTCAGCTACCTTTGAACATTTTAAGGGATGGAAGCTAAGAACAAAAGATTTAGAACACTCCAACAAGTAAATCCTTGCCTGGCTTGTCAAATTGTACATACTTACTTTACAATTTATCACAGCTGGTATTCTTGACCTGACTCCAGGCTAAGAGATTCACAAGCAGTATGTTTCTATACATTAACATACTTGCCTATAGAGACATTTTGATAGCTTCTTTGGAAAACTGTATATGCTCAAAGACAGAATAAGTAGCAGGTTTTAACCTCACAAATGCTGAAATTTAATGTATTTTCTTTGTATTTATTTTTATTTTGATCTGTTTTGTCCCACATGTGGCTTTATGTTTTTCTCAACTAAATGATGAACTCCTGAAGAGTATGGACTTATAATATCTAGCAGAGTACTACCTACCTAACCCATGCTACTCCATGCGAATGTGGGATGTTAAAGATGGGGAAAGTGAGACATCACTTATGGATAAATTCAACAATTTATGTGCTTGACCCTATGCTGTATTTTTGAGATGCCAATATGATGAAAAGACTCTCAGTCCAAGGGAATGTCTTTTTCTGTTTCTCCATAGATAGTAACATACTCAAGGAACTGGAAGGTCATTGAAGAACAGATATTGTTCCTATACTTGTGAACTTTATTCCTAATCAGTATGAAGACAACAAAACATTATAGATTTTTGCTTTTAATTACAATTTGATCATGCAACAAACAGATATATAGGGAGCAATAAATATATATCAGGGAAACACAAGGTATTCTGAAGGGTATATTATAAAGTGTGTTTTTGTTGCTTTGTTTTTTTGTGTGTGTCATTTTAAAAGGAAGTGACATTTGAGTTGAATTTTAAGGACTGAAAGGATGACTAGATTGTAGGAAAAAAAAATTCCAAACAGTGGGAGCAGCCAATGCAAAGATCCTGAAGATGAGAAACATGGGGGTGCCGGGGGGGGGGGGATATCTAAGGAGATGGAAAACTTTAAGAGGAAGGTGGTGGTAATGTCACAGCCATTAACAAATGGCAACAAGTACTTTGTTTGTGCTTTTGTTTTTGTTTTAAACTCTCATTTCAATCAAATGAGCCATAGTTCATTTTAACCAGGGTACCAACATAATTATGAGCCCATTCTGTCAGATAGTCTTACATACTAGCTATTAGCATACTGCTATTCTTATGAAAATATTTAGATTAAATCACAGAAGAATAGACTTTACACTCAAAATAGGTAAAAACTCTTCAGATTCACACTGTAAATTTCCACGTATTTGAAAAGTCAACCTTACACAAACACATTCATGCCCCACTTACACTTACCCCAGTGTCACTTTTCACATTATGTCTTCCTCAAGCCCGCTGAGGTATGTTTTATCACTGCTGACATCTGCTTGGCTTCCTTCAACGTGACACAGTTATATCCAAAACCTGGTGATCCTTAGCTAATTTTTCATTCTCTGGCATTTTTCTCTCCTCCAACTTGCTCAAAAAAGGTGTCTCTGGATTTTTACCCTGGCTCTCTTGACTTTCCTCTCTATATTCCCTTCCTTAGGAATTTGGAAAACTGTAGCAGTTGATAGTGGGTATCTTGATGGCTCAATAGGTAAATAATCTGCCTGCCATGTAGGAGACACAGGAAATGTGGGTTCGATCCCTAGGTTGGAAAGATCCCCTGGAGAAGGAACTGACAACCGCTCTAGTATTCTTGCCTGAAAAATCCCATGGAAAGAGGAGCTTGGCAGACTACCGTCCAATGGATTGGAAAGTCAGACACAGCTGAGTGACTAAGCACACAGCACAGTAGCTGACAGCACTTCTAATAAAAGTAAACTTTATTATTAGATACTATGGTAAGTGGTGTGTTTTATTGTGGGATTTTGGTTTTTAATTTTTTACAAGATCTATTGTTGCAATTACCCCTTAAAACAGTCTGCTTTCTATCTGCTGCCCACTCTTCCTTGGTTTATAGTGTAGTACACAGATGACACAATAAGGAAGTATTATTAGTATTTCCATATCATAGATGAAAAGTACGAGCCTTAGAAACATTAGCTCAAGATCACACATTAAGTAACTGCAGGCGAGAGATTCAGACTAGCAAGGCTGACTTGATATCACAAGCCTGGATCACAAATCTGCCTCATTAAAGATTGAACACAGTAAGTAAACTCAACCCCAGAACAGATTCTATGTGATAATTGTATAGACTTGACTTAAAAACTATTAAGTAATATTTTTGAATCCTCATTTCATCAGTTACTAGCTTTATAATGCTGGATAAATTTCTGAATTTCTCTGAATTTGATTTTCATCAATAAAATTAATATTTAAAAAGCCTCAACTATAGTTTTATTATGAAAATAATATATGTAAGCATTTAGTACTCGGCCCTGCACTTAGTCAACATTTAAAACCATTATTCTTTTTTGGTAATCTCTAAGGTAAATAACTTTTAATTCTCAATTTACTCTCTGTTGATTATCAATTCTAATAAAGAATTATAAAATTTATGTGTGTGTGTTCAGTCTTGTCTGACTCTTTGCAACCCGTTGTATTGTAGCCTGCCAGATTCCTCTGTCCATTGGCTTTTCCAGGCAAGGATAGAGGGGTGGCGTCCCATTACCTTCTCCATATTAATGCTCAGTTCCCTTTAGGCGCTCAGTCACGTCTAACGATTTGTGACCCCATGAATGCATCACGACAGGCTTCCTTGTGCATAACCAGTTGCAGGAGATTGCTCACACTCATGTCCATCGAGTCGGTGATGCCATTCATCCTCTGTCTTCCCCTTCTCCTCTGCCTTCAGTCTTTCCCAGCAGCAGGGTCTTTTCCAATGAATCAGTTCTTTGCATCGGGTGGCCGAAATATTGGGGATTCAGCTTCAGCATCAGTCTTTTAAATGAATATTCACAATTGATTTCCTTTAAGATTGACTGGTTGGATCTCCTTGCAGTCCTAGGGAATCTCGAGTCCTCCAACACCACAGTTCAAAAGCATCAATTCTTCAGCACTCAGCTTTCTTTACAGTCCAACTCTCACATCCATATATGACTACTGGAAAAAACATAGTTTTGATAATAAATAATTAGGAATATAAGTCTATATGTAAATTTGAGCTCTAGAAAAACAAAACTGATCTAAATTTTTTCATCCTTCCAAGGCCAATTTTCTCCTCTCTGGGGGTCAATAACAGCAACATTGAAAATCTATGTTCTACAATGGCCATAAAATTTCCAATGACTCATAATAATAATTCTTTCATTTCTCAAGTTTTACATTTACTTTTAGGTTTAAAAATGACTAATAATTGAACACAAAATTACTTTTCTTATTCTTGTTTTCAAAGGCTAATCTGGTTCAATAATTAAAAAAATAAAATGGGCTATTGATTATTACCTAATGCTTATTTTTGTGACTTCAACATGCTGTTTTCATAATAAATTTTGGTTTGGCCACCACAATTCACTCATGAATAAAAACCAACCCATATACAAATGTAGACACATTACACATTTTAAAAAGAAAGCTTTTTCTTTACTAAATTGCCTGCTCTTTTTCTAAAATCCTTATTTCCTTAAATTGTATGAGTATGTGGTGTGTAAGTCATACATAATATATTCTTGTCAATGAATATATTCAGATTGGTTTTCCTAGTACTATAGCCTACACCTTTATTCCTATTAGCATTTCTTTTTCTAAGACAAACATTTCAAGAAAGGGAAATACAGAAATCTATCATATTTTCAAACAAGTTACATTTGTAAATGAAGCAAAAATCCTCAGGGAGATTTGATTTTAAAGTATCTAAAGGCCAAATGCAGTTATTTGATTACTAGTTTTAGGTAAAATAAATAAATAAATGACTGCTACATATACAAATGGCTTAAAAGCAAATATAATTTTAAAAGATACAACATGCAGAATCTGACCTCATAGTAAACAATTTTCTATAACTGCCTTTAGGTTAAAAAAAAATAGGAGAGACTTAATAGTTCTTAACACTCCAAACACTAGACAACAGAGAGTCAATTCTTATCTCATATCATTAAAGAATTGCCAATTGTTAAAATAGTGTGGACATTTTTAATGGAAGAATGTATTTAAAAATGAAATAAGATCATTATTTAGGACACACCATATAAAATATAATCCCAATGAATGATACAATAATACTTTTAGGAATGACAGCTGACTCGTGAATTTATTTTTTTAGCTGTTTTTTATAAGGAATGTTAGATTATATAAAAACATATTCAGCTTTGAATACCTAAGAGTGGCTTAAATTGTTTATAATTTTATCCACCTGGGAACAACAATTGAAACAGCCTTAGAAAGAAACAGATAGTGCTAAGTCTTGTCTGACTCTTGCAATCCCATGAACTGTAGCCCACTAGGCTCCTCTGTCCATGGGATTCTCCAGGTAAGAATACTGGAGTAGGTTGCCATTCCCTTCTCCAGGGGACCTTCCTGACCCAGGAATTGAACCCAGGTCTCCCATATTGCAGGCAGTTGCTTTACCTTCTGAGTTACACAGGAAGCCCCACAATATTCTCTACCAACCGTGCCATACGGGAAGCCCAGGAATACTGGAATGGTTAGCCTATCCCTTCTCTGGCAGGTCTTTCCAATCCAGGAATTGAACTGGGGTCTCCTGCATTGTAGGAGGATTCTTTACCAACTGAGCTGTCAGGAAAGCCCTATTATCCTTAATTATATATAATAATGGTGGGGAAAATATGGATAACTTACATGAAGATGATTAAAGAAGCAAGTATTTTATGAAGTAAAACAAGTATTCTGTGAAGTCTTCATGTTTAGTTTTGTGATCTTATGAAGAGATTCTTAGGAGATAATTTTCATAGATCTGTCAAATATCAATTGCCAGTTGCCATGCACTCACCATCTACCACTGCTGCTGCTGCTGCTAGGTTGCTTCATTTGTGTCTGACTCTGTGCAACCCCGTAGATGGAAGCCCATGAGGCTCTCCCAGGCCATCTACCTCTACAAGGATTAAATCATGCTATTGCAGCTGCTGATCTCAACAACTCCTGAAAGGAGTTCAGGGTGAGGGCAGACATGAGGCTGTCACACTCAGGGAAAAACTGGCAGGACAAGTCTTCAGATAATTAGATATTTTAAGGAATTGATTTCATGAGCCCAGTTCTTGTATCTCCTCATATCTAAAAAAGCACTACAATCATTCATGGTGAATGTTCTGTTATCATGTGGATGTTCTGTCATGTAAATGTTTCTGCTAGTCACTGTTCCTTGTGACTACCAGAAAGCTTCATAAGACTAGTAGAAACCTTCTGGAAAAATATGTGCTTGTTTGCATGTATTACCCCTTCATCAAAGTCACATTTATACTGACCTTCTCTCTGCTTCTTTGGAGCAATTTCTCAGAGTTATCTGAGGTGCTGTCTTCCAGGCTGCAGCTTTTCATTTTGCCCCAAATATAATTTAACTTGCAGATCTCAAGTTGTGCATTTTAAATTCGGCAAATCTCATATTTCTGCACATCTTTTGAGAAAGTATCCTGATCAACTTTTTCTGGACTATATTATCAAAGATGTTTGTATAGCAAACAACCTTGAAAGACAGAGACAGTCCCTCTTGTCTCTTCCTTCCCCACACTCACATTTTAAGTAAATGGAGGGATGGTTAGTATACTATCCAATGTAACAAAGGAAATGTTCCCTACTAGAGCAAAGGTTAGGGAGGCTTACTGCCCATTATAAAAGACTGGATTCCTAAACTAACTAAACTAAAGCTCTATGAGAATAGGTGTCATCCCCTCTTTACCTCACTCTATGGGAATTACATTTCAGAAAGTGTGTCGTGTTAATCGTTCAGTTGTATCCAACTCTTTGAAACCTCATGGATTGTAGCTCACCAGTCTCTTCCGTCCATGGAATTCTCTAGGCAAGGATACTGAGGTGGGTTGCAGTTCCCTCCTCCAGGGGATCTTCATGACCAAGGGATCAATTCTGCATCTCCTGAATTGCAGGCAGATTCTTTACCATTTGAGAAATGCTGAAACAGTGCTATTGCTATTGCTGTTGAGGTAGACATTGTTAGGCAGTCAGTATAAGGTTGAGGCCTTGATTCTTTTTTTTTTTTTTTAGTTTTCAACTCCAACTTTAATTTCACATAAGCATCTTGTTCTACTAATCTATACCTGTTTAGTTTCCAGGCATTTAGAAGAATGCCACCATGGTCTGGAGGACCATAAAACATCCAGACTCATAATAAGACAATCAGTAATTGCCATCAGACTTATCAAGGGAAAAACCCCTGGTGGATCATTAAGTCTTAAATATACACCTGGTCCTTAAACAAAAGCCTGAGATCATGAGAAAGAGTCACACACTGCCAGCTCAATGCCTAAAAACCCCAGGGACTAGGAATTTAAAAAAAAAAAAAAGCCATAAAAATGACAAACTGGACATGGTGGCTTTTTAAAATGATTGGTCAAAAATTACATACAACAGGTGCCCCAAGCCAGCCCCAAATGAACAAATCAATACTGGCAAAGATATATACTGTTGTTATTCTCACATCTGAGGGCTCTTCACCCTCTCTCAGTGTCTATGCTGAGAGCTCTGTTATCTCTACCTTCTGAAATAAACTGTAAAATTTTGTAAGTTTATAAAGTTCAGCTTTAGGCTCTATGAACAAGGACTTGGTTTCCCATTTCATCTGTGGGGACTCTTTACCCCTTCTCAGTGTCTATGCTGAGAATTTTGCATCTCTGTGATCTAAAATAAACTTTGCCTCTGTGAGTGTTTGCGAGTTTACAAAGATCAATTTTCAGTTCTGGCAAAAAAGGGCTCGGTTTCGTATTTCACTGTGGGTAATAAAGGAGGATCATGGCATCCGGTCCCATCACTTCATGGGAAATAGATGGGGAAACAGTGGAAACAGTGGCAGACCTTATTTTTTTGGGCTCCAAAATCACTGAAAATGGTGATTGCAGCCATGAAATTAAAAGATGCTTACTCCTTGGAAGAAAAGTTATACCAACCTAGATAGCATATTCAAAAGCGGAGACGTTACTTTGCCGACTAAGGTCCGTCTAGTCAAGGCTATGGTTTTTCCTGTGGTCATGTATGGATGTGAAAGTTGGACTGTGAAGAAGGCTGAGAGCTGAAGAATTGATGCTTTTGAACTGTGGTGTTGGAAAAGACTCTTGAGAGTCCCTTGGACTGCAAGGAGATCCAACCAATCCATGCTGAAGGAGATCAGCCCTGGGATTTCTTTGGAAGGAATGATGCTAAAGCTGAAGCTCCAGTACTTTGGCCACCTCATGCGAAGAGTTGACTCATTGGAAAGGACTCTGATGCTGGGAGGGATTGGGGGCAGGAAGAGAAGGGGACGACCGAGGATGAGATGGTTGGATGGCATCACTGACTCGATGGACGTGAGTCTGAATGAACTCCGGGAGTTGGTGATGGACAGGGAGGCCTGTCATGCTGCGATTCATGGGGTCACAAAGAGTCGGACACGACTGAGTGACTGAACTGAACTGAGCTAAATAAAGGAGTTTTGATGCTTTAAGTATTTCAAGAAATCTCTCTCCCTCTCTCCTTCCCCTCTGTACCTCCTTCGTTCACATGCCTATAAGACGAACATTAAGTTGACTCATAACCAGGTCTCTTAGAGGAAAACCCAGTTTTAATCCCTCTGCCTTGTTCTTGCCTGGTATATCAGTGTAGTTCAAATCAACATCACAGGTTAGAGGAGACCCTTAAGGAGAAAAAATTTTCATATTTCAGAACTGTTGATATTTATTTTACAAGATGTGTAATGTGAAAGTGAAAACGTTAGTTACTCAGTTGTGTCCAACTCTTTGAGACTACATGAACTGTAGCCCTCCAGGTTCCTTTGTCCATGGAATTCTCCAGGCAAAAATACTGGAGTGGGTAGCAATTCCCTTCTCCAGGGGCTCTCTCCGGCCCAGGGATTGAGCCCATGTCTCCTGTCCTGCAGGAAGATTCTTTATCTTCTGAACCACCAGAGAAGCCCCATAATGCAAAGGTAGCATAATGCAAATAATGTGACAGTTTGACCAGGGACCCTTAATTTAATATACTACCATCTCTGCATAATACATGAGTATTCAAACTGTTAAAAAACAAAGTTTAACTGAGTCAATTATAGAGATCTTATTGGCTTTATTCAATGATTCATGAACTCGACAGCATCAAATCAAGCAGATAGAAAGGAGATCTGAGGAACTGCGCAAGATGAAAGACTTTTATAGGAGAAGAGCTCAGGAACAAGGAAGTTATACTAGCTCCCTAAATAGGCTTTTCCTTTTCTTAAAAAAATTTTTTGCAGTGTTATTTTCCTTTACAGGATGTCAGAGGTCTATCAGACAGATTATCTCACTCATGTTGATCAGGCAGCTCCTGTCTGAGTAGTTTAAGATTCTGTTTCTGAGAGAGCTGCAACTGTATTAAGTCAATGTGGTGACAAACGGCTTACAGAAGCGGCTGTCTTTGGGGTGTGTATTTTTAACAATATGAAGAAATATTTTCACAGCAGTTCCAATCATGTTTTGACTGCAAATTAATTTTCTACAAATTCTGGAAAATATCTGTGGTACTAAGAGTTTTTTGGTTTTGAAGTTATTAAAGATTATGAGCCTTTGATTAAGGAGAAGGGAGGTGGAAATTGACCTATGCTTGTGCTCAGTTGTTAAGCCTTGTTCGACTTTTGAATGACTAGCTCGCCAGGCTCCTCTGTCAATGGGATTTCCCAGGCAAGAATATTGAGTAGGTAGCCATTTCCTTCTTGATAGAATAAACAAGTCTACTTATATCTGAAGTTCAACCTGGTGGTCAAATCCAACTGTCTGGATCCACCAGTTCACTTTCAGCAACATACTGTTACTTAATTTTCTTCTTTTTAAGTCTTTCACATAGAGATGATGGCAAGGATCTAAAAGAGATCTGCTTTTCTATTTTTACTGGCCAAAATAGCTTCTCTCAAGATTACTTTTTCTCCCATTTAGTGGGAAATAGGAAGAAAATCTAAATTTCCTAACTTATATTATGCATTCATTCTACTTTTATTTAGCTGCAATTAAAGATCATGTCCTTTTTCTCATTTTCTACATTATTGAGCTGTTTCCTTGAAGGAATAGATAATGCTCCCTGCTCTTCAAAGGGAGAGAAATAAGAAAGGACGTGTTTGTTTAAATCTTGTTCTTGGTGAGGATTATTCACGTAATAATCTTTCATGTTGTTTCGGGAGTAGAGACAAGTATAAAGAAAAGTCTTAAGATCTTTCCTCCCTTGTATGCCAACATTAACAGTATGTAGTTCAGTAACTGAGGCCCAGGAAGACTTTTTAAACTAGCTGATATTATTAGAGAACTGCTTTGGGGAGACATCCTTCCATTCTTTGAATTACAAACCCCTCAAGCCAATGGGTCAAACTATGTTCATTTATCACTTTGCTAGAGCTCCTAAAATAATTTTATTTTATAAATCATTCAATAAATTGATGTAGACATAACTATCATTTCACATATTAAGAAAGCAATGTGCTTTAAAAGAAATGTGGCACAGAAAAAAATGTTAAAAGAATACTTTGTTTGTTAAATTATGTAGAAAAGATAGTTTAAAGAAGTTCATGTTTTTCTTTTTAATTCATAGAAGATAAGGGTAAAGAATAAGTAGATGGATGTATATTAGTAGAACAAAGTTGATGCAATTAAATACACTAAATAAAATAGTACCATTTTTGAAATTATTGCTTTCTACATATTATTATGACTATTATTTAAGCTGATATCCTGGTCAAGAGCAGTGAGAATTATGCTCTAGCTTTACAATTGCTATGTGAAAATACAGAATTCTTTATAAATTTAAACATTATTTTTGTGCAGGGACAATGCTAATATTCTCTGTATTGTTCCAATTGTAGCATTAAGTGTTGCGGAAGTGAGCACTAAAGTATACCAAAATGCCAAAATCTAAAAAAACTATATCAATGGCTCAAGCAATTTGAGAAATTGATCTATAATGAACCTGCAATATTGATGTAGTAGGACATTGGATACATTGGTCGTATGAGAACACTTAGCCTTACCTAGTGGCGCTAGTATTAAAGAACACATCTTCCAATGAAGAAGACATAAGAGTCATGGGTTCAATTCATCAGTCAGGAAGATCCCCTGGAGGAGGGCATGGCAACCACCTCCAGTATTCATGCCTGGAGAATCCCATGATAGAGGAGCCTGGCAGGCTGTGGTCCATGTGGTCACAAAGAGTCAGACATGACTGAAGCCACTTAGCACATGCATAAGAGAATTACATTTCTGACAGGACACTAGAGGGAAGTTAGTAGCTTATATTTTCATAATAAGAAAGAACTATGAAAAAATGCATCTGTATCTTAGAAGAAAATTTTAACAGACCTACAGTTAATAGTTCTAGAACTAACACCAAAAAAAGATATCCTCTTCATCAGAGGGGACCGAAATGAAAAGTAGGAAGTCAAGAGATACCTGGAGTAACAGGAAGTTTGGCCTTGGATTATAAAATGAAGCAAAGCAAAGGATAAAATAATGTTGCCAAGAGAATGCCAGGGTCATAGCAAACACCCTCGTCCAGCAACACAAGAGATGACTCTACACATGGACATCACTTGATGGTTAATAATGAAATAGACTAATTATCAAAGAGGCAAAGCTCTATACAGTCAGCAAAAACAGACCTGGAGATAACTGTGGCTCAGATCATGAACTCCTTATTTCAATCTTCAGACTTAAATTGAAGAAAGTAGGGAAAACCACTAGGCAATTCAGTTATGACCTAAATCAAATTCCTTTATACAATGGAAGTGACAAATAGATTCAAGGGATTACATCTGATAGAGTACCTGAAGAACTATGGACAGAGGTTCACAACATTGTACAGGAGGTGGTGATCAAAACCATCCCTAAGAAGAAATGCAAAAAATAAAGATGGTTGTTTGAGGAGGCATTGGAAATACCTGAGAAAAGAAGAGAAGCAAAAGGCAAAGGAGAAAAGGAAAAATATATTCATCTGAATGCAGAATTCCAAAGAACAGCAAGAAGAGACAAGAAAGCCTTTCTAAGTGATTGATGCAAAGCAATAGAGGAAAAAAATAGAATGGGAAAGACTAGAGATTTCTTCAAGAAAATATGAGATACCAAGGGAACATTTCATGCAAAGATGGGCACAATAGAGGACAGAAAATGTATGGACCTAACAGAAGCTTAAGATATTAAGAAAAGGTGGCAAGAATACACAGAAGAGCTATACAAAAAAGATATTCATGACACAGATAATCACAATGGTGTTATAACTCACCTGGAGCCAGACATCCTGG
This sequence comes from Budorcas taxicolor, assembly GCF_023091745.1. Classification (NCBI taxonomy): domain Eukaryota; kingdom Metazoa; phylum Chordata; class Mammalia; order Artiodactyla; family Bovidae; genus Budorcas; species Budorcas taxicolor. The sequence continues at coordinate 64,406,685 of NC_068912.1, forward strand.
AATGCAAAGTCAAGTGGGCCTTAGGAAGCATCACTATTAACAGAGCTAGTGGAGGCAATGGAATTCCACTTGAGCTATTTCAAATCCTGAAAGATAATGCTGTGAAAGTGCTGCACTCAATATGCCAGCAAATTTGGAAAACTCAGCAGTGGTCATGGCCACAGGAATGGAAAAAATCAGTTTTCATTCCCATCCCAAAGAAAGGCAATGCCAAATAATCTTCAGACTACCACACAATTGCACTCATTTCACACACTAGCAAAGTAATGCACAAAATTCTCAAAGCAAGGCTTCAACAGTACATAAATTGAGAACTTCCAGATGTTTAAGCTGGATTTAGAAAAGGCAGAGGAGCCAGAGATTAAATTGAAAGCATCCATTGGATCATTAAAAAAAAAAAAAAAAAAAAGAGAATTCCAGAAAAACATCTACTTTTGCTTCAATGACTACGCTAAAGCCTTTGACTGTGTAGATAATAATAAGTTGTGGAAAATTCTTAAACAGATGGGACCATTTTACCTACCTCCTGAGAAATCTGTGTAAAGGTCAAGAAACAACATTATATGCCTTTTAGTGTTGCTATAATTTTTTTCTTATAGATAACAGGTAATGAAAAAAGATTGAGAAACACTACAATAGGGTTTTTAACTTTAATATTTAAAAGCAAAATATTTTTCTATAATAAATTAAACACATATATATTAAGATTTTCTTTTGGGTAGTTGCCATGAAATATCTGAGATATTTCTTTAAAATAAACTAATTTTAATCTGCTCTGTGCCAAAAATAAATACATAAATAAAACTGAAAACATTAGAAAACATTGCTGTGAAATGTTGTATCCAGATGATAAATAGATATAGGTAGATAAATGGGCTTCCCTGGTGTCTCAGATAGTAAAGCATCTGCCTGCAATACAGGAGACCCAGGTTCAATCCCTGGATTGGGAAGATCCCCTACAGAAAAGAATGGCAACACACCCCAGTATTCTTTCCTGGAGAATTCCATGGACAGAGGACCCTGGTGAGCTACAGTCCATGGGTTTGAAAAGAATTGGACATGAATGAGAAACTATACACACAGAGATAGACAGATAGATAAATGATAGATTATAGATAGGTAATTATTTGAATTTGGCAATAAGGAGTTCATGATCTGAGCAACAGTTAGCTCCCAGTCTTGTTTTTGCTTACTATGTAGAGCTTCTCCATCTTTGTCTGCAAAGAATATAATCAATCTGATTTCAGTGTTGACCATCTGGTGATGTCCATGTGTAGAGTCTTCTCTTGTGTTTTTGGAAGAGGGTGTTTGCTATGACCAGTGCATTCTCTTGGCAAAGCTCTATTAGCCTTTGCCCTGCTTCATTCCATATTCCAAGGCCAAATTTGCCTGTTACTCCAGGTGTTTCTTGACTTCCTACTTTTGCATTCCAGTTCCCAATAATGAAAAGGACATCTTGTTTGTGTGTTAGTTCTAAAATGTCTTGTAGGTCTTCAAAGAACCGTTCAACTTCAGCTTCTTCAGTGTTACTGGTTGGGGCATAGACTTGGATTACTGTGATATTGAATGGTTTGCCTTGGAAACGAGCAGAGATCATTCTGTTGTTTTTGAGATTGCATCCAAGTACTGCATTTCGGACTCTTTTGCTGACCATGATGACTACTCCATTTCTTCTAACGGATTCCTGCCCACAGTAGTAGATATAATGGTCATCTGAGTTAAATTCACCCATTCTAGTCTGTTTGAGTTCTCTGATTCCTAGAATGTCCACGTTCACTCTTGCCATCTCCTGTTTGACCACTTTCAATTTGCCTTGGTTCATGGACAGGTTCCTATGCTATATTGCTCTTTACAGCATCGGTCCTTGATCTATCACCAGTCACATCCACAATTCGGTACTGATTTTTCTTTGGCTACATCCCTTCATTCTTTATGGAGTTATTTCTCCACTGATCATCAGTAGCATATTGGGGACCTACCGACCTGGGGAGTTCCTCTTTCAGTGTCCTATCTTTCTGCCTTTTCATACTGTTCATGGGGTTCTCAAGGCAAGAATACTGAAGTGGTTTGTCATTCCCTTCTCCAGAAGACCACATTCTGTCAGACCTCTTCACAATGACCCACCCATCTTGGGTGGCCCGTTATTGCCAAATTCAGACTGAAATTGAAGAAAGTATGGGAAACCACTAGACCATTCAAGTATGACCTAAATCTAATCCCTTATGATTATACAGTGGAACTGAGAAATAGATTTAAGAGAGTAGGTCTGATAGATACAGTGCATGAGGAACAATGGGCGGAGGTGCATGACACTGTACAGGAGACAGGGATCAAGACCATCCCCGTTGAAAAGAAATGCAAAAAAGCAAAATGGCTGTCTGGGGAGGCCTTACAAATAGCTGTGAAAAAAAAAAAAAAAAAAAAAAAGAAGTGAAAAGCAGAGGAGAAAAGGAAAGATATAAGCATCTGAATGCAGAGTTCCAAAGAATAGCAAGGAGAGATAAGAAAGCCTTTCTCAGCGATCAGTGCAAAGAAATAGAGGAAAACAACAGAATAGGAAAGACTAGAGATCTCTTCAAGAAAATTAGATATACTAAGGGAATATTTCATGCAAAGATGAGCTCAATAAAGGAGAGAAACGGTATGGACCTAACAGAAGCAGAAGATACTAAGAAGAGGTAGCAAGAATACACAGAAGAACTGTACAAAAAAAGATCTTCATAACCAAGATAATCACAATGGTGTGACCACTCACCTAGAGCCAGACATCCTGAATATGAAGTCAAGTGGGATTTAGAAGTATCACTATGAGCAAAGCTAGTGGAGGTGATGGAATTCCAGTTGAGCTATTTCAAATCCTGAAAGATGATGCTGTGAAAGTGCCACACTCAATATGCCAGCCAGTTTGGAAAACTCAGCAGTGGCCACAGGACTGGAAAAGGTCAGTTTTCATTCCAATCCCAAAGAAAAACAATGCCAAAGAATGCTCAAACTACCACACAATTGCACTCATCTCATGCACTAGTAAAATAATGCTCAAAATTCTCCAAGCCAGGCTTCAGCAATACGTGAACAGTGAACTTTCAGATGTTCAAGCTGGTTTTAGAAAAGGCAGAGGAACCAGAGATCAAATTGCCAACATCCGCCGGATAATGGAAATAGCAAGAGAGTTCCAGAAAAACATCTATTTCTGCTTTATTGACTATGCCAAAGCCTTTGACTGTGTGGATCACAATAAACTGTGGAAAATTCTGAAAGAGATGGGAATACCAGACCACCTGACCTGCCTCTTGAGAAACCTATATGCAGGTCAGGAAGCAACAGTTAGAACTGGACATGGAACAAGAGACTGGTTCCAAATAGGAAAAAGAGTATGTCAAGGCTTTATTCTGTCACCCTGCTTGTTTAACATATATGCAGAGTGCATCATGAAAAATGCTGGGCTGGAAGAAGCACAAGCTGAAATCAAGATTGCCGGGAGAAATATCAATAACCTCAGATATGCAGATGACACCACCCTTATGGCAGAAAGTGAAGAGGAACTAAAAAGCCTCTTGAAGAAAGTGAAAGAGGAGAGTGAAAAAGTTGGCTTAAAACTCAACACTCAGAAAACTAAGATCATGGCATCTGGTCCCATCATTTTGAGAGGATAACAGGCAGGAAGGCCAGGGGTCTCCAAACGGAGAAAATAGCCTGCAAGTGTCAGACATTTTTATCTCTCTTAAGCGGCAGGAGGAAACAAACTAGCGATATTTTTTCCTTCTCTATACATATTTAAAAGGAGTTCAGATCAGTTCAGTCGCTCAGTCGTTTCTGACTCTTTGCGACCCCATGAATCACAGCATGCCAGGCCTCCCTGTCCATCACTAACTCCCAGAGTTCACCCAGACTCACGTCCATCAAGTCAGTGTTGCCATCCAGCCATCTCATCCTCTGTTGTCCCCTTCTCCTCCTGCCCCCAATCCCTCCCAGCATCAAAGTCTTTTCCAATGAATCAACTCTTCGAATGAGGTGGCCAAAGTATTGAAGTTTCAGCTTTAGCATCATTCTTTCCAAAGAAATCCCAGGGCTGATCTCCTTCAGAATGGATTGGTTGGATCTCCTTGCAGTTCAAGGGACTCTCAAGAGTCTTCTCCAACACCACACTTCAAAAACATCAATTCTTTGGCGCTCTGCCTTCTTCACAGTCCAACTCTCACATCCCCACATGACCACTGGAAAAACTATAGCCTTGACTAGACGGACCTTAGTCGGCAAAGTAATGTCTCTGCTTTTGAATATATTATCTAGGTTGGTCATAACTTTTCTTCCAAGGAGCAATTGTCTTTTAATTTCATGGCTTCAGTCACCATTTCCAGTGTTTCCCCATCTATTTTCCATGAAGTGATGGGACCGGATGCCATGATCTTCATTTTCTGAATGTTGAGCTTTAAGCCAGCTTTTCACTTTCCTCTTTCACTTTCATCAGGAGGCATTTTAGCTCCTCTTCACTTTCTGCCATAAGGGTTGTGTCATCTGCATATCTGAGGTTATTGATATTTCTCCCAGCAATCTTGATTCCAGCTTGTGTTTCTTCCAGTCCAGCATTTCTCATGATATACTCTGCATAGAAGTTCAATAAGCAGGGTGACAATATGCAGCCTTGAAGTACTCATTTTCCTATTTGGAACCAGTCTGTTTTTCCATGTGCAGTTCTAACTGTTGCTTCCTGACCTGCATACAGATTTCTCAAGAGGCAGATCAGGTGGTCAAGGTTTCCCTTAAGATTCTGTGTTGCCATGACACCTGGTTTCACCTGAAGTTAACCAATGCCTTTTTCTTATGGAAATGTTTATCTTCAGCTATGCTAATATACTATACATTAACCCCAAACTCTGTCTTCAAGTAGGTTCTGCCTTTTTGCTCAGAACCTACTTGACAAACCAATATGTTATTCTCAGATATTGTTCCTCTAATCTATGTAAATTAAACTATTTGTATGGTGATCTGCCCTTCTTCAAGATTCAAGTTAATCATTTTATGGCCCAGGATAAACCATTTGGTGCCAAGATTATCACAAAATGCATCTTATGGGTGAGGGGCCTGGTGCCATTGTAAGTTTTAAAACATTCCTTTCTTTCATTAATAGACTTTTAGTGACTATATTTAACTCCAGCTGAAGACTAGCATGTATGGATGTGAGAGCTGGACTGTGAAGAAGGCTGAGCACCAAAGAATTGATGCTTTTGAAGTGTGGTGTTGGAGAAGACTCTTGAGAGTCCCTTGGACTGCAAGGAGATCCAACCAGTCCATTCTAAAGGAGATCAGCCCTGGGTGTTCTTTGGAAGAAATGATGCTAAAGTTGAAACTCCAGTCCTTTAGCCACCTCATGAGAAGAGTTGACTCTTTGGAAAAGACTTTGATGCTGGGAGGGATTGGGGGCAGGAGGAGAAGGGGATGACAGAGGATGAGATGGCTGCATGGCATCACTGACTTGATGGGCGTGAATCTGAGTGAACTCCGGGAGTTGGTGATGGACAGGGAGCCCTGGCGTGCTATGATTCATGGGATCACAAGAGTTGGACGCGACTGAATGACTGAACTGAACCGAACTGAAGACTAGCAGAGGTGCACTCTTTCTGCCACCTTCTGATGCCTATGTCAGAAGCTTTCTCTATCTCCTTTATGCTTTAATAAAACCTTATTACACAAAAGCTCTGAGCAATCAAACCTCATCTCTGGCCCCACGTTGAATTCTTCTCCTCTGGGGTCCAAGATTCCCAGCGTCATGATTCAATAACAACCTTTCAACTTCATGGGAAATAGATGGGGAAACAGTGGAAACAGTGTTAGACTTTATTTCTTGGGGCTCCAAAATCACTGGAGATGGTGATTGCAGCCATGAAATTAAAAGATGCTTACTCCTTTGAAGGAAAGTTATAACCAACCTAGATAGCATATTAAAGAGGGGAGACATCACTTTGCCAACTAAGGTCTGTCTAGTCAAGGCTATGGTTTTTCCAGTGGTCATGTATGGATGTGAGAGTTGGACTGTGAAGAAAGCTGAGCGCCAAAGAATTGATACTTTTAAAGTGTGGTGTTGGAGTCCCTCGGACTGCAAGGAGATCCAATCAGTCCACTCTAAAGGAGATCAGTCCTGGGTGTTCTTTGGAAGGAATGATGTGACAGCTGAAACTTCAATACTTTGGCCAGCTCATGCGAAGAGTTAACTCATTAGAAAAGACTCTGATGCTGGGAAGGAGTAGGGGCAGGAGGAGAAGGGCACGACAGAGGATGAGCTGGCTGGATGGCATCACTGACTCGATGGACATGAGTTTGAGTGAACTCCAGGAGTTGGTGATGGACAGGGAGGCTTGGCATGCTGTGATTCATGGGGTCGCAAAGAGTGACTGAGTGACTGAACTGAACTGAACTGAATTTTTTGAATCATTGTTTTATTTTTCCTCACCTGATTTCAGTGTTTTTCAGCATATGAATTGAAATATCCAAAGGTAAAATATTTAAAAATCTTGTTAATACTTTGAGCCTAGCATGGATTAAACTAAACTAATTTAATTACTGAAAAACTAAATAAAAGAAGCAAACTGGATAAAAGTTATTTTAATGGGCTTTTATTTAATCCTTTCTATAAATGTAAATTTATAATGTATGATTTTTTATGTGAGGAATATTGTACTCCTAATATCGTTTTTCAAATTTTTAACAGTGGGGTATAACTGACATCCATTTGTTAGTTAAGTGAATCTCAGTATCATTTTTAGTGCTGGTAGAAATTAATGTCCAAAGCACACATCCACACATAGAAACTCACATTCCACATCAATTTCAATAAACAGTGCATTTTTCCTGCCCTGGTCTGGATAATTTTAGAATATAGTTTGAGGCAAAAGTTAATGGTGTTGCTTGTATTATTCTACCACTCCATAGGACATTCTATATTCCAGTGAATAACTCATCATCAGTTCACTGCCAAGTCAATTCCCAAAAGTTTTGCCTACAAAGTTCAGCATTATAGTGCAAACAAATCAATCTTTTGATTTTTCAGCCCTACTCCCATGAGAGGGCAGTGAGGTAATATGTTAGAAAATGAAACTGTGAAATAAAGACTAATATCATAAGGGAAATTAACATCATATTTGTTTTGTATCTCTTCTTAGTCTTGGTAATAATATTCTTCAATCAAACTATTTCCTTGAGTTCTACATACAAAAAAAAGTCCATCTTATTCAGACATTCAATGGCTTCAAAAATATTCACCTATGGCCTGAAAGTTATGTGTAATGTAAAAAAAAAAACAAAAAAAACAGCAGTTCAGAATCATGTGCTAATGCTAAGGTGTATATGGCAATTAAAACTCATGACCTGGAAAAAATGTAAACAGTCCTGTGATTAAAGCATCTGAAAGGTAAATATGAAGTCAAAGTAAATAAACTGCCCTGTCCACAATTAGCTAGATTTCAGAAAGCAGCATGCCCATTTCAGTCAATTTCTTGTTGATAGTTGCAATAAATAGTCTTATATTCTAAATGCTTGAGGGCAAATAAGGTTGGTCCTTATGCACCCCTAATTTTCCAGTCATTTTGTATAATATTGTATACTGAAACAAAATCATTCTCTTAATAACCATCTCTTTTTAAGATGGCCTTTCCATCAGTGCATAACTGAGAACTGGCCCCTTGTGTCCAGGAAAAGAAGAAAGAGAGAGAGCTTAGTGAATTGGTAAATGCTTTTTAAGAAAAGTGCAGAAAAGTTCTGAGTAAATGATGCATGCTTTTCTTATGAATTTTACCTTTAACTATAATTCATAAATGAAGACCTGATTATAGCTCTAGCTCAACCTAATGTTCTATGCATAGCTAGGAAAATGTTTTAATTCTCTCTGGAATTCAAGACTTTATATGTAGCCTTCTCTTTGAATGAATGACTACTATAATATCATATATCTGGAGCAAGCCCTCTTGTAAATTCCACAGAGAAATATAAGCAGCTAAATTTTTGCTTTGAGATCACTTTATGGGTATAAGCTCTTCAAAGATACCTGCTTACTTTCAACATCTTTTTTCCTCTCTACATGTAATCAAATGCCGTAGAATAAGCTCTTCACCAAACGGGCTGCATTGAGGAACTTGCTGTGCTTCTAATAATGACTCATCTTGCTACTGTTCAGCTTCAGAAGAGAAAACTGCTGTGGAAAATAGCTCTGGTAGTCTGGCATAGATAATAAAACACATTTTTTATGACAGTAGTCTCCTTTCATTGTGAATTTTCAGTTGGCTTCTATGAAGCTTACCATAAAAAATAAAATGAAGACCTTACATATGTAATGCATTTTTCTTAAGAATTGTTAATATGGAGATCAATAGTATTCTGGTCTAGTGTATGAGTTGTCCAGGGTATCACTGGCCTAAACAGATTCAAGTTGGCACTAGGACAAGATAGGACAGATGTTCCCATTTCTTCCCCTGAAGGGGTCCCGTGCATTTCCTGGAAAAGAAAGGGAACTTGGCTGACAGAAAAAAAGGGCTTATGCTGATTGTACTGCCAAAACAACCAGAGAATTTTGTCAAAAGCAAAATCAGTTCACACGAAAAAATTGGCATCACAAAATGAAATAATATTCTTTAAATGGCATTGATTGTAACACAAGTCTGCAAATTAATCAAAAATGATGAATTCAAGATGCATTATGATTCTTGATATTTCACATTTTATCATACTATTTTGATATCTGTCAATTGTGAAGATGCTTGAAAATATGTTTCTTTTTCTCATCTCACTGTATTCTTTGGGGCTTGATATAAAATTAACCAATTCACTGGCTTATTCAATAATTAATGGTCTCAGTTCAGTTCAGCTGCTCAGTCATGTCCGACTCTGCAACCCCATGAATCACAGCACGCCAGACCTCCCTGTCCATCACCAACTCCCGGAGTTCACTCAAACTCATGTCCATCGAGTCAGTGATGCCATCCAGCCAGCTCATCCTCTGTCGTCCCCTTCTCCTCCTGCCCCCAATCCCTCCCAGCATCAGAGTCTTTTCCAACGAGTCAACTCTTCGCATGAGGTGGCCAAAGTATTGGAGTTTCGGCTTCAGCATCAGTCCTTCCAACGAACACCCAGGACCGATCTCCTTTAGAATGGACTGGTTGGATCTCCGTGCAGTCCAAGGGACTCTCAAGAGTCTTCTCCAACACCACACTTCAAAAGCATCAATTCTTGGGTGCTCTGCTTTCTCCACAGTCCAACTCTCACATCCATACATGACCACTGGAAAAACCATAGCCTTGACTAGATGGACCTTAGTCGGCAAAGTGATGTCTCTCCTCTTTAATATGCTATCTAGGTTGGTTATAACTTTCCTTCAAAGGAGTAAGCATCTTTTAATTTCATGGCTGCAATCGCCATCTCCAGTGATTTTGGAGCCCCAAGAAATAAAGTCTAACACTGTTTCCCCATCTATTTACCATGAAGTGATGAGACCAGATGCCATGATCTTCATTTTCTGAATGGTGAGCTTTAAGCCAACTTTTTCACTCTCTTCTTTCACTTTCATCAAGAGGCTTTTGAGTTCCTCTTCACTTTCTGCCATAAGGGTGGTGTCATCTGCATATCTGAGGTGATTGATATTTTTCCCAGCAATCTTGATTCCAGCTTGTGCTTCTTCCAGCCCAGCGTTTCTCATAATGTATTCTACAAAGTTAAATAAGCAGGGTGACAATATACAGCCTTGATGTACTCCTATTCCTATTTGCAACCAGTCTGTTGTTCCATGTTCTGTTCTAACTGTTGCTTCATGACCTGCATATAGGTTTCTCAAGAGGCAGGTCAGGTGGTCTGGTATTCCCATCTCTTTCAGAATTTTCCAGTTTATTGTGATCCACACAAAGGCTTTGGCATAGTCAATAAAGCAGAAATAGATATTTTTTTGGAACACTCTTGCTTTTTCCATTATCCGGCGGATGTCGGCAATTTGATCTCTGGTTCCTCTGCCTTTTCTAAAATCAGCTTGAGCATCTGGAATTTCATGGTTCACGTATTGCTGAAGCTTGGCTTGGAGAATTTGGGGCATTACTTTACTACTGTGTGAAATGAGTGCAATTGTGAGTAGTATGAGCATCCTTTGGCTTTGCCTTTCTTAGGATTTGGAATGAAAACTGACCTTTTCCAGTCCTGTGGCCACTGCTGAGTTTTCCAAATTTGCTGGCATATTGAGTGTGGCACTTTCACAGCATCATCTTTCAGGATTTGAAATAGCTCAACTGGATTTCCATCACCTCCACTAGCTTTGTTCATAGTGATGCTTTCTCAGGTAAATTAGAAGTGGCCAAACAGCAGATGGCAAGAGTGAACATTGAAATTTTAATAAACAGTGAACTAAAATGGATGGGAAAGGGTGAATTTAACTCAAAGGAATATTACATCTACTACTGTGGGCAAGAATTCCTTAGAAAATTGGAATAATAACATCTAAAAAATCACTTTTTCCAATAAAACAAAAGAAACCATTTTTTTTTTTTCCAGAATTTTGAAAATTAACCAAGGATTGGACAAAACCTGAAAAACATTTAAGAAAAACAGGTTACTCTTGGAAATAATGATGAACTTCATAGCATTCTAACATTTAACACAAAGATGGGCACAATAAAGGACAGAAATGATATGAACCTAACAGAAGCAGAGGATATTAAGAAGAGATGGCAAGAATACACAGAACTATACAAAAAAATTTTCACGACCCAGATAATCATGATGGTGTGATCACCAACCTAGAGCCAAACATGCTGGAATGCAAAGTTAAGTGGGCCTTAGGAAGCATAACGGCAATCAAAGCTAGTGGAGGTGATGGAATTCCAGTTGAGCTATTTCAAACCATAAAAGATGATGCTGTGAACATGCTGCATTCAATATGCCAGAAAATTTGGAAAACTCAGCAGTAGCCACAGGACTGAAAATGGTCAGTTTTTAGTCCAAAGAAAGGCAATGACAAAGAATGCTCAAACTGCCACACAATGACACTCATCTCACACTCTAGTAAGGTAATGCTCAAAATTCTCCAAGCCAGGCTTCAACAAGCAACGGTTAGAACTGGATAGAAGTAGCAAACTGGTTACAGTTAGGGGAAGGAGTACGTCAAGACTGTATATTGTCACCCTGCTTATTTAACTAATATGCAGAGTACATCATGAGAAGTGCCGGGCTGGAAGAAGCACAAGCTGGAATCAAGATTGCCAGAAAAAATATCAATAACCTCAGATATGCAGATGACACTACCCTTATGGCAGAAAGCGAAGAAGAACTAAACATCATCTTAAGGAAAGTGAAAGAGCCGAGTGGAAAAGTTGGCTTAAAAGTCAACATTCAGAAAATGAAGATCATGGCATCTGGTCCCATCACTTCATAGCAAGCAGATGGGGAAACAGTGACAAACTTTATTTTGGGGTACTCCACAATCACTGCAGATGGTGACTACAGCCATGAAATTAAAAGACACTTATTGGAAGAAAAGTTATGACCAACCTAGACAGCATATTAAAAAGTTGTCATTACTTTACCAAAAAGAGACATTACTTTACCATCAAATGTCCATCTAGTCAAAGCTATGATTTTTCCAGTAGTCATGTATGGATGTGAGAGTTGGAGTACAAAGAAAGCTGAGTGCTGAAGAATTGATGCTTTTGAACTGTGGTGTTGGATAAGGCTCTAAGAGTCTCTTGGACAGCAAGGAGATCCAACCAGTCCATCCTAAAGGAAATCAATCTTGAATATTCATTGGAAGGACTGATGCTGAAGTTGAAACTCCAATACTTTGGCCACCTGATGCGAAATACTGACTCATTTGAAAAGACCCTGATGCTGGGAAAAATTGAAGGCAGGAGGAGAAGGGGACGATAGAGGATGAGATGGTTGGGTGGCACCACTAACTCAATGGACATGAGTTTGGTTAAACTCCAGGCTTTGGTGATATACACGGAGGCCTGACATGCTGCAGTCCATGGGGTTGCAAAGAGTCAGAGACGACTGAGCGACTGAACTGACAACTGACTGAGTGACTGAATAGACTGACTGATTGGAGAAAACCTGAAAAGCATTTATTTAAGAAAAACAGGTTACTCTTCAAAGTAATAATGAACTTCATGGCATTCTAATTTTCTCAGTTCTTTCCATTTTCCCAATTATGTATTAGCCTTTGCATTAAAATGTAGATTTTTTTTTTTTTTTAATCCATGTAGAGTAAGACCAACAGATCCGGAGATGATTGCCAATTGAAAATACAACTTGTTACTACCAGTTCTATGAGGAAGAGTGCCAGAACATATGGGGAAGCATCAGGGTCAATTCAGAAAGAAAGAGAATGAGTCAGAAGGTGGACAAAAACCCTTGTGGTTTCTGTCATAAGGAATGCGTAGGGTAGTATGAATAGACCCAGGTCTGGCCAGTAAAGAGATGTGTTTAGTTTTCTGGTGCTTGTCCCTTGGCTGGTTAGGATTGATATCCACACCTGTACATTTCACAATCAAACTATGGAGAGGCAAAAAGACCATACAAAAAGCTTCAAGAGAGAAGTGACTTAGATCCTCATTTTACAGCTCCGTTAATATCTTCAATTAACATTCAAATAAGAAAGATTAAAGGCTGATTTTCTTGAGAAAAACCCAAGAAGACAGGAAATAGATGACGTATTTAAGGATTTTAATAAAAACTGTCAACCAAGAAACCGGTATGATTATACTAACCAGCTTGAAATAGCTAACATCATGACATTGCTAGTAGAATCAAGTGGAATCTTGTTTATTAACTTTTACACAAATCAGTTTTTATGTGCATGAATATAGCACATATATGAAGATAAAAATTTCTGTCCTTAAAGATCTTATTCTCTGGAAAACAGATATTAAACCACAATGATTTAATCATAAGTACATATTTATATGTGTGTGTGTGTTTGAGAGGAGAGAGGATTGACTGGAAAAAAAAAAAAAACAAAAAAAACAAACCCAACCCTAATGCTAGGAAAGATTGAGGGCAAAAGGAGAAGGGGATAGCAAAGGATGAGATGGTTAGATAGTATCACCTATTCAATGGACATGAACTTTTAATAAACTCCAGGCAATAGTGAAGGACAGGGAGGCCTGGTGGGCTGCAGTCCACAGGGTCTCAGAGTCAGACACGACTTAGCAACTAAGCAAGAATAGCAACAATGTATAACAGAGTCACTGATAGGGTCTGGATTGATCTATACAGGCTTCCTTAAAGAAATGTGTGGATAGAATTGCTAAGGTGAGTACCTATTGTATCTTACTCTATTTTTGTTCAGTTACCCAGTCATGTCTGACTGTTTGCAATCCCGTGAACTGCAGCATGTCAGGCTTCCCTGTCCCTCATCATCTCCCAGAGTTTGTCCAGGTTCATGTCCATTGCATTGGTGATGCCATCCAGCCATCTCATTCTCTGATGCCAGCTTCTCTCTCTGCCCTCAATCTTTCCCAGCATCAGGGACTTTTCCAATAAGCCAGCTTTTCGCATCAGGTGACCAGAATACTGGAGCTTCAGCTTCAACATCAATTCTTCCAATGAGTATTCAGAGTTGATTTCCTTTAAGATTGACTGGTTTGATCTCCTTCCTGTCCAAGGGACTCTCAGCAGTCTTCTCCAGCACCACATTTTGAAGGCATCAATTCTTTGGTGCTCTACCTTCTTTATGGTCCATCTCTCACAACCATATGTGACCACTGGGAAAATTATATGGACCTTTGTTGGCAGAGTGATGCCACTACTTTTCAACACATCGTCTAGGTTTGTCCCATATTCAGAAGTAATTTACTCATCCCTGAGCTCCATGTACCACATCTAAGAGTGTGCCTATCATGTTAATAGTGTCTGACCCACAACTTGTACCAAATCAATGAGTCTTTAATTCAGCTGCCCATAATGCATGGAAAGGTTTTCATATAGCAGTACATAAGAGCCAAACCAGCTATATTTCTAACTAAGACGAATTGATTCTGAGGTTTACAATTCACACACAATTCACACTTGAAATATGATGAGGCATATTTCATATTTACAATGACAATGTGACAATATGCTTTGTCATATTTCAAGTGTCATAATAAATATACAAATATTTTTTAAATAGCCAGCATAGAAAATAACCTAAACAATATCTTTATATTAATAGACAAAAGCTCATTCACTCTTTCATCAAAAACGTCATTTTTGCATTTTTATGAATTACGGACAAGGAAAGTTTTTATGGGTATGTATGCATGTATATATATGCATAAATATATATATTTATTGTATGTATTTTATGTGTTTGTATATATGTATTAAACATATATACAGATATTCTGATAGGCAGAAAATTTTATCCATTTTTAAGGAGATTTTTGAAGACAAAGTTTTCCTTTAATGTTTTCTAAAAGTGTTCCTAAACATTTTTATTATATTGCTTAGCTTATACAGCTCTATATTTGGACAAGTTTATCACTGGTAATTACTTTAGAAATGGTCAAGCTGTTGTGTTTATAACAACACGTAGATTATTGCTAATAAAATGTAACTTTGACTTTAATGAGTATGGAACATTTGACAAACAAATATGCCAGATACATCTTTTGATTACTGCCTAAGACTCATTAATATGATTATTTTGTCAAACATCTTGACTGACAAGTTAAATATTACTGCCACAGTCATGTGAGTTGTAAGAATATAACAATGAAAGGGAAAGCTTTTTCCTCTGATTCTAATTAAACAGGATATTATCTTACCTTGTTTTCAAGGTACTACATGCTTTCAGGTTCAATAAAATAAATGGGCAGTTGAAAATAGCATATTTCACTCCTTGTTTAAGCTCTATGGGCAAAGAGCATTATTTCTTTAGGATATGCAGTAACTCTTCAGCCAGAATCACATTTTCTTCAATTATATGGTCCAGGGATCAATAGCTAAAATCTTAGCTTTATTCTTTATAATCTAATACACTTAGATTATAAGTTTATTCTTATAAATAAACACTCACTAGTCCACTATGGTATAGATGGCAGAGATTTACACAGTTCCAGTAAAGGAAAAAGTCAAGATTTAGCTTCTGTCTATAGAAAAATATCTGTAAGATTGTGGTTTACAGAAATATTTCTGTAAAATTATGGTTAATAGAAAATGTCCTATTTTGGGCCACCATATTATACAGTATGTACCAAAGGATCACTCTAAAGGAATAATCAATTATTTTACAACCAATATAATATATGTATCTTGTATTGTATTCATTATAACTTTTAATAAAATCTGTGATATTTAAAGAATTTCCTTAGTAAATATGAAATTATCAACACATTACTAAAATCAGTGAGTAGTATATGTACATGTGTGCTACATATATATATAGACTATGTATGTGTTATATATACATATATCTCAATACTTATGTAATTTATATGTATTCCATATATGATTTAAATATGTGTATATTTAAGCTCAAAGGGTAGAGTCGAATGGGCCTTAGGGATTTGTCCATATATGGACAAATCCTATCAATTTTCCCAACATTGAGGAGAATAGTGTTAAATGAATTATCAGTATCACCTAACAAATCATTGCTAAAATTGGTGCTGAAAATCATTTCCTTCTGCTATTTTGCTATTTCTTTTTCATTTTAGTAACAAATTAGAATTAACAGATTATTGTAAAATAAAAATATATACCTTTGTTTTTTATTCAGAAGCATAAACAAGAGCAAGGTAAATAATTGCTTAGTTTCACAGCATCAGTGCCTAGACATGATTTTTCATGGGTTTTAGCTTTTCATCAGCATCAGTCTTTCTTAGTCAGTATGAAACCAAGGTTCTCCTTGCTGTGCAAACACAGTTCAAGACAAGTCACCTCATGTTCCCACAGCCCTACCACATGACCATTCCAACTGCATCTCCTGTGTGCAAAGTCTGGACATATAATTGTTGTTTCTAAAAGAAAATGGCCAATCAAATGTGACTTAGCAGGAAAGAGGGTACTGAATCTGGGTGCACCTAGAATAATCCCACTCAACAAGCTGTATTTACTAATGAAGAAATTTGTCTCTTCTATTTTACCCACCCCCTTGCATATTTCAATGCTCTCTTTGGTTGCAAGTTAGAATTTTATTTGACAAATTCCTTAAATAAAACTAGCACAATTAGCTTTGCAAAAAGCAAAAACTAAAGTTACATTTATATTTCTTCATCTTGGCATATGAACAGATTGATATAATGCTCTGAAATAGGTCTAAAACAAATAACATAGTAGATTTGGTTTGCATGTTTGAAACATTGTATGTGATTAATATCATGATGTTAATCACATTTAGTTACTATACTAATAGCTAATATTTATTGTCAAGCACTGGTCTAGAGCACTTTATGTAGATAGTACATTTTTAATCTTTACTAGAATTCTGTGAAATCACTCCACAGTCATATTTTGAATATGTGAAATATTGCTATTTATTTAGTGCTAATTCTTAATATACTAATAAGTAAGCCCTCTTCTTATATTAGCTGTATATATACTAAATAATCAGTTGAAACAGCACTATGAGGTAAATACTATCCCTGTTCATAATTGAGGAATCTGAAGCATAAAAGTTTGAGTGATTTATTCAAGTTCATCCAGCAAGAAAGTGATGGAATCCAATTTGAACTCAAGCTTCAAATATTAATGTTATAGTTACTCAGGAATATTATGTTAATAAAGTACCATAGAATTGCATAGTAAGCCATAATTCACAGCCCAGCTACAATACAGTGAAAAAACATAGAACTACAGTATAGTGAAAGAGCATAGAACCAGCAAACAAAGGGGTAGAAAGCCTCTCGCTCAATTTTATCATAATAAAGTCATCTTAGTGACTTTCCTCATATATAACATGAGATCATTTTGATGAATGAATGAGATTTTCTGTTATGTGAACAACCTGAATACAATTTCAAGCACTTATTAGCTGCTTAACATTGATTATTTGTGTCAATCAATAATTGATACATTTGTACAAAGAAAAGTAAACTATTTGCATGGAATTATTCACCTGTTTAAGCTTCCCTGGTGGCTCAGCAGTAAAGAATCCACCTGCAATGCAGAGATGTGGATTCCATCCATTGATCACGAAGATCCTCTGGAAATGGAAATGGCTACCCACTCTAGTATTCTTGACTGGGAAACCCCATGACAGAGGTGCCTGGTGGGTTACAGTTTATTGGGTCACAAGAGTCAGACACCACTTAACAGCTAATCACCACCACCACTCAACTGTTTAGAAGAGAAGATACTAAAGTGAGAAGATTGTATACAAAAGGAATATAAACAATAAGAAGCTGTGCTGCATTATTAAAAATTGAATATTGAAGCCATTGTTGTTGTTCACTTACTTAGTCTTGTCCAACTCTTTGCAACCCTATGAATAACAACAAACCAAACTTCTCTGTCTTTCATTATCTCCAGAGGTTGGCTCAAACTCATGTCTATTGAGTCAGTGATGCCATTCAGTCGTTCCATCTTCTGTCATCCTCTTCTCTTCCTGCCCTCAATCTTTCCCATCATCAGGGTCTTCCAATGAGTTGGCACTTTACATCAAGAGGCCAAAGGATTGGAGCTGCAGCTTTAGCATCAATTTTTTCAATGATTTTTCAGGGTTGATTTCTTTTAGGATTGACTGGTCTGATCTCCCTGCTGTCCAAGGGACTCTCAAGAGTCTTCTCCAACACCACAGTTCAAAAGCATCAATTCTTTGGTGCTCAGCCTTCTTCATAGTCCAACTCTCACATCCATACATGACTACTGGAAAAACTATAGCTCTGATGATAAGGAGCTTTGTTGGCAAAGTGATGTCTCTGCTTGTTAATACACTGTCTAGGTTTGTCATTGCTTTCCTACCGAGGAGCAAGTATCTTTTAATCTCATGGCTGCAGTCACCATCCAGAGTGATTTGGTAGCCCATGATAGTATAGTCTATCACTGTTTCCATTATTTCCCCATTTATTCACCATGAAGTGGTGGGACCTGATGCCATGAACTTAATTTTTTTGAATGATGAGTTTTAAGCCAGCTTTTTCACTTTTCTCTTTCACTTTCATCAACAGGATATTTAATTCCTCTTTGTTTTCTGCCATTAGGGTAGTATCATCTGCATATCTGAGGTTATGGATATTTCACAATTATGATTCCAGCTTTTGCTACATCCATCCCTGAATCTCACATGATGTACTCTGCATGGAAGTTAAATAAGCAGAGTGATAGTATACAGACTTGTGATACTGCTTTCCCAATTTTGAACCAGTCTGTTATTCCATGTCCTATTCTAATTATTGCTTCTTAACCTGCATACAGTTTTCTCAGAAGACAGGTCAGGTGGTCTGGTATTCCCATCTCTTGAAGAATTTTCCACAGTTTGTTGTGATCCACACAGTCAAAGGCTTTATAGCATAGTCAATGAAGTAAAAGTAGATGCTTTGCTGGAATTATCTTGCTTTTTCTATGATCCAGTTCTATGATCCAACAGAAGTTGGCAATTTGATCTCTGGTTCCTCTGCCTTTTCTAAATCCAGCTTATATATCTGGAAGTTCTCAGTTCACATATTGTTGAAGCCTAGCTGGAAGGATTTTAAGCATGACCTTGCTAGCATGTACAATGAGTGGAATTTTACAGTAGTTTGAACATTCTTTGGCACTGCCCTTCTTTGGAACTGGAATGAAAACTGACTTTTCCAGTCCTATATTCACTGCTGAGTTTTCCAAATTTGCTGGCATATTGAGTGCAGCACTTTGACAGCATCATCTTTTAGGATTTGGAATAGCTCATCTGGAATTCCATCACCTTTACTATCTTTGTTCATAATGATGCTTCCCAAGGCCCAGTTTACTGTGCACTCCAGGATGTCTGGCTCCAGGTGAGTCATCACACCATCATGGTTATCTGGGTCATTAAGGTATTTTTTTGTACAGTTCTTTTTATTCTTGCCACCTCTTCTTAATATTTTTGGCTTCTGTTAGGTCCATAGAGTTTCTGTCCTTTATTGTGCATATCTTTACATTAAATGTTCCTTTGGTACCTCGAATTTTCTTGGAGAGATCTCTAGTCTTTCCTATTCTACTGTTTCCCTCTATTTCTTTGCATTGATCACTGACGAAGGCTTTGTTATCTCTCCTTGTTATTCTTTGGAACTCTCTATTCAGATGGAAAAATCTTTCCTTTTCTCCTTTTCATTTAACTTCCTTCTTTTCTCAGATGTTTGTAAGGCCTCCTCAGACAACAATTTTGCCTTTATACATTTCTTTCTCTTGGGGATGGTTTTAAGTCATCACCTTCTGTACAATGCTATGAACCTCAATCCATAGTTTTTCCGGCACTCTATCAGATTTAATACCTTGAATCCATTTGTCACTTCCACTATATAATCATAAGGGATTTGATTTAGGTCATGCCTGTATGGTCTAGTGATTTTCCCTACTTTCTTCAATTTAAGGCTGAATTTTGCATTAAGGAGTTCATAATCTGAGCCACAGTCAGCTCCTGGTCTTGTTTTGCTTACAGTATAGAGCTTCTCCATCTTCTGCTCAAAGGATATAATCAATCTGATTTCAGTATTGACCATCTGGTGATGTTCATTTGTAGAGTCATTTCTCATGTTGCTGAAAGAGTGTTTGCTATGACTAGTGCACTCTCTTGGCAAAACTCTTTAAGCCTTTTCCCTACTTCATTTTGTACTCCAAGGCCAAACTTGCCCATTACTACAGGTATCTCTTGACTTCCTACTTTTGCATTCCAGTTCCCTCTGATGAAAATGACTTTTTCTTTCTTTCTTCTTCTTCTTTTCCTTTTCCTTTTTTTTTTTTTTTTTTTTTTTTTGTGTGTGTGTGTGTTAGTTCTAGAATATCTTGTCAAGCTTCATAGAACCATTCAACTTCAGCGCCTTCAGTATTGGTGTTTGAGGCATAGATTTGGCTCTTTGTGATGTTGAATGATTTGCCTCGGAAATGAACCAAGATAATTTTGTCGTTTTTGAGGTTGCAGCCAAGTACTGCATTTCAGACTGTTTTGTTGACTATGAGGACTACTCCATTTCTTTTAAGGGATTTTTCCCCACAGTAATCGATACGGTGGTCATCTGAATTAAATTCACCCATTCCTGTCCACTTTTGTTCACTGATTCCTAAAGTGCTGATGTTTACTCTTACCATCTCCTGTTTGACCACTTCCATTTAACCTTGATTCATGGACCTAACATTCCATGTTCCTATGCAATATTGTTCTTTACAGCATTGAACTTTACTTTCACCACCAGGCACTTCCACATCTGGGCATTGTGTCTGCTCTGGCTCAGCCTCTTCGTTCTGCCTGGAACTATTTTCTGCTCTTCTCCAGTAGCATATTGGACACCTACTGACATGAGGGGTTCATAATCTGAGCCACAGTCAGCTCCTGGTCTTGTTTTGCTGACAGTATAGAGCTTCTCCATCTTCTGCTCAAAGGATATAATCAATCTGATTTCAGTATTGACCATCTGGTGATGTTCATCTGTCATATTTTTTTTGCCTTTCATACTATTCATGGGATTCTCAAGGCAAGAATGCAAAAGTGGCTTGCCATTCCCTTCTCCAGTGGACCACGTTTTGTCAGAAATCTTCACCATGATGTGTTGGTCTTGGGTGGCCCTACATGACATGGCTCCTAATTTCATTCAGTTTTACAAGGCTGTAATCCATGTGATCATTTTGGTTAATTTTCTGTATTCTGTATGCCCTCTGTGGATGTGGATAAGAGACTTGTACAAGCTTCCTGATGGGAGGAAATGGCTATGAGGAAAACTGGATCTTGCTGTGGTGGGAAGGACCAGCCAATTCCGTTCAGTCCCTCAGTCGTTTCTGCAGTCCAGGGACTGCAGCACGCCAGGCTTCCCTGTCTATCATCAACTCCCAGAGTTTGCTCAGACTCATGTCCTTCGTGTCAGAGATGCCCTCCAACCATCTCATCCTCTGTTACTCACTTCTCCTACCTTCAATCTTTCCCAGCATCAAGGTCTTTTCCAATAAGTCAGTTTTTCACATCTGGTGGCCAAAGTATTGGAGCTTCAGCTTCAGCATCAATTCTTCCAATGAATATTCAGGACTGATTTCCTTTAGGAAGGACTGGTTGGATCTGCTTGCAGTCCAAGGGGTTCTCAAGAGTCTTCTCCAACACCACGGTTCAAAAGCATCAATTCTTCGAATCTCAGATTTCTCTATGGTCCAAAAACTGGATTTTGCTCTGGTGAGCAGGACCTTCCTCAGTAAATATTTAATCCAATTTTCTGATGATGGATAGGGCTGTGCTCCTTCCCTGTTGTTTGGCCAGAGGCAGCCCAGTCCTAGAGTTTGTAGTCTCTATGGAAGAGTCATAGTCTTTATAGTAGACCTAAAGGCAACCTCCTTCAGGAGAGCTTATGCCCACAATACACACCTTCCAGAAATGCTGCTGTCAGTGCCCCAACCCCCACTACAGGCCACTGTTGACCTGCACTGCTTCTAGAGACTCCCTAACACACGCAAGTCAGGCTCTGTCCCTTATGGGGTCACAGCTCCTCTCTCCTGGGTCCTGGTGCACACAACATTTAGTTTGCACTCTCTAAGAGTCTCTGTTTCCCCAGTTCTGGGGAAATTCTGTTATCAAATTCCACTGACCTTCAAAGTCAGATTCCCTGGGGATGAGTATGAAGTCATAGCTTTTTCTATTTACACTATCACACAGAACCTATCTAGAATATCAAGAAGTGTTCAGGGAATGATTGCTGAACTAAACTAAAATCTCACTAACACACATGTGCTTTGTTGTTTGTGAAATCTAGTTATTTCAACAAGCAAATAAAAATACTACATCGACATCTACTTGGTACATATTAGAACAGGTCGTTTGTCAAGTAAACTTAAACAAACTTGAGTTGGTTTCTCTCTCCTTACAAGAGTCAGAAAGCATCCTTTAGTCCTCACTGAATCTGGATTGTGGACAAAGGCAGAATTTGAATTGCAGAAGTGCCACTCGAGCAAACACAGGACTGAGCAAGCCTTGGACTCCCTGTTATCTGTCATCACAGGATGCTAGTGTGGTCACTGCATTGTCAGGACCAGCTTTCTCCTACATAATAGTGCTCCTTAAGAAACTTCTTTCTCCAAATGCCAGCAAAAAAAAAAAAAAAAGACAAAAACAAAAAAACCATTTTCATAGCCTGTCAGGGAGGAGATAGGGAAAAGGATTTTCCTTTTTCAACTGCCTATTTTTTCCCTCTGTCTGTATATCATTTCACTTCATAGAACAAGAAAAGTATAAGTGAGCAAATGAATTTTAAATTACTAGGTACCTTTTCCTTACATGTAACCTTTGCAAAGTTCCATAGAACCAGTTAATTAACCCAATTTGTGATTGAAGTGATCATGCTGAGCGTCCATGTTAAGTACAGTTTTATTCATGATTCTCTCACCAGAGGTTCAGTTTGTTGTTCTTGTACCACAACTAAGAAATTAAATTATATATAAGTATAGTCAAATTTATATTTTTAAATATGTTCAATTTCTTTTTAACATTTTGCTTCTTCTAATTTTTCATTTTTTAAATTTTTTTTCCACAATAATTCAACATTTGCTGTCAGTTCAATGCATTTTCAGTTCCTTAGACCCTGATTATTCATATTTTTTTTTTCCTAAGTGGCTGTTCTAAAAATTTTTTAGCATTATAATTACCAAAACGACAAGCAAGTCCTAACCTCCCCCTTCCACATTTGACAGAAGAAGATATTTATGTCCATGGATTTTAAATGATAATCTGATGTTCATCAAGTTAGTTGACTAAATATGTAGGTGAAGATGGTGGTGATGTGATCAGACTTCATTTAGCCTAACTCTTTTAAAATAAAATTTATAATTAAAATGTTTCTAAATTATCACTAAATTATTATAGTTTAATTAAATCATGAAATGTTACATTCATTTAAAATATGAATACATAATTTCTTGTAAAATTTGCTATGTGTTCATCATATTGTATTTTGAGGTTTCTTATGTTTTTAATCCTCTCAAAAATATAAGTTGCTGTTATCAAGACACATAAAATACGTGTTCTCCATATTTAATTCTAGATTATTTGATGTGATTGATTTTACTGAACACTTCTAAAAAATAAACTCCATGCTAACATTACACAGGATGTGTGTGTATGTGTGTTCTGTTCACAATTAAGCAGGTAAAAATTGACAAAATTATATTGTGTGGTCTTGTCAAAATGTATCCAGTCCCCTCCTTGACCTTGATTGATTTAGGCTAACATCCCCCCCAAAATTTGGCATTTTACAGATAGTCTTATTCAATCACTCTTGTGAAAGTCTTCATAGGAAAATCTAAGGAAAACAGAAATGAAGATGAAGAAAAATTAAACTGTCAGCTATAACTTTTTATTGAAGGCAATAGTTGGTATATTTCTAAACAGATAAACATGTAAGGGCATTTGCTGAGTTAAATGTCAGGAAAAAACAACAACAACAACAACAACAACAACAACAAAAACACTTCAAATTCCTCCAGCAGAGTGTGTGTTATTTTTCAAAGAAGATAATCAGGTGAGATGATTTATCATCACTGTGGTCAGAAAATTGTAAGAAAAAGTCTACAAGCAAACCACACTGTTAGGTATAAGTTTTCTACTTGGCCTAAGAGTATACCTTCCACTTGAACTGAATGCTGTAGTGGAACTGAGGCATCTGCTCAAGTAGGGAACCTCAGAGATGTTTAAAATGGCCTTTAAATAAACCGGAAATGGCTGCTATGTACTCATTTGGAAAAAGGATGACATGGAACACCTGTAATCAGTGCAGAAGTTTAGCCACAGGTGTGCAAATAAAAAACATCCAAAGTGAAAAAAAAAAGGTGCTGTAACTTATTTAGTTTGGGACTTTCAAAAACTATATTCAATATTTGTCATCTTCTACTCTAACTGAATGGGAAATAGATGAGGAAACAGTGGAAACAGTGTCAGACTTTATTTTGAGGGGCTGCAGAAGCACTGTAGATGGTGATTGCAGCCATGAAATTAAAAGATGCTTACTCCTTGGACGGAGGAGCCTGGTAGGCTACAGTCCACGGGGTCGAAAAGAGTCGGACACGACTGAGCGACTTCACCTCACCTCACCTACTCCTTGGAAGGAAAGTTATGACCAACCTAGATAGCATATTGAAAAGCAGAGATATTACTTTGTCAAGAAAGTTCATCTAGTCAAGGCTATGGTTTTTCCAGTCATCATGTATGTATGTGAGAGTTGGACTGTGAAGAAAGCTGAGCACCAAAGAATTGATGCTTTTAAACTGTGGTGCTGAAGACTCTTGAGAGTCCCTTGGACTGCAAGGAGATCCTACTAGTCCATCCTAAAGGAGATTAGTCCTGGGTGTTCATTGGAAGGATGCTGAAGATGAAACTTCAGTATTTTGTCCACCTCATGTGAAGAGTTGACTCATTGGAAAAGATTCTGATGCTGGGAGGGATTGGGGGCAGGAGGAGAAGGGGACGACAGAAGATGAGATGGCTGGATGGCATCACTGACTCGATGGACGTGAGTCTGATTGAACTCCGGGAGTTGGTGATGGACAGGGAGGCCTTGCGTGCTGTGATTCATGGGGTCGCAAGGAGTCGGACACGACTGAGCAACTGAACTGACTGACTGAACTGACTCTAACTGAATAGAGAGATGTCCACAGTTACAATTTTATTGCATGAAATACTCCAGGTGATTATAGGTATATTATGCCAACACAATATCATTTCCTCCAAATCGCTTTGCACTATAATTATTAGCTAGAGGAAGTGAGAATAAAGATTCAGTGAAGAAGCAGGAAAAGCCCTTGAAAACCTTGTGCATTTACCTGAAAATATACCTTCAACATTTATAAAGTAAAAGCTTATGGAGCTAAGAGGAAATACAGATAAATATACAGACATAGTTGGACATTTTAATATACCTCATTAAACACTATGTAGAACAAGCAGAAATAATTAGTAAATTAGTGAGAATATTGATGATTTAAAAAACACAATCCACTAACCTTTACTTATTGACCTATACAGGATTCTACAACCAAACTTTACAATGTTAATTTCTCTTTAAGCTCTTGTGGACATTTACAGGAAAAGACCATACATTAGGGCGAAAAAAGTTAAATTAATTATTAATCTAGTGACAAAGATCACAAAAATGGTTGTTCAGATGCTAAGTCATATGTGACTCCTTGAAACTCTATGAACTGCTGCACCATGGGTTCCTTGTCCTTCACCTTGATGAATGTTGAGAGGGAAGGGATGCAGAAGAATATCTGGAATGGTAAAAATATTCTATGTTTTCTTATGGATAGTGTTTATACAGTAGTACACAAATGTATAAATTCATGGATTTGTGCAAAAAAAAAAACAGTGTGATTGTATGTATTTTATCATGGAGAAGGAAATGGCAACCAATTCCAGTATTCTTGCCTGGAGAATCCCATGGACAGAGGAGCCTGGAAGGCTATAGTCCATGGGGTCACAAAGAGTCAGAAAGGACTAAAGCAACTCAGCATGTAATTTATACCACTATAAAAAACTAAAAGCATGACTAGTACCTAATAGAAAATTCAGTAAGAATCTTGATTTAGATTCTAGCCACATTGAGAACATTGAGAACTTTTATGCCCCAGACCCTAAAGTTTCTCCCCCATTCTTACATAGCTACTTAAAAATAAGGAAATGGTAAATAATGTAAGCTATGCCATTAATATATATCTATATTTCATATAACATATACACCACACACATACATACATTTTTAAGGCATCATCTTTTGACCAACATCTACCTAGGTGTATAGTCTATTATGGACTTATACTGGTAGTCCAAAGTGAACAATCCTCTAGAAATTCCTTTTGATTTAGGCTGAAACTGTGACTTATTTTAACTAACAGACTGTGGTAGAAATGACTTTGGCCTTAGTGGTAGAAATGACTCTGGCCTATGCCTGATTAAGGCCTGCTGCTGCTGCTGGTAAGTCGCTTCACTTGTGTCCGACTCTGTGCGACCCCATAGACGGCAGCCCACCAGGCTTCCCAGTCCCTGGGATTCTCCAGGCAAGAACACTGGAGTGGGTTGCCATTTCCTTCTCCAATGCATGAAAGTGAAAAGTGAAGTGAAGTCATTCAGTCGTGTCCAACCCTCAGCGATCCCATGGACTGCAGCCTTCCAGGCTCCTCCGTCCATGGGATTTTCCAGGCAAGAGTACTGGAGTGGGGTGCCATTGCCTTCTCCGGATTAAGGTCTTGTAGCTTCCAATTCTATGCACTTGGGAATGCTGATGAGCCAAGAAGGCCAACTTTTCTGCTGGGGTGACCACACAGAGCACACACATAGAGAGGTCATGCTAAAACAGAGAGCTCATAACCATCTGGAGGGGGAGCAGTCCAGGTGTTTCAGGGTCTTACCTAAGCCCAGTCTCAGGCCAACCCATTACCAAAATCTGACCATCCAATAGACTGCCAGCAAGCTAGTCAACAAAACAACCATTCAGGTGAACCGAGCCCAGATTGTAAATTCATGACAAGTTTCTTTTTAAACCACCAAGTTTTAGGGTGGCTTGTTATTCAGAAATAGATAACTAAAACATTGTATCATTAATTTAGCTTGGAGTTTGATGTTAAGTATGATCATTAGAACTGAAATGGAATGGGCATTGAGGTTGTCACCAGAGTGACTTTTATGTTCACCTCAAGTAAGAGTGATGAAGCATATAATGGATTTTGAGTCTTTTAAAATCTAGCCTGAATTTCTATCAAAAGAATTATCTTTATCTTAATTGGAGTTGAGTTAGCATTATCTTTGGAAAACAGCCATGGGGAGGCCTACTAACCTGACTTTTGTATAGGAAATCAAAGCGTGAATCTTAATTTCATTGGCATTGAAGAAGTTCCTGGCTCATGTGTTTTAATCTATAAATTATCATTTTTAAAGACTTTTCATATTGTCTTAATAGGATGATTT
This sequence comes from Budorcas taxicolor, assembly GCF_023091745.1. Classification (NCBI taxonomy): domain Eukaryota; kingdom Metazoa; phylum Chordata; class Mammalia; order Artiodactyla; family Bovidae; genus Budorcas; species Budorcas taxicolor. Next base: position 64,433,740 of record NC_068912.1, read on the forward strand.
AAAAAGAAAGTACAATGTGTATTCCACAAAGAGAATGTTTCTTTTAATTGCTTGGATAAATGAGGGGGGGAATTCTCAAATGGCATAAAGAAGAAATATTATGTTTGACAGATAAAATATGACACCCAGTTAAATTTAACTTTCAGAAAAATAATGATTTTTTTCTTAACTATAAGTATGTCCTGTGCAATATTTTGAACATACTTATACTAAAAATGCATTCTCTGATTTATGTAAAATGTAAATTTAACTAGCATCTAGTATTTTTATTTGCTAAATCTGGCAACATTACAGTAGTGATAAAGTCAATGTTGGTTGGTAGAAAGCAGACAAGGATTGTGGGGAGGGTGAGATAAAGGGCAGAGGAGGATTCAGAAAGGTGGGAAAGGATAGAGCAAAGAAATTTAAGAAGAGAGGTAGATACGGTCATTTCTTTGGAAGTGGGAAAGTAAATGTTAGCAAAGAATAAAAATTTTCCAGGTAATTGTAACTGTGTAGTCAGGGATATATAAAAATATGACTCTATTATTTTATATAACTTATCTCAACCTCTTGTCCTCAGCTGGTAGGGAACAGAGGCTTGACAGTTCATGGTATCTGACTTTCTCCTCCTAGCTTAACATTTCTTTTTGGATGACTGTCTATTTTAAGAAAATGTTTACTCTTTCCGATTCCACCTCTTCCCCCTCATCCTCCTTGAGATGGTGCTTGAAGGGGATATGAGAAGTTGATAGTGATGGGGGAGGGGAGCACCCACATACTGGCTTTGAGCTGAGACACCTATTTCCACTTGTGTCTGCATTTTCACTTTGGTCCCTCCCATGACCAAATGTGCAGGCGATGTAAGGAGCCCTACCTGGAGAAGAGCACCCACTGCATCTGAGGGCTGACCCTACTACATCTGACTGCCACCTCCCACTTATTCAGTCACACTGAGAGCTTCTCTTAGACACCTACACCCAGTAAGAAAGTTGCCAAAACTAGAAATTTTATACTTTCACATGTCAAAGAAAAAGATTTGTCAAGAAGCTTGTGAAAAATTATTTATGCATAGGTTCAGTTTTGTAGAATAGTCAAGACTTTGAGTGAAATCATTTTGTATTCTTTATTTGAAGAAAATAATAGTTCTATGAAGTTGGGAAAGACCAAATATTTATGAAAAAAAGGTAAGGTTTTAATATCTACTGATAGATGGCCTATGTAGATTCTATATCTACTATCTATGCTTTGTTCTCACCGATCTTCTTTATTCCACCTTTGTGTTTACCTAGGGGTATAGCAATAGTTCATGATTTTTTTTTATAATAATGTTTAACTTCTTTATTTCCACTGGCAAATGATAAATGAAAACTCTTGCTATATCCAGATTTTTTCAGATTAACATGCCCATGCTTTATCACCTTGAATTACAGGAATAATCAAGACTGCACTGCCTTAACTGAAGAAAAGTAAAGAATTTTGCTTTGATTTTTTTAAATTTTATTTTATTTTTTAATATAAATTTATTTATTTTAATTGGAGGTTAATTACTTTACAATTTTGTATTGGTTTTGCCATAGTTCAACATGAATCCGCCACAGGTATACACGTGTTCATCATCCTGAACCCCCCTCCCTCTTCCTTCCCCATACCATCCCTCTGGGTCATCCCAGTGCACCAGTCCCAAGCATCCAGTATCATGCTTCGAACCTGGACTGGCGATTTGTTTCACATGTGATATTATACGTTTCAATGCCATTTTCCCAAATCATCCCACCCTCGCCCTCTCCCACAGAGTCCAAAAGACTGTTCTATACATCTGTGTCTCTTTTGCTGTCTCGCATACAGGCTTATCGTTACCATCTTTCTAAATTCAATATATATGCGTTAGTATACTGTATTGGTGTTTTTCTTTCTGGCTTACTTCACTCTGTATAATAGGCTCCAGTTTCATCCACCTCTTTAGAACTGATTCAAATGTATTCTTTCTAATGGCTGAGTAATACTCCATTGTGTATATGTACCACAGCTTTCTTATCCATTCATCTGCTGATGGACATCTAGGTTGCTTCCAAGTCCTGGCTATTATAAACAGGGCTGCGATGAACATTGCAGTACACGTGTCTCTTTCAATTCTTGTTTCCTCAGTGTGTATGCCCAGCAGTGGGATTGCTGGGTCATAAGGCAGTTCCCTTTCCAGTTTTTTAAGGAATCTCCACACTGTTCTCCATAGTGGCTGTACTAGTTTGCATTCCCACCAACAGTATAAGAGGGTTCCCTTTTCTCCACACCCTCTCCAGCATTTATTGCTTGTAGACTTTTGGATCGCAGCCATTCTGACTGGTGTGAAATGGTACCTCATTGTGGTTTTGATTTGGATTTCTCTGATAATGAATAGTTCATGATTTTGATTTGAAATAAGAATCACTTGTGTTGTAGTATGGGGAGACTTATTTTTCTTCTTTTTAAAACATAATCAGTACCCCAGATCAATATCACTATTCTCTTTAAAGGCTAAGTTTTAGTTAAGGAGATTGATGTTTTATTGGTTTAGAAAAAGAGCTGTTTCTTTTGAAACATTAAAAAATAAACAAATCTCTTAAATATGATTTAGAAACTTTCTAAACTATTTAGAAATGATTAAAGCTGAAGAAAGCTCTAGCTGCTATAACTTTTGTATAATACAGCTTTTTACCTCTTTTGATAAAGTCAATTTTTTAAAGACAAATCTTAAAAGAAAAAATGGATAAGTATTTTAAATTTAGTTCATTTAAACTAAAAAGCAAAAATTGTAAATCCATTTCACCTACTTAATCTGTAACCACACCTCTGTCAGCCACCAATCTATTCTCTGTATCTAAGAGCTTGAGCAAAATTTTTGTGCTTGTTTGTTTTATATTCTACATATAAGAGGGGCTTCCCTGGTAACTTAGACGGCAAAGAATCTTCCAGAAATGCAGAAGAGTGGGGTTCCATACCTGGTTCAGGAATCCCCTGGAGAAGGAAATGGTAATCCACTTCAGTATTTTTGCCTGGAGAATAACATAGACAGAGGAGCCTGGTGGGTTACAGTCCATGGGGTCAAAAAGAGTCAGAAACGACTGAGTGACTTTCACTTCACTTCACTTCACATACATCTATATAAACATATATTTATACACACACACACTGCTACTGTTGCTACTGCTAAGTCGCTTCAGTCGTGTCCGACTCTGTATGACCCCATAGACAGCAGCCCACCAGGCTCTGCGGTCCCTGGGGTTCTCCAGGCAAGAACACTGTAGTGGGTTGCCATTTCCTTCTCCAATGCATGAAAGTGAAAAGTGAAAGTGAAGTCGCTCAGTCATGGCCAACTCATAGCAACCCCATGGACTGAAGCCTACCAGGCTCCTCCGTCCATGGGATTTTTCAGGCAAGAGTACTGGAGTGGGTTGATATATATATATATACACACATACATATATATATGCTATATATGTATATATATACATATACACAAACACACACACACTATACACACACACACACACACATTGGAGAAGGAAATGGCAACCCACTCCAGTATCCTTGCCTGGGAAATCCCATGGATGTAGGAGACTGGTGAGCTACAGTCCATGGGGTTACAAATGAGTTGGACATGACTTGGACACTAAACAACAACATATATATACATTCAGTTCAGTTCAGTTCAGTCGCTCAGTCGTGTCTGACTCTTTGCGACCCCATGAATCGCAGCACGCCAGGCCTCCCTGTCCATCACCATCTCCCGGAGTTCACTCAGACTCACGTCCATCGAGTCCGTGATGCCACCCAGCCGTCTCATCCTCTGTCGTCCCCTTCTCCTCCTGCCCCCAATCCCTCCCAGCATCAGAGTCTTTTCCAATGAGTCAACTCCTAGCATGAGGTGGCCAAAGTACTGGAGTTTCAGCTTCAGCATCATTCCTTTCAAAGAAATCCCAGGGTTGATCTCCTTCAGAATGGACTGGTTGGATCCCCTTGCAGTCCAAGGGACCCTCAAGAGTCTTCTTGAACACCACAGTTCAAATGCATCAATTCTTCAGTGCTCAGCCTTCTTCACAGTTCAACTCTCACATCCATACATGACCACAGGAAAAACCATAGCCTTGACTAGGCGGACCTTAGTTGGCAAAGTAATGTCTCTGCTTTTGAATATACTGTCTAGGTTGGTCATAACTTTTCTTCCAAGGAGTAAGCTTCTTTTAATTTCATGGCTGCAGTCACCATCTGCAGTGATTTTGGAGCCCCCCAAAAAATAAAAGTCTGACACTGTTTCTACTGTTTCCCCATTTACCAGTAACACTGAAGAAACTGAAGTTGAACGGTTTTATGAAGACCTACAAGATCTTTTAGAAAAAACACCCCAAAAAGATGTCCTTTTCATTATAGGGGACTGGAATGCAAAAGTGGGAAGTCAAGAAACACCTGGAGTAACAGGTAAATTTGGCCTTGGAATGCAGAATGAAGCAGGGCAAAGACTAATAGAGTTTTGCCAAGAAAATGCACTGGTCATAGCAAACACCCTCTTCCAACAACACAAGAGAAGACTCTACACATGGACATCACCAGATGGTCAAAACCAAAATCAGATTGATTATATCCTTTGCAGCCAAAGATGGAGAAGCTCTATACAGTCAACAAAAACAAGACCAGGAGCTGACTGTGGCTCAGATTATGAACTCCTTATTGCCAAATTCAGACTTAAATTGAAGAAAGTAGGGAAAATCGCTAGACCATTCAGATATGACCTAAATCAAATCCCTTATGATTATATATATACGTACATATCCATATATGTGACAAGTATGTCTCACATTTTTTTCCATTCGTCCTTAGATAGATCCTAAGGTTGCTTCCATATCTTGGCTATTGTAAACAATGCTGCAATGAGCATGGGGGTGCATATATATTTTAGAAACTGGTTTTATTTTCTTTAAATAAACACTTAGAAAAGGAATTGCTAGATTATATTGTAGTTATATTTTTATTTATTTGGGGAATCTCCATACTGTTTTTTATAGTGAATGAACTAATTTACATTCTCATAAATAGTGTTTAAGTGCTCCTTTTCCTCCACATCTTTGCCAGCACTTCTTATTTCCAGTCTCTTTGATAATAACCTTTCTAGCATGTGTGAGGTGATATCTTATTGTGGTTTTATTTGCATTTCCCTGAAGATTAACTATGTGGATCATCTTTTTTTGTACCTACTGTACATCTGCATGTCTTTTTTTTTAAAATAAAAGGTCTCCTCAGATCCTCTGCCTATTTTTTAATTGGATTTTTTTTTTTTTTAGCTATTGAACTTTATGAGTTCTTTACTTATTTTGGATATTAGCCTCTTATCAGATTTTGCAGGTTGTCTCTTTGTTTTGCTAATGGTTTCTCTTGCTTTGCAGAGACTCTTTTTGTTAGATATAGTGCCACTTGTTTGTTGTTTCTTTTGTTGTTTTTGGTTTCAGATTAAAAAGAATTATTGCCAAGTCCTATGTTAAGGAGCTTACTGTCTTTTTTTCCTTCTAGGATTTCTATGATTTCTGGTGTTAAGTTCAATTATTTAATTCATTTTGATTTAATTTTTGTCTATGGTGTAAGACAGTGGTCCATTTTCATTCTTTTATTTGTGGCAGTTCAATTTTTCTAATACCATTGTTCTTCCTTCCTTGTATATTCTTGGCTCCTTTGCATAGATTTATTTACAACTTATGTATGGATTTAATTCTGGTACCTCCATTATATTCCATTGATCTATGTGTCTGTATTTATGCCAACCATATTGTCTTAATAGCTTTAACATAATTTGAAATCAGGGAAGTTAATGCCTGCAGTGTTATTCTTTCTCAAAATTGCTTTGACTATTTGGAGTCTTGTGTGGTTCTGTATAAATTTTAGGATAGTTAAATATCTGTGAAAAATATCATTGGAATTTTGATAAGGATTGAATTGATTCTGTATATTGTTTTGTATACTATTAACATTTAAGGAATATTAATACTACGAGTCATGAGCATGAAATATCTTTTTATTTATTTGTGTCTTCTTCCATTTATTCTCTTAAAGTCTTGTAGTTTTAAATATACAAATCTTCTATCACCTTTAAATTTATTTCTATGTATTTTATTCTCTTTGATGCAACTGTAAATGGTATTTTTAAAATGTCTTCGATAATTCATTATTAGTGTATAGAAATGCAGCAGATTTTTGTATATTGATTTTGAATCCTGCAACTTTACTAAATTTGTTTATTAATTCTAATTGATTTTTGATAGCATCTCAAGGGTTTTCTATATATACTGTAGTTTTAGACATATTGTATCATGCCCTTCTGGCTTGCAAAGTTTCGGCTGAAAAATCTATTGGTAGGCTTCCCTTCCTCTTCTCCTTCTGGGAACTCCATATTAGTCTATTTGATGTCATTCCATAAGTTCCTTAATCTACCTTTCTTTTTTCTTTTTTCTTTTTTTCTGTTTGCTGCTCTGCTTGGTTAAATTCCACTGCCTTTCCTTTAAGTTGACTGATCTTTTCTCCAGCTTCATCTAGTCTGTTAAATAAGTATTTTTCAGTTCAATTATTGTATTTTTCAACCTATGATTTATCTTTGGGGCTTTCTTATATTTTCCATCTCTTTGTTGAAGTTCTTACTCTGTTCATCTATTCTTCTACACAGTTTGGTGAAGGTCTTATCATTATTTTAAACTCTTTATCAGATAAATTTTTGATCTCCATTTCTTTAAGATTTTTTCTGAGGTTTTATTGTATTCTCTTTAAGGAACATATTCTTTGTTTCTTTATTTTGTGAACTCTCTATGTAGATTTTTATACAGTACATGAAACAATCACCTCTCCCAGTGTTGAAGGAGTGGCCTTGTGTAGGTGATAAATTAATCATTCAACCTGTCTTTACCGTCTAGTTTTCTCTTAAACATCTGTGTTTGTCCTTGTTGCCTATTGTATTTTAATAGCTTCTAGTTGTTGAGATGTGCCAAGACCTGTCAGTTTCTTAAAGGGGATAATTTCAGCCTGGATTCAGGCTGATTAGAAGCCAGACCCTCAGGCAGTAGCTTCTAAAGTATGCAAATATATACAGACCAAATACATAAGGCAATCTGGAGGTGTCCCCTGAGTAGCAGTCACAGAAATCAGGGATCCAGATGAATGCATAAGATTTTTTCTGGGCAATACCCATGAGCTGGAGCATGGCAGATGGAGAGTACCAAGATGATACCTAAAGCTGACATTCCTTGAGAGCAGCTTCACATCACTAGGTGACTAGATGTGTGCCAAACCTGCAGCCTGCCGCTCAGGCCAAAGCTTAAGGACAAGCAAAAAAGGACTCATTCACGTAAAGACTGGTGAGTGTGCCCCCTGTCTGTGCAATGCCCTGGGGGTGGTAGCCTGTCAAGAATGGTCTGTCCATTTGCCACAGTAAGGATTTATTTGAAATTTAGTAATGCTTCATGAATCTACATAAACTATTAAAGAATTTTAATGTTGAAAGCAGAATTATTTTTCAGATTTTAGGTCTTTAAAATGTGTTTTTTTCCTTGGTGGTGAGCTGGAGTCTAGCCAAAGAACTGCATACATGGGCTGCCAGAGTTATTGTTTGCACGATTTCAGGTTATTTGATTAAATTACTATATACCTAAAAAGTTTTTCCACAGAGTGATTAGAAAGGAGATAGAGTACTGTTAACTATATCATTCTTAGAAAAAGAATTACACAAAAATATTTGTTGAGATTTTGATATATGTTATTTTTGTATCACCAGTTGACTCAAGGAATAAAAATCAATTAGAACTGTTATTACTTAAGAATAATATTGCTAATTTTTAATGGATTTCAAAGGACTTTTTAATGACTCATAACATTTGATCTTCATAGCAGTCCTCTACTAGAAAAAGAGCAGGAATTTCCCCTCTTTCATCTATAAGGTGATTAAATCTCAGAGAAATCAAGTTTATAAGCAAATGTCAATAAATAGATATACAGAGCTGTGTAGACAGGCTCCCGTATTACCCTGTTCTTTTCTTAGTCCTTCCATCTTTCTAATTATTGCAGATTTAATGTGTCTAAATTTATATATATATACTTTTATTTTCTGAAAGTTCCACATGTAGTTTATTGAGAGCAAGGATTATGCTTCATTTATCAGTTCTAGTTTACATTAATACATATTTGGTGATCTGAGTTTTACATTATTATTACTACATTATGATCTGGGTAATAATGTAAAATAATTGGAAACTTTAAAGGTTTTAAGGTTAAAATGACCTTATGATAGAAACTGAAAATGATAGCAATCATCTTCTGTTTAACCTTCAATTGAGAAGAAAAATACTTTAATATCATAAGTTTTGCACTCTCATCTAGTTCTTCAAATATAATAGCAATGTCACTACACAGTATGAATAAACTAGTGGCACAGGCAGAACCAACACCCAGAAGTCACATCTGCCAAACTTGGTGAAGCAACAATTTGTCTTTCAAATCAAGACTAAACTCTGTAGAGGGAAATTTATTTTGTGATAAACAGAGTCTTACAGTATTATGCAATTGACAAAATCTACTATGCATTTATGGTATTATGAGTTTACTGTATTTGGGTTTGTTCAAATAATTTCACGTATCTAGTAGAAATTGTATCTTATGTGATGATTTAATCTAACCACAGCTGCAGCAATATAAATTACACTTAAGACTATGCTGATTGATTATAATCAGTTGTAATCATATCTTATAATTACATTCCATTCTAGAGGCAGAGGCTGTTTAAGCCTACTCAGCACTGAGCTATATAAAGAAGATTATTTGTTACTTCTGACAGTCCCAGTCAACATTCAAAATTGCCTGCAAACAATAAGTTTTATTAAATTTATTGTCCAGGCATCAAATAAGTTTCATGATTTATCAACAGAAGTTGAAATGGAATTTCAAGGGAGTCTAGAACTTATTAACTACTATGTAAAGAACCTTCCCTTCAATCAGGAGACATAAGAGACATGGGTTTGATCCCTGGGTTGGGAAGATCCCTGGAGAAGGAAATGGCAACCCACTCCAGTATTCTTGCCTAGTGAATCCCATGGACAGAGGAGTCTGGTGGGCTTTAGTCCATAAGGTCGCAAAGTCAGAAACAACTGAAGTAACTTAGTATTCACACTCAAAGTATCTCCCTAAAAGCACTCATAATCTATGTTGTGAGTTACATTTATGTATTAGTTATTTTGGTATGTTGTATTTCAAAATATGCACATTACCTAATAATCAAGGGAGAAGGTGGGGAGTATTGGGGGACATAGATAAAACAAAATTGGCAGAATATTGATAATTTATTAAAGCAAGCTAATAGGTACAAAGATTCATTATAAAATTACATGTAATTTTTATATGCTTGACATTTCCATGATGAGGCAGGTTCTTTACCGCTAGCGCCACCTGGGAAGTCCAAAATTCAAATAACATTATGCATAAACGTGTATGCATGTTAATTACTCAGTCGTGTCCAACTTTTTGTGACCCCATGGACTATAGCCCACCAAGCTCCTCTGTGCATGGGATTCTCCAGACAAGAATACTGGAGTAGGTTGCCATTTCCTTCTCCATATAGAAGCATGTTATATCAATATTCAGTAATTGCAAAAGTGTTCTTTAACATTTAAATATCTAAGTTGCTGTTTATTGTTTAAATACTTTGCCTTTAAATTCCCCATACTCTAATGAACTATTTCTGAACACTTTTTATAGTATTTCACCTAAATTCAAAGTCCCTATTCCCTCCTTTTAGCCTGACCTCTCCAATCCCTTCTTATCAACAATGCCCACTTTTCACCTGCACTCTCAGTAAGTTGTAGTCAGCAGTCATGCAGCAAACAATGTGCTACTCTATAATCAATGCCTTATTATTAAAGATGAATATGCTTTATACACTTAATTATAGCTCCCACAAGAAACACATTAATATTATGAACCAGTTGCGCAGAATTGTCTGGCTAGGCTTATTCTGACTAGATGTCTCCCTGTATTAGAGTAGTAATGGAATAATTGAAAGGTAAGTTTTCAAGTAAGATTTTAAATTACTAAATACGTTTCTTTAGATTTCAGCAACTTACATGAGTTTCTTAGTTTTCATGTTTTTTTATTTAAATATCTGGGTATGTAGGCTTCCCAGGTTGCTCAGCAGTAAAGAATCTGCCTGCCAATGTAGGAGATGCAGGAAGCGAGGGTTCAATTCCCGGATCAGTAAGATCCCCTGGAGGAGGAAATGGCAACCCACTCCACTATTCTTGCCTGAAAAGTCCCATGGACAGAGCAGCCTGGCAGTCTATAGTCGGGGTCGCAAAGAGTTGGACATGACTGAGCAACTGAGCATGCACACATCTGGTTATCTACACACATATCGTAAAAGTTTGATCTGTAGAAAGAATATGGATCATTCTTTTTTGTCTCTGATTTTCCATCCACATTTACTATCTAGTCTTTTATGTACTTGAATGAGGATTGGACTGTGGTTTGCCAGTTCCTTTCTGGAGCTGAAAGAGTAATACTGATCTAAAGCAGTTTCATTAACATGAACATTTTTACACTACTTTAGACACTTCTTAGGCTTTCTCTCATTATTTATGAGACAGGATGCCAAAAGTTCTTTTTTCTTGATTTGGGACTTAAAAATGGGACTGATAGAAACTCTCATTACTTCCAAACAAGTACCTTCCTGAAAGATCTGGAACCAGCACACAAGTCATACATGGCTGTTACTGTTCAGTTCCTAGGCCATGTCTGACTCTTCATGACCCCATGGATGGCAGCATAACAGGCTTTCCTGTCCTTCACTAAGTCTCGGAGTTTTCTCAAACTCAGGTCCACTGAGTCAGTGATGCCATTCAACTATTTCATCCTCTGTCATCCCCTTCTCCTCCTGCCCTCAATCTTTTCAGCACCGGAATCTTTTCCAATGAGTCAGCTCTTCGCATCAGGAGGCCAAATATTAGAGCTTCAGCTTCAGCATCAGTCCTTCCAATGAATATGCAGGGTTGATTTCCTTTAGGATTGAGTGGTCTGATCTCCTTGCTGACCAAGGAACTCTCAAGAGTCTTCTCCAGCACTACAGTGCAAAAGAATCAATTCTTCTGCATTCAGCCTTTTTAATGGTCCAGCTCTCACAACATACATAATTACTGGAAAAACCATAGCTTTGACTGTACAGACCTTTGACTGTACAGACCTTTGTCAGCAAAGTAATATCTCTGCTTTTAATACATAGTCTAGGTTTGTCATAGCTTTTCTTCCAAGGGGCAAGCATCTTTTACTTTTGTGACTGCATACATGGCTAATACATCTAAAATAGTCATTTTTTGCATTATTTTATGAACTGTCTTTAAACATATTATAACATATAAATATGTGCGTGCTCACTCGTGTCTGACTCTTTGCCATCCCACGGACTGCATCCCACCAGGTTCCTCCAGCTATGGAGTTTTCCAAGCAAGAATACTAGTGCGGCTGCCATTTCCTACTTTAGGGAGTCTTCTAGATACAGGGATCGAATTCACATCTGTTACATCTCCTGCATTGGCAGGTGGATTGTTTATCACTGTGCCACCTGGGAAGCCCCCAAAAGCCACTTTATTTTAATAAATTATTGGATCTCATATAGTCCAGAGATTTAAAAAAATCACTAAGAAGAGATACTAGGCAAAATTGCATTTTTGTCTTTTCATTTTCATAATAGTTCACTCGGGGAATAAAATTTCACTAGAAAGAGGTAATGGAGTTTAAGTTCAAAAGCTAAATCTAAGTTTCTCTAACTACATTGTAACAGTTCCACATGAAAATCTTTTCAGTATATGTAGCCAGGTTATTTGAACTCCAGTCCCTGCTCTGTCATTTCTTGGTTGAAGGACCTCAGATTCTTTAATTGTCCTCTCCCAGCTTTAGTTTCCTTAGCCATAAAATGTAGATACTACTACCTCACAGAGTTTTATAATAGTGAACTGGTTACCATATCTAAAGTATGGTACATAATAGAAGCTTTATTAAAGTTATATATTATTGTTAAAATCTCTGCTGGGAGAATAACACAGGAGCATAGGTAGACACATAGTGGCAAGGTAAAAATCATTTTATATTCAGCATGCTTAAATAAACCATATATATTCACTCTTCAATCTATAAACTGTTCCTAATTTTGTATAAAAACCTTGCATAAATGAAAAGAAATCAGAATTTAATATTTTACCATGTAAGCATGCACAGTGCTGTTACATTCTATCTGTGCTAAAATTGTAACATTCCCAAAGCATCCATTTGAGAGATGTTGGCAAGTAAGAACTATGATGAGATGGGCATGAATGAATACAGCTGTGGGTTCTACACTCCCTTTAGAATTACAAATAGAAGGTAATGCAATTGTGTTTTAAAGACATCATCATATTATTGATTTTTATCTGATAATTTAATTATAAATACAATTTATTGGAAGGGATTGCATCTTGTTGTAGGTATTTGTCCCTGTTTGGCACTTCATCATGCTGCTGTGATACTTTGAACTAGTCACTGGTAGCTGATTATGACATTTTCAGGCCAATTATTTTCCTAGCAATGGTAGAAAAAGCTCTGTCCTCTGCTGTGGGCTTAGAAGACACTGTCCATAGGAAAGGTGTTTTTGTTGCAGTGTTGGACCAATAGTAGTAAGTTATCAGTGATCCAAAGCTATCTCATCCTTTTTGTTCCTGGGGGTTCAGGATGGGGAGCGCATGTACACCCGTGGTGGATTCATGTCAATGTATGGCAAAACCAATACAATATTGTAAAGTAAAAAAAAAAAAAAAAAAAAGAAATGAAAGCTAAAAAAAAAAAAGGTTGACAATGAAAAAATATATATATTGATCTTATAGGCCATGTGGAATATTCATGGCTCAGAAGCCTGAGCTCTGGCATCAGGCAGCCCTTGGTTAGAATCTCAGTTGAGTATATATTCCTCTCAATCATTCTGAAAGAGTGATGTTTTGGAACTATGTCAGCTTTCCTTTTGGTTTGGTCAGTGAAGAATCTGCCATTCAAGAGACCTAGGTTCAACCCCTGGGTCAGAAGATCCTTTGGAGAAGGAAATGGCAACCCACTCCAATATTCTTGCCTGGGAAATCCTATGGATGAGGAGCCTGGCTGGCTACAGCCCATCAAGTTGCAAGAGTTGGACACAATTTAGTGACTAAACCACCACACCACTGAAACTATATAAGACTCCTTTTCCTTATCTGATGGTCTGGTCAAGAGGAATTCAATACAGAAATGTGCTAAGAACTGAGAAAGAACTGCCTGATTTCCTTTTTCCACAGAAGTTCTAAGAAATGGTCCTGGCTAAGATAGATAATTCAACATGTTCAAATGAGCTTGGACAGATTCACTTAAATTGAAGTGAAGAAGTGAAGAAATTCTTGCAACTCAAGCAGAGAAAACACTTAGTCTCAGCTATTTAAATATTTCAGGCAACAGAGTTTCTTGGATCTGAATTATGAATGCTTGTTGCCCTGTACTCCACTTTACCTCACATGGGTAAACACAGCCCAGGTTTGCAGCAGCACATTTAATGTGCTCAGTCAGGCTAAAACCTTAATGAAATGGTTGCAAGATGAAAAGCCAGTAACATTTTAACTTCAAGCCAGGGCACTGAGAGAACTGAAAAATCACCTGGGAAAGATCTGTAGACCAATTAGATGGACAGAGAAATGCTACTAATTGCTAATGATCGGCTGAAATGTATGTAGATGCCGGGGATGTTACTGTACAGGTGTGGGATTCCACTTGACATTTGTCTTAGATTTAATGTCTGACATTTGTGTAACTTCCAACTAAAACAGAATAATGATAATTAGATACGAAAGAATCTGTTAAGCTCTGAAATTTTACTAAATTCCTTACATAAAATAAACTTCACTACTTTGACATTTAACTATTTTTTTCTTCTGTCTCTACAAAACATGTATCAGCAAAAACTAATGAACTTTATTGTATTCCTGCCAATTTGGAGGAATGAGTAGTCTAGGCAAAGTATGAATACACTTAATAATGGCTCTATATTAAGCCCACACACAAGGATGTTGTGCAGCCAGTATTCACTAATGTGCTCTACTGGATGTTCCACACCATGATCCATTCTCATTGGTCAGTACTATTGTCTCATTGATTGGTGTCTATGTGGTACCAGTTGGTAAAATTCCAATATCACCCCGGTTCTTAAGTATAATTTTAAAAAAAACAAACCTTTTTTTTTTTGCTGGTATTTATACCCTGGATTAAGGGCTCAGGAATGGTTTAAAATATGATGCTCAAAAACTCATCTTTCTTACTTATAGTAAGAAAACTATTTATGTGAAATGACATGATGAACTCATTAAAATGAGAATTTCTAGATATCACTGATTAATTATGGATTTGGATTTTTCTATGAATATAATTTAATGAGTCATCTAAACATTTTAGATCAAATAAATTTTCACTTAAAAATCCATTTAATGTGGTTTACTAATGAAGTTATTTTAATGTGATTGTTTAATTATTCAATTTAGGTTTATGAATACATGCAATTGTAATACCAATTTAAATATTTCCAACTTTGGGGGTAACTTTAAAAAAATAGCTAGTATCTTTTCTTTCTCATACATTTTCCCTCTGATTTTTAGTATGCATGTCCACTAAGATACATTCAAAAATCTAATTAAAATGAAGAAAAATAGTAAGGAAATAATTTGATCCATTAACTCTAAAATATATTTTAGAGGGTAAATATCTGATTTTGGAAAAGTACATTTGGAAAAATGAAGTTAATTGTCTTTCAGATTCCAATGGAAATATTTTTTCTTTACTATTACTGATAACTCATTCTCAGTCTAGGTTTATGTACAGAAATAAGCTCATATGCTTCTAAAACACATCAGAAAATTTTATTGACTCATACCAGATAAGTGATTGAGAAAGAGAAAACAGTACATTTCAGTGATGTCTTGAAGTGGGAATCCATGTCGGTGGAGTAGTTAGTGAGCTACTCTTTGATCTTAGACTTTTTAGGACTAAGGAGGAAGGAGCAGTCAAAACCCATATGGCTAGAAGGACACAGCACCCATAGTATCCACTGGCCTCTGCCAAGCTTAGTCATGGCCATGTTTATTCAAGGATGAAGTAAATACATGTGTGGAGTACACTTGTAACCATGATAAAATTTTATACCACCTATTTGGTACTTATGCTCTAAACAACATGTAATACATTTTATATTCCTTAACTTATGTGAGCCTATAAAGCAGATATTATAAATTCTATTTTCCAGATAAGAAAACTAAAATTCAAGAATTTTGCTTCCCCTAAATCAGAAAGCTGATAAGTGGCAAAGACAATATTTGTTTGAGCCCTATCTGACATGAAAGCAAATTTTCTAATCACTGCTTTAAGGCATTGAAGAATCTGAGAATACCTCTAGAATTATTTTTCTGCAAAAGAAGTCATACTGTTTCAGAAACACCCACCTGAAAATCCAAATCAAAACTAAAATAAGATGCTACCTCACACTAGTGTGAATGGCCACCATCAAAAAGTCTACAAAAAATAAATGCTGGTGAAGATATGGAGAAAAGGGAAGCTTCCACACTGTTGATAGGAAAGTAAACTGGTGCCCCCACTATGAAAAATAGTATAGAGTTTCCTTAAAAACGAAAAATAGAGTTGCTATATGATCCTATGATCCCATTCCTGGGCATATTTCCAGGAAAGATGAAAATTCTCATTCAAAAAGATAGATATACCTCAGTGTTCATAGCAGCACTATTTATTGTAACTAAGACATTGAAGGAACCTAAATATCCACCTATAGATAAATGAAAAAAAGAAATATATATTCCACATACAATGGAATATTTCTTATTCAGCCATAAGAAAGAATCAAATAATGTCATTTGTAGCCACATGGATAGACCTAAGATCATCATACGGAGTGAAGTAAGTCACACAGAGATAGGCAAATATCATATGCTATCACTTGTATGAAATTTCAAACGATGCAAATAAATTTATCTACAAAGCAGAATTAGACTCATAAAGAAAAAACAACCACCAAGGACCTACTGTATAGCACAAGGAACTATATTCAATATTTTGTAAAAACCTATAAGTGAAAAGAATCTAAAAAATATGTATATTCATATAAATATATACGTAACTGAATTACTTTGCTGTACACTTGAAACACTGTAAATCAATTATACTTTAGTTTTTAAAAAGCCATAAACATCCTCCTGATATTTTTTAAAGCCTAAAACAGGTAATTCATTTTTCTGGTGTACAGGGATTCAAGAAAAGGAAAAAGATTAATGTGGAGACAGATATGCCAACTAAAGATTGTAAAGAAATTCAATGTAATATGATAATTAAAATCTGTATTGCAGTTAATAAGGAACAGAATATATGCTCTGGGAAATGAAATCAATATGTTGATCCAGTTTTACATTATATCCAAATATCCCAGATGTGATGTTAGGCCTTATTTTAGCTATTTTCCCCAGTTCCAGCTTTATTTTCTCCTTCATCCTCACTCAGATTAAATTTGTTTAACTAGATCAGAATTTCTCAGTCTTGGAACTATTGACATTTTAGACCCATTCATTCCTCAAGTATGTGGCCACATCCTAGCCTCTAACCACCAGACACCAGTAGCACTGTCTTTTAGCCTCTGCCAGTTGTGATAAACAGAAATGTCTCCAGAACTGCCCAGTGTTCTCTGGGGGGCAAAATCACCAACACTGAAAACCAATGGTTTAATTCAACAATGAAAAATTAATCCTTTTGTTAGTTTGATTGACTTTGATTGAATGACACATATTTACAGAGTTAAACTTCATTATCCCATGATAAACATTCACTACAAAATGCACAGAGGAAACAAAAGAAAATTTATTTTTTAATACAATAAGGAATTTCCTCTAACCACTAGAGGAAATTCCCCACATTTCTGTGGTTTGTATGTCTTTCTTATTCCAACTGTTTCCTGCATATGACTGAAAATTCTTGTACTTAAAGTACAGAGAAGCAGAAAAAATTTGAAAAGCTAATGAAGTGGGTATAAAGAATATGCTAATGTACAAATCTTATGATAACCAATGGTACTAAAATCTCGCTCCAACATATGCTTACTATTTAAAAAAAACATTTGTTTCTTTGGGTTCTGGTGGAAGTAGAAGATTGCATATGCAGACATTTCTAAAGGTATCAAGAGAACCACAAATTATATGATGAGTCTACCTTTCTACTGTTATAGTGGTATTTTCCACATTCTTCGTGAAGAAACATTATACTTGGGGCTAAGTGACATGATCAGTGACATTCTCTATGCCCACTGCTGCTGCTGCTAAGTCGCTTTAGTCGTATCCGACCCTATGAGGCCCCATAGATGGCAGCCCACCAGGCTCCCCCATCCCTGGGATTCTCTATGCCTAAATTACTTTAAATTAAAAATATATATGTATTAGTTTTGTATTGCTTCTAAAGTAAATTGCTCCAGAATACAGGGTATCAAGATATTAAACACATAACAAGCCTTTTCCATCTTCCCTTACCCTCTCCACTATGTTAATTTTTTTTGCTAATCCGTGTCTTGGTAGATTCATCTCTTGCACTGATTTCTCTGTGAGAATAATAAGTTTAACTAAAGCTTTGCAAATGGTTTTGAGAATCTAAGTCTTTGAGGCCTCTTCTATGCCTACTCTGTTATTCTTCTTGGCACTTTTTACCTAGGAGGGTGGATATTCCTTTATAACCTCTAATTAAAGAAAATGTTAAGAAAACACTTAGGGAAAAACACTGAGTCTTCTTAGAGAAAACAGAGAGAGAAAAATATATTCACTGAAATTAGTGTTTATATTATTATTTCATTCTGAATATTCAAAGCAAAGATTTTAAATGAGTATGTATCATGCACTATAGCATATCCACAAATAGTCATCTTACTATGCTTCCTGGGTCTATTAGGAAAGGAAGCAAAAAGCCCTTTTAGAATTGTAATATAGACTAACTCTGAAACATATAGTTATTGGAATTAGCCTTATTCTATATATGATTGAAAGCAAAATGTCACCACTATTCCTAATGTTTACAAAACATTATCATTTTTTATTAAAATGTTGAAAGATTTCCATAATTTTTCATTTTACATATCATAATCAAAGAATTTTTCCTAGTAGTACTGATAATTCCCAACTCTGTTAAAAAATAGACAAAAATAGGCAGTGATCTGCTATCATTCTAACCAAATCACTGATATTTCACTGTTTTGAATGAATCCTCTCTTCATATTAACTTAACATATTTTGTTGACAAGAATCAAAGCATCCCATATTTCTATAAAATCAAAGTGAAAAAAGCACAGAGTACCAAAAGGTATCTGTGAGAGAGAAAGAGAGAGAGAGAGAGAGAAATATAGACAGACAGAGGAAAAGGGGACCCCCATTTACTTTCAGTTCAGTTCAGTCTCTAAGTCGTGTCCGACACTTTGCAACACCATGAATCGCGGTACACCAGGCCTCCCTGTCCATCACCATCTCCCGGAGTTCACTCAGACTCATGTCCATTGAGTTGGTGATGCCATCCAGCCATCTCATCCTCTGTCGTCCTCTTCTCCTCCTGCCCCCAATCCCTCCCTGCATCAGGGTCTTTTCCAATGAGTCAACTCTTCACATGAGGTGGCCAAAGTATTGGAGTTTCAGCTTCAGCATCATTCCTTCCAAAGAAACCCCAGGGTTGATCTCCTTCAGAATGAACTGGTTGGATCTCCTTGCAGTCCAAGGGACTCTCAAGAGTCTTCTCCAACACCACAGTTCAAAAGCATCAGTTCTTCGGCGCTCAGCCTTCTTCACAATCTAACTCTCACATCCATACATGACCACAGGAAAAACCATAGCCTTGACTAGATGGACCTTTGGTGGCAAAGTAATGTCTCTGCTTTTGAATATGCTATCTAGGTTGGTCATAACTTTCCTGCCAAGGAGTAAAGTGAAATTGCTCAGTCGTGTCCGACTCTTTGCGACCGCATGGACTGTAGCCCACCAGGCTCCTCCCTCCATGGGATTCTCCAGGCAAAAGTACTCGAGTGGGTTGCCATTTTAAGGAGTAAACGTCTTTTAATTTCATGGCTGCAATCACCATGTGCAGTGATTTTGGAGCCCAAAAAAATAAAGTCTGACACTGTTTCCACTGTTTCCCCATCTATCTGCAGTGAAGCGATGGGACCATATGCCATGATCTTCATTTTCTGAATGTTGAGCTTTAAGCCAACTTTTTCACTCTCCTCTTTCACTTTCATCAAGAGGCTTTTTAGTTCCTCTTTGCTTTCTGCCATAAGGGTGGTGTCATCTGCACTGGTCATAGCAAACACCCTCTTCCAACAACACATGAGAAGACTCTACACATGGACATCACCAGATGGTCAATACTGAAATCAGATTGGTTATATTCTTTGTGGCCAGAGATGGAGAATCTCTACATAGCCAGCAAAACAAGACTGGGAACTGACTGTGGCTCAGATCATGAACTCCTTATTGCCATTTACTTTAGTATCAGGTAATTTTTTTTAATGCCACATTAAAATAAGTTGATCTTTCTGTTGTCAGTCAATACTTACATCCAGAATCTATGATGATCAGACTCTGTGGGGATTAATAAAATAATCAAGATTGTGATAAGCACTGGTGACATATCATGAAAACTGCCAACTATCATTTAAATGAGAAAAAAAAAACATTTCAAGCCTGAACTTATGCCTACAGCCTGCTCAATTGTAATCCTGGAAATCTGTACATTTAACTAGACCTATCTAAGCTCAAATCATCAAATTACTTAGGGAATAGTTTAATTTTGGCTGAAGAATCTTTGTGTAATAGTAATAGCTCCTGTGGTCATGTATGGATGTGAGAGTTGGACTGTGAAGAAGGCTGAGCGCTGAAGAATTGATGATTTTGAACTGTGTTGTTGGATAAGACTCTTGAGAGTCCCTTGGACTGCAAGGAGATCCAACCTGTCCATTCTGAAGGAGATCAACCCTGGGATTTCTTTGGAAGGAATGATGCTAAAGATGAAGCTCCAGTACTTTGGCCACCTCATGTGAAGAGTTGACTCATTGGAAAAGACTCTGATGCTGGGAGGGATTGGGGGCAGGAGGAGAAGGGAATGACAGAGGATGAGATGGCTGGATGGCATCATGGACTCGATGGACGTGAGTCTGAGTGAACTCCGGGAGATGGTGATGGACAGGGAGGCCTGGCATGCTGCGATTCATGGGGTCACAAAGAGTCGGACATGCCTGAGCGACTGAACTGAACTGAACTGAACTGAATAACTACCGTATATATTCTGGGCTTCTCAGGTGGTGCTAGTAGTAAAGAACCTGCCTGTCAATGCAGGAGAGGTAAGAGATGAGGGTTTAATCCCTGGGTCAAGAAGATCCCCTGGAGGAGGAAGTGGCAACCCACTCCAGGATTCTTGCCTGGAGAATCCCACGGACAGAGGAGCCTGGTGTGGTACTGTCCGTAGGGTTGCAGAGTAGGCACAACCGAAACAACTTAGCACACGTACCATATATTCTGAGTTTACCACATGTACTCAGTGCTAAAGGCACTCTTTATTACCACTGAATGAAATAAGAATAAATATGTTCATTGCATAGATAAAATACCTGAAGTTTAGTTTGGTTATTGTCTACACAAGATCACTCATCCAGTAAGGGATGTGAAACACTGACCTCTTCTGACTCCAAAATATGTGCAATTAAGGAAAAAGCTATACAGAAATATTTAGAGAAAATATTATGAACTGTTCAGGATATTTCTTAAAGATCTTTTCATTCTTATATAACTTTGGGGAAAACAATACCTAAGATCTACAACATATCAGATTTTTCTAAGTCATTTACATACAGAAACTGATTTAATTCTCCAAAAAGCTTTTTAAAGTAGGTCCATTATGATCCTCATTTTTAAGATGAGAAAACTGAAAAAAGGAGAAGCGTCAACATTCAAGTAGCAGTGATTTTTAATCTTCAAAAACAGGAGCAAAATTTTGCAATCATATAATCAAGGTTTTATGTTTGAGTATGATTTCATTAAAATATGTCTTGTAATAAAAGGAACTACATTGCCAGTAACATAACTGTTACCTTGTAAATGTGCCTTCCTGGGTAAGGTAAAATATTGTTTTAATTTTTTGATGTACATGGTCTTCATTGCTCTGTGGGTTACTCTCTAGTCGTGGCTAGTGGGGGTTACTCTCTAGTCGTGGTACATGGGCTTTTCATTGCGGTGGCTTCTCTCGTTGTGGCTCCTGGACTCTAGAGCACAGACAGTAGTTGTGGCACATGGGCTTAGTTGCTCCACAGCATGTGGGATCTTTCCAGACCAGGGATGGCAGCCCTGTCTCTTGCACTGGCAGGCAGATTCCTTACTGAGCCACCAGGGAAGCCCTCAAAGCCTTATGATTTAGAGCCAACAGTGAAATTTCCTTTGTTAACTGGAATTTGGGAAGAAATTAAGGCACTGAAAAACAGGGAGAAATCTCCACCCTAGGTGTGATGTGATAGCTGAAGGGGCCCTAGCAGTGTGAGCAGGACTTTGGTGGATAGAACACAGAACTGTGAGGAGAGGAGGAAAAACTGAAACTATTTATATTGGGGCTCCATTTTTGTGACTTTAGTTCCCTTTGTCTTATTAGATTCATGTCCTTCCATGCAGACCCATAAGTCTGACTCTGTCTGAGACAAGAAAGTAAAGATTTGAGCAGTTTTGGGAAAGCCATTTCTATCATTCATTTTGTCCAGATTACCAAAAGACAGGTTTCTTTTCATTTCACATACGCCAGGTGTTAAAAAGCACTAAATACTTGAACTATATAAATGGATTAGGTAGATATGGAATATAAATTACAAGTTATTCTAGAAATTATTCTATAATAGAATGTAATTGTCAGAACTAAAATTAAAGAAAATGGCATATTTTGTTCAGTCTAGTGGTTTTGAAAGTATTGGTGAATATTGGTGGGCTCAGAGGCTGGTCATTAAGGCAGAGGTGGAAAGATTTTTGCTTTTTAACAAAAACCCAACTTAAATCACTAGTTGGGGCAAGTAGAATAATTAACAGTTAGTAAAATAACTACGTTTTAATTTATAAGCCATTTCCTAGCACAGGAAAAGAGAGAAAGGAAACAAACAAAATTGATCAGAAGCAAAAGACTGGCAAGCACCAGAAAGACATAAATTTCAGAGTATACACAACAAGATCAATTGAGTTCAGTTCAGTTCAGTTCAGTTCACTTCAGTCGCTCAGTCGTGTCCGACTCTTTGCAACCCCATGACTCGCAGCATGTCAGGCCTCCCTGTCCATCACCAACTCCCAGAGTTCACTCAGATTTACATCCATCGAGTCAGTGATGCCATCCAGCCATCTCATCCTCTGTCATTCCCTTCTCCTCCTGCCCCCAATCCCTCCCAGCATCAGAGTCTTTTCCAACGAGTCAACTCTTCGCATGAGGTGGTCAAAGTACTGGAGCTTCAGCTTCAACATCATTTCTTCCTAAGAAATCCCAGGGCTGATCTCCTTCAGAATGGACTGGTTGGATCTCCTGGCAGTCCAAGGGACTCTCAAGAGTCTTTTCCAACACCACACTTCAAAAGCATCAATTCTTTGGTGCTCAGCCTTCTTCACAGTCCAACTCTCACATCCATACATGACTACTGGAAAAACCATAGCCTTGATTAGATGGACCTTAGTTGGCAAAGTAATGTCTCTGCTTTTGAATATGCTATCTAGGTTAATCATAACTTTTCTGCCAAGGAGTAAGCGTCTTTTAATTTCATGGCTGCAATCACCATCTGCAGTGATTTTGGAGCCCCCAAAAATAAAGTCTGACACTGTTTCCACTGTTTCCCCATCTATTTCCCATGAAATGATGGGACCGGATGCCATGATCTTCGTTTTCTGAATGTTGAGCGATGGTTGCAAATCCCCTACACAAAATAACCTGAGACGTGAATTATTTTCAGCATATTTGGTGCTGGCTTCTGTTCCAGAAAGGATTTACCCAAAGACTTCAGGACCCCTTTTGGCCACAATTAACCCAGGGGCCACCCAGAGGCAGCAAATGTTATAAAATAAAGGCAGAGATCAAGCATGCATGCTAGAGAATCAGAGCTCATCTATCTCATGCATAAAAATGTCTTTTCCCTCTTTCTGATTTCCCCATCTCTTAGTCTCACTTCTTCATCCCTCAACAGATTCATGATTCAGTCTGCCTAGGGCACTGGCACCTGGTGGCCTTTGAGTTTTGCAACAACCTCCAATACTTGATGTTTATTTCTTTACTCTTTCCCATCTTTTCTTTTCATAAGACATTATTTCCATAAAGCAAGGACTACTTCAAGGAGCTCAATAAATATTCCTATTGACTGAACGTATTCATCCATGTATTCAGGAAATGCTTTTTCATTCTTCAACTTACTGTACCTTATTTTTTCTCCTCTATGTAAAAGGTAATATAATTGAGTCTACCCAAGGTTATTGTGAAGATTGAGGAACAGTAAACAAGTTAGCACAGGATAAGCATTATGGAAGGTTTATTATCATTATTATTATCTTTACAGATAGCCAATCAACTGGATACTGAAGCCCAGCCCTACCATCTTGCTGAAGTCTTAGGTCTTGCCCTCACTGAACTTTCATGCAAGCCAGGAAGTAGAAAACCTGCAGAAACTGAGGGAAAGCTATTGAGTAGGGAGGACAGAGACCTAGTTCTTGTAATGAGGAAGCACCTAAACCACAGAGACAGGATTTTGTCTGTTTGCTTGACTTTTCTCTTTGGCCATAAGCTCAGAGGTTTAACATAGTTTCTGTGAACACAAGAAGCAGTCCCAGTATGCCCCGCCAGGCAGAGCTGGTAATTAAGAACACCTGGCTCAGGTGGAGGGCGATCTATGTGCAGATGAAAGCGGCTGACTTCAGCAGGCAGCCCCTGATGTTGGTAACAGGAAGTTGGGCATAGTTGCACTATTCCTAAAGCTGTTCCTATAATATGCCCAATCTTCCTTCCCATTTAATGTTGCCCCACACTCCAGCTGTTATGTTCCTCTGAATTTTTGGTTTCAACTGTGTAAGTCTTGCACAAAAGGAGGAGAATTCTCACTTGGCAAAATTCATTGCTGCAGGGCTGACAACTGAGACACAAGATACTGTGAATCTTTCTGCTCTGCCTCAGAGATTCCTACAGGGTTTTGGCATAAGCACCCATTTCCTAAAACTGCTAGCAATTCTTTTGCTTGTCCTGATTACAATTAACCCAACTCTGCTTCAGTTCCCTGTTGGACCTAGGACCCTGCACTTGCTCACTCCTGTGATGCTGAACTGGAATAACTTGCCTGCTTCACCACATACTACTCAGACAAAAATGTAAAGTATTCTTCTGGCAGTAACTGCAATATCATATAAGATAATTGAGGATGAATAATATAATTAATGGTCAAACCAAGAAAAGGTGTTAATCACATAAAAAGATCTGGAGAAAAAAATCAGTGTAGCCAATATAAATGATTTAGACATTTACAAGAAAAAAAAGCTTATGGTTATTATGAAATTTACAACTGCATAGCAGTATAATTTCATAGGAACTTAATGTTTTCTTGAGATATTGATAGGTATCAATGTCACTAAAAAAATAAAACAAACAAATAAGAAATAAACTAGCAAAGAACAAAACATAACCCAGAAATCTATTAGAGTTAGAAGACATAAGGGAAGGAGATAAATTTCTTATAATTTAAACTATGTGAAATTTGAACAAGAATGAAGCAAAAAAAAAGACTACAGTCTTTGTCTGATTGAAGAGTTCTTAAGTGTGAAAATAATTTCTGCATCTCCTTGTGAATGCTTTCATATTGAGAATGTGGTGTACTGAGTAGAGAAAGAGTATAAAGTCTCAGATCTTTGATAGAGAAAGCTTTTCCCTATCTTGAGAGCTTAACCTAGGAGCAGGATCTTATAAACTTGGCCTCATAAAACATAAGCACCAAGTGTAGTGTGAGCTGGGTTTGTACAGACTCACATCCTTCCCCATCCAAGGATTTAGTTTAAAATGGAGTCCAAATTATATCTTTAGCAATTGTAGTAAATGGAAGGAATAAAGACTTTTTGCACTGATCCTTAGAGTGAGATAGAAACAAATCTCTTCTTTCAAACTGCATTAACTCATGTCAAGTACCCAGAATCCATTTAATATATTGCTTCTTTCTCGTGACCAGAAAGAGTTAAGATCCCTCTAAATGGCAAGCAGTTCACCTTCTGGACATCAGGATATGAGATGAGTTATTAAGGGAAATATGAAGTACAGCAGTTAATGGAGAAAGGAGATGATTAGCCAGCAAAATTTTATGATGAACCACCTCATGAGATGTACTTATAAAACAAGAATGGGAATACATATAACCACACAAGGGGACTGGCTTTCATATAAAGCCAGTGAGAACATAATTGCTGAAAATAAAGTGAGATAGTGAAAAGAAGTATACAAAATCTACAAGTGCATTTCCAATATAGTACAATCAGAATTTGTACCTTTTATTCCTTTGATCCTTTATGGACTACCATTTTCATTTCATTATGTGAAATGTTTTAGAGGTCAGAGGAAACTGGAAGATTACTCCTTCTTTAAGAGGGATACAGAAGAGAGATTCAGTTCAGATCAGTTCAGTTCAGTTCAGTTCACTCACACAGTCGTGTCCGAATCTTTGCGACCCCCATGAATCGCAGCACACCAGGCCTCCATGTCCATCACCATCTCCTGGAGTTCACTCAGACTCACGTCCATCGAGTCCGTGATGCCATCCAGCCATCCCATCCTCGGTCGTCCCCTTCTCCTCCTTCCCCCAATCCCTCCCAGCATCAGAGTCTTTTCCAATGAGTCAACTCTTCGCATGAGGTGGCCAAAGTTTCAGTTTTAGCATCATTCCTTCCAAAGAAATCCCAGGGATGATCTCCTTCGGAATGGACTGGTTGGATCTCCTTACAGTCCAAAGAACTCTCAAGAGTCTTCTCAAACACCACAGTTCAAATGCATCAATTCTTCGGCGCTCAGCCTTCTTCACAGTCCAACTCTCACATCCATACATGACCACAGGAGTAACCATAGCCTTGACTAGACGGACCTTAGTAGGCAAAGTAATGTCTCTGCTTTTGAATATGCTATCTAGGTTGGTCATAACTATTCTTCCAAGGAGTAAGCATCTTTTAATTTCAAGGCTGCAGTCACCATCTGCAGTGATTTTGGAGCCCAGAAAAATAAAGTCTGACACTGTTTCTACTGTTTCCCCATCTATTTCCCATGAAGTGATGGGACCAGATGCCATGATATTCATTGTCTGAATGTTGAACTTTAAGCCAACTTTTTCACTCTCCTCTTTCACTTTCATCAAGAGGCTTTTTAGCTCCTCTTCACTTTCTGCCATAAGGGTGGTGTCATCTGCATATCTGCGGTTATTGATATTTCTCCCGGCAATCTTGATTCCAGCTTGTGTTTCTTCCAGTCCAGCGTTTCCCATGATGTACTCTGCATAGAAGTTAAATAAGCAGGGTGACAATATACAGCCTTGACATACTCCTTTTCCTATTTGGAACCAGTCTGTTGTTCCATGTCCAGTTCTAACTGTTGCTTCCTGACCTGCATACAGATTTCTCAAGAGGCAAGTCAGGTGGCCTGGTATTCCCATCTCTTTCAGAATTTTCCACAGTTTATTGTGATCCACACAGTCAAAGGCTTTGGCATAGTCAATAAAACAGAAATAGATGTTTTTCTGGAACTCTCTTGCTTTTTCCATGATCCAGCATATGTTGGCAATTTGATCTCTGGCTCCTCTGCTTGTCTAAAACCAGCATGAACGTCAGGGAGTTCATGGTTTACGTATTGCTGAAGCCTGGCTTGGAGAATTTTGAGCATGACTTTACTAGCCTGTGAGATGAATGCAATTGTGTGGTAGTTTGAGCATTCTTTGGCATTGCCTTTCTTTGGGATTGAAATGAAAACTGACCTTTTCCAGTCCTGTGGCCACTGCTAAGTTTTCCAAACTTGCTGGCATATTGAGTGCAGCACTTTCACAGCATCATGTTTCAGGATTTGAAACAGCTCCACTGGAATTCCATCACCTCCACTAGCTTTTTTTGTAGTGATTCTTTCTAAGGCCCACTTGACTTTACATTCCAGGATGTCTGGCTCTAGGTGAGTGATCACATCATCATGATTATCTGGGTCGTGAAGATCTTTTTTGTACAGTCTTCTGTGTATTCTTGCCGACTGTTCTTAATATCTTCTGCTTCTGTTAGGTCCAGACCATTTCTGTCCTTTACCGAGCCCATCTTTGCATGAAATGTTCCCTTGGTATCTCTAATTTTCTTGAACACATCTCTACTCTTTCCCATTCTGTTCTTTTCCTCTATTTCTTTGCACTGATCGCTGAAGAAGGCTTTCTTATCTCTTCTTGCTATTCTTTGGAACTCTGCATTCAGATGCTTGTATCTCTCCTTTTCTCCTTTGCTTTTCGCCTCTCTTCTTTTCACAGCTATTTGTAAGGCCTCCCCAGACAGCCATTTTGCTTTTTTTCATTTCTTTTCCATGGGGATGGTCTTGATCCCTGTCTCCTGTACAATGTCATGAACTCATTCCATAGTTCATCAGGCACTCTATCTATCAGATCTAGTCCCTTAAATCTATTTCTCACTTCCACTGTATAATCATAAGGGATTTGATTTAGGTCATACCTGAATCGTCTAGCGGCTTTCCCTACTTTCTTCAATTTAAGTCTGAATTTGGCAATAAGGAGTTCATGATCTGAGCCACAGTCAGCTCCCGGTCTTGTTTTTGTTGACTGTATAGAGCTTCTTCATCTTTGGCTGCAAAGAATATAATCAATCTGATTTCGATGTTGACCATCTGGTGAGGTCCATGTGTAGAGTCTTCTCTTCTGTAGTTGGAAGAGGGTGTTTGCTATGACCAGTGCATTTTCTTGGCAAAAGTCTATTAGTCTTTGCCCGGCTTCATTCTGCATTCCAAGGCCACATTTGCCTGTTACTCCAGGTGTTTCCTGACTTCCTACTTTTGCATTCCAGTCCCCTATAATGAAAAGGACATCTTTTTTGGGTGTTTTCTCTAAAAGATCTTGTAGGTCTTCATAAAACCGTTCATCTTCAGTTTCTTCAGCATTAGTGGTTGGGGCATAGACTTGGATAACTGTGATACGAATGGTTTGCCTTGGAGATGAACAGAGATCATTCTGTCGTTTTTGAGATTGCATCCAAGTACTGCATTTTGGACTCTTTTGTTGACCATGATGGCTACTCCATTTCTTCTGAGGGATTCCTGCCCACAGTAGTAGATGTAATGGTCATGTGAGTTAAATTCACCAATTCCAGTCCATTTTAGTTTCTGATTCCTAGAATGTTGACGTTCACCCTTGCTATCTCTTGTTTGACCACTTCCAATTTGCCTTGATTCATGGACCTGACATTCCAGGTTGCTATGCAATATTGCTCTTACATCATCGGATCTTGCTTCTATCACCAGTCACATCCACAATTGGGTATTGTTTTTGCTTTGATGGTCAACTCTGTGGATATACCCTAGGCCATGATTCTTCCCTTTTGATGATTTTTTACCTTTTGTATACCTGAAATGATTAACTGTGATGACAACAATTATGTTGTTCAGTTGTAAAGTAATGCCCAACTCTGCAACTCCATGGACAGCAGCGTGCCAGGATTACCTGTCCTTCACTATCTCCTGGAGTTTGCTCAAATTCATGTCCACTGAGTCAGTGATACCATCTGACTATCTCATCCTTTGACATCAATTCTACTTTTATTATAACAAATCATTTCTACAAACTCATCTCTTCAACATAAAATAAAATAGGAGATAAACTAAACCCTCATCAAAAACAATCTATAGTGATAGAAAACTATTTGATAATATACTTTCTTATTATACTCATTCCAATTAACCTAAGTAAATTTTATGTAATACATAAGCCTAACTAAAGACAGTAATCATTACTGTATTTAGTTGTTAGGTTTTATATTTTTATCTGCATCTCATGGTAGGAAACATACATTGTGGTTAAATATACTTTTATTAACAATCAATTTAGTGTTATTACTCAGAGTGATATTATGCATTAATAAAGTATTTATTGAGACATTTTATTCCAAAGATTTCACAAAGTGATTTTATGAACTGTATGGCTTCATCTTCCCCTGTGTAATTAATGCACCATTTTTAACAGATGAGACTAATGTGATGATACCAAAATCTACTGCCTAGAATCTGACCTATAGTTGATGTTGGAGAGTCATATATTTTTATACAGGACATTTACTGGTAAGAATTAATCATTCTTTTATTACCTCTGAGTATATAATATAATTTCCTTATATTAGTCAATTTTATACAGGTCTTCGCTATTCTAAAACTTTGGATGATTCTTAAGGCAAGTGCCACTTGTATTATTCAAAAGAATCTTTCAAACCTTGAGAAAGACAATTGTACACAGGTTGTTTTTTATAGTTTAATCAAGCGAAGAACACATTGAGCAAATTCAAATGGCTAAAGTTTCAGCATCTTTAACCAAAACATACCAGGAAGAAATCTATTAGCTTAATATTAATTTATCAACTAGATGTTGGAGAAGGCAATGGCAACCCACTCCAGTACTCTTGCCTGGAAAATCCCATGGACAGAGGAGCTTGGTAGGCTTCAATCCATGAGGTCACGAAGAGTCAGACATGACTGAGCGACTTCAATTTTACTTTTCACTTTCATGCATTGGAGAAGGAAATGGCAACCCAATCCAGTGTCCTTGCTTGGAGAATCCCAGGGACAGCAGAGCCTGGTGGTCTGCCATCTGTGGGGTTGCACAGAGTCGGACACGACTGAAGTGACTTAGCAGCAGCAGCACTGAAAGAACCTCAAGACAAATGGGCTTAAAATAGCATGCAAAATTCTTAAGTATAATCCAAAATTATAGTTTTAATTGTGGCTAATGTTTGCAAGCAAAAATACAACTATTTTCCTCTGGAATTATTATATTTCTTAGGAATGTCATATTTGCTGCTTTTAAAAATGTAGCTTCAGTTTAGTTCAGTCGCTCAGTTGTGTCCGACTCTTTGCGACCTCATGAATCAGAGCACGCCAGGCCTCCCTGTCCATCACCAACTCCTGAGTTCACCTAAATTCATGTCCATCGAGTTGGTGATGGCATCCAACCATCTCATCTTCTGTCGTCCCCTTCTCCTCCTGCCCTCAATCATTCCCAGCATCAGGGTCTTTTCAAATGAGTCAGCTCTTCACATCAGGTGGCCAAAGTATTGGAGTTTCAGCTTCAATATCAGTCTTTCCAATGAACACCCAGGACTGATCTCCTGTAGGAGATGGACTGGTTGAATCTCTTTTCAGTTCAAGGGACTCTCAAGAGTCTTCTCCAGCACCACAGTTCAAAAACATCAATTCTTCAGCTCAGTTTTCTTTATAATCCAACTCTCACATCCATACATGACCACTGGAAAAAACATAGCCTTGACTAGATGGACCTTTGTTGGCAAAGTAATGTCTGCTTTTGAATATGCTATCTAGGTTGGTCATAACTTTCCTTCCAAGGAGTAAGCGTCTTTTAATTTCATGGCTACAATTACCATCTGCAGTGATTTTGGAGCCCAGAAAGGTAAAGTGAGCCATTGTTTCCACTGTTTCCCCATCTATTTCCCATGAAGTGATGGGGCCCAATGCCACGATCTTTGTTTTCTGAATGTTGAGCTTTAAGCCAACTTTTTCACTCTTCTCTTTCACTTTCATCAAGAGGCTCTTTAGTTCCTCTTCACTTTTTGACATAAAGGTGGTGTCATCTGCATATCTGAAGTTATTGATATTTCTCCTGGCAACCTTGATTCCAGCTTATGCTTCTTCCAGCCCAGCATTTCTCATGATGCACTCTACATAGAAGTTATATAAACAGGGTGACAATATACAGCCTTGACGTACTCCTTTTCCTATTTGGAACCAGTCTGTTGTTCCATGTCCAGTTCTAAGTGTTGCTTCCTGACCTCCATACAGGTTTCTCAAGAGGCAGGTCAGGTGGTCTGGTATTCCCATCTCTTTCAGAATTTTCCACAGTTTGTTGTGATCCACACAGTCAAAGGCTTTGGCATAGTTAATAAAGCAGAAATAGATGTTTTTCTGGAACTCTCTTGCTTTTTTGATGATCCAGCAAATGTTGGCAATTTGATCTCTAGTTCCTTTGCCTTTTCTAAAACCAGGTTGAACATCTGGAAGTTTATGGTTCACGTATTGCTGAAGCCTGGCTTGGAGAATTTTGAACATGACTTTACTAGTGTGTGAAGAGTGCAATTGTGTGGTAGTTTGAGCATTCTTTGGCATTTCCTTTCTTTGGGACTAGAATGAAAACTGACCCTTTTCAGTCCTGTGGCCACTGCTGAGTTTTCCAAATGTAGCTTCAGTTAATTTTTAAAAGTATTTTACTCACATTGCACTAAACCTGGCACTCTGTATCAGTATTTGATTTGAAGAACTCAGGAATTTTTGTTATTATTACTACCATTCTCAGTATTTTAATGAACACGAACAAGATAATATCATGCCTTTCCATCCAAGTAGTTATAAATATGTCATTTTAAAACTGGAGAATACAAAGGGACTATACTATGGAGGGCTGCATTGGGTCTTTTGTTTTTATATCTTTGTAAGATGACATAAAAGCATTAGCTACTATGTTTGTATGTCAACCTTTAGATCCACTAATTCTCTTTACTATCCTTTAACACATTTTTGGGACTATTTTATTTTCTTAGTCTAGTCTTAGAATATTTGATTTATTTAGCACTGGCCCTGTATACTGTCTCATAGTAGTATGTTAGTGTTACTGAGTTATTCTGCTGTTGTGTTGTTCTGAGCTCTCCAGTAAATACTGTGGATTATTTAAGCAGTTTTTATATATTACACAGATCTGTAAATTTTTATGTGGCTATACATATTTATAAGTTTTTAAAAGAATCATTTTTTTGCTTGGACAGTTCAAGCTTATTGGGAAATATATATTTATGAAGTTTTAAACCATGTTTTAGATTATATGAATACTCATTTTGTTACATAGCCCTGAACTCTCAAAAATTTCTTTGCCACTAATGATTGTACATTTAACTTATCATAAATACTGCAAAGTTCAACTATGTAGAAATTATCTTTTCAAATAAGAATAACAAGGTTTGCTAGATGATAATTTATATTTGAAATATTTGAGAACTTTCAGAGAAGAACATAGGATAGTGATAAAGTAATTTCTAATTAGAAATCATTCAAAGCTGCTGGAAGGCAGGAACTTTTAAGATCTTCTGTCTACTCTGAGCCATGAGCAGAATGATGAGCTTCATTCATTCATATCAATATTTACTGTGTGCCTACTTTACTGGCTGTAGCTGTACTGGGGGGAAAAAAAAAACAGTAATACAAAAGTTAAAAAAAGATATTCCGCATTCCCCAGCTGTTTACATTTCAATATCATTAAAATTGCCTATTAATGTGATTTTATCATTGTAATACTTTAGCACATTAAGTTATGACATCTCTAATCATTCTAATATTTAAAGATATTTCATTATGCCTTAGCAAGGTCTAGAGGAAGATGTCATTTCAGTTACCATTTTTTCTCATTTTTGTAGCTAAACTTTGAAATTGAGTTCTCGTTACTCATTAAAATAAAAATATTGCCTCAACCTCATTTACACATCAAGATATTATTATCTGAGTTTCACTTAGCATTTCATCAGAACAGCTTCAGCATAAATTCCCAGCGACATTTAGGTTACTAAACCCAATGGATATTTACCATCTCTCATCTTTCTTAGCCTAACAACTCCTTCTTTCCTGAAGCATCACTTTCCCATGGTTTCCATACCATGACCTTATCCTGGTTTTCCTTCTGTTTCTTTGGAAGTCAATACTATTTATTTTCTGTTTTTTTTTTTCTTTGCTACCAGCAGCTAAAAGAGCTGGGTTTCTCAAGGCTTTGCCCAAGATCATTTAATTTTCCAACTATCTCATTGTCTACTCCATTTTTTGAGATTCAAAGGCAAATCACACAGTAGATCAAAAAAAACTGTGTTATTCTCACCATCATCACTACCCCAAATTGGTCATCCTTTTGTATTTTCCACCTTAGGAAATGGCATCGTATCTAGCCAGTTGTTTCATTCAGAAATCTATGGCCTTTCTTGTCACTTAGCACTCTCTCCACCTTCATCTCCAATTCATCACCAAATCTTGAATATCTCTAAGTTGACCACTTTCTCCCCATCTTCAGCATAAGCATGTTAATAAACCACTACCATTATCTCTCATTTGGACTGCTAGAATGTGCTACCACGTGATCTTCCCACATCCAGTCTGCCCAGCCCTCTTCCATTTTAGACAGAGTAAACTTTTCAAAAAAATACTCTGAACTTCTGTCAGTTCTTTGTATTCAGACCATCCTTGACTCTCCATGGGAAACTAAAACTTTTCAATTGCTCTCTGATGTTCTTGGGATAAAGACCAAAATGCTTAAAACAACTCACAAAAGCTTGCTTGGTTTGGCCCCTATATCCATCTTCAATGTCATCTCAAAACATACTTCCCTTCACTATTTGTGAACTCACTGAGCATCTATCAGTCCCCTGAAGAGTCATGTTTCTTCTCACTGCAAGGCTTTTATACATGCCACTCAGTATGTTTTGAATGCACTGCATTATTTTCTTTCCCTGGTAAAATTTTCCATATCCTTAGATGTCTCTTCCTAATGGCACATTCTAGAGTAAATTTCTTTGCTAAACATTTCAGAGAACTGTGTTCCTTTTCCTAAGGCCATTATTTCTGTTTGCCTGGTTGTGCGTGGGTTCTGGCTCTTTCCCTGATTTGC
Source organism: Budorcas taxicolor (assembly GCF_023091745.1). Classification (NCBI taxonomy): domain Eukaryota; kingdom Metazoa; phylum Chordata; class Mammalia; order Artiodactyla; family Bovidae; genus Budorcas; species Budorcas taxicolor. Next base: position 64,467,758 of record NC_068912.1, read on the forward strand.
TCTATGATCATGAACAAGTTACTTAACTTTTTTCTCCCTGTTTATTCTGCTATATAATAGAGATAATAATAATATGTTTTAAATAATTAATTAAAAGTAACTATATTTTCCTTGCCCTGTTTAGAGGATTAAACAAGATAATGTATTTATATGATGTATTTATATTACTATTTGTTTGTTTTCAGATTCATTGTTGTGATTATTTGATCAACATCTTTCTCTCCATATAAATATGTCAGTTCTATGAGAAAATGATCACAACTTATCCCTTAAAAAGGATTATGATTTTTAAGTAAATAAATAAAGATTTTTGAAAGAATGGATTCAAGGAAATATTAATGAGATTAATAGCCTGAAAAGAGTCAAATTGGAAAAACTAAACACACATTATTATATATAATCTGAGAACAAATAAATAATACCTTTATATGTATATATGTATATATACACATTTATGTACATTATGTATATATATACACACATACATATCTATACATGCATATGCATGTTATGTATATAAATATACATACATATAAAGAAGCATATAGTGTGCAGATAATACATAGTCTATATAACATATGCTATATACACATATTTAATATACATATATTTATACACTCACATATTAAGAAACTTCATTAAGTCTGAGATGAAAATCTTAAACAAAATTCAGAGACAGGACAAGGTCACCACTGTCAATTTGATCACTTAATGTGATTCTGAAATTTCTTAATGCATTTTTCAAAGGAAATTGAAAAGTAAACTAAAAAGTATTAATTATTTTCTGATGATACTATTTTTTAATTGAAAGCAGCCATGTAGTTCATCTTGAAGCAATTATATTACACAGAAATTACATTACTCCATGATGCAAAGTTTTTTAGATATTATATTTCCAATTGGAAAGATTACAAATTACTTCAAAGCTGGAATCTGCTTTAAAATTTATGCATAATTGTGATACAATAAGATGTTTTTCTTTTTCTTTTTATTATTTTAAGTGTTTCTCAAGAAAATAGTTATCAAATCAATAATGGACGTTTAAATATATAATGTCATATATGGAAATATAATTTTAGTAAGATTACTTTTACAAAACAAATTGAATTCAATAGTATTCATCTAAATCAAAAATAATGAGTTAGTAAATATAGTAAAGCCCTAAAAATCCGATTTCTGATATTTCAATTATGTAAAATATGCTAGAATAAAATAAACAGAATGTGTATGACAAGTATAATATAACTATAAAGTTTTACACAGGAGCAAAAATGGTTTTAGTAAATGAGGAGAGGTATCTTATACAAAGCCTGGCTAAACTAAAATGAAAATAGATTTTTAAAATTCAAGATATCTCAAGGAAACCAGTTTACAATATGGTTTCAGGAAGGGAAGAAGAAGAAATCTCTTACTTTTATATCTCATTGTGCATTCTTAGCTATAAACATCCCCTAGTATTATACCTTGTACTTAGCTTCTCAATTTTTTTCAGAGTATCTTAAATAAAGAATAGATGCTTACAATTTGAAATATCCAAAATATGCATGCAGAGATAATTAGTTGAGAAATAATGAAGAGAGAATTCACTGAGTATAATCCTTAAAGTAACACAATGTGTGTGTAAAAATACAAATACCTAGGCCCAATGGTAACATCTTAGGCAACTTAAGATGCATTGTAAACATTTTTAATTATCTTAATTCTAGTGAGCTTTCTAGGAAACTGACAAAAAGTTTCAAGAAATTAGTCTCCTGGGCATATAGACTTCTGTTTCCTCATTTTTAAGTTAATTTAATGCATCATGTGAGCTTAAAGGGATTTCTCGCAGAATCTAAACATATCATTATTCTATAAAGTTATAGATGTTCATGTAAAATGTAATGATTAAAAGTCATTTGATACTGATGAGATTTTTTTAATTGGTTATCCTCATGAAAAAGTTTTAGATAATCTAAATTCCCATTAGCTGAATGAGAAAATTTTGAATATTGGAATATAAGTCATTTCATAAAAGGATAAGAGTAAAGTATGTCAGAAGTCTCAGGATACTGTTGGTTCTGGCTGATTTGCTGTTTAATGTGGGTGTAGTACTGTTAATGAATTATACTGCCTGACCTGATGCTTAAGAAACATGTGTAATCATTTATGCAGAAATTTTGGGGAAGAGGCAATTAGACCGTCTCCCTTTTACTTGCTGCTACCACTACTTCTTTTTCAAACTGCAAAATAAAATGCAAAAATAGACATAAGAATACACAAATTTAAATGTATGACTTAATGAATTATTGTTTTACCTTTCATCTACTACTCAGATCAAGAAATAAGACTGCCAATCAATCCAGAAGCCCCTTACAAGTACCTGGTTCCAATTACAGGCTGCTTAATCTCCTCTCTCTCTAAGTAACTACCATGCCAACATTTAGACTAATGAATTCTTTCATTATTTTCCAGTTTTATTATGCCATTTCTTACTTTTGACACACAAAGGTTAGTTTTGCACATTAAAAAAAATTAATAATAATGTGTTTTAGATCTGATTCAGTTGAAAAGTTCCTTCTCTCTCCCTGTCTTCTGCATACTACAGCAAGCTAACCATTTATCTATTTATCCATTGATGGACCCAGGCCATCTGACCTTCTGGGTTTTACATAGTCTTACGTTAGTCCTCTGCCCAATCATTTCCTGTAAATTGGCAGTTGAATATAGCAGCTTGTTCAAATTCAGGTTCTAACTCTTTGGTAAGAATCTAAATGCCATTGTGTTGCTTCAACAGGAAGGAAGCATATAATGATTTTTTTGTCTGTCTTTTAGCAATATTTATGGCTGGTATTGGTTAATATGTAGACCCATGATTTTATTGGATATTGGAAAATGGAGATATTTTAATCCCATAATTTCTTTTTTATTTATTTACTGGAATCTTTTATAAGCAGATAAATCCCCTCATTTACTATCTGGACACCAAGGGATATAGCTGATATAAGAAAAGAAAAGTGGGATAAAGCCTGATTCTTTGCAGCAATTAGTAGTTTTCAAGGTAAAGAACCAGTTTCCTTCTCACCCTCTCATTTTGAAAATTTTTAGGAATTCATGATCTGATGGTTCTTTGTACACTGCAATTGTTATTATTTATTACAATTCAAATCATTCTATCTATTGGCCAGTAGAGCCTCAAGTTGTCTTTTGATGTTTGAAAGAAGTTGAAAGCGTTCTTTTTATCTATCTTCACAAAATTGCCCAGAATGTATTTTTTTAGTTCACCTTCTGCCTCAGAACTAACACCAACATTTTCTACAAGAAGCTACTGTTACTCTTAGTAAACAAGTGGTATTTAAGATCACCACTGGGTACTAAGAGTTAAACTTCTTCTGGATTGGTGATTGTGTTTAGACCTTTCAAGTGAACACAGTTAGGATTGATAATATATCCAAGATGAAATACCTCATAAGCTGATATTTACACTTCCATTTCCAATAGAGTTTTGCTTAATCTCTTCTTTGTTTACAGTCATAGGCTTGCTTTTTGTTTGTTTTAGTTTAAATTTAATTTTGATGACCACGGTATTTTTTTTTTTCTCTCTTTAAGATACACTAACTTTAGGACAATTGCACTCATCTCACATGCTAGTAAAGTAATGCTCAAAATTCTTCAATCCAGGCTTCAGCAATATGTGAACCGTGAACTTCCAGATGTTCAAACTGGTTTTCTAAAAGGCAGAGGAACCAGAAATCAAATTGCCAACATCTGCTGGATCATCAAAAAAACAAGAGAGTTCCAGAAAAACATCTATTTCTGCTTTGTTGACTATGCCAAAGCCTTTGACTGTGTGGATCACAATAAACTGTGGAAAATTCTGAAAGAGATGGGAATACCAGACCACCTGACCTGCCTCTGAGAAACCTATATTCAGGTCAAGAAGCAACAGTCAGAACTGGACATGGAACAACAGACTGATTCCATATAGGAAAAGGAGTACGCCAAGGCTGTATATTGTCACCCTGCTTATTTAACTTCTATGCAGAGTGCATCATAAGAAATGCTGGGCTGGAAGAAGCACAAGCTGGAATCAAGATTGCCGGGAGAAATATCAATCACCTCAGATATGCAGATGACACCACCCTTATGGCAGAAAGTGAAGAGGAGCTAAAAAGCCTCTTGATGAAAGTGAAAGAGGAGAGCGAAAAAGTTGCCTTAAAGCTCAACATTCAGAAAACAAAGAACATGGCATCTGGTCCCATCACTTCATGTGAAATAGATGGAGAAACAGTGGAAACAGTGTTAGACTTTATTTTTGGGGGCTCCAAAATCACTGCAGATGGTGATTGCAGCCATGAAATTAAGACGCTTACTCCTTGGCAGGAAAGTTATGACCAATGTAGACAGCATATTCAAAAGCAGAGACATTACTTTGCCAACAAAGTCCATCTAGTCAAGGCTATGGTTATTCCAGTGGTCATGTATGGATGTGAGAGTAGGACTGTGAAGAAAGCTAAGTGCCAAAGAATTGATGCTTTTGATCTGTGGTGTTGGAGAAGACTCTTGAGAGTCCCTTGGACTGCAAGGAGGTCCTACCAGTCCATCTCCTAAAGGGGACCAGTCTTGGATGTTCATTGGAAGGACTGATATTGAAGCTGAAACTCCAGTACTTTGGCCATGTGATGAGATGACTCATTGGAAAAGACTCTGATGCTGGGAGGGATTGGGGGCAGGAGGAGAAGGGGATGACAGAGGACGAGATGGCTGGATAACATCACCAACTCTATGGACATGAGTCTGAGTGAACTCCGGGAGTTGGTGATGGACAGGGAGGCCTGACATGCTGCTATTCATGGGGTTGCAAAGAGTCAGACACAACTGAGCACCTGAACTGAACCGAACTTTAGCAGAGGTTTCCCTGGTGGCTCAGTGGTAAAGAATCCACCTGCCAATGCAGGAGACACAGGTTTGATTCCTTGGTGGGAACAATCCCCTGGAGAAGGAAATGATAACTTCTCTTGTGTTCTTGCCTGGAAAAATCCCATGGACAGAGGAACTTGGCAGGATATCTTCCATGGAGTCACAAAAGAGTCTGACATGATTTATCAACTAAACAACAATAAAACTACCAGAATATGTCTTGGTTTTTTTCATTCTGGGTCAATATTCTCAGATTTATGGTATGTTCTTTCTGTTTGTAGGAGTTTTGTTTGTTTATTTTTGTCAAAGTTTCCTTTGAGTATAGTTTTTGGAATTTCTTTTACTCCCTTGATTTTTTTTTTCAGAGACTCATTTTTTCAATATTTTGGATCTTTTTTTTAAACCTATCTTTAATATTTGCCCCTTATTTTCAAGCCTACCAAATTCTTTCATTTCTTTTCCTTTTGATTGTTTCTATTTTTAAAATTTACCTGTTATATCTCATAAGACAGAATCCCATTTTCTTCTAAAGTAGTCTTCCAAAATAATTTTCTAATTTCTACATATGTCAGGGATTGCCATCTTGTGTTTGGTTTTTATAATTGTGATTGATTGATAGAATCTTCACATGTTCATGGCTTATATACCTGTTTGAATGGTGTCTTCTTAAAAGATATTTTGAAATTCTAACCCTTATTCTCATGCCTATTCCCCTAATTGGGAGTAAGATCTTTACAGATCTAATCAAGGTATAATAAGGATGTATTGGATTGAGGTGGATCTTAATCCAATGACTAGTCTATAGAAGAAGATGCAAATTTAGACACAGAAACACAAAAAGGAAAATGCCATATGAAGACACAGACATACAGAGAAACACAGGATAAAGTCACTGTGAAGACCAAGGCAGAGATTGTAGTAACAGGTGTACAAACTAAGAATTGCTAACAACCATGAGGACCTGGAAGAGGCAAGGAAGAATTCTTCCCTAAATCCTTCAGAGGGCTCACGAACCTGCTGGTAACCCTGACTTTGGACTTTTGGTCTTAGAAATTGTGAGAATATATTTGTGTTGGTTTAAGCTATTTGTTCATGAGAGTTATGGCAGTACTACTAGGTTACAGTTTTGATCTATTTTTTAAATGGCTTTTGAGGGTACTTTCATTGTTATAGTGATGTTATTCTTTGTATTTTTATTCACTTGAACTTTTAGATTGAATTTGTATTCCAGAACATTCATCTTTGTTGTCCCAATATTCATCCATTTTTCATTCCACTCTCCTCAGTTTCTCTTGAGTTTCTCCTCAGTATGGGCCCTAACATATAGTTAATTCCTGACATCATTTTTGAGGGTTTATGCATGAAACTGCTCTGGCTCATTCACATACTTTATTCTGTGCCTCTTGTATGCTCCTGTTACTTAGCATGGCAAAACTTCCAGTCTTGATTTTTCTTGTATAGGTCTGCTGTGATTTCTAGTAAATACATATTAGCTATCTTGAGACTCTCCTGTTGTCAGAATAGTCAGTTGTCACCTGGTGGTAACTATTTTTTTCCTCCTAACCGACATATAAGTAGGTCATAAAACTATTGGTTATTTTTCCATACTCATAGTTTAGAACCTAATGGGATATCTTGTCACCTAGTTTTGTTGTAAATGTTGTCTATGGGTAATGGCTTTAATTATATAGTTGCTTTTGCGCAAGATTCAGACAAACTGGAAACCATCCTATCACCATTATCTTTGCAGAATGTGTACCTAGAAATGTTATCAATAGTCAACAACTAAACTTCATTGAGTACTCACTATATGTCAGACACTGAGCTAGACACTGTACTCACGTTTTGTCAGTTAGTATTCATAGCAGCCTATGAAGTCAGTATTTTCACTAACTACATTTTAATGATAATTATACAAATATATCATGAATGAGTAAAATAACTTGCCAAATACCATACAGGTACTGTTATCTATCAGTTCAGTTCAGTTGCTCACTCATGTTCGACTCTTGGCAACCCCATGAATCACAGCATGCCAGGCCTCCCTGTCCATCACCAACTCCTGGAGTTTACTCAAACTCGTGTCCATTGAGTCAGTGATGCCATCCAGCCATCTCATCCTCCGTTGTCCCCTTCTCCTCCAGCCTTCAATCTTTCCTAGAATCAGGGTCTTTTCAAATGAGTCAGCTCTTCACATCAGGTGGCCAAAGTATTGGAGTTTCAGCTTCAACATCAGTCCTTCCAATGAACATGCAGGACTGATCTCCTTTAGGATGGACTGGCTGGATCTCCTTGCAGTCCAAGGGACTCTCAAGAGTCTTCTCCAACACCACAGTTCAAAAGCATCAATTCTTCAGTGCTCAGCTTTCTTCACAGTCCAACTCTCACATCCATACACGACCACAGGAAAAACCATAGCCTTGACTAGACAGACCTTGACTAGACGGACCTTGACTAGACTGCTATCTATGGCTGAATTCTAACAAAATTTCTGATTTTATAGCTAGTATTCTTAGCAAATCTAAAGTACTTCTCCAAAAAAAAAAAAAAAGAAGAAGAAGAAGAAGAAGAAGAAGAAGAAAGTTTCTGAATCTAAAATTTTGAAAACGTCAAGACAAATGGTCAGAATAATGTTTTACTGGAAATGCATAGTAGTGCTAAAAAATATCTGTGAAAGCATATCTTATTGGCATGAAAAAGCATGAAGATATTGAGCAGAGGTAAAGTAAAAATGAGGAGGAGGTAGTGAATGACAAGTAAGCTCATTTTTTACCTTTGCCAGAGTCAAGGATGGCTCCTGACCTACAAGAACTTGTAACTGAGATAGAGAACTGAAACTTTAACAAAACTGTCCAATCAACGGCCAACTTTTCAAAAGTAGTTGCTCTGACTCTGTGACAGAGTCACTGTGCCCTTCCTATGTTATACAAGGAGGGATAATTCATTGGGCACATTTCCTTCCCTCAGAGATGTTTCAATTTTATAAAAAAGATAAGATGTGTTCATGAATAATTTAAGATAGTAAATAATAAGAACCATTTATGCTACAAATAATACAAATAATAACAGCTTAAGGAGTTTAGAAGAAAGAGAGCATGTGTGACTAGGGTCATAATGGGCATGTAAATTGGAGCTCAGAGGTTAAGTGAGACCTTAAAAGAAAACAAGAACCAGGAGAGAGTCATAGAAAGAACAAGCAGTACTGAGAGATGATAACGGCCGATAGATATTTTCAGGACAAAAATGAGCCTACAGAACTGGCTAAGTACTTTAAATGGCTTATCCTGATTTTACAGATTGGGAAACAGAAGATTTTTAAAGTAGAGGGAAAAAAGATTAAGGTCTTTATTTCCACTTAGGAGTGGAGCAGTCTGAAGGTGAAAAGACAAAAAGGTTAATTGGAGACCTTGTACAATGACTTCCAGGAGGTTGGGATGGTGGATAGTCATAGGGTACATAGAAACTCTGGAGGGCTGGATAGATTGTACCCATTTACATATTCATAGGACTTGTGAAAAGAGATGGATTGGGTACCCAAACACTCACAGTGACCTATGTTTGCCCTTAAGCTTTCCTATATAGTATTATACAAGGTTTTGCAGAGTGGCCTTCAGCAAACTGTTTTTCACTCATCATATGCCACCAATCATATCTGAGGGTAAGTTGCCTTGGAGGTTATTCTCAGAGGTCTATTAATCAGGACTGATATCAGATAAAATGGCTTCAAAGTTCCAAATCTCAGAAGCTGCCTTGGTAATAGAGGCATACAGCTCCATTCTAATGCTAATAAACACATGTCTTTGTCACAAATCTCAGAAGAGTTATAAAAAGAAGGATTCAGGATCCTAAAAGGATGAACTGTATCAGATCTATGTAGGTAAACTTAGACTCAATTTTAATATCATATTGTACAGAAGAGAGTTCTACAAGATAGAAAAGTCAAAATATTCCCTTTAAGTGGCACCAAAAAAAAAAAAACAACCAGGAAAAGAATGGCCTTTGTTCTGTTATTTGAATTGGAATAGTAAGATATTTTGACTGTAGATGCTAGCCATAGAAAATATGTTCAACCTCTAATCTAAAGAATTGTTCAGTCTTTGGAAAGTTGAAAAGCATTATTTTTCAATAGGATATTTTAAAGTTTTTATGCTTAGTAAATGCAGCTATAGCATTTTAGGGATATATATTTACATAGTGTTTTGCACATCCACATTGTGCATTTGCTGGAATGTGTAAATGGATACACATTTTATATAGTGTTTAAATATATTTAAAGTAAATCTAGGAAATACTCAGAGATCTAAAATTAATTTTATATTCAATAATTGGCCAAAAAATAAAATGTCAATCATGTTTTCTAGATGTATGCTATAATTCCAATCAAAAGAAATTTCTGTTTCACAATTTGATTTTAGGAGAGTGCTAGATCAAGGTTACTGATTTAAAAGATTCATTCATTATTTATTTTAAACTTTGTTTATTACTCAGGTTTCATATAGAGACTAATTATTTAGTTGGGAAACTGAAGCTGTCTAAAATAACATTAGGAAAATTGAGCTTTTACCCTGAGGCAGCAAAATTGGACTTTGTCAGGAAGGATATTTGAGGAGGTCGTATACTACAAAATGCTTAAAATTGGCCATTAAAGAAAAGAATCTGCAACCATTATTTCTCACCAGAGCATAATTAAATGCAAATAATAAAGTCTGTATTATCTCTTAAGTTCCACATTTGCTATTTGCAGAAAATGGATTCCTGAATGGCAGCTGTCAGAGGGGCTTGGGTTACTGACACCAACCAGTTGAAGAGTTCTAATTGTGCAGTCTTATAAAACTACACTTTTTATTGTGGGATCTCCATTGACTCAAGTAGAAAATACCAAGACCACAACTCAACAAAGATGCAACTTTAATATAGAGCTCAGTAAACTTAGACTCTGGACAAAGAATTCATATTAAGAACAAAGTCTTTTCATTCAGGAAAGCAACTCAGTACTGCTAAAGCAAAATCTACTGAGGTTTCATATCCATTCCTTTGAAAATTAGCTTGAAGGGCTGATGGGTCACGCATAAGGATAATCACTCAAAAAGTTTTGACAGCAGCTTTCATTAGTAAAATCTTTTCTTGTTACGATGCTGACATTTACAAATTCATCTGATGACTCCAAAAAATATCCTATGTAATTTTTTTAACTTCCTATTCAAAATATGAAAAGAGATGCGAGGCCCAGAGCTCAAGTAGTAATGAGGTAAAGTCAATAAAGCTGATTAATAAATCTGATACATTTCAACTAATTTTTTATGGGAAAAATACATATACTGGAGATATATTCTATACACCAGATATTATATTATTTTATATTAGATATTTGGAGTGGCACATATTATAGCTATATAATAGATTATATTCATGTACTTATCTTCATCAAAAGAATCACATAGATACTTATTCCTTAGTGATATTAACTATATTGATTCCTATAGATGGTATATGTCTATGTTTCTCTATAACTCTATGCAAAATCATGTAATTGAAAAATATAAACAGAGAATATAACATTATGAATTACAAAATCCTAAGAGCAAATATGATATCAAATACCCAGGTAATTGTTAATAAAAGAAAGCAACATAGAGTGCTTAAAATTTGCTTATGATTAATGATATAATAATTAAGATCAATGTTTAAAAATCAGTGTGGAGTGCTGTCATGAAAGACTTCCTTCTTTACCTCCTCCCTCCCCCCCCCTTTTTTTCTTTTATCTCTTATTTTTTAAAACATTAGTAAGATTGCATTCACTAACTTTTTCATGAGACTTGATTTTATTTACATGTCAAATATTATTTCATAACTTTTTTTAGTTGGTAGAAATAAATTAAAAATAATATAAATATGGCAAAATAGTCTAGAAAGAGATGTATAATGCAATTTACATACATTCATAGAGTTAGTCTTCCTTTATGTAAAATGTATTTTAAATAAGTTAATTTGTAGACAAAACCATAATTGAATCTCTTCATATCCATTGGGATACACATAATCCTATGTCACATATATGGGTAGACTTGGCCAACAGCATAACTAGATTGGAGACAGATGAGCTATATTTTCTACATTCATTCACACTGTTTTCTCCCTCTTGGGGAGTTTGTAGTCTTTGCCAAATGATTGTGTCAAAGAGCTAGTCCAGCAAAATGCACATTCCAGCTGTTTCTCACACTTCAGTTTTCTTCCTCATTTATTCCCTGGTTGTTATTATTGTCCCAGCTGACCCTAAACCCCTTTTCTGTACACATAAAAAGTATTACTATGGGGAAAAAAAGCCCAATGCATGTATTACGAAGCTATCTAAAACGCCTCTCAAGTCAGGATTCTTAAAATTATGTAAAACATTCCATCATGCAATCCATTCTTTCTCTAAGACACTCTACTCAAATTTGACTTTTTCCTTTTAAGAAGATTGTCTTGAATGGGTTTCTGACAATTTTAAAGAGATACATTCTATGTTTGGCAAATTCCCCCCCTTTTTTTTAAAATGCATGCCAATTCTTCCAGGAATGAACTGTAAATTCAACAAAGGCATAAAAATTTCAGAGTCCTGTTGGCTAGAAAATTTTAGTTCCACAGGTGCCAGATGTACAGGATCACCAACGTCTGTACATTAAAACTCACCATGACTGATGCAGGCTTAGACAAGAACGTCTCCTGGTTGTCTTTCTTGCGTGTTCTAGAAGCAACTGAGAGGTTGCATCAAACATGGACATACTACTTTAACCTGAGATGATTGTGATAGAGGAAGATATGGCAAAATACAACAGAATTTTTCAGAATATGTCAATTATTTAAGTATCTATCCCAAATATAAAGAGCTTTCAGGAAAAAAAAAAAATCTTTTTTTTTGCAGTAGATATGGGAAAACAAGAAGGCTGCTTTACTTAAAATAATATATATTTTGCAGGTATACTGTGTTCAAGAAATGAAGATATACTATGTCCATATTAAGCAAGTAAACAAACAATGAACTCAACCTTTATCTTTCATTTCACAAACATACATCAGTTCAGTGGCTCAGTCGTGTCTGACTCTTTGAGTCCCCGTAGACTGCAGGATGCCAGGCCTCCCTGTCCATCATCAACCTCCAGAGTTTACTCAAATTCATGTCCATTGAATCGGTGATGCCATCTACCATCTCATCTTCTGTTGTCCCCTTCTCCTCCCCTTCAATGTTTCCCAGAATCAGGGTCTTTTCAAATGAGTCCATTCTTCTCATCAGGTGGCCAAAGTATTGGAGTTTCAGCTTCAACATCAGTATTTCCAATGAACATTCAGGACTGATTTCCTTTAGGATGGGCTGGTTGGATTTCCTAGCTGTCCAAGGGACTCTTAAGAGTCTTCTCCAACACCACAGTTCATAAGCATCAGTTCTTCAGCGCTCAGATTTCCTTATAGTATGTATGTACAAGCATACTTTCTTTATGGTATGTATGTACAAACGTACATACCAACCCCAAAACTTAAAAAATCTAGGCATATGGGGAAATTGCCATGTAAATAATGAAGCCATGAGTAACATATTGAGACACTCAGAGAAAGTGTGAGCAAGGTATTGGTTTTGTATTTCAAATGATCCTTAAAGAATAAGTTGGATTCTTAATGAGATTATGCATTGCTCTGTAACCTAATGATTGTTAGCATCAGATATACTTTTAATGAGCAAAAAGTTTCAGCCTATTGAGTCATGATTAACAGAAAATAGTATTAAAAAATCATTTAAAAAATTAAAGGATTTCAACAACTTCTAGGAAGACAGACATGAAATAGTTTTCCAAGTTCTTACAACAGATTTTCAACTATCTATATTAGGTTTTTAAAATAGGGCAAATTGGAAACAACAACAACAAAAAAAATAGTAAAATTCTTTCCAGTGGTTTTTCTACCAATGAACTGTAGAATTCAACTAAATAGGCTCCTTTTTTCAACAGAAAATTATAGATTCTTTGAGAGTGGAATGTTAACAAATAGCACATCTAATTACTCTTTGCTGCCTTTGGAATTTAAATGAACAATTCTGGTAAGTGACTGTAAGTCAAAAAGAATTTGGAAGGCAATTTGATCAATGTGATTGGCCAATATATTTGACATTCATTCTCTACAAATATTCTCCAGTAGCAATTAAAATGGCATCAGCAATAAAAACAAATCTATAATTTTGAAATAAATCCAAAAGCATGCATTTTTTTCCTGAAGTACTTTTCCTAAGGATTATTGATGGCTATAGCTTTATTGCACTCAGATTTTGCAAAACTCTCAAAGTTTTTCAAGCATTCATTATAACCCTAAAATTGCCCTCCATGTTTATTGTTTTTACTTAATTCAGGCTCCATATCGGGGAAAAAAATCACAAACATAAGGCTATAATAATGTATAACATAGAGTTAATTTTTCATTTCATGTTATTCTTTCCCTTGAAATTGACAACTGATAGAAAGTTATTTCTATCACAATAGAAAGTTAATGTGATAACACAATAGAAAGTTATTTCCTAATAATTCCAAAGCATAGAAAAGGAAACTAGTTTGTTTTTGAGGCTGACATGGTAGCATTTAAAAGAAACAAAAGATAATTATACCTGAAGCTTCTTAAAAATCAGAGAAACTTCAGCTTGGCTGTATCTTATTTTAAGGCGTTTAAGCTGAGTATATACTGAACAAATTATTGTACCACATCCTATGTAATTCAAAATAGAAAGACTGTCATATTAACACATTAAGATATATGTGAAAATGTCCAAGAGATTTCTGAGTTTTTCCAAGGTGACTACTTGATACCTATACATCTATATGTAGCACATATATCAAATACATTCCTTCAAAAATGTGTGCCTTGTTGCCTTTTTTTCACATATGTCCTCAGCAAATACTTAACAAATCTATTTAGTAAACCTTTAATAAGAGATAATATGGGCTTCTCTGGTGGCTCAGTGGTAAAGAATTTGCTTGCAGTGCAGGAGGTGTGGGTTCAATCCCTGTGTTGTGAAGATCTCCTGGAGAAGGTAATGGCAACCCACTCCAGTACTCTTGCCTGGGAAATCTCATGGGCAGAGGGGTCTGCTGGGCTACAGTCTATGGGGTTGGAAAAGGGTCAGACATGGTTTAGCGACACAACAACAACAACAATAATGAAGGGATAGTATAGATTGAAGAACAGGGAGAAACACCCATGCAGTATTTTGTCATTAAGAAGCCATTCCTTCATTGTCAATAGTGCAGGTGTGGTTTTATTACTACTAGCCAGTTTTCAATTATAAAGAGTAGCACTAGGGTATAGTGGTTAAGGCTGCAAGCTCTATTTGTTGTTGTTATTCAGTCCTTCAGTCATGTCTGATCTTTGTGACCCCATGGACTGCAGCACACTACGCTTCCCTGTCCTTCAGCATCTCCCGGAGCTTGCTCAGACTCACGTCCATTGAGTCAGTGATGCTGTTCAGCATCTTGTCCACTGTTGTCCCCTACTCCTCCTGTCTTCTATATTTCCCAGCATCAAAGTGTTTTCCAGTGAGTCTGCTCTTCCCATCAGGTGGCCAAAGTATTGGACCTTCAGGTTCAGCATCAGTCCTTCCAGTGAATATTCAGGGGTGGTTTCCATTAGGATTGACTGGTTTGATCTCCTTGCAGTCCAAGGGACTCTCAGCAGTCTTCTCCAACACCACAGTTTGAAAGCATCAATTTTTCGCTGTTCACCCTTATTTATAGTCCAACTCTAGCACTCATACGTGACTACTGGAGAAACCATAGCTTTGACTCTACGGATTTTGTTGGCAAAGTGATGTCTCTGCTTTTTAATATGCTGTCCAAGTTCTCATAGATTCTCTTCCAAGGAGCAAGAGTCTTTTAATTTTATGACTGCAGCCACTGTCTGCAGTGATTTTGGAGCTCAAGAATACAAAGTTTGTCATGGATTCCATTGTTTTCCCATGTGTTTGCCATGAACTGATTGGACCAGATACCATGCTCTTTGCTTTTTTAATGTTGAGTTTTAAGCCAGCTTTTTCACTCTCCTCTTTGACCTTCATCAAGAAGCTCTTTAGCTTCTCTTCAATTTCTGTCATAAGGGTCATCTGCATATCTGAGGTTATTGATATTTCTCCCATCAATCTTCATTCCAGCTTGTGCTTCATCCAGTCTTGCATTTTGCATGATGTATTATGCATATAAGCTAAATAAGCAGGGTGACAATATACAGCCTTGATGTACCCCTTTCCCAATTTTGAACCAGCCTGTTCTTCCATGTCCAGTTCTAACTGTTGATTCTTAACCTGCATACATGTTACTCAGGAGGCAGGTAAGGTAGTCTGATATTCCTATCTCTCAAATAATTTTCCACAGTTTATTGTGATCCACACAATCAAAGGCTTTAGCATAGTCAGTGAAGCAGAAGTAGTTGTTTTTCTGGAATTCTCGTGCTTTCTCTGTGATCCAACAGATGTTGGCAATTTGATCTCTGGTTCTTCTGCCTTTTCTAGATCCAACTTGTATATCTGTAAATTCTCGGATCACATACTATTGAAGCCTAGCTTGAAGGGTTTAAAAGCATAACCTTGCTGTGTGTATAATGAATGCACCTGTGCAGTAGTTTTAACATTCTTTGAGATTTCCCTTCTTTGGGATTGGAATGTAAACTGACCTTTTCTAGTCGTGGGGCCATTGCTAATATTTCCAAATTTGCTGGCATATTGGGTGCAGGACTTTGACAGCATTATCTTTTAGGATTTGAAATAGCTCAGCTAGAATTCCATCACCTCCACTAGCTTTGTTCATAGTGATGCTTCCTAAGGCCCACTTGACCTCACACTCCAGGATGGTTCATAGTGGTGCTTCCTAAGGCCCGCTTCACTTCGTACTCCAGGATGTCTGTCTCTAGGTGAGTGATCACACCATCATGGTTAGGGAGGGGGGTTCAGGATTGGGAGCACGTGTACACCTGTGGCGGATTCATGTTGATGTATGGCAAAACCATAACAGTATTGTAAAATAAAATAAAGTAAAAAAATAATAATAATAAATTAAAAAGAAAGATTTCTTTTGTATAGTTTCTGTGTAGTCTTGCCACATAGGAAGATGTGGCAAGTATCTAGTATCTTCTTCTTTTTTAAGGTCCATATTTATCCTGTCCTTTATTGTGCCCATCTTTGCATGAAATGTTCCCTTGGTATCTTTAATTTTCTTAATGAGATCTCTAGTCTTTCCCATTCTATTGTTTTCCTCTGTTTGTTTGTTCTGTTTGATTAGGAAGGCTGTCTTCTCTCACCTTGCTATTCTTTGCAACTCTGCATTCAAATGGGCATATTTTCCCTCTTCTTTGCCTTTAACTTCTCTTCTTTCTCAGCTATTTGTAAGGCCTCCTCAGACAACCATTTTGCCTTTTTTTATTTCTTATTCTTATGGATGGTATCTCCTGTTCAATGTTATGAAGGTCCATAGGGAGATAAAAATGATTTAAAACTTTTTCCTCAGTTTATTAGCTCTATGACTTGGGATAAATTGATTGAATCTCCCTGTGTCTCATTCAGTTTCCTCATGTGAAAAATAGGAATAGAAACACACCTACTTTATGGTTAAATGAATCATGCTTGCAAAAGGTCTAGATTAGGAACTGGTAAATAGAAAGTGCTTCAAGAAAGCTATTATAACACCCAAACTCAGAGTCAGTAAAATCAGGAAGCTTGTCTGCAGCACATTGTTACTAATTATTTTGTAAATTCAATGGAGCACTGGATAAATGGGGTTATCCCCCAAATTTGGGAGAAACTTCCACTATCTTCCAGAGAAGGAATCCTAATTAGCACTGGATGTCATTTCAGCAATGTCAGGTACAGGAGACAGAGGTTGTCACAGAGGTTGTCGTTGGTAAAAATACATGTTTGAGTCATAGTTTAGGGCTGGTAGCTGTTCCTTGCTGCTGCCACCTTACCTTCTGCTGCTGCTGCCTCATCCTCCTGGTTGATTAATATCGAGAAAGTTATTTTTGAGCCCTTGACAGAGGCAAGCTTCTCCCAGGGGTTTTGTAGCTGAATCTGTAGCCTCAAGTATCACAGCTGCAAACATTTCAGCTAAATCCTGGGCCTTCCAACCTGAGGGGATGGCTGCAGCTGGGCCTATTCCTGTTCCAGACCAGCACCCAGACTCCATGCCTTCAGGCCTAGAGCTCCCTGGTCCTTTTGGCACTGAATTTGAAAGAGCCCAGGAGGAAGTATAATGACTAGATGTTTCTTTTGCTGACAGAAGTCTTGTTTCATCTTAAAATGGCTGTGCTTATATTCTCATTTTCATCATTTCAAATGTTGGGTAACGAGAAAAAATCGAAAAGAATTTTTGTGAACAGTCTTTTCTGGAATCTGTTTCTACCAAACTTACTTTACAAAACTCGAGAAACCTTTGATTATACTCAGAACATTCATTTTTATTCAATGCTTTGCATAAAATAAAGGCATGTTTTGAGTTGACAAAATATTCTGAATTTAAGTATCTCAGAATAATTATTGGCTAGTTTATTTGGGAATAAGTGGCACATCTTTAAGTATTCATTCTCTGGTATTTATTGTTGTCTGTAAATACAAAGTGCATCATTCACATTCTAACTTATTTTCCTAGTCTTCCATTATCCTCACTTCAGCTGTTTCTGTTCATAGACTGCTGCTGTTCATACAACCTGTATCACAGTGCTGATAACACATAATAATTGTATGCATTTAGATAAGCCTTGGAGAAGGAAATGACAACCCACTCCAGAACTCTTGCCTGGAAAAATCCCATGGACGTAGGAGCCTGGTAGGCTACAGTCCACGGGGTTGCAAAGAGTTGGACATGACTGAGCAACTTCACTCACTTTCACTCAGATAAGCCTTACAATTTACAAAGTTCTCCCACATACATGTTTTTATTTGAGTGTTATAGTTATTATGAGGTGGACAGAGTAAGGAATATTATTTACATTTGAAGTCTAAGGAAACTGAGGCACACATCAAATTAAGTGATTTGTCAGGGATCAGTAAGGGAGAATCAGGATATGGGGTTTGAAATCCAATCATTTGTCACTCCACTCTTGGTCCCAGGACAGGGTGGCCTAATTGATCAAGTATGGGCCTTAAAAAATCCCAGAAATACTCAAGTTCAAATCTGATTCTGCCACTTACTAGTTGTATTACTTAGCATAATCAATCCTTCATTTACTTTCAGACTGAAAGTGGAAGACCCAGATAGTTAAACAGAGATGGAGTTCAATAAAATATAAAAAACAAAAACAAAATAAAATAATAGTGGTCTACAAGTAATAGGTAAGAATAGCTAGTGATCATTGTCTTGCCTATATTCTCTTTCTTTGCCTATTCACTGGGACCTATTCACTATTTACTTTAATAAAAGTAAAGTTTTTGGTTGAGCCACATGAAACCTAAACTTTTGAAAAGGAAATAGTCAAATATAAGAAATTCCACGTTTCTATCTAATTCTTACAGAGGCTTGAAATACCAAACTTCATAATCCTGTGACTTTTTTGTTTTGGCTTTGATATCTATTTAATGCTTTCTTTTTGTGTAGGTTATGCATACATATTTTAGAAAAAATTTAAAAGTTCAAAACACTATATAGGAAAAAATTAAGTCCCTCATTCATCACTGTTTTCTGGTCTAGTTTCCTCCTTCGGAAGCAATCACTAACAGAAGACACTTAGAATACTTTGGAAAGATGCTTTATTTACTGATAAAGAATATTTGTATAATGTATCTTTTTTGTTTTTATCCTGCCAGATGTTTGCCTAATATATACAACAAGCACCTAAATTTGGTAGATGTTTTCCACATACCACACTTAGTGGGTGAAGGGAATCACTCAACAGAAAGTTGATACAGTGTTCTTAAAAGGAGAGAAAAACAATACTATGTAAGAAAGGGCAAAAGAAGATGATTTACTACCAAAAGACTCCAGGCTAACAGAGCAGACTCAAATCCGTGCTCCCAGAACCTCTTTACATGCTGCTGCTGCTGCTGCTGCTGCTGCTAAGTCGCTTCAGTCGTGTCCAACTCTGTGCAGCCCCATAGACAGCAGCCCACCAGGCTCCACCGTCCCTGGGATTTTCCAGGCAAGAACCCTGGAGTGGTTTGCCATTTCCTTCTCTAATGCATGAAAGTGAAAAGTGAAAGTGAAGTTGCTCAGTCATGTCCGACTCTTTGCGACCCCATGGACTGCAGCCTAGCGGGCTCCTCCGCCCATGGGATTTTCCAGGCAAGAGTAATGGAGTTGGTTGCCATTGCCTTCTCTGCTTTACACGCTAGTATATATAAAACATAAAACACTAAATATATAATAATAACATGTCCCCACACTAGACTGTGAGCTCTCGGAAGACAGGGACTCAAATTTGTACCTTTCTGTATCCCCAACACTAAGTATAGTTAGTTCTTGACAAATAGAAGGCATAGATAAGTTTCAAGGTCATAAATGAACATTTTGCTACTTACTGAATTTTTTCTCAAGCATTTCAGTGAGACCTACTTAACATTGCCAGAATATTACCATCCAATGTTTATCTTTTCTAAGCAGATGTTTTCCCACTTGTAACATATCTGTTTTGCAACTTTTCTTAATTCTCTAAATCTTGATAACCAATCTAAATCTCATGTATTTGAGTTAAAAAACTGGAATGATTTTTTTTTTTTTTTAATGTATGCCACTGGCAGTAAAGATTTCATCTGGAAAGAAATCCTTTTTCAGATATATTTTGTTTGCATAACAGAAAGTAGAGTGAACATAAAGGGTGGATGGCTATTTGGCTAAGTCATTGAATGGATTACATAGATGTTGTAATCCATTTGAAAGAGAATATAGAGTATTCTCTATATTCTCCATGGTATAAAGTATTTTTTAATGAAAAAAAATCAATGTAAATACAAAAGGAGCACACAAGACATCCTTTGTATCTCTAGCAAACATAGGTACTACTATGTCTACTGGGAAGACTGGTGACCAGTTCTTATCCCAGGGTGGATCAGTAGCACAAACTTGAATATTCCTGAAGTATCGAAACCCAGAGAAGAACTAAAAGGGAGATATGGGTAAATCTGTTTCTTTCCTATTTTCAATTTCCCTTCATAGGACAGGGATAAGTTCTTATCCCAGGACTTTACATTAGGATTGTAACATTTACGTTCAATTAAAGAGGAACACACAGAACAATAAGCCAAGAGGTGCTTGAATATTGCCACCGACTAAAGGGCAAACGAAGCCTCAAAGCAAACATTCTTTTCTCCCTTCCAACAGGACCAAGCATGTGGGGCCTCAATCAGTTCAGTTCAGTTCAGTCTCTCAGTTGTGTCCGATTCTTTGTGACCCCATGAATTGCAGCATGCTGGGCCTCCCTGTCCATCACCAACTGCCGAGTCTACCCAAACCCATGTCCACTGAATCGGTGATGCCATCCAACCATCTCATCCTCTGTTGTCCCCTTCTCCTCCTGTCCTCAATATTGAGAACTAATTGAAAGAAAGTGAGGTCTAAAGGAGGCCTTGACTGGAGGCTGGCAATTAAAAAAAAAAAAAAAAAAAACGGGAAACAAACTTTCACAAGTTCCTCTATACATGACAATTAGGGTTCCAATTCAAATTGCTGTTAGACTTAATATTTACATCTACAATCTTCAAATTGTTACTAGGATTAAATGAAGCTTTTTAAACTGAGAAGAATTATTTTATTATTGTGTTCTCCACAACATCTAATACATTCATTGCATGCATTAATGTGCTCAAAGGCAGTGGGTTGAATAATATAAAATTTGGACCTTAATTATCTTAGAAATAAAAATTCTTCTGGCTCAAACTGTCATACCTATAGCTTATATTTTAAAGTGAACATTAAATTGAAAGTTTTGGTATTTAGTTATCCATTTTTGGCTGTGCTGGGTCTTTGTTGCTGTGCACCGGCTTCCTCTAGCTGTGACGAGCGAGATCTTCTCTCTAGTAGTGGTGCTTGGGCCTCTCTTTGTGACTTCTCTTATTGCAGAGCACAGTCTAGGACACTTGGGCTTCAGTAGCTGAGGCACATGGGCTCAGTAGTTGCATCTCTTGGGTTCCAGAGCACAGCCTAACAGTTGTGGCACAGATGTGGCATCTTCTCAGATCAGAGCTTGAACTCATGTCTCCTGCACTGGCAGGCAGATTCTTTATCACTGAACTACCAGGGAGGCCCAACATGGAATTTTAAAATAATACAAGTTTAATTACTAAGGAGTGCTTTTTCTTTCCAATAGCTGATACCAAAAATCACAAATATATAGCTCTCTGGTATATCTGTCCATCTCATTCAAAACTCAACTTCAGTGCCCAGTGTGGTCCTTTCACGCAGTCAAGATAAATATCTGTGCAATAGATGTTTGAATTAATGATAGTAGATATCAATATAAAAATGTCAATCTATCATTAGCCAAAACTGTGAAAGGCAGGCTGTCTACAAAGCACCTTGAAATCAAACTGAATTATTGTTTCTAGTTATTTCAAACTTAACCACTGTGAACCAATATTAATAGAGACCAAAATGATCTCTTTTATGAAGAGAAAAATCCTAACAACAATTAAACTTTGTGTCCAAACAACAGTCCAGCATTTATGTGGGTATATGTGTGTTACTTACAAAGTTTCCTTTTCCATTCTAATTGAATGTGTCCCACATAGTTCTGGGGACTTGAAAAACACAAGTTACTATATGTTGAATTAAAATGACAACTGCAGAAGCAAAGCCATAACTATTGCTACAAGCTGCAATTTGCCTTCTCTATAATATCAATGAGGCATCTGGTTCCTACTCTGTCGGTTTCCCCTAGGGCTTCAAAACAAAAGCTAGAGAGGAAAAAGTAGGCTCATTGTATATGTGGCTAGAACAAGAAATATGCTGTGTAGATTCTGAAACATATTTCTGCAATTTCATAAATGGCCTGTAATTCAATAACAACCATCAAAACTTTATTAGTTTCATTTCTATTTGGCTATAAATGAATTTGTTTCCCACTAAGTCACTCATATCCATATTTTCCACTGTTTTAGTGGTAGTTATTATGATAATGATGATGGTCTTTCTCTATAATGATTATGCAAGACAAGTTCAAGACATTCCTATAACTAATTAACATATTTTACATAAGAGAAATGTTTCTTTTCAAACAAGCTTCCTTTTTAAAAAAATGTTGTTTTGCATTGTTTGGATTTGTTTACTTACAAGATTAGTAAATCCATTATTCATGGGATGTTTGTCAGCACAAAGTTCCTACATAATGTGCACTCCTCACCCTCAAATACATAGTTATGATAGCTTGATATATTTATTGGTTATATCATAAAAGTCAGTACTGAAAAAAAGTTAACAATGTTAGCAATAGACCATGCTTAATTGAGTTAAATGATTAAAAAAATAAAGAGTAAACCTGAGTGTTGACTTCGAGTATCTTTCTTTGTTCCACTTTTAGCTTGTTTGTTTACCTAAATAATATTTACCTTCTGGACTGTGCATATTTGTAATTTGTAGTGCAATGAAAATTATTTCTAATGGAAAAATCAGTTTTATCCTTAAAAAGAAAAGATTAACAGATTTTTCTTTGGTGTCACTGTGTAGTAATATATACAAATCTAGGAAGCACTGTTAGATTTTCAAATAATGATGTGATACAGTTATCATAAATTGACACCAAAATACTTCTGTGTGTTGGCTAAGTCAGCGTTTACAAGTGACCATTACAAAAAGAAAAAGAAAATACTTTTAAAATAATCCCTTAAGCCTCTGAACAGTAAGCAGGACTTATTTTGACATGTAGTTTATCAAGCTGTGAGACTTCTACTATTACAAACAAAACAAGACAAAAATAAAGGAAAAACAAAAATAAATGAATAAAATGACAATCGTGGGAAAGTTCCTCTGAACAAAATGTGAATTTAGGTATTTTTGTCATTGTTGTTGCTACAAATTATAAACCTGATGAATACAAATTAGATTTTTTATTCAATAATTGAAAAGCAATAAATGAAAATAGTTGCAATATTTTCACTAAGTGTAGGGAATATTGGCTTTGAGCACACATTTATTTTGGTAAATCCTTTAAACGTACTAATATTTCTCATAAATCTCTAAAATTAATCCTCCAGAGTGCTGAGACTGGATTGGCATAGGATTTGGCAAGGAAGGAAATATAGCTAATGATTTTCAAAAAATCATTTTTCTACAGCATATATTAATGTTTGCCTCACCAAGTATTTTCTTGATAATGTTTTTCCCCTCTCTGATGCATAGCCTGTCTTTTGGCTCAATAATCACAATTTGAAAAAAAAAAAATCTCCTGTAAGATGATTTAAACCAACAATGGTAGACTATTTAAAGTTGGATTATGTCACTGCAGTGTGAGTATGGGGTTTCAAACTTGGTTTGTTGATTTGTTTTTGTTTGTTTTTTAATTCTACATCTGCTGCTAAGTCACTTCAGTCATGTCCAACTCTGTACAACCCCATAGACAGAAGCCCACCAAGCTCCCTAATCCCTGGGATTCTCCAGGTAAGAACATTGGAGTGGGTTGCCATTTCCTTCTCCAATGCATGAAAGGGAAAAGGGGAAGGGAAGTCGCTCAGCCATGTCCAATTCTTAGCAACCCCATGGACTGCAGCCTACCAGGCTCCTCTGTCCATGGGATTTTCCAGGCAGGAGTACTGGGGTGGGGTGCCATAATTCTAGCCCTGGCTTTAATATTATTTCCCTATTTAATATTATTACCCTTTATGAATTTCCTCATTTCTCCAATAATAGTCAAAACAGAAAGCTATTATTCTTGATGAAATATTGATTGGATATATCAATTTGGGGGAATTGGCTCCTCATTACTCAACAACTCAATAATTTCTCTTTCAAGAAAAATACAAATGAGTTAGCATTTCATGAAAATATTTTGTGGGTTTGGAGGCTTTTTACTCAATATGTTAGACTTGTGCTTGAATCACATTCTACTCATTAGAGCTCATGTAATATTCAAAGTTACTCTTGTAGTCACTTAAAATGCTGTGGTAAGCCTGCTATTTTTGAGAATGTGATAGTCTATGATAGTTTCAAAAATCGATTATGGCCCATTGCACCAGTGTTTTGGAAAGACTATTTTTCGATCTTCCTCTCTTTAGAATCAGTCCAGCAGACACGGATGTTAGACAGATCTGAACGCTGTATCCTACAGCCTTATTTTTATAAAATAATATTCCTGAGTTATACAGATTTCATATACAGGTTTAATTTGTATCATTGGAGAAGGGGAGAATAAATTAACCCCACTATTAGATATAGAAGCACTTTAGGACTCTCTTCTATTATAACCTATTTGTATGCAGTTCCAGATGTAAAGCTCAGTGCTTCCCAGGTGGCACTAATGGTAAAGAACCCATTTGCCAATTCAGGAGCCACAGGAGATGTGGGTTTGATCTCTGGGTTGGGAAGATTTCCTGGAGAAGGAAATGGCAACCCTCTCCAGTATTCTGGTCTGGAAAATTTCAAGGACAGAGGAGCCTGGTGGGCTACAGTCCATGGGGTCACAAACAGTCAGACATGACTGAGTGACTGAGGACACACTAGATGTGAAGTTCATCCTAATTAGTGCAGCTGTTTGGAGAACTTAAAAATGAACCCCCTGTGTTATGCTCCCAGCAAGTGTTAGCTACCTCTGTCAAGAGTTGTCACAATTACCTGTACATAAAATAATAAAAAACACAGGTAATGGAATGCCAAAACTAATCTCCCTACTGCAATAACGTGTGGGTGTGCATGCACTGTGAATGAGCTGATATTTATTAGTTCAGTTTAGTCCAGTTCAGTTGCTCAGTCTCTCTGACTCTTTGAGACCCCATGGACTGCAACGTGCCAGGCTTCCCTGTTCATCACCAACTCCCAGAGCTTACTTAAACTCATGTCCATCGAGTCAGTGATGCCATCCAACCATCTCATCCTCTGTCATCCCCTTCTCCTCCTGCCCTCAATCTTTCTCAGCATCAGGGTCTTTTCAAATGAGTCCGCTCTTCGCATCGGGTGGCCAGCATCAGTCCTTCCAATGAATATTCAGGACTGATTTCCTTTAGGATGGATTGGTTGGATCTCCTTGCAGTCCAAGGGACTCTCAAGAGTCTTCTCCAACACCACAGTTCAAACGCATCAGTTCTTTGGCACTCAGCTTTCTTTGCACTCCAACTCTCACATCCATACATGACTACTGGAAACACCATAGCTTTGACTAGACGGACCCTTCCTGGCAAAGTAATGTCTCTGCTTTTTAATATGCCATCTAGGTTGGTCATAACTTTTCTTCCAAGAAACAAGTGTCTTTTAATTTCATGGCTACTATCACCATCTGCAGTGATTTTGGAGCCCAAAAGAATAAAGTTTGTCATTGTTTCCAGTTTCCCCATCTGTTTGCCATGAAGTGATAGGACCAGATGCCATGATCTTAGTTTTCTGAATGTTGAGTTTTAAGCCAAATTTTTCACTCTCCTCTTTCACTTTCATCAAGAGTCTCTTTAGTTCTTCTTCACTTTCTGCCATAAGGGTGTTGTCACCTCCATAGCTGAAGTTATTGATATTCCTTCCTGCAATCTTGATATGTATTAGTACTTCCTGTTTAAATATATCTGTGCTGTGCATGTGCACAACCCTGCCTGTGGACACATCAGTGTTACTTACTGAGATGAACAGAAGTCAAATGCACACATTCCGAGTCTTATTTTTCAAAGAATCCTAGTTTATTTCAAGTTATTCTAAGGAAGCATTAGGCATCACGGCATGGTGTCTGGCACTATGCAGTTCCTTATTTAATAGGAAAATGAAAGTATTTACAGTAAAATATTCATAAATTGTCAGCACATCTGTTGTTACTGCCCCCGGGGCCACTTTCATTTAAGTCTATTTTCCAGACATTTTTCTATTTTCAAATATATACCATACTTTGATCTGGCGTATAACCAATCAAGCTGCCTTTTATAACCTGGCTACACCTGTTTCTGCAGGTGTAGTAACTGAAAGAGGGAACTGTTAGGATAGAGGGAAGGGCTACTTGGGATTCATTTTGAGCCAGCTATTTTTTCACAGCAACCTAGCAAGCAATTTTGAGGAATTTCTTGTGAAGCAAATCAGTAGGATTTTTCTCTTTCTTATCAGCATGACTTCCCTTAGAATGAAAATGCCTTATATAACATGCTTTTCAAATGACATATTTATAACTAGTAGAACAATTTCTTTTTTAAAATTTAACTTATTTTTGCATTATCTTGACTTGGTTTTACCTTTTTAAATTCACATCGTCGTGTGTGTATTTGCATGCTGTTTGTGTGTGTGTGTGTTAGTAAATAACTTTTCCATTACCCTGGGTTTTTTTTTTATATTATTTCATCTATCTGTTTATTTATTTGATTTTTGCTGATGATGTGTAATCAACAGAAGAACTCATGGTCAGTAACACTGGTTTTATCAACCTCCTTAGTTTGTTAACCCAGTGTCAGGAATATTTCTCTCCTCCTGAAAAGCATACACGTGCTTCCAGATGCTCACAATACACTAAATATCTGTAGCCATTGCTCTGCCCCTAGTGTGTCTGCATGCTTAGGCTTCTACCAAATGATTTATTTCCAAGAGTCAGAAACACTGTTCTACAACCTTTCATGATTTAGAACTTTCTATTGTAATTAGGTAAAAGTATTAATCACTGTATAAACTAAAAAGCAAAAAAAAAAAAAAAAGTGCAAAAATAGTTAACTTTTTTGCCCATAAAAACTTTGAAATAGCCTGGTTATATTTATGTAACTCTCCTAAATGCTATTGAATTTAGGTGTGAATAAAAATAATGTAAACTCTTTGCTGGTTGGTGGTAGGGGATGTTATTTCAGAACATATAAATCAATATAGTAGCCACTAGCCACACATGCTCTTCATATTAAAATCTAAATTAATTATAATATAATAAAATTAAAAATTCAGTCCTTTGGTTGCTCTGTGTTCAATAGCCACATACAGCTTGTGTTTACCAAGTTAAAGCACAAATATGGAACATTTCTGTCATACCCCAGTTCTATTGAACAGCGCCAAAGAGAAATTCTACCCTTGGATGAATCTGTTTTTATTTAACTCCTTGCTCCAATTAAAAAAATAAATACTGAAATTGTAGATGAACAATATCTTTGTGTTTTAGACAAGAGAATGATTCATAACAAATGCAGATATGGGCAAAATTAAGTTATATCTTTTATGTTTAAAAATGCTAAATCTATTTTTATGATTTTCCATTTTAACCCATGTTTCAGTTAACTGACTATTAACTCTCCTTGCTAATATAAGATAAAGCAGTTTTACTCCTATGTATGGGGTAATGAATAAGTATGCCTGCTCCAAAGAGAGTTGTGACTATACCATTGCTCTGTCACCAAGGTCCTTTGTAATCTTGTGAAAGTTTTGCTTTATAAGGTTTTGATATAAGAACTAAATGAGTTGAAGGTAAAATTCTCCTGTCTGTGACTGCCACATGTGCAGAAATGAGTAACTGTTATAATTATAAATAATAGCATCAAACAGTTGTGAGACAATTTAAAAAATGCCATTATGTATATTTCACTTCATTCTCAATTAGTTCCTTTCTTCTAACTTTTTATGGAAAAACAAGATCTCTTACTCTACTGAGTTTGATAACTGATGATTATTTCTCTGAGTTCAAAACTTATATCATTATAGCCTTCTTCTGTAATACTCTCTTTCATGAACTATTCCAAAAAGTGTGTGCTACTAAATCAATTTCATTTGAAGGAAATCTTCTGGTTTATCTCTCATTTACAGAGTTTGTCAATAATATATAGCAGAGAGAAGTATCATGATTTGAGACACTGAAGCCTGGTAGATCTATTTCACTTATGTATCCAGTCAGGAGAAAACTCAGTTGTGTCTGGAAACAGAATATCACAGCTATTGTCTTCCAGCTGATTATTCATCAAAGAGTTCTCATAAGCTGATTCCAAATTAGTAGCAAAGAGAGTTTGAATGCATACTGTTTGTCTTCACTTGAGATCATTTATTAAATCTAAAGTTTTTTATACCAAATCACCCAGGCCCTGGATTATTGAGAAGGATCTCTACTATAAACTAAATCAATATCATAATACAAGACAGAGACAAGTTCTGAAAGTGACTAAAATGTGAATGCTGATTCTGCATCTAAGATTTAAAACATATCTTTAAATCTTGTACAAGCCATGCTAATGGCTTATGCAAGTTCTCTCCCTTCCAGATAGCTACAAACTAATGAGAAAAGATAAGCTGCTACAAATACTACTATAATACAGAGAAGATCTTAAATACAGGAAGAGATGTACATGGGTATAGGGAGTTTAAAGAATATTGAGTTTGCATTGTATGAGGGATATGAGATTCAACTTCACAGCATGAGTGGCTTTCAATAGGGATAAAAACCAGAAATAAAGTATGAGTTGGAATAAATAAGAAAAAAGCTATGTATCGCTTAGGTAAGTTAAATTTTATTTTGGTGTCTTAACATCATTTCTGACATTTTTCTCCACTTCTATAGATTCTGAGAAATTAAATGCCTCAGACCACTTTGCCACCAAAGTTCTGGTTTTGCTGTTATTGTTTAGTTGCTAAGTTATATCTGATTCTTTTGAGACTTCATGGACTGTAGCCTGCTAGGCTCCTCTGCCCATGGGATTTCCCAGGCAAGAGTACTGGAGTGGGTTGCCATTTCCTTCTCCAGGGGATCTTCCTGACCCAGGGATGGAACCCACATCTCCTGCATTAGTAGGTTGATTCTTCACCACTGAGCCACCAGGGAAGCCCAAGTTCTGGTTTAGAGTCTATCAATGGGAGTCCCTCACATGCAAGTAACAGGAAGAAAGTACTTTTATTTATTTTTCACTTTGTATCCATAATAGTGGCTACAGTGGGCAAAAACTGTTTGGACTCTTAAGGCCGTAACAGCAGACAAATGTAGGTTCCTTTAGCTGCCAAATGTAGGCTCGTGGAAGGGCAGCCCCAGAGGAATGCAGAGTAGGCCCTCGTACTACTGGCTTCCTACTCATCCTGATCTGAGTACTGCCACTCGTCCTTTTTCTTCCTTCTAACAATGTTGTAAAAACCCCAATTCTCTTTCTGCTTGAAATAAACAGATTTCTTTCAGTACTTAAAACTGTTAATGATAAAGAGAAAAACAAACAAAAACGTGCATGTAGGCAAGTTGGGACATATGTTGGAGAAAAAAAAATTCTAGCTTTCCTAACAATTGGACTAAAAATGCAATTTTGAACTGTATTAAATAGAGATTGTGATGTTCAAATTGCAAATTGAGCTTGCAGTTCAGTAGTTTTCTGTCCTGTATCTCTAGCTCTTTTAGATAAGTGCTTTGGTCACTTAAGTCATTTATTTTCTCTAGGTTTGAAAAGGTGAGGGCTCATCAAGTCCAAAGTTAACTTTAAACAAACCCACAGAAATGCATTTCTATAAAATCAGTTGAGAACATAAAAAATAAACATCTATGATTTATCTCAGTGAATTTATGCCATAAGCTATGAATATAATAAGCCTGACAAAGTGACATAAGAAATTTAAGTCCTAGAAATGTGAGATAGAACACTGTTGATTGTAAACAAACAAAAATAAATTCTAACAATATAAAATAAAATTCCTCAATAATAGCCATCATGGTTTGTGGGTTGAGTAGGGAAAAGGGATGAAGTAAAAGCATTCCAACTCTTGTCTTGGTAGGAGATAGCTATGGACACTCCTTAACACTTAATATTTGAAAAATGCAATAATAGGTAAGCATGTCATGCATTTAGGGATACATAGTCAGACATTATACCCTTCAAATGAATAGAATGGGAAATCAGAGATCATTCAACCCTTATCCAAAAATAGGAAGGAAAGTACAATAGTAATGATAAGATATGCGTTTGCCAGGTGATTCAGTGGTAAATAATCCACCTGCCAATGCAGGAGACACTGGAGACATGGATTCGATCCCTGAGTTTGGGAGAGCCCCTGGAGGATACTGCAGTATTCTTGCCTGGAGAATCCCATGGACAGAGGAGTCTGGCAAGCTACAGTCCATGGGGTTGCAGAGCATCAGACATGGATGAGTGACTGAACACATATATACAATAAGATATGGCAAATAGAAAACACAAAGTAGGTACCAGCTGGGATAAAGATACATATTCAGTTTAGTTCAGTCGCTCAGTCATGTCCGACTCCTTGCGACCCCATGAATCGCAGCATGCCAGGCCTCTCTGTCCATCACCAACTCCCAGAGTTCACTCAGACTCACATCCATCGAGTCCGTGATGCCATCCAGCCATCTCATCCTCTGTCGTCCCCTTCTCCTCCTGCCCCCAATCCCTGTCAGCATCAGAGTCTTCCAATGAGTCAAGTCTTCACATGAGGTGGCCAAAGTACTGGACCTTCAGCTTTAGCATCATTCCTTCCAAAGAAATCCCAAGGCTGATCTCCTTCAGAATGGACTTGTTGGATCTCCTTGTAGTCCAAGGGACTCTCAAGAGTCTTCTCCAACACCACAGTTCAAAAGCATCAATTCTTCAGCGCTCAGCCTTCTTCACAGTCCAACTCTCACATCCATACATGACCACAGGTAAAACCATAGCATTGACTGACAGACCTTAGTTGGCAAAGTCATGTCTCTGCTTTCGAATATACTATCTAGGTTGGTCATAACTTTTCTTCCAACGAGTAAGTGTCTTTTAATTTCATGGCTTCAATCACCATCTGCAGTGATTTTGGAGCCCCCCAAAATAAAGCCTGACACTGTTTCCACTGTTTCCCCATCTATCTCCCATGAAGTGATGGGACCGGATGCCATGATCTTCGTTTTCTGAATGTTGAGCTTTAAGCCAACTTTTTCGCTCTCCTCTTTCACTTTCATCAAGAGGCTTTTTAGCTCCTTTTCACTATCTGCCATAAGGGTGGTGTCATCTGCATATCTGAGGTGATTGATATTTCTCCCGGCAATCTTGATTCCAGCTTGTGTTTCTTCCAGTCCAGCGTTTTTCATGATGCACTCTGCATAGAAGTTAAATAAGCAGGGTGACAATATACAGCCTTGACGTACTCCTTTTCCTATTTGCAACCAGTCTGTTGTTCAATGTCCAGTTCTAACTGTTGCTTCCTGACCTGCATACAGATTTCTAGTTCTCATTAATGTTCTCAATGGTTTAAAACTAAAACTCAAATAAAAACTAAACAAAACAAAAATTCCAAAATCAAATTCAGGGCAAAATGCCCTAAATGCTATAAAGAGACATATCCCATAACAATAATAAGTGAGTGAGTAAAGTCAACTTTTTGTGGCCCCATGGACTATACAGTCCATGGAATTCTCTAGGCCAGAATATTGGAGTGGGCAGCTGTTCCCTTCTCCAGGGGATATTCCCAACCCAGGGATCCAACCCAGGTCTATCACATTGTAGGCAGATTCTTTACCAGCTGAGCCACCCGGAAAACCCTGCAAATGGCAACATATCAAAGTAATGTAACAGACACAAATCTTCTTGCACCTAAATTTTATTTTAAATTGCTTTAAGTTTCAAGAAGTGACAACTGCTATCGTGACAAACCCACAACTCTAGTGAGTTATTTTATTACTTTTTTCAGAAAGCAATAGGGCAAATAGACTAAAAACTAATTAAACATGTCAAATATGTCAGTGAAACAATTCAATTGTCTATATTAATAAGTGTATATGTGTCTTTTCAAAACCAATAGATATTTCACAATTTCCAAAATGTGTCAATACAACATTGATAGACTAACCATATGTTGATTCCCTTCAGTAAACAACAATCCATTCACTTGACAGGTATTTACCAAGTGTGTTCTATGTGCCAAACACTTTTCTTTCCTTAGGGATCCTAAATGTAATGAGAGATGAAAAATGCCACAGAAAAAGATTGGAGAAATGTGATCTGATTTACATTTCAAAAAGATCAGTATGCTGCAGTGGACAGTATCATAAAGCACAATTTTAACTTACAAAAGCTCCACAAAATTTTCTCAGAATTGTTTATATAAAATAGAAGGCTGCAAAATTTAACATCTACCACTTAGCTCGATGAGCTTTGTGCCTTGGGCAAGAGAGACAGTATTTCAAATTTTATTCTAAGAAAGAAAAATGAAACTATGAAAAAAATGTGTTGTTGATTTCCCATTAAGAATTAAATGAGAGGATTAAATGATATTTCAAAGAAATACATTAAATGTAACTTAGAGAAACTGCTAAAAATTTCTACGGTGTTGTACATGTAAACCAAACATATTTTCAGGGGTAAATTTTTTTCTATACACTATTTTCCTCTTCCTTGATGACTAGAATTTAACTCTTGAAAACTATGTTTCTGCATTGAACTACCCCCATTGAATAGTTTGGCAAGTATTCTGTTTTCAATAGTTAATGATGAGGTTACCTGTTCAACCAGTCTGTTGTGTAAGTCTGTCACAGGTTTGTGCTCAGTCACTAATTTGTAACTTGCCAGAGTTCTCAAAAAACAGTGGGAAAATCAGTGAGATTTTCCAGGCACGAATACTGGAGTAGGTTATTTCCTCCTCCATGGGATCTTCCCAACCCAAGGATCAAACCCATGTCTCCTGCATCTCTGGTAGTAGATGGCAGATTCTTTACCACTGAGACATCTGGGAACCACAAGTTTACTACTATTTAAATTAACATAAGCACATATAGTTATGTGTAAATGCATGGAAAATGTCACAGTGTATAAACACCAAACTAATAACAGTAGTTACATCTGGGGAGTCACTTAATTTGGTAGCATAAGGCAGGTTTAGAGAAGAGGGGAGAAAGGATTAAACTTTAGGTTTATCTAGAATATTTCAATTTCTTTAAATGGAGAATTTGTTTATATATAAATGAGGCATTCACAGCTTGGAAGGAAATAGAATCTTGAATTGTCAAAGTGTAGTTTCATGCATACAAATAGAGAATGGACTCATGTCAGATATTTTATTGAACTCATTAATTAATGGAAAAAACAGTAGAGTAATAAAGATAGTTTCAAAAGACTTTGAGGATTGAAGATTATATAGCCATCAGAAAGGATATGCTTTTAAATATGGATATAAAAATAAGGTTCTTAAATTGCATACAAACTGATTAACAAGCCACAAGGCATTAAAACCATAGCTTATGTTTTCTACTGATTAGAAATCTACAAATTAACACATAACTCTAGTTAAATAGCAATACCAAGCCCAGGGATATTCTCCTGGAAAATTAAACAATCCTTGGGTATACTTGCAAAACAATAAAACATTATGACATGAAAAGTACATGCCGTATCCTTTTTGCTTATTTCAAGTGTCATATAACTTTATGAAGTGAAGTAAAAGAGCAAAAGATAATATCTCACTGTTAACAACAGTAGTAGAAATAGATGTTTTAAATCATATATTGGGGAAATGTGAGTAATTTCTGCAATAACTGGAATAGAACTATCTAAATTAATAGTGAAAAGTAACAATATGAAAAATATTAATTACAGATAAAAGAATCAAAATTGTTTGCAGTTGGTATATCAGCCCTGATAACTATAAAATATTCCTTCAAATGCTTACAAAAAATGTAAGTTTTCAAGAAGACCAGAAGAGAGATTGCCTTTAGCTATATGTACTGATTATTCATAATAAGGATTGTTGTGTTATTAAAACTTATCTTATATATTATTTTAGTTTATATATTTTCATGTTGGAACTGAATGTATAGGAAATTCCTTTAGGATATTCTGTGCTGTTTGTGTCTATGTGCATGCTCTTTACACTTTTCTGCTGTAATCAGAACATTATAAATCTCTCCAGTTATAGATAAGGCTGCATAAACTCTAGTTTCCAATTACAAACAAGATTTAGGTGACCACTGTGAATTTCAAATAAGCAAAATAATAAACTTATGCTATTCTTGGTGTGCCATGTATAGTATAAGTGTAACACATTTGTTAATAAAAATTTTCCCATAATTTGGACAAACCACTATTTTCAAATATTATATTTAAATTAGAATTAGCCTAGTGAGGTACTTTACTGTACATTTTTATTGAATTCATTTTGTCTTAATTGCTCAAATAGACTTGGTTTAATGGCCTATTACACAAATAAAAGTTGACTGACTCTGTGGAAAGAGATAAATAGAACCTTGCTGGTGCCTGATAATAAGGAAATATTAGTGTCTCAACATTTCATGATCTTAGTTGAACTTTCTGATATCTTGATTCTGTCTGTTGGAAATCTAGCAAGGAAGGCTATCAAGGCCAGTTAATGAAAACAGAGCTATCAGATTCTATCTTAAAATTGAGGAAACAAAGACTGAAGCATGCCTCCTGTGAAAGTTAATCAGAAGACTTAGAATTTATTGTTGCAGGGTTACATTAAAATATCAAAAGTAATTATTTCCCACTTATTGGGATTATTAGAAGACCAAAGTGAAAGGTCCTCTAAAATAAACAAATTTGAAACTTCCTTTGAAAGAATCTAGGGCATGCATATTTATTTGACTTTACATTTAAAAAATGTTTATTTACATAAATTTGCATATAGTGCTTAATTATGTAAAACTAATTAGTACAACTGAAACGATGTATTCAAGATTCACATTTAAGGTCATTCAAAGAACTGGGGTCAACCAAGTTTTGCAAATTAGGAAATCTGACTCCACCAGGGTTTTTCCCAAAGCAGGGATCGTTTTCAAAATGCTTTGCCTAAAGACAAAGGCTTCCAAACTGATTACTCTGTAAATACAAACGTCTGTTTTTCTCAGTGTTAAAGTAAGAGGACCCTAAGTACTTTTAGTGTATTTGGGGCTGCTGTTCTCACTGACTGCTTCTTGTCCTCAGATGGTGTATTATATCATTCTCTCTCATAACTGAGGAAGCTACCAAGAGAGCTGCCTTGGACTGATCAAGCCTGCGATAGGAAGCATTCAGTGCTCCAAAAATGGCATACAATCTCAGAAAGAGTCTTTAAAAATTGTCAGCTCTACTTTCAAAACTTAGTGGCTTAAGCTGTTTATAAAGAAGTCTAAAATAAGAAAGTTTTCTATTTTAAATAAGATAACCTATGAAGTTTTAAAAGTGCAACATTCGGGGCATTATATTTTCCTTCCCTGAGTTATGAGAGAACTTTAATAAAAAGTGTCAATAATCTCAAATCCATTTAAACTCACTTCCTGGGATGTTCTGATTTACACAGCCATGATCTGCCTGTGATGGATCATAGCTGATCAGGTCATTTGCTGATAAACATATTTCAGAGGATTTCCTTTCCTTTTTCCATTGAAATTCTCAGAGTATAACGGGATGTCCTTGCAGAGGCTTCTCTGAATGGCAACCTCTTTCTTTTTTTCAAGAAACTCTATTTTCTGGAAATACAGTTCACCTTGTAGGACTAGTTTTACTATTTATTAAGACCTGGACCCTGGTAACTAAATCAAGTGCTAAATATTGAGATAAAAGTACATATAATTAAGCAGTCACCTTTTTGAGCTCATGGATGTTGACTATTTAAGATCACTAAGGTACTTTAGCACTTTCCCTTAGCAAAGGGAAACTTGATAGCTAAGGACAGAAGACAGAGGCCCTCTAGTGCCAGGCAGTGGGCTTTGATGTGCTTGGGTAGACATCGCCTTTAGGACATGAGACGCTAAAACTGATTCTGTGGCATATTGAATATGTTAAGTCAAGTTCTTTTACTTGACCTGGAATTTAAGCGTACGTTTTTTGATTTTCTGATGATTTCTTAAAATGGCTCATTTATTTGTCCACTTTTTCGGCACTACTGCCAAACCAATGTATTTATCTTCTTGCCAACCCATACAAAAACTTTCAGAGGGTTTTCTACTGTGGGTGGAGGTGGAGGAGTTATCCTCAACCCTCTTAGAGGTCCTGGCTATCTGAAAATTAAGCTGATAGAGACAAATTAGCAGGACAAAAACATAAATTTATTTTATATAAATTTTTCATAACATGGGAACCCTCATAAGGAAATCAAAGCCTGAAAAATTGTAAAGCTGACTTTGTTTTGCTTTGTTCTGTTTTTCTTTTATTAAAGTACAGTTGATTTACAATATTGTGTTAGTTTCAGGTTTACAGCACAGTGATTCAGTTATACAGATATGAATATGTGTATATATATATTTATAATATCAGTTATAAATATATTAGAATATATCTATATATATTCTTCAGATGAAATGGTTAAATTGGAGTATTTTATTGCTAGTTTTGATGACAAGTACACTGCCATGGAGAAATATGATGTAATACGGACAGCATAAAGTAAAAAAATAGTGTGAAGTCAAAGAATATGAGGTAAATGTAGTAAATGAGGGAAAAGTCACAAAGCCTATTTGTTCCTTCAGATTCTTCTGGCATCATTCTGTCTCTGGAGATAAGGATTTTTTTTTTTTTCCTTCCTTTGGATAAACGGAGGATAGCTCGCACATGAGTTTTATGACTCCTTTCAGGGGAAAAGGGCATGTAGTGGGAAGGTTTAAATGACCTTCCTGCTTCTGCCATTTTCTCAAACTCCTTGAGCCTAACATATTCAATATGCCACAGAATCAGTTTTAGCATATCATGTCCTGAATGCGATGCCTACCCAAACACATCAAAGCCCACTGCCTGGTACTAGAGCCTCTGTCTTCTGTTCTTAGCTATCAGTATTACTTTGTGACTTGGCTTTATTGTTTTCATTGTCTAAACACTTTCATTGACTCCCTTCTTTTCTAAAATTCTTACCCAGTGTTTTAGGATACATGTTACTTCAGTTTTTCTATAAGACTTCCTTGGTTACTTTTTGTATCTTCTCTTAATTTTATTTTCCAAGGCCTAGCTCAGGTTGTCCTAATTAATTAAAAACAACTCTGACTACCCCTCTTTATCATTGTCTATAACCCATATTATTACCTATAATAATAAAGTCTCCTGTTTATTCAACCTAAAGTGTTATGCCGCTTTATAAATGAGAATTTGATATACATAGGGAGTTAAGATTGACCAAAGTAACAGAGCTGAGATTCATATGTTTCATTTTATTTCATTTTTTCTCTCAATTAAACCCTTGCTCAAAATTACAGTAAGTTTTCTGACTTCCTAAATGGTATTCCCTCATTTCACCTGTATTAGTATGTTGTTTTTATCATGTAAAAAATCCCTTATTTTCTTTAGTAATACTTAGCCATTTATGAACTGCTTCATATGTTTTTTGTTTTTTTTTCATTTTTTGAGACATAAACACCGAGTGATGGAATAAAATGTAAATGCATCTCTTGTCTTAGTTGGATTAAAATAATTTTGAACTGGTGATAAGTCTAATATAAAAATAAATAAGAGTATTTGGACATCTTATAAAGCACCACAAATTTACTAAGTTTTCTTGTTTCTTAGATACCATAGATTTTAAAATTAATCATAAATTTAATAATATTTTGAAAAAATCCTGGAGCATTCTAAGAACACATTTTTCAATTTTAAGAGATTTTGCTAGTAAAATAATGTCTTAGAAAAAGAGAAAGGCAGTGATTAGGATGAAATTTTCTAATTTTCTATGGGTTTTTTTGACATTTCTAGGAGTCTTTAAGATAAAAATTAAAAAAAAAATTCTCTCCAAATTCTGTGTATTATTCATGAATTATCTTGTATATCAAATTCAAAATCCTCTTATTTTCTCCTAACTCTGGGCATTTAATATCCTTCACTGTCATTAAATATGGAATAGAACATTGTGAAAGAACTAGATGAAAGGGCTTATCAAATTTGTCTAATTCTCTTTCCAATTTTATGTAAATATTTACTTGATTTTTACTCTATCTCTCTTTCTCTATTACATAATTTTAGTTTCAAATTGACATTCAAAATTTTTATTTTGTCTCCATTATAATCATAGAGAATCAAATAAAATACTTTATATCCATCTTCTTAAAAATGATAAATTAGAAAAATTTGCAAATTGCATATTAGAATGTGTAAAGACTCTCAGTTCAGTTTTCTTCCCAACCCAGGGACCAAACCCAGGTCTCCTGCATTGCAGGTGGATTCTTTGCCAGTTGAGCACAGGGGAAATCCAAGAATAGTGGAGTGGGTAGGCTATCCCTTCTCCAGCAGATCTTCCCAAGCCAGGAACTGAACCAGGGACTCTTGCATTGCAGGCAGATTCTTTACC
The DNA here is from genome assembly GCF_023091745.1 of Budorcas taxicolor. Lineage (NCBI taxonomy): Eukaryota > Metazoa > Chordata > Mammalia > Artiodactyla > Bovidae > Budorcas > Budorcas taxicolor. The sequence continues at coordinate 64,505,941 of NC_068912.1, forward strand.
AACTGAGCTATCAGGAAAACCTTCAGTCACTCAGTTGTGTCCAACTCTTTGCAACCCCATGGACTGGAGCTTGCCAGGCTTCCCTGTCTATCACCAACTCCTGGAGCTTGCCCAAACTCATGTCCATTGAATTGGTGATACCATCCAACCATCTCATCCTCTCAACAGTTAGTGAAAAGCATGAGCAAAAAAATGAACAGACACTTCACTGAAGAATGTTAAGTAGATATTAAGTAAACACATGAAAATGTATTCAACAAGTTTATTCATCAGGGAAATGCAAATGAAAACTATAATGAAATACCATACACACTAGAATGGCCACAATATCATACAGAGATAAAACCAAAGTCAGTGAAGATGTAGAGAGAGAAACTGGATCACTCATTATTTGCTGTTGGTAATGAAAATGGTACAAGCATTTTGGAAATGAATTTGGCAGTTTGCTTAAAAGGTAAACATTTATTGACCCTAAAGTTGCACTCATGAACATTTATCCCAGAGAAATGAAAACCTATGTTCACACAAAAACCTGTATGCAAATATTTATAGCAGCTTTTTAAAATGATAGCCAAAAATTGAGAACAGTTCAGACATCTTTCAACTGATGAATCGTTAAATGAACTGTGGTACCTAAACACTGCGGAATACTACTCAACGATAAAAAAAAAAATGAGTACTGATATGTGTAACAGAGATTTATGCTGAGTAAAAACAGCCAATCTCATAAGTCAGTCATATGATTAATTTTATTTATATAACATTTTCAAGTGACCACATTCCAAAATTTCAGAAATGGGTGTTCTCCAGGGCTTGGGGAGATGAACAGGGTGGGAGGGAGAAAGCTGTTACAAAAGAGCAACATGAGAGATTCATGGTGATTGACAAGGTCAGTATCTGGACTGGGATAGTGGAAACATGGACTACACAGAAACATACCTGAGGATTTGTAAAACTAAGAAAATGTAAATAATATTGATGACTTATATGTACACCAATTCTTGATTGTGATATTGCACCATAGTTTGAAATGTTACTCTTGCGGGAATCTGAGTAAAGTTTTCATAGAATTTGTATTCTATGTGTTATTTTTACAGCTGCATGTGAATTCACAGTTACCGCAATAAAACATTCAAATAAAAATGATAAAGTGAGGATCGTCTACTTTATATAATATTGAATAATTGAAATCATCAAATAATTATAATTATGTTTGTATTCTCCCCACAAGAATATTGGTGATTAACAATAGAGGCCATATTCATATATCCGTTTTTAAGGCTTGAGCTGGTATGAAAGTAGAAGATGGATTTTGAAGGACTGATATACAAAATACTTGTGTTCTGACAGAGTAAGAAGAGACGATGTTTATGACAAAGAGGCAAAATGTATCAAATGAATCACTGAGAAATATCGAGGGCATTGTCTCTGAAACGTTGCTTACAAATTATAGGAAGATCTTATTAAATACACAGATGCAGGATACAGCCCTACAGGTCCTGATTCAGTAGACCTGGAATGAGCCTCTGGCATCATTTTAGGTGATCTTGATGGTATCAGTTAACTTACAAATTTGAAAATCATTGATTTGTAGAGAACTCATTGCAGAACAATGCATTAATTGTCCTTTAACATATAGAAATATATAGATATGATTACTACCATCAATGCCTGGGCTTCACAGGTAGTGCTAGTGGTAAAGAATCTGCCTGCTAAGGCAGGAGACATTAGAGATGCAGGTTGTGATCTTTGGGTCTAGAAGATCCCCTGGAGTAGGAAATAGAAACTCAGTCCAGTGTTCTTGCCTGGAAAAATCCCATGGACTGTAGCCTGGCAGGCTTCTCTGAGTCAGACATGACTGAGTGAGCACACATCATCAAAGAGCTTAGTATCAACTGAAAATTAAACTGAAGGAGGTTGAAAATTTAACCATATTTTATATCAGTAAATATATAGAATATCATTTCTACTTTCTGCATGAGAACGAACTAGAAGATTGCATCTTCATATTAGAAACATTTTTGTTTTTATGAATTTAAGATGGTTCTGATTTTCCCTGACTTCCCTGGTGGCTCAGAGGGTAAAGCGTCTGCCTGAAATGTGGGAGACCTGGGTTCAATCCCTGGGTCAGGAAGATCTCCTGGAGAAGGAAATGGCAAGCCACTCCAGTGTTCTTTCCTGGAAAATCCCATGGAAGGAGGAGCCTGGTAGGCAACAGTCCATGGGGTCGCAGAGTCGGACGCGACTGAACGATTTCACTTTCCTTTTGTCTGTCCAGGAGAGAATTCAATTTTATTGAGTTTTGTCATAAAAACATGATTGTTTGATAAATAATCAGGTACTGATTTTAAAAAATAAATAAAAATTATAGTGGTTGAAAGGGTTAATTTATTTCTTATGATTATTTTCTAGATCAGATTGTTCAGTAGCAGTAGACATTATATATTTATATATATATATAAAATGAACAAAAAAATCACTTGCAACCCATAAACATAAGAATATATTGTATTTTGAGATTATTTTATTCAATATTATAATGATAGTTGCTGGTAATAGAAAATCTAATAGACATACCTATATTTAAAAATAAATGTAAGTGCATAAAAACACAAAAAAGATTCTGAAAATAGAAAAAATATATTCCATTGCTTATTGTGTGCTGTTCTTATTATATATAATATATGTGTGTGTGTGTGTGTGTGTCTGTGTGTGTGTGTGTGTGCTCTGCTGTGCCTGAGTCAGACATGACTAAGCATGACATATATATATATATATATATGAGCACAGAACACTAATAAACAAGGGAAATAGATTTTTTTCTATTTTTCAGAATCTTCTTTGTGCTTTTATGCACTTACATTTATTTTTGAATATAGATATGTCTATTAGACTATTACCAGCAACTATCATTATAATATTGAATAAAAAATCTCAAAATGCAATATTGAAATGTTTATGGGTTGCAAGTGACTTAGCATGGCCTCAACCTGGGAATGTTTACTTCAGGATGGTGATAGGTGGATAAACTAGGATAAATCTTCACGTCTCTCATTTTAGGATTTAGTTTGGAAGCACGGGTATGTTCCACTCATGAAACATAAGAAAGATAACACATTAAGAAGTATAAAAGGATAAACCAGCCACACAAATGCATTATAAGTATTTGTTCCCTTCAGTTCTGATGACATCCTAGTGTCCAATGTAAGTAACACATTCAAGCCCAAAGTCATGGAGTTGGGACATTCACTTCAACTATAGTAATGCTATGCAAAGGTAGAGATGTACATACCACTCTCCTAGGCATCATTACGGAGAAGGCGATGGCACCCCACTCCAGTACTCTTGCCTGGAAAATCCCATGGATGGAGGAGCCTGGTAGGCTGCAGTCCATGGGGTTCAAAGAGTGACTTCACTGTAACTTTTCCCTTTCAAGCATTGGAGAAGGAAATGGCAACCCACTCCAGTGTTCCTGCCTGGAGAGTCTCAGGGATGGGGGAGCCTGATTGGCTGCTGTCTATGGGGTCGCACAGAGTTGGACATGACTGAAGTGACTTAGCAGCAGCAGCAGCAGAGATCATTAACTCCAATGATCAATTTTTGGTTAGTAAAATTACTCTTTAAAGGTATTGTATTTGGGAATTATAAGCTACAGCATATTTATTTCAATTATTTATTAACATTATGTGGAAAATTCTGAAAGAGATGGGAATACCAGACCACCTAACCTGCCTCTTGAGAAATCTGTATGCAGGTCAAGAAGCACCAGTTAGAACTGGACATGAAAAACATACTGGTTCCAAATAGGAAAAGGAGTACATCAAGGCTGTATATTGTCACCCTGCTTATTTAACTTATATGCAGAGTACATCATGAGAAATGCTGGGCTGGAGGAAGCACAAGCCGGAATCAAGATTGCCAGGAGAAATATCAATAACCTCAGATATACAAATGACACTACCCTTATGGCAGAAAGCGAAGAGGAGCTAAAAAGCCTCTTGATGAAAGTGAAAGAGGAGAGCGAAAAAGTTGGCTTAAAGCTCAACATTCAGAAAACAAAGATCATGGCATCTGGTCCCATCACTTCATGGGAAATAGATGGGGAAACAGTGGAAACAGTGTCAGACTTTATTTTTTGGGGCTTCAAAATCATTGCAGATGGTGATTGCAGCCATGAAATTAAAAGACACTTACTCCTTGGAAGAAAAGTTATGACCAACCTAGATAGCATATTCAAAAGCAAAGACATGACTTTGCCAACTAACGTCCGTCTAGTCAAGGCTATGGTTTTTCCTGTGGTCATATATGGATGTGAGAGTTGGACTGTGAAGAAGGCTGAGCACAGACAAATTGATGCTTTTGAACTGTGGTGTTGGAGAAGACTCTTGAGAGTCCCTTGGACTGCAGGGAGATCCAACCAACCCATTCTGAAGGAGATCAACCCTGGGATTTCTTTGGAAGGAATGATGCTAAAGCTGAAACTCCAGTACTTTGGCCACCTCATGCTAAGAGTTGACTCACTGGAAAAGACTCTGATGCTGGGAGGGATTGGAGGCAGGAGGAGAAGGGGACGACCAAGGATGAGATGGCTGGATGGCATCACTGACTCGATGGATGTGAGTCTAGGTGAACTCCAGGGGTTGGTGATGGACAGGGAGGCCTGGCGTGCTGCGATTCATGGGGTCGCAAGGAGTCGGACACGGCTGAGCGACTGAACTGAACTGAACTGAACTGATAATTGTTATAATTAGTTATTTAAAATATTAATTTTAAATAAAATCAACTTTGAGTTTCTTACTACAGTGCATCTTTTACCTTTGTAATACATGCCTTCTGTAATAACATATGTATCAGCTAATTTTTGCAATGTAGCAAATCATCCTAAAATTAGTGGCTTGAAAAAGTTTTTTATTTGTTTACTATTTTGCAAGTCAACAGTTTGGGCTGTGATTAGTTAGAATATTTTGCCCCTTAGGATCACTGGGATGGCTGCGAAGTTTAGGAAAGCTGGATCATTTTCTGTATTTGGTCTTGTTACCGAGTTCTAAGTTTGCACTGCTTGCATCATGAGAGACCAGTAAATTGAAACAAGGTGCTGAGGCAGGAAATAGTGACTTTATTCAGGAAGTCAGCAGATCAATGGCATACTAGTGTCCTGAAGAATCATCTTACTTGGGTTAGAATTAGAAACTTTTTATGTTAAAAAAGAGGCATGTGGCTGGCTGTTGGCAAACTTCTTGGTGCCAGCCAGATCCCAGAGGGGAGTTGAAAATCCTTTGTTCTTGCACCTATTCAGATAGGTCTGGTCACGATGTTCTATAAACCTTCAATAAGACAAATATTTTCCCTTATGCAGCTTTATCTCTATATAAATGAAAGATCAAATAGGGGGCAAAGACTTCAGAAAGAGCTACTATGTATATTTCAGAATTCAGGCACCATTCCTTCACAAAGGTGCAGAGTCAGCATGACTAGGCATAAGCAATAGAGCACAAAGGCTAAAACTAAAGAAACAGATGCAATTTGGAGTCAGGATTGTTCTCTGTTATAGTCTCTCATTCTCGGGAGTCAAAGCTAGACTTGTGATCCAGGCAGCCAATTATCAAAAAGACAAGTGCAGAAAAATTCAAGTCACCCTGAGACCTCAGATCAGAATTCACACAGCGATACTTCCACTACATTTTTATTGATCAAAGCAAGTTATAAGGCCATTTTAGATTCAAGAAGTGAATAATAAACAATGATGTTTTCTTGTACTAATATTAATTAATTAAAACAATTAATAGTGATATAAACTAGCTGATTTTGATAAACTAAGTCTATCAAATGTCCTTATGTTTTATACTTTTCAAGCATCTTGAAATGGCATAATATTTTTGATATGCTACACTACTCAAATTTTCAAAAGTAAAAATATTTTGAAACTTCACACTTGAGTCAGATCTTTGATCAGAGGTGTCTACATCTGTTTAATTATGTCGCATTAGCTAACAAATTTTTTTGACTTTTATCACAAAAAATATATGTCTATTTAACAGTTACATACTATAAGGTATATGTAAAATGGCAGGAAAGTGTTCTTCCTTTCAAATTAAAAAACCTTTAGAAAATTTTTAAAAATTTCATACCTCCTCAATTGATTCTTGTTCATCCCTATGGAGACCACTATGTTAGATTATCAGGTAGCTTTCCTAATAAGTTAATTCACATCTTGAGTGGATACATTTTTCTGAATAAGCTAATTATAATTAGTAGTAAATCTAAAAATATCTGACATTTACTACAATTTTTTTTCTAATTTGCATAGTGATAATAGTGATTGGCTGATGGGATGTGCTTGCTTTGCTTAGTCTCTCAATTGTGTCTGATTGTTCGCGACCCCATGGAGGTAGACCGCCAGGCTCATCTGTCCATGGGGATTCTCTAGGCAAGACTACTGGAGTGGGTTGTCCTCCAGGGCTTTTCTTCCCAACCCAGGAATCAAACCCAGGTCTCCTGCATTGCAGGCGGATTCTTTACCAGGGAAGCCCGATTGACTGTTGGGCTATGTGATAATTACAAGATCCAGGCTCCTTTTGTCTTATTATTCAGTCTTCTTCCAGGTCTTCTGAACTGCTCTGAGTACTCTCAGTGGATGTATTAGGGAAGAAAAACAGACATTGATAATAGAGAAGGTTCAGGCCTGGAAGTAGCACATTTGACTAGTTTCCATAATGCGCTGGCAAGAATTAATTTACATGGCTGCATCTAAATGCAAGGGAGGCTCAGCAATGTGGTCCAGCTATACACTAGGAGGAAAAGGACTTTGGTGAAACATATTACACTTTTCCATAGTGGAAAATAAATGGAAAATTGTCTTCTTTTACTAGTAATCAGTGATGTGCAAAACTATTACAATGTCCTTGATTTTTGTCTGACCGTTCAACTCAACGAGTAGAACTTTGTAGAGACAGGCAGGATATAAGTCTAGCCACAAAGAATTTCCCTCCGTGTATGTTTCTCGGGACTTGTTAAAACAGACCCCAGCTGCTATTCTTTAGACTATAAAGTAAGTTTCTCATTAATTCTGCCCCTTTAGCAGCTGACCGGCAATTTGACTGCTTGGAAAACACACTGAGTTTTTATGACCCACATGTAAGTAATCATAACCAGCCATACGTAAAACCACAGAACATAAATTGATGAAACTAATACAATTTTAACCAACAATATTAAAGGTTATGTTTTAGAACTACAAAGTTTTTTTTTAACATTTCAGAGTTGTCCTACAGAAGTGTAGTGAATTTTGCTTTCATATTTAAAAAATGCAGTTTACTAAGATAATTATTTTCTCTTTAATTTTAATCTTCTTTTTGCAAATGTTTTATTTTTAGATCACTTCATATTATATATTGGGAATCTGTATTAGTAATAAAATATGTAATTCACTTCTAAACATTTTAGGAGCATGATGTACTCTGCATATAAGTTAAATAAGCAGGGTGACAATATACAACCTTGAACTACTCCTTTCCCAATTTTGAACCAGTCAGTTGTTCCATGTCTGGTTCTAACTGTTGCTTCTTGACTTGCATACAGATTTCTCAGGAGGCAGGTAACGTGGTCTGGTATTTCCGTCTCTTTAAGAATTTTCCACAGTTTGTTGTGATCCACATAGTCAAAGGCTTTAACATAGTCAATGAAGCGGAAATAGCTTTTTTTTTTTTTTTTAATTCCCCTGCTTTTTCTGTGATACAGCAGAAGTTGGCAGTTTGATCTCTGGTTCTTGTCTTTTAAATCCAGCTTGTACATCTGGAAGTTCTTGGTTCACATACTTCTGAAGCCTAGCTTGAAGGATTTTGAGCATAAACTTGCTAACATGTAAAATGAGTGCAATTATATGTAATTTGATTATATTTTAGCATTGCCTTCTTTGAGATTGGAATGAAAACTGATCTTTCCCATTCTTATGGCCACTGCTAAATTTTCCAAGTTTTCTGGCCTACTGACTAAAGTTAGTAAAATTTTGTTTAGTTACATGTCAAAGAAGAAATTAGGAAATTTAATGAGATATCTGACATTCTCATAGATATACAACACCATGAAATTCACAATATTCTTTAGAGCAAATTGTTACTGCATATCTACATGTTAACATAATAGAAAATGAAAGAAAAATGTAAAATCCAAATTTTAAAGGCTTTTATTGCTAATCCAATTCCAATTCTTGCACAGTATTTAAAATGAATTTCATATCTAGCAGAAAGTAGTCATAAAAACAAATACATCATTGAGAAAGAATAAGCTACTCAGATATCCATTTCTTATCCCATCTCTAGAGATTTGTGACCCCTCCAACTAATCAACATTATTCATTCTCTACTCAAATATCACATAGTCATAGCGACTTTGCCTGCCTATCCCATCAAAATTCTTCACTCACTCTCTATTCCTTTATTGTGGTTTATTAAAATATCAGTATAATTTAGCTGATAATATATTTTATATTTATTTGTTTAATATTTGTCTCCCACACTAAAGGAAGGCAAAGATTTTCTGGCTGGCTTACTTCAATATGTTTAACCTCTAAAAATATTTCTAAAGCATAAGTAATGTTCAATAAATGTTTACTGAGAGATTAGTGACCAAATCAGTATTTATTCATTGTGTACTCTGCTTATTTATGTCCATATAGTTTTAATAGTAACAGAGTTTCACAACCAACCCCTACCTGAACCATGGATATCATAATCTAGTTGGGAAGGTGAAAGGATGAATAAATAGAGGATAATTCAATTTTTAAAAGGTGTGCTATCCAGAGCCAGTATGTGAAATAGTATGACAATTCCTAAAACATTAAAAATATAATTAACATATATTCTAACAATTCTACTTCTTGGTATATTCTCAACAGAAATGAAAGGAGAAACTAAAAGGGCTATTTGTATACACATGTTCATAGACGCAAAAGCCAAAGCATGATGCTACATTAAGTGTCCACTGACAGATGAATGGATAAACAAACTAAAGCATACATAAAAAATTAAATACTTTTCAGTCTTAAAAATGGAAGGAGATTCTGACACATGCTGCAGTATGGATGAAACTTGAGAACATTACTCTAAATGAAATAAGCCCTACACAAAAAGACAAATAATGTATAATTCCACTTATGTGAAATATTTAAAACAGTTAAACTCATAGGATTGAAAAGTAGAAAGGTGGTTGCCAGGGGATGAGAAGAGGGAAAAATGGGAAATTGTTGTTTATTTCAATGTTATCACCTTACAAAAAAGCATATCCTACAGATTATACATTTTGATACTCTACTTTTTAAAAATGGATTTTATACTGCTTTTCTTCATTTAAAATCTGTACAAAGAAAGCTAGTTAGAGATTTATCTAGAGCACGAATAAGTGTAAATGAAATATATAGTGTCATGTGAATATATAATGGCATTGCTTATGGAAGGAGGCCAAGTCATTTTCTCAGTGACTGAGCCCCAGTCCTATTATACTGTAGATGTTTCTGACCTCAGATCTACCCCGATAATGATGCCTTTTCCTATGAATTAGGAGATTGAGGATTCAGTTTCATTTCAGAACTCTCCGGGTTTCTCTTGGCTTCCCTGGTGGCTCAGACGGTATAGAGTCTCCCTACAAATGTATGAGACTCAGCTTCAATCCCTGTGTTGTCCCCTGGAGAAGGGAATGGCTACCCAATCCAGAATTCTTGCCTGGAGAATTCCATGGACAGAGGAGCCTGGTGGGCTAGTCGATGGGATCACAGAGTCAGACACTACTGAGTAACAAACACTTCTACTTTCAAGGGTTTCTCTGTTTTTATCTCGATTCTTCAGAAAATTCATAGGGGAACACTCTAAAGAAGGACAAATCGATGAAAATGTGAATGTTCTCTGGAAGAAGAACTTGGATTCTTTGGTTTCTGTTATCACAATCATATATTGCAAAAAATTTTATGACCTTGAAAACTGCTAGGTTGATACCAGGCATATTTGGCGAGTGGAAACCTCTTCCTTCCTTTCAAACCTTCAATAAAATAATGTTTTCTCAACGAGGCCTTATGTTTTCTGTTGACTACAGAAGTTATAAGTGAATCAAGTAAATTGTGACAACAGGGGAGAAAAATAAATCGACCTAGGGACCATAAATTTCAAAATCAATGCCAGTTCTCACTAAGTTTGAGGAATATTCAGTCTTTGTTCTTTCTCATGTTTTCTGTTTTATCCATTTTACTCATGAATAAATAATACATTAACAAATACTTTAACAAAAACAACAGAAAAAACTTAGAGAAGTTGGAAGAATAGGAAGGAAAAATAGCTCTTGAGATGGAATGACTCACTCAGCCACCTCACCCTATGCTCAAATTCAGCCCCTGAAATAACATCAAAGCTCCAAAATAATAATCTTATCCCATAGTCCATGTACGGGACATAGCAACACAAAACTACAAAGCAAAGATAATGAGCTTCACTATTGAGATGTCTTACTGGGAGTATCGTATATTATCCAAAATTTATGATTTACCTACTGATTACAGTATACAAAGAGATTGCAATATAGATATACAGAATATACATATAGATATTTTGAACATACCCAATAGTAAGGACAGTTTACACAGTAACTCGTTATATAGACACGTAAATGCACGCACACACATACACAATAACAAAACAGATAGTTCATGTTTGCTTTTATGCTAAATACAGGTATGCACTCCGATCTTTGCTCTTCTTGTTAATACTTTTAATGTAGATAGTACCTACTTGATGATTTCACAGTTCATTAATGGATCGCCACAGTAGTTTGAAAAGAATAATGTATTCACATTTACATGAACAAAATATGTTTTCCCTTACTAAATCACTTTTAAATAGCTTTCAATTTATTATGAAATTATGAGGAATAAATTGCCTGATATTAAAGTGTTATGCAAAACAATTTATTATGTTTTTATTTTCACCTTCCAAATTCTACCTAATTAAGACTTCATATCCTCTACGTACATTTCTCTATATCCACAATCAAAGTCTTTGCCTCACTAAAATTCATGGGTAATACAATGGAGCTTTCTTTTCCACTCATCACTTGAAGATCTAGCTTTTAATAAAATAACAGATGTACTTGTCTTCTACATTAGATTGCAAGTTCTTTAGAACTTAAAACACATTGTGTAACTCAATTTTGTATTCCTTATAATACTAACATGGTGATTTTCATATAAGCCCTTAATAAATGTTTAATGAATTAAATTTAGAGGGCAAGAAAAGAGCAAACTGAATAATGGATAGTCATTTAGATATATCAGAAAGTTATAATTGATAAGAGATAAATGTAAAACATTAGAATTAGGATTTTAATTCTATGTCATTTCCATTGTTTCTCTTTCAAGCACCTGTAAATATTTGGCCTAAGACTTGACTCATTGGAAAAGACTCTGATGCTGGGAGGGATTGGGGGCAGGAGGAGAAGGGGACGCCTGAGAATGAGATGGCTGGATGGCATCACGGACTCGATGGACGTGAGTCTGAGTGAACTCCGGGGGTTGATGATGGACAGGGAGGCTGCAATGGTGTGCTGCTATTCATGGGGTCGCAAAGAGTCGGACACGACTGAGTGACTGAACTGAACTGAACTGAATATTTTTTAAGATTTATATGTAAACACACTCTTAACCTCTTCACTACTATAATTCAAGACTTTCAGACATACTGCCTCATTAGTCTTACTTCTACATGATTCAACTGTACACTCACAAAATTTAATTCCTTTATTTTCAACAGCATCTGATCCTCATCTCACTGCTATCCTTTGTGCATGGTACATTTATCTGTTTGTTTGTTGTTGTTGTTTTTTTTTTTCTGTCTGCCTCTAATGGATATCTGACATCTATCTCCCTGGCTTCAAGTAAAAAGTGATTTTGCAAGTATTATCTAATTATATTGAGCCCCAAAATGGAATAGAGAAATTCATAACTATGAACTTGCCTGCATTCAGTTCAGTTCAGTTCATTCGCTCAGTCGTGTCCAACCCTTTGCGACCCCATGAATCACAGCACACCATTGCAGCCTCCCTGTCCATCATCAACTCCCGGAGTTCACTCAGACTCACGCCCATCGAGTCAGTGATGCCATCCAGCCATCTCATCCTTGGTCGTCCCCTTCTCCTCCTGCCCCCGATCCCTCCCAGCATCAGAGTCTTTTCCAATGAGTCAACTCTTCGCATGAGGTGGCCAAAGGACTCGAGTTTCAGCTTTAGCATCACTCCTTCCAAAGAAATCCCAGGGCTGATCTCCTTCAGAGTGGATTGATTGGGGCTCTTTGCAGTCCAAGGGACTCTCAAGAGTCTTCTCCAACACCACAGTTCAAAAGCATCAATTCTTCAGCACTCAGCCTTCTTCACAGTCCAACTCTCACATCCATACATGACCACAAGATAAATCATAGCCTTGACCAGAAGGAGCTTAGTCGGCAAAGCAATGTCTCTGCTTTTGAACATGCTAGCTAGGTTGGTCATAACTTTTCTTCCAAGGAGCAAGCGTCTTTTAAATTAATGGCTGCAATCACCATCTGCAGTGATTTTGGAGCCCTAAAAAATAAAGCCTGACACTGTTTCCACTGTTTCCCCATCTATCTCCCATGAAGTGATGGGACCGGATGCCACGATCTTCGTTTTCTGAATGCTGAGTTTTAAGCCAACTTTTTCACTCTCCACTTTCACTTTCATCAATAGGCTTTTTAGCTCCTCTTCACTTTCTGCCATAAGAGTGGTGTCATCTCCATATCTGAGGTGATTGATATTTCTCCCGGCAATCTTGATTCCAGCTTGCGTTTCTTCCAGTCAAATGTTTCTCATGATATACTCTGCATAGAAGTTAAATAAGCAGGGTGACAATATACAACCTTGACGTACTCCTTTTCCTATTTGGAACCAGTCTGTTGTTCCATGTCCGGTTCTAACTGTTTCTTCCTGACCTGCATACAGATTTCTCAAGAGGCAGGTCAGGTGGTCTGGTATTCCCGTCTCTTTCAGAATTTTCCACAGTTTATTGTGATCCACATAGTCAAAGGCTTTGGCATTGTCAATAAAGCAGAAGTAGATATTTTTCTGGAACTCTCTTGGTTTTTCAATGATCCAGCTGATGTTGGCAATTTGATCTCTGGTTCCTCTGCCTTTTCTAAGACCAGCTTGAACATCTGGAAGTTTATGGTTCACATATTGCTGAAGCCTGGCTTGGAGAATTTTGAGCATTAATTTACTAGTATGTGAAATACAATACAAGTACTTGTATATAATTAGCTTATTAACAAAACAATTTAATATCCCCATTATACAATATTTTGACACAAACTGAGAGATGACAGAATAGTTTAAGTAATCAAACACATTCTGAATTTGTATCATATGTTTGCTTTACAAGTGTGTATTTCTAGGTGGAATCTGTAACTCTTTTGGTTAAGTTGATTGATATGATTGATCTGGGTTGAGAGCCAAGCCAAGTCATGTTCTTAAGCTCAACAGACAACTGTGTGTACAGCAGGGTATACTTGCCTGGCATCCAACCCTAAATAATAGAAGGCGGGTTATTGAGACGATTATTTAAAGCATCCCAAATGCTTTTAATTCAGAAGAGTTTTTAGTTCTGACCCTTGAAAATAGGAACACCCATTTAGTCAAAAGTTGGTATTGAATGTAAAGTATTAAGGGAGGGATGTAGTATCATGCAAGAGTGAAGTAAGCCGGAAAGAAAAACACCAATACAGTATACTAACACATATATATGGAATTTAGAAAGATGGCAATGACGACCCTGTATGCAAGACAGCAGAAAAGACACACATGTGTATAATGGACTTTTGGACTCAGAGGGAGAGGGAGAGGGTGGGATGATTTGGGAAATGGCATTGTAACTTGTATACTATCATGTAAGAATCGAATTGCCAGTCTATGTCCAACGCAGGATACAGCATGCTTGGGGCTGGTGCATGGTGATGACCCAGAGAGATGTTATGGGGAGGGAGGTGGGAGGGGGGTTCATGGTTGGGAACACATGTACACCCGTGGTGGATTCATGTCAGTATATGGCAAAACCAATACAGTATTGTAAAGTAAAATAAAGTAAAAATAAAAATTAAAAAAAAAAAAGAGTTAATCAGAGGGTAAAAAATATATCACAGATAGAAAAGGGACATAATATAGGACAGAATGTGCTAAAATATTTTGGGAAGAACTGGTGAACTGAAAATCTAGGTAGTCTCTGAGTGGGAGTACAGCTGAGTCTTAAGGAAATTGAAGGTTGTAATTTTCCCCTAACAGAAAACTACAGCAAATTGGGCTGACATCATAATACCTCAATCATGTATCACTTTCAGGGAAATCAGAAACTAAAAAATCTCATCTGTCCAGATGACTCCCACCTATTTTGGAAGTAAAAGAATGTTTCTACCCCATTTTTTCTATTAAGTGTCTCATGAGTATATCTCCTATTTAGCAGAACCTAAACCATAGAAAAGGCAGAGGAATCAGAGAGCAAATTGCCAACATCCTCTGAATCATCAAAAAAGCAAGAGAGTTCCAGAAAAAAATATCTACTTCTGCTCTATTGACTATGCCAAAGCCTTTGACTGTGTAAATCACAATAAACTGTGGAAAATTCTGAAAGAGATGGGAATACCAGACCAGCTGACCTGCTTCTTGAGAAACATGTATGCAGGTCAGGAAGCAACAGTTAGAACTGGACATGGAGCAATAGACTGGTTCCAAATAGGAAAAGGCGTACATCAAAGCTGTATATTGTCACCCTGCTTATTTAACTTCTATGCAGAGTGCATCATGAGAAACGCTGGACTGGAAGAAACACAAGCTGGAATCAAGATTGCAGGGAGAAATATCAATCACCTCAGATATGCAGATGACACCACGCTTATAGCAGAAAGTGAAAAGGAACTAAAAAGCCTCTTGATGAAAGTGACAGTGGAGAGTGAAAAAGTTGGCTTAAAGCTCAGCATTCAGAAAACGAAGATCATGGCAACTGGTCCCATCACTTCATGGGAAACAGATGGGGAAACAGTGGAAATAGTGTCAGACTTTATTTTTGGGGCTCCAAAATCACTGCAGATGGTGATTGCAGCCATTAATTTAAAAGACGCTTACTCCTTGGAAGGACAGTTATGACCAGCCTAGACAGCATATTCAAAAGCAGAGACATTACTTTGCCAACAAAGGTCGGTCTAGTCAAGGCTATGGTTTTTCCTATGGTTTTTCCGTGGTCATGTATGGATGTGAGAGTTGGACTGTGAAGAAGGCTGAGCGCTGAAGAATTGATGCTTTCGAACTGTGGTGTTGGAGAAGACTCTTGAGAGTCCCTTGGACTGCAAGGAGATCCAACCAGTCCATTCTAAAGGAGATCAACCCTGGGATTTCTTCAGAAGGAATGATGCCAAAGCTGAAACTCCAGTCTTTTGGCCACCTCATGTGAAGAGTTGACTCACTGTAAAAGACTCTGATGCTGGGAGGGATTGGGTGCAGGAGGAGAAGTGGGTGACAGAGGTCGAGATTGCTGGATGGTACCACTGACTCGATGGACGTGAGTTTGAGTGAACTCCGGGAGATGGTGATGGACAAGGAGGCGTGGCATGCTGTAATTCATGGGATGGCAAAGAGTTGGGTACAACTGAGTGACTGAACTGAACTGAATTGAACTGAACTGAAACCATATCAACAATGTTGCATAAAATTGCAGGTGGGGACTGTTAAGCAAACATAGGCAGTGGTTAATCACATACACAAGCAGCCTATTAGTAAAACCTCACAAAGACAAAGCAGCAGCAGATAGTCAAGGCCCTTCTTGCCTTGAAATTCTAGGCAGAGTATTCAGAGATCAAGCAGGGGCAAACACTAGATTTTAAAATGTATATTTAAAAAAATAAAGAAAGATTAGACTCTGAACCTTGAGTTCTGGGGAATTCATAGAGGCTTTGATTAGGAAAGTATTTGCAGAGTAAGGGACAAGAATACAATAGCAATATGACGGCTTGCAGTCTTGGCTGTATTGTCTCATCCTTTTAATTCAGCATACATGAGATTGGAAACACTGACATGTCTCTGGTTCAGGGGGATATGCACACACTTTGTGATTGCAATTACAAAACTTGTTGAATGGATGGTATTGCTCAATTCTTATCATGACTGGGTGAGTACCAGAGGCCTTCCTGATATAACTAAGGGAGCTGGAATCCAGGTATTTAATCAGAACAGTATTGAGTGTGTTAATTAAGAGAGGGCAGCTAGTTTCCATGAAATCAACCCTTTTCATGTTGTGAACAAGTTAACCTTTATTGTTCTCTTCTGCTTCCAATTCTGCATTCCTTTTACCCTCACCCAAAATCTTGTTATTGTTGCAACAACAGATTGAAGTTTTCATTAATGAATGTAGCATCATTATTCAAGTAATATTAGTTAAGTGTATTATTTCCAAATCTTCACTTTCATCCTGCTATAGAACTATGCATTTACCTCTTTTGCCATGTAACTTTTTAAGTCCCACTAGTCAAAGTATAATTTCTTGCTCTTTAGATACTGGACTTGGCCATATTATTTGTTTTGACCTGTAACTTGGGAGACACGATGTGAGTTTGAGTCTTCAGTATGATTTATTGTCTGTGTTCTACAGAAGGGCATCTTCCATAAGGATCATGTTATCCCTAAAGCCTAGTTTCAGAAAAGTAATGAAGACCTGAACCACCCCCCAAATGAGATCCAGACTTGTTCAGTTGAATTTAGCCCAGCTAAACCTAACTTTAGCTGATTTCAGTCAGTTCAGTTCAGTCACTCAGTTGTGTCTGACTCTTTGTGACCCCATGGACTGCAGTATGCCAGGCTTCCCTGTCCATCACCAACTCCCAGCTTACTTAAACTTATGTCCATTGAGTCAGTGATGCCATCCAACCATCTCATCCTCTGTCATCCCCTTCTTCTCCCACCTTCAATAATTCCCAGTATTAGGGTCTTATCAAATGAGTCAGTTCTTTGCATCAGGTGGCCAAAATTTTGGAGTTTCAGCTTCAGCATCAGTCCTTCCAATGAATATTCAGGGCTGATTTATTTTAGGATGGACTGGTTGGATGTCCCTGCAGTCCAAGGGACTCTCAAGAGTATTCTCCAACACCACAGTTCAAAAGCATCAATTCTTTGGCACTCGGCTTTCTTTATAGTTCAACTCTCACACCCATATACGACTACTGGGAAAACCAAAGCTTTGACTAGGTGAACCTTTGTTGGCAAAGTAATGTTTCTGCTAATTTACATGCCAGGAAACCTGTATATGTGATATTGTTTGTTTTGTTAGCTACTGAAATTCTGTGGTTTTATGTAGTTGATGTTGTTTTACTGTTATGTAGCAAAGGCTAATATCAATTCAGTTCAGTTCAGTCACTCAGTCGTGTCCGACTCTGTGTGACCCCAGGAATCGCAGCACGCCAGGCCTCCCTGTCCATCACCATCTCCCAGAGTTCACTCAGACTCATGTCCATTGAGTCCGTGATGCCATCCAGCCATCTCATTCCCGGTCGTCCCCTTCTCCTCCTGCCCCTAATCCCTCCCAGCATCAGAGTCTTTTCCAATGAGTCAACTCTTTGCATGAGGTGGCCAAAGTACTGGAGTTTCAGCTTTAGCATCATTCCTTCCAAAGAAATCCCAGGGCTGATCTCCTTCAGAATGGACTCATTGGATCTCCTTGCAGTCCAAGGGACTCTCAAGATTCTTCTCCAACACCACAGTTCAAAAGCATCAATTCTTCAGAGCTCAGCCATCTTAAACAGTCCAACTCTCACATTATTTTCTTATTTGCCAGGCTACAGTAGTCTGTAACTATCTTT
The DNA here is from genome assembly GCF_023091745.1 of Budorcas taxicolor. Taxonomy (NCBI): domain Eukaryota; kingdom Metazoa; phylum Chordata; class Mammalia; order Artiodactyla; family Bovidae; genus Budorcas; species Budorcas taxicolor. Next base: position 64,523,823 of record NC_068912.1, read on the forward strand.
ATTCTTGTTCTTCCTTTGGGAATGGCAATACTAGGATCTATCCTTAGAAGAAGTCCTTAGACATCTGGCTGAGATTTTCCTACTGCCATTATATGCTAGCAATATTATTTTCTCTTGAAAATAAAGACCCTGATGCTAGGAAAGATTGAAGGCAGGAGAAGAAGGGGATGTCAAAGGATGAGATGGTTGGATGGTATCACTGACTAAATGGACATGACTTGAGGAAGCTACAGTAGTTGTTGATGGACAGGGAGGCCTCTGTACTGCAGCACATGGGGTCTCAAAGAGTCGGACACAACCGATTGACTGAACTGACTGAATGAGGTTTAATCTCCTCAACAGTAATCATTTTTCTTTGCTTGTTTATTAAGTGGCATGAGGATCCCAGAAGGTGACAGTTTCAATTTACTTAATTTCAGTAGAAGAATTGATGTGTCTTCTAGTGGAATCATTTGTCTGTTGGTCACTGAGATCTTCGTGGCAGAAAAACTTAGGGCCAACAAATATCAACACACTCCCTATATTTCTCAATGGAGAGGAAATGGCAACCCACTCCAGTATTCTTGCCTGGAGAATCCCTTGGACAGAGGAACCTGGCAGGCTATAGTCCATGGCATCGCAAGGCTCGGACACAACTGAGCGATTAGAGAGAGAGAGATTTCTCAAAGTTGATTTAAGGCCATGTGGTTGAGTTCTGGCCAATGGAAATGTAAGTGGAGTTGTATCATAGCTAGTCTGTGGCACGTTAAAGTTGGCATACTTTTTCCATCACTCTTCACTCATCAGCCAGATTTTGGAAACAGTGCATTGAGAATGAAGAATTACAAAATAGATGGATTTAGTCTTCCTGAATCACAGGATAGAAGAGTGTGTTGTGTGCTCCATTGCTCAGACTTGACTGATTCTTTGTAGTCGTGTGGATTGTAGCCCTGCAGGCTCCTCTTCTCTCTCCATGGGATTTTCCAGGCAAGAATACTGGAGTGGTTTGCCATTTCCATCTCCAAGGATAGAAGAGTGACTCTACCAAACTTAACATGAATGAGAAATAAACCTTTGTAGAATTAAGCCAATGACATATTGGAGATCACTTACTGAATAACTAAAATTAATTACCATCATTATGACAAACTCAATCCAGTGAAGTCCAAAATTTTGAGGACAGTATATACAACATTGTGAGTTATGGTCTATAGCTAAACTGACTTTCATTCTTTGACTATCAGACAAATACAGTGTAGTTATAAGAGAAAGATCACCATATGGTGGTTACTCATTCAAACATGTTTATAATGGCATATGGTTTATAATGATTCAGTGTTTTTCTCCCAGTTAGGAGAGTAAATGAGTCTTCAACAAGCTTATTTCAATATTCTCTAGGGCCAGTTATATCTGGGTAATGGAGTAAACATTAAGAACCATACATTGTATGGGGTGAGATAATTGCTTAATTTCTTTTTCTGTAAAATTAGTTCCTAGAGTAGAAGCAGAATTTTTCATGTAAGATGTATGATGAAGTAAGTCTATCACTGTTAGTGCTTAGAGAAGTTTTGCAGGAAGAAAAAGCCAATATACATTCAGAGTAATTTTGTTTTTTCAGTGAGGAATAAAAATTCCCTCTATGATGGAAGGGGTCAAATTAAATTAACCTGCTTACCATTTGTTGGTAGAGTCCTAGTATTTAGTAAGAAGGTAGCAGCTAATCCATTACAAGTGGTGATTAGCCACTTTAATGAGTTATTACTCATCAAACTTTAGTAGAGATTCAGTTGTTCAGTTCAGTTGCTCAGTCATGTCTGACTCTTTGCGACCCCATGAACCACACATGCCAGGCCCTCCCTGTCCATCAGCAATTCCCTGAGTTTACCCAGACTCATGTACATTGAGTTGGTGATGCCATCCAACCATCTCATCCTCTGTCATCCCCTTCTTCTCCTGCCTTTAATCTTTCCCAGCATCAGGGTCTTTTCAAATGAGTCAGTCAGTGCTTCACATCAGGTGGCCAGATTACTGGAGTTTCAGCTTCAACATCAGTCCTGCCAATGAACACCCAGGACTGACCTCTTTTAGGATGGACTGGTTGGATCTCCTTGAGTGCAAGGGACTCTCAAGAGTCTTCTCCAACACCACAGTTCAAAAGCATCAATTCTTTGGTGCTCAGCTCTCTTTATAGTCCAACTCTCACATCCATACATAACAACTAGAAAAACCATAGCCTTGACTAGATGGACCTTTGTTGACAAAATAATGTCTCTGCTTTTTAACATGGGTGTCTGGGTTGGTCATATTAATAGTTAACAAAATAATTGTAAAAGTTTATTCCACCCTGATTATATAGTATTTAATTTGAGTATTCAAGATACTTGATTTTATGTCCTGGGTGTACATCTTATTAACTCAGTGTAGCAGAAATAGGCTGGCTATTTCTAAACAAATTTGTTTTTTTGCTGGGTACATAGCTAGATTACTGTGGCAGATTGTATTTTAAAAGGATGTTGGCAATAATTTCTCCCACCTTCCATGCTCATTCAATGTGATTTTGCCACTCTCCCACTTAAGGAGTGACGTTTATTTCTCTCCTCTTTTGAAACAGGGTGGGGCCTCTACTTGATGGAATATGGCAGAGGCAGCACTGTGCCAATACCAGCATAGTTCTAAATTATACAGTGCTTCCTTTTCCTGCTTTCTTGAATGCTTGTTCTTAGGATGCTTCCTCCAGGAACCTAAGTATCATGTTCTAAGAATCCCACATCATGTGAACAGTCTACCTGTGGGTATTCTTCTTTACAGCCTCAGTTAAGCTACCAGTCCATAGGCAATATCAGTTGTCAATTATGTGAGTGAACTATCTTGAAAGTAAGCTATCTTCTTATGTTTACTGACCCAGCCAACATCAAAATATAATCCTAAGAGACCCTACATGAAAACCATCCATCTGAGTCTGGTCAACTGTCAGAACCACTAATCCTTTGAAGGCATTAAGATTTGAAGTAGTTTGTTATGCAAGAATAGATAAAACAACTCCATTCCCAATCTCCTAGCTATATGATTGTGTTCTGGCCAATGGAATGTGTGTTCAAGATGGTAAAAAGTGCCCTGTGACTTAGCTCAGAAAAAAGAATTTCTGTGTAATCCACCACCCTTTCTCTTTTGTTTCTTGGGAGTTGATGTCCAGGATGATCCTGGAAACGACATGGTGAAGAATTGAAGGACTACATAGAGCAGCTCCCAAATACCAGAACAAATGAAATTTGGACTTGCTTGGCTAAGCAATACCTCTTTTGTGGGTTAAATAACTAATGTTTAAGGATCATACTATAGCAAATACAGTTCTATTCACTTATATAATATGATAATCTAGCATGTTCCTTAAACTCTTACCTCTTTAAATTTCTTGTCAGTAAAGTGGAGATAGAAGCCCCTGTCTCATACCTCACTGAATCCTATAAATAATAGATTACATACTGGTTCTTAAGATAATTTTTACACTGGAAAGAAGAACAAAATGACAGTCATATTGAAAATTACAGCTTTTGAAACAGTATTTCAGAAGGGTTGCCAGCATAGATTTTGGAATCAGATATATTTATTTGGTTGATTATTGTGTGACATGAAGAAGTTA